>NW_026294562.1:90659794-91859794 GCF_007827085.1 Peromyscus californicus insignis
CCCCGTGATCAAAAGCTGTGCAAACCAGGAGCCCCGTGATCAATAGCTGTGCAAACCAGCAGCCCTGTGACCAATAGCCGTGCAAACCAGCAGTCCTGTGATCAATAGCTGTGCAAACCAGCAGCCCTGTGATCAATATCAGTGCAAACCAGCAGCCCCGTGATCAATAGCTGTGCAAACCAGCAATCCTGCGATCACGTTGCAAACCAGGATTGCAGAGGACAGGATGGGTTTCTCTGAATGTCACCATCCTTTGGCCTGTCTGACTGGTATTTATTTCAACTGATCCTCTTCCCCTGCAGTTGCAGGCAATTGCTTAATATCACAACTGCTTGAAGCAGAGATTATAGCAGAAAATCAAGAAGCTGACAAAAAGGAAGAGAGAGAGAGAGAGAGAGAGAGAGAGAGAGAGAGAGAGAGAGAGAGAGAGAGAAAGATAAAGAAAAAATTAAAAGGGAAAGCTAGTGAATAAAATGCCCATAGAGGCTCTTGGGGACTCTGATACCTTTCTAAGAGTTTAGACAGTCTCATCCTGAATATGGAGTGCATGTTACCAGGGAAGACCTAAGAAGGCAGTAACTTCTCAACTCTGACTGCCTCCAGGCTCTGAGCCAGGGGAAATGAAGTTCAGTAAACTGAGTCTCTACAGTGCAGACACAGCCTTCACACACAGAGCCCCTTGGGAATGGCTGAGACATGAACTAGCATTTGAGGAACTCTGTCCAATCATTAACGACCACTAGGCTACCTATGCAGACTTCTGTGGCCACATGGTAAAGAAATACTTTACAAAATTCATTCAAGAAAGTTACTAATCAAACAAGCAGAATTTACAAACAGAAGGAAACTATCAAAGACAACAAGAAAGAGAAGACTTGGATTTCCAGAGTTGGGATGTTATATTGTTTATAATGTCCGGTTTTTAACAACAAATTATGGGCCATGTGAAGAGACAAGGAAACACGGTCTACATGCAGGAAGGAGAGCAGCTACTAGAAACTTCTCATGATGAAGTTCTTGTGTACAAATTATTAGACAAAGACAAAATCATCTATTTTAATTTCTTTTTAGATAGGCTCTTCCAATTAGTTACTGTTGCTGTGATGAAAAACCATGACCAAAAGCAATTTGGGAAGGAAAGGGTTTATTCTGCTCACAGCTCCATATAACAGTCCATCACCAAAAGCAGTGAGGGCAGGAACCTGGAGGCAGGAGCTGATGCTGAGGCCATGAAGGGGTGCTGCTTACTGGCTTGCTCCCCATGGCCCACTCAGCCGACTTTCTAATTGATCCAGGACCAGGAGCCCAGGGGCAGCATCAACCACAATGAGCTAAGCCCTTCCCCATTGATCACTAATTAAGAAAATGCCCTACAGGCTTGCCTACAGCCCAGTCTTATAGAGGCATGTTCTTAATTGAAACTTCCTCCTCTCAGATGACTCTAGCTTGTGTCAAGTTGACATAAAACTAGCTAGCACACATTAGCCTAGAACTTTGACTCCCCATGTCTCTGCCTAAAAGTCCTGGGATGACAGGAGTGTGCCACCATGCCTGGCTCAAAGTTAGTAATGTCCTTATCCAGAAATGGTGACAAGTGTATGCAGTCCCAGTTGCCTGAGAGACCGAGGCAGGAAGTTCACCTGAGCTTAGATATTCAAGGGGAAACCCAAACTCCACATAAATAGTTCAATAAACAGACATGTGGAAATGGTGTTACAACAAATACAGAAGAAAAGCTCATTTTAAAATCAAACACAAAAACATACTAAATATAAAATAATAGACAAATATATTGCATATACACAGTAACCAAAAGAGAGTTGTGGTAGCCTTGTTAATACTAATAAACAATATGGACGTTAAGACAAAATCTGTCACACACAAAAAAAAAAACAAAGAATGATATCAAATACTAATAAAAAGATCAATTCACCACAGAGACATGGCAATTATAAACATATATTCATCAAGTATCAGAAAACCAAAGAGCAAAGTGAATGTTGACTAAAAGGAGGGAGGAACAGTTCTACAATACTCTACAGTTACAGCAGGAGTCTGATAGACTTCTTTCAACTAAAACAGCTGGAGAAATGAAACAGGCCCTGGAACCATACCCTCGGCAATGCTACCCAGGAGAGACACACACAGCACCATTCCCACCAAGAAATTAATATACATTTTCTCAAGGGCACATGGAAAATCTTCCAAGACAGATAATACATCCAAGGAAATTGAAATAATTTTTTAAAAACTGTCTTTTCATCACAATAGAACAGACAAAAATAACAGAAAGAAAACTAGAAAATTCATAAATACGTGGAGATTAAACAACAGACTCCTAATGAATACATCAAAGAAGAAATCACAAGTGAAGTTAAGGACTGTTGAAATAGATTAAAACAAAACACTATCCCCTGAGCAGGGGGTCTTGGACTGTTTAAGAGTGGGGAAATGGAACCGAGCATAAGCAAGCAAGCAAGTGAGCATGTGCGCACTCATTCTGTCTCTGATTGCCGCTGTGGATATGATGTGACTAGCTGTTTGAAATTCCTGCCTTGACTTCCCCATAATGATGTGATGTAACCTGGTATTACAAGTTGAAATAAACCCTTTCTCCTCTAAGTTGCTTCTTATCAGGGCATTTTATTGCAATAGAAATAAAACAAGTACAGAGTATCAAAGCAACTGAGATGCAGCTAAAGCTGTGCTAAAGGTGACATTCAAAGCACTAAACATGTGTTGGGATGAAAAGATCTTGGCTTGGTCTCTCAATGTCTCCTTTAAGTGTCTAGAAAAGGAGGAGTAAGCTCAGCTCAAAGCAGGAGACAACAAAGGTGAGCACAAACATGAGTAAAATAGAGACTAGAAAAGTGTGGAATAAGGGGTGGGGATGGGGAAGCATCTGGAGAGATGGTCAGTGGTTAGGAGCTCTTCCAGAAGACCTGAGTTTAGTTCCCAGCAGCCACATCAGGCAGCTCACATGGCCTGCAACTCTAGCTTCAGGGGATCAAAACACTGTCTTCTGGCCTCTATGAGCACCTTTATACACACACCTATAAACACAAACAGATGAATAAATAACAAATTAATTTCCTTAAAAGAACAGTGGTAATAGACATGCTAACATGAAGTAGGAAAGCTAGGAAGGCCTGTAGGCAGAGTTTCTCCTTGTTCTGCAGCTGCTCCCAAATAACCACACAGAGACTTAATATTAATTCTCAATGCTCAGCTTAGGCTTAGGCTTGTTTGCTGTGGGATGTTCTGTATGGCAAATGTGTTGCTGATTGGTCAATAAAACACTGATTGGCCGTTGGCTAGGCAGGAAGTGTAGGCGGGACAAGGAGGAGAATAAAGCTGGGAAGTGGAAGGCTGAGTCAGAGAGATACTGCCAGCCACCATGATGAGAAACAGCATGTGAAGATGCCGGGAAGCCACGAGCCATGTGGCAAGGTATAGATTTATAGAAATGGATTAATTTAAGATATAAGAACAGTTAGCAAGAAGCCT
The DNA here is from genome assembly GCF_007827085.1 of Peromyscus californicus insignis. Lineage (NCBI taxonomy): Eukaryota > Metazoa > Chordata > Mammalia > Rodentia > Cricetidae > Peromyscus > Peromyscus californicus. Next base: position 90,663,302 of record NW_026294562.1, read on the forward strand.
GCCATGGCCATACAGTTTGTAACCAATATAAGTCTCTGTGTTTACTTGGTCGGGTTTGAGCGGCTGTGGGGCTAGCAGGTGAGAGAGATTTGTCCTGACTGTGGGCCAGGCAGGAAAACTCTAGCTACACTTGTTACTACCTAGCTCTTACATTTTAAATTAACCCATATATCTTATCTATGCTCTGCCATGTGGCAGTACCTTCTTTCAGCCCAGCATGTTCATCTTGCATCTCTTTGAGTCTCCTCGCAACTCCTGTGATTCCACTCTTCTTCCCAGCATCCTCCTAGTTCGACTCTCCTGCCCAACCTCTTCCTGCCCAGCTATAGGTCAGTCAATTCCTTATTATCCAAAGAGAGCAATACATATTCACAGTATTCAAAGATTGTTCCACAGCATTTCCCCTTTTTGTCTAATTAAAAAAGAAGGTTTTAACTTTAACATAGTAAAATTATTATAGCAAAAACAGTTATCAAGTAAGAATTACAGTTATACTATCCAGTCCATTTGTATTTGGCAAATTTAGAGAAAATATTTTATTATCTATCTTATCCTTGTGAGTCTAAAGTTTTATACCTAATTTGCCTTTATCATAACTGAAGAAAACTTTAAGTCTAATTATTTAGTCTTTAACTCCAACAGAGACCCCAGAAGGGTGTAATATTGCCTAACGACAGGAACATCTGGCTGCCTGGACAGTCACCCAAAGTTCTTCTGTAATGTTAGGGCATCTGTCTTTGGTCTACAGGCCTAGTATCTGACAGACATTTTTCAGAAACAGGGAATTTTGAAGGACTGCCCTACCTTCTCTTGGCAAAGTTTGTCAGTAGCTTTTTTTTTTTTTTTGCATCCTGCTGGTCCAGATTGGACAGTATACCTAGTCAGCAATTGAGGCAAGGGCAGTTTCTTTACCCAAATGGCTAGCTTTTGCCATAAAGAAAACAAACTTCATATAGAGTTTCTTTGATGCCCATTATCCTTTTTTGAAGTAGATTGGTGCCGCCAGGAGCAGATGCATCTCATCGTCATGAAAAGCCTTAGGTTGTTAAACATATTAAATGCATATTCTATAGGTCTTTGAAGTATTTGAAGACCATTTATCTATCTAAATATATCTGTGTATGATCTTGAAAACATACCTAACATGACTACAAGTTTGATTGTAATAGGTGACTAACTACTAACCTGCATTTCTTAATTATCCTAAATAGCTTGTAATAATTACTTTCAAGGACTAGAAATTTACATTACATTGTTAAATGAGCTGCATAGGTACAATACCTTAAATAAGAGTAGAAATGTATATACAGTATGTTCTAACAAAAAATAACCTTAAATTTGTATCAAAATACAAAAATATCTTAAATAAGAGTAGAAACATATATACAGTACCACAAAGATTACCTTAAATTTGTATCAATATACAAAAATTTGTACCAATGTAAAATATTTAAGACTAGTAGTTGCTTTTTTAGTTTAAAAGTAGATTCAATAATCTACCTTTTTATTCTATCATTTCTATCTCTCCCCTTAACCTTCCCTTATTATTTAGACAAAAGGGGGGAAATGTGTGATATTTTGATCACATTCTGACAATAAAGCTTGCTTTGAATCAGAAGGCACTAGTATGGTGATATTTTATTTGTGCTGAAATGTGATTTTATTTATATGTTAATAAATAAAGTTACCTGGGAGTCAGAGCTAATAACAAGCCATTTAGCAGAAGTCTGGCAGTGGTAGTATATGCCCTTAATCCCAATCACATGACAGGCAGACCTCTGTGTGTTCAAGGATACAGCCAGCATGGAGTCACATGCCTTTAATCTCAATACCAACCATAGAGACCTGGAGGTCTGTATAGACAGGCAGTGATGAGGAGGTCATGTGGTTGGGTTTACAACCAATGAGAAGGCAGAAAAGAAAGTCAATAAAAAGACAGATACACAGGAAGTACGTCTCTTTCTGAGGGGAAGGATGACAGCGACAGCGAGGGGTAAGAAGATGGTCTTAGCTCTTGGCTGCTGCTCTGACCTCTTGGGCTTTTAACTCTGCATTTGGCTCTGTGTTTCTTATTTAATAAAACTGTTCAGAAATTCATCTACACACTAGCTGACCAAAGTTAACCATAAAGGTGTTGAAGGACTGAGGACAGATAGAAAGAAGTGGTAAGGCAGGGGCTAAAGAGGACCTCAGTCTTTTTGGATGGAGGAACTGAAAAGATAGGAGGTCACTGGTCACTTCTCTGCCACTTCTCTGATCATTCAGGTTCTTATCCCAATACTGGACTCCCAATTTTTTATTGATAAAGAATAATTAGATAAACACATCAAAGGCCTCAACCTTACATAAAGAACTACAGGCAACTAAGGGATGCTGAGACCAGGGGAAAGAGCAAGGAAGGAGCAGACCAGTTGCTTAGCTCCAAAAACACACATACAAGTAACATTGTACACACTAAGCAGGTTTTACTTATATGTTTAGAAATGTAAATAATGATATATATACATATATATAAATATATTCATATAATTTATTTATATATTTTGAGACCCTGGCTGACAAATTTCAACATCCTTCCTTCTTGATTTTAAAAAAAGAAAAATTGAAATGTCCTCAATATGACCCAGGACAACACAAGGTTGACAGTATATGCAATAATGCAAGGCTGAGAGTTTCTCTGCTAAGAGCAGAAATAAGACAGGAATGTCCACTGTCACTTTTATTCAATATGTATTGAAAGTTTCAGCCAAAGAAAATAGTCAAGAAATTGAACTAAAACTAACACAGATCAGAAAGAAGTGGCATCTCTGCTTGCAAATGACATGTTCTTACCTAGACTAGCATGAAGATCACATGTATACACAAACGCACAGGCATTGTGACCAACCACTTTAGCAAAGTCTCAGTGCATAAAAATTAACACACAAAAATTCTCTACACTAATGACTAATGGCCCAGAAAGGAAATTAAGAAAACAGTTCCATTTGCTGTATCATCAACAAAAAAAATTAAAAATTAAAAAAATTAAAATATTTAGGAATAATTTTAGCAAAGAGCTAAAAAATTGGGCACAGAAAACTATACCATTGCTGCCATAAACTAAAGATAACATAAATAAATAGGTATCTGAGATGTTTATGGATTAGAAGAGTAATAATATGATGATGGTGCTTTAGCGATTTTTTCTCTTGCTGTGATTAAGATACCCTGGCAGAGAAAGGGGAAAAGGGCTCATTTTGGGTCATGGTGGCATCTGCAGTTAAGAAGCAGAGGGTGATGAGTGCTTGCGTTCAGCTCACTTGCTCTTTTTCATACAGTGCAGGGTGCCAGCCTAGAGAATGGTGCCACCCTCTATGGGCAGACTTTCTACCTCCATTAATCTAGTCAAGATAATTCCTCATAGGCATGCCCAGAGGCCTTCAAGTTGATGATTTAGATTAACCAGAGATAGCAATACTATAATTTAGACCTGCAATGACTCCCAAAAGCCTCTGGGACCCATTTTATTGCTGTTGGGATGTTGTGGAAACTTTAAAAGGTAGATTTAACGGAAGGTTTTGGGTCACGGAGGGAATGTCCTCAGTGAGATTTCCTTTCTCATTTTTACTTCCTGGTAATGAGTTTGAACCGTTTGTTCCATCATGACCTCCCTGCCACAATGTGCTGCCTCCATAGCAGTCCAAAACTGGCCATGGATTGAAATGCTCAAAACTGGAAACCCAAATAATCCTTTTCTCCTTTTAAGTTGATTCCTCAAAGCATTTTGTTACATTAACGGAATGCCAACTGACACAGGGAACATGCAGTAAAGTCAAATAAGATAGAGGTGTGTCCCTGAGCGTCAGTGGGGGTTGAGGTGTGATCCGAATGAAGAAGTAGGATCGACTCACTTCTGCAGTCTTTACTGAGGGTCATGTTGGCCTGAGAAAAGGGCCATTAGATGGAAAACCAACAACTTCAATCCTGCTAAAAAATGTGGATGTCATCCTAAAAGCTCTAGGTACATCCTACACATGTGTGGATCATTTGCAAAGGAGTGGATAAAGTGGCAGAAGATGGGACAGTGGTCTTTAAGCCTCATGTCCACATGTGCAGTGGGAGCCATATGCCCAAAGATGCCCTTAACTCAGCTGCACAGGCTTAAATGCATGGGAACAGGGGCACAGTAACTCTTACCCTTGTCTCTTTCCTAAGATTCCTGTATGCAGCAGCTCACCAGAAAAGACTCAGTTAAAAGTGTTCAGTGGGGCTGAGGAGTGATGGCACATGCCTTTAACCCCAGCATGTGGAAGGCAGAGACAAGCAGATCTCTGTGAGTTCAAGGTCAGCCTGGTCTACAGAGGGAGTTCCAAGACAGCCAGGGCTGTTACAGAGAGAAATCCTGTCTCAAAAAACAAAAACAAAAAGTGCTGGGTGGACTGGGGGTTTGGCTTAGTGGGTAGAGTGCTTGCCTGGCATGCAGGAGGCCCTGGGTTCTATCCCCAGCTCCACATAAACTGGCAGAGTGTTACATGCCCATACTTCCAGTACTCAGCTGAAGGCAGTGGGGTTAGGAGTTCAAAGTCACTCTTGGCCATATAGAGAGTTCAAAGCTAGGCTGGGCTACAAGAGACCCTTTCAATAAAACTACAAAGCTAGAGACAGCTCTGGTACAGCTTGGGGTGGGGCCACCAAGGACTTCATGTGGTTGACCACTCAGCTCTGCTCTGTAGGACAGCTACCCACTTGGGGCATTCAGTCAAAACCTCCATAGTAATATGTCCATGTTAATTTTTGTGAAAATTCTTTCATTTCCTTTCTTCCTTTTTCCTTCTTTCCTTCCTTCCTCCTTCCGTCCTTTCTTCTTCCTTCCTTCTCCTTTTTTTGTTTGTCTTTCTGTTGATTTGTTTGTTTGTTTTTGAGACAGAGTCTCACTCTGTGTAGCTCTGGTTGTCCTGGAATTCACTACATAGACCAGGCTGGCCTCAGAATCACAGAGATCTGCCTGCCTAAAGCTCTGGGGTTAAAGGCGTGTACCACTATGCCCATCTTTTTTTCTATTTCTCGTAGCCACTCACATATTTATTGGGAATTTCTCACCTCTGTCTTGTGCTAAATCTTCAACTGATAGATAGTTACTAGCTCTGGGATATGGGGGAGATGATTCTGCCTCCCTGGGGGAAATGACACACAAAACTTTGCTAATGGCTAAGCCTTTCCAGTACTGGGACCTTTGAGGACTCCTTTCTGTCTGTGCAGGTGTCTGGTGTGTGCACTAAACAGTGCACTGACTGTGAGGTAGGGTTGGGATGGAATCTCATATCAGTTATTGATCAGAAAGACAAACTTAGCTTCTTTGTAAAAGGTGGAGATCAAAAGGTCCACCTCACAAGAGGAACTCAGGGAAACGCATGCCATCCCACGATGTAACCTCTTGGAAGAATTCCAACAACAGTGGCCTCCCCACTCACCCTCTCTCCTTCCTGTAAGGAGGTGGATTGGGCAAACATCTCCACACTGTGGAACACACCTCTAATCCCAGAGGCAGAGGCAGGTGAATCTCTGAGTTCAAGGCCAGCTCTACAGAGCGAGTTCCAGGATGGCCAGGGCTACACAGAGAAACCCTGTCTGGAAAACAAGCAAACAAACAAAAGAAAAAGAATTTGAGAATGGGCTGGCAAGATGGCTAAGTGGGTAGAGATGCTTTCTGCCAAGCCTAACAACCTGACTTACACCAGAACCCGCATGGCGCAAGAAGAAAAGGGACTCTCACAATTTGTCCTGATTTCCATATTCATACCTTGGCATGTGTCTCTCCCAAAATAAATAATAAATCACAGAGAAACCCTGTCTCGAAAAACAAAAAATAATAATAATAAATCAATGTAAAAGGGGGGGACTAGTCTAAGAACTGAATGATACACGGTAACTAAAAATTAAAAAGAATTGAAGAATGAGCCCAAGTGCAATGTCCTAGCTAGAAAGAAAACCCCAGACGAATCTAAACTGTTAGCAGCTGTTAATTAGCAACTTGGCCTGTGTGTTTATTGTGTTTAGGTTTAATTTTCGGTAGAGATGTATAAAGAGAAATACAAATGGTTTCATGACATCACCTCTTAAGAATCACTGTCCCGCTAGATTCAGATGAAAAAGGTAGTTGTTTGTTTTTATAACTCTAGTTCTTCTGTTATCTTCTTCGCCCTGCTCCTATGGAGAGTTGGCCCCTCCTATCCTCACATCGTTAGCCAATTCTGATGGGAGACAAGATTGCTAGTGGGTAAATCTGCCCAGAGAAGGAAGAAAAAATGAAGAGAACACTATGCCCTCCTTTTTTTTTTTTTTTTTTTTTTTAAGATGAGGTCTCATGTAGCCCAGGCTGGCCTCAAACTCACTGTGAGTATGACTTTAACCCTCCTCCTCCACCTGTTGAATGCTAGGATTACAGGCATGAATCAGTATGCCTGTTTTCACATAATGCCGAGGATCAAACCCAGAGCTCCTACCTGCTGGGCAATTCTAGCAGCTGAGCTACACCCCTGCTCCCTACCAGTCATCTTAGCTCTAGGTAAAGGCTTTCATTGTTATTGTGGATTTTGAGCAAAGCCAGGGCCGTGAGCATTTACAGGAGAGCTCTACCACTGCGCTGCACCCCAGCCCCCTAAACACCTCCACCAGCTAGCACACCTTTGTTACAAACACACAGGTATTTTAGCATAGTGATGCTCAGCCCCGATTTTGAGGCCATGTGATTTAATAAATTAATTTTGATGAAACTGTTTTTTAACAACAGAAACAATATCTAATGACATCTAGGATAGAATGGGTACTCTTATGTATAGCTTACTTTTAATTAGAATGAATTGTTTGAAGAGCAGTGTGGCAGTAAGGATGAAGTTTACTTATACATGTGTCTGTTCTTTAATGTGAGAAATCTCTTTCAGGCAATCTTTGTGAGGGAGGGGGAGGAGAGTCTCCAGAGCAGATGCACTCACGGAGAAGCTTAGCACAGAGGTCGAGTGGGATTGATGACGTGAGCTGTCACCGAAACTAGGAAGTACTTACCAGCTGAACGGATCTGCTCCTAAGTGGTTGGCCAAGGTATGGGGGCAAAGCATGCATGTAATCATATCAAGATGATTTTGTGTAACAACAGAGCAAAATCTTCAAGATGCACAAAAAGTCCTGAAGAGAACTTTGGCAAATTTTGGCCATGATATGTGTTTAGTGGTAAGAGACCGGGTGTGGCTTTTCTTTCCCAAATTTATGCTATTTTCAGGTTTTTCATCAAGATTGTACTGTGTAGCTTTTCTAAAGAAAAGTAATAATGATAATAACCATCTCTTTTACATTTTGTGTGTGTGTGTGTGTGTGTGTGTGTGTGTGTGTGTGTGTGTGTGGCCACAGGTGCATGACAAGGCATACCTGTGGAGGTCAGAGGCCAACTTGCAGAGTCAGTGCTCTCCTACCATGTGGGTCCTGCGGATCAAGTGTCTTTTACCCACTAAGCCATCCTCTCAGAGGCCTCAGACCCACATTTTAGATAATGAGGTAAACAAACAGAGCAAGGCCACATGGGACCTGGGTTTGGAAGCACACCGTGAGCGGGAGCGGGATGCATAGGAACAGACCCACAGTGGATCTCCTAATTCCAGAAGACGGGCTGGCTGGGGAGCAGCCTTACGGCATTCCCTTCACAAGTTCACTGATTTCAAGGGGTCCTGAAAACAGCCAGGGAGCAGGAGTCCCCCTCCAGGGACAGTGGCTGTGATGCCGTCTCACCCCTAGTGTCACGAGAACTATTCCTATGCAGGAAAATGGAACACGCTCAGTATCAACGAGACTTTGAGCCTACACACACTACTGTGACAAGAACTTTTTACAAAAGAAACTATCGCCTCCCCTCCCACCAACAATTCTCCTTTCTCCTATTCACACAGAGTATCTTTCAGGAATAGAACTGACTGGCATGAAAGAAAAAAAGAGCAGATTGGACTATGCGTTGGACTGTCCTAGAAGCAAAGCCCCCCAGATGCCTGTAGTTTTAAGTAGGAAACATCTTCAGGTGGTAGGGACCGGGAAGGTTCTCATACCCCGCAGGCCTTCCTCCTGTGATGTGGCATATTTGCTTTGCAGGTTTCAGGCATATTTGCTGACGTCAGCTACCCATCAAAGTTTAAAATAATATTAGTCAAAAGAAAAACAGCTCCTTTCTGCCAGGCAGTCCCGCTCTGCCAACTTCTACGTTCTTTCTGAGTTAATAAACGTCCGAGGGCCACCTCCCCTACAACCCTGGGGGGGAGGGGAAAAAAGCACAATAATTTTAAAAACCACCAGATCAGCCCATTGCCAGCAAAAAATCATTCAGACAGGTGGCATTTGTCACACTCTAATGAGGATTTTACCTCTGCCTCTAAAGGAAAGCTGTCATTAAGCTTTGTGTTTACCGAATCAAATGATTGTCTGAGGACAGGGAGTTTCTTTTGGTCTCTTCCTCATCAGAAAGACCAAGTGTGGGGATGTTTTCTGCATCAGACGAAAAACTAAACAACAACAGCAACATAGTTATACCAAATAAGGTCTTTTAAAAAGAAATTAAGAAAACCACCTTTTCACTTCGATTTTACTTGAAAATGTGAGAACAGACACGTGTGTTAGAATTCCACAGCAGCATCAGTGTTGGGACAGTCTGTGAAAAGGAAACACTCCAGTGGATCTGAGTAGTTCAGGAAGACATGCTTCTTCCTGTTGGGGGCACTCAGACAGCTGATCTCACAAGGGAAGAACTCCCAAGGCCCGAACTTATCTTTGCATGTCATTGTGGAAACGGGAGCCAGCCCCTCGCTAGTTCAGTTGACACCAGCCTTCTGTACCTCGCTGGCAACACACACACCCCATTGTCATTACCTCCTCCAGACACATTAGATCCACATTCCTCAGAAAGTACTGGGCTCCACAGGGAAATGGGCCAGCAGGCTCCTTCCACGGGCCAAACAGCTTACGACAACTGATAAGTTCCTATTGAAATATCTGGAACAATTACACTGAGCACCCCCAGCACTATCACCAGCTACAGGAGACAATGTCACCCTTATATCTCCCCTGCCACGAGCAGAGAGGCAGCCAGACAGGAGCAACTCAAGTTCTTAGCTCACTTTCATATGTCTTTACCATGGCTCTCTGTCATGGTTAATCTATTTGGTTACCCACGGTGGCCTATCAGATTGCCCCCCCCCTTTGGAGGCCTTAGCTAGTAAACACTGGTGTTTGCACTTGAAGTTAATTGGCACTTGCAGTTTACTTGAACCAGAACCTTATCTCCAGCCAAAGATATTGAAGTTGGACTTGGATCTGGGTAAAATTCCTGAAGGTCACAGTTGATTTTAATCATAGTGCTGGACTTAACTCTAAACTCTATGCAAAGATCTTTGCTTTCAAGTTATAGTTGACACTACCATGTTTGTTAAAACAGCAAAGCGGGCTGTGCCTCATTCTGCAGCTCCCCTTTTTTTTCTTAACTGTCATTGGATAGTCAATGAATAGACATCATGAACTAGAAGACATCACCTCTGCCTTTGCAGAAACACATCCCAAAGAGCCAGACTACATTTTTACCCTGGATTATGTGTGCCAGGATCTTATAATTCAAAAGGGCTACGTTTGGGGTGGAGTCGAGGTGGAGGTGGGGGGGCTTTTAACACATTGTATTTAGTAGGGAGAAACACAGCCTTAGATTGCAATGCAGTTTGGCCTTTGACAGAAATAAAAGGCAAATGATTTAGCAGATGGGTAATTCCCAAACCTGAAGAAATGTAAACAGTCAGGATTTTGGTGCCTATGGGTTTTATCAAAGACGTTAGGCAAGGCAGAGACCAACACTAGTGCGTCCTCTTTGGCTAGTTTTAACACGTTTCCAGTCACAATTAACATTCAAGGAATTTCCTTTTCATCCAAGTGTTTTCTTTTAACAAACAGCACTTTATGCCACAGACCATAGTTCCAGCTGTCATCAGTCCTTCCCATACAGAGGAGTGGTTAAAACGTCCATAATGTTTTTCTTTTTTCTTGTTTTGAAAATGGGCTTGGACCTCGTCGATTTACCTAAGGTGTTTTAAAAATAGGGAGGGGTTCTCACCTCCTGCCTCCTTTTCCCTCTGAAGCTTAAGAAGTTTAGGGCTTCCTTGTCCAGGACCCTCCCCCACATTCATCCTGAGTCAGAGGAGCATGCTGCCTGGCAGTTGTCCTCTCCACTCTTGAGACCCATCCGTGGGAACTCTGAGCTCATCCCACCGCCTCACTTCATGTCCCTGAGCAGGCTGGGCCAGTGCAGACTGCAAGCGTCTAGACTTGCTCCCTACTACTTCTACACAAGGGATTCACACACAGGGGGTACCGAGTCCGAGTCTTGGCTATGCATGGAGCTTAGCCCAGTATCCGAGTCCTCATCGTTGCCGGGGCAGCTCTTAGCTAGTCCCCGGGCCTGGTCTACCCACATCTCTGCACAGGTCTGAGGCTGAGGTTCCCGCGAGGGTCCGCCGCAACCCACAGCCCCATCATTCACCACCGTCTGCTCCAAAGTGCGCAAAGTCTGGAGAAGGCCCTGCAGCTCGCGCTCCTTGATGTCCCTCTGCTGCTGGCTGTAATCCAGATCAGCCTTGACAGCCTCCAGGTCCGTGCTGAGCCTCAGCCCGATGTAAAGGCTGGTGCTGAGCTGCGTCCTAACCCGCTCCTGCTCCAGCAGCAGCTCGCCATCCGGACCGCCGTCGGGCTCCGGGGGCTCCTCTCGAGCCGCCAGCTCCTCATTGCGCCGCTTCATCCACCGCTGGTTCAGCTCCTCCTGGATCTCGGCGGACAGGCGCTCCAGCAACTCCTCCTGCTGGGCGCGCTCCTCCTGCAGCCGCACCAGGTCGTCGCAGCGCCGGGCCAGCTCCTCCAGTGCAGCCGCCTGAGCCTCGCTGTCCAGGGGTGCCACCGCCTCCGTCCCCTTCTCCGCCAGCGTCGCCTCCTCGGGCTCCTCTCCAGGGGCCGGCCCGTCGAGGTCGATTCCAGCCCCTACCAGGTACGTATCCTGCACGTAGTTGACTCCGTGCCGCCGCATGCGATCCAGGTGCACCTTGGCCTCGTAGCGGTCGATCTCGCGGTCCAGCTCCCGCAGCCGCTGCACCTGTTGGCGGATAGTGTGGTCCTGCGACAACACCAGATGCACCAGCGTCTCCATGCGCTCCACCGACGCGCTCTCGTGGGTCCGAGGCGGCGACGAACAGGACGAGGCGGTGGACGACGACGTGGACGAACAAGGCGACGGCGGCTGCTGCTGGCGCCTCCGGTTGAGCTTGGCCAGCTTGCGGAAGGCCTTGCGCACCACCCGCCGCTGCTTCTCCTGGGTCAAAGCCAGGCTGGGCCGCGCCGGGGCTCCCCGGGCCAGGCAGGGGCGCTCGCGGCTGAGCACTACCCGCGCCTCGGCGCTGCGCGGCCCGGCGTTGGGCAGCGACGCCTCGCTGCGCACCAGCACGAAGCGCACATTCTCCTGCTCGTCGCCCCAGGAGGTCCAGAGGCGCAAGATTCGCGTCTTGTTGGGCAGGATGCGCTCAAAGCCGCGCCACTTCTCCACGATGCAATAGCAGTGCGGGGGCCCACATAGCATGCCCTGGGGAATCGCGTCGTCGTCGTCATCCTCGTCGTTTTCGTCAGGAGGCTCGGGCTGCTCCAACTGATTGGAGGGGTCCTCCGCCATCCCCCGTCGCTGGCCCCGCCGCTGCCTGCGTCGCCGCCGGCAGCCGTCCTCCAAAAGCACCCGCACCACGTCTGAGCAGGTGGTGCGGCGGGAGAGGCCGGACACCAGCTTCTCCTCTTGGCAGATCCACACCGATATCTTCTTCTCCGAAGGATCCATGGTGTTAACTGGGACGCGAGGGGCAGATCCGGCTAGGCGCTACTGGGGCGGCAGGGCCAGCGCGGCAACCTGGCAGCTCCCGAACTGAAGGAGAATCCGTGACCGGGTCTCCGGCGTCACTAGCCTTTCTCCCTCGCTGTGCACTGAAATCAGGCGGCGGCTCCGGCAGCAGCAGCTGCTTTCGGCTTGGACGGCGGGCTCTCCCGAAGCAGCGTGCGGGCGCCGGGGTTCCAGCGGCTCTGGCTCTGCCCGCGGTGCCCGAGGCCTCCGGGTTTTGCTCCTCCCCACCTGGCTCCACCTCTTCCCGCCCCCAGCGCCCTGAGCTGCGGCTGAGAGCACCGCAGGCGCGGCGCCCAGACTCGCCCCTCCCAGCCCCGCCGCTGGGTCTGCCCCTGGCTCGGGTTTCTGGCGTCGGGAGTCCAATTCCTAGTTTTCTCCACTCAGAGCAAAGAAGGACTCGGCAAGCTCTCTGCCACAAGGCCTTGAGCCCAGGCTTCACCTGGCATCAGCTCTGCGCCCCCCTCGGCTCAGCCTTCCCTCCCGTGGAGAACTGGCTGGAAACACCTTAACCCGACTTCCTGCTTTTCCAGCGCTCCCAGGTACCTCTGGTCTTGGTCCTTCAGGGTAGCTAGCCCCCTCTGTACACGGCACTTTGCACAGGCGGAGAAACTGAGGCACCCAACAGTTTCTAGTGGAGACGTTGTGATCCACTACCTGACCAGCTAAGGTTTGTAAGCTCTGTCTCTTAAGCCTTCCAGTCCTCCTCAACCACAGTGGGATCCTTGAGCAGATGTGCAGTGGTCTGAGTCGTGCTCAGTTCCCCATAGATCGGAACTGTGGACCCTCATCTCCATTTCCCACAGCCTTCTTGACAGAAAAACTTACAGAGGGAGTCTGGGGTCCAGGCCTAAATTAATCACCAGTCCTGCTTCCAATGGGGAAACTGGGGCCATTACTATGACTGTTTCTGCTGTTTTCTGGCATATAGAATGCTAAGAGTCGAGTATCAGAACACAAATCCAAAGTCACAATGCTGAGCTTCTTCTTAAACCCTCTCAGTACAAGGCTTGTTCTGAGCTTGTCCTGGGAAGCACAGATCTGACAGCTCACTCCCCTGCCTCAAGACCTTGGATGTCTCACTATTTCTTGTAAAGTACTTTTGTCGATAGAATGATTCCTTCCTGGAACATTTGCTGAGTTCTTACTGTGCTCTAAGTCCGGTGGTGTGATGATGAGCATATCTCCTGACCTACAAGGAGCTCGCTGTAGCTCAGTAAACATTTCCAACACCAAGGCTTCTGTGTTCTGACCACGGAAATCGCTATGCATTAGGAGAGCATGCCTGGATGCTGTACAGCAGTATAGACCCCATCTGGGAGAGTCCACAAAGGCTTCCCATCGGAGGTACCATCTAGGGCAAGACAGAAAAAGAAATTGAACTTTCCAAAGGACAAAGAGATGGGGGAGGGGGAGGGACACACGGCAGGCAGAAGGAATCAATGTGCAAACTGAAGAATCAAGACAGCGTGGCAGTCACCGGGCTACAAGGAGTTAAATGACAGAAGTATCGGACGGGGATGAACTGACAGAAGCCAGGTCAAGAAGAGTCTTCAATGCCATGCATATGCTTTTGAATTTATCAGAAGCATAGTTGCAGGTGCTGGGTGCTTTTACTTACACTGGGTGCTTTTACTTCCTGTGACCTAAGGGATAATTTCAAAAGTGACTGCTATAAGGATTAAATGGCAGGACCTGGTAAGCCTATAGCAGACGTTTTTATTGAAGGGTTAGAAACCTGGTAGGGATATGTTTTTTATTGCTATAAAAATGGGTTACCGTGAACTTGGTAACTAAAAGCAACACCCACACATGATTTCACTTTTCTGAAGGTCATAGGTTGTACTTGGCTTGACTACTCAGAGTGCCCCAAGCTAAGGGTGTTTCAGCTGGTTAGAGTTCGGGATGGAGAGGGAAGCCACTTCAGACCCATTCAGATGTGTTTCCAGAAACCACTTCATTTCCATTGTAGCACTGACGACCCCATCTTCCTGTTGGCCTTCATTAGAACCTCTCTCAGCCTCTTACAGATTCTTCCCACGTGGCAGTGTCTGCCCCATTTAAAGCAGTGATGGCAGGTCAGAATCACCCAGTCCTCGTGGCATCGAATCATCCTGGCATCATCCTTTGCTAGCAGTGAGAGAAAATTCTGCTTGTCAAAGGCTGGCTTCATCAGGCAGACCCACCTGGAGAAACTCTCTATATTAAGGTCGACTGATTAGTCACTGTGCTGGCTAGATTTATGTCAACTTGACACAAGATAAAGTCATCAGAGAGGAGGGAGCCTTGATTAAGAAAATACCTCCATAACGCTGGGCTGTAGGCAAGCCTGTAGGGCATTTTCTTAATTAGTTATTGATGGGAGAGAACCCAGCCCATTGTGGGTGGTTCCACCCCTGGGCTGGTAGTCCTGGGTTCTATAAGAAAGCAGACTGAGCAAGGCATGGGGAGCAAGCCGGTAAGCAGCACTCCTCCATGGCCTCTGTGTCAGCTCCCACCTCCAGGTTCCTGCCCTGCTTGAGTTCCTGGCCTGACTGTTTTTGATGATGAGTTTAACATGGAACTACGTGTGAAATAAACCTTTTCCTCCCCAAGTCGCTTTTGTTTCATCACAGCAATAGTAATCCTAACTAAGACAGTCCCCTTAACTACATCTGAACAATCACTTTGATTGTGTGATGGATGTATCAGTCACCAGAGCAATGATGGGTATTGGAGTGGTGGAGATCATGCATGAGGCCAGCCTGGGATTCTTCCCACCATGAAGCTTAATGATAACATGGTTAGATCCTCACTGTTGAACGTCATACCGTGCAGGGACCATAGTGCAGGGAGGGGTGTAGTTACAGGTTAGAAGGCCCTTAAAGGACTGTCCCACTCGTGAAAAGAAGAGATGGCAGGCTACATTGCTTCCAGAAAAACAAATCAAGGTGGTATGTGCATGGTCATTTAGCAGTATTTCAGAGAGTGGGTTCTGGAGTTCACCCCAACTACATTTGCACTGAGGATAAAGGGATAAAACAAACTCACCTCCGGTCCTCTCACTCAGCAGAAGCAGATATCAGGAGAAAAGGGCTCCTGCCCACCAAGCAGGCCATCTTGGTTCTGCAGCAGACACCTGCGGAGCGCCTTCTAACTCAGCTTCACTGACACTGTCTGCTTGGAGAGGCCACAGGTTGGGAGCTCAGTACCAAAGACTACCTCCTACCTTACCTCAGATGACAGCCACAAGACCAGGCTTGAACTGAGGGTCAGATGGAGAGGTGCAAAGCAAGACATGGGAGAAGGAGTGGGGTGCTTCCGTGTCACCCTCCAGGAACCTCCATGTATTAAGCTTTCAAAATTCTCCAACCTGATCGTTTTGGGGAGTCCTGTGGAAGTGTCATTAGATAGGCATGGTGAATGAAGGCATTGGCCATTGATGGCCAACTTAACCCTCAGCCTCTCTTCCCTCCAAGGATGTTGAGAAGTGGGAATGAGGGTTGCAGCCCTCTGAGTCTAGCTGGCTCCTTTGGCAACCATCCCTCCCACCCAGTATTTATTCTAGAGGCTTTCCAAAATATCATCTCCTGTGTGCTTGCAAGGGTGCCCCCAAAAAACAATAGCTTCTCTGTCACTTTCGTCACTCTGGAGAACCAAGGACAAAAGAACAAATGTTTGACCCTCAAAAGTGCCCTTCTTGCTCAAAATCATTTGGGAAATTACAAAGACTATAAGGACTTCAAGCCAGGAGCTGGTGAGCAAAAAGACGGATGTGCAGTCACGAACTGCATACTGACATTCCTGCCAAGGACAGACCACACAGAGGGTGCTGGTCCCATAAGAACAGAATGGAAGAGCTCAAAGGTTCCTGTTGCCTAGGGATGCTGTAGCCATCCTCATGTCGTCACGCACTCTGTGGGTCATGTGTGGATGTCAACAAATCTGCCATGCTGCCAGCGCTATAAAAGCAAAACATGTTCAGTTACTACTCGGTAATAGCAATAAACGACTGTGTTTGCTTTGCATTTACAGTTTGTGTTCTTAGTGTACTGCACTCTTGGTTGTTATTTTAGAGTGAACTTGTACTTACAAAAACACAGTTGACTACAGTACACTGTCCTGTGCAGGAAGCAGTTCAGACAGCTCCTATTTACTGTATCACACCACTGCAAGGCGTTTGCTTATGCTTGATTTCATCTTGTGTTTTGTCTCTCATGACCCTAGCAGCGACAGGGGTGTGTGTGTGTGTGTGTGTGTGTGTGTGTTGTTGTTGTTGTTGTTGTTGTTGTTGTTGTTGTTGGCTATACCATCTAGGTTTGTGTGAGTATGCTCTGCAGGTTTGCACAGTCACAGACTCACCTGCTATCGCGTTTCTCAGAACGTATCTATTGGAATTAAATCGCTAGCACTCCACAGAGTCAGCTTAATGATCAAAGGAATTTATTTGGGGGTTAACTAACTCACAACCACTGGAGATTTATCATAGGGTGCGGGAAAGCTGAGCTATGTCCCACACTGATCTGCTTGGCCAAGATCTCAGCATCTAAACCACAAGGTAGCTAAGACAGAGCCGTGTACATGCATCCCAGGTCTTAAGGGTCCCTCAGCGGCCACACCCCAGGGGCATGTACCTCAAGGTCATAGGCAGGTGTAACAGCCATCTACTACCCCACTAGAGGTGGTGCTTCAGGGCATGGCTCAAACAGCCACCCACTACACGTATCCCTTCATTCTGTTGTTCAGCAATATGAAACTGTATGTCGTATGAACTAGAGAAATGACTCGGTAGTTAAGAGTGCTAGCCCAGAGCCAGAGTTTGGTCCCCAGCATCTACATGGTAGCTAAAACCATCTGTAACTCCAGTTTTGAGGACTCTGACCCCCTCTTCTGGCCTCTGTGGGCTTCTCTACACACGTGGTACAAATAAACATATGCAAACATACACATAAAATAAACAAATCTTTTTTAAACCCTGTACACCATATCACAATGGCCACAGGTTTTGTCAGTCACAGTCTTCTCATCTGGTAAAGGAACGATAGCAGAACCTTTATAGAGTGGGCATTACATGGAACAAAACAATGTACAGTATATAAAACACATATGTCCAGGTTAATCATTGTCAACTTGACTGGGTTTGGAATCACCTAAAAGACACACCTCTTGACCTATCTGTGAGGGTGCTGCCAATGAGTAACTGAGGGGAAGGACCCACCCTGAATCTGGGCAGCACCATCCCTTGGAGCAGGGCCCCAGTATAAAAGGCATCTAACACACACTAACTAAAGCACAGACAAGGAGGCACACAAGGAGGACTTGCTGTTCTTGCAGCAAATGAACAGAGACCATGGAAATATCCATCCATTAAGGGATGACTCCACAGGCAAGAAGTTGCCCCTAGCTCTAAAGGTTTACAGCAATTAAATCTGGCAAAGTAGATTTGTTTGTCTAGGCAACAATGAACCTCCAACATGCATTGGCCAGTGTAAAATGATTTTCAGAAGAATGCGTGTGACAGGATCTTGCTTGTATTTTTAAAGACACACACAGAACACATATGCACATATGTAAAATTGCTCTTTGTGTTTTCCAGGAGTCCAGACACCTGTATGGACATGCATAGAGAATGGTCCTAACAAACACTCAGCTCAAAGCAATGACTCCTTGCAGAGGGACTGTCAAATTTAGCCTTGTGACGTAATGATGAGTTTTATATGAGTTTAGTAATCTATTAGCTATGCAGTCACAATGAGTAACTTTTGCTTGCTTGCTTGCTTGCTTGCTTGCTTGAAGCAGGGTCTCACTCTGTAGCCTAGGCTGGCCTTGAACTCACGGTAATCCTCTTGCCTCAGCCTCTTAAGTGCTGGTATTACAGGCATGGGCCACCACACCCATCTCTGTGATGTGTAATTGTAAAACGTGAAGATGCTAGAATTGGGATCACTACCCACTGCCGGTTCTTCTTTAACCCCCTGCCTTACCCACCTAGTCTCCTTTCTGTGGTCCCAGCCACTACACAGCTGTGTCTGCTCCCTTCTCCCTGTAGGGCATCACGTAGCTCCCAGGACTTCCCAGGACTTCTGCTAATGCTTTCGAGAATAATGATGCTCCTGGCAAAGGGATGGAAGACAGCATGAGACTCACAGTGTGTGCTCTACACAGCTTCACTCCTCTCTCTCCAGGGACACTTTCCAAATACATCTCCATTCTCAGAGGGGTGCCAGAGCCCTTTGTTAAATTCCCACGTTTGCTCTCAAAGGTGGCACGTCATTGTCATTCGTCATTTGAGCCTGTGGGAGTGTTTTAGGTCCTTTACCTTCCTGAGACCTGTGAGAGGTAAAGCATAGCTCTCTTACCATGAGAAAACTGGGGCCAGAGGGGAGGGGTTGGCTAGTTTCCCAGCTCACACAGCTCCGCGGAAGTTGGCATTTCTCTGAAACTTTCTACCTTTCCAATCTGTCAGTCAAGGTTCACAGCCGTCCGGAACACCCCAAACAGGAACTTCCGCCCTTAATTATGTTGAGCCACACAAAAAACGTGACTAGATTTTATTGACTGAATAGGTTTCTTGTAATGATTAGCTCCAGAAAATTATTTGGCAAACTGTGTTTACAGAAACTTGGGGCTCCTCTCAGACTTGGAGGAAGCTGAGCACCACCACTTGTGTGCACCTTACAAACAACCCCTTCACTAACTAAGCTAAGCCCAGGGCTGGAGCATAAATGCTGGGCTGTCATCACGCGGCCATATGACCTCTTAAAGTGAGGGGAAGCCTGGCATGGTACTCTTTAAAAAGCAGTTCACTGGGCTCTAATAAATGGGAATCCCTGTTCTCTGATGGTTATGTTTTATAAATTCAAGATTCAGTTTAAAAATTATTATCATTATTATTGAAGTGTGTGTGTGTGTGAGAGAGAGAGAGAGAGAGAGAGAGAGAGAGAGAGAGAGAGAGAGAGATTGATTATGTGAGGTGTGGGCACACACATGCCTCAGCACATATGTGGAGATCAGAGGACAATTTTTGGAAGTCCATTCTTGCCTTCTACCATGGGTTCCAGGGATCAAACTCAGGTAGTCAGGTTTGCATGTTTTTGCCTAATAAGCCACCATCTGGCCTCCCCTGATGATTTTTTTTTTTTTTTTTTTTTTTTTTGGTTTTTCAAGACAGGGTTTCTCTGTGTAGCTTTGCGCCTTTTCCTGGAACTCCCTTGGTAGCCCAGGGTGGCCTCGAACTCACAGAGATCCACCTGGCTCTGCCTCCCGAGTGCTGGGATTAAAGGCATGCGCCACCACCGCCTGGCCTCCCTGATGATTTTTACACACACCAAACTTTGACACAGACATATGAGGATCTAAGAACTGGATTCAAGAACTATTGAGAATGTGCTTTGGCCCTTTGGCTCCATAGATGACAATGATATACATCTGTACACAAGAAGATGGCAGGAGCATATGACAGCTTAGAAAGAGATGCGTCAGGCAGGAAAGAGAAAGCAGAGCCGGCAGGATGGGAGGAACTGCTTATCCATTCTCCTCTTGGGACTGGTGAATGGCTGCCTAGTGGAAGTCTGGGCTATGAGTGGAGAACACAGCAATGCTTAGGTAAGGGGCTCGCAAGCAACAGTCACTCCAGGTATGGAAAAGACATTCTGCAAGTGAGAAAGCATGCTTAGTTTTTGTTCCAAGCAAGGGAGCTGGCGTCTTTTTGACAGATGTCTTTCTGGGAATTTACAGTACATACAGAGCAGAGCTGTCACCTATTCAACGTTGATGACATCACCCTTGAGGACTATGTCAAAAGGGGTTTTGTTTGATTAATTTTCATTATCTGTAGTTCCCCAGTAATGAAAGGTGATACTGTTAATGAGTATGTGAACGAGACAGTGTCTTCAATGCCACATGTGAAGCATTCCCAGCTTTGTCAGGGTAGAATAGCTAGCCCTGACCCAAAATGTGCCCTTTCTTCATTGTAGGGAACACCACTCTTTCTCTCCAAGTGTCCCCAACACCAAATGATTGTGTCTCAGCTGCTCACTTCTCAGAACACAGTACGAGGTCTGTGCTTGAGTCTCTGCTAGTCTGTGTGTGCAGAATGCTGGCATTCTTTCTGCAGTGAGGTGGATTGAGTTGAGAGGAATTTCAATACCATATTAATTGGCTTGGAAGTGTGGTTGTTTTAGAGGCTGGTACGAACTGCAAGGATTCATAAGTCCTTTTAAAGAACAGTGTTTCAAAGAAATTAAATTGGACTGAGCAGAACTTCGGGTGCAAATTACCCTCAAATGCTAAAACCATCATCACAAGATGTTCTGATTTTCTCCACTGAGGAAGACATGGAGATACTTTTCCTTTGTCATTACATCCATCCGGACAGGAAGAGGAAGGCTGTGGGCCAGATAAGGGAAATAGGTTACATCTGGCACCCTAGTGTTCTGTTCCTGCTCACTGAAGACGCTTCTCTTTGTTCCATTCCTGAAGTGCAGCGTTGTTTTCTTGGGCTGGGTTCTGGGTTAACCCTGGGTTAGACTATGGATCTCTTACACTTGATCCTGTGATTGAGAGACCCACACAAATGCAAGCCTAGAATACAATCGGACCCCTATTAGCTGAAATCTCTGGGAACAGCACAGAAGCCACTTGATCTTACAAAAGTCTTGTGGGGTGCTTCTGTACCAGTGAAGTTTCAAGATGAAATTGGCCGGATTTTCAATCTGTGGATATTTGCTGCTTTAGAATATATCTTTTAAGAATTTTTCTAAACTATGCATGCTCTAAAATGTACTTCCTCCACAGGATGCAGCAATACTCTCTTGAATAGGTTCATACCCTAAAGGACTGAGAGCGGATCTCAGAGATGTTCACACACCCACATGCATTATCCACAATACCAAAAATAGAAGCAACCACAGGGTCCATTGATATATAGATGGATAAGTACCATGTGATATATACACACAATGGATTGTTATTCAGCCTTTAAGGGGGGCATTATTATAAGATTTAGAACCTTGAGAACATAATGCTAAACAAAGCAAGGCAATTATTAAAAAGACAGACTATTATAACTCTATTTATATAAGTTGCCCAGAATAATCAAATTCACAAAGCCAGAGAATCCAATGGTGTCTCAGGGCAGAGGGAGGAAGTGGGGAGCCCTCTCACACGGCTTCTCTTTTGCAATATGAAAACAGTTCTGGACTCTGATGGTGATGACGGATGTACAACATGTATGCATACTTAATGCTGCTGAATTTCACATTTAAAAATCAGTTACAATGCTGTAGTGGTTTGATTAAGATATCCACCACAGCATTGGGCATTTGAATACCTTGTCTCCAGTTGGTGGCGCTGTTTGGCGAGGCTTAGAAAATGTGGCCTTGTTGGAGGAAGTGTATCACTGGAGGTGAGCTTTGAGAGTTTAAAGACTCGGTACTGTTTCTAGTTCACCCCCCCACTTCCGGCTTATGGTTCAAGATGTGAATCTCCATCTTCTGTTCTAGTTACCATGTCTGCTGCACACTACGGTGATGGTCCATCATGCCTCTGGAAGTGTATGTCAAATAACAAACTTGTCCTGGTAGTAGTATTTTATCACTGCAATAGAAAAGTAACTAACACAGAGACTAAATGTTCAGCTGTGTATACTTTACTACTACTTTTGAAAATAACAGCAAAGGGCTGAGAGATGGCTTAGTAATTAGGAATACTTATTGCTCTTACAGATGACATGGGTTCACTTCTTAGCACCTACATCAGGTGGTTCACAACCACCTGTAACTCCAGTTCTAGGTGTCCTCAGGAGGCACCTGGAAGCACATGAGGCACATAAATTCACACAAGCATACAAACATACAATAAATCTTTAAAAGAAAATAATACAATATTTTTTTCTTCTTAAAAAGTTCATGTGCATGGATGTTTTGCCTAAATGTATGTCTATACCCTTTGTATGTAGTACACAGAAGCCAGAAGAGAGTGGGGACTGGAGTTACAGACTGTTGTGAACTGCCATGTGGGTGCTGGGACTCGAACCTGGGTCAGCAAGAGCAGCCAGTGCTCTTAACGGCTGGGCCCTCTCTCCAGCCTCAAATAAGAATAGTTTTAAAGACTTTATGCTGTATTTCTTATTAAGAGATCCTTCAACTTTTTCAAGAATGTATCAAATACTTTTCACATGACTTTCAAAGTAAGTATACTACCTTGTTAGCTCCCCTCCCCCTTTTTTGAGATACCAAATTCCTGGTCACTGCTCATCTGAATGAAGTATTTGTCTTCTTTCTCTTGCCCAACTCCCCCACGCCTCCTTGTAGCCTGTGCCAGCCATAGGCGCTGTTTGTGGCTTCATTGCTGTGGTCTTTATCAGAAATTTAGGTAGGTATTTGCACACACTGTTAAGCTTGATAAATGACGTTGGGCACCAGCAACTGCATTAAGGGCCTATACAGCTCTACGTTGACACAGCACATTTTTATTCTTACTAAGATTGATGGTCCTCCTAGTTTCTGAAGCTGTTCACAGAATAAACAGCACACAGCTTGCTGAAGTGCCTGGAGACTGTGGCCAGGAACACACACCATCCCAACAGGTATTTGCTTATTAGGCAATAGTTAAAAAAAAAAAAAGAGTCAGGTGGATTCAGAGGCTCTTCATCCCTGTCCCCTGGAGCACTAGGTTTCTGAGCAGGTTTCCAGCCTCGGGAGTGACAGAAAGCAGAGCTAAGCCTTCATTTGTAAGTCAGCTAGTGAAACTGCATTTGTGTGTTTGTGTACAGTCTGCACTGATTAACCCAGAGGTGGCTTCTGAGAACTTCTTTGGGTGATGTTGTCATTGTGCGAAGTAGAACTGCCCTGACCCTGAGTGGCATGGGCCAGTCACCGAGTATGGCCCCTTGATGTAATCAACAGACAAAGTAAACACAGGTACATGATGTGGTTGACACTGATTCCAGGGTTCAGAGGACACGTCTGGTGGGATTCTGGGTTCTTGATCCTGGAACAAGCAATTGGGCAGTGAAACGTAGCTGCGGCAGAAACAGAGACGGTTATTAAGAAAAGATACACTTCCCAGGGAGGAAGCAAGCTGGAGCAACGAGTCTTTAGTAGTTCAGACACCCCCACTGCATATGTGGGCTTCCCCACAAATGCTCTGTTACATGTAGCTCAGCTTGAAACTTCGTGTGCCACGTGTCTCATTAGCATTTTTCATCTCCACCCAGGGTGAGCATTTTGGCATTATAACCAGCCACAACTCACCTTCAGACATGAACTGTGCTAAGAGCAGTCACTGGGTGTTTTTCCTGCCCTTTCTCATTTGATTCTTACAGCGGCACCATGGGAAGTGGGTTGAAGCTCTCTATCCAGCAATAAAGAAGTTAGGTGAGTTGCAAGGTCAGGTTTCAAATCTTGGTGCAAGGGTGGGTGCAATGGCTCAATGGCAGAGCACTTCCCTAGCACGCAGGAGGTCCTGAGTTCGATCCCCAGTACTACAGACAAACAAAACGCAACAAAACTCTTGGTGCAGTTCCAAATCTCCTTCCTTGCACTGTTGGGGTTGGCCAATAGTTCACTGCTTTATAAGAATTCTAGATGATAATGGCCTCCTGAATCTAGTATTGAGAAACTCAAGGCCTCCAGGGGAGCTGTCTTCCAAGCAACACCACACTCATATCTGGAGGTTTTCTAGGAAGGAATGGTGTACCAAGGAATCTACCTATGAAGTTCGTCAACTGGACTCCGCTGGTAGAAAAGTGGCACTTACATTTTTAGTTTAAATGTAGGGAAACTGGAAGTCATCATTGTCTACCTGGAGGTAATAAATCAGAGCAGCTAGCAGCTCAGGTCCAGAATGAACCAGTACACTTATGTGTGGAGGCCATGGGGGCTTCCCAGCATCCTTCTCCAGGCAGTGCCGACACATGTCCACAGATGCACACTCTGCAGTTACTTGTTTAGAGAACACACTCACATGGCACCACCAAGGCTGGCTCTGAGTGCATAGTGTGACATCTGAGTAAGCAGCGTGAAGTGGCCATTTTATTCTCTGGAGAGACAAAAATGTCAAAATGTTCAAGTGACAGATATGGAAAGCAGGGTACTTTGAAGACATGCTTCTTAGCCCTGTGACGGGTCACTCCATAGGTTTCATGGTGATGTGTCTGCAAGGATGGTGGTCCTTTAAGGCCTTCTGAGGGAGGAGACTGGTCACAGAAAGTGTTCCATTTAGAAGTGAGCCTGATGGTCTGAGTTTGAGCCCTGGAACTCATTAAGGTGAAAGGAATGAATGAATTTGTCCTTTGACCTCCGCATGCACACTTTGGGATTTGTATGTCCATGTGTACACACATGATAATAAATAAAATAAATTTTCAAAAAGTGAGTGAGGGCCCATGACTTGACGCAGAGGTTGAAAGCACCCGTCACAAGGTCTGACAGTCTGAGTTTTATCCCTGGAGTCCACATGGTGGAAGGAGAGACCTGGCCCACAAGTTGTCCTCTGACCTCACGCTTGTGCTGTGTGGCACACTTACAGACCCATATACAAATAAATTAGTTCAAATTCCTTTTTAAATAAATGGATGATTTACGTAGGCAAGGCGGTATAAATTAGGGTAAAGCACGGATTCAGAAACTCTGGGCCCTATTTGCTTTATTTCCTCCTCTGGTGACTGTCCACCCCATTCAATGGCCTGGGGAGTCATCTGTGGTTGTAGAAGGCAAACAGGTTGACCCAGAGTCTAATTAGAGATGTGTGTCTTGAGGCTAGAGGAAGCTAGTGTGCAGATGATGAGTGTGCTGAGAGACACAAGGGCATCTGACTGAGGGATGCTGAGGGCGACTGGGAGACCAAGCAGGTAGAATTCACCACTGGGGTGGATGGTTGGATTGGCTGACCATAAGAAAAAGGGGCCATATTCATGAATGGATTTGAAGGTAGACTTTGAAGTGCCCAAACCAAATCTACTAGCTCTTATACATCTAAAGCATGGCCTTTAGCTAGTAAAACTGTGCCCCTGAGCCATGGCTATATCCTGGCATCACCTGGCAGTATTTCAGCGCCTAGATCTTTCCCCTGAGGTTTAGATTCAATTGATCTAAAACGGAACTCAGAAATCAATATTTTCTCAAAGCTTTGGAAATGGCTCTGATGTTCCAAGGTTGAGAATCAGTCGCAGCTCAGAGCAGGAACATCTTCAGAACGCCACAGTTGGCCTATGACATTTGAAGGAATTCAGAAGAGGCCCTTAGGGATTATTGAACCACACTCTATACAACCTTGATTTCTCAGCAGCCCCTGTTCTCAGGACCTGCAAACTGCCCGAGAGAATGCGCCCTGCAGGGGCCACTTGTAGCTAGAGTTTTCCTGCCTGGCCCACAGTCAGGAAAAATCTCTGTCACCCGCCAGTCTCACAGCTGCTCAGACCCAACCAAGTAAACACAGAGACTTACATTGCTTACAAACTGTATGGCTGTGGCAGGCTTCTTGCTAACTGTTCTTATATCTTAAATTAATCCATTTCTATAAATCTATACCTTGCTACGTGGCTTGTGGCTTACCGGCATCTTCACATGCTGTTTGTCATGGCGGCAGCTGGCAGTGTCTCCCCACTCAGCCTTCAACTTCCCAGAATTCTCCTCTCTCCTTGTCCCGCCTATACTTCCTGCCTGGCCACTGGTCAATCAGTGTTTTATTTATACAGAACGACATCCACAGCAGCCACTGAGAAGTGCGCTCATGACACCCAACAAGGCAAAAGTCAAAGAACGTCTCAGAACCTGGGCTCCTGACACTTGAGGAAAGGTCACACTGAAGGACTGGCATAGAGCACAGAGCTCCAGGCAGGAATCAAGAACCCCGTCTGTCACCTGTAACTCTGGAAATATCCTACTCTGCAACCCTGGGAAAGTTGCTCATCTTTCTGCTCTCCCTCAAACCCTCACTTTTATCTTGGTTTTCTTCGATTTCTGTGAGCCAGAGCCAACTTCTATTCTTAAATCCTCTGCTGTCACACTTTGGATCTGAAATGTCCCCCACAGGCTCATTTTGTGTGTGGTCACCTGGTTCCCAGCAGGTGGTGCTATTTGGGGAGGTTGTGGGACCTGAAGGAGGTGCTGCTTGGCTACAGCAGGTAGTCACTGGGGATAGTCCTAGGTCTGTTCTTGTGCTCTGTTCCCTCGTCTAGTCATCATGTGAGGTTCTCTATCATGGGCTCCCCTCATCACAAACTGAACCCACCACTTTGCCATGATGAATCAAAAATGCTCTAAAATGTGAACCAAAGTTAATACATCCCGCTGAAGGGGTTCTGTTGTGCATTTTGTCAGAATGATGAGAAAAGTGAACTAATATGCCTGCCAGAAGCATTTGGGTTGCTCAGTTTCTTGACTGTGAGGAGGCAAGATCAAAAGGGTAGTATAAAAGGAAGAAAAAAGCTGGGTGACAGTGGCGCATGCCTTTAATCCCAGCACTCAGGAGGCAGAGCCAGGCGGATCTCTGTGAGCTCAAGGTCAGCCTGGTCTACAGAGCAAGATCCAAGACAGGCACCAAAACTCCACAGAAAAATCCCATCTCGGAAAAAAACAAAAAAACAAAAAAAAGGAAGAAAAAAATGGGCATAGGTTATTTGCACTCTAAGAGACATTTAACAGGTTCTATGGCAAGAGTCTACAAAACACTCTAGAGCTGTTTCATTCTGGAGAGAACACTTAGATTGAAGATGGAATGGTGACTGAATGAACACTTAGGCCAGAAGCAATCTATCATCATCACCCTCATCACCACCATCATCGTCAAAATCATGAGACATTTGCACAACACTTGACAGTTTACAAAGTACTTTCTGATGATGATAATAATAATAACTACATAGTAGTTTATAGTAAAAAGGATATTTTTAAGGATTTTTCCACACTGTAGGAATGGGTACTAGATAAAAATGGAAATGGGCTAATTTATGGGAATGGACAGTTTACAGCTGAAAAAATGGACGCTGCAGAGGATGACCAGGTCCATCCATGTCCCATGTTTTTGTGTCTCACCCAGGGGTTTCCTGGTCCTGCTCAGCAGCAGGGTTTGAACCATGCCATTCTGCCACCTTCCTTTCCTTCATCTTCACTCAGCTGGCCATTATCTTGTCCTTTCTCTCCGAGGAGAATCCTTGCCTAGGAGTCAAAACTCTAGGATCCACTCTCAGCCTTGCCATTTAATTACTACATTCACTCCACCCAATTCTTTTGTTTCTTTGTTTTTTGTTTTTGTTTTTTTGAAACAGGGTTTTTCTGTGGAGTTTTGGTGCCTGTCCTAGATCTTGCTCTGTAGACCAGGCTGACCTCAAACTCACAGAGATCTGCCTGGCTCTGCCTCCCGAGTGCTGGGATTAAAGGCGTGCACCACCACCACCCGGCTCCAACCAATTCTTACTTTCCTCACCCACAGCAGCGTGGAAACGGCTTTTGTCTACCTCCCTAGGTCTATGTGAGGCTCAAATACAATAAGCTTTTTAAAAAGGAGTGAGAAATGTTCAAAAGCTCAATTCCGAAATATCCGGAAGACAGCACACAGCCCTCATGAGGGCACATAGGAGACCAGGAAACCGCTGTCACTGCCTCCAGGACAAATCAGTGTGATGCTGACCTTGGGGCACTCCCGGATCCCTCTTCCTGGTCACACAAACCCCAGGGTACACTGGCTCTTGGATGAGGCCCAGGATTTCCACAGCACATTGGTGCTGAGCCAACCTCACGACCATCCTGTCTCTGTTCTTTTCCATGAGCCAACTCTTCCTCTCGCACACTTTCCTACCTGTGTCTCATTTGAGTTAGGTATTTCCTCAAGGAATGTTAGCTGTTTTTGCTAATGATCCACAGTCATACTCAGAAAGATAAATCAGTAGTTCAGAGAGAAGAAACATCACCATCATAAAGACCAGTGTTAGGGGCTGGAGAGACGACTCAGCAGTTAAGAGCAGCTTGTTTTTCTTCCAGGGGACCTGAGTTTAGATCTCAGCACCCAGGTCAGGCAGCTAACAATCTTCTGAACCTCCAGCTTCAGGAGAATGGAATGCTTCTGGCCTCCTCGGGCACCTGCACTCATGTGCACATATCTCCACACAGGTACTACACTCACACATAATTAAAAATAATAAAAATAAATGTTTAAAGATGTTAATGTGGAGTGCATTAAGGATATCAACACTTTTAAAAAAGACAAGTGTTAGGTGAGTTTGTGGAGTGTCATCTAATTCTGTCTTGGCTGCCTTCTTTGTCCATCCCCTGAACCATGGCCCTCTCTTTCAAACACTGTGTTCTGAGGGCTGGGGAGATGGCCTTGGCTCTACCCAATAAGATGAGGCCAGCTTTGGTGTGCTTCTGCCTATCGTCGTGACTTCTTCCTATTGCACGTGGAAGTTCCAAAGTCCCCAGGCACCCTCTGGGGTCCAGACAAGGTTCCCACGCCCTGACCATCTGGCAGAAATCCACAATCACAGCCCTTAGCAATCAAAGCCAACCACTCAGCAGGCAGAGCAACTCCCCTTTCTGTTCTCAGTCTAGTGGCCTGAAGAGCCCATAGTGGCTTGATGTCATAAAACCTCAGCATCCCTCAGTGGAAGATTTCTTCCCTGGGTCTCTCAGACTCCAGCCATCAGCACAAAGTCTGGTGACTGAGTTATCAGATGCAGGAGGAGCTGCTCCCACTTCCTCCCTCTATATGCAGCCCCAAGCACTTCATCTCCTGGTAACACCAATATATACACTGGTAGCTGATTCAAAGTGTCTTTTGCATCCTACCAGACAGGACCCAGTATCTTTGGCACTGTCTTCTGACTGCTGTATCCTGACTAGCTCTGCAGTCAGCTGCTCTTCTCCACTGCGGTGGTCTGAACTCCTGCTTCTTGTAAGATTCCGAGCTGGGCCTGGGGTGCATATCTGTAATCCAAGAAGTAATGTGGCAAAGGCAGGAAGATTGCTAGTTGGGGGACCAGCCTGGGATACATGAGATCCTGCTATGGAACAATCTTTGTACACTGTAAATATATACTGTCCTCATTAGTAAATGAAGAACTGACTGGCCTATAGCTGGGCAGGAAGAGATTGGGTGGGAGAGCCAGACAAGGAGGATGCTGGGAGGAAGAAGGTCTGAGTCTTGGGAGTCACCAGCCAGATGAAGAGAAGAACTTGTACAAAATGAGGTAACGAGCCATGAGCCACATGGCAGCAAGTAAAGGAATAGAAATGGGTTAATTTAAAATGTCAGAGCTAGTTAGTAACAAGCCCAAGCTATTGGTTGAGCATTTATAATTAATAATAAGTCACTGTGTGGTTATTTGGGAACTGACTGGCAGGACAGAGAAGTCCACTTACAAGATACTATCAAAAAAGAAAGGAAGGAAGGAAGGAAGGAAGGAAGAAAGAAAGGAAGGAAAGAAAGAAGGAAGGAAGAGAGGAAAGGAGGGGCAAAGGTCTTATGAGCCTAGGTAAGACAATGGGCTGTGAAATGTGTCCCTTGATGAGAATTAATATTTAGAATTTCATACATGCATACAATGTATGTTTTTATCATATTCACCCAAAAGTAGATTTGTTGTTGTTGTTGTTTAAGATGTAAGAAACTGGGCAGGGTGGTACACATCTCTAATATCAGCACTTGGTATTTGAAGGCAGGAAGATCAGGAGTTCAAGGTCATCCATGACTACATAGTGAGTTCAAAGCTAGCCTGGGCAACATGAGACTGTCTCAATTTTTTCCTTTACTTAAAATGAATAAAAGATATAAGATTGTGGAGGTGAAAGCCCACCAGAGAGCTACTGTATTAGTGAGAGATGCTGAGAGAGTGGATCTGGGCAAGGATGATGGGAATGAGAGGGGACAAGCGAGAATCAAACTGGCAGAAAACAAAATAAAACTTAGGTTCAACAAACACAAGGAAGGGAGAATGAGAAGGAAGGAGAAGGAGACAGGGAGATAGCCATGGGACAAGAGACTCTGATTTGCTGGCATTTTATTACTGAAGACATAGGACAAGCCCTGGAATTAATGTATCAAAAGAATCTACTTCTTGCCTTTTCTGCAGAGAGAGAAAATCTAAGCTCTCCTCTCTAAGTCTGCAAGCATAAAAGACTTGCTTGAGGATGTTCTGAGACCTGGGGTCTGTTAAGACTAGAAGGAAGGTGAAGGAGACCACTCAGTCTCCAGGGAGCAGGTAGAGGCTTCCTTTGGGGTTCCATCAGCAGATGGGGTTCAGGATTGAGAACAGAAGGCTCTTTCAACTCTCTGGGCTCCAGGAGGACACTGGAGAGGAAGCCCCTCATCTGTCACCAGCGTAACTTCACAGAGTCCTCTTTACTTAAAGACTTTGATGTGGTCTCAGGTTCCTTTGTCTAAACCTCCAGAAGTAGCCAGCTGCCTGAAGAGGTCAATGCAGGCTCAGGTTTTATTGGACTGCCTCACCTTGGCCTTGATCATGGCCCAAGCTCTGTTTTTGTTTCTAAAGGTCATATGTGGGAAGACCTCCTTCACTGAATCAAAATGAACAAGGAGGCAGAAATGTGTCCATGGATGAGCAGAAAGAATCTCAAAACTTAGAGGAAGGACATGTATATGCGCGCGCGTGTGTGTGTGTGTGTGTGTGTGTGTGTGTGTGTGTGTGTGTATGCACATACATATAAATGTGAATCCTCTTAAAGAGGTGGACAGGTAGCAGGAATCACAAATTTAGTAAATACTGGATAAAGGCACTTACTGACAAACCTCATTACGTAAGTTCAATCCTCAAGACCTACATGATGGAGAGAGAAACCCTGGTTCCTGAAACTTGCCTTTGACTATTACAGAGATGCCCTGTGTGCATATACACATGCATACACACACACAAATAAATGTAAGAAAACATTTACACACACATAAACATAAACATAAGAAAACTTTTTTTAAAGGGCTGCAGACATAGCTCAGTGGTTAAGAGTGCACACTGCTCTTGCAGGGACCTGAATTCGGTCTAAGAACCCATGTCAGGTAGCTCACAACCACCTGTAACTCCAGCTCCAAAGGCTCTAACAACCTCTTCTGGCATCTGAGGGCACTTGCATTTGTACACACACACACACACACACACACACACACACACACACACACACATACACACACACACACACACACAATTTAAAAAATAATAAATCTAAAAGATGAGACATTCGCTCACATGTTTTGGTGCCCGTGGGCTCACAGGAGCTTCTTTGACTGAAAAGCACGGACCCCTCACTGGGTAACTGGAAGCAGAATTGAAGCTCAGTATCTTTGCAGACATTCAATGTCAATCTACTGTACTTTGTCTGAAAACACAAAGATAAGTCATTATCCTAAACCTTAGATTCTAGGAACAGCCAAAACTTGACAGGACCGACCCTCCACCCAGGAGGAGGGCAATCATTCATGATAGTGAGGTTGTATTCCGGAGCATAGGACCTCTTGAGAACTCCACTGTCCTCTCAAGCAACAATTTCTTTGAATAACCTTGTAGAACCAGGTAGACTGGCTGGGGAGAGAATGGAGAACAGGAAAGGGCTGGGATACAGGGATTTGGTAAAAATCAATGCAAAGAGTATCAAGGCCACACCCTAACTGAGCACCAAAGCCAGTCAATTTAATTGGAATTTGCAATATCATGAGAGAGTGCCATTGTCATCTTCCAGAGACTCCATCCAGCCAGGGTACTGGGTTGACTGAGTTCCTAGGGTTAGGGACAGACCATTGGGCACTTTGCTAATGTTCCCAGGGAAAAGGAGGGTCAGTACAGGCTATGTCCTGGGAACCACAATTGAATGTCAGTGCTGGACAAACCTGAGTTCTGTTCTGCCTCTAATCTCATGAGTACCATACCAGAAAGGGAAGACAAAAAGGAAAGACAGAAGGACAAGTGTGGAATGGGTGAGTGGGTCCAGCACCCACCAGTGGACTCAGGATCCATTCATCAATTTTACAGTGCCCAGCACATTGTGAACCACCTCACTTCAAAGACAAGTGTGCAGGGTTGGAAAGATGATTATCCATAAAGTAAGTGCTTGCCATACAAGCACAAAAAAGCAGGGGTGTATGCTTGTAGTCCCAATGCTGGCCAGTGGAGACATGAGGATCCCTGGGACTTGCTGGCCAGTTAGTCTGGCCAAATAGGAGTGTTCCAGGTCCAGTGAGAGATCTTTCTTCAAGAAACAAAGTGGAGAGCAATAGAGGAAGACATCTAACATCCTCTGTCCTCCACATGACACACAGGATGCACACATACGTACTTATAGACAACCACATAAACATGAAACACATATGAATGCACACACACATTTGCACACATACGTGATAAAGTGAAAAAGCTTTAACATCTGAACTAGAGAGGAGAAGTAGAAATTATATTCCTTCTGAACTTCCAGATCTGCCATAGCACCTAATCACAATACGTAATGGTTTGTCTTTCTTTCTTTCTTTCTTTCTTTCTTTCTTTCTTTCTTTCTTTCTTTCTTTCTTTCTTTCTTTCTTTCTTTCTTCCTTCCTTCCTTCCTTCCTTCCTTCCTTCCTTCCTTCCTTCCTTCCTTCCTTCCTTCCTTTCTTTCTTTCTTTCTTTTGTTTTGTTTTTCGAGACAGGGTTTCTCTGTGTAGTTTTGTGCCTTTTCTGGAACTCACTTTGTGGACCAGGCTGGCCTCAAACTCACAGAGATCCGCCTGCCTCTGCCTCCCGAGTGCTGGGATTAAAGGTGTGCGCCACCACCGTCCAGCATGTGATGGTTTCTAAGCTTCCTGTCCACCTTTCCAGTAAGCTGAGCACTCTCTGTGTGGACCAGACCTGCCATCTATATGCTAGTGCCTGGTGCAAAGCCCAGCATAGAGAAAATGAGCAAGTAAGAGTTAATGCTGGCTTGGGTCAGGGTGGGGGATGGTCAGGTTCTAGGGGTGTTTTGGGGGCAAATCCAAAAGGATTCCTTATTGAGTTGAGGATGCAAGATAGAAGGGTAGGTAACTCGCAGGTCCTGGCTTGGGAGCCTATGAGGGACACAATCATCAGAGATGGAGAAAGCTGGAAGTAGACAAAAAGTCCTCCTTTTACAGGTACATTCTGACCATCCATAAGCCATCTAAGTCAAGAGGCAGAGTAACAGCTGAGATTTGAGAAAAAGGTTTATAGTAAAGATAAAAAATTAGGAATCCTTGTCACAAAGATGATATGGAAAAACCTGGAAACTGTGTGCTTCCACCAAGGAGTGGGTGTGAAGTGGTCCAAAGTCTGAGCCCTGAAATATTACAATACCAAAAATCTCAGGAGAGGTAGAGACCTCAGCAAACAAAAACAATGAACGGTGACCAAAGATACAGTCAGAAAAAAAAGCAAAGAAAGATAGGGATGGCCAGAAGGCCAGGAGGAAAAAAAATCACAGCAACAGGAGTGTTCAATAGTGTCAAATGTTTGGGAGTTAGCTGAGGGGTGAGAACTACCAGCTGGACTTAGCAGATGGAGCCCCACAGTGACCGCAATGAGACTGTGTGTAGGTTAATAGCTTGGGTAGGTGAGCCTGAGACAGGAGGAGAGGCTAGGCCCTGGAGACTTGGAAGTCTACTCATTACAAGAATTCAATAAGGAAAAGCAACAAGATGAGCATGGTAGGCAGAGGCGAAGCAGGGGGAAGTCACAGGCATGTCACTATGGGTAAATTATCAGCAGGTTGGAGTACTGCCTCTGTTGCTAGAAGAGGCTATGGCTAGACTTTCCTAAATTCAGTCTGTCTTCCCCTTTCTAGGTGTGACTCCTAAGTCATCTCAAGGATGGGGATCACAAGCCTTTCCTTGACTCTTACCATATTGCTATCTAGTAAGCACGAACTGCTTATCAATTACATGAGTGACTGTACATCTGAGCCAACAGTCAACTCTGAGTCATAGTTACTTCTGCCTCAGAGGATTAAATAAGAAGAGACACAACGGGCATATCAAAAGGGTCTGGTAATTGGTAATCCAAAGTATTGGTATCCAATATTACTTTCAGTAAATCCAACTAGTCCAACGCCTCCATGTTATAGATAACATATCTAAAGTCCAGAAAACATTTTGCTCCAGGTCACATAGCTAGTGATAATAGTCTCTTGAATTCATCTTTAACTTCTGCTATAGGGCTAGCAAAACCCCCTAGAGCATCTAGGTGTAGCTGGAGCTTTCTCTCCAGCTCCTGCCAAGCCCCGGCAGTTCCGCAGCCCACTTAGAAAATAAACACACAGACTCTTATATTATTTAAACTGTTTGGCCGTGACAGACTTCTAGCTATCTAGTTCTTACATCTTAAATTAACTCATTTCTATTAATCTATACCTTGCCACATGGCTTGTGGCTTACATATCTTACATGTTGGTACTCATGGCGGTGGCTGGCAGCATCTCTCCTGACTCAGCCCTCCTGTTCCCAGAATTCTCCTCTCTCTTTGTCCCGCCTATACTTCCTGCCTGGCTACTGGCCAATCAGCACTTTATTTATTAACCAATCAGAGCAACACATTCACAGTGTAGAAAGCATCCCACAGCATCTAGGTGACATGATTTAGGCGTATATGTTCAAGCTTCTGCAGACTGAGGTGGTGAGAAGCCTAAAGACTCAGAATTGATAGCAGCTGTAACATCCCTCTGGGAGCTTCCTCCATGGCCAGTGTACACCGTCCTATGTGACTTGTCGTCCTGTCACTCCATTCCTTGCACAGTTCTCCGCATCCTCTCACAGTGTGGTCTCTTGTTTTCTCGGAATTCCATTTCTAATGTTTTGGGCAGCAGCCCTTGTTATTCTCATCTTCACACCAAGGGACCAAGCTATGCCATGCGCTTTTTTTCCTTTATGATTAATTGTTGTGTAAGCCCAGGTGGCCGGCTCTTCTTGTTCCAAAGGCAGGTGACCATCTCAGCACAGGCCCAGCACACATTTCTGGACAGCATTAATGGACATGTTTGTGAGCTGGGAACACACCTCTGTCATTGTCCTTGCAAGAGATGAACAGCCTACCTTTCCCGGATGAATGAAGCCTGTTTACTTTGCCAACATTTATCCATGGAGTACTATATGCAGCAATTCCTTTAATAAGACAGTAAATCCTTAGCATGGTTTATAGCTGTCTTTCATCCAAAGACCTCAAAGAAATTTTACTCACACCGTCATTATTAATCATCCAGCTTGCCCAGGGAGGCAAGCTGTGATTGTTTCAAAGAGAGAAACTGAGGTTCCAACAAGGTTTATGTGACTTCTCAGGGTCATGAACAGGGTCAGAAGAAAGAGCTGGGCACGGAGCCCAAATTCCTTTCTATCAGGCCAAGAACCCAGCCCTCCCCTCAAAGCTCTCCAAACACTCCCTTTTGGTAGAAAGCATGATTTGTTACCTTGATCTATTAAGCAGGAATGAACTCCAAACTCTTCTTCAATGACACCGGGAAAGCAACGTTTATTTTTGAAGTTCCTTCAAGTCATAAAAAGCTTGATTCATTGTGTTAAATACTAACATTGAACCTAGCAGATAGCTTTGTAGTCCTAATGATACCCTGGATTTAAATGATGCCTTTGCAATGCAGTTCACAGGCTTCTGAAGACCTTTGGTCTCTTTTTGACTTCAAGTATCTCATTCTTTTCCTTTCCCCAAGTCTTCTGCATGTCCCCCTTTCCCTTGCCTAGACCCTAT
Source organism: Peromyscus californicus insignis (assembly GCF_007827085.1). Taxonomy (NCBI): domain Eukaryota; kingdom Metazoa; phylum Chordata; class Mammalia; order Rodentia; family Cricetidae; genus Peromyscus; species Peromyscus californicus. The sequence continues at coordinate 90,698,893 of NW_026294562.1, forward strand.
TCCCACTAATCACATCTGCCTATGACCCCCAAGTTCTCAGGATAAAAGGAACTCTTTGGGGTGGACACAGGAAAGCCTCCCCAGACCCTGGAGACTCCACAGGGATCCTCCAACAGATTTATGGGACTAAATCTTGCTTGCAAGGACAGGTAGCAGACAGGAATTAGTCCTCTGGCTCTTGTTTGCCGACCTCTCATCTAGGGTATTTGGATAAGAGCATGCTCAGTTTGTATTCCTACTGGTTGCATTTGGCAAGGAATTACAGTCAACCTCTAGGTTTGGAAAGTACTGAATGGTTTGCAAGAAGAAATGAAAGAGAGGAACTAGAACCTTCGGTCTCTCCCTTCTCCTGAACTCTAAGTGGTCTATAAATACTGTGGCGCTCTTAATGCCAGTTCAGATGTAGGAACACGGAGGAATGTTTTGGAAAGCAGAACTTGGGGAGCGGGGCTCAGTATTTAACAAAGACTTGAAAAACTGAAGTGAAAGCAGGCAGGTGTATGGAGAACAGAACTGCACCAAATACAAAGACCCTGGGATGGCAGTGTTCCTAGAACCTTCCGGGAAACATGGGATGTCAGACTGCAGCAGATGGACCAAGGGGTGGGGTGACAGGAGTAAGATGAAGGAAGGAGGACAGATGACATGGGCTGGCACTCGAGAGGAGACCACATGGGCTGGTGTAATCATCTTGAGGATGCTAGTCTTTGGCATGGGACGAGTTGAGAAGCCATAGAAAGTATTGGAGTGAACAGGGACATACTCTCACACTCTGACTTGTGGTTTTCTTTTTTTCTTTCTCTCGCTCTTTCTTTTTGAGATAGACTCTCATGTAGCCCAAACTGGCCTCAAACTATGTAGACAAGGATGATCTTGAACTTCTGATCCTCCTGCTTCCATTTCTCCCATGCTGAGATTATAGGTTTGTAGCACTGTGCCTAGCTTCTGCAGTGCTGGGGATCAAACCCAGGGCCTCGTGCATGCTAGATCAGCACAAACCCAGGGCCTCGTGCACAACAGATCAGTACAATCCAGGGCCTTGTGCACACTAGATCAGTACAAATCCAAGGCCTCGTGTACAACAGATCAGCACAAACCCAGGGCCTCATGCATGCTAGAACAATACCCTACCCAGCCAATTACTTACTTTTTCCACAGAATTATCCTAGTTAGAGAGCTGAGAAAAAAACGGGGGCAGGCATGATGGTGTGCACTTTAACCCCAGCACTCGGGAGCAGAGGCAGTGCTACAAAGTGAGAACTTGTCTCAACAAACAAACAAACAAACCAAAAAGTGTATGTGGGGGAATTGGGGGGGGGGGGGGGGAATAAGACCAGCCAAGAGTCCTGGCAGGAATCCACACACCAGTTCATTCACTTAATCAGTCACTTATTTCCTGCACCAACATTTCTTGGCTCTACCCAAGATGACACCGTGGTGGGTATTTCCCACTCACAAGATTATCATAAAGGACTTCCATCAGATGATGGTGCTGGATTCACAGCTGGGTCCCACGGAAAACACAGTTTTCATAACACGGCGGGATATTGAAAACCGTTAGAATGGGTTCCCTTTTCTTTTGGGGGGGGGGGGAGGTGGTGATGAACTCCACCCCCAGCATTCCGGAGGCAAGAGGATCAGAAGTTCAAAGTCACCCCCTGCTACAAAGCATGTTCGAGGCCAGTCCGTGATATATGAAATCTTGTCTGGAGGAGGGAAGTTTCACTCTTAATTTTGAGAGCAATATCTTTATTCTTAGGACCTGAACACCGAAGTTTAAAAGATGAAGGGGCACATACAATAGAAAAGCATACCTGTGGGATTTATCTTCAAGGGTTCAGAAAAACATACATATACCACATACATGCATACGAACGTCTATGTGTTTAGGTATGTCCATGTATAAAGAGATTATATAGTTATACATGTGCATGTGAATATGTTTAAAATGTATGGAGGTATGTCCATGTATAAAGAGATTATATAGGTATATATGTGTGTGTGTGAATGTTAAAAATGTGTGTGTGTGTGTGTGTGTGTGTGTGTGTGTGTGTGTGTGTGTGTTTACACATGTCTGTTTGAGAGAAAGAGTAAGGCAAGCGCTAGCACCGACCAGAGTATCTGGAAAGGGCTGTTGAGGTCAGATACATGACTTTAAAAATCTTCTCTATTACATTTGAAAAACCTTTAAAGGCTTTTACTCAGGCATGGAGGTTTGTGCCTGTAATGAGTCCTTGAGAGTAGGAGTATTTTGGTCAGTTCAAAGCTACCCCGGGCTGCATAGTGAATTTGAGGCCAGCCTGGGCTACAGAGAGAGAAGTAGACCAAAGCCAAATTGGAAGTTGAAAACAAAAACAATCGAGCTGGTTATGCTGTAGCCCCCTGCCAGAGGAAGAGGAGGGACACTCTACTTCCAAGGCTACCCCAATATTCAGAGGACAGGCAGGAGGATGGGAGCCTTCTTAGTTTCTAACCAGGATGTAGATGTAACCAACCGTCTTATTAAATAAGAAACACAGAACCAATGCAAAGAAGAAAGCCAAGAGGTCAGAGCTAAGAGCTAAAACCTTACCCTTCCTCCTGCGATGGTCCTACCTCTCCGAAAGAGAGCTACTTCCTGTGTTAAAGTCTTTAGAAAGACTTTCAGTTCTGCCTTCTCATTGGTTGTAAACCCAACCACATGACTGCCTCGTCACTGCCTGTCTGTCCAGACCTCCAGGTCTCCTATGGTTGGTATTGAGATTAAAGGCGTGTGTCTCCAATGCTGGCTATATCCCTGAACACACAGAGATCTACCTAGCTCTGCCTACCAAGTGCTGGGATTAAAGGCGTGCACCACCACCGCCCAGCTTTCCTATGGCTTGCTAATAGCTCTGACCCCCGGGCAACATTATTTATTAACACCAGGAGCCAGGAAGCCATCCCTCGTCCCTGCTGCCATGGAGCAAGAAATCTTGGGATGTAACAACTACCAGTCACCACCGGCTCCTACACATAGCAGGCTCCACATCACCAGGAACAGGAACACCTGAAGCCTTGCTGGTCCCACCTCCGAGGTTCCGACTTCCTGTGGGTGGAGTGAGGAATCACGGAAGGGACGCAGGATTTTCACAATAAGAATTTGAACAGCTGTGAGTCACCTGTACAGCAACCCAGAAACCCTGATTCATAACATCTTACCTCCTACTGTGAGCTGAGTACAGGGCTGGGGAGATGATGCAGGTGTGTGTTTGGTACCAGCTCTACTCTCCAAATTCTAGCCCAGAAGCCATGGTCCCTAGTGTTGAATTCCAGAACACCAAAGTCCCTAAAGCCCCCATCACCAAAGTCACAAACCCAAGAGACCAAAATTTTTCCTGTGGCAGGGAAGGGCTGGAGAAAGGAGAGACGAGTGAACACTTATGGAAAGGCCATGTGGCAGAGGCCGGCACAACCTTCGGTTTAAAATGTGTCCTCTGCATATCGCTCATTGGCCAGTGACCTGTGAGAAAAGCTGTTCTGGTGAAATGCTGTGCCTGTGATCCAGATTCCCAGGAACCATGCTGCTTTTGTAAATAATGAACTTGATTTCTAGAATTAAACCTTTTATCTGAGAGAAAAATGTCATTAATCTCTGATAGTATTCCTTCAGCTGAAGAGATGCCAGGCAATCCCTCCTGGGTTTGGACAGATTCTGTCAGACTTCAAGGCCCGTGCTGGTATTCAGATGACTCACGACAGTGATAAAGCAGTGTGCCCAGCCCCCAGCTGCTCCACTTTCTGCCCTGTCTCCTGGGAACAGGGTCATCTGCTCCTATGGCTGTTACTCACTGATAAACCTGGTGTTTGCTGTGTTTACAGAAATATGTGATGATTATCTATTTTAATGTGTGAAATGACCTCCAAAAAGCTTTTTTATATTTTCATTTAACAGATAAAAGCTTTTCAAAATATATCATTTTAATGTAAGCAACTTTTTAATGTTGCTTCTGCAGTCCTTACTGGCCTCAAGCTCTCAATGGAGTTTAGACTGGTCCAATTCAGTGATCCTCCTGCTTCAGCCTCCCCACTGCTGAGATCATAGGCATGAACCACTCCACACAGTTTATAAATCTTTTCTTTAAACAAACTGTACAAATGCCTGCTATTTGAAGAATTTTTTAAGTTTCTTCTTCCAGATTTATGTTTTTTGGACTTTGGTCTTTCAATACTTAAGTTTTACAGAGTTCGAATTTCTGAGCTTTCAACTATTGGAATTATGGCACTGAGGAATTGTGCTCCAAACCTGCTTGCAAAGTCTCCCAGGTTGCCAGCATCCTTGACCACAAGGAGCACCCTTCCTTGACTGACAGCTTCAAGGTCTCCACGGAATGCAGGGACTCGAGGGTGCTTGGAAGTATATTCCAGTATATTGTCCAAAGCACCCCATTGTTGCAGCGGGGTTCTACCACCAAGCTCAGCCCTGGCGAGGACTGAGGGGGAGAATGAACAGGACAGCAAAGGGCTTTCAGGGTATATTCAGAACCTTTCTTTCAGATGTGCAAGCCTCCTTCCAACACCACCAAAACAGGCCACCAGCAGACAGATCCTAAGCCCCAAGCACAGAGTAGTCAGGCAGGGTGACACTGAGTCTTCCCTGTAGCTCAGATGAACTCCGTCCTCTGTTCACTGGAAAGCCATCTCAGGCTGCATTCTCTTCAGGGAAAGCCATTTGCTGCAGCCTGGGAAGGCTGGTTCACAGAAGTCCCTGGTGATGTAGGAGGCACCACAGGAGGTACTACATAGGCTCTTTTCATCTCTAATGGTTCCGGCTCTCCAAGTTCAAAATACATTTCCAAAGTTCCTCGTTCAAATGCTATCAAATGCTAGGACTTAAGTGTCTAATGGGTAGTTGTTGGGCTTTGAAATTTTGCCCTGAAGAGTTAAAATTTCTACTTGACTGAAAATGGGGAGGATGTCCTTGAGGGAGGAATTTTCAGCCCTTGGAATTTTATGTGTGATCTCCCTCCCCAGTGCGAGATCAGTAGGAGATTGCTGGAGAGGGAGGGCTGGGGACAGTTCTGGGGCTGCAGGTGTTCCTTCCCATGCCAGCCAGTAAGGGATTGCACCCCCCCCCACACACACACACACCCCATCTTAGCCCCCAGCAGGCAGACACACCAGCCAGGACTTGCAGAAGCCCAAGTCACAGGAGTCAGCTTGCAAATGACTTTCTACAGCATTGTTCCTGGTTGGATCACATCAGAGAGGGTATGGAGGTGCCGAAGCTGGAGCTGCAGGTGGAGGGAGGGCTTGCAGAAGGAGTGCCATCATGTGAAGGTGTAAGGGCCACCTGTGACTATACCCAGACAATCCTGCTGGCTCCTGCAGCTTCTCTTCTGTTGCTGTCTCAACAGCAGACTAAACTGAAAGCTGGGGAACTGGACACCATCTCCAGCCTCAACTGCAATTACTGCCCTTTCTTTTTTATAATCTATCTGTCTGTCAGTCAGTCAGTCTGTCTGTCTGTGTCTGAGACAGGGTCTCAGGTAACTTTGAACTCACTATGTACTAAGGATGACCTTGAACGTCTGCCTCTCCAGCCACCACTTCCAGAGTGCTGGGATTACAGGCAGGTGCTGCTACACTTGGTCTATGAATGCCAGGAATCCAACCTGTGCCTGCTAGGGAGCCCTCTACCATCTGAACTACATTCCCAGCGCTTCCTTTCTCTTTGAATGAACATTTCCTGAAGTCCTATACCTGGAGAAGCCCAACACTGCCCTCCAAGAAGGCCATAGCCACTAAGTACTCAATATAGTGTGTACCCAATAGACGTCACTTCTTAACGACGACGATTTAAGAAAACACATAGTCCTCTTGGATGATATGTCAGATGTGACCTGAGAGCCCTAAAAGGGGGTCAGCAACAAGGCACTGAGGATGTTAAGGAGGCTGAAAAGGGACTATAGTCATGCCAGCCAATTACCAAGGACTCTCAGGTCTGGCTCCTCTGGACAGGTCCAAGATTAAAGAAACGTTCATGGAACAAGAATTTAGGAAATATTTATAAAGGGAAGATAAAATTGGAGGTGGGAGGGCATGCCCCATCAAAGCAAGGGGCAGAAGAAAAGGACTCCAAACTTCCACTTGAGAGTGGGCAGGGAGCTGAGGAAAGGGGAGGGTACGGAATGCCACTGGAACCACCCTGGAGCTTCAAAGAAGGTGTGAGGAGGCAGGACAGAGGCTGGAGCAGAAAGAGCAGAAGAGAAGGGTCAAGGGTTATGTCTTCAGTTGTCCTTCCTCATTGCTCAGAACAGCAGGCTCTTCTCAAGGGCAATCCAGCCCCCCTTCAACCCCCTTTGCTCCTGTGGACTTAACCTCATCTGGCTCAAAGTCTGCCCCAGGCCACCCACTTACAGAGATGCAGTGTGAGAGGAAATAGGCCCTCAAAATCCAACCCACTGCTTTCCTTATCTCCCCTCCAGATCTGAAAATCAGCTCTCCGTCCCTAGGATCCAGCACTTGTGAGGTTTGCTCTTTTCCATGCATGAATCCCTTTCTGCCTCTTTGTCTCAGATCCGTTGACAACAATCTACATTTTCATGATAATATTTTATCAGATTTGCTCTTATCAATTTTCATAGCCAGCCTCATTCCAAAAAGGACTGGAGGCAGCAGCTTCTAAAACTGCAGGTGGTGACTGCTTTGAACGCAGCTCTCCACCCCCTTCCCAACCACCTGTGCCCACAGCCATGGAGTATAGGTGCTGTTTCTGATTTACACTTAAATCAAGTGACAAATCACCTTTGAAGCCTGGCTCCAAGTTAAAGACTATGTGCAGTGTACTAAGCGCCCCGAGATATTACACACTATTATGGTGTCTCTGCCACAGAAAATAGCCTTGAGGGTGACATTGGTGTGAGCTATGTTTCAGAGGTGTTTGCAACATTCTAGTCTCCTCAAGTGTGACCCCACCCCCACCCCCACCCCCAGGCCTGGGGTTTGGATTCTGAGTTCTGGACACACAGCAGTCTTCCCTGTTAGTGGAGCAAAGATCTTCCAAAGGCCTGCTTTGGAAGAAGGGGTTTGGAGGAGCAGGGCTTCCCTCCTCCAGCCCCTGCAATGTTCACACCTCCTCAGTCCCTTTCTAGCCAAATTTGCACCCCTGCCCACAAGGGATCAAGTCTAAAGGTGCCAACTGATTAGAGCTGGCTGAAACTGGACCCTTTTGCTAAAAGGCCTCTTGGCTACTGACCAGCTGAGCAGGGGAGGGTTCAGCTTTGTCCTTAGGGATCTTCTGTGAGAGTCAAAGCCTTAGGAACTCCCGTATTGTGGGAAACCAACAGGTGCTCCCCTCTCCCACATCCACAGAGGATGCATTTTTTGGGGGTTCACCCTTAGATCTGCGAAAATCCATACATAGTTTGCCCTGCAAATAAGCAGAGCTTCTCACTGCCAGGGACCCAGGCGAGATCTGCTGTGTCAGCTCAGGGGACACAATGGGGACTACTAAAGGGCTTTTTGCTCATTTTGTTTGCATTGGTCATGAGCTTACAGTGGCTACTTTTCTTCTGAAAACATCTGGAGGGTTTAGGAAAAAGCACGGCATGGGACGAAGTGGAACCCCTGAATAAGCAGAAGACTTATTCTTCGCTGTCCGAGCAAAGAGCTGAGCATGAAGAGCGGACTAACCTAAGAGGGTTCCTGTGTGCCATCTCCTCATGATACCCCCAATCCTTTGTATTCTTATAATTCAGTGGGATGAATATCACCAACACTTTATGGGTGCTCTAGAGAACTGTTCCTGGAGAGAAGTGTTCGAACTTCTCACCTCAGACAGGACTCCAACAGCAGAGCAAAGAATTCCAGCAAAGGCCAACGTAGCCTGCCAGTGCATTTACAGAGCAAAGGTCAGAGGTTACTGACAGGAGCCCGAGTGGTCCCAAAGCCACCACACCACCACCAAGTTTCACCCCTGCGTGGATGGTGACTTTCCTGTAGCTACGTAGATGGAGTCCCCCTTTGGCTAACATTCCATACTCTACACATTCTCTCACTTCCAGGCACCCTGAGACCACATGCTGCTGGGAACGGGTGTAGGAAAGAGTGGCTGGAATCTCAGGTGAGAGTCTGAGAGAACCCCAACAGGCATTGTCAAAACACAAAGGAGTGTGAGTGCCACGCAGAGAGGACACACAGGAACCCTCCTGGGTTAGTCCCCTCTTCTTGTTGGCCTCTCTGTTTGTACAGCACATCCTCTGTTTGGACAGAGACTGACTCATCACATTCAGAGACACCTTGATGGTCTCTTGTGGGTTGTCAAAGCTGCTCTGAAGATGGTGATGGCTGTTATGCTCACACAGTTACTCTGAAGATGGTAATGGCTGCAATGCTAAAACAGTTACTCTGAACATGGTAATGGCTGTAATGCTCACACAGTTACTTGGAAGATGGTAATGGTTGCAATGCTCATACAGTTACTCTGAAGGTGGTAATGGCTGCAATGCTCACACAGTTACTCTGAAGATGGTAATGGTTGTTATGTTCACACAGTTACTCTGAAGGTGGTAATGGCTGCAGTGCTCACACAGTTACTCTGAAGGTGGTAATGGCTGCAATGCTCACACAGTTACTCTGAAGGTGGTAATGGCTGCAATGCTCACACAGTTACTCTGAACATGGTAATGGCTGCAATGCTCACACAGTTACTCTGAACATGGTAATGGCTGCAATGCTCACACAGTTACTCTGAACATGGTAATGGCTGCAGTGCTCACACAGTTACTCTGAAGGTGGTAATGGCTGCAGAGCTCACACAGTTACTCTGAACATGGTAATGGTTGCAATGCTCACACAGTTACTCTGAAGATGGTGATGGCTGCAATGCTCACACAGTTACTCTGAAGATGGTGATGGCTGCAGTGCTCACACAGTTACTCTGAAGGTGGTAATGGCTGCAATGCTCACACAGTTACTCTGAACATGGTAATGGTTGCAGTGCTCACACAGTTACTCTGAACATGGTAATGGTTGCAGTGCTCACACAGTTACTCTGAACATGGTAATGGCTGCAGTGCTCACACAGTTACTCTGAAGGTGGTAATGGCTGCAATGCTCACACAGTTACTCTGAACATGGTAATGGCTGCAATGCTCACACAGTTACTCTGAAGGTGGTAATGGCTGCAGGGCTCACACAGTTACTCTGAAGGTGGTAATGGTTGTCATATTCAGAGGGAGTCAGGCTTGTTGAGTCCAGCCTAGGTGACTCCACTTATTCATGTACAGCCCCCATTGTTAGACACTCAGTCTTGTTTGCATCCAATAACCACTAAGGCAAAGCAAAATCCATCCAGGCCATGAGCCTTGCTCCTCAGCTGGGTGACAATCATGGACTCAGAGTCTTAAATGGACTCTGCTTGTGGAACTGATGAGATCTACCTCATGTGGGTACGCCTTGGACTCTGAAGTCCCTAGACTATACTTCCACTGAATGTGAACATTGACAGCTCTGACTTCTTTGGACTTTGATGTGCTTTGGAACTACCTTAAGGGTGACCGAATCCTCTGTGCAGCTTCTAAATCTACCCATTGAAACAAAACTGTCCCAGGCTGCCAGAAATGTGGGAGATAAATTATAAAGATCGTTTTCATGGGGCTCTAATCAATGCTGAGCTTCTGAGAACCACAGAGCTCCAGGAGAGCAGAGTGGACCCAGGCAGGAGTGTGACAACCGAGAGGTTACAAATACCCTTTCTTAGTGTTCTAGTGTACTCCCTACGGCTCACGCCTTTAACCCCAACACTTGGGAGGCAGAGACAGGTGGTTCTCTGTGAGGCCAGCCTGGGCTACAGATTGAGTTCCAGGAAAGGCACAAAGTGACACAGAGAAACCCTGTCTAGAAAAACCAAAAAGAAAAAGAAAATGTCCCTGCAAACTTGCCTACAGGCCAATCTGATGGTGGCATTTTTCTCACCCGAGGTGTCCTGTTGCCAACTGGCTCTAGCTTGTGTCAAGTTAGCAAACAATGTACCCAGCACACTCAGTGAAGAGAGGAGAGAGCGGTCCACAGGCAGTCCCTGGAGGCCAGCTGTCCCAGTAGCACAGATTCTGAGGAAGAGCCGGGGCACACCCTGAGGGAGTGCCCTCTCAAACGTATTTCCACTCACAGCGCATGGAGGCAAGATGGCTTTTTCATTTTGACTTTAGTAGAGACAAGTTGGATTTGTGGAGAAAACATCTTTTTAGAAAGCCCACAGAGAAGAGTTCAAATCTCTGTTAGCCTGCGTCATAGCTATGTGGCCTTGGGTAGCTGCCTTAAGGTGGAGTCCAGTGTCCTCGTTAGCAAAGGGGAGAGAGCAATACAGAAAATGCTGGAAGGCTGTCAGGACGAGGGGCAGTCCTGTGAAGATGCTATGCCAGGTACTCTGGAAGAATCTATAAAGGTCTGTTTGCAGCACAGCCATGGCACCATAAACCCTGCCCTGGCTGCCCTTGCCGAAGTCAAAGAGTTGTGGGAATGAGTTCAGGCTTCACAGGAGTAGCAGCCGTGTATGACTAGGTCTGAGGGCTTCTGGGTTTACCTTGTTTGGTTTTGGGTTTTGGGTGCATGGAGGGGGGGCTGTATATTGTTTTGTTTTGAAACAAGGTCTCATGCATCCCGGGCTGAACTTGAAGTTGCTATGTAGTTGAAGATGTCCTTGAACTTGTGACCCTACAGTGCTGGGATTACATGTGTGGGACACTGAATCTGGTTTACATGGTGCTGGGGATGGAGCTCAGAAGCTTCATGTACACAGGAAAGTACTCTGTCAACTGGGCTACGTCCCCAGCCCTTGGTTTCTGGGTGGTTTTGTTGTTGTTGTTGTTGTTGTTTTGGTCTTTTTTTAGACTGAAGCCAGACTCAATTCACTATGTTGCCCAAGTTGTCCTCGAACTCATGATCTTCCTGATTTGGCCGCCTAAGTTCCGAGGTTACAAGCATGTGCCTGTAGTGGTTAAAAACATGAAGTCAACCAGGCCTAGTCCTCATCCCTGTTACCTGTTAGCCTCCCCATCTAAACCCTCAGAAAGGCCTCCGTTCTCCAGGAGCAGTGTTGGCATGGCAGTTTGCTGCCCTCTGCTGTCCACATAGGAACTTCCTGGGCTGTTTTGTAAAATTCCCAAGGAATCTGTGGCCCCAGGTGGTGGAGCCCAACCCTTTAGAAAATGGCCCCAGAAAAGGTAGTGCCAGGCCTGGCTGCAGTCTGAGGGACCCAAAGGCCTTGTTAAAATCTATTATGTTGTGAGTCGTCCTCTGATTCCACATGAGTGCTATACACACACACACACACACACACACACACACACACACACACACACACACACACGTGCACATGCAACAAAGATGAAACTTTCCAAAAAAAAACCCAAGGGTGGAACCGAATGTTAAGCTAGCTTTGGGCACTTATGAAGGGGACATCTGTACGTCCACTGGTGCCTCGTGCCCTGAAGCTGATATCCTTATTTCTACCTGCTCCTGACATTAAACTCCTGGGCCTACAACATAGTGCCATTAATCCTCTGAAGGATTTTCATGTAGCAGACTTTGGGGGAGAGCAGATGGAAGGAAGTCATTCCCTAACAGGACAGTCTTAGGAACAGATTTCTCTTGGGTAGACTGTTTGTATCACAAATCTAGTCTCTTTCTGACTCACTATTAAGGCCAAGAGGGGTCAAAAACATAGTGGCCCCTGTCCAGGCCCTGGGAGTCAATGTAGTCTTAGGAGCTGGACCACCTGGGATCCAGATGTCAACTCTGTACAGAGCCACACTGAGGACAGAGGCAACTTAAGAGCATGGAGTGGGAAAATTCACTTGCAAATTTCTCCAAGGGAGATATTCCAAAAGAGAATGTGGGTCCATTGCCGTCACCTGATGCCATATTTGGTATCTCAGGGTATATCTGGAGAAAAGGAAGGAGCAGAGAAGGGGCCAGGAGGATTGGGGGTGCGCGGGGCGGGGTGGGGGGATTGGCATGGTGCAGATATCTCTGAGGAAGTTAGGGCAGTGAGTCAGGCAGGGATGGTCTGGAGGGGATTCAGGGAACTGGTGATGAGGTAAGGATGAAGCACAAGCGGAGAGCCTCTGGAGTGCTAGATGAAGACACAGGTGGTGTGCTCAGACCCATCAGGCTGCAGCTGGAGTCATAACACTAATGGTCCCTCAGACGGGAACTCGGGGCCTCAGAAAATGCAACCGTGCTGGTTCAGAGAAAGGACAGCATCCTGGCTTGGCTTGTCCATTATTTCTATTCCTAACTTCCCCTGGCCACACAGAGCTGACAGGCAGCTGTCCTGGGAGCCTGGAGAGGGAGCCCACAAAGTCAGTGCCCCTGCGAGACAGGGAGGAAAGGCAAGGACTGAGTATGCACACAATCCACCCAGCACCAGAGCTCATCCTGGTGGCTGCAAACCTGTGCGGCTGTCAAATGCCCCAAGACAAAGCACACATCTCCGTGGCCATGCGCAAAGACCCTTCCTCTGGCTTCCTTTCCCCAGGCTCTCCGCCGTGCCCCGTCTCACTCTTCCTCATCTGCCTTTTCCTCCCATTTCCCACCTCTCCTCCTGTTTCTTTCCTTCTTTACTTTTCTCCCTTTCTTTTCTGCTCTTACTTTCCATTCTCCTTTCTCTCCACCTCTTTCTTTCCTATTAACATGCACTATTCAGAAACTATCAACTCATGAGGTTTTAGCTTGTGTCGGCATTTGAATAGTGTGATGAAATCTCTCTCTGCTCCATCCTTCCTGGGACGTGACTGTTCCCTTTGTCCAGTGCATCCACGGTGTATACACTGCCTGACGGTTTGTTTTTGTTTTTTTGTTTGTTTGTTTTTGGTTTTTTTTTTTTTGGTTTTTCGAGACAGGGTTTCTCTGTGTAGCTTTGCACCTCTCCTGGAACTCACTTGGTAGCCCAGGCTGGCCTCGAACTCACAGAGATCCGCCTGGCTCTGCCTCCCAAGTGCTGGGATTAAAGGCGTGCGCCACCACCACCCAGCCGCCTGACGGTTTGATACACCTTGACTATGGCATATCCCCATGCTTATGTTCAAGTCACCTTAACTTTACTTAATAATGACCCCAAACACAAAAGCATAAATTGTGGAAGGACAGATCGACTGTGGGACTATGTGGTCATGCTATACATGAAGCATATTAGAAAACACCGAAGACATGGATCAATACTACCGGTGGTTTCACACACCCAAATAGAATCTTGGGGCATATCCCTCTTAAATAGAAAGGGAAAAGAGTATGAAAACACAGTGTGAAATCTGACCCCCACCTCAACCTCTACACCCAGGAAGCCCCAAATCCAGATGTCCAGATGTGTTGATGAAAATCAATCCTAACTTTCTTTACTAAGTGATTAGATTTGATGCTGACTTCGTGGCAGAATTGGGAAGACCCCGCAAGTATAAAAAGGAAAAGACATCTAAATCCCACATGAAGGGAAGCAGTATAATGTTTGCTCAGTCAGATGTCTGCTCACAGTAATGATTACCGGCACATCTGCGGGGTGGATGCCACTTGAAATGCAGCTACCCAGAGGCACTGAAGGGTGAACCCACCAGGTAGGTTCTGGGAAGAGCCAGGCATGAAACAGATGTTACCAAAGCATGATCCCTCCCTGCTCTGCTCTTTGAGTCAGGGGGCGTACTCAGTGTTGTATGAGCTACTGTCGGCACTGGTGAAAGGCAGCCATCATTTTGTCCCTGACACAGAAGGTTGCATTCAGAGCAATGATGGCTGACTAGAGAGTCCAGGAAGGCAGAGAGGCAGAGCCCCCACCCCACCCCACCCCCACACACCAAATGCTACCTGCTCTTGCCTCTGGCTAACCCCTGAACTGAGCATGCATAGGAAGAGATGAAGTATCTCAGGTCAAGACAAAAGTGTCTCAGAAAGAGTGAAACCACTGCCCCCAAAATAGACCATGGTTATTCAGTCAAAGAAAACACCCTTGAAGCTGAACACAATGGTGCAGCTCTCCAGGATCAGAAGAATTGCAACGAGTCCAGGGTCGGCAGGGCTGCACAAGAGCTCCAGGTCAGTTGGGCTCGCTACATAGCCGGACCTCATATTAAAAGAAGGGAGCAGGGCAAGCAGACAGACAGACATGTTTATTGTGAAGGGAGATACAAACTGTCTACATTTGGAGTTGACAAGGTCCTATAATCCTTTACAAAAAGCTATTCAACCTAATAAACAACTTTACCAAGGGTGGATACAAGGTCAGCCCACTCCCATGGACTCACAATGGGTAGATTAAAATAAGATTTTAAAAAAATGAATCACTTTAAAAAAGATAAAACAGACTTCATGGAGAGTCAAGATTTTTCCTCCTCAAATGGCAAGCTAAGAAACTGTAAAGACAAGGCACAGATTGGGAGAAAAGATTGGCAACGCATCTATCCAAGAACAGGCTTGTATCCAGACTATATAAAACCCCCAAGACTCGGTGATTAAAAGAAATAAACATGGGCAAGAGATTTGAGTGATCACTTCACAAGATAAATGAGTAGCCAAGAGGGACATGAAAAGTACTCGGCCTCACTAGGTCATCCAGGAAGTTCAAGTTAGAAATCACAAAGAGATGCTATTCTGTACCCACTGGAAGGCTAAATGGTAAAGACGAAAACTGCCAACTCCAGAGATGACATCCACTGCTGCAGGCCACAGGAAATAGGACAGCTGTGTGGAGAAACAGAGGGACAAGTCCCTGTAAAGACACACTTGCCAATGACTCAAAGATCCCCTTCTAGAAACATGGACACATTACTGAGGACCCCGAAACCCATTATTCGAACTGCAAGAAACAATTAGAAAGGACTGCATGCTGCATGTCTCCAATTACATGAAATCCTAGAAAAGCCAACGGCAAAGGAACAGAATGCCGCCGACCAGGGCTCACCTGCCTGAGCACTGCTGGAGTTAGGGGAGGGGATGGCTTGCAAAGGGATGTGGGAAGCTCTGGGCGTGGGCAATGCATATGTGCTGTACTTTATGTAGCGATGGTTATGCAACTGAACACCATTTTCCAAACATTATTTACTTCTAATGAGAGCGAATTATATTTTTAAAAAGCTGGATTTGAAGGAGAACAGCATAGGCTGGGCGACGGCTCAGTGGGCAAATGCATCCTTGTAAAAGCCAAATTGGTAGCGCCCGTCTGTAACCCCAGAGCTTTGTGCGGGGAAACAGGAGGCTCCGCAGAGCTAGCTGGTCACGGAGCTCCTGGTTCAGTGAGAGATCCTGATTCAAAAAATAAGGTGGAGAGCAACAGAGAAAGATGCCAGTGTCAACTTCTGGTCTCCACACGTGCATGTAGGGGCATGCGCACTCATATATGCTCATTGCATGCACTCACACACAATCAACAACAAAATCACTCGTTTTCCCAGCTACAAGAGACTGGGTTCATATTGTCATGTCCTTTACACGCATATCAGAGTCCATTGTGGCAATAAATGACTTATGGGGTTGGAGAAATGGCTCAGAGGTTGAGAGTGGGTGCTCTTCATGCAAAGAACCCCAATTTGTTTCCCAGCATTCATGTTAGTTGCTCAACAACTGCCTTTAATTCCAGATCCAGGGGGTTTGATGCCCTCGTTTGGCCTCCGTGAGCACTGCACTCACGTGGGTCTCGCAGGGGGGGTGGGGGGGGGGTGGGAGGAGTGGCCCCAGGGCACAGCTGGGGCTGCTCCACAAAGGCTCCTGTGGGGATAGCGATGCCTGTGTTCCAGAAGAAGTCACTTTCTACCATGACTGCCTTACGGTGACCCCAGTGCGCTCCGTCCACAAAGCCCAAGAGTGCACTTGCCCAAAGCACTGTTTCCTGGGCACTGTTCCAGGATGGCAAAGCAGGGGCAAACGACGGCTTTGGAGCTGCGAGAAAATCAATCAATAATCGATACATTTTCCCAACTGTTCTTCCTCTCCGAGAGTCATTTTTGATTCTCTGACTTTCCATATGTCACAAGTGAGGGGGTACAAAGGGAAAACTCTGAATCTTTACTTTGAAGGCATTTAGTCTGTAGATTTATTGGGTAGAATTGACAGTGTCAACTCAGGAGTCGCTTCAGCTCTTCACTGACTTATGTTGTTGAACTTTTAAGTAACATGTTTTTCTCCATAAAGCCTTCTTACAGTTTCTGTTAGCCTTTATGTAAAAAATAAATAAATAAATAAATAAATTTTTAAAAAGTAGCCCGGTGGCGGTGGTGGCAAATGCCTTTAATCCCAGCACTCAGGAAGCAGAGGCATTCAGACCCACTTCTTGGAATCCTGGCCAATAAGCAGATAACACCCTGGCCCACCCAGCATCCAGATGCCATTCTACATTCCCTTTAAGAAAGGGCTCAGAGAATCTGGGCTTGCTTTACCCAGCAGGGCTGCATAATGGGATGATTTATTTCACCATGGGCATGGTTACCAAGTGTTTGGAAGGGTCTACACTTGGCTCTACAACAAGGGGTGGGGGTTTGTGCCCCAACCCTTGGCATTATTATAAAAAGCCCTTTTGAATAAAGCCTCGAGGCTGTTGGGTATTGACCCAGGCCTTCCTGAAGCTATTCTGTGTTTCTGACTTTCTTTCTTCCTTCTTTTTTTTTTTTTTTTTTTTTTTTTTTTTTTTTTTTTTTTTTTTTTGGTTTTTTCCAAACAGGGTTTCTCTGTGTAGCTTTCTGACTTTCTTCTTGACGGCTAGGTCTCTCTTTCTATCTGTCATTTCTTAATTCCTCTCTCCTCTACCTAAGAGCGGGCTCCCACACACACACCCTTCTCTCCCCCCCCTTCCACCACCAAATAAAACTCTCCACAGAGCACTGTCTCCATGGCGTCTCTGTCTCTCACCCACCGTGGGGCATCCTGGCTCAAACTTGCCAAGATCTCTCTCTTGCGGTATCACAACAGGTGGATCTCGGTGAGTTCAAGGCCAGCCTGGTCTACAGAGCAAGTTCCAGGATAGGCTCCAAAGCTACACAGAGAAACCTTGTCTCTAAAATGAAAAACAAAAGCAAACAAACAAAACTAAAAATTAATAGTTTTTCCTTTTATTTTTTAAAGATAGAGTCTTGCTATGTAGCTCAGGCTATCAGGGAATTTGCAACTTGCTGTGTAGACCAGGCTGGCCTTGAACTCAGAGATCTTCCTGCCTTTGCCTCCCAAGTGCTGGGATTAAATATGTGCCTTCATAATTTTAAAGAAATGGTACTTGGATTCATTTTTTTTGTATAAAAACAAATGTAGTTTGGTTGTTGTGTTTGTTTTTTTTGTTTTCTGAGACATGGTCTTTATCCCAGATTGGTCTCAAACGGGCTATGTAGCTAAGGATGACCTTGAACTTCCAATCCTCTTGTCTCTGTTCCACTACTGCAAGAATTACAGGCATACGTCACCACACTGTTTATATGATGGGAGAAGTCAAATTCAGGGCTTCATGCATACTAGGCAAGCACTCTACTAATTAAACCACACCCCAGCCACCCAAAAAGCAAATCTAGGTAGCATACATTGCTTTGCATGCAGAATATGCTTAAAGTTCCATCAAATTCTAGTCATATACCTGTATATTCTTTTGCATTTTCTATATATGCAACCTTGTCTTCTAAGAATAATGGTAGATCCGAGTCCCATGTTAGGTAGTTTTGTTTCTTTTACTGACCTTATTTCACTATTTGGAAGCTCACTGTGTTGCACTGAGATGATGCATGCAGGCATCCTTGTCTCATTTCCCAAATCAGGATTATTTCACTAGCAGATAATATTTTATAGCTGCTTATTAGTTCATAAAGGATCTTTCTAGTCTTAATTAAATAAGTAATTTTAAGAAAATCATGAAAAAAATTTTAAATGCGTTAAACAAAACCCATTTATTTCTCACATTTCTAGGTCTAAGGCCAGGGTGTCAGCAGATTCTGTGTGCTGATGACAGCCATCCTAATCTGCAGATGACTTCCTTTTTGCTGTGATCTTGTGTGTAGGAAAGCAGAGGGCCCTAATCTCCTTGTAAAGGCCCCAAACCCCTTAGCGGGGATCCTGTATCCCACACAACCACAAACACCTCTCTTAGGCTCTGTCTTACATGGAGGACTAGAGCTTCAACCTGGGAATTTGATGGATTGGGAGACACTCAGACAGTCTTTCCACAGTGGACACCGAATGTTACTGGCCACACCCATCTCCATCTCTTCATGTGGTTCTGCTCCTCTTGCCTTTAGTGGGAGTTATATGGGATGATTTTCTAATGTTAAACCAAGCTTGCATCCTTGGAATGGGCTCCATTTCGTCATACATTATGATCTGTTTGCCCTGTTACACTCACTTGCTTGTGTTTTGACCCATTTATGCTCATGAGTGGGATTAGCCTATGGTCTCCCTTTACATACTGCCCTTGTGAGTGGACGGTATTCACCTCAAACAACTGCAGGAGCATATTTAGGAACAAATCTTGTGCACCATTTCGGCTGCCCTGAGGTGCCCTTCTTCCCTGCCTGATTGACACCCTACACTTACTTCCTAGGTTAGCCTTCCACTTCCGGACTTTCCATGCTCACACCTCAAGCCATGGCCCTGAACTCTTCAATAGCCGCTACAGGGTAGATGCTGTGACAGAGATGGGCAAGCACTAATAGCCATTTTGGAAGAATATTACTCAATGAGAATTAGGAGGTGGGGCCTTACCGGATAGGCCAATTGCTCCTTTTCTCTCTTCCATTGATAACTAAAAGATTTCCTTCCTCCTTGCAATAGCTCCAGAAAAGCCCAAATGCCAACAATCATACACACTGAGTGACCTAAGGTGAGTAACTTCAGTGTAAATTCCCAAAGCCCAAATATTCTAATCAATGAAACTTCCCAAGTACTGACAGTAGGCTGCAAGGGAGAAATTCCACATTTGGCCAACATGACAGGTCAGGGCCAACATGCAGCTGCATTAAAAATGTGTAAATTTACTTCCAAATGATGTGAGAAAATGCACAGGAAACAAAAGTGAATCTCCTGTTTAGATTTGAGTCCCATCTCTAAGAACCTCATTATTATATCCAAATATTGAAAAATCTGAAATATTTTGGCTCCTTTGTTTTGAGTAAGATAAATGACCTGGACACCTCAGTGACTGTGGCATGGCAGTCTGTGGAATAACACATCATGGCACAGTTCAACAGTTTCTACTAATTAACTCCAGTGTCCTTCTCATTCATCCTGCCCTGAACTTGCATCTGCTATATATTAGCAGCTTAACTTTTCGTTACAACTCTGCATTCTAGAAGACCTAAGCAAGCTAAGATTCCTGTATGTAAGTGCAGGATTTTGTTCCTTGGGTTTGTGTGCTACCATTAGGAACTACTGTTTCATTCTCTTTGATGATTTTAAGGCCACCATTATCTTTTGTTTTGGTTTTTTTGAGATAGGGTTTCTCTGTGTAGCTTTGGAGCCTTTCATGGAACTCACTCTGTAGCCCAAGCTGGCCTTGAACTCATAGCAATCCATCTGCCTCTGCCTCCCAAGTGCTGGGACTGAAGGCGTGCGCCACCACCGCCTGGCGGCCACCATTGACATCATAAGACGATTTTCTGAAGTTATCTATTGCTTTCTAACAGTTAATTTTTATCTGTTTTTTAAACTTTATTGGCATAAAAACTTATAACGATATGTTTTTATCATCTATCATATTTTCATGAGTCTCCTGTAAGCTATAGTGATGACCCATTTCCCTGTTATTTTGGGTACTCTTCCAAACCTGCCAGTGTTCTGAATTTCTCTGTACATTTGAAGAATCAACTTTGAACTTCGTTGATTTGCTTGTTTCCTACTTAGTTTGCAAAAGCCACCATAAGTTCCTCCCATCCATCTATCTATCTATCCACTCATCCTCCCATCACCCACCCATCCACCCACCTACCCAACCATCCATCCATCCAGCCATCCACTGTATTTTATTTTTTGTTCTTTAACTTTGGGAAATGAATGTCCGGCTCAACTTTAACCTCCCTTCCTTATACCATGCTCTAGGAGTGTTAAGAGTGCATACTTCCTCGTAGCATGCTTTCTCGGACCACCAAACTGCAAATCATGATGTGGATACTTAATATTAATTATGGATACTCAGCCTTATCTTATGTTTGTCCCACTAGCTCTTATAGCTTATTTTAACCTGTTTCTCTTCATCTACGTTTTGCCTTGGGGCTTTTTACCTTTCTTTCATTCTGTACATTCTATTTTTCCTGCTTCTCCCATGTCTGTCTGGCGGCTGCCTGGCTGGCTGGCCCTGGGTGTCTCCCTCTCTGTCTCCCTTGTTTTCTCCCCTCAAGTCTAGATCCCTCCTCCTACTTATTCTGCCTGCCAGACCCACCTATCCCTCTACTGTCTAGCTATTGGCCATTCAGCTTTTTATTAAACCAATCAGGTACCTTAGGCAGGTAAAGCAACACATTTTTATATCGTTAAACAAATGCAGCATAAACAAATGTAACACATCATTACATAAAGTAATATTCTACAACACCTCCTAGAGACTAATTTAGGGGCATTCTATATATTTTAATATACAGCATTTTCTTAACTTTATTTTTGGTAGGGTCTCACATTAGTGTAGCCCAGGTTGGCCTCTGACCCACAGCACTCTCTCCTGCCTTAGCCTCCAGAGTATTAGGATTATAGGCATGAGCCATCACACTCAACTTAACCTAAAGCTAATTTAATTTCCATGGCCAATTTTTCTTATGAGTTAGAATTGCTTATTCATCGTGATATATATATATATATATATATATATATATATATATGTGTGTGTGTGTGTGTGTGTGTGTGTGTGTGTGTGTGTGTGTGTAGTTTTTTTAATCCTCTCTATATTGATATTTACAATTGTATTAAGGTCAGAGACTATTATAGCAATCCTTTGACATAGAATTTACTTAATTTGGAAGAATACAGTTTTCAAATTGTTTCCTTATGTTTGAAATTTTGGGGATATGTTGTATTCACATACATGTGCTCACTAATACAAAGTGTCTGCCTAATTCTTTGTCTTGGCTTGTTTCATTCATGACTGGGGAAAATGTATGAGTTTGATTTAGGGCACTTTCCTATTTTTGTCTCATGTCCAATAAGGCACAATTACTAAGTGTACACTTAAATTTAGAACACCTCCCCAAGATCTGCCAAAGTTCCCATCATCATTTCTAGATTAAGGATAAATCCTCAATATGGTCTAATCAGGAAAGTTAGGTTCTTGCATTTGGAGGGTGGGATCAGCAAGAGCTATAGGATCTGCCCAATCTGAATTCCTCCCAGCAGGAACTGGGAGACTTGAGTCTTGGAGAACTTATCGAGTGAATCTTGAGAACTTGAATCTGGGCTAGATTATAGAAAGCACATTGGTATACCCGGCACATTTCTGCAATTCAGGATTTAATATCCCAATGGAAACATGGTACTTGTAATGGAAACTAATGTGCTTCTGGGAAGCCCCTTGATGCTTGAAGGAAACTATGGTCTAGAGTAAACAAGGCAGGGCTCTGAAAGTTCAGAGACCATACTCCTGGGATGGATTGATAACTTGATACCAGAGTACCCACTTCCTATGTGCCCCAAAGGTCTAGATCTTGCATTAAAACTACAGTGAATGGGGATCAATACTGCTGAGAAACTGGTCATAAGAGGTCAGTGACATGGAACTGTGTGGAGCACGTAGCTGTCAGAGGCAAAATATAAACAACAGGGAGCAATGAATGGTAGTCAAGGAGTGCATCCCCCGAGATCTAGGAAGACACTAAGAAGACAGAGGAAGCCAAGGGTAAAAGAATGGCAGCCAGTGAAGGTACTGGTGACTGCTTTAGTAATGTTCTGATTGGGAGAGCAGATTCAGCAACTGCAAGCCATCAAAATCCCCATTCCTATGGTTTGAAGGATTGTTCAGTTCGTTAGAAGGACCCGACTTCGACCTCAAGAACTCACATTATAAAATGAGGTAGACATGCTAGGAAAATCTGTAATCCCAGCCCTGAGGAGGTGGGGGAAAGGAGCAGCTCTGGGACTCACTGGTCAGCTGTCTAGCTTCATCAGTGAGCTGGCTTGAGAGAGGGTAGAGTTACAACCATTTACATATTTGGTGTATCTACACACCAAAGAAAGATAAACTACCTCTTTAGGGTTACTGAATGTAGGGCCTTGTTTTATGGCTTACAGTAGGGTGGCAAATTTATCCCCCCACATCTTGCAAAAAGCCAGATAATAATTATTTTAGATTCTGTGAACTACAGGGTCTTTGTCACGGACACCTCTGCTACCACAGTGTGAAGGTAGCCACAGCAGTAGGCTAACAAACAGGAATGGCTGTGTCCCAATAAGACTTTGGACACTGAGTCACTGCATTGGCTGATTTCCTGACTGCTGGCTTTGGGTATGACCAATATTCATAAAAATTCTGTATATTCTTGAAAATAATTTAAAGCCTCCAATTGTACAGCTCAGCATTTTGCACTTAGTAAATTAGAACATATTCATCAAATTCTGATATTCAAATACTGTGCTGTATATGTGTTTTATAACCGAATGTTTATTAACTGTGGGAGCCCACAGAGGTTTCCTAGTGAGATCTGAGCTTGCTTTACCCAGCAGGGCTGCATAAGGGAATGGACTGACCACATGCATGGTTACCAGGTGTTTGGAAGGGTCTGCACTTGGCTGTGCTAGGGGTTAAGTCTTTTGCTCCACCTTTTGGCATTTCTATAAATAGCTCTTTAGAAGAGACAGAAGAGCTGGTGGATATTGATCCAGGCCCTCCCAAGGGTATCTGTGTTTTTCTCTGTCTCTCTCCCCTCTACATTTCTATCTAAATATTTCTCACTTCTCCCTACTCAAGAGTACCCTGGGGAAAAAGTGGGGGCGGGTCCCCCCACATACAACGTCATCAATTTATCCACTTTTTACTCTGTAGCTATGTTAATGGGCACACATTAGTCTTGCATTTTATTCCACATCAATCCAAACTTGTACCATTGTTAAGTAATCCTCATTGGCTCTAGTGAGAATTTTTACCTTGCTTGATACTAGTTGGAGATTAATAAGGGGATACTAGTTTTCTTTTGAAGTTTTGATTGCTGGCATCTGTTTTTCATTCTTTTAAGATTACATTATTTACTAACTAGTGGGAGTCCATTCTCTCCTTCCAACCTGTGGGTCCTGGAGGCCGAATGAATTCCAGTTGTTAGGCTTGGTAGTTGGTGTTTTTACCCACTGAGCCATCCTGCCAGCTTCAATTGTTATCTGTAGTTTTTATTTGGTTCTTTACCAATAGTGTAGAGCACAAATGTTAAGTCTTGGGTTCTTAGAGGTAAAAGTGAATGAAAACATTTGCTGAAGAGCCAGGTAGTCAGTGGCCTATTTGCTGTTATGACAAGACATTTGATGAACAGGCACTGGACAGACAGAACAAGATGTCTCTGCAGTTTTACAACTTCCCACTATGAATTTTGATTGGGTTTCCATCAGTCACTCAGTACACAAGAGGTAATTTGGCTTTCTATACTTGTGTTCATTAGTACCTGAGGCAGTGTGGCAGGAAGAGAGCATGGGGAATTCCCAGCAAAGTTGCCAGTCCCCTCAGATTTTGACTTACCCTCCCTCATGCTCCCCGAATGCCTTTAGGCTCTGGTGTTTGTTTTCCTGGTGCCTCCCTCCTTGCAGAATCCACTGGAACCTCCAGCACTAACAGAATGCTTCTGATATATGCAAGTGCTAAGCTGAGGGGCCAGAGAGACGTGGCTGTGACTTACCAGCTGTTAAGAACCTAAGAAAGGCCTATGACTTCCTTAGATCTGAATCACATTGTAGCAAAGTTGTCAAGGACTCCTATTCTCCAAGAGTGTATGAACTAAAGGAAATAGGGAGGGGTCTCGCTCAAGACAAAAAGCTCCCATGGGCCTCTCCTCGGCTCTGCACTAGATCACAGCACCGATGAAAATACATGAGCAGGGAAATGCATACCCACTCCTTGGCAAAGTAATACAATTCTAGTGCCCAGGCTTTAGGTAGAAATAAAGAGAAGCAAGACCCCTGAAGCCTAAGTCACAAGCTGAGGGCTCCTACTGTTACTGCCAAAAGTCCCAGTCATTATAGTTTGGTGAAATCCCTCCGCCCACTCACATTTCCTCCTGGCCTTGAGCTGCTCCGTTGTATAGTCAACCAAGATGCACAGGCCAAGGGATCAGGCCCAAGCATCAGGCTGAATGAACCTAAATAAGGCTCCATCCTTGTTAGTCATGACTCTGGACGAGGTAGCCTTTCTGGGTCTCAGGAAGCAATGCCATTGAAACTGGAATGTGGAATATATCACAAAATGGTTATACCAACACAGGGGCACAATGAGACCTGCTGTCACACAGGAACCAGTACTGCTGGGGCCAGAGCTCACGACTCAGCAAGCAACCAACCCCAAGAACACAGGCACCGAGCAGGGAGCTCACAGTGCATTTCTCTGTGCACTTCCGACCCCCGGCTCTACCTGCCCCTGGTCCCCAGCATGCACGCATCAGGTTAACAACATAGGAGTAAGGCTATTGTGAGTCATAGGGTATGGCTTCTCAGGGTGTGTCTGGAACCACAGACCAGCTAAGCTATTCCACAAACCTTTTGTTGATTTTGGAGATAGGTTCTCATATAGCCCAGGCTGGCCTCAAACTAAGTATGTGGCTGAGAAGCCCTTTAGGGAACACCTAAAGCTCCAGTCATCAGGCACAGGAGACACAACCACAGCTCCAACCCACTTCCCTCCATCCTTCGTATAACCCCACCCTCACACAGGGCAAGATGGCCCCATGGGTAGAGGCACTGGCTGCCAAGCCTGATGACCCGAGCCCATCACCAACACTCACATGGTGGAGAGGATTGAGCATGCCATTGGCTGTTGTGGACTTCCCATCCCAACAAAGTAAATGTAACTTAAGACAAAAGAAGGCAGATTTCATTCTCAACAGACTTTTGCAGACAAGAAAGGTGACCCACACTTTCATTTTCTTTATTTTTTTCATTGATACCGTATGGATACAAAGTTTCTAGAAAGCTACAAAATGTCTACCACTTTATCAAGAAGGCATCAAAATGTGTCACTTTGCAAAGACATGAAAACACCTGCAGGAACTGACACAAAAATAGCATTTTTAGAGTGATGAAATAATTGCACTTAACTGTCATGGATATTAAAGTTATCACACATATGTACCGCGAAAGCTAGAATACATTTTTTTTTTACAAAGCACTTTATAAAAAAATTCTCTGCACACAAACCCTATAATTTTCATATAACTATCATACTAAAGATAAATTCACTTTAAAGCCAACACTTACAACATTTTTTAACAGAAAGGTACCAGTACCTAAACACAAACGTTAACAAATACAAGAATACTGTACTGCCGGGAGGTTTAGCCAAATGCCTTCTGGAAGTTTCTGCAAACAGTTTAAGAAAACATGTGGACGAGCCCCTCTACCCTCTTCTCCACGGTCTCCCCGGAGAGGAACCCTGTCACCCAAAGGCTCGGGTTCCTGCCCAGACCCAGCAGCAGTACAATATCAAAGGAACCACTGACCAGATGAAACACTTCCGCCACAAGCCCACCCTATACACTTTACACAAGACACCAGAGAAGCCATGAAGTCGCTTAGAATGTGAACAAACACACAAGGCAAAAACCAGTTTTCATCAAATTTGAGCGTATCAAAGAAGTAAAGGCTTTTCAGGTTTTTTAACTGTTACAAAAAAAAAAAAAGTGGTTTTTTTTTGTCATTTTTCAGGCACGTACTGTTTTTGTTTTTACTGTTTTTTTTTTCCTTGTCTGAAGTCATAAGCCCATTGAAAAAGGCCTAGAGAAGTTGATCTTTCAAGGAGGTAACAGGAGACATACATTTGTTTTTAAAGAAGTGCAGTTTAGATCTATTTTACACAGTGAAACTAATCACAGAGAACAATTAATTTGAAAAATAAAAACATAAAACTCATGGACAGGTTTTCCAAAATAATGGATGTGTCAATTCTGCCCACCTTTCTAAGAAAGAGGGGAAACAGGATGCCCATGGTGAAACCTGACAAAGCTCAGGCTGAGCAGGGCTGGAGCCTAGTGGGAGAGCTGACCCTGTGGTCATGAACAAGGGTGGGGACACACACAAATGCTGCTTCTACCTAAAATGACGTAGTGTGGGCCACAGGAACCCAATGCAGATTCACAGAGGGAACAAGTTAGGACGGAGCAGTAAATACAGATATCTCATCTCAGCCAATTGTGCCTGACTTCAGTGAGGCCTGCCCTTTGCAATCAGTCCATTTTAAACACAAAACCTTCATTGTTGAGGATGTAAGCAGAGAGTTTAGGAGAGGCAACTACCACCAAACAAGACATCAATGGCTAGAAGGAGGCACAAGAAAACACACTTGACTAATTTCTTCCAAGTTGTGGTGTGTTCCTGCCAGGGAGGAGTCCAAGACACCAACCAAGCAGCTCTAACCTGTGCTAAGGAATTCGCCTTCCCATTTGACAGGTGTTTTTCTTTAAAAACAAAACGAAACAGGACTTTTATACAACTTGGGGTGGATGCAAGTCACGTCTGCAATTTCAGAGCCCAGAGAGGCTATTTCTTAGACACCGGGGAGGGCAGGGAGAAGGGATGTGGGTTTGGTACAGTTTCCAGGCTAACTTTCAAAGTCGTCTGTCATTACTTTTACACTTATATCAGCAAAGGAATTTTTAAAAAAAGGAAAAAGAAAATAAGAAAAGAAAAAAGACCCTATTTTTTTCCTGGCTTCTTTTTGCCTCCTCTGTCCTTTTCCTTACTGTATGAGGTTTCCAGATGCACAAAGATTTTACTCTAAGCTGACACAGACTTCAGAGTTGGCTCTCTGAGGACTAGAACATTCTTGAAAACTGCAAATGTTGTGCTCTTTGGAAGTCTCTCACAGCACATTCGGACATCTGGAGCCAGCAAATCTGCCCAAAGACACTTCAACTGCAATGACCCTAATGAATCCATTTTTATTTTTGTTCTGCACTGTCATCTCGATGCGAGGCTTCCAACAACCAAATGGTATCACTGTGTAAAGCAGGCAAGTGCGCACTGTCCTCCCAGTGGACGAGAGTCTCCACAGACTGGGTGTGGACACATGGAGAAGGCAAAGCCGTGGTGTCTGTCCACTGGCCAGGATTCGGGATTCGGGTGCTCGTGCGCAAGTTCCTTCCCAAGGATGCAGAGCTGGGTGACGAGTTGACGGACATGCCGGGGGTCGGGGGAGTCGGCACACACAGACACAACAGTTTGCGGGGTTCCCCGCTGCCGCACTGTGCTATAGGTGAGTGTGTGGTGGGGTCCCCACTGGCAGGCAGACTCACAGCAGGCAGGGACCACGCGGTGCTCTCATGAATAGAGGCCTGTGGTTGGTTACTCATCCCGGTTAACCAAAGGCATTATGGTGATCTCAAAATATTTTTGGTCTCTCTACAAATTGTCGTTATTATGGTGGCACTTTCTAAGATGGAATCTCGAGCCAAAGGCACTTTCATGCTGGAGTGCAGAAGATTCACAAATAGCTAAGTATTTGGTCATGAATTGAAAAGGCATCAATGAAAAGTACATTTCACTCTTCATAGTAAACTGCGGAGTTGCAGCCGTTAGTTTTGGTATGGATACGTATGTGAGAGCATGGTCAAAGAACTGACTTGGGTTCTGATTTAGGTTGTTTGAAACCAAGTCATCAGCTTTCTAGAGAGCTGGATTTAAAAAACGGGCTTTTGAAACAAAAATGAGAACGCTTTTGGCTTGTCCTGCTTCGGAAACTGGGCCAATTAGCACATGGACACCGAGACCAGGCGTGAGAAAAGGCTGGCGGCTACTAAGGTATTACTAAGGCACTGCTTCACTGGGAGGCTTTGGCAGCTGTGAATTAAAAACTCCCTTCAAGAAAATGAAAAGTAACAGTAGTAAGAGAAATGCTTCCAGCTTACAAAAGGGCTCACGGTTCCCAGGCAGCCTGTCACACCGACACCCTACGACGTGACGTCACCAAGATTTAAGGCTTTTCAGAAAAGACACGTGCAGGGCTTAGCCACAGAAACATCAACATAGAAGTCAGCAACTCAAGCATCCTCCTAATGTCACAGGTGAGGACACCAACACAGAGTTATTCTACCCTTCCTTAGGACAGGTGTGGTACACCAGAGCATATACAAAATTATACAAATTACAGGTACCTGGTTTGTAAAACTGACCATCATGTGACTTCAAGAATTTAGGGTTGTATAAAAATAGTGGCTAGTGCCACCATGGTATTGAAGCCTAATGAGGACCTGGATTGAGAAGTCCTTTGAGGAATTTGAACCCCAAAGGTTCTATTTTGGCTGGTGTGTGAGCAGGACGTTGCTGCTGGGATGGGTGGGAAATAGAAATTTGACTCAAAGCCCGTGGCTGGAGAACTGTCCTCCGAGGAAGTGAAGAGGCACATCAGACTTCCCATCTGCTTATGGTCCCCAGACAGCTACAGGGGATCTGAAGTGACCCGTCCATGCGTTCTCAGGGATCACTTCAGCACAGAGCACCAAGGAAAGATGGCTTCTACCCAGGGGAGGCTGCAGAAGAAAGAGAAGCCTTCACCCTTGTCTGTGACTGACTAGCCGGGGAGGCTTTGGACCAGGCATCTCATCCCTTCACGGTGAAGGGGAATGGACTGTGCTCTCTTAGGGACTGAGTTTGAGCCACCTTCTGGACCAGATCCAGGCCCGCTCCATCCCGAAAGCCCAGAGAGCGAGCGTGAAGCAAGCAGTGCAGAGGAAACTCACCCTAACAATTAAAGGCTGAGGAGGAGAGTGGGGAGCTTGTGAGAAAGAGTCAAATCTGGGGGGGGGGGGTTCTCTTTTTAAGCCCCAATAAAGCAAGGGCCACAGGACAAATCAGAAGTACTCTTTCAGTGGAAGTCAGATGGCTACTGGGAGGGTGCTGGCCAGCTGAACCCAGCTTTCTCAGACACGAGAGAAAGAGTAGCAGCAGGAGGGAGATGGTGGCTGCCCAGGAGTCACCTCTAAACAGGAGGAAGGATGCTGCAGAAGAACCACCTACCTGCCTCTACCCGACGCTCCTCCCCACCAGAAAAAAAGCTTATAGGAGAGAAGTTCTCACAGGATGAGCGAAGCAAAACTGGTTATCAATATGCTAATGATAAGTAAGAGAAAGGGCAGCCATTTCCAATGAAGGTTGAACCTTGCACAACCCAGGGCAATGAGCTGTGACAACTGTCAAAGTGGCCAGGAAGTCTCAAAACCTCCGACAATGCACAGGGTGATGGCCAATTAACTAGCCCAATGTCCCTGGCCTCCAGTGAGCTGGACTCTGGGGGTCCCAGGACATTTCGGTCTCTTTCATTGGAAAGATGGCTTCTAAACTATGCAGTGACTAAGCAAGATGTCTACCTATGTCCCTGACAGATCTGTCCTAGCATCACTGTGAGCCAACACTAAGAAGGGAGGGGTCACAGAAGAGAGAGGGCAGGGCTCGCCAAGGGGATCCTTCCGGTCTAGGGGAGGAGGGGACAAGGAACCAAGAAGGATTAGAGAGGTCAGGATTAGAAGTTAGGACACAAATCCTGCCCTAGGCTTTCATTTGAGAAATCAAGCAAGTCTGGGATAACTGGGTCATTGATTAAACGGGGAAACTCTAGAAGACTCACAAATCTTATAGCTACCCACACTGAAGACAGAACAGAGAGACTGAGAGGAGGAGGTGGGGGGGGTGCACTGGAGCAGAACACTGTCTTCTGGACATGAAAGGATCATAGCACTCATCAACTCACAGCAACTGTGAGAACAAGCTGGTCAAATTCCAGCACCGAGGGGGGACGGGGCTCATGAGCCTGCACCCCGGGGCTGAGGCTCTAGACAGTTGATAGCTTTTGGAGTAGGGGAAGTCCATTTTCTTTTAAGAGTATGCTTCCTGGTAGGCTGACCACGTTCCAGTGGATGTCTACACACCCCTGAGTATATATACGGGCAGCACAAATTTGCCATGGTGCGTGTGTGTGTGTGTGTGCTGGCTGGTTTTGTGTCAACTTAACACAAGCTACAGTCATCTGAGAGGAGGGAGCCTCAACTGAAGAAATGTCTCCAGAAGAACCGGCTGTAGAGCCGGGGGGTGGGGGCACACGCCTCTAATCCCAACACTCAGGAGGCAGAGGCAGGCAGATTTCTGTGCATTTGAGCCAGCCTGGTCTACAGAGTGAGTTCCAGGACAGCCAGGACTGTCACACAGAGAAACCCTGTCTTGAAAGAGAGAGGGGCAGAGGAGGAAGGGCTCTCGGCAGGCCTGCAAGGCATTTTCCTAATTAGTGACAGAGTGATGGAGAGGGTAAGGCTCAGCCCATTGTGGATGGTGTCACCCTTGGGCTGCTGGTCCTAGGTTCTATAAGGAAGCAGGCTGAACAAGCCACAAGGAGCAAGCCAGTAAGCAGCACCCCTTCAGGGTCTCTGTATTAATTCCCGGTCTCAGGTTCTTTCCCTGACTTCCTTCGGTGATGAACTATGATGTGGAAACGTAAGCAAATAAACCCTTGACTCCCCAACTTGGTTTTTTTTTTTTGGTCATGGTGTTTCATTGCAGCAATGGTAACCCTAAGATGGTGGTTATTTTCTTTTTTTAAAGAATAAAAAGTTGTGTGGGGGTGATATGAGGATGGAAATAAGTTAGGGGGAGGAATAGGGGTTGAATATATTTTAAAGAATTGTATCACTGTTTTAAGAGCCAAAAGTAAGTCAGGGTCATTCCTAACTCCCACCCCACCCCCACCCCCAGAAAGGCTCTGGAAGAAGAGTACATAGACAGTGAGGCCACACAGACACCATCCTCATTCTGTGAAGTTATACCCTCCCCATTGCCAGCCACTATCCTCTAGGTGGTACATGGGAAACAAACCCCCAGAGCCTGAGTGGTAGACCGCTCCCCCATCACATTCTTGGAAGGCCTGGCCTGTAGCCACAGGAGATCATTTGTACCCATTCATATAGTCCTGGTCTCAGGACAGTAGGGCATTCCTCTAGAGGAAGGATGTAGGAAATCGAAGCTAAAGAAACATCCCTAAAAAATTAACTAATGGTATCCCCAGGACAGAGCCTTAAACATCTGATCTGAAGACAGACAGAAGAGGAGAAACCCAGGGTAGTCATTCCTTTGAGGGCTGGCTTAGAATCAGGGAACCAAGGCAGTTCTCCTGAAGAGAAACAATGCCCCGCTGGCCTACGTAAAGGAGGCACATTGCTAATGACAAAGTCTTGCACATTCTCCTCAGGTCTTCCCAGGGACCAGGGATGCAGCTGGGAGGAGACAGAGTCAATCCAGTTTGGTTCTTTTAGCCAGCCATGCCCAACCACTAAAGACCACAAGTTGCTGAATATAATAAAAGCACAGGCAGAGCAGATGTTGGGGCAAAGAAGGGGTGTGTGTCACCTGGAAACAGCAGAAGTAGGAGTTTACTTGATAGCCTTGGTATAAAAAAAAAATTGCCATGCTTCTTAACTTAAAAATTTTGTCATGTTCTATTATGTTCACATATTCCTGTGTGCGCATGCATGTGTGTGCACACATGTGCACATGTGTGTAAGGAAACTCTTACTTTCCTCTTACCATCCCTGGGAAGTAGAGGGGCAACCTTTCTTGCTTCCCCAGTGAGAAAGCACTTAGGGAAGTAACCCCAGACCGGCCATCTTAAGCCAACTCTGCTGGGCAATGCTTTGGAATATTCAGATCAGAGAGGTGAAATCTCTCTTGGAAACAGAACTTCCTGAATGAGGGCTTCTGCTTGAAAAGATCAAGAGAGGGGTGGAGGGAAAAGAGAGGGGCAGGGGGGCGGGGGAGCACATAAAGTGCCCCTGCGGCTTATGAAGAGATGTCAAGAGATGCCCTTAGGGAAAATCTACCCATGTTTATAATGCAGACCAAGAGAAAGGTGGTAAGTAACCAGCAAACTACGGGAGGCAGGAGTTCAAAGAACTGAATATCCACATGCGCATGAACACAGAGCTATCAGGACAGATGCTTCCATGCATGGGGGGTTACCAGCAACAACACACTACCCACAGGCTGGTGAGGAGGCTTGTGACAGTGACATTCTGGGGAGCAGACACCAAGCCTGATGAGCCTCGCACTTGTTCAGATGATGACAGTTTTCTCCCAGCCACAGGATTCTGCATCCTTTGCAACTCACAGTGCAGTATTCGTGCCAATTTTTAAATTTTGTTATTAAATTTCAGTGGTTCAAATGTGAACTCTTCTCCATAGAAAATTTTGGTTGACCATATAAAATGCAACTGCACACACAAGACGATAACATTGTAAGCTTAGATTTGTTTCAGTATTATCTACTTATTGCAAAAAGAGCCATCTTTTCCTTTTCATTAAATAATCAATTATCACATTAGTACAATACAATTTTACATTTTTAAATATACTATATATGTTAAGGATAAGGGGTGACATTTTCTTCCTTTGCAACACCTGTTTCAAGAGTTTAATGAATTAGGATATTAGTTTTAACCTTGAGGGAGGGAAAGGTACAAAATTTGTCTCATTAGGATACTTCTACCAAGTATTTCTTAAGGCTATAGTTTAACATTTGGTTTTAAAAAGAAAGAAAGATTTCATTTAAAAAATAATTTAGTGAATTACATTCTTCCATAACTTCCACCCTAATTAGTTACAAAGATAAGTCTGAAGAATCTTAGTTTTCTTGTACTAATTTACATTTAAAGATTAATTTTACTTGTATCTTAAAACAAGAATTTTATGTTGGAAAAACAACAACAAAAAGAACTAAATACATTTGTATAAAGGCAATCAATGCTCCGTGGCCAATCCTCTGTCTCATTATTTTCTACCACAACAGGAAACAGGTCTGCAGAGAGAGAGGTTTAGGCTGGTAAGATTCACCTTCCCCAAGGAATTGTGGGTTGCAGATCTGAGGAATACACAAAAAACTGCATCACAACTTCACAGCTACAATGATAGCATGAACACATGAAAAAAATAATAAGTTCACTCAAACAGGATTTAGAAAAGTCAGGGTGTGACCTGGGGGGCCAGGGCATCACCTGTGGTGAGGTTTACAGTCAGTCGTTCGATAATGGAGAGAGTGTGTGTGTGCACATATGTGTGTGTATATACAGATATCTATATATATAAATAACCAGGTTCAGTCCTTTACAAGCCTGTAGATATGATGCTGTGCTCCATGTTCACTATTTGAAACTTCAAATACACAGGCCATGCAGAGGAGCGTTTCTTGTGTATCCCTGTTTGTTACCACCTGTTTAAAAAAAAAAAAAGGCATGTATATCATCACCCCACATAAATGAGAGCATGGTCTATTTGCCCAGAGTATGATTTGATGGGAGAGGAGCCGTCTTAAGGTGACGGGTGGATCAGAGACCCGTTCAGCCTCACTCTGTATCCTCCAACACATTCAGAAGATTACAAATCCCACTGGAACCCCATCTGAGCCCAGTACCATAATCAAGGAAGATCCTAGAGATAGTCTGACCCATTACCTGCAACCAACAGGTCACCTGTAAGAACTGGTGTGGTTTCTGTGTTTGGGATTAATTTGTTTATCATCAATAATCCTCTCTCACAAGACATTCACATGTTTTAGGTGACTTTCACCTATTTTAGTATTTTTTATCTTAATCTGAATTGACAAATAATTGTATATATTATAGTAATGTTATGATACATCATGGGATGGTTAAGTCAAGCTAACTATTATATTCACTATAGTTATTTATTTCTGTTAAAAACATTTAAAATCTCATTTTCCCATCTTATATTTAACTTGAGCTCAATTCTACTTCCCAACAGCCAACTACAGAGTTAACTTTACGGACACATTAGCCAGCAGTACCTGGATGCAGCAGAAGTATTTGCTGTATAAAAGACAGTGGTACAGACAGAATCCTGTTGAAAATGCTGCTTTCTGCTGACACAGGCTGTACCTCTCACAATGTGTTAGGGACTGCTCATCCATTCCCCCTGGGTGCTTTCCCTCACACCCATGATTAGCCTCTTTCAGATCTGAGCTCTGGCTCTCTTCCTCATGCTGGCCCCAGTCCTCCATGCCACCTCAGAAGGAACATTCAGAAGGCCAATCCGATCAAATTTACAACTTCACAACGCTTCGATGGTTTTCTGTGACTTTCATGTTCAAAAACATTTTGAACTTGAGTGCCTTATCTACCTTGTCAAGGGCCTAATTTCCCCTTGGCAACGGTCTGCTTCACCCATTTAAGTTTCCCTTGCTTTCAAGCACCCAAGCTCAGGGGCCCTGATTGAAAAAAATAAAGCCTCACCTCTGATTTTCTCCATGGAGCTATGTGATTCATACAGATTGGTTGTTTTCAAT
The DNA here is from genome assembly GCF_007827085.1 of Peromyscus californicus insignis. Lineage (NCBI taxonomy): Eukaryota > Metazoa > Chordata > Mammalia > Rodentia > Cricetidae > Peromyscus > Peromyscus californicus. The sequence continues at coordinate 90,733,316 of NW_026294562.1, forward strand.
ATCCAGCTCATCTGTGGACTATGAAGAACTAGCCCACGTCTTCTAGTTAACCAGCTCAGGCATGGTACGCCATGATCAAGCATTTGATGAGTGACCAAAACTCCCAACAACCACCAATGCTGTGTGCTCACTATGCGTCTACCATGGTATGAGATACCTGGCCCAGACAGGGTCGCATCCCACCTCACAACTCTGTGACTGGGTGCTACCTTCCCCATGACAGAGGAGACTGAGGCGCTGTCTGCTCTACACTACTCAGTTCAAAGCTGTTAACCCACCTGCAGGTCTTCCCCACCTATGAGCTACATAATCCCATCTCAGCACAAGGACCCTCTTTGCCGGACACTGGTGATCATTTTATTTTCCATTCATTTGCTGGATGAATGCCTGCCTCCCTCATCTGCCCTTGAGATGGCTGCTCCACTCATTCAGTTCATCACAATATTCCTAGCACCAGACACCCAAATATGCACTTAGGTAAAGTCTTATTTGCTTGGTAAATGTGAAAAATGTCCAACTTGTTTTTCAACTTAAAACATCCTCTTTACCATCCCTGAGAACCCCACCCCCACATCTCTCTGGACTTCTGTAGTGCTTAGTTCAGAAATACTTAACAATTTATATGACTCTATCATAATCTACTCACTTGCTTCTTTGACTCAACAGGCAAGTCATCACAGCACAGCGCATGGCTGTTAAATCACTTCCTAGCAGTCAATGCTATCCCCATGGTGTAGCTGAGGGAATTTAAAGGATCTTATGGTCACCTTGAGGTGGAGAATACAGATTTGAGTGATCCCTTTATGAATGGAGACAGCCATGCAGGTCTGGAGACTTTAGATGGCTTGGCTAGGCACATAAAGCAGAGGGCCTTCAGCTCAAGTTTTCTGATTTCATGACTATAGTCTGTCAATCACCATGACCTTGAGTGCGTCATAATGATTCCTTCACCACAAAAATGATACTGTAGTTCATGGTAAGAACTTTATAATTGCATTTGCAAAGGGTCTTTGTATCCAGCATAATGCTAGAAATGACTTAGACACTCCCATATTCTTATAAATTCACTCTGTCTATAGCGAAGATTGAAAACCCAGAGCCTCGTGTACGGTAGCTAAGTTCTCTACCACTGTGTGTCCCCAGGTCTCTTTTCATTTTGCTTTAAAATATTTTATTTGATTTTACTTTATATGTGTGAGTGTTTGCCTGCATGTATATATGTGTAACATGCCCCTAGTGCCCTCAGAGGCCAGAAACTGAACCTGGGTCCTCTGTAAGAGCAAGTGCTCTTAACTGCCAAGCCAGCTCTCTAGTGCCATCTTTCCACTATTTAATCTGAGACAGGGTCTCACTAACTTGCCTATGCTGGCCTTGAACTCTCTGTGGGCCCAGGCAGACCTTGAATGTGCAATTCTCCTGCCTTGGCTTCCTGAGAATCTGGGATTGCAGGCCTACGGCACGAGGTCCAACCTCTGTAAACTTGGTATCAAAGAGATTGAGAAGCAGAGGGAAAATAAAGTAAGCAACCTCAGAAGACAACAGGTACACTCGGCTCATGGGTCACCTTTGTCTTTCTCAGCTCTGCTTGGGCTATTACTGCCTCTATGTGCTCAGCTCAATTACTGAGGCGAAAGGATGCAACCAGAGAGCCTACTCTACCAGTTTGCAAGACTTTAAATTGGTCAGATAGTGTAATTTCTCCTGTCCATCAACTAGATGGTTTATGTTTTGTAGTCCTGAAGTCTGTGGTTTTCTAAAGCTATAATATTCTTTCATTCTTTCTTTTCTTTTTTTTTTTTACATGTGTATTGGTGTTTTGCCTGCATGTATGTCTGTGTGAGGGTGTCGGGTACCCTGGAACTGGAGCTACAGACAGTTATGAACTGCCATGTGGGTGCTGGGAATTGAACTCGGGTCCTCTGGAAGAACAACCAGTACTCTTAACCACTGAGCCACCTCTCCAGCCCCATGATATTATTTCTAACAAATGTTTTTTGGCAATTTTTTTTTTTCCGAGACAGGGTTTTCTCTGTGTAGCTTTGTGCCTTTCCTGGAACTCTTGGCAATTATTAATTGCTTATATCAAAATATTTTGTTTACCTCTTAATGACACTTGTTTTGAGAGGGTTTCCTATAGCCTAGGTTGGCCCTGAACTCCTGATCCTCCTGCTTCCACTTGCCAAGTACAGGGATTACACACATGTGCCAGTATGACTGGCTGTAATGACATTTTTAACCAAACCCAGTGAGGTCCCAGGATAGCTCTGCTGGTGGAAGTTATATATCCAGAGGCATGTTGCTGACAGGCACCTGGCTCTGTGAGAATTAGGGGCTTTGACATCTCAGGGCCACATTCAATTCAGCCAGGCTCTCTGAGGCAGAGTTGGGACTGGGGCTATCATCATCTTCAATGTGCAGTCACAGACAGAGCTGGAGTTGAAACTCCTGCTAAGAGAGATGGGTGGCCACCCACTTAAGACTTCAAGTCATCGAGGTGTTTGCGAAGTCTAGAAAGAACACCACACTCCCGCCTGCTCCCGAGTACTGAGCCCTGCACTCGTTTCTGTGTCTACTTAGGCCAGAGTTTGATGCTGCATGTTCTCCTTGATCACTCTTCCTCTTTATCTTCTTTTCTTTTGGAGATATGATCTCTATCTAAATACGGAGCTCACTGATTAGGCCAGGCTGGCCGATGGCCTCCGGGGATTGAGCTGTCCTGGCCTCCCCAGGCAGTACCATGAGGCCTGGCTTCTTGTGGTGCAGAGAAACAGTGCTGAGTCCTCACACTTGTGTGGTACTGACTGAGTCAGCTCCCCAGTTCCCACACACGTGGACTGCAGCAGAGCACAGTTTGAGACAGACACCTGCTCCCCGCCATCACACACTCTGTAACCTCGTCTTCCACCAAAAGGCTACTGCTGACATTAGAGACAGGAGTTCTGGATTTCCTCAGCCTTCCAGTTTCTAAGCTTCAGGAGCACACAGGCACAGCTGAGACTCCACTAAGAGTCTCTCTCTCTAGAGTAAGCCAAGCTTGTAGGAAAGATCCCATCCATGCATGCCGGCCCTCTGTCTAAGCTCTGAGCCCCTGATGGCATGGACTCCTCATCCTGGCTATGCCATGACTACGTAGGTTGCTAGGTCAGCATGGCAAGCACCTTTACCTGAGCCATCTCACTGGCTTGTTTGAAAACAGGGTCTCATTATGTCTGTCTGCCTTCAACCTGCTGATCCCCCTGCCTCAGCCTCCCAAGTATGGAGATTACAGGGGGCATGCACCACCTCATAAAGTCTAAATCAGTTTGTTTTTAAATAGGAAGGAACAAATGGAAAGAGCCTTTCAAACCAAACAAAACAGGATCAATCTGACTGAGACTCACGTCCCGGTGGGACCAACACGTCAGGTAAGGCATTCTCCAGGTAAACCTGCAAGCTCGCCATTCTGGTAACAGAACCATGTGGCAGGCATTCAGAGTACTGTCTGATCACAGAGGGCCTTCTCAGCCCCCCAGGAAACCTGTTCTCACTGAGTTTTGTTTTGGCATTCTGGTCTTCCAGTTTAATCAAGAATTATTTTCTTTTTAAAAAAGCCTTATAAAACCTATTAACAAAATGCTTTATGAACCTGTTTTGAGGACAAGAGTCTCGGATTCTGGAACAGATCCAAAATCAAGGCATTGGAGCTTTGAAACAGTCTTTGGGACTTCTCTCAACTCTGCAGCCATGGTGCCGAAGGACCCGGGCCATCATTTCCTGTTGTCTTGGTTCTGAATTCAGGTCGCACCTGGACCTGTCTTTCAATCCAAGCCCCACTACAGCCCATGTTTGTTGGCTGGGTCATGTAATTCAGTTGCTGCCTGACCACCAGATATCCAAGTTTTCTTTCTGAAAACCTTGCTACCTCCCCACCCACCTTCCTCATTGTCCTCAACACGCCTCAGGACAGACTCTGTCAATGCCAAACCAGGAGAGAGACAAACATTACCAATAAAATGGTGAAGTTTTCCAGAACACTGTTCATCATATATTTCTCTGGTAAGTGTTTGAGCTTATGGATGAAGTTGATCATATATTCACACATTGGTGAGCGGTTTATTCGGTACACAAATCGGCCATTCTCGAACCTTGCATACTCCGTCTGCAAGGGAAAAGAGGTTTGAGTAATTTTTTTATATTTCAGAACACAGAGGATGGCTGCTTCTGAAAGCATGCACTTTTCAACATGAATCATCAGTTAACATGCTTTGTTCTTTGTGTAGATTACCTAATTAAAAACAAACCCTACCTTTACTGCTATACACAGCATCTATTATTTTTCTGGAAGTTTAAAAAAAAAAAATGAGGCAAAGGGTAACCTTTAAAGGATTTGATAGATTCTTTTTTCAGCAAAAAGTATGTGTGTGGCAACACACACATTGTATTCACACAACTCTAGGGAAGAGGCAAAGTAACACAAACTTAGAGGACATGATTCTAAAGCCCCAAAACAAAACTGTTAGCACCGAACCAAAAATGGTACAAGGAGACTGCAAGAAGTGGCCACTAGGCCCGAATCCACAGAGAATTCAAGACCCTAAGGGAGGAACCACGGGGTTGAACAGGACAATCTGGTGCAATGGATACTCTGAAAACAGATCCTCCCACCAAGACAGGGTTTCTCTGTGTAGCCCTGGCTGTCCCGGAACTCATTCTGTAGACCAGGCTGGCCTTGAACTCACAGAGATCTACCTGCCTCTGCCTCCCAAGTGCTGGAATTAAAGGTGTGTGCCACCACCGCCCAGCAATAGGTCTTCTTTTGAGACAGGTATGTAGCCAGGGCTGGCCTGGAACTAGACATGTAGATCAGGCTGGCCTTGAACCATGTACCACCAAGCATAGCTCTGAAGACAGATCCTTGATACAGATCTTTAAATCAGGCTCCAAAACCCAAAGCCTGTCTGGTCTAGAAACCAGAATCTAGAAACATGAAACTGACACAAATCATAAAATATTCAGAATTTAACAAGAAACAAACCAGTATGATAAAAATCATAAAACCTTATTAGAATACCTACAATGAGACAGAAATGCAAACAGATTTAATATTAATAACATATCATTTTAAATGTAATTATAGTGCCCAAACTTTCTTTCGTTACACTAAATAAAGTGCACATTATTTGGAAATAGGAAGGCTGGTTCCTAGTTTAGCAAAGCCGGAAAAAGAGCAGTCAGATGGACTTGTCTCACCTGACCCTAGGGCCTAGTTACAAGGTCACTAGGCCACAGGGTACTGGGTAGGACAGAGACACAGGGGGTGAAAGAAGACCCAGAAGCTCCTAGGATATTCGGGAATGTTACAGAGACAGTTTCAGTTGGAAAAAAGATTAATATTAACAAGTATAACTATTTTCACATTTATTTTGTCTGTTTGATGTATGTATGTATGTATGTATTTGGCATGCACATGGAGGTCAAAGGACAACTACAGGAGTTAGTTTTCTCCTTCTGCCATATGGGTGTCAGGAATTGAACTCAGGTCCTTAGGCTTGGCGGCAAGCGCCTTACCTGCTGGGCATCTTGCTGGGTGATACCCACCCCCCAAATCTAATCCTAATTTCGTGTTCCTGCTTCTCTGTCAGAGCATTCAGTTCCTCTCCCACTCCAGTTTTAATTATCTCTAGTGCTCAGGGCTCCTAACTGATATTTCCTGTCTCTCAAGACCACTCTTCCATCTCCAATTATCCCCATTTGTCCCTTGAAAACATACCTTCTGGTCACTGCTGCTGGCAAACATAGAGAGTGTGACCTCTGGCTTCCCCTCCTCTTTAAGCTTTAATACACAGTTACTAAATTCCATTTAAAACCTCTTACTGGAGTCCCACTGAAGCCATTTCAAGAAAGCTCATGACCTCTATTAAATTCACCATCAACTCGACCAACCGTATCCTTTCCTGCCTCTTTACCGTCTGCCTCACACAGCACGAGCTGTGCTCAGGAGGCTCTGGGGCAGCCCACACCCTTAGGGCTCTGCCCAAATCCTTAAAACCTTCCCTCTCCAGCCAGGCAGCCTCTAGCTGGGTTGGAGCCTTGCCACAGGCTGGTTAGGTCCTGGCCCTGGAGTCCAGAACGGCTGCAAATAAAGTCTGACTCTTCCGGTGGTGGGGAAGGCAGAAGACTCTGATAAGACAAACGTGTCTGTGAAAGAAGGGGAGGCACGAAATATGCAAGTTGAATGTAGATATTTCCTAATGCCTGTATGAAATGCTTGAGTTTTTGTGTTCATTTTGAGACAGGGACTCTGGTGAGTACCCCAGGCTGGCCTGGAACTCGGGAGTCTCATGCCTCAGCTTCCCGAGTGCTGCGATTACAGGCATGGGTCAACATTTCCCACTGAAATTTAAACTAAGAACAATAAAAATTTTAAAAAAGTAAAAGTAGCAAAAGCAACAATTTCCAACTCCAAGTGTCAGGTTTTAGAGTTGGGGCACCACGCAGCTGCACCCACCTTCACCACTGCCCACAATGCCTGCAGCTAGAAGCAGGGAAGCATCCTGACCCAGAGGCCCTTCTAGAACCCCCAGGGGGCCTCTCACCCAGAAGACCGGTACAGGCCGGCTGGGCAAGACTTCCCTCACAGAGAAGGCTAGCACAGAGCATCCTGTTTGCTTTCAGGAGCCACCCAATCCTTTTGACCTTTACGGATCTATCAGGGAAAAGGTGTGAGTGGAAGAGAAAGACATCCAGAAAAAACACCGCCCTCCACCCCGCTGCCAACCAGATGTTTAAAGGAAGGCAACAGCTCCCAGAGGACTTTCTCATCTAGAGGTCAACTTACCTCTACTTTTTCTACTACTTGTTTCCCAAAGGAGCACACTTTGGTGGAACAGGTAACCGTCATGTTTTCAGAACTCTCGTACTGACTGCTCACACCGTAAAAAGCCCCGGCGTCATCTTGGATATTACAGTTTAAGTCCGCCTGTTGGAAGGAAGTGGGGCAGGTTAATTCTCTCCTCCTAGGATCATGGTGACAAAGGACAGAGTAAACCATCGAGCAGCTATGCAGCGGGGAAGAGAGACCTCTCTACAGACACCACCTTGGCGGGAAGCCACTTGCTTCCCAGGTGGGGCCGGAACTTGCTACATAGCCAGTCTCCACCTCCTAAGTGCTTACAGGAATGTGCCACCATACTCAGTTCCCAGGTGCCAGGTGTTAAACCCAGCCAGGGTCTCATGCATGCTAGGTAAGCACTCCACCAACTGAGCCCTGCATCTGTACACATCTGGGAACTTGTCCCTTGTAAGGACATGCTACCAGCATGCATTCTGCCTGACTCCCTTGTATTTAGTATTGGAACAGCACTGTACCCTTGTAATGAAAATTCTGTAAGTTTCTAAAATGTACAGAAAAGCAGGGCATGAACTGACTGTGTACTTCGCCAATCTTGTGAGAGACTTAAAAAACAAAACCAACCAAACAAACAAACAAACAAAAAAAAAAAACAAAAAAAACAAAACAAAACCAGGCCCCTCCAGATGACACCGAATCAAAAGAAGAAAGCTTCCTATTAATGACCACCCTACAAAGATGCTGAATCACAGCTACTCAAGTCACTTACAACACGCACGGTAACTTGTCAATCAATACACATAGATCTTCTGAACATATCTTTTTTTTTAAGTTTTATTTATTTGTTATGTATACAGTATTCTGCCTGCATGTATCCCTGCAGGCCAGAAGAGGCACCAGATCTCATTACAAGTGGTTGTGAGCCACCATATGGTTGCTGGGAATTGAACTAAGGACCTCTGGAAGAGCAGTCAGTGCTCTTAGCCATCTCTCCAGCTCATCTTCTGAACATATTAACCACCGTTAAAATGACAGTTACGGACTGACATCAGCAAAGCTGATAACGACAGCATTCAATGTTCACACTTCCAACCCTACAAGCTGAAGGGAAGTTTGCCACCCATGTTGGTCGCAAATCTAGATTCCACAAGTGAAGTAGGTGTTCTCTTTCTTTATCCAGTGCTGACTCTATTTCAGCTCTATTTAAAATTTCAAACTCTAAAGAGAGAATGGTAGTGGCTGAGTCGGCCTCTTCATTCTCCCCATCCCTGTCACTCATTTACAAATCCATTAAAGGAAACCAACGGTTAAGGCTGTCCGTGGGGGCACTGGCTGCTCAAGCTGAAGTTGCAGCTGCAGCAGGCTCAGACAGCTGTTACAAACAACTGCAGCAAAGGACCTCTAATGCATCTGTGCGTATTACTAAAGGCTAATAACTCAGGCTATGAGTGCTATTTTAAAGCATGCATGTGCTATGTATGTAAAAGAAACCTCCAATTTATCATTTCCTTAATTATTTAGGCACACAATTTGGAGGGGTATTTCACCAGTAAAATTACTTTAGAACTATGTGCACATGGTAATAATGAAGACTTTTTTAAATGAATGGTTCCTGCCATTGTCTGTCAATTCCCCACAGACAAGCAACCCTCTTAGCTTAAGCCTGCACCAGATCATGTTCATTTCTACTTTGCCCTGGGTCATTGCTGTGTCTTAGGACTATCCAGATACTGCTGACGAGCTTCCATTTGGAGTAGATGATCTATCATTATACTTACCCTTAAGTTATTGGTCAGGTATGGTGGCACAGCCCAGCAATTTCATTCTGGGGACTGAGGCAGGAGGACTGCAGCAAATTTGAGGCCAGCTTGGTCTACATGAGACTTGGTCAATTCAAGGCCAGTAAGAGCTATATGAGACTCAATATCAAAAAAGAAAGTTCTTAAAGGTCTGGAGGGATGGCTCAGCCTTTAAAGGTTAAAAGCTCTTGCTGCTTTTCCCGAGGAGCTGGGTTTGATTCTCAGCACTGACATCGTAGTTTACAACTGACTGTAATTCCAGTTCCAAGGGATCTGATGCCCTCTTCTGACCTCCTTCAGTACCAGGTACTCATGCAGTACACAGACAGATTCCACAACATGACTGGATGCAGCAAAACACCCAGAAAAATGGATGGATGGATGGATGGATGGATGGATGGATGGATGGATGGATGGATGGAGATAGACAGATGATAGAAAGATAAGAAAAGAAAACTTCAAGGTGCTGGGGCTGAAGGTCAGTTGGTAGAATGCTCTCACCAAGCATATACCTCAAAACTTGGGCACTCAGAAGGTGGAGACAGAAGAATCAGATGTTCAAGGTCATCTTCAGTTACATAGTACATTTGAGGCCAGTCTGAGATGTATGTGATGCTGTCTCAAACCAAACAAACTTAAGAGCAGCCTCCTTACAAGATGCTCACTGCAGCGCTTTGCTTGGTCTTCCGGCATTTTATCTGTGACATTCAGCCACATGATTCCTCACTGCTTAGTCACCCTTGTTACTTTAGTAGCTGGTTCTGCACCACCCTCGTTTCTTCTTCCCTTACACTCTGAGAGAACAAGTCAGGCAACGGTGGTGCACACTTTTAATCCCAGCACTCAAGAGGTAGAGGCAGGTGGTTCTCTGTGAGTTTGAGGGTAGCCTTGTCTACAGAGCAAGTTCCAGGACAGCCAGGGCTACACAGAGAAACTCTTGTTTTGAAAAACCAAAAAAACAAAACAAAAATTCTGAGAGAACTTCAAATTGAAGATGCAAATTTCGGAGTTTGGATTTTAAAAGATTTCCCCAGAGAATGGCAAATAACCCATTTGGCAATATCACAACTGCTTTACAAAAGCTATCCCTACATGTGAAAAATAATCATGCAGTCATGAACTATATCACAGATGTTCTTAAGAGATAGTCTAGGAGATGGCACTGATGTGAAAGAGAATTAATTACCCGTCAGCTGATGGCATTAGAATTATTCTTGAAAGAAACTTAGGGGGACTGGAGAGATGGCTTAGTGGTTAAGGGTACTGGCTGGTCTCTCAGAGGACCTGGGTTCAAGTCCCAGCACCCACATGGCAGCTCACACCTCTCAGCAGTTCTAGTTCCAGGGGACCTGACACCCTCACACAGACACACATGCAGGCAAAACACCAATGCACATAAAATAAAAAAATAAATCACTGAAAGAAACTTAGTCAACGAACTCCTCAAGAGCAAGGAAAACATAAGAATGCACGTGTCATAGCAACAAAGGAGACAGCTGTAATTAGTCTGCGGCTCACAGAAACCCACTACCCACCCTGCTGCCTTGCCCACAACCAAAGACTCAGGTGTAAAAACATCTAACTTGGGCTGGAGTGATGGCTCAGTGGTTAAGAGCACTGACTGCCCTTTCAGAAGTCCTGAGTGCAATTTCCAGCACCCACATAGTGGCTCATAACCATCTATAACTGTAGTCACATGGGATCAGATGACCTCTTCTGGTGTACAGATAGATGTACAGGCAGACAAAACATCCATACACATCAAATAAACAAATCTTTGAAAAACAGACACCTAACTCACAGAATTCTGACAACAAAAAAATAAGGGAGAAAAATTATGCTGCTCTTGGGGGTTCAAACTATTCCTGCCAGTTTTTAATATAACCACAGGGTGTTTTCTGCGAGCACATACATAGAAAAATACAAGAAACAGTGAAGGAAAACCCACACTCGCTGCATACCAGTGAAATACATCTTGTACCCTGAGCTAGCTGGAAGAGGCTGACTCTGGAGTGGGTTCTGAAAAGGGGAGGGATGGGCAGCCCAAGGAGGCAACCCTTCTGAGAGACCCACTCAGTTGCCCTAAGGATGAAGGGGCTGCAGAGTTCAACTCTTTCTCCTCCATGCAGAACCCCCTCTCGCAGCTCCCTGGCCTGCGCTAACCCATGTCTAAGTGTTTCCATGAATTTCTTCAGTAGCGTTGCAGGAAGCAGTCAATGGTCACATAGCTCCATTTCTGTCCAATGTGCTTCCTACTGCTGCTGCAACAAACTGCCTCAGATTTAGAGGCTTAAAACATGAAGTGATCTTGCACGTCAGGTGGCCAGAAATCCTACTGGGTCTCACCAGGCTAAAACCAAGTTATGGATTAGCAAGGCTGTCTTCTCTCATTGGAGACTGGGGGAAATCTGTTTCTTAGCCGGCTCCAGCGTCTAAGGGACACCCGAATCTCTCATGGGTTGCTCCTGCTTCCTTTCATTCCTTCCTATCTCTCTGGGTGTGTCTTCTCCATCACTCTTCTCCCATGATTACACTGGGCTCGGTCAGAAATGTAAGTTACCCTCCCACCTGAACCTCAGCCCCATTGACCTCCTCCCTGTGCCTTGCTGGGTAGTGTGGCATAGTCACAGACCCCATAGATACAGACATGGCACTCCCTGGGGCATCACAACTCTGCCTAGCACAGGCGCTGATAAGCCAGCAGTAAAGGTCCATTAAGAGAAAAGCATCTCTTGCCGGGCGGTGGTGGCGCACGCCTTTACTCCCAGCACTCGGGAGGCAGAGCCAGGCGGATCTCTGTGAGTTCGAGGCCAGCCTGGGCTACCAAGTGAGTTCCAGGAGAGGCGCAAAGCTACACAGAGAAACCCTGTCTCGAAAAAACCAAAAAAAAAAAAAAAAAAAAAAAAAAAAGAGAAAAGCATCTCTTCTAGAGATGAATCTCTGGCCTGGGTAGAGACCTAAGAGTCCAGGTGGGCAAGGTCCAGGACCTGGCTAATGAACTAACTGCCCTTCAGGAAGATGGTCCCACTCTTAGGAAGGCAGGTTCACCTCAAGCCATACTAAAGGATTAATAATTTGGCTTTAATGAGATAATATACTTTTCTCCCAGAATTCCTGCCCCAGGGCCACAGTGTACTGGGACCACAACTATAGGGCTCCATGAACCTGTCCACTTTCCTGAATTACTCAGAAAAGCCTCATCTTCCCTCTTCCTCTTTCTCCCTGTGTTCTAAGCATGCTTCCTCATGCACCCTGGAGTTCCTTATGCTTCGTCTGAGGCTCCCCCGCCTCCCAGCCATATGGCTGCCTCTCCACCATGTGGCAGGCTGACCTCCCCAGCAGTTAACTCAAATGGCATGCCTCCCATCCCCTGCTCTTCTCCTTCCAAGCAGTGCTGAGACTTGCAGTTGGCCTGCTCTGGGGATTTTCTTTTCAACTCTAGAAAGAACTGCCCTTCCACTCCATTTGAGTCTGTTCTTAAATCCTCTTGTTAATGACTGAGAACTCCGAGAGAAGACCCTGACTTCCCTGGCATCACTGCTTCCGGTAGCATCCACCCAGACTTCCAGGGGTTAGAAGACAAGTCTGACACTCTCCCAGTCTCTCCGGTGGGCTCCATCCTAGGACTCAAATTACCAATCCATTTTCATGAAGCTGCCCCCTGCTGTTAGATTCCTGCCTGTCCGGTCCAGCTATTCTGGATGCTGCCTCACCAGTCATGCCTCTTCTCTGTCATCTGAACAATGGCATGGGCAGCAGGGCCTCCCATTTCTCATCTATAACTAGAGGAGAAGACATGAACAGCTGCTGTAATGCAGTGAGGAATGGGCACACACCAATGCACCTGTGAGCACCTGTAGTAGCGACAGTTAGCAAGCGTCACCAGCCCTCACTCCTGTCAACTCCACAACTGAACTGTGCACCAGGACAGCGTCCCATCTACAGAGACCTTACTAAGTACAACCAATAAACATGATGATGGCCATCAAGATACCAGGCTTAGCTTCAATCCACACGGGTGTGAATGGCAAGCTGGCTTTTCCCAGATAAACAAAGTGGAACGCTTGACTGATTTGTGAGTATCGTGTCATATCTGACACACTGGGTGTAATTGCTCAGACAGGTATAAACCCACCAATTCTCCACAAAGGCACAAGTAGAGATATTCTGGAATACCCTCTGGAAACCAACAAAAAAGAAGTTACTTGCTGTGAAATATTTGTTTACACTGTAAAGATGTGTCTCTGCCTAAGGTACCTTCTGATTGGTTTAATTAAGAGCTAAATAGCCAATAGCTAGGCAGGAGAGAACAGGCAGAACTTCTGGGGAAAGAGGACTCTGGGAAGAAGAGGCAGAGACAGCTAGACTCAGACCAAGTTGGACCCAGAGAATGACGGAGAGGTAAAAAAGCCACACGGCAGATCCAGGTTAATAAAACCAGGTTCATTTAACCTATAAGAGCTAGTCGGGGCCAGGCAGTAGTGGCACACACCTTTAATCCCAACACTCGGGAGGCAGAGGCAGGCAGATCTCTGTGCGTTCGAGGCCAGCCTGAACTACAGAGTGAGTTCCAGGAAAGGCGCCAAAGCTACACAGAGAAACCCTGTCTCGAAAAACCAAAAAGAAAAAAGGAAAAAAAAAAAAAAAAGAGCCAGTTGGGAACAAGTCTAAACTAAAGGCCAAGCTTTCATAACTAATATGAAGTCTCCCTGTCATTATTTGGGGGCTGGAGGTCCCCACAAAATAAAGTCCAACTACATTTGAAAAAGCAGTACATTTGAGAAGTACTACAGTGGCCAACGCGCTTTGAGTGGATTAAAGACCCCAAGATCTATCTGCAGGCAAGTTCTGGAAAGTCAAAGGAAGAACAACCAAACTATTGCACCAGGAAGTGCTCCTGGGGCTAGGGGTGTGACTCAGGTGGGAGGGAGCTCCACCAGCATGCATGGGGACTTGGCTTCATGCTGAAGAGGGCTGAAACCAGGAGTGCTGGCACATGCCTGTAATCTACATACATGAGACGGAGAGGCAGGTGGATCAGGAGTTCAAGGCCAGCCTCTGCTACATGAGACCCTTTAAGGCATGGTTTCTACTCACTGTCCTTTTGCTCAATAGCCTATTTATTCAAGGTTATGGCTCACTGTTTGTTTCCATGGCCTTTATTTATTTTTGGTGCCCACTTTGGGTAAACATTAAAAATGCACCTGGACTAGACTTCATCTTTGAAAACATGAAGTCTGGTCCAGATGTGTGGGATCCAGATCCTGAAGAGGGTGGCAGGAAGGAGGGCTAGGCCAAGAGCAGAGCAACTGCTCCTGCAAAACCTGCGGCCACAGGGGTAAAGGAGCAGGAGGTAAAGGCCCATGCTGCCAATGCTGGCTGGGAAGTGGCAGTCCACATCGTAAGGACGCTTGGCTGTGCCACAGCTTGAGGAAGAGAAGCTTGCTGGACCATGGCAGGAGAGAACCCCTAAGGTAGGGACATAAGGGGACAGGGGCAGGCCGTAGACACCCCCTTTCTACTTATCTCCCATCATTCTTTAATGTGCAGAAGGGCTGGGGAGGAATTATGAGCTTGCAAAAGTGACAACCATCTAGGACTGTCCCCGAAAGAGCCAGTGTAATAGGCACTGATGGATGGGCTGTTTTCAAACCACCACTTTGAATCGCTCCTCTGCATCCTCTCTAAGCCATGATCAAAGGACCAAGATCTCAAATTGTGAAGCAATTTTTTCCCAATGGCAGCATCTGGCTGCTTGGCAGACGGCACCAGGAGCTGGGCCCTGCTGTGGGCAGCTGTCCAGGCCTGCCACATGGTGAGGCTGGGCCAGGCAGGGCACGCCTTGTGGGCTTCCCAGCTGCTCCCACAGGCGCCAAAGGACAATTGCTCTGCACAGGGCAACAGGGCCCTATGAGACTGAGCCTATCTGGGTGGGTGAAAGGTGGGTCTGGAGAAAGCTGGCAGCCCCAGAGTCCTCCCAGCCTGCTTCATTTGCATGCATCTGTACTCTGGCCCAGACCCCTGAAGCCAGCCCCACATGCTTCTGGGTCTGGGCAGGAGAGGCTGGGGTGATGCTGGACACCTCTCCAGTTAGACAGGCTGCCTATGGGGACAAGGAAGGAGCTGCAGGCAGGGAAGTGGGCCCCTGAGTGCATCCATTCACTGGAGCCATTGTGCCCCTGCCCAACACAACAGAAACAGAGGCAGCTCTCTGGCCACAGCTGTTTTAAATAAGAATAACGGGAATAAACTCAGCCAGCCCGGCTCTTCAAGTTACTTCCCACTAATTATGGCATATATTTACATCCACAAAATAGACGATTTTTAAAAACACCACCAGGGCCCCTTTATTGTGCAGATTGCACACCCCTATTTGAATTTCATCAACATTTAGTACTTCAAAGAATCTTAAAAGCTTGCTCTAATTACAACAAGCCTAGTTTGAAAAGGCCTTGTGTTTGCATTGCAAATTTCCCACCAATACCAGCATTCATTTACAAAAATGCAATTAATATCACCCCACTCCAGGTAAAGACCTCTGTAGACTACAGACTGTGGCAGAGTCGGGGGCTCAGGCCCATGAAGTCTCTACACAGGCCAGTGCCTTCCTTCCAACTGAGTCACACAATGGGTCCAGGGTGCCCGCCCAGTGGAGGCAGCCTGATCCCACTTCTTCGGGTGTGTGAATGCTGCTGCTTTCCCGGGAAATGGGACTGTTTCCTGGATTGGAGGTTCCATACATGAAATGTCTTTCTTAAATAAACAACAACCACCAGGCAACCAATTACACACAGTGAAATAACAATTATAGGTAAAGAAGCTATAGGCCACCCAGTAATATCTGCACGGCAGATAAACATCACATAGAATTTGGGTACTGGAATGGTCCAACACTCTCAGAGACACGTGCACTAGAATTTAAATTTAAGTGGGAAGCCTGCACTGGTTAGTTACTCACCCAGTAATTCTACTCATGCTAACCAGTCCTCTTTACTAAAAAGAACAAAAATTAATAAAGACTTATCCTCAAATTCTGACTGATGTAAGAAAATGTTAGCCGGGCAGTGGTGGTGCATGCCTTAATCCCAGCACTCAGGAGGAAGAGGCAGGCAGATCTCTGTGAGTTCAAGGCCAGCCTGGTCTACAGAGTGAGTTCCAGGACAGGCTCCAAAGCTGCTCCAAAGCTACACAGAGAAACCCTGTCTCAAGAAAAGAGAAAAGAAAAGAAAATGTTATAAAGCCCTGGGGTAGGGTGAAGGCAAGGGGTGGAGCTGAGGTCTGAGGATACATGTGAGTAATCTTTTCTGTAGTAAAAACACTGTAGCCATGTACAATGCTCACAGACTTGGCTGACAGGAAATTGAACCAAGAGGCTGTCTCACATTTTGAACTGTAGTCCTTTATCTGCTTGAACCACTTGTAACTAACTTGTATTACTTTCATAAGATTTTAATTTTTATTACTTTTTGATTATGTGTTTGTGTGTCTGTGTACATGAGCCCAGGTGTCCTGGGGAGCCAGGGGTGTTTGACCTACAGGAGCTGGAGCTACAGGTTGTTGTGAGCCACCCAATGTGGGTACTGGGATCTGAACTCAGGTCCTCTGGAAAAGCAGTATAGGCTTAACTCTTAACCTCCAAGCCCTCTCTCCACCCTACTTTGAAATGTGAGGGAGAGAGTTAACACTGGATCTCTGTCGACACACAACAAATTAGAGGGTTCCTCTGTGGCTAAGGGTCTTAGCTCATCAGTTTTAAGCATCTAGTCCCCAGGCTGGGGGTGTAGCTCAGTGGTAGTGTCCGCTTAGCTAACACAATGCCTTGGAACTACAGACAACAACCAAAACCAGTGTGGGAAGGGCAATGCCCCTGTGTGTCAGTACCTACCCCAACCCTGATGCCCCGCTGTTCAGTGCCAGCTCCAGGACAGCAATCAAGTTTAAACAGCCACACACAGGAATGGCTGTACCCTGTCCTGGGTTCTGCTAGCAAACACTAAGCCCAGTGACCCATGAGGGAAAGCCGTCGAGGACTGGCCAGCCAACTGGCAGAGGCGTTCTCCCAGCGCGGTCAAGACAATTCCCAAATGAAGAGGTTCTGGGTGGGTTCTACAGGCTGCCCCCATGCGAGGTAACTTGCTCACCCTTTTCCTGGTTCAGAAAATTCTCTCACATCTGTATGGTTTTAATTCCTTAAAACAGTGGTTATTCAGGCATGGTGGTACACACACACCTTTAATCCCAGCACTTAAGAGACAAAGGAAAGTAGATATTTTTTGAGTTCAAGGCCAGCCTGATCTACATAGTGAGTTCCAGGACAACCAAGGCGTATACTGCTTTTCCAGAGGACCTGAGTTCAGATCCCAGTACCCACATTGGGTGCCTCACAATCACCTGTAGCTCCAGCTCCTATGGAAAGAGTCTGTCTCAAACACCAAAACCAAAAAAAAAAAAAAAAAAGAGTAAACATGTAAATTAAGTGAGCATTAACATACTTTATTTATAGTGCATGTAACTCCAAGAACATTACAGAGAAAATCATTATTAAGAATATAGGGTAATATACCTCTTAGTTTCTAAGATATAACCACTTATGATTTGGAAAGAAAACAAGTATTAAATGTACATTGAAAAATTTTATTCCTGGCAACAAGATAATATCTGTACAACTACAAGTTTTTAAAAGAATTGTTGTATTTTGGGGTTGGCCTTTGATCCCAACACTTGGGAGGCAAAGGTCAGGGGGATTTCTGAGTTCAGGGGCAGCCTAGTGTACATAATGAGTTCCAGGCTAGCCAGCCTGGTAAGGTTTCCCTCTCAAAAACATAAAAGGAAAAGATTCATGTGTATATATGCACATGTATGCAGATTCAATTTATTCTGTGTGTATGTGTGTACATGTGTATGTGCAAGTGTCCCCAGAGGCTAGAAGAGGGTGTCAGATTCCTAGAGCTACAGAGGGTTGTGAGCCACCTGATGTAAGGGCTGTGATATGAACCCTGGTCCTCTGTAAGAGCAGCAGGCTCTCTTAGGAGATGAGCCATCTCTCCAGCCCCCAGCTACAATGTCATATTACTTTCTCATTGCTACAATTAAGTTTAAGAATAAGGTTTCATCACATCAAACCCTGTTATGAGTAGATTGGGGCTGTAAGGTGAAAACATACAGCTTTCTTTACATGACTATTTGACACTCTTGAGCACTATTAGGATTGAAAGCAGAAATCTGAGATCCCCTCAAAGATACTAGCTTCATCTACATTCCTTATTTTGGTTCACTTCCTCTGGAATCATTACTTGGCTTAATTCTGCCCAGCTCAGTCCACTTGGGCAATGACAGCTTAAGCTTCCATTGCCTGAGGTGCCCACACTGGCGTTCTGGGTTCTGTCATTTGCTTTGGTTGTAGGTCTGTGAAATGGCAGCACAGTTATTTTTCCTTAGGAAACACCTCGGGTTGTCTTGCCTTACTGAACCCAGGTCAGACACTCTGAAAATGGAATTTCAACAGCAATCAAATGAGCAAATTAAGAGTCCTCCTGATTTGAGAAAAAGGCAAAAGGGAGAGTGGCTAGGCACAGGGGTCTCTGTTGTAATTTACTGAATTCACACTAAGAAAAGAATCTGCTAAATGAATCACTAATATAAAGGCTGTTTCAAAGGGAGCGTTAAACCTTCTGAAGCATCGTGAACGGCACGCACCTGCTGATACCCAAGGATAGAGATGCTAAGAGCGCAACCCATCTTCACCAAGTCATTACAGAAGCCAGTGAGACTCCAAACCGCAGCCTGATTGAAAGTGCCTTTCCTCCTCTGTTCTAACAGTTCGAGTGAATTTCCTCGTAAAGGTTAAGGACTCCCAGCAGTGGTACTGAAGGAGTCACGTTTTCTATCATATTCACGGAAGTGCTCAATTTTAATCCTGTACATCTGAATAGAACAGATAAGTATCTGGGCTCATAGAGTAACATTCTAAGTGTGTACACCACCAGCCACACATCTGCTATCTAGGCCTCCTTATCAGGAGACATTATCAGGAGAGTCATGACCCAAGGGTCCCCTCAGGGAAAGCAACTCATCCACTGGGTAAAAGGAGCAATTTTGGAAGCAAAGCCAAAAATAGATAGATAGATAGATAGATAGATAGATAGATAGATAAAAATCTGTCCAAGCACCTTCTACATAAATTTACATTCAAATAAAATGTTAATTATAAGAAATCTTATCATCATTAAAATCCACTGCTGTTTAATTTGAAAGTAGTGAAAGTGGTCTCTTCTAATTATCTTATCCTTTCCTATTAACTTGTATAAACCCCATTTCCTGTCTTTGACAATAGGACTATCAAACTTGACTCAAGGACCGTTCTTAGGCTTAAAACACAGCTTTTGTTTTTCATAGTTCATATCTATCTTCTGTACCATAGACAGTTTTTACCTTACCTTATAGTAGCCTCCAAAAATAAATTATATACTAATACACACCTTTTAAAATTTAAGCATGCATGCAGAGCATACATATGTGTGTGTGTGTGTGTGTGTGTGTGTGTGTGTGTGTGTGTGTGATTTTTTGTTTGCTTTTTCGAAAAAGGTTTTTTTTTCCTGCGAGACCCTGGCTGACATGGAACTCTCTCTGTAGACTAGACTGAACTCAAATTTAGAGATCTGCCCCAGGTCACCACCAGGCCCAGCTAAGCACGCCTATATTTTTTATAGTAGTAAGAAGGAGGCCCAGGGTGCTGGCACACATCTTTAATCCCAGCACTTGGGGGCAGAGGCAGTCTGATCTCTGAGTTTGAGGCCAGCCTGAGTTACAGAGAATCTGCCTCAACAAACAAACAAACAAACAAACAAATAGTAAGTGGGAATAGCACTGTTTGACATTTGTAATAGGTTACTCAGGTGATTACACCAATTTTTCTTCAACAAAAGCCATACTTTCTTTGTGTGTGTGTGTGTTTATGTGTGTGTGTGTATGTGTGTGTGTATGTGTGTGTACGTATGTTTATGTTTGTGTGTATGTGTGTGTATGTGTGTGTATGTATGTATGTGTGCGTGTGTATGTGTGTATGTGTGTGTTTATGTGTGTGTATATGTATGTGTGTGTGTGTGTGTATGTGTGTGTGTTTATGTGTATGTGTGTGTATGTGTATGTGTTTATGTGTGTGTATGTGTATGTATGTGTATGTGTGTGTATGTATGTGTGTGTGTGTATATGTATGTGTGTGTGTGTGTGTGTGTGTGTGTGTGTGTGTGTGTGTGTGTGTGTGTGTGTGTACTGTGTCAAGAAGACCAATGGACAACCTCTGGTGTTGTCCATTAAAAGCCACCCACCTTGTCTTCTTATTTTAATTACATTTATTTGTTTGTTGGTTTATTCTGGGAGGACAGCACACGGGGGAAGGCCAGGAGACAACTGGTGAGAGTTGGTTCTCTCCCTTCGACCATGCTCATCGAGCTTGGCAGCATGCACTTCTACCCACTGAGCCATCCAGCCGGCCTCACCTCATATTTGGGGTCAAAGGTTTCTCACTGGCTGAGAACTCCCTAAGTAGACTGGGCTAAGTGGTTGGTCTGCCCCAGGAATCCATCTGTCTCTACCTCCCTGACACTGGGATTACAGTGCATGTCACCACAGGTGGCTTTTTATAGAGGCACTGGACATCAAACTGGGGTCCTCATGCTTGTTTGCCAAACCCTTTACTGAGCTAGCTCCTCAGCCAGAGTTTCTCGAGGGTTAGCTCTGGTGTGTGAGCAATCCAAATTCACACCAACCAAGGTTGCCTTCTCCAGCATTAAATCTGTCAGTCTCCCAGCAGAGTTCTTTCAGTTACTGTGAAGAACAGAAAGCCCTTTAGGTACTGGGCACCTGGCAAGTTCACTGAAATAGGGACAAATTTCCCAAAATTCTAGTTTCCCTTTACAAACTTGAACTTTATCTTTGGCAATAATGTCTGTACTTTTCCATGTCCAGATGGGCTCGGTGTGTTCATTGCCAACATGTGCTCTAGGTCCTCGGTGTAATCGGACGCACACAGGACTTGTTGCCTTGACTTGTCCTACTTCCCAACGATGGTGCATCTCAGGAGCAGAGCCTTAGCTTTGGGTCCTACCGTGTCACCTCCTTGAGCACACTGCTGCTACGTCACCGGTGTGAGCACCACCAGCAGGGTACAGATCAGGGCAAGTCACACTTCAGAATTCTAACAAGTACAGTTGTGATCTTATCAATCCATTAAAAGATACTGGGGCAGGGCAGGCAGGAGAGCGCAGGTGGTAGGGTGTAGGCATAGCCTAGCATGCATGGAGCCCTGGTGTGGTAACGCATACCTGCAATCCCAACACTTGGAGGGAAAGGCAGAAGGCTCAGAAGTTCAGGATCATCCTTGGCGACATAACAAGTTCAAAACCAGGCTGCGATACAGGAGAACTTGCGGAATGAAAGCGAACAGGCATGCAGGATCCTGAGGGACCCAGCAGGTGGTCACCTTCTAACCCATCCCGAGCAGCCACCAGCTTAGCAAAGTGGCCTGTGCAGCTTTCTTAGGCTGCCCTAAATGTTAACGCTGGCTACATCCACCCAAGTTTCAACGCTGATGCCTTAATCAGGGTAACCTAGTCCCCAAGGAAGGATGGAAAAGTGGGGTAAATTTAATGTGCAAATCCCCCAAGGAATTTAAAACATACATTTTCCTCTCATCCATCCATTTGTTCCCACATTGGCCAGGCTTTTTCCTCTAGGACACATGCTTGGTGTCACAATTATAGAGAGTCTTAGGATGACAAACTCTGGGGCCCATGGGTTAAGCCACCTGGACACAGGGAGGTGGACTGAAATTGACAGATCTGATTTCAAGCACCAGGTCCCCAGCCTGAAGCCGCTTGTCCTTTGTCATCCCCAGGCCTGCCTTCTTAGTTGGATATGAGACAAATTCCACTTAGAGCATGAAATCCATGTAAAGCACTTAGCCCACGCCTAGCGCGCAGCAGGCACTCAATAAATGGAAGCCACTCTGTGAATAAGGTCCCCTGGGGGCAGTCAGAGTCCAGAGGGGAGCTGAATACACGTCCCAATAATTATGACCCAGCATGGGGACTGATTAACCACAAAATGAAACAGGAGTGTGTGTGGGGGGGGAATCAATGCTCTGCTCTAGTGAGGAAGGTGCCGAGAGAGGAAGTAGCTGGCCTGGTGACAGCAGAGGACAAGACAATGGTATCTAGATGAGCGTGACGATGTGTAGTACACGGAAGGGAAGGGAGGCCCAAGGGGCCTGCGAAACCCAGGCGGAAAGCACCTTGGAAGCAGGTCATCGAGGGCCCTGAATGACACAGCGAGAAGCCCAAACACTTGAAGCCTCTTCTTGTAGACTGGGGACTAGTGGCTCGTCTCCTGTGCTCCCCACTCAGTACCCACACATCACAGCCCGGACAGCCCTATCAGCAGGCCGCTGGCCCACACTTGACCACTAGAGGGAAAGGGACATAGAGCATCTTTCAGAGGTGGTGAAGGCACATCAGCAAGCCCGGTCACCGAGGATAATTCAAGTGGCCCCCGGCCTGGGAAAGCAGGAATGGAGTTCTTTCTTTTCTGGTGTGTACAAGCCAGAGCACACCCTCAGGTGTGGTCCCTCAGGAGCCATCAGCTTAGTTCTTTGAGACAAAGGCTTACACTGGCCTAAGCAGGCTACTCTGGCTGCCCAGTGAAGTCCAGGCACCCTCCCATCCTCCCTCCTCAGCACTGGGATGGCAGGTGCTTGCTACCACAGCTGGCTTTTGGACCCGGGTGTGGGAGATCATACTCAGATCCCTCCCTGTGTTGGTATGGCTGACATGTTATCGCCTGAGCCATTTCCCCGGCCCAGGAGTGAAGCCATGACTGGCGAAGGCACCGTGTAGCCTCTCTGATACTTAGAAAACCTTGAGGCACACCACTCATCCTGACTCCAGGTTCCATGCTCCAGTCAAAGTCACAGGTCACTTGGCTTACTGGGGTGAAATGCAGCAGAAAGGGAAGAGTGTCTCAAGTTTTGCACTGTGACTCCAGCCACCTATGAGTCACCCCACGAGGAAGCTCTGGGGCCCACCTACCCAGTCAGTGTGGAACTACAGCGGGCTGTACTGCACCTCACTCACGGGAACCAGCCAAATCACAGCCATTGTCTACTCACCCAGAACTTTACGAGGAAGAAGGCATTTTGAGGGCCTTTTCCAAACAGTTCCTTCAAGCCACCTTTTTTTTCAGGAAATTTGTCATATATCTGACGAATGTCCACAGATTCAAGCAATGGGTCACTGTAAGAATGGTTGGCATGTCCAATGTGCACGAAGAGGTGTTTGTTGTACTGCAAGAGAACAACAGAGACATTCCCATTACAAATGCTTTCTTAGAACAGCGGAGACCTTCCCATTACAAATGCTTTCTTAGAACAGCGGAGACCTTCCCATTACAAATGCTTTGGCAGAACAGGGACTCACCTGCGTGAGCTGGAGAGCGAGTGGGAATCTTGAAATCCCACCTCTGAAAAGATACATGAGAGAGTAGAGGAAAACAACCATTGTCACTGATGGGCAAGGTCACACCGTTTCCGAAACGCCCAAGAAAGCTCCTCAGGTACACTAAGATACCATGATAATGTCAACTACCAAACCAAGAGACAATTCTATTACCCAGTTCCACTGGCTCACCCGACAGTGACGTCAACACCCTTTGCAGCTCCTTATCCACAGTGTAAACCTTAGATGACTGCAGCTGCTAACGCGATCACCCACAATGCACTGTCAGCTTTTCAAGGAGGTACTCCCTTCCTTCTGGCAGAAATGAGAGTGCTGAGCCTCGGGGTCACCAGCCAACACAGGAACCCATATAAAACTTCCGTGTGAAGGGCTGGTCAGCACAGTTGAGTGCAAAGTTAGGGCCGTGAGTAAAGACTCTCCATGGCCAAACAGGGACAGTAAGAAAAAAAAGCATAGGTCAATTGAGAACAAAGAAACAAAAAGCTCAAATTGTATTAAGTCATCTACTGATAAAGGACACTCTTTCTTCCCCTGATGTGTTACAAGACCTTATGTGGTTTGTCATTTCAGAGACAGGGTCTCACTATGCAGCTCAGGCTAGCCTGCAATTTGATATGTAGACCTGGTTGAACACACATACATCCACCTACCTCTGCCTCCTAAGTACTAGGATAAAACATATTGCCACCACACCTGGCTTACAACTTTGTACATGAAATACAAAGAAGTGTCCTGACCCCCAACAATTATTTAAACATCATTAATGCCTGGACTCCATTCTTACTAAACTGGAATCTCTGAGAACTGAGGCCCGGCATGGGTCATTTTTAAAGTTCCTTGAAGAGATCCAATGTGTAGATGAGTATGAAGCTACTATCTAGAAACTTGATACCAGACACTTTAGGCCTGCGTTTCCCACTTATTCATATGCAATGTCCAGGAGAGCAGGGGCTCCAGAAGAGCTCAAGGAATCACAAGGGACACTGCACCCCAGTTCTGTACATAGCGGACCCCCCATTAAATCTGTTTAAACCAACAGCTTACCAACTATAACCCGAGTTAGACTATAATAGTTAATATTCAAATTGTGGAAGGCTTAGCAAACACTCCTACAGCTTTGCCTGAAGCACAATCCTAATTAGTCTTAATCAATAAAAACCCAGAGACAGATATTGAAGGTGAAAGCTGAAAGATCAGAGAAGCAGAGCAGCAACCACTAGAAACTTCTTACCTCTACGAATCCTCAGACCAAAGGGGGGTGGGGAAGGCGAGATCCTGTCTCCACCTCCCTAGAGCTGGGATTAAAGGTGTGCACTCAGCTCTGTTTCTCTTTTAGACTGGGTCAATCTCCTGTAGCCCAGGGTGGCCTTGAACTCCTGACCTTCCTACTTGTTCCTCCCAAATGCTGGGATTAAAGGTGTGGGCCACCACTGCCTGACCTCTATGGTTAACTAGTGGCTAGCTCCACCCTCTGATCTCCAGGCAAGCTTTATTTGTCAGAACACAAACAAAATATCATACCATATTTGCCCATTGGTAAAAAAAAAAAAAAAAAAAACACACAAAAACAAAACAAAACAAAAACGTGGAGTCCAGATTCAGCCAGTTCAAGGACAAAACCCTATACCCAGTGTATGCCATCTGTGGCAGTGGCCTTGCCTCCTTAGTGTCCAAAGGGTGATGGAATGAATCTCACAGTATTGTCAGAGGTTTAAATGACACCATACTTGGAAGTTGGTCATAGATCCTGAGCCAATGAAAAGCAAGCACTCAAATGCTAGCTGTTGTCATTTTAAATGGCACTCCTGAGATTTGGTGAATACTTGCATATTAAAAATACTTCCACAAAGAAATGGTTTGGGGTTATGTATAATTCAGTTTTATCAACTTGCCTGACTAGCTATAAACTCTAGAAAATAAACCCCAAAGGAATGCCAGCTGCTATTCTGATTGCTATCCAACTGAAGACCTCTGGCCATGACATTGAGAAGCAGAAGGATGGACATCTCATGTGATGCCAGTATCCCATACATCAGAATATGACTAGGTGGATATCTTCTTTAGGATGACCAAATCCTCTCTTGGCAACATTTGAGTACTAATTTTACCAAGGCTTTCAAGACTAGTAGATTCCAGGTGAGATGAAACAGGACCCTGTAGAACTCTTACACTCTTACACTCAGCATAGGGACCAGATGCCTGGCAGCTTTGAGCTCAGACTGAGAGCCTGCAGGCCTCTGTGGAAGAGGAGAGTGAGTCTATGCTCAAAGGCCTGAAAAGTCGGGGTACATCTATGCAAAAGCTATTACACTATTTTCTCATTTTTATTTATTTTCATGAGTATGGGTGTTTGCTTGTATGTATGTATATGCAGCACCTGCATGCCTGTGGTCCACAAAGGCCAGAAGAGGGTACAGATCCCACAGAGCTGAAGTTACTACAGATGTTTATACGCTGCCATGTAGATGTTGGGAACCAAACTCATCCTTTGCAGAAGTAGCAGGGGTGCTTACCCACTGAGCCATCTCTCTAGTCCCAAGGCCATCTTCTCAATGACAAGAAAAGCAAAGGCCACAGAAAGATGTGAGGCACAGTGAAGAAACAAGTAGTCTCCAGCTTGAAGTCTGAGTGGTCCCAGTTCTGCTGCCTCCTGCAGGCAGTGAGTCATGGAACAGAATGGAGTGCAACAGGACCCTGGGGATGCAGTGGATCGAAGGCAGATGTCCTGCCTGAGCTCCCAGCTCTTCGGACTCACCGGTGGCCCATAGGCTAGCGCAAAGTGGGAACAAAGTTAACAGGCTCTGAAGCTTGAAGTCCTTTTGCTCTTGACATTGAAATGGGCCCACACAAATGTTGGAGCTCAGACCACTCCTTGCCAAGAGGTCAGGAAGGCGAACAGAAGGGAGAACTTTATCATATTCATAGGGACCGAGAAGGGATAGCCAGGCTGTGGAAGTCTGTCCTTTGAGCCTAAGAGCCATTACCATCTTCATGAGAACAGCTGGGATTGCCCACATTGCTGGAATGAATACATTCCAGATCCAGCTTGTTGAGGGTTCCTCATGGGAGGAGGGAGTGGGAGGGTCAGGAGACCTTACTTGAGATCTAGTCACTCTTTCCTACTCTTTCCCAGCTGTATATAATTTTGTCTGAGCTGTCCATTGCCTTGAAGTCTCAGGACCCCCAAAGTAGACAGAATGTGGATGGTTAAATGAAAGGGAACCTCATTTATGCAGCTATGGGGCAGCTGCCATTGATACTGAGGGAAGCTTTTTTGATAGTGTAGTTTTTTTGTTTTGTTTTGTTTTTTAAGAGGGGGTCAACCACAGCACTGTAAGCAACCCTTCACTCATGGTCTCTAAGGGAACCCAGTGGACTCACTGGTTCTCAAGGTGGACTTGAATGGAATCCTTACTTTATTTTGTCATTGATGCCTAGCCTGGGGTCAGGAGACGTTTGTTTTCATCTCCCCAGGACGGGTTCATACAAGTTGAAAACCGTGGTACCATGGTCCTGACTGAGCACGGAGAAGGAACCCTCTGAACTTGTTGTGCACTCTGGCAGCACGGCGCCTGTATGGCAGAAGAGTTCCAGGATGAGAGGGAACTATGATGGGCAGATGGTGCTTGGCATAAAGCCTGCCAGACACAGAGCAGTCAATAAACTAGCCGCTAAGACAATTTATGGTCTGGGTTATGAATATTCACTCCATCCTGGGGTAGGAAAAAAAAATATCCATCACTCAAAAGCTAGGAGTAAGCAAAAAGAGGTTGTGTAGCAGATTTAAATGACGGAGCCTAACCCTCAGAGCCAGCTGCTCAGGGGGAACTGAACCTCTTGCCTGTGAGGAAGGAAGGGACACCAGGTCTTGTGTCCCAGGGCTTTTCATATGTATGACTTCAGGTTATCCTTGCTGTAGCGGACTTTACATTCTCCTTACAGAGGAGGAAAGAGGAGCTCAGAGTTACACATTGTTGTTTGAAGTCACACATAGTCACACAATAGACATCACTATTATCTTCCCGAGGAACCATCTATGCCCTCCAGATGTGCACTCAACTGTTCCTGAAAGCTGAATCGAGGAGAAAAGCTGAATAGCTTTTCCCAAGTCCGTGAAATTAA
Organism: Peromyscus californicus insignis; assembly: GCF_007827085.1. Taxonomy (NCBI): domain Eukaryota; kingdom Metazoa; phylum Chordata; class Mammalia; order Rodentia; family Cricetidae; genus Peromyscus; species Peromyscus californicus. The sequence goes on from NW_026294562.1 coordinate 90,760,576, forward strand.
ACCAGAATTCTAGATCAAGTCACAAGTGCAGTAGGTTTCTATTTGGAGGACGTGACCTCTGTGCCCAAAGGGCTGAAAGGGACAGAGAAGCTGGCACTGTCTCTCCAAGGCTGGGGACTTGAAACCAAACCCTGGCCAGCAGTGTCTGCAGGATTTACTGCTGCCAAGGAGTGACTCTGTTTCTAAGAATACAAAGGACTGAAGGAGGTGTCCTGGAGACCACAGCATGAAACAAACAGACCTCGCTTCCCCTTCAACTCAACCTGGGCAGCTCAGGAGTGCTTCTGGCTGCAAACCCAAAGGGCAAAATGAACAAACCAATCTGATGTGCTTGTGCCTAAGTATAAACGAAATCAAAACACCAAAGAGACTGGGTGAGGCTGTAATTCCTTCCTAAGGGAATGGGGTAGGGATGGATACTTCCCTACTAGCTGCCTCCTTCCCCAAGAAACCCAAGGCATGATGTTTTCCCCCAAAAGGTGGTACATACATCAAAAACAAAAACAAAAACAAAAACAAAACACAAACAAACAGAGCAGGAAAACACTTTCCAAAGGAAGGCAGCTGCCAAGAAATGACCTGTGACAAGACCCAGGACTATAATTCTTCAAAACCCAGCCTGTTGAGTTGAAAACAGTAACGTGTAAACATCAAAAGATGGGACCGGGGGAGCTGAGCAGGTGGAGACACTCTCATGTATGCCTGAGCTAAGGCACTGGAAGGAGAGGAGGAGGAGGAGGAGTGCAAAGGTGGAAGGTGAGAACTCCACAAAGCTGTCCTCTGACCACTACACCCAGGCCGTGGCACATGCCCCACAGAAACCATAAACTTAAAAAATTATAAGAAAACATTAAAAAAATAGTTTCCGAGGCGCTTTATAGCTATAAGTAGCCACCCAAATATCAAGGGCAACAACAGAAAAGGCACCCACTCTGTATTTTCTCCGTGGATTTTAGTGGAATGACCAACACGCCTACCACCTACCGTCCACCAGGCATTGAGCTAGGAACACTAAACCCATAATCAAACAGTGCAAGGTGCTCTTCTTTGAAGACTGTGAAGAGACTGTGTGAAGGCAGCTTACCAGATCATGGTTCTGTGGTCAGAACCACGTTCCCCACCTAAGCAAGCAAGCACCTTTAGCCTGATACTGAGAACATGAGGACATGGAAGACTGTCACCACCACCTCTCCTGCACATCACAGTTAAACTGGTTCTTTTCATAAAATGACTACAGGGACTGAAGAGATGGCTCAGCATTTGCAGTTCTTGGAAAGGTGAGGGCCTGGGCAATAACTGGGTCCAGTAGGATGTGGGCTGTGGGGTCCTGGAGAGGTGGTAGCAAGGAAAATGGGAGATTTCTCTATTGGAACTGCCAGACAAAGTTCTAGAGTGGTACTAGAAATGGGGTGCCTGTGTGCACCTGGAACCCCCAGAAAGATATGTTTGTGTAGATATAAAAAACCGGACAGATGATGAATAGAGGCAATTACATACTCTTGGGGACAAGTCTCTAAGAAGATAGAGCAAACAGATCACACTGCTTGCTGTATGAAAAATAAAACTGATTTGTAATGTAAGTGAAGGAAGAATTAAACCAGAAATTCTGATAGCCTACACTAAGGCGTTAAAAGCAGAATGGAAGCAGGTGTTTTATACTTAGCATATGCTAAATATAGAGAGCTGAATCCTACTCTCCCATAGTAAGAAGTTAATGAGTATTTTCTAAAAATCATGAAAAAGGGCCCTTCCAAAGTGTGAAGACCTGAGCTCCATCACCAGTGTAATGTACACTCGTGTGTGCACATGCATGGACACACACACACACACACACACACACACACACACACACACACACACACACAAGTGATAATAAATTACATCTAAAAGAATACGAAGAAGTGGTTGTAAGAGCTGTGCAGAGCTATCACTAATAAGAGGGACAAGGAGGTGAGGAGACAGCCGGTGGCATATGACTGTTTTCCTTATAGACCATGTGGTTCAATTAGCCTTAGCTTAAAAACAGTCCATGAAAAGCTACCATGGAGCCTGGGAGGTGGGTGAGGAAGGAAAAAAGAACGTAAAAGGAAGCAAAAGTATGACTTTTAGGATGTTTATTCTCTATTGACTACAGGCTCCCTGGGGTTCGAAGACCCATGGGTCAGACTGTAAAGCTCCTCTACGGCCCAAGATGGCTGCCCAGGAGTCAGGGTGACTGTGCATGTGGGACCCCCCCCGACAAGGCAAGTCCACTTGAAACTTGAGGAACTGTTCAGCTCCTCTTCCTACCACCGTGATCTTAGTCTGTCTCCACTGCTGTCACTAAGAGCCTGAATGAGTAGAAATCCTTAGGAGTCACAGAACAAGACGTGGAAGGGGTAACAAGGACCTTCCTCCTCGCTGAAGCAAGGCTTCTGTCTTCCAGGTCTCTAGCCCCATTTGCTCTTTGCTGCTAATGGAAAGCACAGAGGGATGAGGAGACCTGGACCCTGGAGCCAGCTGAGATTCCATCCTCTTCCTAGAACCTTCTGAGCTGTGGCTTCCAGCCCCTCTACCCCAGTCGCCTCCATTTGAAGGCAGTTCCTGCCCTACATGACCGCCAAAGGATTAAGTGAGAGAATGCATGGAAACTACATTATCAAGTGAGCACAGAGAATCTGTCACAAATACCATTTACTCCATAACTGTGACATTTCTCTGCTTGGGCTGAGACCATCTGAAGTGGTGTGTTCCCTCAGAGAGCAACAACATGGAAAGTGATTTAAAACAGAGCCAGAGGTTGGCAAGTTCCAGAGTCATCGAGGTGAGCCCCACTGTCACAGCTACCATCACTCCTGGAGTGAGGTGAGAGCTGTGACCTGAATTTCCCTCAGGCTAGAAGACTCCGGCACCAGAGGCTCCCTTTGAGGAAGTACTAAAGGTCTGTCCTCTAAAATGAGATGGAGTGGCTGGGGATGTGCCCGATCCATGACAAAGAGGAACAGAGTCTCTGATGATTATTGGGGCTTCACTGATTTCTCTTCCATCCCAACCTTTTTCCTTTTCCCAATGGGACTGATAATATTCTACCTTATTTAGAGATTTCTGATGTGGCCACTTCATTTTTGGGAAGGGAAGGGAAGGGGAGGGAAGGGAAGGGGAGGGGAGGGAAGGGAAGGGGAGGGGAGGGAAGGGGAGGGGAGGGAAGGGGAGGGAAGGGGAGGGAAGGGAAGGGGAGGGAAGGGAAGGGGAGGGAAGGGGAGGGGAGGGAAGGGAAGGGGAGGGAAGGGGAGGGAAGGGAAGGGGAGGGAAGGGAAGGGGAGGGGAGGGGAGGGAAGGGAAGGGGAGGGAAGGGAAGGGGAGGGAAGGGAAGGGGAGGGAGGGAGGGAGGGAGGGAGGGAGGGAGGGAGGGAGGGAGGGAGAAGGAAAAGTTCTACAAATAAACCTCTGTGCCCAGGGATAGGCCTGAGAGCTGCACTGCACCATGCAACCTGAAGATGGCGATCTTCTCCTAAACTTCTCCCAAAAATTCCAAGTATTTGAAGAACTTAGTAAATCTTGAAAAATGACTGCTGTCAAATGATACCAAGGGAAAAATTATAATCCACTTAGGAATTTAAAGAAACTGAGACAAATAACTCATGTCGGAGGATACTAATGTCTAGGCTGAATCAGAATGAGGACAAATCACCTGCATTTGCTTCCTGTCACGCTCTAGCTTGGACTGTCCATTTGGGCACCCTCAGGGTGACCTGGGCAGCCTTTAATGGCAGGAACAGGGGATGGGTGTGGAGTCAAGACAAGAAAGTGACTTGCAGACTCAGGCCACAGAGGCTGGGGATTACATGGGCCTCTATGCAGCTGCCAGAGAGCTGGTGAACCTGAACCAGGCATTTCCTCCTGAGATTAAGTACTGCAGAGTGCTACATCCCTTTACTTCTAGGATGTTATACCAGGATGCCTCCTCCTCACTTCCTAGTTCTACCCAGTGCAACTGAAAAGATACAATGGCTGAGTGCAGGGCGGCCACAGGGAAGGCAAGTGGGAGGGACGCCGACCCGCCAAAGAAAGCAGATGGAGCCTGGCTGGGCCTCTGTGAAATGTCTATAAAACCTGCATTTCCAGATGCTTTCAATTGCCTCTTCCCCAAAGGCTAATGAAGAAAGAGGGTGAGTTCCCAGACCAGCTCAGAGAATATAAACCACCCAGCGACAGGCTGCAGTCATGGGAAGCCATGTGCCGGGTGTGGGACAACTTGGCATTGGTCAGAGTAGCAAGAGTTGAGGGACTGCACCACGCCTGGGCATCATGCAGAGCCTTGGATGCCACCTCATCTATCGGGTCCTCCTGTAGGACCACAGAGGAAAACCCAGGAGACACCCACCTGAGCCCAGCCCACCATCAAACCAAGTTGCAGCACCCCTCCAAGCCCCAGGTCAAATGTACTTTGGGACCATGTATTTTGAGGATGTCAAGGACACCCAGGTAGGAATCTACTACTGGAGAGCTGTGTGACCTGAGGCATGTTGGCTTCTCAGCCTTTCTGGGCGGTGTCATCTGAACACAAGGATGACAGCTGGTTGGGTCACCTCTAGGGGTCGATGTGAAGGTCAAGTGAAAGAGAGCTGCTTCACAATCTCCCTGATCAGCCAGCTACATGCCTCATGAGACAGTAACTGGCTTAGCAGCCCCTACCCAGCCTGTAAGCTTCACAACTGACACACCACCCTGCTCCAGCCACCCAGGGCAGAGGCAAGGATGCTTGGAAATCCATTCTAAACTCTCCATCTCCAACCCACGCCCATCCTCAACCCTCTGCCCCCCCTCTCACACAAAGGCTCCCAGATGCTAATTTCTTTTGACTTGTTCTGATGACATTTCCCTGAACCAACCAACGTCAGAACTGTGGTCTGACAAAGGAATTTTACTGGAGCTGGGAATTTAAGCCTTTGAAAGACGCTATAAAGATAAGAAAATTAAATCATCTTTGGGCCTATGTTGGCCCAACCACTTTACTGGAAGGAATCAGGTTATCTGAAGGGACATCAGTGGGCCATCAATGAGAGCTGGGTCAGAGGCCCATGGTCTCCTGCAGGATGGACTCCCTTAGGCAAGGAGGGCTGCTGACTCACTCACACCACAGCCCAGGCTCCCACGCTCCAGATGAGACGCTTCCAGCCACTTAGAGATAAGGAGCAGAAGCCAGGCATTGCTGGATCCCTAGCCTAGGCCACCCTTCAGCAATTTCCACCTAGCAGAACACAAATGTCTGGACTTTGCCCTCATCCTCCACACACCCGTCTGTGAACTAACTGTCCATCTCGATCCTCTCTCTCCCCCATTTTGAGGTCATTGTCATCCTCTCACTGAAAGACAGTATGGAGGGGGAGGAACTTGTCCAGCCAGAGACCTCCCTAGGTATTAGTGATTTATTGCTTGGACTTTACCTAAATTGCCTCAAGCCACTGGCTTTTGATTCAAATAGCCAACCCTTCCATCTATCTGTGAACTGTTTCCAATAACATCTGAGGTGGAGTCCCAGCACCAATGCCAGGATCTTTTTAACTTAAGGATGACAAGAAACTGCATTAAAAGCTTCCTCCCGTTCCATGGCTCTTCTGCATTCCATCGGCATGCTCAGCCATCCCAGGTACCCCTCTGCCTCCTGCAGCTGGCTATTCCCCAAGGCTTTGCCCTCACTACCCACCATCTGGCCCAATTTCCCATTGTAGTACTTTAATATCAGTTCAAAAACCATTTGGCAATGTGTAATTAACATAGCTACCCAGAAACCCAACTATGCTCACACCCAAACCTGGAAACTGAGGCTCACAGGCTAAGAAGTCACGGAATCTTATCTTTGTATGAGATACAGATGTCACGAAAGTGCGGGCCGAAGAGTTCAGGTGAGGACATAAAAGAGAAATAAACTCCCTTCACAGAATGCTGAGCTGTAAAAGGAGACCCCAGAAATGCGGACCCAGCTCTCCATTCCCCCTTGCTCCTGGAGCTCACACTTCGGAGGCAAAATGCCTAGCACAGTGCTGATGGTGCTGCTGTTAAGTGCTAGTGATGACCAGGCACACCCAAGGGCAACCTCAGGAGGGCCTCGCATGGTCAGGCGTGCTCCAGTACCGCACCAGAGCCGGACCGTGTCATCCTCTCCCAGCGGCCGGCCACTTCTCTAATACAGCTCTCACCTAAGCAGCCCTGCACTCTCCTTTCCTGCTCTTAGCTCCTGCTTGTGCTGGCACTCAGACCACAGTGGACATGGAACCTGGCACCTGGAAAGAGTGACAAGGAGAAGCCGTGCTGCAGGTGAGTAGAGGGGCGATGCACTACTGAAGGAACCTTCCTTGTCCCAGGAGTGGGTGGGGGTGGGGGCTGAGGAACCATGCAGGCTTCATCAGGCACACACAGGACACTACTCACAGTTTCCTGCTCTGAGAGTTTGTGTGTACAAGGAAACAGCTGCCTACATCCCCCTCCAGACACTGGGCCCCAATTCCAGGACTGGCCCTTTAAACTGCCCACATCCATGGGGGAGCTTGCACTTCACACTTTGGGTCCGTTACTGCACAACACCGAAACCACATAGAAAGGGTATTTTCAAGCATTCCCAACCACTTCTAAAACAGTCTTTGTTATTTAGGTTCTTCCTTCTTTTCTTCACCCTCTGCTGTTTTTCTCTTCGCTTCTAGTGGAGCCAAAGGTAACAGAGGGACTGCCTTGCTGGTTTTCTACCAACATAAACAACCACCAACTTGGGGAAGTGCTGCCATCTGCTGCACACAGGACACGGCGCCAGCAGGGGGCGTGCTGCCATCTACTATTCTTCCATTAGCCCCTCACCGCCTTGGGCCATGAACACAGGCTATTCCTCAGACATAAATGAACCAGACAGCCTTTTGGTCACAATCTCAGGACTCAGAGTCAGCTGACCTGGATATGAGTCCCATTTTGAGTATCAGTTGGCAGTCTAACATTAGGCACACTACTTCCTAAGGATTAAATCAGCTAACATATAGTGCTGGCACATAGGAAAGGTTTAAGAGGTACCGGCCATAACTGCTACTGGAACCAACACTGTCCACACGACAGTGGTAAACCTGAGAAGTCCTTAGTGATGACAGCAGCATCACACGGTGAGCCAGTGGAGTTTCAGGAAAGGCTGGTATGGAGTGGACAGCCCTGTACCAGGGAGACAGGCTAGGTTCAAGGCTCTTGGGCTTTGCTGTTAGGCAGCTAAGCAATCATGATACAGAAGACCAGGGTTCAAAGCTGCCTATGCGACAGCAATCCCCTTCAAGCCTCTTACTCAGGAAGAGGTAGAGTGACCTACTTTAGCATCAAGCTACAGAGTAAATACACAAGCCCCCTAGCACCCCGTCTGGCTGCTTCATCTCTTTTTTACCTGTAAGTTCTCCTACTAAAAATATTCTTTAAGATTTATTTCCTTTCAATTATGTGTATGCATGTGTGTCTGTGTGTAGGAATATATACATGAGCACAGATGCCTGCAGGCCCCTGGGGAGCTGCCTGATGTGGGTGCTGTGAACCGAACTCATCTTCTGCAAGAGCAGAAGGTGGTCTCAAGCTCGAGTCATCTCCCCAGCCCCTATTGAGGATATCTCACCACCTCATGATTTAAACAAGCCTACACGGCAGCAAAGATACAGAACACATACACCTGAAAGCAGATATGGAACAAAGATCTAGACACTCCAACTGCGACATTCAATTTGGTTAAGATCCGAGAACTACTGGCCACTTTGCTCATTTCCTTATCAAATTAATGTGATTAATGTTTTCATGTTAAATTTTAACTATTTCCAAATGTCTTTAAACATACCAGCTGAGTATTTTAAATGACCAGAACTTTTCTATCATAGAACAAAAATACAAATGAAATTAATGTCTCGGAAGTCTCAAGAGCCAAAGAAATCATCCACATGTTTTGAATTTTTCAGCCTAATCTTGATTTTGAAGCAGCACTTGGGCCTGTCAGGGGACAGCACAGGGTGTTTGCCTAGTGAATGATGGTAGGTGAGGTCATTGCAAAGGCTGGCACTTCAGACACTGTTAGATACTTTAAATAACTTGGTTAATTCCCTTTCACTTCAAGGAGTCAATTACCACTTTTCTCTTCCAGAAACCACACTTTGGGCCCTTGTGTTTCCACCAAAATTGAAGATGCATAATTTTTAGCCTGCTAAACATGTAGTCCAGACTGGCTTGCAATTCATTATCGATCCAAGGATGACTGTGAACTCCTGATCTTCCTGTGTCTACCTCCCAAATGCTGGGATTATAGACATAGACAGCCACGTTCAGGTTATGTGGTGCTGAAATCAAACCCAGGGCTCCATGCATGCTATGCAAGCACTCTACCAACTGAGCCAGCCCCCATATATTCATATTATACATTTAAATACAAAATGGGTGTTCTAAGAAATAATATATGAGACAGACTAGGTAACACAAAATTAATACATAAAAGTGATATGATTTTAGTTGGCGAATTTGATATAAATGTCATACCCCAAGTCAGAAACATCAAGATATATTAGAAAGCACTTTCTTTCTTTTTTTCCTTTTTTTTGTGCACATGTAGTGCATAGATATGTGTATGTATGTGCACAGGCGTGCATGCACGTGTACACATGTGTGTATAGAAAAAGTATTTTTGGGGGCTGGAGAGATGCACTGGCTGTTGTTCATCCCGAGGTCCTGAGTTCAATTCCCAGCAACCGCATGGTGGCTCACAACCATCTGTAATTTGATCTGGTGCCCTCTTCTGGTCTGTAGGCAGAATGCTGTATACATAATAAATAAATAAATCCTTAAAGAAAAAAAAGTATTTTCATTGTCTGAAATTATACTTACTTTCTTCCTGTTGAAATGCTGTGGGCGGGACCCAGGGTCTTGTACATTCATACTAAATAAGCCCTCTCCCACTGAGCTACATCTCTAACCTTGAAACTAGACAATTTTGCTTTGTTTTGTTTTTTAAGACAGGGTTTCTGTGTAACAGGTCTGGCTGTCCTGGAACTCACTCTGTAGACCTGGCTGGCCTCAAACTCAGAGACCCACCTGACTCTGCCTCCCGAGTGCTGAGATTAAAGGTGTGCACCACCTCTGCCCAGCTGAAACTAGACATTTTTAAACTAAAGATCAAGTAACCTTACTTTTAAAAAGATTTTAGTTTTCATTACATTTCTGTATGCATGTGTCTTTGAATGCACATGCCCTTGGAGACCAGGAAAGGGAATCAGATCTCCGGAAGCTGGAGTTGCAGGTGGGTGAGTTCTTTGCAGGAGCAGTACACAAAGAACAAGCAACTTTCAGCCTCTGACATACTATATGTAGTTGGCCCTTAGCATACTGTACTTCCTTTCTATTTAGTTTGAACCTTAGTCTATGGGATAGTGTCATCTACACTCCCCAAACAGTGCAGTATGAAACTATTTAAAATAAGAAATTCACAACAACAAGAAACCTTGTCTTGAAAACCCACACACGGCAAAAAAGAAAGAAAGAGAGAGAGAGAACGAGGGGGGTGGGATCCATGATTTAAAGTACAGGAGACGGTGTGTGTAGGCTATAGGGGAACTGAGCATCTGCAGCTTCCAGGATGTTCTGCCCACACTGAAGGACCATGGTCAAGAAATCTGATGTGTGTTTAATTAGGAGTATTTCAAACATCAGCAATAGGGTACAGAGGGAGAGACCTACTCAGGACGGACCATGCAGGCAGTCAGGGTCCTTCATCAACGGTGTGATTTACAGCAGTGAGGAGAGAACACTTTAGGAGGATGTCGTCTGGTCCTCTGTTTGCTAACTGTATAGCTCAAGTCACCTGGCCTCAGTCTCCTCCTCTGCAAAGTGAGAAAACAGAACCTACCTAAAGGGGCCTATGGGGACAGTCAATGGCAAGGCACAGGGGAACAAATGGGATGCAGGAAGGAGAAGGTGAGGCCGGCCTCCAGGCAGAAGCAAAGACTTCTTCTGCTGTCTCACAGTGCCCCCACCTGTGTGGATTAGCCCAGCAGGTAACTCTTCCCAGACAGCCTCCAGGCACCGGAGAAGAGCAGACCCTGTGGCAGCACTCCCGTTTGTTACTGCTTCACTTCACTGTCCCCTAAATCTGGAGCAGCCCTGTGGTGATATTGTGTTCCCCAAAATATTGTGCACCCTAATAAACCAAGGGTCAGAGACAGAACAGCCACTAGATACAAAGGCGAGAAAATGGTGGCACTCACACCTTTAATCCTAGCACTCCAGAGGTAGAAATCCCTCTGGATCTCTGTGAGTTCAAGGCCACATTGGAAACGGCCAGGCATGGTGACACACGCCTTTAATCCCAGAAAGCGAGCCTTTAATCCCAGGGAGTGGTGAGGACCAGAAACTAGAAGCATTTGGCTGGTTAAGCATTTAGCTGGTTAAGCTTTCAGGCTTCTAGCAGCACAGTTCAGCTGAGAGCCATTCAGATATGAGGACACAGAGGCTTCCAGTCTGAGGAAACAAGACCAGCTGAGAAGTTGGCCAGGTGAGGTTAGCTGTGGCTTGTTCTGTCTCTCTGATCTTCCAGCATTTCACCCCAATAACTGGCCCCGGGTTTGATTTTATTAATAAGAACTTTTAAGATTCCTGCTACACAGCCCCATTCTCTGCCAGCCCTCAGGGTGGCAGGTGTATAGGCAGGCCCCACGTGAACTCTTGGTGTGCTTTGATAACCTCTGGGGCAGGGTCTCTGCCTTGGGTACCTATCTCTGCACTCAGCCAAGCAAGAGCACGGACGGTCACATCTGAAGGTCAGCATATTGTTCACTATGACTGTGTGCTCACCTCCGTTTGTCTGTCTATTGTCTGTCTGCCTGCCTGCCTGCCTCCCTCCCTCTGTGTCCCAGACAGGGTCTTACTATGGAGCCCTGACTGTCCTAGAACTATGTTGATCAGGCTGGCCTCAAACTCACTGGGATCTGTCTGCCTCTGTGTGTGCCACCAAGCCCTGCCTATGACTCCTTCTCTTGATAACAGATGACAGCAAGACCCACAGTGACTCCTGGAACCACATGTCCAGCGTGGTTCCCAAAGAGGTCAGAGCTGGGAGACAGTAGGGCAAGGAGTTGGTGAGGATCCCAACACTAACTCATGATTGCTTCAGTTGCTGCCTGGGGCTCACCCACACACAGATGCAACCCTCACACTCACAGCCAAGGAGTGGGCGTGAACAAAGGGTACGGGCTTCTGGGGGTGGGCAAGAAGGGAGGCTCGCATATGCATGGGATGATGTGTACAAGATGGAGTGGGTGGGGAAGGAGAAGGAAAAAAATGACAAACAAAGTCCAGATGCCTGCGTTTCTGGTGTTTACAGCATGATAAGGCATTGCAGTCTACAGAGCACCAACATTACTTCTGAAGATGATGCTTTCGGGTTTTTTTTGGGAGGGAATGAGGGACCCACAGACTTAGAGATGCTGGATAATATGATGGCTGACTGTTTAGACTTTAGTGTTTTAGAATGAACCTTTAACCCAGAAATATTAACTATATGATTGAAGAAGTTACTAGTCCACTGTCATCATTTATCTAATAGTGTCCAAATACTTTACATCATATCAGCCACATAAGAATGCTCAATAAACGTTACATAAGCCTGGTGAGGGCCTGCCCTCCAGCCAAGGTACTCCCTGGAACATGTGGTCCAAGCAGCAATAAACACCCACCTTTGAAGCTGGAGCTAGCTGCCAAGAGCATCCTTCTCCCTGGGTGAAGAAGGGCTCCCTGGCTGTTCCATGTCATGTTTTGACTCAGGACATTTCACGGAGGTGTAAGGGAAAGGGGGTCAGTAAGAGATAGACCACAGAGTGGAGAAATGAGCAGCCATGGAACACTTGCCACTAGCCACACCCCTCTGGGCATACTCACCGAGTCTGGGTCTCTCTGCTGTTCAAGGAAAGCTGAAAATTCTACCAGGCGAAGCTTGGTTGTGCCAATGGAACGGCCCTGCCAGGCAGGGACTGAGGGAGCTGGGGCTGATGCAGGCTCAAACCCTGAAATAACAATTGTCACCTTTACACAAGTCCACATGTACCTCCTCCTAGACCTCAATGGGATGGAATTCCAAACACAGAGGACCTGGAAGGAAAGGACAACTCCCTCCACTAAGGGCACTCAGGCAGTGTGACAGCTGAACAGATTACATGAGGCTCACCATGAAGATAGCTCCACCTAAGGTTAAGGGACTGTGGCAGGAGGACACTGCTGGTTGATAGTTAATGTCCATTGTCAGTTTTCAATTGACAATCACTATGGTAAAACATCTATGAGGTTTAACTTAGGAAAAGGAAAGAGTCATCCTGATAATGCCATCTCACAGCTAGGGCCCTGGACAACATATAGAAGAAACAGAGAGCTGAGCATCAGCTTTCATCTCTCTCTGCTTCCTGCCTGTGGAGAGAATGTGACCAGCTAGCAACCTCACACTCCGGCCACCATGACCTCACTGCCAAGACGGACTCTACCCTCAAATTGAGAAAACAAACAAAACTTTCCTCTCTTCAATTGCTTGTATTGGTATTTTGTCAAAGCAACTAATATAGGCAGGTAATCCTGGGTAAAGAGGGCGGGCTGGAGAGCAAGCCGAGAACGGCAGAAGCATCTAAGGAAATGCTTGTGAAGGCATCCTGTGAAGCTAGGACCCATACAGCATTGCTGCTACTGGCTCATCTTCCATCTCAAGACTAGGAACATTCCCTCAGGATGCTCCATGGAAACAGAGGGTAACAAGGGACTGCAATTTTACTTGGGACACTAAAGGGGTAGGTCAAAGATTATACAGTACCTCAAGAATTTCAGCTGAGTGACACTATGTGTATTTGGATGAGAGAGTTTTCATGAGAAGGGGAGCCAGATGGGCCAGCCAGGTTCAGAGCTTCTGCTATGAGCGTCTATGTCAGCCCTTAATTACAGAAGGAAGCCACCGAGGAACCAAAATTCACTAGCTAAGAAAGCTGAAGTTAGCTGTGCCTGACTCAGAGTACAGGACTTGGCAGCTGCTGAAGACGGCAACCACAACAACTTCCCTCCTAAGTGGGACCCGGCGTCTTAAGTGAAAGTGGCCAGGCTTCCTGTTTCCCAACAAGCCCGCAGGAAGAGCTCTTGGGAGACATGGCTGCTTTTAGATTTATTTTTAATCTACTAATTTTTATCACCTTCAATGTTTTGCCTGCATACACGTATGTGCACCATGGGCACACCTGGTACCCACAGGTCAGAAAAGGGGATTGTATCCCCTGGAACTGGATTAACAAATGGTTATAAGGTATGATGTGGGTGCTGAGAAACGAACCCAGGGCCTTTGCAATGGCAATCGGGGCTCTTAACTAGTGAGCCCCTGGGAGAGGAACTCTCGAGTGAAGGGACCCAGCATCTGATGGGAGATGCCTGGGACTTTTCTTGGCTTCAAAATAGGGCCCACCCTTAGGAGGGAAAAGAAGAGGGGCAGCTGGTGGTGGCTAAGAACGGTATCACTGCACTCTTGGGACCCAGGGTGCCCTTCGCTCTCCATTGAAGAAGCAGGGAGACTTACCTGGAATGGGGGCTGTGACTGTTGGCTGGATGGGGTAGGCCTGCTGCACAAAGGGCTTGACACTGGGGACAAACAGTTAGCAAGAGTTAAAATTATGGGTACAGTGGTGGCTACAACCCAGGCCTGGCTTTGGTCTCCAGCAGGACTCCCCCATGACCCCATCACACTGCCTGGCTCCCTGCCTGCACTGGGTTGCCCATTCCATGCTGAACTGTATCTACAAAAAGGAAGTTTCTCCCTCCAAGGGAGAGGCTGGTCAGCAGGCTGCAGAGGACCAAACACCCACAATGATTTGGTGTGACAAGCTGGAGAGGGTTCATCCTGACTTCCCCATGGTGTAGCAGACACCCATGGAGAGCACTTTTCATGCCCACACAGACCTAGGTCATCTGTCATGGCCTAGGAAAGGTTTAGGATGCCAGGAGTCAGGATCTCCCTTCTCCAGACCACATGGCTCAATATATACAAAGAAAAATTCCTTTCCGCCTCTTGTGGGCTGAGCTTGCTCCCTGAATTCAAGGGGTCTCTGGGATTGTCTATCAAGCACTCCCATTGCAGGGACAAGCACAGTGGAAAGAGACAGCATCTTTGTTGACCTTTCACAGGTGAGGGAGACTCTGGTGCTGCAGCCAAAGCCACAAAGGATGGGAGACCTAATTCAAGTTTCCGGCTGTATCACTGCTAATACTGAAGGTGGGAGAAAGGAATCTATACTCTCAAAGGTGGCTCCTTTTCATGTCCGAGAACATGGGGACACAAGGAAAGGCAGATTCAGGGACTTCCGTTTGACAGTCTTCTCTCCCTTATCCCCTAAGAAAGCCTAGTTCAGGAGAAATCCCCCCCAGGGTGGGCTAACCCCTGCTGTCCAGGCCTTTCACAGACTTACTCTTGTGAGGATCCCGGCTGTCCTGTCTGTATCATTCCAGGCCAGAACTGGAAAGCAAGAGGCAAAAGCTTCAGGTTATACGTTCTCATTAAAGTGCAGTTCGGGACATGGCCACATGATAAGCCCTTACTGAAGAACACCAGACTGCTCCCACCCGCCTGCTGTGGCATCCTCGGTACAGGTGTGGCTGGTGCTGTGTTCTAGACCAGAGCCTACCCCTGACCTGGTAATAGCAGCTCCCTTTAGCCGCCACGTTCTGAAAACTCTCCTAAGGTCAAGAGGTCAGTTTATTCTGCAAAGGCTGGCCCTCCTCTACTCCAAGTGCTTCCTGTATACCCCAAAGTATGCAGCTCCCAAGGTCCAATGCAGCAACACATGGACTTTGAAATAACAAAGCCAGAGCTTAGAGAAGCAACTAGGGCACTCCTTTTTGCTATGAGCATACCTAAGGCCTTTGGTACCTGCTATTCCCCATCAAGAGGGAGAAGGGCAGAATCATGACAGTATTACTTATCGGAATGACCAAGTCACCTCTACTGGCGCCTCATTACTGAGTAACCTCAGCTTCAGGATCTACAAAAATGGCATGACACTGACACCACTGAAGATGGCCCTGGGGTGAAACAAGATGTAACAAACAGCTTCTAGGCCTTCGGGAGCTGCCCCAGTGGTTGCTATAAAGTGACCCTGAGGATACAGGGATGGAGACCAAGAACCAGGAAAAAGAGTAAAAGAGGCAGGCCACAACTAAATGGGTCACCAGAAACAAAATATTTAATTTCATTTCTTTCCCAATTTTCTCCTTCCTCTTATTTCCCCTTTTTTCTTCTTTTCCCTTCTTCCTTCCCACCAATCCTTCTTTTCCTTCTCTTTTCTTTCTAGCCTCATCTTTCACCTTCCTTGTCTTATATATCTATCCATCCATCCATCTACCCATCCTCTATCTATCATCTATCTATCCATCCATCCACCATCTATCTATATATCCACCATCTACCTATATACCATCTATCATCTATCTTTTATTCTATTCATTATCTATCCATCCATTCATCCATCCATCCATCCATCCACTATCTATTTTGTGATATTGTGGACTGTACTAAGGGCTTCATACATGATGAGTGAGTGCTCTACCACTGAGCCACATTCTCACTAAGTCCCTCTTAATTCTAGTTTTAGATAGGGCCTCATCAAATTGACCAGGCTGGCCTTGAACTTACTGTGTAGCCCTAACAGGCTTTCAAATTTGTGATTCTCCTAAAAATCAGCATCCTGAGTAGCTACACCATCATACCCAATAAACCATCATTCCTGGATTTGGTTCCTAACTTACCCCCGGTGCCCCCGGGAAGGTGGGGCGTGGAATTCCAGGCAGCCCCAGCTTGTTGTGGATGGCAGTAGCCGAGACGATCTGGGCTGATGACATGGCAGCCATGTGCTGCAAGGCCTTGTCCTTGGCAGTCTGATCCTTGAAGATGACAGTGACACACTGACTTAATATGGAACACATGGCTACCATGTGGGTTAAAAAGTACAGCCACGAGCACAAGGACTAAAATACAGAGCCACACAGGGGCCAGGGAAGCACACATGCACAGAGAGAACACCACAGCCAGGAGGCTGTGACTCTGGCTCATGGAACTAGGGCTACTAGCAAGCAATACCTAGTGGCAAGGTTGGGTTTTAAACCCTTAATCCATTTTCCAATAGATAGGGAGCCAAACAATGTATTCATTGTTTCTATTTCCAGAAGAATTCCAATGATTTATCACACTAGGAGTAGGGGTGACCCTGCTTTCAAGTGAAAGGTAAGAAGAATAGCTATCAGCAGGGGCAGGGCCAGCTACAGAATTTAGGGAGCACTATTTGGGTGCCTGCTGTCACTGGGCCACAGTGCCAGGCCCTTCTGGGGTCATTCAAGGCCCAGGAACCCTGGCAGATATCTATGGAGGGGCAGCTCAGAAGCAGCAGACGGGCAGGGGGTGGGCAGCCAAGCAGCATGCTGTCAGGGCACATGCTATGGGGCTAAGGCTACAGTGGTTCCTTTAACCAAAGCTCAGAGTGTAGGGGATGCTACAGTCTTTCCTTTCCTAAATGGATCTTTTCTAAAAAGCCAAGACTGGTAACATAAAGCTAGCCAAAATAAAAGTCTGCCAAGCACAGCTAAAATACAGAATACTCAGTTTAGAGAATATACTTACCATGCTTGTTACCTGAATACAATAATAAACAGTTTGTTAAAAGGATCACGTACAAAGGCAGGGTTACTTTTCTTCTTTAGTTAAAAAATACATATGTATATAAACACAACATTCGGGTGCTATAAAAATGCATACGTGAATGTGGACATTTTCTATACTTTAGGAGAGTATCATACAGATAGCTATCCAAAAACCACCACTGACAGAACTGACCCCCCAACTCCCTGACTGTGGGGCTATGTGGTATCCCCATTACAGATGAAACAATGGTCAGGCCTTGTGTGTGGCAGGCCCCATGGGTGCTCGCAAGGCTTGAGGGATGAGGGTCTATAATCAGAGCCCAGAGGCCACTGAAGCAGGAACAAAATAGTGACACCAACACAAACTGTGGTGCCTTCTACAAAGCTGCTGCTCAGAGTTTATAATGAAGGACAGTGGCTGAGAAGACACTAAGTATCAGCCAGGAGGCAGCTCCCATGCATACAGAGTTAACCAAAGGTGAGAAATAAACAGGCTGAGCTGCCAAAGAGAAGGTTGAGAGGAGCTTGAGAAAGAATCAGACTAGGAAACTATTCTAGAAGCTTCTAACAAAGATGCATTTGATTCTCCAAAGTGTGGACAGCACTTTGTCCCAGCACACCAGGAACACCATGAGAATTTTTCTAAAAGCTCTTATCAAGAGACAGATTCTCAAAGAGTAAAAATATTCTAAGTTTTTTGAAAGTGAGTGGAAGGAGGGAGAGCAGGAAGAGCTAACACGCAATTTGACATTTCTGTACTCTGTACTCCAGAGCAGGGAGCCCTGTGCCAGCTCTCCAGGCTGCACTCAAGACACTGTGAACATCTGCCATGCCATGGCACTTCTGCATCAAGGACACAGTGAAGGCCTGGGGACATTGGCTTGATTGCTGGTCCCTGCTAGAATGGCCTAGAGTGACTAGGAATGATGCTTAAGATCTCTTCACCAGACTGCACTCTTTCAAGGCAAGTTTTATTAACTAGCCAGTCAAACCTCTAACCTGACATCTGTCTAACCTGAAGTTGATGTAAGTAAAATTTAAGGCTCCATATACGTACTTACTGCCCAGCCATCCCCCTCAGAAGGGAACCTATGAGCAGTAAGTATGGCTCTACTCACAGTGAAGAGTGCACGATACCAATACACACTTGCTAGTTTGTCTCTGGGCCTATCATATTAGACTCCAGCTCCGAAGCCAGTCAACCCCTGGTGAGGTTAGAAAAGCTCACTAGGCAATCTGCTGAGACTGAGAGAATGGTCACAGGTGCCTTCCCCAGGCTTCACTTCTTTGGGGTGCAGAATCAAAAAGAGAGGCCCTGACTCATTGCCTGTTCAGCTGGTGTGAATTCAGAAGAACAGGTACAAAATCACTCCAAGACCTGGCTCTGCTCCGTGAGAAAGTCCTGCAGCCTCTCAGAGACCTGTGAGTTCTGTGTTTATGAAATGCTGATGAGAGGAGTGATTCTGTCTGCCCCAGTGTAGAATATGATTGGTACATTTTAGTAAGGCAACTTGTAAAACCAAAGCTCAGGTCCAGAGAGAAACCAGTTCCTTGAATCTCCAAGACCTACTGGCTATGAGGACCTGCTTGAAACATTTCTCTTTGCTAGGTATGTTCGAACGTTCTTCAAAATGTCCATGAAGGCTTGATAGTCTCCTTAAACTTTTAACATTTATTAAGTATGGATGTGTCTACATGTGAAGGTCGGAGGACAGTTTGCAGGAGTCAGTTCTCGCCTTCCACCGTGTGAGTCCCTGGAATTGAACTCAGATCATCAGGCTTGGCAGCAAGCGCCTTTACCTGCTGAGTCATCTCACCAGCCACACTCTTCTTTTGGAACAAGGAAATTAGTCAGCCTGAAGGGAGAAAAAAAACTATCTTTGCCGTTTAGCTCTTATAGCTTCAGAACAAGATCTGATTTGTCTGTTTTTTTTTTAATAATTTATTTTTATTTTATGTGCATTGGTGTTTTGCCTGCATGTATGTCTGTGTGAGGGGGTCAGATCTTGGAGTTACAGACAACTGTTAGCTGCCATGTGGGTGCTGGGAATTGAACCAGGGTCCTGTGGAAGAGCAGTCAGTGCTCTTAACCACTGAGCCATCTCTCCAGCCCCGATTCATCTGTTTAATGACTACTGGCCACTCTGGCAGGTACATAAATAAAAACAAAGTTTGAATGCAGAAGAGAAAGGGCACTGTTTTCTGTGATGTCTACAGTACCCAGAGCTTTCTTGGACAGAAGCACACGCTGTCGGGGAGTGAAGTGCCTGACTTCCTGTCCTGCCTAGGACAAGTCATGCCATACCTTTCATTTCCTTCACTTTAGGAAGAATTGCACCTTAATTTCTTACACCCTTCTGGGTCCATTATAAATGCACATACTTGTAGCTATGAGGGTGGCTGGTGAAATCCATTATAACCAGCCCATCATAATCTATAAGGCCAGTGACCTAATGATCAGTAGCAACCAAGTAGTTTGTTCAAATCTAGGCACCTCTTAGCTGCCTGTCCTGGCAGACAGAAAGCCAAGTGTGGGATGGAAATGTTATCTCAAGTAGTGACTCCTGCACTTGACCCACCTGCCTGAGAACAGGCAATTTTCTGTAAATGGACTAAAATGTCTACACTTGTGACTTCCTACCTTTGTCAGCAGAAATACTCTCTCTATTCATTAAATTTCATAGCAGTGGCCCTTCATCTACAAGATACATTGGTAAATTAAAAGGTAGGGGGGTGTGTGTGTGTGTGTGTGTGTGTGTGTGTGTGTGTGTGTGTGTGTGTGTGTGTGTGTGTGTGTGTGTGTTTAGAGGAGGGGATCTATAACCCAAAGCAACCCTGGAGATAGGTAATAAGCACTGGTAGGGCTACATGAAAATCAGGGCAAGAGCCTGGCGCAGCCCTTCTCACCGAGCTGAGGTCCAGCCAGACGATCCTGCAGCTGTCATTTGCAGCACAGAGACACACACCTACCTTTGGAAAAATTATCACCCTAAGTGTCAAACCTGGGTAAATCGCTGGCCTGTGTCACTATGGGATAATATCCTGGCCTTTTATCTGTTGGCTCCTCTCACCCTCAGACAGAAGAGGGGCTGATGGACACAGTAAGTCTTGGTGCATGTAAGAAATGTGAGCTATGCTCACACAGCAAATTAATTTCACTCTGAGATGTATTTTGCACCTCTGGATGTTTCCGAGATGTGGATGAGATTTACAAAGGATGAACGTACTGTTTTATCTTGAAACACTGTAGGAAATCAATATTGAGTTATACTCTGCCCATCTTAGACTCCAGGAAATACTATGTGTGTGTGTACACAGGAGCACAGGAGAAGGAAAACAAGGAGGAGAGACCTGGGACAAGTTCATGTTCCCTGTCCCTCTTGAGCCCATGGCCTGCTGAACTGCCAGAGAGTAGCAAAACATGGGCCAAAGATGCTGGAAAAGTCTGGGCTAGAGGTAAGAGTCTCATTATCTACCCTCTTCCTCACCATTCAATTCATGCCGTACACCATCAAGGGCCTCACTGGCCCTGCCCCATCTGCACAATCACTCATAAACTCCCTTCCAAACTGTTAGTAAGGAAACAGGCTTTCATATTTCATGAAGATGAGCTCTGTCCTGCTGACTGCCCTCCCTTTGTGATCAAAATGGACGTGGTATTAGGAAAATACCTATACGTAATATACATAATGGAAAGGCAGCAATGTGAATGCACATGGCTGAAGAGGGCACCTTTCAAGTCTAGACACTGTAAGTATTGTATGAGTCTTTCCCATTCTCAATGGTTTGCCGGCATCCAGTTTGCAAAAACCATCTCACTGTCGCTAGACACTATCCACAGAAAAACTGAGGATAATAAACAGAATGCATGCTCCTATACGCAGTGTATCTCAGCTGCTAGCCGTTAATGACTAGCATGCTAGACACAGCATATATAACCTGTAAAGTTCTAATATACAGAATATACAGTGTGTATATATAAACCATATAACACACCAACTTATTCGTGAACTATCATCTAGGAATTTAAAGATTCCAATCTGATTTATTCATATGGAAAAATTGGCAATACTGCAGGAAAAAGACATATGAAGTCACAGAGACCAACAGTAAAAAGCTCTCATGAGCTATTAAATGTTTTCCTGCAAACACTTTTCCCAGCAACATAAAATTATAACGCAAGGAAGGGAAAACAGCAATTTGCTTGAAAAACCTTTTTTTTCCCCCACCAGAAACACAACACAAAATACTTCCCTAAGAATTACTTTTGCAGATGTTTCTAATCAAGCATAGTGTGGATTCACGTGACCTCTGTAATAATTAGCCATGACCCTTGAGCAGATAAACATCACAAAAACATAAGGTGGTCTGGGCAAAGGATGGCGCACTTGAATGTTTTCTAGCTCCGATCTCTAATTTGCTTATCATTGCAGAAGGCGGGAGCAAATACAAAAGGGGCGACTCTGGTCAGGCCGCAGCTACTGTGGAGGAGGGAAGCCACATTCAGCGCTGGCCTGACTTGCTGCCTAATGAGTAGCAATTAATTCATCGTATTGTATTTCGAAATGCCGAAGACTCCATTCACATCAAAGAAAAAATGTTTCAAGGCTTTTACACATTGTTCATTTTCAAATGTACAGAGCTATGTTTAGCACTGTGTCATTGTCCACAGTGGTTCTTTTCTTCTGATGTGAGCCTTTGGCTTCACAAAGAACTGCAGATGAGAAGCTGGGTAGGTGAGCCTTGAGACTGTCCTAGGAATCGAGGATGTAGGCCAGCTGTGGTCTGGAGCGAGGCTCTGGGAAAAGAGACCTTCCTGTGTCGTGCCCTTCTGTCTGGGAGCTGGCAGTTGAGATCTGGAGTAAGAGCTAGTACTCACTGCTCATCTTTGCCATTTCCTTCAAACTCAGAGAAGGGCCAGCTGGAGGGAACCCACACACAGCACCTCGAGTCGGGGACAGGAACCCTTCTGGGTAGCCCTGCTTTGGCTTTGGCTTCAGACAGGCTAACAATTAGGGTCAGATCTGTGACTCTAGGCAGGTCACAAAGCTTTTCTGAGCCCTTACTACCTTTGCTAAATCAGAAACAAGGGCAGCCCAGACCAGACAAGATGGCAAACCACTGGCCCACCATCCAGGCCTCTCCTGTTATGACCTGTGGCTCAGGAGCTCTGGTCTTCACTGTACAATCTTGGCTACCAACGTTATTCTAGAGTGTTCTCTGACAGACCTTGGAGGTTGCTTAGCATGAGATTTCTCAATTCAGGGATAAAAACATAGAACTGCTTCAGTTTACCCTAAAAACTGAGGCCTAGTTCAGCCTGCATAGGAAGGCAAACAGATTCAGTGCTGGGCTCACAAAGTCAGTCCTGCATTGCCATATTCCTGTGGAGATTCTAATTCTACCCCATATCAGCTAAAGTACCTCTGAGGTCAAAGGATTCATGTCATGAAGGCAAGAGAACCTGAAGGAAGATGCCATGGATTCCCAAACCCAAGACATGGCCAGAAGTATGTAGGTTCCCATCAAGGCTTGGGACCTTGTGTTCTGTTCAGGTCTCACTCCTCATGTGTGGCCCAGAGGACCACAGGGAGTGCAGTATGTCTGCCTCCCCTGGAGTAGGCCTTATTAGTAACACCAACTGGATTCAGCAGGGTGCACTTGAGCAATGCTCCATGGAGGTTCTTGAACTTGCAAAGATGAAATCAAGGATTTGAACTTTAAGCTCTTTGCTTATCAGAAGCAATGGTAGACTGGAAAGAAAGGTCTGCTGGAAAATCATTACCACAAAGGGCCCCAGGGCAGAAATGAAGGAAGGCCTCAGGAGAGTTCATGTAGCTAATAATTTAGTCAGTCACTGGATAGATCAGAGGCACATGTGTCTTCACCAGCTCTGCTATGATAAGGCATTATTGGCGCTTTTCTTCATTGCATGCCACGGCTGGACACAAACAAACCTGCCCAAGACAGATTCTTGCCAACATGAGGACATATTGTCTCATGCTGTGCAATCATGTGAACACAAACATGAGGTAGAAAGGCTGGCTCCATCTATCTCCTGGGTCATCTGCATAGCCAGGTATGGGTCCCATGGTCTCTGCCATGATGGTTCTGGGCATCTTGGGTGAAGAAAGAGACTCAGCAGAAATCTCTGTGTAGAAACTCCACAGAGGGAAAAAAAAAATATGCAAAACATGGAAAACTCAGCTACATTATTTTTTCATGGCAGGCTGAGTCTCAATCTGTAGAAAGTCTGAAAGAACTAATTTTGATAAATTTATGAAGAATAAAACATTTCAGAGTCGGGAAGAATTTCAACTGTTGCAAGCTGCTCCTCAGACCACTATGCTGTCTCCTAGAACCCTGAGATTTCGGTAAGACTCTAACTGCAGGGGACTGGGGTGTCAATGACAATAAAGAAAGCGGTACAGCAGATGCAGCTGGTCCTAAATCAAACAGCCAGCTCCAAGTTGGCATCTGTGAATTCCAATCCATCTATGCTGTAGACCTAGAAGCCACTTGCCTACTGTATTGTGTGGGTCCATCTTCTACTTTGCTGATGGAATCAGGACAGCTATAAAGCTGAGGGTCATCTAAAACACACCCACTCCCAGAAGAGCCTTGGGTCAGAGGGGCTCTGTCAAAGCAGGGAAGCATCCTCAAAGATAAGCTCCCTGAGGCCTGCAGGAAACACTTTTGCTTCTTTCTTAGATGTTTTGATCAAGATAAGATAAACCCTTGACTGTGTGAATTTCCACTATCTTGGTGCTCTGGCCACAAATGCTGTTCATTCCTTTCTCCGTCTTCAGGGGCTCTTCTTGAGTGTCTACTTCAGCGGCCGACACCAGCCTCCCTGCTCGAATGCACGGTTTTAGTGTCAGTCCACATTTCTCTTCTCCTTTTTCCGCTGTTAGGGATTCAACCACGCCAGGCAAGCGCTCAGGCACTGGGCTATAGTCCCAGCTGCTCCACCTTGCATCTCTCCCACATGATCATGGCCTGAATCTGGGGTCATAGTGAGTGACCAGTCTGTCTTCTGAGGCTGCTGTAAACACTGAGGGAGTCTTGTGTTGGTGTCAGGGGCAACAGCAAGAACTCTTGGTAGACAATGAGTGACATCCAGCTTAATACAATGTCAGGGCAAGATGGGGACAGAGTTTTCCCTTGGTTTTATTTTATCAAAATAACAAAAGAAAGGCTTGGGAGTAGGGGAAGTGGGGGACGGACTAAGTTTAGTTAGGGAAGAAGGTTGGAGGAAATTAGAAAAAGTACTCGTTTGTAACAACATCAACAAAAAGTCACTTCTGGAGCACAGAAACCTAAGTATTATGTTTTGCTTTTTGAGATGTAGCTATGGATGATCTAGGAGACTGACCTTACATTGGTGACAATCCCCCTGTCTCCCCAGTGCTGTGATTACAGGTATGAGCAAGCACATCTGATCATGTACTGACTTTTATACTTAAAATTTAGCAAAGAGTAAAAACTTCATAGTTAATACTGATGCACTCTCCCCGCTAATCAGTTTTAGGTCTCCTCCGTCACACCGTGTGTGTGTGTGTGTGTGTGTGTGTGTGTGTGTGTGTGTGTGTGTGTGTGTGTGTGTGTGTTCCTTCCTCAATCACTCTCCACCTTATTGTTCTGAGACAAGCTAGGCTGGCTGCCTAGCAAGACTAAGGGATCCTGAGGGACCTCCCCAGCACTAGAATGATAAGACATGCGCCCCCACACCCAGCTTTTACATAGATGCTGTGGATCTAAACCCAGGTCTTCCTGTTTGCTTGGCAAGCATTTTACTGACTCTGCCATTTCCCAGCTCTTAACAAGCTACAGTTTAAATGTGTCACTGAAAATCTTATTCAGAGGGCTGGAGAGATGGCTCAACAGTTAAAGGTACTGACTGCTCATCCAGAGGTCCTGAGTTCAATTCCAGCACTCACCACTGTATATAATGGAATCCAATGCCATCTTCATCTACGTGGTGCATATGTACATGTGGACAAAACTCTCAAATACACAGAGTACATAAATAAATCTCTTTTAAATTCTTGTTCAGAAGTTCTATCATATATTTTACAGACTTAAGAATAGAACTAGTGTTCATACTTCTCTCTTACGAACACTGAGGAGAGAGCCCAAAGCAGTCATAGCAGGGCTGTGGGGAGTCAGTGGAGGCTGACCAGAAGGGACAAATGAAGGCAACCAAGCAGGGCCCAGGCTGTGGAGGAGCCCCTGGCCCAGGCACCCACTTCTCCTATCACAGTCATAGTTCAGGCACTAGGTTGCTGCCTCCAGCTTAGCCTCTCTTACTTAGCCATCCTCCTAGAGCAAGCCGTAAGGTCTTTCCAAAAGGGTCTTATGAATAACCTGTGTGCTCCCTAGCACCTTGGGCAAATGCTCCTACTTCAGTGAGATGACACAGGGCTGCTCCATGGAGGGACCACCTCCACGGTACTCTTCAGGGTGCTCCAGATACCCCACCTATATGAAAACTTAACGGGTTCCTCTACACCCAGTTCTAATTGTATCCCCTCCACAGAATATTCTTCAATGTCCCACTCTCGGGTCAGGCATTCTTTCTTCTCTGGGCCCTGTTTCATGGCTACTGCAGATTCCTGGCTATGGGAAACCAACCAGGGAATTAGCACAAAGTTGAGTGCTTCCCCAGATTACCAGTTCTACAAAGTCAAGGCCTGCAGCACACCAGGTTTGAAGAAACCCCAGAGGCTGAGTGAAGCAACCATTCCTTTGTTTTGAAAGTTCAACAGAACCTTTTCCTGGGTGCTAAAATGGAAACGGACTTAGAGTCTGCATACTGGAGGTGATCGAGCCTAGAGTCACTCTGAGAACCAGTCAGTAGCAACACGGTCAATGAAACTGCCACAGGAGAGGCTCTGTCACCTCTGTGGGTCGTTTTTTGTTCAGAGAAACCCAAGTCAGAAACACATACTTAGTAGGACACTAAGGCTGAAAACCAGCTCCGGGATTAGAGGCCTTCTTGGCCTTCTTTCTGCCTGCGTGCTGCAGGGATGGTGGTTTCTCAAACGATATTCCATGGAGCAGCCAAAGGACAATGTACAGCTAAGGATCTGAGAGTGGGTGTCAATTAGATCCACTTTTATATTTCATGTTACAGTTTCAGTAAGATTTTCAACTTAAAATATGAGCTTTGCTATTTTTCAGTGGGCTGGGGGAGATGACTGTGGAGGAGCATCTCCCATGAAAGTGTGAGGACCTGAGTCTGAATTCCCCAGTACCTACATAAATGGGGGGGGGGGGGGGGGGGGGGGGTATGGTGGCCTTTTCTATAATCCCAACACACAGGTGGTAGAAACAAAGGATCCTGGAGCAAGCTGGATGTCTGGAGCAGCCTAATCCTCAGTGAGCTCTGGAGCTCTGCCTCAATGTAAGACGGAAAGAAGTTGTGGAAAACCCCAATGCCAACACCTACTTCCCCACACCCCCCAACATATACACACCACAAATACCCTTGTAAAAGAAGGGAGAGATGCCGTCAACTTGCCACAAGCTAGAGTTGTGAAAAAAAAAAAGGACAAAATGCCTCCATCGGATTGCCTTGTAAGCAACTCTAGGGGCATTTTCTTGATTAATAACCGATATGGATGAGGGAGGCCCAGTCCACTGGGAGCGGTGCCACCCCTGGGCAGGCGGTCCTGGGTTGTCTAAGAAAGCAGGCTGGCAAGCCAGTAAACAGTGTTCCTCCATGGCTCACCTTCAGTACCTGCCCCCGGGTTCCTGCCCTGAGTTTCATGAGTAATGGAGCGTGACCTGAGAGTTACAAGATGACATAAACTCTTCCCTCCCCAAGTTCCTGTCATCATGGTGTTTAATCACAGCAAACGAGAGGGCTGCTGGAAAACCAGTAACCTAAAGAATTCTCTCACACCCTGTTCTGTAAAGGAGAAGCCATTAGGCTTGGATGGAGAGATGGCTCGGTGGGTAAAGGGGATGGCCTGACGAGAGACCCATATGCTAGAAGGAGAGAACAGACACCTGAAAGTTGTCCTCGGACCTCCATGTCTCTGTCTCTGTCTCTCTGTCTCTGTCTCTCTCTCTGTCTCTCTCTCTCTCTCTCTCTCTCACACACACACACACACACACACACACACACACACACACACACACACGTTTAAAGCAAGTAGTCTCATGAGGAAGTATACTCATCAGGGACCCAGTTGTACACATGCCAATTTTGTCAACTCTGGGAAGATAAGGAAATGAGACCCTGGTTTTAGTATTCACAGGAGGTGCACCCCCTTCTCCCAAACACACATCCCACTCTGGTTTCTGGGTATATGGAGACATGGTGAGCAGCCTGGAAAAAAGCATTGCCAATGAGAACAGACCAGTGGTGGCCAAGTCATCTGTCACCTTCTCCAACAAGCCTCCTACATCTTTCTCAAGGAAAACACAATAGCGCATGGAATTTTGGCTACTTCCTGCCACCCCCACTATATACCTGGAAGCTATTTACGTCATTTTCAAGATGACTTCAAGTTGTGCTCTGAGTTTAACTCATCAGTTATTAGGAGAGTTCAACCAGGACAATCAGCCTGTCCCTGTGGTGAACTCTGAAGATACCTGTCACTGTGTCTTCCCTGTGAGCTGCTGGATACGGGAGCCCAGCCAAGAGAGCGGAGACAAGACTATGAGACCACCTTCCCGCTCCAAGATCTGCGACACAAACCCATGTTCTGCTGGTGTCCAGTGAAGCAACATAACACTAAAATGTCCCTGGGTCACACGGCTAGCAAGCAGATAGACCAACAGCCAATCTTTTTCCTCCTTGACTGTGCTGAGGCCCTTAGATCAGTGACAAGGCACCACCATCCACTAAGTTACTGGTGACCACCAGTGTCTACTCCAAATTACCTCCATAGATCAGCTCAATGGTGCAATGTAGGCACTTAGTGGAAGGTCTGTGTGTCCAGCTCCAGGGACCAAGGGGTGGCCACATTCTACAGTATGCTGGCATGAAGCCTTCGGCTAGTTTAGGATTCACAAAGAGCCGAGTTTAATCTTTTCTTAGCTCTTTATGAGGCTTGGTAGCTTCTGTCAAGTCAATTAGGAACTTGACCTATTGAACCATAATTTCTTCCATAATTTTTTTCTTGAAATCAGAACTTGTGGGCTTCCATGAAAGACCACAGAAGGCTCCGCATCAGAATTAAACATTTGTCCTTGAAATCCCAGACACTGAAGGTCATTCTTCGGGAATGTGGTCATGGTGCTCCCTCCATATCAAATCGTGGCTCTTTCTGCTAACAGCCAACAGTGCCCTACATCTCAGAGTCCCATTTACATGGATAGTTCTGGGACAGGGGATTGGCTGCCAAGAGCCCACCGATGAGTGCCATGCCTGGAACATTTGCTTGGTATTAGCTGATGGAGAGAGACAGAGAGGGCTCCATTTCTTTTCCTTGTCTTTTTTTTTTTTTTTGGGGGGGGGGGGGGGACAGGTTTTCTCTGTATAGCCCTGGGTGTCCTGGAACTTGCTCGGTAGACCAGGCTGACCTCGAACTCAGAGATCTGCCTGCCTCTGCCTCCTGAGTGTTGGGATTAAAGGCATGTGTTACCACCGCCCCATGAGGACTCTTCCTTTCTTTCTTTCCTTCCTTCCTTCCTTCCTTTCCTTCCTTCCTTCCTTCCTTCCTTCCTTTCTTTCTATTTATTTTCCAGAGCTGAGGACCGAACCCAGGGCCTTGTGCTTGCTAGGCAAGCACTCTACCATTGAGCTAAATCCCAAACCCCAAGGACTCTATTTCGACAAGAGGAGTATGGAAGAAAAGAATGAAAGAAGCCACCAGAAGGCAGTGGCACTTCTTGATTCAAATGCTGAGCCTGCCTCCTTGTCCCTCCTGCCAAGTTGGATTGAAAGGGAGGAGAAAGCAGTCTTTTTTATTAAGAACAAATATATAAAAACAAGTATGTCTGTCTGAATACAGGTGTATGCATAATACCATGGCACATTTAATTTAAAGACAGTTTGAAAAGCCTCCAAGTGACTTCTCATACCTCAAGGGGATCCCTTCTGAGCCAGACTTTTTTTTTTTTTTTTTTTTTTAATCACCTTCTGAGGTTTCCATCCATCCCTGCCCAAACCCACCCCCACCCCACCCCCGGCCTACAGGGAACACATACATGGTGGAGAAATAGATTGTAACATCATAGATGGAAACATAAAATTGGTATCTATAAACTTCTTTGTACATCATTAATTCATTAGCCTAGAGAAACGAGAATCAGAGTGAGAACTTGAGCAAGCACTGGGGTAGTTACATCCACATAGAGAGTACAGCACCTTTGGTTAAAAAGCAGGATCTAGAAAGTTCCTTTAGCCTTCCAACTGCTCAGCCAGTGCAGCTCAAAGCCAGCCACCATCAGCCACACGTGCGAGCGAGCGAGCAAGCATGCTGCCCACTGCGGAGCGCACATCCTTCCTGCCCTGGTTCTGTGCCAGCTGGCCTGGCATGCATTTTTAACATTGATGGATTTGGGGAAGGGGTCCCAGTGTTTGGCACTAGGAAATGACACTGTTTTGGTGTTGAATAAAACCACAAATGTAATGGGGGGGGGGGGCTTGAGAATAGCAACAATATGATCCTAAATTAATTTTTACTATGAACCAAAGACCTTCCCAGAGGCTGTGGATTAGTGCTTTGAAGAGACGTAAAAGTCATGCACACTTTACTATAAACTCCGAAGCAGGAAAAGGAACTCGAAATTATCAGTGCCTTAATTGTTTAATCTTTCCTTATTACTGTGAAAGGCACATGGTTATAAATGAGGCACAAATAAAAAAGCTCTACATGAACCTGCACACGAGTTTGAGATTTTAGTTATCTCCAAGATCCATTGTGTTTTGCCTATGGCCGTATCTGCAGATCTCTTTATCTCTTTCTTCTCTGTATTTTTGAGATGGTATCTCGTTATGAATTTGTAGCAATCCTCCCTGCCTCTGCCTCCTACATACTGGGATCACCGGTATAAGCTACCAAGCCTGGTTTAAACTTCTCTACTAAAGAGACTTATTTAAAAAAAACAAAAACAAAACAAACCAGCATGTCAGACAATGTGGAGGACATCTGATGAAAATACTGAGCTCAAAGAGATGTATATGAAAATTTCTTAAAATTATTATTACTACTATTACTGTTGTTTGTTTTATGTGTATATGTGTTTTGGTGGCCGAGGCCAGAAAACGGCATCAGATCCCCTGGAACTGGAGTTGCAGATGGTCAGGAGCTGCCATATGGGTGCTGGGAATTGAACCTGTGTTCTCTGGGGGAGCAGCCAGTGCTCTTAACCACTGAGCCATCTCTCCAGTCCCATAAGTATTTTTTTAAATGCATTAAAAATACAAATTAGCGTCATTTCTAAATGTGTGTTATAAAGTCATTTCACAACAACTCTAGGGATGATTTCTTTCTTTTCTTTTTCTTTTTTTAAGTATATACCAACTGTTTTTTTCTGGGTGCAAATTGCTAGCCCAGTGCTACAGGGCAGTTATTAGATTTTTTTTTTTTTTAAATATTTGTTTCTGTGCTGAAGTTATCAAGACCAGCTCTCTGCTGCGATTGCGTTGTTACTGGGAACACACACACACACTCACACACACAGAGTTTAATGTGAGGCCAGTACAGAAACGGAGAGATTAGACACAAAGAAATGTAAACAGCCCTCACATGCTAGGAAGCTAGGTTACAAGAATCCCGGCACCAGGCATTCACCAGTCACCATGGAAAACAGGAAGTGAGGTGCATAGCAACCACAAGCCAAAAAGCAGAAAAGCGCATACCTTTAGCTTGGAATGAAAATCACGAGATTTCCTTCTGGCAAGAACCTGAATGTGACTAGACACCTGCAGGGTAGGGGAAGGGAGGAAAACAAAGGAAAAGCCTGTAACCATGGAGATGAAAAGCCCCCTACAACTGGGCAAGCCAGACGTACCTTAATGGCGGCTTGAATTTCTCGAACTTTCTTTCTTGCTAAGACCTGTATATGACTAGACACCTACATTTTTCGGGTTTATGCAGGGGGAGGAAAAACAAGAAAAAAAAACAAAAACAAAAAACAAACAAAAAAAAGGAAATCAAATATAAAATCGCTATTCTTTGGGAAGGGAGGGGTGGGGGAGGTTATTTGCATCTCAACGAAGCTCTGCGGTTAGGAACATACAGTCCCGGCCAGACACCAAGCCCCAGCACTGATCTAAAGCTTTACGGACAGGGTCCTCACTGCAGTGACTTGATTCAGAAGTTTGGGCAGGCTCACCTCCCATGTTCCCACCTGAAGAGACCACAGGTGAGTGCTGGGGGAAACCTCTATTTGGAGAGCCATGTGGGGGAGAGGAGGGGTGCTTTTTTATGAAATAAAAAAGGCGGGGGGTAGAGGTAAATGAAAATATTTACACCTTCTCGGTATCAGGAGGGAAAAATCCTCCTTTCTCAATTTAGAGCGGAGTGTCCATAAATTAGCGTGTTCTACAGAATCACAGCTGAGGCTGTGAGGGGGTTCTGAGCTCCTGGAGGACGCTGGATTCTGTGGCAAACACCGAAATAATACTGACACATAAATTAGATCTCCAAGAGAAATGAAACCTAGTTAGCAGAGCCTTTTTTTCCTCCCTTAAAATTTCTTTAATCCTTCTACTGTTCTGGGAATCGACTGGGTGCCAAGTGGATCTGCATATTATTACAAAACGAGATGTGTGAAGCCAGCCAGCCAGCCAGCCAGGCCAGCCAGTTAAAAATCTGGGTTGAAAACCACTCAACTTTGCTGAACACCACACTGGAGAGGTGTCGCCAGATATGGCCTACAGGCACCCTGAGGATGGAGCTAGGTGTGGAAACACTGGCAGGTAGGCCTCTGACACACACTGGGCAGGCAAACCAGCGTCTATTTCAGTGGGACTTGATTAAATTTTAAAAAGCCCCAAGTGAAGGGGTCACCAGGCAAGTGACCAGAGCTCACCGGCCAAAATCCAGTTCAGCTCTTGAGACCTGCTGTCTGCATTGGGAAGATTCTGAGCCCTCCCATTACAAGTTCAAAGACCTGGGCTTTCTGGCAGTCACCTCATTTCAAATTCTCCAGTGACTCTAACAACAGGACTCGGCATTATCAAAGATATTTTGGTGGTTAAATTTGTCTTTTTTTTTTTTTTTGAGTTTCAGTAATTCGCTTTCTTTCCGTTTCCAGAGAAGCAGGGGGTTCCCCCATCCTCTTCACCCCTCCATCTGGCTCCTGCTGGTCCTCATTTTCACCCAGACTCTTGTCTGATGCCCTGACTCAGTGAGGGCTGTGGCTGGATGCATCCCCAGCAGACAGCGCTGGCCCGCCTCTGCTGGTGGGAGGCCACTCCTTTCTGCTGACTCAGCAAGGGACCAGCACAGGCAGCCTTTCTGGGGGACAGCCCAGCCCCCCCCCCCATCCACACTCCAGAGGGGGAAGCTTTTTGGGAGGGGGCGGGCCCCTGCGGCCACTCAGCCTTAAAGAGACATGGGTGAGTTGGCCGCATTCAGGCTTCAGTTTTCATCCCCTCACCTCCCTTTAATTATTTTGAGATGAGGTCTCTCACTAGGTTGCCCAAGTGGTCTTGAACTCCTGGGCGCAAAAGATCCTGCAGTCTCAGACTCCCAAGTGGCTGGGATTAGAGGGATATTCTACCACATCTAGTGAGCTGCCGCTGCTGAACTCTGTGCCATGTCATTCCACATGGGTTAACATTAAAAAAAGTTTTTCCATTAGCAACCCACCCATCACATTTTTGTTTCCCTTCTTTTTCTAATACTAGAGACTGATCTCCCACCCATTCCAATTGTGAACTTGATCACATCAGAAATATGGGCTTTGTGTCAAAAAACAAAAAAAAAAACAACAACAACAAAAACAAAAAAAAACCAAAAAACCAGGGAAGGTAGAGCCCTGGCCAGAGTCAGAAGAGAATTCCCATTCCTGTTCTGCAGCGTATAAAAATTGTAACTGCTTTATAGTTACAGCAGCAGAGGCTGACAAAAAGCCGTTGCTAAAGAAGCCACAGTGCCCTGCAAGTGTATCGCTCAGCATCGTATTTAGGCCATTGCTAAAGGCCACTGGCGTGACTTCATTGAAAGCATGACAATTACATAATCGTTTCAGGATGTTAAAATGCACAGAACCTCCAAATCTCTTGGCTTGCCAGGGTTAAGTGCACCTGCAGCCTTCTGCAACTCTGGCAGATATTAGGGAGGTGGGAAAAAATGGCAGGATTGAAAACACCTTAGCAAGGGGAGCTTCAGATACTGGCTTGGCAGTAAACTATGCCATATGTGTATGACAGCACACGAGTGCACGCTCAGGCCACAGAAATGGTGAAGAGTGGGAAAAAGCCACTCCAGGACGCCTACAGGGTGGACTCCTTACAGGGCACTGGGCCTGGGGCTCCTAGAGCTGAAGCACAGCAGCCAAGGCAGCCCAATGTCTCCGGGCCATTCGCTGACATGCAAACCTTGCAGGCGGGGTACTGTACCTGCTTCCTGGTCCTTGTCTTCCCTGTCCTGAGTTTGATGTATCTGGCTATCAATTCATTTCTACCTGCAAGAAAGAAGAATTTATAGTAAGGTGGGCTACTTAAGGATAAATAAACAAAGCCCCTAAAAGCAGTGGTTCTCAATCTTCCTAATGCTGCGACCCTTTAATACAGTTCCCCATGTTGCTGTGACCCCAATCGTAAAATTATTTTGTTGCTACTTTGTAGCTGTAATTTTGATACTGTTATGAATCATAATGTAAATATCTGATATGCAGGATATCTGATAACGCAACCCCAGAGTGGTAGAGACCCATAGGTTGAGAAGCACTGCCCTAAAAAGTTAAGAATAGAAACACTATTCAAGAATTTTGAACTAGAGAGAGGCTGGAGAGATGGCTCAATGGTTAAAAGCAGTGGCTGCTCTCGCACAGGACCAAGGTTCAACTTCTAGCACCCACATGGTGGTTAACAACCATCTATAACCCCAGTTCCAGGGGATCTGGTGCCGCCTTCTGCTCTTCACAGACACTGCACACATGCAGTGCCCATACATAAATGCATACAGGCAGAACACTCATATACATCAAAGAAAAATAAACCCGAAGAGAAAAACTTTTGAATTGGGGTGGCTGGCAGGGTGCTTGCCTGGCCCTGGGCTAGCTCCCTAGACCATATAAATCAAGCATGGTGGTGCACACCTGTGATGCCAGTACTTGGGTAGTGGAGGCAGGAAGATCAGAAATTTCAGATCAGCCTGGGCTAGATGAGACCTTGATTTTTTTTCTGATTATTTAATTGGAGCTTTTTCAGTTTATTCCTGACAGAAAAACAGCACACTGTCTGAGAAAAATGTTTACTAAGGGAAACTGAGCTCTTCCTTTCAGAAGAGTATGCAGACCTAGAAGGATCATGCTCTGAAGTTGAGTGTGCCCATCACCTTGTCAGCCTAGACACTCACTCTGCTGATGCTGTCTACCACCACTAATTTATTATTTTTATTTTATGTATATGGGTGTTGTGTTTTTGATGGGGGTAGGTGTTTTTGAGACAGAGTTTCTCTGTGTAACAGCCCCAGCTATCCTGGAACTTGCTTTGTAGATCAGGCTGGCCTCGAACTCACAGATACATGACTGCCTCAGTCTCCCGAGTGCTCAGCAATGTATGTGGGTGTTTTATCTGCATGTCTGTGCATCATGTGCATGCCTGGTGCCCACTAAGGTCAGAAAAGCATGTCAGATCCTCCAGGACTGAAGTTATAGATGGTTGTAAGCCACCATGTGAAGGTGTTCCTCAGTTACACCCCTCATCCTGTTCCCCCTCCTTTCAGAACTGCTGGTATTTTTCAAACCCCTAATATAAAATTTTCCATTTATTTCTATTCCCATTTCACCCCATTAAATTGAGCCTATCATTCCAGCCTGTCGAAATCTTTTCAGATCCCAACTCTGCAACTGAATGTACCTTTTCCAGAGCATTTAGAGAAGGGCTTCTGAATTCAGTTGGGGAGGGGGCGGGGGGGGGTGATTCTGTGAGCATCCCCTTTCAAACTTCTCGCTGCCAATATCTCCTGTAGTGTCATTGGGCCTACTTGTCCATCTCTAAGAAGGCTGTGCAGATTTTGCAATTTGTCATAAAGGCTCACTGACAGCCGAGCCCAGCCAGGAGTGCCTAATTACCAGAAACCAGACCTGAATGACAATGTCCACAGATCAGCCGAGTACCCTCCAGCCCAGGGCCCTCTCTGGGCAGTCATTCAGGGCTGTTTGAGCGGCCAGGGCTCTGTGCAACATGCAATTTCGCCTGGACCTTGTCCAGGTGGCACAGGAGAGGCTCTTGCCCCAAACTTGCTTATTTTCTGTGAATACAGAAAGATGCCTAGGAGATGCAGCATGACCCTGACATAACGGTTTTCGAGTTCTCGTAGCATCAGTTTGAAGGAGTAAGGTGGCTATCTAGGACAGCCACAAGCACCCATGAAAATGGCACTGTGCTTTAATCCTGCTGCAAAGTGACTCTAAAGGCCACTTCTCCATCAGGTCCTTTCTGCAGGGATGTGCTATGCTCGCCTCTCTGGTTATTTCACTAAAGGTTTAGTTTAAGGCAGATGTGTGTGGGACCAACCCGCTTACACAGAGATCTGGGTGGGGGACCAGCCCGCTTATACAGAGATCTGCCATTAAAATAAGAAGAGGAGAGCCTATCTTACTGTCACATCATTTTCCAGCGATGAACAAGACCACTTGGGGGGGGGGGGGGGCGTTGATTTTTCAAGACAAAGTCTCTCTGTGTAGCCCTGGCTGTCCTGGAACTCACTCTGTAGACCAGATGTCCCTGAACTCAGAAGAGATCCTCCTGCCTCTGCCTCTTATGTGCTGGGATTAAAGGTGTGCACCACCATGCCAGCTAACAAGACCACTGGATAAAGCCTGGGTTATTTTCTTTCATGCTCTGCTCAGAATTATTTCTGTCTTTTAGATATTGAAACTGTTTTAACATATGCAGTGTGTCTTCCCTAAGATAACACGTAGATCTGCCTGAGCAATTCTCTTGCAAGCAATGTCCTAATATGGTTAGTAAACTTCTCATGTGATTTCAACCCTTTCTGCCTAACTCAATTACTGTACTGCATGGTTTCATTTGGAAGTACAGGCTAACCTATTACCTGGATCAAATTATTTTAAATAATTCTTTAAAAATAGCAAATAGAAATCCTTTAAACCAAAATAGAAACCGTATGGTTGAGTCTATTAAAATATTTTCTACATTTATTCCTAAATCTTGCCTGAATTAAAATAATCTGACTTAGGAAACAAGAGTGGCATTCCAACTGTCTGGATTTCTGTGACCCTGACAGGATACCCTGAGTGCTACTTCTATTTCCTTTGTGTGAGAGCATGTGTGTATATGTGCGTGCAAGAGCGTGTACGTGTGTGTGTGTGTGTGCGCGTGCGCGCGCACCCATGATTCAAGTGTCTGTATTTAGAAGCCAGAGAAGACTGTTTTCATATTGCAGTAGCCCAGTCTCCTTTACTGCCTTGAGACAGGGAGGGTCTCTCATTAGACCTGAACTCAGCTCAGCATTTATCTTCTAGGCTAACTTGACAGCAAGTCCCAACAGTCCCCCTGTGTCTGTTCCACTCTACCCGAAAAATCTGGTTTTGCTTTTTTTTAAGTATGGGTTCTGGGGATCCAATCAACCCAGTTCCCGGTGCTTGCTTTTACCGACGAAGCCATCACCATAGTCCCCCACTTACACTTCTCTCAAAGCACAGTGTCTATAAAGCCCATCACCCCTCAACTGAACTGTGTAAGTTTCCTATTCAAGAGCTGGGACAGACACCACAACAATCCAGCAAAGCTGTAACTGGGAGGGCGCCAGGCTGCACTCCAGGGCCTCGCTGAGCATCCACAATCAGAACACTGGCCGTTAGAAATGTTCACTCTTAGCCGGGCGGTGGTGGCACATGCAGGCGGATATCTGTGAGTTTGAGGCCAGCCTTGTCTACAGAGCAAGTTCCAGGACAGGCTCCAAAGATACACAGAGAAACCTTGTCTCGAAAAACCAAAAAGAAAAAGAAATGTTCACTCTTGCTCCTCCAGTTCTTCTGTGCTTTCTTTTCCATGAACATTACATTGTAAAATAGACTTCAACAAGGTAAACTCAGTTTTACATCATCTCCCCACACAGTTTCTACACATTATCTGAAACAACTGTGGTTTTGGATTGTGAATTTTCCTGAGATTTTTGGAATATCTACATATATAAACAGGTTATCTTGTGGGCAGGACCCATATCTAGACATGGAATTCATGTATGTTTAAAATAAATAAGGCCTTTATCAACTAGCCTATAGGAAACATAACATTTAAAACACACAGACACACGCACGCACAACAAGGTTTAACTACAACCTGTCACATGAGGTCAGACCTGGAATTTTCCACTAAGTTTCAAATGCACTCCAGATTTCTGTATTAGGGATAGTCAGGCTATATTTAATCTTCCTATTTGTTTAGGTTTTTTGAGACAGGGTCTCATGTGGCCCAGGAAGATGACCTTGAACTCCTAAACCTCCTTCTCCACCTTCCAACAGCTGAGCTTGCAGGTGTGTGCAATACCTCGGGCATGCAGTATCACAGGTGTGTGCACCATCACAGGTGTGTGCAGTACCACAGATGCTCACTTTCCTGTCCCTAGCCACCAAGACCTGCCATGTTGTTGTAAGGTAAAGGCATCTAAAGCTTCTCTGGAACATATCATTACCTGGAGTGAAAAGGCCAGTCTGGCAGGCTGACCACTATCGCCAGATAAAAGTTTATCTCTGAAGAAGCAGGATCCTGGGACTCTTGAAAACCACACTGGCTGCCTCAGACCCACTGAGCTTGCTAAGCCCACTCCCTGGGCTTGCCATCAGAAGCTGGGAGGCCGCAGGCCACACAGGTCCCACTTGGCATTCCTGACACATCCCTTCTCAAGAGCATTGTCACGTTTCATTACTAAATGTCACCTCATGGCAGAACTCCAACACCCTCTCTTTGGTCTGAGACCTCGTGACCCCGGGTGTTTCTCTCACAGGCAGGAGGCCAGGGTCACAAACCACACAGCCTGGACTACTTACTTAGCCTACCATGCTACCCTCCCCAGACCTCAGATGTCTGAACTTAATGGTTGACAGAAGGCCTGCTCTCTGGCTTTTCCTGCCCATAGCACAGTGTACCTTCTTGCTAAGGGACAAGATAGAACTCACTGAAAAGCACAGAGTTCGAACTGGACTTCTAAACCCAGAGGAGACTGGTTAACATTGTTGTGGGCTGTATATGTGAAGGAAAGTGGCCTCAAGGTCGTGTTTGAGGCTCAGCAAATTCTGGGTCTGTGGCTACAAATTGTAGCCCAGAGACACTCAGCTTTAACAGAGTAAGAGCCACTTTGTTATTGAATGGAGTCAGAGTGCCGGAGAGGGGGAGAATAGGATGTCCCTGCTACAGCCAGTATAAAGAAACTCAGGCAGGGCTCCCAGGCTTTCAGAAGTATGGAAAGGGGTCAGGCCCTACTAGAATAGAAGAAATACTCTGTTGCCCTTCATCCCCCAGCAGATCTATGTGAGGACCCCCATCACTGTGGACCCATGTGAAGACCCCCACCCCCATCTTCTATGCAAAAGAATGGGAAACAGATCACAGATGTAAGACAACATATCTGACCAATGTTGTTATCAGAAAGTCATTGATCTATGGGTACAGCTACAGGGTTAGTCATACACCACCCTCAATCCTGATCTAGCCCAAAGGGCTATTCGATTCCTAGGATATTCTCAAAGAACTCTGTCTTTCCTGTACAACTAGTGGACAAGTGTTCCCATGAACTGGAACGTCCCCACTGATTTCTGCATGCCTAGAGTCTATCCGCCTTTCTGATAGCATTGTCTTCCCAGAATTTTGACCTGGTACAAGACCACCAGACCCCCCCACTTTTCTAAACACCTCTGGCCCTTGAAATGACAGTATGCAGGTCTCCCTGCCTGTTCTACTCAGCAGTTCAGTGTTAGCGGAGCATGTCATCACCTGAGACATAAACAGCCCTATAGCCAAATTTGTTCATGGACCACCACCATAAAGCCAAGAAAACAATGCAGTGGGAAGACGACGTGAGAAGCCTTCCAACAGCACCACAGCCATGGGATAAGGGAAGTGGGGTTAGATGCAGGCTCTGTCCTCCAATGCCAGCAGCAATACACAGCACGAGGGTGGACGGGTTTATGGAGGATCTCCTCAGACAGGATGGCATGAACATAGCTTCTAACCCTAGGATTCATTTTCATTAAGCTGGAGTTCATCTAAATGAGAAGGAAAAGCTAATGTTCTAGAATGTAAAAACGAATAACCAAAAGGCATAGCAGGACACTGCAGGGACCAAGTGTCACCAGCTCAGCAGAGGTCTGGGGGTGTGCATCCGTGGACCCGGCCAGAGGAGGCAGTCACGGGTCTTACTTTACTAACATTAAGGCTTAATAATTACCCACTACCACCATTGTCACCT
The DNA here is from genome assembly GCF_007827085.1 of Peromyscus californicus insignis. Taxonomy (NCBI): domain Eukaryota; kingdom Metazoa; phylum Chordata; class Mammalia; order Rodentia; family Cricetidae; genus Peromyscus; species Peromyscus californicus. Next base: position 90,799,827 of record NW_026294562.1, read on the forward strand.
GCCTGGCATAGTGGGAAGTGGAGGTTGCCCACCAAGGGGGAAGACATTCCCGGTCTACATTTGATGGGGCACGGGCAAGATGAGAGCAAAGTGATGCCACTTACAGGAGTTTATAATGTTCAGAGAATCTCCAAAGAGGACCTGGCTGGGTGGTCCTACTATGTGCTCACATGGCACCCAGTCTCCTCGTGACTACGAGGCTTCCATGTCTGAATGCTTAAACACCACATTGCAGCCTCTTCCCTGCCCCCAGCACACACCAGGCAGGAAGCTTCACAGGAGCATGGAATAAAGCTGGATTTCAGCTCACTGTACCGAGGCAGGCCATAGGTAGGCACGAAGAAATGGAGTGAATGTCTCCATGGGAGGGATGCAGGATCAGCGTGAGAGGGTGACTTCATGGAAAGGGGCATTTCAATCAGTCCCTGAGCACTGTCAAGGAGGAAGTAGCCAGGCCAATGTCTCAGTTAATCCCCAATATAAATCATTGACCAAAACCCAGTGCCAACATGGAAAATCACCAGGAAAGGACAGGGCAACTTTCTAAGTTGTCAGGGGTTAGGACTGCATGTTCCTGAGCTAAAGGTCTATAAAGGAACTGGTGGCAGTTTCCTGAGATGACCGGTCTCTTCATTCAGCGGCACAGGAGAACAGCTGATACTTAGAAGGAGAGCACAACAGAGGACTGATGGACCCCTGGTCGGCCAGAAGTTCGAGTCTCCCTAGAATCTCTTTAAAGTGCCTGGTAATAATTCAAGATCTAGCTTCCTGGAAGTATCATCAGCCCACCGCCTTGATAGCATTATATCAAGTGATAGACCCCATAAAATAACTTTATCATGGGGGTAAGACAGCTTATAATACATATGCACAGAACTACAGGAGAGCAGGTAAAAATGGCTCAGGCTTTGCTGAATGCAGCAGTTCTGATTCTGCATACATACAATCCATGCTGTAACAGATCTGTGGAAAAATAAGTAGGAATATGGTTCCCGCCCCCCAGCCGAGACAGGGTTTCTCTGTGTAGCTTTGGCTATCCTTGAACTCACAGAGATCCACCTGCCTCTGCCTCCTGAGCACTGGGATTAAAGGCATGTACCCCGGCGGCGGCGGCGGCGGCAGCAGCGACGCACGCCTTTAATCCCAGCACTCAGGAGGCAGAGCCAGGCAGATCTCTGTGAGTTCGAGGCCAGACTGGTCTACAGAGCGAGAGCCAGGACAGGCACCAAAACTACATGGAGAAACCCTGTCTCGATAAAACAAACAAAAAAAGGCATGTGCCACCACTGTCCAGCAGGAATGATGTTTTCTAATGGCTAATTCTCTATGAAGCAATAAAGATATACCACCCAATTACCTCCTTAATCCCCAAGGGGACAGTGCTACCTTTTAATACTCCAACTGTGCTTCAAGCCATTGTCCATTCCTCACTGACCACTGGGACTCACAATATGGTTCTGAGATAGACAGTCCACAGCTTCAAGACCTTCAGTGTCTCTGCTGCCTCCAGCCTAAATCAGTAGCTTAGTAGGATGTCCTAGAGTGTGTCACCATAATCTGTTCCCCAACTTCTTCTTTTTCATGGCACCCTTCCCCATCATTCAGTTCACTTTGCCATCAAGATGCATACCCAGCTCCCAGGTCCATGAACCCACCCGGCCACTCTAAAGTTACCCACAGCTTCGCTATCCCCGAGACCGTATGACAGCTTTAACTACCAACTTGACCAAACCTAGAGCTATCCAGGAAAAGAATCTCAATGAGGAACTGTCTACACTAGGTTGGCCTGTGGGGCATGTCTGTGGGAAGGCTCCCACCCCAGTGAATGATGCCATCTTTTTATGCATGAAGCCCTGAGCTGTGGAAGAGCATAGGAGCTGAGCAGAAAGCAAATGAATGAGCATGCACTTATTCCCCTCGTTCCTAACGGTGGGGGCAGCGTGACTAGCTCTTTGAAGGGCTCACCCCCGTGACTCCCCTGCTACGATGGACTCAACCCTGGAACGATGAGCTCATTTCCCCTTTATCTTTGCCAGTGTAATTTATCACGGTGACAGATGGAACTAGGGCAGATTATCAACCCAAATTCATGCAGGTACGGCTCATCTGAAACACATAGTCACAGTTCCGGGGGTGGGGGAGGGGTGTTGGTCAAGGGTGTTGGCCGCAGGATTACAAAGCAAAATGAGACACAAGGAACTGTGAGCTCCAAGCAAGTAGCCCGGTGTCCGAGAGGAACGATGGCATCACTGTCACCAGGGGAGCAGCATGGGAGTCAACATGTCTCCCTAGTCCTATAGCTCTTCTTCATTTCCTTGTGTGCCTGGTCACTGCCCAGACGAGACTCTACGGCAAGTGCCTATCTTATAGACTGGAAGCTCCCAAGAGACACCTTCAGCATCTTCAATATCTTGGCATCCCACACACCCACGATGTGCACAGGGTTCACTGGAGTCTCAACCTGTTGCCTTCAACTCTGCAGCAACCTGAAGAGACCCCTGACCAGGGATTTCAGGACAGAGGTGGTTCTGACAGAGGCCCCTTTCAACTCATCTCCTTCAGGCCCACGTCTGTTTATGTTGGGTTCTGTTAATCGTTTGAAAGTAAGATGACCAAAACAGGCAAAAGCCATGACACTTGGTCCCCAATTTAATGATGCTGTTTGGGAGGTTGCAGGGACTCATTAAAGGAAGTGGGTTGATGGGGAAGGAGGGCCATGAGGTTACAGCCCAACTCCACCTTCTTGCCCTGTCTCTGCTTCCTGGTTAGTGGTATTAAGGAGCAATAGCCCTGAGGAATCCTTGCCACTATGCTGCCCCTCCATGATGGACTGTATCCCTCGAACCACGAGCCACATAAATCCTTCGTCCACTAAATTGCTTTAGCAAGTATTTTATCAGAGCCATGTGAAAAGTAGCAAGTATACCCTTCCTATGTCTATTATGAGGAAAACAAAATCCTCAGAGCATTCCTGTGCAGGGATCTCCTGCTCAAGAATGAGGCAGGAGCTTTCCTAAACCACAGCTCTGCCTTCCACACCTCTGTCTGTGTAGCCACCCTCCCTACAACACTCTTTCCCTCCTCTTTTGCTTGCAACTCCCACGCATCCCCCTGCATCCCAGCTGCCATATTTCTTCCAGGGGATCTCCAGGAGCAGAAATGAAGCCTCCAACACTGCTGCATCCTTCACATCCTACAACAGAGGCTGCTACGGAGAGGCCACTTGCTTCCCTCTGACCCCATATTCGGCACCTTCCAATTGTACATGCCAATCCATATTTTTGTATTAGTTAAATGAACAAGCTCCTCTCTTTTGTGTGAGGAAGAACAAAAGGGAAAAAAAAAAAACTAATGGATCATGGGAGCTGGGAAGCACTACCATTATCCCTGATCTCAAAAGTGCTTTCTGTTCCCAATTTCAGAGATGCACACTTTTCCAGACCTGAGCTCTGCTATCCAACACTTCCACCAGTGCGGCCACTACTCATTCCTTCCTTCTTCATGCCCCACCCACCTGCCACAGAAAGAGGGACCTAGTCCAAAAAGAGAGCTAATCTCAACATTAACCCAGGAAAGCCTCGTTAATGAAAAACTTTGCTAAGAACACTCTGTCTATTTATTAATTATTTGGCCTTAGAGAAGTGTGAAATCCACACATGAGAAGTGCTAAGAACTGCAGGTCTTCACAGAGACTCTTTACTGACGCACTGATGCACGATTCTGGGTGTGTCTGCTCCCCGTGCTGGAACTACACTCAGGGTGTCCTGTGAGCAGGACCACCCTCTACCCCAGCTTGCTTGCTTCTTTTTTTTCTCCTCTCCTTCCTTCCCCATCTCTCTTCCTCTCTCTTTAAGACAAGGCCTCACTATGTAGCTCTGGCTGGCCAGGAACTTGCCATATAGAGCAGACTAGCCGAAAACTCAGAGATCCTCCTGCCACTGAAATCATGGCCACCTCGATCTCTCTGGAGACACTGAGTAACTCCATCTGAACCGCTGCTTTCCCATGTAATGCTGAGCAAACTGCATTCTCTGAGGGTCCACTGCATGTGTTGCCAGCCACAGTGTGAAGGCTCTGGCACCTTACTGTAGGCCTATCATTGTCAAGTAATGCCAGTACACTGGTGTGTGTTTCTAGAGTCTGGACCTACTGGTATAGAAAGCCCTCATGAGGGTTACAAAGGTGCTCTGTCCAGGACACCACCCTACTGGGCATCTGGCATAAGCCAGCTCCCATGTTACTGAAATGGAAACACTATGATCTTTTCATTTAAAATGGACTCTTCTGGTCTGTGGGATGACATGCGTTGCCACCAAGTCTGATGGCCTGGGTTCAATCCTTGAAATTCACAAGGTATCCTATGAATTTCATACCTGAAAGGTGACATGAGTCCAACCACCTTTGGGTAGTCCAACTACCCACACAAAATAATTCAATAAATGTTAAAAATTGTGAAAATAAAATAGTTCTTTTTCATTGGATAAAATAGTAGACACCTGGTTTTTAAAGGAGGCTAAGAGTCGGAAGGGCTGGGTGGTGCACACCTTTAATCCCTGCACTCAGGAAACAGAGGAAGGTGGATCTCTGAGTTCCAGGACAGTCAGAGCTACAAAAAAAAAAACCCTGTCTTGAGAGACAACCGCCATGCCGGTGGCTGAGTGTAGTGGCCAAGTATCTTATGAATTGTGACAGTTTAAAAAAAACAAGCTCTGTGTGGATAGGCAGGAAGAATGTCAAACAGCAGAAACTTAGTTCTTTCTGTGAAAACATTAACTCTCCAGAAGAATTAGCAAACTTCTACAGCTACTGAACAAGAGTTGCACAAAAGTGAGTCACACAAGCCCTAAGTCAAAATGAACCTCACGTATGATCGATCACCTGATGCTTAGAAAGCATGTCGAATAAAAATGCCTACTTAATAATGTTTCTCAAGCAGCATTTTTTAAAAAGCACTCAAACTGAAGAATGTGAACTTGAGGGTTAGGCTAAATGCAATCCCATTGCTCGCATGGACAATGTGATGAGGTGATAGAGAGCCACCCAAGCTCGTTGAGTACCTGGCACACATCAGTACCATGCAAGGCCCAATCTGTGCACATACTGAACCTTTGTACCCAATTCCCATCTTACAGATGCTGCAAGTCAGGTTCAAAACTTCCTTCAGGGGTGCGAATCCAGTGCAGTTCCCCAAGCTCATTATTGCTTAATTTCCACCAACTATTCTGAAAAGGCCCATCATCACACAATCATTACAAAATGCTTAAGAAGAACAAAATCATAGAAAGTGGCAGAATTCAACCAAGAAATGGACTGAATCACATAGGCTCCGTTGTAAATGGTCTCTGTGCACCACTTACAATACAGAGTAGGTCTCAACTGTTGCCCATGAAGCCAAGGCCATCACAGGACACAGCCATTCCTCCACCACTACAGACCTTGTACTATATCAACAAGACCATGTATGAGATGCACACTCTGGTATAGGACACATTCTACCCTCAAAGAGTCCAAGATTGAGGCGAGATGGTTTGTAGTACTAGTAGCAGACCAGCTTCGGTGGGAAGAAAGAGCTGTGCTGAAGAACAGCCCAGACACAAGTGCTGTGATGCTGCCTCCTAAGGTTGCCCTGCTCTGGGTCTGTGACCTGGGATACTTCCAACCCCTGTGAGGTCAAGCTATAGAGAAAGCAGTGGCTTGGAAAATGCCCTTTCATGTTAAGACAGTGGCCAATCACATTAAAACACATCACCTCTCTAGGAGGAATGTGAGATTCAGGAGAGGTGGCCGTCTTTATGTATCTTACATTTCTAATTACCCAGGTACCGCCTTTAGTCTTCTCACCTGCCACTCTGTGCACACACTTCCCTGACACATCCTTATACCGCAGCATCTTTGTGTAAAATGACTAGCCCTCACTCTTCCCTACCCCTGTGGTCCACATCTGCTGAACAATAACTTCTAAGTTGCTAAGACACCACCATGGCCTAGAACATCCTGACCTTTGGCACCTCACTCTCTGGATACCCAAACTGGAATTGCCTGGTGATGTGTTCAGTGGGTTTACCCAATTTCTTTGGCAAATGCTGAGCTTCACGAAGGCAGAGACTACATTCTGTCTCCACAGTTCTCCTGGCTCCCAGCACTATGTTCAGAAGATGCTACTGAATGATGATTGTACTGATGCTGGCTTCTGTCTCTTCCTAAAGCACATATATTTTGAAGAGCAGCATCATGGCACACAGGAAGCAGAAATTTGATGTGTTCGTGTGGCAGAGAACAGGAAAGAGCTCCACAATGGCAGGAGGCGGCAAGACCCAGGGCTCTTGTCCTTGAGCTACACAGGGTCTGGGTGAAAAGATCATGGAATGTTGAGCTATCTGTGACCTTTCCTCCCCCTGAAAAATAGCCAAGACAGGGCCACAAGGTAGGGTGAGCAGCCTGCCCTATTTTCCAGTGGAATTAACTTGGAAAGCAGAGAACCTTCTATCTTCAAATTCCATCCACCCCCCACCCCACCCCCATCCATCCACCCACCTCACCCATCCCATCCATCCATTCGACACAAGGTCTCCCCATGATGGCTAGGCTGATCTTGAAAACTGTGCATCAAGTAATCTTTTCAGTAATAGCCCTGGAGTAGTTGGTTAACAGGCTTGTATTGGGACACCTGGATTTTCTTTTTAAAATTCTGGTGACCTTCATAGCTTTTAGGATTAGCATCCTGCTCCAACCCACCCACAAAGGGTAAGTTAATCGATGATTAAATATTCTCTAGGAAACATCTCTTCTTTTGGACAGGTCAAACAGGTTAAGAATCAACTCACTCTGGGTAGCCACAATGTATTCTAAAGATAGAAGGAATATACATCTGCTAGCTCATTCACTATACTCAAGAGCCCAAACGTCATATCCTTATATGGCTCTAGCCTTGAATATTGCTTTGTAAAGATATCTCCAAGTGTAATTATCCAGCAAACCCTTGTGTGGATAGAAGGTTCCACAAGTCAACAACCGCTTAAGCAGTTTAAACCAACAAGCAAGATGCCTTCTATTTAAATGCTAGGAGCGACTCTATTTTAAGCCTTTTAAAATCCTTCGGGCAGGTGTTTAAGCTGTGTACTGACTGCGCCTGTGGAGGCTCTGGGGTGGGGGATGGCAGGCTCCACTCTCCACGCAGGCAACAGTTTTGTTCAGACAATCTTCCTGCTGCAGGTCATGTGACAAAGGGCAAATAAACAGCATCTGGGGATTTTCAATTACAGACCTTCGCCCAGCATGCCTGCACTGTAATCTCTACCAGATGAGGCCCAGGCCTCCCTATTTTCAATAATTCACACACTGTGTACACATAACATGACAATAAGGGCATTCATGGTGCGGCCTGATTCGCAGATCAAAGCTAGCAGAGGGCCAGGAGGGCCAGCTGTAAGCAGGCTCGGCTGCTAGATGCTTCGTGCTTTTCACAGGCTTGGAAAGGCTCTCCCCAGGACCTGGCAAGCAGGCCTCTTTCCTGAGCTGTATTGCTGAGCAAACTCTGAACGGGAATGGGGTGCCCTCGGGGAATGCCAGAGAGACAACCCATCCGTGCGCATTTGGAAGTGCTGGGGAAGCTGCATCACTCCGATCCACTCAAACTGCTGCCTCTTGGCTGGCCCAAGATCTGTGCAAAAGTTCCTGGGCCAGGTGGTACCTAAAAATATGCTCATTCTAAAAACATTGTACAGTACCTGGGCAGTCTAAACCCTTAACCAGGTTCAGTGTCTTCCCATTCAGCCTGCAGGAACACAATTAGGTCAGAGGACACAGAGCCATAATTTAAGCATGTCTTAAGGTGTGGAAAATGAAAGACAGGTCATTGTTGTTACTACTGAAATCTCTACAGTTAATTAACTCAATTAATCCACATGTGGAGACCAGCACTGTTAGGCACTGGCTTTGTGAGGATGTACATGCCCCAACTCTAAATGTACAGATTTCTCAAGTCCACAACATTCCAGATGCCTCTGGCCAGACTACGGAGTAAGTCCAGTGGAGGGAGTAGAGATATGGCTTCCTCCTCTAAAGATTTCACACTCGTCACTCAGGGCAGGAACCAGGAGAAAGCCATAATAGCGACTTCCTCTTTGCAAACACATGCTGCTCACCAGCTGTGGCTGTATGTCCTTCCCCCCTTTTCTCTCGCTCATTCAGAATGGTTTCCTCCTAATCACAATAATTCTGAAAGTGCTAAAACATATCAATCGTTGGCTAAGCCGTGCCTACAAAGGGGCCAGCCGGCTGGCTTTTATGGCCTTGTCCAACAGCAGCTGATACTTCATTCAGCAACAAATCCAATTTAGCAGTTACAAGAGGGTTAGCATCCCTGAAAAAATACAGGGGTTGATCTGGCACTCAGAGTCGGCACAAGCTCTAGACATGGTGCTTTGTGGGTTTTTCTGCTGCTGTACTTGGAGGTCCAGAATCAATCGTCTTGCACCCCCAAACACATCCCCAAGCCCCCACAATCTGATGGTGGCAGCGGTGATGGAGGTGGCAGCAGTCTAATCAGGCAAGTAAGTGTTCACGGGAACCGTGTTGTTTTTCCAACTGACTCACAAACAGGCAGGAAAAGTAGTAGCCACTCCATTCTGTCACAAATTCCTAACACGCTTAAACCTTTGGGCTTTAGGTCAGCTCTAACGATGAGAAAACGTTAAGATTTTTACTTTTTTGATTAAAATTTGTTTTGTAGTAAGGACTCAGAAATAAAAGAACCTGTAATTAAACTGTGTTTTTACATATCAAATCCTGGTCCCATGAGGGAGAACAAGAAATTGACAGAAAGAATATTGATTTTAAAATGCTTAATATACGTTATTTCCAGATGATTATCTAAATTCAAGTTAAAAGAATCTCCAGAGAAAATGACTTAAATAATTCAGCCATAAAAAGAATCCTCTACCACCACGAAGATGTCATTTTTAAGCCACAAGGTAATTTATAAAGTAAAATAAAAAGGAAATGATGTAACAGAAACATGGGCTGGTTACTCCTTAATATTAGGCTTTGTAGTCAATAGTTGGTTATTTATCCCAGCTACAGTTTTAACGATATGAAAAAAAGTGAGCCACAGAGACATCTGGTTTAAAAACATAAAATTTTTTCCATGCCATAAAGGAGACACATGCAATTGTGGCTGGCAAGTTATCAGTGATGGAATATTCCATACATGGCGCTCTCAGTTCAGTGGCTTTAAAGAGCTTCTTCTTCTCTGTTCACTTCAGAAAGCACAAACTAAAAAAACAAATCCCACCCCCAGGGCCTACAGACAAACAAACCATTAGATTAATATTTTGTCAATGTCACTTGTCACAACAAAAGTGGCAGTGTTTCTCACTTACTCGAAGACTGGTTTAATTAAAATTCAAAAAACTGCGACAAACCTATATTGAATTTCATTGGCTGCACAGTAATTACTTATTTTGTAGTTGACTATAAACAGTATTTTATTACATCCACAAAAATGCATTTAAAAAGCTAACAAGAACTCTGACACAGGCAGAGAGCAAGCCCCGCCTCTTCTTCTTGAAATAGGGAGCTACTTCCTATTAATGTGACCTAAGAAAACAAGCACCCATGAGTTCCTTTTCCCAGTGCATGGGACGGCAACTGACATGCCTGCAAGGATCTGCTCACACCAGGGCTCAGCTCCCCAAGAACAGATCTGGCAGAGCCTGGTGAACAAATCTCCCCCCAACCCCCCTGGACCAACAGAAAGAGTCTGGCTTGGCTCAAACCCAAAACGGAGACAATGGAGGCTGCCAGGCATGATGGATGACTTAGAAGACTTAAAACCACCATTTGCATTCTCCCAGATAAACAATTAGCTGGGGGGAAATGTGGAGGAGGGAGTCCAGGGGGCCGGTTTACTTTTAAAACATCCAGGACATTATCTTAAGGTGCCTCATTGGAATGAGAAAAAACAAAGGGCTAGGGAAATTTAGAATGTTTAAGTCAAGAGCAGTTTAGAAGCATAGAACACCCTTCCAGCATGAGAAGGTTTTCAATGCATGTCATGGCTGATGCCTCCATTCCTTCTTCCTTTATTTTCAACCCACATAATTCTAATAGGCGCACAATAACTTTTAAAAAGTCATTTATGGAGCAAAGCGGGCTGGAATAAACGTGATTTAAGCATGAAGGAAAGGAAACGGCCTTCAGACATTCTTGCCAGACAGAAACCACTAGCTATGAAGCCACATATAATTTCTTGAGCTCATGAAGAGCCTGGGTGGGGGTGAGAGACGCTTGACAGAGGACAGAGAAACGTCTTAAAAGTCAACCTTCATTTCTCTGGAAAGATTTACAAGCCTGAACAAGAGTGCCTCCGGAAGTCCACCAATTCTCCATTAATGCAGGAGGCAGCAGTGTGGTTTCCAAGGCAACAGAGACTCTTGCTCGCCAGCGAGCTTGGTGCACACTGCCAAAGGTTTCTCCTCAAATCTCAACTTCCTGTTTGCAGGTGCTGACAAAACCAGACAGACTTTTAAGTACAGGCAAACAGTGCACTGATTTTTCCCCCCCGGAAAAAGGATTCTAAATCTTGGTCTTTAGCAAAAGTGACAGAGTAGAATCACAAGGCTCTGCAGCTAGCTAGACCTTGCAGTACAGGCTCAGAGAACAATCTGAACGGGAGTTAGGAGCCCCCTGAGAACGTTCAGTGAGTTAAATATATTTGCTGTAATATTATAATGTGTTATGACAAGCTATATATCAACATAATAGGCTCCTGTGATTAACGCTCGTCTGGGTTTTTTTTCTATGTGTTATAGGAGTGGTTTTGAGGGCTGGTAACAGCTTGACTTAGCAGAATTCAGAGACTAAAGAATCTGAATACATTCAGATACGCGTGCGTGCATGCCAGAAGTTGACATGAGTGTCTTCTTCAATGCTCTCTACCTTGTTTTTTGAGACAGAATCTCTCACTGAACCTGGGGCATACATTCAGCTCCTGCACTCCCCTCCCCTCTGCCTCCCCAGAACTAGGATTACAAGCAAGGGTAGCTAAACCCAGTTTTTAATATGGCTGTGGTACTTAAGATCCAAACCCAGGCACCCATGGTTGCACAGCAGTTACTTTCCAACCTGAGCCACCTCCCCAAGTCCTGACTACGGTTCTAGAACATCTATAACTCTGACAACTGTATTTCATGAGGTCGCAGTATACTTTAAAAGAGACTTTTCCTCCACGTGAACAGAAAATTGCAGGGAAAAGTATTGGTTAGAACTCTCCCATTAACAGTGCTAGCTTGTGGCAAAATTACTAACATTTTAGTCTTAGTTTCTTCAGAGCTCTACTACAATGCTGCTGTTTCTTCTGGCTACTTTTGCATACCCTCCAAACACATCTGGACAGCAAGAGAAAGCAGTCCCAGTTTTATTGGGGACCGTCAATGAACAACCCTCCCATTTCCTTCTGAACACTGTTTCAAAGTACAAACCAAGGCAAGGTCGTCTGCCCCATCAACAGCCCAGAGGGCTCACAAAGGAGGCTCCCATTCCAAACCAAACTCTACAAAACCAGCATGGGGACCAGCAGACCCCCAGCTTCTCTCTGCAGAATGAAAAGCTCTGAAGAAGGGTGTCTACCTGCTAAGGTAACACACTCACTTCTCATTCCGGAACCATCTTCTCAAGCACACTGCTGTAAGGAGACTGGAGGCGGAGGATGTGGTGGCTAGTGGGACTGGAGGAAAGGCATCCACTGGGTCGCGTCCTCCCTTGCCACAGTGGACAGCAAATGTAGGTGGGGGAAAGGCACAGCACAGTGGCTAAGTATTTTTCAGAGCTTTCCTTATTAACTGCCTCTCCCTGCTTCTTAAAATCTCCGAATAAACTAGTTTGGTGGGTCCCTCTCTGTAACCACAGGATCCCCTCACACACAGCAGGGTTTCAAGCTAAAAGGCTTTGTCAGACAGTAACAAGTTCCTGGTGGCTACAGTCAATAACTGGAGGGAGAAGGTATTCTATTTCACTTTTCAGACATGCCTACCCCCGGGACAACCTAGCTGAAGGACAGGAAGTGTTTCCTGTGCACACCCCTGCATCCCATGAAAGCCCTAAGAGGTGCTGTCAAATGTCTATCAGAATTCTGAGTGCCACTGTATGGGGGGGGGGGGGGGGGGGGAGGGCACACGACACGACGACAGACAGACATTCGGGGCACCCCTACTCCCAACAGAGATAGAGTATCTCAGTTCATGAAGTGCATACAGCCAGCCTAGACACTGTGTTAATGCTGCTTCTCTTTGTTCTGACAAGCAACTGAAGGCTGTGTTTGGGCCCACAGTTTAAGGGTACAGTCCACCAGCAGAGGGAAGGAATGTCAGTCAGACGTCCACACAGCAAATGCAGCCAGGAAGCAGAGCTGGCTTCCTCCTGCCTATTCAGTACAAGGTCTCAACCCACGGAACAGAGCTGCTCACATTTCATGTGAGTCTGCCCATTGCAAATGACCCAGTCCAGAATGTCCAGATGTACCCAGATTTGACTCTTCCTGTCAAGCTGACAACCAATATTAACCATTACAGATGGACACTTACTTCATGAAGATAAACATGTGAAAGTTAAGTGGGAAACATTACCACAAATAATCATCCCAACATAAGAATGCTGACTGATTTGCTGAGATCTTTACATGAACACAACTGAGTATCTATTTAGCTCCATGCAGAAACAAGTTAGACCACTCCTGCCGTTCACTGAGCATCTCAGCATAAGGCTTCTGTCAGACAACAGAAGGTGAACTTTGGGAGAGCTGTACCAGGAGGTCAGGCTCCATCCTGTGGGTGGGTACATGCACTCAAGAAAGGAATGCCCAAACACCTACACACTGGAGAAACCAAGACTGGGGGCTGAAGCCACCTTCATGACTTCCTCAATATGGATACAAAGAAAGGTCATCAGCCCGGCCTGGTGGCATAAGCCTTTAATCCTAGCACTTGGGAGGCTGAGGCAGGAGGACTGCTGTGAGTTCAAGGCTAGCAGGTGCTACAGAGTGAGTTCCAGGCTACTTTGGGCTACAAAATAAGACCCCAAGATAGGACAGGACAAAACAAAAGGAAATGGAACTGAGAATACGGACGGAAAGGACTGGAGAAAAGATGGCTGGATTTCAGTGGCACCGGGCACTCTCAGCTCCACCATCCTTGGAAACAAAGAATACCACAGGAGAAGGAGGCAAAAGCAGGGAGGCAGTAAGCTGCATCTTGAAGAGGTGAACTTGAAAATAAGAGCCATCCATGTGGAGCAGCTCTCCAGGAGGCCGCTGGCTGTGCAGAGTCTAGCAGAGCAGACTCCAAGGTCACAGTTCTGAGTACTGAACCCAAGGGAGTAAAAGAGGACACCCAGCAGCACATAAAGGACATAAGGAGCGAGGAGGAAGAGAGGGGCTTGAAAAGAGATAAAGGCAGCCACAGTGGAGAGGGAAAAGAGAAGTAACCGAGTTAAACCCTTTATGAGTTCTAAGCTCAACAGTGTGATGCTGGGTAAAGACACCACGAGCCACATACGCACTCGTACATACGCACTACATGACACCTCTAACATGTTCTCAGGGGCTGCCTACTCATCAGTCTCACTCCAAATGGAAGTGAAACCCAGGGGAGTGGCTGGGTGCTGATACATGGGTAGAGAAGGCGGCACAGCAGAGCCTTTCGGGGAGAGGAAATAAGGGAGGAAACACAGACACTTCCCCGAATGTTTGTAAGGTCTGAGGTGGAGGGTGGTTACTTACCTGTCTGGTAGCTGCTGAGCTACTAGTACAAGATTTGGAGGAAAAAGGAATCCAGTGCAAGTATTTCATGACAATCAATGGCCTATCTAGAATTTACAATAAAAATCGTACCATATTTTAGTATTTGAAAATTGCATTGACACAAATGCTTGACATTAGTGATATCATCATGTAGTGTTTAAGGGTGTGTATGTGTGCACACACACAATTATAAAATGTTAGCATGCTACTACCTAGAACCACTGAATTCTAGGCACTAGAGGTTTCAAAGGAAAAGCAGGTTTCCTGAGTCCACAAAAACTAACTCGTGGAGCACCTGCAGATCACTCCCCTTGTCTGGGAGTTGCTCCAGGGTGAGCAGGCAGTACCTACAATCTGCCCAGCATCCTGCATGGCTGCTTCTCAGCCTTCACCATTTCCGCCTATTTTCCTTACGAGACTAACCATTCTCTCTTTCATTCAATTAAGTCTTGCTTTGTGGCCTTCCTCGTCTCTAACTCATTACTAGGTCCCTACAACACACCACTACGCTACGAACATGCTACAGAGAATGTCAGCACTGCTTGTACCTGCAAACCCCCATTCGCCTGCCAAGAACCAGCTGAAATAAAGCCTCCACTGTGTGCTGTGAGAGGCCCTTCTACTTTCAAAGTCTCACTTGTTCTTGGTGTCAAAGACACAAGTTTACCCATCTGAGACGCTTCATGGCAAGTGTGTTTTCCTATAACTTCTGTATCCCCAAGTTCCCAAGACATTGCCTAGCACAGAAGACATGATCAATAACTTCCCAGAACTAATGAACCAGAAAGACAAATATTATAGGCAGTACTTTTCTAATAAGATTCTTTTAAGTGTGTGGGTTCTTTTTAAACTAACTTGGAATGAAAATACTATTTTCAAAAAAGGCTTACTTAGGACTTTCCCCATGCATGTCTGTGAACAGCAATGTTCAGAGCTTTCTTTTTTCTTTTTCTTTTCTTTTTTTTCTCTTTCTTCTTTTTTTTTATGAGCTGCTTCTGTGGTGACATGTTTTCTGTCAAAAGAAATTTATCAGGCTATTTCCCCAATTTGAGCCACACACATTCTTTCTGCTGAGAAACGCTGTAATTGCGTGTGTGTGTGTGTGTGTGTGTGTGTGTGTGTGTGTGTGTGTGTGTGTGTGTGTGAGAGAGAGAGAGAGAGAGAGAGAGAGAGAGAGAGAGAGAGAGAGAGAGAGTCATCTCTCCAAGCCTCCTAATTACAAAACATTATCATTCAAAACCCAAAGCGTGAACACTCAGAGTATCTGCAACTGCCCTGACTGGGAGGAACCTGAAGACGGAGTGCCTGACTCCAGAAGACACCCGAGGTTCATCACACAATGCCAATGTCACAGATGAGAAAATGAAAGCAAAGAGATACCAAGAGATACACACTGAGCCCTTTATAGCCAGGGAGAACTGGGGCCTGACTTAATCTTTTTTGTTTGTTTGATTTTTGGGGTTTTTTTCTTCTTCTTTATTTTCTTTTCTTTGGGGTTTAGAGGTACAAAGGGGGGGATACATATAAAGGTCAGAGAACAACTTTAGGAAGTTCAGTGAGGATAAAGGGGTGAGAGGATCTGATCAGATAGGGATGATGTCCTTTCTAAGAAGAAGAGACAGAAGGGAGGCCTGTGCTCAGAAGACGAACTATGTACGGACACAGAAAACAGGCAAGAACAGCCATGGGAAAAGGCATCCAGGCCTTGGACTCCAGCTTCCAGACTAGGAGAAGATGACTGACTGTGGTCTCACTAGGCTGGCCTCAAACTTGCTATATAGCTGAAGATGACCTTGAACTCAACACTGTCGCTCCATGACACTCCAGGATCACTATAAGCAAGGCACCACCTTCTCTGAAACATTTAGGAGGATGCCACCACCCCGTGATATTCAGAACACTGTGCTGTTCTTAGGTCACAGACAGTGTGACAGCCCCAGACTAATCCAAGCTATTGATAGCTTCTACACGGACTCAACCTGAGCGACAGACACCGTCACCCCAATGTCCAGCACTGCCCACTCCACACTTACCACAGTGTGGGGGCCCTTTGAGTCTTTGCCGTGGCTAAGAACTTGAAACACAATGCTAGAATGTGATGAGAAATGCTACTTTTTTTTTGGGGGGGGGGAATTTTGAGATGATCTTGTATAGCCAGGCTAGCCTCAAACTCATTCTTTATCTGAGAATGATCTTAGACTCTTTTTTCTTTTCCAGGTATATGGTGTGTGTCTGAGTGTGTGTACTTACATGTATGTTTGAGTGGATATTGTGTGCTTATGTATGTGTGGGCACAGTGTGATAATCTGAGGCTGGTGTGGGGGGGGCATGTCCCACTTTTTCCCCCAAGGTACACTTGAGCAGGGAGAAGTGAGAAATATTTAGATAGAAATATAGAGGAGAGAGACAGAAACACAGGATAGTCTCAGGAGAGCCTGGATCAAGATCCACCAGCCCCTTCTGTCTCTTCTAAATGGCTTTTATAAAAACACCAAGCAGTGGAGCAAAAGACCTCCCCTTAGCATAGCCAAGTGCAGACCCTTCCAAATACTTAGTAACCATGCATGTGGTCAATCCATCCCTTTATGCAGCCTTGCTGTATAAAGCAAGCTCAGATCTCACTAGGAGACCTCTGTGGACCCCAACAGGTTGGCATTGGGGACCTCTGGGCACACAGATTCTACTAGTGTAGCTAGCCACCTTTGCTAGACTAATTAAACAGTTAATTTCCAAATTATAAATTAAATTCCAGCATTATAAATAGTTCATTTCCAACTCTTAAATTTTGGGATGAAAGGCAGACCATCCCCCCACCTGTATGTAGGTGCTGGGGATCCAAAATCAAGTCCTCATACTTGTATGACAAGCTCTTTACCCTCTTAGCCATCTCCCAAGGTGAAACCTTAAAACTTCTGATCCCCCTCCCTCCACTTCCCAAATGCTGGGATTGCAAGCATGAAAGATCAGCAGGGAAGAAGCCCGACAGAGGAATGGGTGGGAAGTAATCATGTTGGTTCCTTGCAACCCTGAGCAGATTTCAAACTCTGCTAGTGGTGTACACTCCTGAGCATTATAAATAGTTCATTTCCAGATGATTGACAGCGGATGAAGGTAAGTTAATTAAGCTGTTTGCCTTTGCACTGGGGTATACGTGGCTGCTTGGCTAGAGGGAAAGAGTCACTACGGGATGTTCACCATTAATTAACGTGTGCTTAATTGCTAAACATAAAAACTATGAAGATGCTGATTTAGTTGGATTAAAGGAAATCTGCATTTCACAAAGCAATGACTTCAAAGGTTATCTTTGCAAAGGAAAAATGGATCTTTTTTAAAAGTCTTTTTTTACTATTTGTAATTGTCTCTGTGTGTGTGTGTGTGTGTGTGTGTGTGTGTGTGTGTGTGTGTGTGTGTGTGCGCGCGCGCGCGCGCGCGCGCGCTCCCTAGCACTTTGTAAAAAGCCAATGTGGTGGAGCAGACTTGTGACCCCAGGCAGGCAGATCCAGCTTGACTTGCAGCTGGTTCACATCTCCATGAGCATGTAAGTGCAAGGCCAAGTCATGAAAGGAAGCCTGCTCCAAAGGCCGGAACCCACTCCAGGCACCGCAGGGAAGAGGGAAGTTTTGACTACTTTGTCAATGACCTAACAGAAGGCAGTCATTTCCTTCTGGCTACCTCTTGATACCAAGCGCCCTAACCCAAGGGTCTATTGAACTCCTAAAGCCCTCTCTGTATTTGGACCTATTCTCTGTTACCCCATCCTGTACCCTAAGGTCCAGTTTGGGATGAAGCATAAGCATTCTGGCTGAACTCCTTCAAGCTACAATAGACAACCCCATTAGCCAACAACACAGGAAGAGGAACAGATGGCAGGATTTTTTTTTTTGGGGGGGGGGGGTTAGGGAGGTTGTTTAACAAACTTTGTTTTGTTTTTTGATTGATAGCTTTATGGTGAGGTAAATGGTGCCGCTTTGACACACACTGCAGAGTGGCAGCACTGGACTCATACACACCTACCTGTTCATTTCACCATTTGTGTGTGTGTATGTTGGGGGAGGGGGGGGTCCCCAGACAAAGTTTCTCTGTATAGCCCTGGCTGTCCTGAAATTCAGAGATGTGTCCGCCTCTGCCTTCTGAATATTGGTACGAAAGGCGCGTGCCACCACTGCCCGGCTCATTTCACCATTTATAATCCCACTGAGAAGCAGATGTCATCTCTGACCAGTATGAAAACACCCTGCGGAATAAATAACGTGGAACTCTACTGTTCCTGCTAGATCTTCCCTACAACAGTGACCCCCCCCCCCCATCCTGTCACACACAGGGCTGCATGTTTTCCAGTTAGAAGAGTGAGGTCTGGTGGGTCATGATGGTGCAGGCCTTTAATCCCAGCACTCAGGAAGCAAAAGCAGGTGGATCTCTACGAAGTCCAGGCCAGCCTGGTTGGTCTATATGAGTTCCAGACCAGGCAAGGCCATGTATGAGACCCTGTGTCAAACCAACCAACCAGAAAAGCACGGTTTGTCCGTCCCACACTCAGGACTGCTGTTGGGTCCTGGATAAGAAAAAGCATGCTTTCTGGGACCATGGAAGCCCCAAGCAACTGGAGGGAGGATTTCCACCGGGGTGGGGACATCGCTGGGTTAGCCAAGGGCTCACTGAGCATAAACTAAGGCCTGGGTTTGATCCCCAGCACCACATACACCAGACATGGCAGTATACACTTGGGTCCCGGCACTCAGGAACAGGAGGCAGGAGGATCAGGAAGGAGTTGAAAGCCCTCTTCAGCTAAAGAGATGGGTAAAGGTGCTTGTAGGCAAGCCTAACAATCTGAGTTCCGTTCCCAGGACCCACAGGACAGAAAGGAGAGAACAGACTCCCTCCCATAAGCTGTCCTCTAACCACCACGAACTCACCTGTGTGTGCACAGGGTAAATAAAATGTCACTTAAAAATGTATCATCACCACAACAAAAAGCCTTATGTTTAATCAACACCAAGAATCATTTGTGGAAAATCTGCTGTGTGTACCCTCAGGCCCTGTCAACCTATGTCCAGTCAGCTCCTCACTACGGTGACAATTTCAAGCCTGGGCCATGACATTCCATCTGACTGGGGAGGAAGCAGAGCCTATGACCTATGGAGGAGTTCACCCACAGCACAGCTGATCATGCCACGGGAGTGTGGTCTGTCAGATCCCACTGCCTGTGCTGGTGAGTGTGAGGTGCCCACAGTCGCCGCCCACAGCACAAGGAACTAAGCTAGTGTGAAGAGTCTACGCTAATCAATCACCAGGAAAAAAACAAAAAAAATCAACTCTGCCTCATACCTCACCTTGTCCTCTCCTCTACACAGAGAAACTGATTGCCTCCCATACCTCAAATAGTTTTACACCACACTGTAATAATGTCCCAGGGCTGGTGGTCAGCCATTTACTCACAGGATTTCACAATATCCAATTTGATCCAAGCTGTCCTTCTTGGACTCCAACTTCAAATTCTCATTCCTCAAAAGGTAATGATTGCAACTCAATTCAGAAGACATTTATTAAGCCCTTACATAATTACATGTGTCAAGCCATCAAACAGAGCCCTGGCTGGCCCAAGGCAAGCTCCAGGTCTGTTCTGTGAACAAGTCACCAACCTGCAAACACAAAGAAGAGCCTGCTAATTCCATCTAGAAAATACAGAGGAGGCACCGCGGGGGCTTTTGAAAAATGAAGAATGGCTATTATGACAAAAAGCACACCAAGTCAAAAAGCAATATAAATTAAAATTATCACTTGGGATTTTCCAGTATGTATGGCTAAACAGGTATGGGGGGGGGGGATAAACAGCAGGACTTACTTACATACAGCTTTTGGTTTTTGTTCATTTTTTTTATATTTACATGTGTGTATGTGCAGGTGTGTGTAAGTGACTGCCAATGACAGAAGAGGGCGCCAGAGTGTCAGATTCCCTTAGAGCTGGAGTTGCTGGTGGCTGTGAGCCTCAAGACATGGGATCCAGAAACCAAGCGCCCTTCACTGCTGAGCCATCTCCCCAGCCTCATTGTAAAACAATTTTATACATTGGGGGGAGGGGGCTGTATCTTGTCGAGGGTTGGGGGTGGAAATTCCCCAGGAACATGGTGGCAGGAGACAACTAAGCTTCAGAGCACTAATGGAACATTTTGGACCTCTTTAAGAGGCTTGAAGATGAATTCCATGTGTTCAGATTTTGCATGCCCTGGGTGTTGGGTTCCTAAGGACAAGTTTCACAAACAGCTGCCTAAAGTTCTCCTTTATGTCACCTTGATTCGGGTTCAGGGGCATCCAGTGCTGCCTAAAATAGACCCTAGTACACCTGAGGACTAAGGAGAAGGGCAAGCTGCACTCTGGAGCATCTCTGCAGGCTGGAACACGACGTTCAGAGTTAAGATGATCTGAATTCCCCCTTGAATCTTCTTTTTATTTTTCCCCCCAACTCATTGATAAAGTCTTGATTAAAAACACAGACATTTTGTCATCCTCACTACAGTAACCTCATCTCCAAACTCGCCTGACTGGAGGAGAGCTAATGCTGCTGCTTCTGTCTGGTCAATTATTGCATGGACACGAGGGACCAATTAATGCCATCCATAAAAGCCTGAATCATTCTGTCAATTAACGAGAGCTAACTATGTCATCAGATATATTACTGGTGAGCAAGTCTATTTGGTTGCAGTATGTCTTGGAGGAGAGCACTATCAAATGAATCACAATTGACTTGGACAACTGCTAGCATAATTTCGAAAGATGAAAAGACAGATGTGGTAGTTATTAGTGGTCCCCTGAGGAATTACGGCCAAGCAATCGGGATGTGCTAAGGCTGCGCTAGCAGGTGCCCGCAGTAGGAATCAGACGGAGGGTTAAATCAATATTTTCAATTTCTTAGGATCAATCTGGTGTTTGAACGAGATGGAAACTTGTTAGCAATTGGCAGGATGTGTAAATGAAAAGTCAAACTTCTTATTATTTGTTAAAAGGGAACAAGTGTACTGCCTCATGCCCTTGGCACAAACTAACGCTTTCATGATCCAGTAGCCGGAGCATTTGCTGGGAATCAAGCGGTTCTTACATTTTAATAGAGTACTAAAGGTTAGCTTTATAAAGGTTGAACATTTGAGATCTTTACAAAATGATTGAAGTGTCAATGGGAAAGTTTTGAGCTGTGACAACAGTATAGTTATTAATGATTAGTGCAAAACGCAGAAGGAAATGTCAGCCTGGCTAGCCAGAGGGGAGAAGCAGTCTCACCAGCATTTGTACATTAAGTCTGCAGAGCTCTGGGAACACTACTGGTTCCCAGTAGTCTAGTCTTGATTCACCAAACACTTTGACTTTCCTCCCCAGTCTTCTATAACCCTTGTGAACATCTTTTTCTCTTAAAATTCTTAAATTACATTAGGAGGTGGAGGAAGAAGAAGAGGAGAGAGGGAGGGAGGGTAGGAGAGAGAGAGACTGACTGACTTAAGTAATCAGGTTTGTCCAGGCAAGGACCAGTACCCTGAACATCTTAATCGAAGCATCTCTGACAATGTCTTGTCTCATGTTTGCTTGCTTGCTTTGACTTTAGGGACAGACAATCCTTTCAAGGACACAAAGGTATTAAGGTCCACAACATTTAAAGAAAGCTTGGAATAAACACATAAAAATCTGAAACCTACTAACACTGGCATGGCTAGGGAGGGAAGGCCAGCGTGCTCCACGGGAAGGGCAGTTAAGAGAAATGGCATCCATCTGCCAGTCACTTCCCACTGCGCTGCAGATCCTCTCACACCTGTTGAGGGCAGGAAAGCTCCTGCCTCGCATATCAACTTAAAGGTGCCTTACATTCTAGTTACACGTTTCAAAATAAATGAAATGCAAGGCCAGCATACATATTAATAGGCAAAATAGAGACTATCATAATGTTCCTATAGGGGATGGCCCTCTAGAAAGCTATAAAAAAAACTAATCCAAACAAGGATTTCTTAACTATATTGGAGCAAGATCTCAGAGACAGGAGGATAATGAGGCAGAGCATCCACACTCTAGGGGTGAGAGGGGAATAGGTGCCAATTAACAGTAAAAGGGAAGATGTGAGATCAGAGGCAGGCACTGGGGGAATTCGGGGAGGAGAAAGCTTTAGCTGGGCAGGGGCAAGGAACGGGAAGCTCTCCATAGGAACACTCAGAAGATACCAGAGATGAGTTGGGTGAGCTGTAGAGATGAACTGGGTGAGTTGAAGACAGGACTGGGAAGGGTGAGTCAGAGAGGTAAACTGAGAGCCAAAGAAAGCACAAAAGCCCTGGGTTCAATTCCCAGCACCGCACAATCTGGGTACAGGGGCACACAGCTGTAATATCAGCACTCAGCAGGTGGAGCCTTAAGGATCAAGAGTTCAAAGAAATCAACCTTAGCTACACTGCAAGTTCAAGGCAAGTCTGGAAAACAACACACACACACACACACACACACACACACACACACACACACACACGGAGGGAGGGAGGGAGGGAGGGAGGGAGGGTATTAAGTCAAAGGAGACCAACATGAGGGAGAAGGGAAGCCATCATCTTTCTGTCTTAGCACTGGGCCCTGCACCTGACAAAGGGACGGAGGGACCTGGCAAAGCTTGAGTTCAGACAACAGGACATAACAGAAGAGTGAACCAAGTGGGTGTGGCGAGGCATGCTGCACACTCTGCCTGCACCTACTATGTGAGTCTCCCGTGAACTGGCCACAAGGTCTGTGTGCACACAGACATTCATTCACGTGTTTCATTTTAAGAACATGTTCCAGGTTGTTTTTATTAAACCACACAAGCAGCAAGTACCGAAGAACAAAGGGCTCAGTTAGAGGTGAGAGACAAGTCTCTCCCCCGGGCCAAGGCCCTGGGAGCTGGAGCATCGCTCCCTGATCTCTGAGGATGAGGGAGACCAAGCCCAGGCTTGAGTCCTTCCAGGACCAAGGACTTAGGGGCTGTGATATCAGGAGCAAATCCCCCAGTAGGGCAGCCAAGCTAACCAGGAAAAAAACTACCTTACTTCCTGCAAAGACAAATACAACATAAATTAATAAATAAAAGCGCCATCAGGGCCAACTTGTCTATAGATTCAGAAATTAAAACAGTGATACTAGAAAAAAGAAATAACATAGTAGAAGCCACTGGAGATGTTAATGAAATAATATGTAGAGAAATGCCAAGAGTGAGCAGAGTCCCCTCAAAGATACCTAGGTCTTCCCCCTGCCAGCACAAGGGCTTCTGTACATCCTCTAGGTCTTTTCTCCAGTGGCTCCCTGGAGTCTGTATTCCTAGGTCTAACCCCCTTCAGGGCCTCTATCCCAAGTCTCAGCTTAGCAAACTTCTACCCATCGCGCCCTATGAAAGGCCTTTGAATGTCACACTGAGTGGTACGGAGAAAGAATGGAAAATGGCCTCTGAAATCTGCTCATACTCAAGAATTATGTAAGAACAGGCCGGGCGGTGGTGGCGCACGCCTTTAATCCCAGCACTCGGGAAGCAGAGGCAGGTGGATCTCTCTGAGTTCAAGGCCAGCCTGGGCTACAGAGTGAGTTCCAGGAAAGGCGCAAAGCTACACAGAGAAATCCTGTCTCAAAAAACGGGGAAAAAAAAATTATGTAAGAACAAGAGCAAATTCCAGGGTAGGGTGGTACTGGTATACGCTGACTTTGGCAACTGTGGTGTTTTGTACATTGTGATCCCAGGTTAACTAATCCTGTCTAGCGAGGGGTAGTAGGGGCTGCAGACTCATACCTAGTGTTCATGCTTCCTTCTCATGGAACACTGGAGCTCAGTGAACACAAGGATAAACAAACAGCCTAAAGGACATCAGTAGGAGCATTACCAATTGGTACTCAAAGCCAGCAAGAGTAAGTTCTCAGTACAAAGGTACCGAGATGAGCAGTATCTTACTTTCAATGACAGTTGGCACTAACGACTCAAAAGGACTCTGCATTGTCATCCCCAACACACCTTCTGGGTCCAGGACAGGGCCCAGTGAGCTGGGTAAAGAGTCTCACTCAATGAGTGAAACTTAAGGGGTACTTACAAGGGGATAGGAAGGAGATGGTGGTGTGAGTAACCCCAACATTCTAATAGATTTTCTGCGCTAGGTAACATAAGAAACTATGGAAAGTCAAGGGTACAGTCAAGACTATCATGTAGAATCTGAGGGCATTCTGGGTCAAAATGGACCAGGGTAAAACCCTGCATGCTAGGCTTCAGTGTGGGAGGACAGCCTCTGACACGATCCTCCAAACGTGCCTGCATCGTAACACTCACCAGCATCAACAAAGGGGGGGCATTATGGGATCCCAGGGAGCTGGGCATGAAGGTGCACACCCGCAATCCCAGGTGGAAGTGAGAGGAGCATGAGTTCAAGGCCAGTATCAGCTACATGAGCTACACCAGGCTATGTCTTAAAAAAGAAAGAGAGAGAGAGAGAGAGACAGAGAGAGAGAGACAGAGAGAAAGAAAGAAAGAAAGAAAGAAAGAAAGAAAGAAAGAAAGAAGAAGAAAGAAAGAAAGAAGAAAGAAAGAAAGAAAGAAAGAAAGAAAAGAGTGGAAATGGAAATTTGTCTTTCCAATACTTAAACAGCAATACAAACTTTTACAGTGATGCTGTCTATATCCCATGATGGTACGGTCTGTAGAACTGGCATCTACATAGACAAAACAGAATTTAAACAGTTTACTTACTTCTACTCCAACTTGTTCCCAAAAGTGTTTGATGCAGGTTCCAAAAACTCCCACTGAAGAGAAAAGGCAAAAAACCCTACCAAAGAGAAGAGTGGGAGTGGACAGGAGAAAATGAACACCAAGAGGGAGGCCATCGAAGAATAAGGCTGCCCAGGCTGATACCAATAAAGTAAAAATGAGGTGAAAACCATTCGCTTCAAGTCTTGTGTGTGTGTGTGTGTGTGTGTGTGTGTGTGTGTGTGTGTGTGTACATGCTTGCATGTTATGGGTACCTGTGTACAGAGACCCGAAGTTTATGTCATATGCTTCCTCAACTGCTCTCCACTCTGTGGAGTTTGAGGCCAGCCTGGTCTACAAATGGGAGCTCCAGGACAGCCAGGGTTATACAGTGTGACTCGTCTTTAATGGAGTTTGGGGATGGGAGTAGGTGTATATACTGAGCCAACTTCCTATCCTTCATTTAAATTGTTGGTTTGTACATGATGTTTCTTTTAACAAACACACACACACACACTAACACACACACCAAACACTTCCACATACACCCCAATTTTTGTTGTTGCTGTTGTTTTGTTTTGTTTTCTAATGCATTGGGTATTATAACTCATAAAAAAAAAAAAAAAAAAAGAAAGCTGTACCTTTAAGAAATTCAGCTCATAAACACCAGGCTTTGGAAACCAGGGTTCAGCAAAGAGGAGCCAATAAAAACCCTGTAACTTGAAACCAACCCACACAACATAAGAAGAAAGGAGCCCAGCAGCGCCCAGTTTGCCGGACAAGAAGCTAATTGACCAGAATGTCTGCTGCATAAGCTATAAACTAAGTACATAAAGAACAATATGAACATACAGTTAAACAAAAAGGCCCAACTGTCCAACACCACACTGGGCACCAAACAAGCAGAGTGATTGTTCGAGAAGCCACTGGAGGAAGGAGGAATAATTAGCGCTCTTGTGAATCAAGTGTCTGCCAGGAAGAGGTCTCCATCCCGTGGCCCTGGCACAGCGGCACCTTTGGCCCTCAAGAGTCAAACTGGGGGCTTAGGGGGTTGGTTCAGGCAGGAAGACCCTAGTTCAGATCCATGGAACTTACCCACGTTGGGGGAGTGAGGCCTAGATCCCAGCGCTATAGGGGACAGGGCACCTAAAGCTGGCTGGCCAGCCTGCCTGACTGAAATGCTGGGCTTCAGGCCCCATGAGAGACCCTGTCTCAGAAAATAAGGTCAGGGAGCCATTGAGGAAGACCCTCAACATGTACCTCAGGTTTCCACACAGGCACACAGGCAGGGGACACATACACAGAGCCAAGGTTGGATTTTTAAGGATCTTTTATTGATAAGGATGAAGGAGGCAAACGTATTTTTCAGCCAAACACACTCCACTGCGGCCCACCACCTCTCCTTCTGGAACACGTACTTCTCTTCACGTTTCACCAGCTGCTACTTTCCATGACCGGGAAGGGTCAATTTCTCTCATTTATTGTTCATTGGCTAGGGATATAACAACCTGTGCCAAAAGAGGTGGGGAAGGGACCAAAGCATCCATCCGAGCCATCCTGACACAAGGAGGCATACAACAAAATATCACATCTGTGGAAGTTTGTCCAGAGCTCAGAGAAAAGGTCCTAGGATCTTTCTCTTCTCTCACTAAGCATGGAAGTGGGTTATCTTCACCCTTCCAGGGTGAAAATAGGAACGTGGGATGCAGAGAATGCCACCAAGAGAAAATCCATGGAATTTTGCCTCCAGGAGAAGCTGCAAGGCACAACAGTGGGTACCTGAGGACACAGAGTTTGCAGGCACAAGTTCCAATCTCCCCCTCCCTAAGATCAGGGTCGCCAAGTAACTCATTCACATGAGTCTTCCTTTCCCCTGACACCCATCATGCTCCAGCATTGCTGAGAGCACAAAGACGAGACGGAATCCTCTGCACTGAATTTGACTTGACAGATGTGATTGTTACTTCATCTAAGACCAAGTTCAGAAAATGACAGGCACAGTCTCCTTGCAATGCAAGAAATGCAGAGACAATTAGAAAGTGCAGTTCCCTACCGAGAACACACGCTGGCTGGAGCCAGACTATGCAGGTGCAGAGATAACGCCAGATCAGGCATATGTCACTGGAGATAATGAGTCTAAATGCTCTTATTCGAGTCACTTAATTCTTCTGCACTCACGAAACTCCACTGGGTTCTATCCAGAAGGCTCACAGCCCTGAAAACAATAACAGAATGGCACCTCCCAATCTCACCAAGGGGATTCTCCGAGACAGGGACTAGAGAAGAATTCCCTCTTGGGCTTTAGTTACTCTATGAATTCAAGCCATGGGGAGAGCTACAGCCCAAAGGAAATCATGTCTGCAGCAACAGGAGAACTTGCTCTGGCTTTCCACTGAATTGTATTTTTTTAAAAGAACATGGCAGGCAACACTTATGAGTTGGAACCTAAGTCAGGAACCTCTAAAGTCTGAGCCCCGAGCATCCTAAACCTGAAAATCAACTGCTCAGCAATATAAATAATGGGTTTTTTACTGCCAGGCTCAATGCTAACTCTTTGAACAAAATTTCTTTCAGTTCATGCTCAAGGCAGCCCTACAGGAAAAATAATTTCTTATCTCTCTTGCATGATATCAAGAGATGGGCTTGAGCCTTGTACAGCTAAGCACATACAGCATGCTCTGAATCCATGCTAACTTTTATCCCATCGTGACTGCTTATTGGTTTGGGCTGTTTCCAACTTCATCAATCATGGCTTGAAAATCACTCATGTAATCTTCTTTGCCAAAGAACCAAAGATTGTCATACTCTGGGGGTCCACAGAAAACAGAAAAAAAAAAAGTAACCCAACATACAACTCCCACACACTGATGCAAGTTCTTCTCCAGGAAGGCTTGGTGACTTAGAAGAAAGTATGGCAGAAATCTAGAATAGCCGATGGCTTTAATTATTGAGTGAGAGCAGAGTAAATAAATAAATCCTGGGGAAGGGGGGGTATCATGTAAAGCTGCCTACTACCATACCTAAACACCTGGGTTCAATCTTGCAGACAACATGGTGGAAGAAGAATCCTTCAAGCTCTCCTCTGACTTCCACACACTCACTATGGCATGAGTAGCCTCCCGCCCACACACACATGCACGCATTTACATACACAAAATAAATATAGCAAATATCCTAGAAAGGAAAATGGATTGTTCCGGGTCCGGCTTTATAATCTAAACACTCTGCCTACTTCAAGGTCATGCAGATCTTGTACAATGTTTTTCTGGGAGATTCTGCGTGTCAGGTAGACCTACAACCCATTTTTAACTACATTCTGTACATGGAATGTGAGATAAGGCCCTAAAATTATCACTGTGTGTGTATGTGTGGCTATCCAATTTCCTAGCAGTGTTTATGGAAGACTACAATATTAAACTCTATTACTTCTGCATTACATTGGCTCCTTTTTAGGAAAAATCAACATGAATAGTGGTTTATTTCTACACTCTCCATTTTTTTCCTTTGTCTAAGTAAGCTTATACCAATAACATGGTCTATCACTGTAGCTGTGTGCTAAGTTGCTTTTTTTAAATAAATCTTTTTTAATTTATTTTTATTTTATGTGTTGGTGTTTTGCCTGTATGTATGTATGTCTAGGTGAGACTGCTGGATCCTCTGGAACTGGAGTTACAGACATTGTGAGCTGCCATCTAGGTGCTGGGACTTGAACCTGGGTCCCCTGGAAGCATAGCCAGTGCTCTTAACCTCTGAGCCATCTCTCCAGCCCTGTGTGGTAAGTTTTGAAACCATTATGTTTTTCTTTCTTTTCAGAAGGATGTTCTTATTCTTGGGTCCCTCTGCTTTATTGTATGGATTCAGGAAATGGCTCTCAACCTCACACTAAGGAAGCAACATGCTTGGATTTTTTCAAAGCTCATACTGAAGCTAAGTCAATTTGGGGAGAATCAACACTATTGAATTTTGCAATCCATGAAGATGAAAGAGCTCTGTTTACATCTTTTCTCCTCAGTAAAGCTGGACAGCTTTCACTGTTGAAGCCTCCTATTTATTCCATTAAGTTTATTCATTAGAATCTTATTCTTGGTGGTGGCAGCACACGCCTTTAATTGCAGCACTCAGGAAGCAGAGGCAGTCAGATCTCTGAGTTCAAAGCCATCCTGACCCACAGAGTGAGTTCCAGGACACCAAGGCTACACAGAGAAACTAACCCTGTCTCAAAAAACCAATTTCATTCTTTGAGCAGAACTGGGTATTTTGTTTTTGTTTTGTTTTATTCTCTCTCTCTCTCTCTCTCTCTCTCTCTCTCTCTCTCTCTCTCTCTCTCTCTCTCTCTCTCTCTCTCTCTCTGTGTGTGTTGCATGTAGGGGTCAGAGGATAACTTGAGGTGAATGAAGTCTGTCCTTCACTACATGGGGCCCAGGAATCAAACTCAGGACATGAGACATGGCAGCAAGCACCTGTATGCACTGAGCCATCTCACCTGCCCCTAGAGCTGCTTCTCTAACGTTCTTTGCAGAGGCTTCGCTGCTGTTACAGAAATATTGCTGATTCTTGCATATTGATCTTATACGCTGTAAAATTGCTGATCTCCCCCCCTCGTGTGTGTGTGTGTGTGTGTGTGTGTGTGTGTGTGTGCGCCTGTCCGTCGGTCTGTCTGTATTTCTCGGGATTGTCCAATACCAGACCAACCTACCAAGACAAAGGCAGTTCTACTTATTTATAATCTGGATAACTGTCATTCCGAGTTTGCAGTGTCATTTTGAACAAAAGTAGCAAGAGAGGAACGGGCACCTTGCCTCCAGGATGTCTTAGGAGGAAGCCACAATCATCATTTGCATGAGATCAGCTACCAAGTGATTCTCTACAGAGCTAGATAACTATTTTCTTAGACTAACGACCCATGAACACCCCAAAAACAAAAAATATACTTGCAAACTTAAAAAAAAAATCAAAGCGTGTTTTAACTTTAAGGAGAACCAAAAGGAGCCAACAGACAGCAAAAAAGCATCAAGTCACTAACAACTAAGTACATGCAAACACAGCACATCTCAAGCAAGGACTGCTGCAAGCAAGGAAAAGGTCACCAAAGCGAGGCGGGCCAGGGCAGTTTTTGAAAACTGGATTCTAGGATGGAAATAATCAGGCAGCATCCAACGTTGTTTTCTCAAAAAGGCAAAGGTCTGGATGGCCCAGCAAGGGGCATGTTGAGAATGTGACTGCTGGCTTAACTCCCAGCTCTGACACACTCTCAGTCTATCCTGTACACAGTACCTGCGCAGAACAACTGCTGGCAGCCAACTGGACAAGCTGCTCACTATAGCTGGATACCCACCACACTTAGAAACCAGAACCCACGGTGTGC
Source organism: Peromyscus californicus insignis (assembly GCF_007827085.1). NCBI lineage: Eukaryota > Metazoa > Chordata > Mammalia > Rodentia > Cricetidae > Peromyscus > Peromyscus californicus. The sequence continues at coordinate 90,829,704 of NW_026294562.1, forward strand.
TGCCGATTTATCCCCAGGCCATACATCCTACTGCACAGTGCGATAAATCTGAGACAGAAAGACGAGTGGATGAACAAACAAAGGATTTCAGAGAAAATAAACAGAAATCTAAGAGTCCCTTGGGGGACTTAAAATTTAGCAGGAGAGAGGTAAAGAACCAAAGAAGTTGGAAATAGGGGCAGAACTCTGTCTTTCTTCCCCAGTTTATGAAGTTCACACTTTAAAGGACCTTGGAGAAATGAGGAGTTCTGATCACACACCCCTGCCCTGAACCCAAATATGTGCTCATTGGGAGTAGTAGGAAGGTCCCCAGCTTCTGAAGGAAATACCTGAGAGCCACCTGCCCCTCCATTAATAGGTTCACCATTTTCTTGAGGCAGTATATTGCCCACTGACTGTTACTGCATCACCAAAGTCCCAGGGGCATAGGCAATGTCTCATCTTTCTTCTCTCAGAAAGCTTTTTACCATGAAAGGTTAGTGCCAGCCCGGAATGGTTTAGGCAGTTGTTTTTGAACCTTCCTAATGCTTCAACCTTTTAATAAAGTTCCTCATGTTGTGCTGAACCCTCAACCATAAAATTATTTCATTGCTACTTCATAACTGTAATTTTGCTACTGTTGTGAAACATAATGTAAATATCTGATATGCACATGATATTCAATATGCAACCCCTAAAAGGGTTGCAAGCCACAGGTTGAAAACCACTGGTTTAGAGGAAGACCGTGAGTGCCCACTCTCCTATCCCTTCGCTCAAGACGGTCCCCACTACAAAAAGCCCCTCTGGATGGGAAGGTACTATGACCAACCAGGTCACCCAAGAGATCCCCAGTAGCCCCAGAAGGACAGCTGACGTATGTCTCTGGCCGGCCTTACAGATTCCTTCCAAGTGGCTTCCACCGTGGTCTCACATACACAGCCTTTCAAAGTAGGCCGGGTCTATGAGATGGAAACATCCTTCAGGCTCAAGAGACCAGGTAACCTGCCCCAGATGACATGGTGGCAATTTACTCTGGCTCCCACCCCCCACCACTACCACAACCAAGTGCTAGAAGGTTCTATTTGGCAATACATAGTTCCTAAAGAGGGGCTGGAAAGATGGCTCAGAGATTACGAGCACTGGCTGCTCTTCCATAGGACCTGTGTTCAACCCCCATATCCATATGGTGACTCAAAACTGTATATAACTCCAGTTCCAGGGAATCTAGCAGACAGGAATGTGGCATATACACGCTTGTAGGCAAAATATTGATATGCATAAAATATGTTAATCAAAATATAAAAAAAGTCCTAGAGAGCTCAGAGACACCATTGGTGAAAAAAGGGACAACCCACACAGGAACTCTCTTCTCGCTGTCACTACCATAGCTGAGATGTGCTAAGGGAGCGGAAACTTCAAAGTAGGAAAAAACTGACATATATTCTTAAAAAATTACTGGACAATTACCTACTAAAAATGTTGTCTTGAAATGCGAAAACTACAAATTAAACTCAGGCTAGGCTCTGAAGTGCTTTTTCAGTTCACTTGTCTGTACAACATGTAATCAGGCATGCTCGGAAGATTACCCCAATAAGCTTTGAAAAGAACAGTCATTAGATAAAATCATGAGATAATTGCAGGGTTCTCCGGGTGGGGCGTTACTAATATGGATGCTAATCTTGTCTGTGCAGCCACACTGATATCAGAACCAGGGCACTCCTGAAACTCAAGTTGCCCCATGACACCTTGTTCTCCAAGGTGCATACATAGCAGGGGAGAGAAACTGCTAGGCCCCTGCTTAGCTGCCCTGTGGCTGCCAGGGTCTGAGGACACAAGGCACGGTCCCTGGAAAAGGCATCATGGCTCTGCAGCTACTCCTTTCTGTGTTCATCCTTGTGAGACTCCACACGTGAGGATGGGCAGATGACTCAGTGGGCACTTGCCCTACCACATGGGGACCTGAGTTTGAGTGCCTAATGCCCATGTAAAAAGCTGGGCATGACTGTTACCGCAGCATAGGGAGTAGAAACAGGTGATTCTGAGGACTCACTAGTCAGTCAGCCTAGCCAAAAAGACAAGCTTCCAGTCTGGTGAGAGATCCTGTCTTAGGGCAATAAGACGGAGTGATAAAGGATGACCCATTTCTATCTTGCCTCTGGCCTCCCCACATATATGCCTATGTAAATACACACACCATACACACAGCAAAATGAAAAGCAAAAAGTAAAAAGCATGGGATGGGCAATCTGAGTACATACTATAAAGAAAAAAAGTTTTCCTCTTGAGGTGACATCACATTTTGTAGGTTGTCAAATGAGTGTGAATCCATCAGGTGGGGGATATTACACCCTACATATTTGGGGCTAATTAGGGAGGGGTCTGAAGCCAGAATGCTTGGGTTCATATCCTAGCCTTTCTATTTACTAGCTCTGGGATTTAACTTGCATGCCTTTAATCCACTCAGCCTATTCAACAGGAACATGGCAGTACCTACCCCCTTAGGTAACTGAGAGAATTTTAAAAAAGTTGATTTATGTAAAATAAGAGTTATAAAAATGGTGTGAACTATGTTGTTGAAATCTGTGTTTAGGCATCCCTTGGTATCTATGGAGGACTGATTCCAAGAGGACCCTGCGTACCAAAATCTGAATGCTAATGTTTCTTCTACAGAATGGTGTCATGCAATCTGCAAATATCTCGTGCACTTGAAATATCCTCTAGATCACCCAGAATGCCTAGCATGGTATAAATACGAGCTAAACTGTTACAACCTCTTTACCTGAATAAGTCTGTGGGTGTTTGAAGAACCCAGTACACAGATGACCAGCTGTATAACTGTTTCCTCAAAGCCAGGACAGGGGCAAAACAAGGCAGGTAGGAAGAAACAGGGCACAACAAGGGCTGCACACACTCCCTCCCCTTCAGCCCTTCCTCTGCCAACAGTCGACATCTGAAAGAGAGGTAGCCAAGATTTCGTACCCTATAAACTATACTTTCTGATCCCCTGTTATCTGCAGTAGAATTCTGGTCACCTTGGAAATGCTTGTATTGATAAGTTCATGTATGAACGTCCACAGCACAACAAAGCATGATGATAACATGGTAACAAATAGAGCTAATTTGGGGGAGACAGCACTCACATGCCCAGTGCCCGAACAAACCAAGGGGCTTTACAGTCTGGGTTGCCCTGAACCCCTCGAACAGCAGTCGTGACCCTGAACAGATACTACTCTGTTCTGATTCTTTCATAACGGCACTTCCCTCCCAATCCGTTCCCTACTCCAAAGCCCTCTTTTACGGTATCGCGAGCTCATCGCTAATGGAGACAACTGCTGCCAAACAGGCTCCGTGACACGTCTGACTCGGAACCCGCTGAGATCATGCTTTGGGTGAGAAGGGGGACGCTTTAGGAGTGGGATGAGCGCGAGGGACATACAACTGTGTCTTTCTTCTCACAAGACAAAGTGCTATCAGACCAGAGCTATAGATGGGCCCGTGGGTGAACAGGGTGGGGGTGACACACAGCCATGAGGGTGCCATGAAGAGTCCGCTCTCCCTCCCCCACAGCAGCAGGGTCTGAGGGACTGAAGGAAATTATTGTAAGGCAAGCGCCCAGAGCATATGGCATTCAAGCTGGACCATGTCACATCCGCCATCATACTTTTCCTCTTAAGACCTTTGTCCCAAGGCTCCGCACTGATGAAGGATTTTATACAGGGTAGCATAAAACATCCTTCATGACCTGTCACCATGACCCTTCAGCCATTTTGATCCCTCAGCCATTTGCCCCCTCCTCTGACTAAATTGGCTGAGTTCCCAGCAACTTGGTTCTTTTACCTCTAGTAACAGGAAGGGTGAGAAGCTGTCGCTGTCCTCAAGAAAAAAGCAAGAAGTATGTATGTGTTAGAGCTCAAAACCCAGCAAGCAAGCCACTTCCTTGTCTGTGAAGCAGTCCTGACTCACTAAATCCAATGGCCTAAAATTGGCCCCATGGATTACAAAGAAAGGCCACTCTTGCAGTCCTCCATTCTCCTGTAGCATATACAGAACCGAGGTGAGAGAAATAGTGTAATGTCTAAACGAAGGCTCAGAGGGCTGGGGATAGGGTACTGTCTGTCACATAAGCGCTTGTCTATTGTGTGATGCCCAGTGAAGGAGGGGAAGAGAGCAGGAAGAGGGTAACAAAGGCAGGGGAAGGGAGGGAAAAGAGGGAAGGGGAGGGGAGGGAATGGAAGAGAAGAGAAACATTCACACATGCAACTAATTTTAAAAAACTGTTAAGTCCCCTAAGTATCAACACCACCACCATGCAGCCATCCTGTCCCCAGGAAACGCAAGCCTGGCTTTCACCTGGCTTTCAGGTTCTCTAGTCTCTAGGTAACTTCAATGGTGCCCAGAGGCCTCCAGAGTTCCCCAACTTCCTGTGACCCAAAAAAGAAACAACAAAAGCCTGAAACGTGCCTGGAGTTCACAGCCTGTGTGCCTGTTTCCTACTTGTGCTCTCGCAAAACCTGAGAGGGCTCAGTTGCTTCACAATGGTCCCAAGTCAGTATTCAGCTGAGTCATAAGAGTTTTCTCATTTCACCACTGAGCTGATAAAGGTTCCAAGTATTTCCGGTGCAATTCCAAATGCACACCCCAGTGTCTGAGTGCCCCAGGGTTATTTCACACTGCTGTGGCTCCATGTCTTCTCCCTGCCCTCTGAGCTTGAGAAACCCACTGATAATGAATCTCCTCTGACAGCTCAGACAATGGTGGAAGGGCCAGGGCAGGATGCCCACACAGAAGGGCAACTCTGCAGAGCCGGACCTTACCAGACCTCTCTAACACAAAGGGTTTCCATCACCCAAGAAGCTGGACACCTTTAATCATGATTCTAGGTGACACCACTCACCACCAAGGCTGCCAAATTTCCAGGGACACCCTAAAGTCTTCCTTCAACTTTTTGTCTCTGGAAACCATGAGATGTGGGATGTCAGACCTACTCAGACCCCATGGATGTGTGTGAGTTTGTATAGACGTGCCTGTGCAGCCACAGGGAGATTGGCAGAGGCTGGGATCGGGACAGGCTGCTTCAATGATGGCTTCTCCACCTCATTTTGTGAGACACGATCTCACTGAACCTCACTCTTCGAGCTAGACTGCCTGGTCGTTGAGTCCCCAGGGATCTGCCTGTTTCCTCATGCCCTTGCTGGGGTTCAGGTACACACAGTCACAATGGCATTTCATGAGTTCTAGGGACCTGAAATCAGCCCATCACTGCTTGTGTAATGTCAGTGATGACAAATTTAAGGGAAACAGGACGACGCTGAAAAGGGGGTTCCTCAGGGATAAATGACACACTAAACACTGCAGCTGTGCACTGCATACTCTGTGGATGAAAAGCGGATGCGCACTTTCACCGTAAAGGCAGTGTGCAGCGAAGGTTAAAAATCAAGGTGCTTAATGGTTACTGGAGGGTCCCACCCACATGTGTGAGAAGTAATCGGAGTGTGTCTTCTAATTTCCTACAGGTTGCCTGCCAAATTCCTGCCTTCTTCCTAGGACAGAATCTGCAGTGTTTTCTTTGCCACACTGATATACCCTGTGTCGTTATAAACAAACGCCGCTTTCTTTGCAGCTAATAACCACAATGTGTGGGTAAGAAACCTCTCCAGTATAAATCCATGGGGACAAGGCTGCATTGTGGACATTAAATAATTATAACAATCTGACATGAGTCAGAGGATTGTTTCTCAATGGCCCAACTGCACTTCCAACTTGAAAGTCAACCCCAAACTCTCTTTTCCTGGCACTCTGTCCATGTGCTCTGCTATTGGGAAACAATTCCCATTCTTTATAGTTTAGTCCCGTTGCAAGAAGCTGGCAACGTGGGCATTCATGAAATATTAACACAATACATTGATTTTTTTTTATAAGTGTGGCCAACAGTGGATCAATTATATTACTATGAAAAGCTTTTCATAATTCATTTGGGGGGCATCAGGATCTCACTGCTGGATGGCACTCAGGCAATGAAGCCAGCAGTTTTGAAGAGGTTGGAACTCAAAGGCAGAGAACACATTATACACATGACAGATGGGTGAACATAGCATTCACAAAGGATGGAAGGTGTTTGCATCTGCCAAAAGATGGAAATGGGGCACGAGAGATCAACAAGTTACTTATTAAGTCCATGTCAGTCTCCATAAACAAGAACAGAGAAATCCCAAACACTGATAATTTATCCCCTTATGTCGACCACTGCATATCTATCCACACCTCCCTCTGAAGTAAGACCTAACAATTTCTAGGTCCGAGGAGGGATTCCAAGGTATCTCTTCTCTGAACTTCTTTTATCCCAAAGAGTTTACTATAAACTCTGCTTTCAGTGGCTTTTGTTTGTTTGGGTTTTCTGGGATAAGGTCTCAGTGTGCAGCCTAAGCTGGCCTCAAACTCACAATGCTACTGCCTCCATATCCCTAGCCAAGATGACAGGCATGTGCCACCATACCTGACATACACTGATTCTGAACAATGAGATACCAGCAGTCCTCACAGCACAGGGCCTGAAATAACCCCATTTCCTAGTTAGTGGGAGCCCAAGGAGTGTCCAGCCCCAGCTGCTGATCCAGCTACTAGTGAACATGTATGAGCTTCTTGTTCCACGTGTGGTGTGTATAAACGTCACAGAGATTTGGGGGAACAGCTCACCAGCCACAGGAATAAGCACTATTCCAATCCAGCAGGCCTGTGGTAATACTGCCCAGGCAGTCACAGAAGGCATCGAGGAAATAGGGGTGGGGGGACCACAGGGGAAGGGCCACTGCCAGTTCTGCCTTCTCTACTTCTCCTTCTGATGCTGCCGTGGTCTGTGGCCAGCTGTTCTGGAGTCATCATGACCTCTGCTCATCACCCTATGCTGACAGGGAAGATGTGCACAGATGTGGTAAGCCAATAGCCACAGAGTATGCATTCTCCCTCTGAACTCCAAGTCTCACAGGCAGAAGGTAAACGCTTCCTCCTTCTTGAACTGTTCTGCCAGAATTTCAGAGTCACCCAAATGACCTCTTCCTGAGCTCCTAGATTAGGGCCTAGCATGGAAGCCCCGAATACACAGACAAATGCTTTCAATTATTCAAGGCTTAGATTCTAGCAGGAATACCCTCAAAGGAGGTGGGGGGAGTTAAACTATTAGAGTAACTCTGAGGTTCTTGGAAAACACGTGTGTAGAAGAAAAGGGGATCCCTGGATGAGTAGCAGACAATCTTGACTCAGGTATCCTGGAAGCTGAACCACGTTTAAGACGGATATTCTTGTGATGCTTCTGTAAAATCCTGCCAGCATTTACTGGTGGCGTAACAGGAACGTGACTAGGAAGACCTTGACATGAAAGAAAGCAGGGGTAACAAGGCCAGTAGGTCTGCCTTCCATCTAGCCCCACGTGGAACACGGACATGAGCGGATTACTTGCCATGTGCAAGCATGGCATCCGCTCCCTCAGTAGCTTACCACCAGAGAAAGGAAGGCAGGGTGGTCCCCAGTCTGTCCCACCTTAACGAAAGCCATGCCTGGCTTCATAAGAACCTTGTATGGCCGGGCGGTGGTGGCGCACGCCTTTAATCCCAGCACTCGGGAGGCAGAGCCAGTCGGATCTCTGTGAGTTCGAGGCCAGCCTGGGCTACCAAGTGAGTTCCAGGAGAGGCGCAAAGCTACACAGAGAAACCCTGTCTCGAAAAACCAAAAAAAAAAAGAACCTTGTATGTTCTGAAACACTGAAGATTTCAGTTAGGAGCCAAATCAAACCCTGAAGTACAGCAATCAGTAAGGAACTGAAAAGGACGACGGCATTTGTGTTTCCCCCTGAGCCAGGGTGGAGCCAGGAAGGAATTCACTGATCTTTAAGGCAGTCAACAACTTCCATGTGCCGCTGCTGCTGCCAATACCTTCTCTCCTACACACCCCGGGTCTAAAAGCACACAAGAAGTGTGGGACTCCCCCACCCTTTAGGTCCTGAAAAAAATATAAGAAAGAGATATACCCAATTCTAATATCATCTGGTCCCTAATGCTTCTGAATATATTACAAATTAGTGCAATAATCCACAAATCATTGGAATTACTTGGTTACATGTGACTCAATTTTTAACCAAAAACTAGATTCAGAGAAATGGCATCAAGCTGGTGCCCAGTATTAAGTGAGGAATGAAGTCAGGGCACGCACAACCATGGGAGAACACTGTTGCATCCTAATTCAGTTATACTTCTAAACTCTTTCCAGATTCTTCTATTTATAAATTTATTAAATTTTCAAGTATTTATTTTTACTATTTTGTCGTGTGTGTGTGTGTGTGTGTGTGTGTGTGTGTGTGTGTGTGTGTGTGTATGTATGTGTGTGTGTGCGCACCTGCACACCTGTATGCTCACATGAGTGCAGGTGTCTTGAGTGTCTGCATAGGTCAGAGGCATCAGATCCCTTTGGAGTCAGAGTAACAGGCAGTTATAATGCTGCCAACATGGGTGCTGGGAACCAAACCTGGGCCTTCTGTAAGAGCAGCACACACTCTTAACTACCGAGCTATCTCTCCAGCCACACCCTTTATCAATAACTACACTTTTAAAATTATTTTAAATGTCCTACAATAAAGAATGACTGGAAAGTAATTACTTGGACACAGGGCTCTCCGTATATTGTGGAGGCTGGTCCTGAACTTTCTGTCCTCCTGCCTCAGCCTCCATGCAGGAGTACATCCCTGCCTAGCTATGGGTTGAAAGCCAAAACAAATGGAAACCCCTGAGGAAGGGGCGGCTGGGAGCTCTCCCCACTTCCACACGCAAATGAAGACAGTGAGTGGCCTTGCCATCCCAGAGGAACAAAGACTCTGCAGCCCTGGCAGCCTCCTGAATGACAGAAACCAGCCTCCCTTTCAAAACCATCTTCTCTGCAACTTGGAGAAAGGCCTCTAGAGTCACAGAATGAAACCTACCCTAATCTACAAACAAAACTTGCTTTGATGTTGCCAAGCTGGCCTGCATCCCTTTTCAATGGCTGCTTATCGGCAGCTGCATCTCCATTAAGCACTCAGTCAGCAGCCATTAGGGGGCCCAGTTCTGCACCAGGTGCCTCTCCAGAGAGGACTCAAAGGAACAAGCACATGCCTTGCCCCTCCTTGCCACAGACAGACAGAGGCGCGCACACGCACACATGCACACACACACACACACACACACACACACGGTGCTGAACTTGAGGTCACACCTCACCTCTCTACCATCCCTGCTGGTTGGCAGTGAGAGAACCAGGATGAAGACTCTCCACAGTTATTTGGCTCCTGATGAATTCCTGAATTGCCCCTCAAGCTGGTCTTCCCTTCCATGACATGGGGGCCTAGCCCCAGCATTTTTAAGAGGTTCCCTCCCAATCCAGGCTCAGCGTTCCCTTCCACGGTAATTTTTCTGGCTAGGCTAAAAGTGACGGGGGGGGGGGGGGGGGGGGGGGGCCGTGGGCTAGAGACTGTGAATCAAAGATGTCCAAGATTCCAACGGCACCTCTTTTGTGCAAGCCAGAGCACCCTCTGCACACCCCAACAACCTATCAAGGCACTGTGTATACATCTAGTTCAAAGGAACGGCTGCCTCAAAAGCTGGGGTGGAAACCAGCACTTGAGTACAATGCCAGTGACACAGGACACCACACACTTAAGAGAGATGCTCAGATGGACTCTGAGCACACTCTGGCACCCCTGAGGCCTCAGCTCTACCCACCTCTGCCAGAATCCTCCATCCATGGAGAGTGCTCACTGACCTACACTGTCTCTTTCCACATCTCCCTCACAGCCAGCCCTAATGAGTAAGGGAGACAAGCCACAAACAGGTGAGGGGGGATGAGAAAAGTTTCCACAACAGCCAGCCTGCCTGTGTGTGGCCGACTGTTCAGACCCAGGATGCTCAACATGGCAACAGGAAGAAACACATCCTCGGTGGAGTGCTTGTTCGGCCACCAGTGCGATCGTCAGCACCTCCCGACTACATCCAGGAAAGCTAGACCTGCATGTGATGGACAGTGGCTCCTCTCCTTTCACCCTTGGAAGTGACTCCAGACCCTGCCTAGTCCTAACAGAATCTGGAGAGTTCAAAGTAAACTTGGAACTCAGGCTGACATCCTCCAGAACCACTCCATCTGGAGTCAGGAAGGGAGGGAAGCTGATACACCTGGAGTGTCCACACCAAGCCACATGCATGGTAGTCTTCACTCACTGAGCCCTCAAACAGCCCTACAAGAAGGGGTATGCTGGGGTCCAGAGAAGTGAGGGGGCTCACACAAACCCACATGGCTAGTAACTGGATTTAAAAAAAAAAAAAAAAAAAGCCAGGATGAAAAAATCAAAGGCCGTGGCTTTAACAGCATCTGTCAAATGCACCTTTGGGGGGGAAATGAAACATACAGACCTAGATGGACAGATCAGATGGACGGACTCACATGAAAACATACACAGTTATTCTCCCAGGTCCAAACGTGGGGTGCAGTAGAGAAGACGGTCTGCATCCCACAGTTCTTCCTTCACAATCATTTCCCTCCCTCCAATCCTACAACATGATTTACTTGAAGCTCTCCTAACTGTGGATATCCTTGTGGGTGATCGAAAGCTGCTATTTCCATAGTTGCATAAGAAAAACAAACAAACAAACAAACAAAACAAAACAACAACAACAAAAAAAGCCTGCCTTCCCGGGCTTCCTCCAGCTCTCACACTGCAGCCACTGGCACAAGAAGCATCCATCCTCACAGGGACCAGCCTCCTCCCTCCAAGCCACTCCAGCCACCCTCCAGTGCCCACTATAACTCCCCAGGAGTATCTGGATGCCAGCTACTCTTAGCCATCACCACTCGGCCCCCTCGCAGAGCAGCTGCCTTGGGGGTCATTAGCAGAACTCCAGGTACTTGCCACAGACTTTCCTTTCGGCCTCCCACATTAGCCCTTTGCCCAGTCGGGCCCAGTACCTTCTGCTCTGAAATCTACAAGGAGGGAACTTCCAGTACACACTCCTGAACCCAGAAGAGAACTAGTTCTACATCCCCAATTCAGAGGTTTCTGTTGTCTTTGTTGTTGTTGTTTTGAGACAGGGTTTCTCTGTGTAGTTTTGGTGCCTGTCCTGGAACTCACTCTGTAGACCAGACTGGCCTCGAACTCACAGAGATCCACCTGGCTCTGCCTCCCAAGTGCTGGGATTAAAGGCGAGCGCCACCGCTGCCCTCTGTCACCTTTTAAAGACAAAAATCTCACTTAGTCTGGCTGGCCTGGAACATCCTATGTAGCTTAGCTGAGAATGACCTGGAACTTCCCAAGAGGTGGGGTTATGGCCAGCAGCACCAGCTCAGGCAGCCTTTCCATGGGGATCCTAGCTAGACACCTCTATCTAGCTGACTCTGGCTTGGAGGATCCCTTTGACATAGGTAGAGTACACTTACTTAAAGACCTTCACCCCAGACTCGGGAGCTCGGGGTCATCCTCGGTTATGTGGTCCCAACCAGGATTTGTGCAGGCTGTTGCTGCAAAGTCTTGAGTTCCCAGTGGCAAGGGTCTTTATATCATGTGACCATATGCTCCAAGAAATAATAACGGAACTGACTTTCAAGCAAAGGAAGGGAGAGAAAGTTAAATGACTCATTTAAGTCTTGTTCCAGCAGCTTCCACAGCACCATCAGAAATCTTGCTCCCACCAGCTGTTACTAATTTTCAGCAGTGGCCAGGCATGCACATAAGTCACCTGCCATATTACAGACTTCATGCCCTCACATTCAACCATCACAGGTGGCAGGGCTGACTTCCTGACGATGCTCCAATCAGGGACAACTCAGCTCCACCAGAAGGCCCACCAAGACAGATCCTCTTCTGCCCTGCCCTGGCTGTGGCACACATGACACATGCCAGCACTGAACAGCCACCATGGGCATGGCTGTCTGACTTGTGCATACTGTAACCCACTTCTGGAGTTCAAATGAGGCCAGTGCCACTCAGATCACCTACTCTACACAGAAGAGGCTGGCCTGAGTGCTTTGGGTAAGCAGAGGAGAAGGGTGCTGCAGAGGCTGCTATAAATGTCCTGCAGAGTTAGGGGACACCTAGGCACCTTCCAGTCACCTTTGCACAAGTGTCTACTGGCCTCCAGGCTGACAAAAGTACCATTTCCCAAACTAAGGAAAGAACCAGAGCTGTCACTAGAAGAGGAAGAGACTGTGGCAAAGAACTCATTTCAGGGCCAGCCATTATGTCAAGAAGCTCCTTCAGAGGCACAGACTAAGAGCTCTCTGGTTAAAGGTCATACAAAGAACTTCCAGACAGTGAACCTCGCCCCATCCCACTCCCCAGCAGAAAGCTAAGAAACTGAGCTTAAACAAGGATTCTCAGGTCGACAAAACCACCCAGAAGGTCCAGGGAGGAAAAGTCCAACTCCAAAGAGGCTGCCCCATAAAGTCACACTCCAGCATGGGTGATAACTTCCCCCTAGCTGCACAGATGGAGTCCATCAGCTCATCTTCCACACTACATGCTCAGGCACCTGACCAAAAAGTTACATACAGTCAGGAGAGAATCACACACAAATGGCTGACAGGTCTCAGGTGAGGGGCCACTGACCATCCCCATCCCTTCTTCTACAGGGGAAGGTCAACAGTCAACAGGTTCCCCCTCAGACGTTCCCTGAAAGTCATCTCAGTCTGTCATACTCAGACAATAGCCCTCTACAACCCCTGTCAACACAATAATGCACACAAACATTTCCACTTCCAAATACTTTTTCCAAGCAGAGAATGCTTTCATACATGGAGCTTTTATCGTGAATATTAACATGACAGTTTGACTGTGCTGTTACGCTACATTTTTTCCACAACATTTTTTTTTAAGCCTGCAATGTGGTTTGCTTCTGTCCAAAGAGTGCTACTTTTGATTCTTACCGTAACCCATATATTACTAGTTAAGAGTTTGTCGGCACCCACCCCACCCCCGCCCAAACAAAAAGCAGCCTCAGGACTTCGCCTGTGGGAGCCAATCTACCAATTCATTTGATTGCTTGATGTATCCTGCAATTTTTACAGGCAATTTCACAGTTGTGGGAATTGCATAGCACGTCTGGGGGTCCAGAAACTGAAGACGAAAAGCGAATTCAAACAACCAGGTGGTAGCTCCTAGTTTGCCACTGAACTCTGAGACTGGAGTGACAGTGGGATCATGTACAAGGCAAGATGGCAAAGGTCTTCCAACCCAACCGAATGGTGAGAACCACGCTGCCAGCTTTGGAATCTTCATAGTCAGCCAAGCCCTAGTTGCGTTTTTAAATATATTCAGTACAATATTGAGACCTGAGCACAGTAGGGCTGCTTGCTGACCTGGTAAGCTAGCCACACTCCTCCTATGGCGGTACCTGGTAACCTAGCCACACTCCTCCTATGGCGGTACCTGGTAAGCTAGCCACACTCCTCCTATGGCGGTACCTGGTAGGCTAGCCACACTCCTCCTATGGCGGGTGGTACCGGGTAAGCTAGCCATACTCCCTGGTGGTGCAGAGTCTTTGGGGGTCAGGAGGATCCTCTCTTTCACCTTTTAGACCAGCACCTAGGACAAGATGCCAGGATTTCTGGCTACAAACTCCACCACATAACCAGGGCCGATGATGGTCACTATCCAGAAGCTCAACTAGGGTCACTGTTGTGTGCATCCTCCAGTACGAGAAGTGCTTCGGGGACCTGTCCCACCTGGTCCCACGGTCCCTCAGCCATTTATAAAATAACCATTTAGAGGCTTAATATTAATTATCGACTGTATGGCCTATGACAGGCTTCTTGCTAGCTAGCTGTTATGGTTTAACTCAACTCATAACTATTAAGCTATGTATCACCACGTGTTCTGTGGCTTTACCTGCATCCCATTATGTGTTGCTCCTAGGATGGCAGTCTGGCATCTCCCTCACTCCGCCTTTCTCTTTCCTGTCTCTCTCCTTGGATTTCTTGCCTGCCTCTAAGCTGCCTTGCCATAGGCCAAAGCAGCTTATTTATTAACCAAGGGGAACAACATATATCCACAGCATACTGAAAGACATCCCCCAGCAGGGACCTGTTGAGGGGGCCCCTGAATATTAGGGAGCAGGTCTGGTCCCATTCCAACAGGAAAATACTGTTATCTTAGCTGGACCAGTGAGAACCCTACACAAACCCTCAATTTATTCATGAATTAAATAAATACCCTCAACAATACCACGGTTAAAAAAATTAATAAATAAAAGAAACTTCCTGAGATCACCTAATCAGCTTTGAAAAGCAACAAATGAGCTATAAAACTAACCTGATTTAAATAGATCAATCCTCAAGAAGGTACAAGGTGTATCAATCAATGCCTTCTGTGCCTACTAATCTTTATCTAACCACAGGACACATGGTTCTGCAGACAGTCTCAATTGCAAAACCTCCATGGGCTGTCTTTAAACTCTGCTGCATGGGAAAGGGTCACTATCAGTCTGTCACTGTAGTGTGAGGTGCCACTGTGAGGAGCAGTCATTTGCAAGTGAAACTACACCAAGCTGTGCAAAGAACCTGAGCCCCCACATTAGCAAGTCTACATCAAAGGTACCTGGAGTTTTGTTTTCTTTGAATAGTGGCAATGCTTTTACAATCACTAGGTTACATTACATAATCTTTAGTTCTAGGGTCAAAGAGGAATTAAACACCCGCAATGCATAATTATGACATAACAGTCCCAGTGAATTAGACAGGAGCTGTGATCTGAAATAATAAAAAGAATTTCTTGTAGTAAAAAGTATCCACCTCATAAACAACACTTACAATGGTTCTATCTAATGTTTCTAAATTGAAACTTCCCCTCAAAATAGACAGATAGGGAATGAGATGACTTAGATGGTAACGTGGGTGCCACGTGAGCACAAGGGCCTGACTTTGGATCCCCAGCACCCATGTTTATACAAACAAACAAGCCAGGTATGGCGGTGAGTGCCTGTAATCCTAGCACTGGGAAGGTGGAGGCAGAAGGATCCTAACAGCTCTTGCTGAATTGACAAACTCAGTGAGAGGCCCTGTCTTAAAATATCCAAAGAGGAGAGCAACAGAGAAAGATACCTATAGTCTGCCTCTGGCTTATGGACACAACTGCATGCACAGCCACACACACACATACATACACACACACACACACACACACACACACACACACACACACACACACACACACACACACACCCTAAGACACAAGTAAATAATGCAGAGCAGGTTGTTAATTGTATTACTTATGTTCATTATGAGTATCTGTCCCTCACATGGATGGCATGCCTTCTCTAGATAGAAGTTTTCTGACTACACAATCTTAAGGGGACTCACCCTAAGCACAGCAGATCACTAAAAGGTCATGTGGCCCCTGATCAAACAGGCTCCCTGTATCCCACAGCAGCGGTCTAGTCTATCTCTGTAGGACTGGTAGAAAGTACTTAGCAGGAGGCGGAGGCAGCAGCAGGACAATCTGGCTACCTTCAAGATGCATTCAGTACGTCTGGACCCAGAAGCCAAATCTGATTCACCCTAACCCATGGACGTACTGTATAAGATGCTTTTTCCATTTTTGCCAAGTCTAAGCCACATCAAATATGCCCCATGCCTTCAATACTGTGCAGGATACTTGACTCTCTACGTTATCTGAGCTGTCCTCTGCAGAACAAACACTACAATCTCCGCCTTCTCTCTGAGGAGGCAGCTCCCTTTTGTCCACCTATGTACGTCCAACATATTCAGAAGTAACTGGGCCTATGTACCAAGGACATGAAGGAAAGAGTCCCTAACTCCATGCGTCAGTCAATGAAAGGCACCTTCTCCTCCAGCTATGCTGCCTGATGACGTTCACTGCTGCAGGAGCCACATGTATGGACCACTGGGCTCTCATCAAGCTGCTGAGTCTGGTGTTCATGTCTGCATTAAACCAGGACATCTAGACCATCTCCTTCCTTAGATGACCCCACTCACTCTTCCAACACCGGCAGACTCCTTTCTGCACACTGAGTCAAGAACATAGGTGCAAACTCAGGACACTACACAAAGGCCAGGCACTAAAGAAGCCAGCATGGCCACCCCCCAGAAAATGCCCCCCCACTTCCTCACCTGCTCTCACCTTGGGTCTTAACCAGCTGCAATTCAGATCTGTCTCTTCATTCAGCCCATAAAATATGTATCTATTTTTAACAAGGAGACATGATTAAATCATATCAAATGTCTTGTTTACTACATTAACCTCAGGCTCTGCCTAACGTGCTTCTCAAAGAAAAGAAGATGCCTTGCCTGGAACGGCCAGGTTTTAATGAGCCTATGCTGAGTACAAGAGATCTCCACTAGGGAAAAGCCAGGCTTTTCGGCCCATATTTAAAGGGGTTACATCCTCATGACTGAGCCACAGAATTGAATTTAAAGTCTTGGAATACAAGCTCAGACACAGCACTTTCCCTTCCGCTCCCTGAAAAGATCTGAAGAATAATGTTTGTATTTAGGAAGCAGAATCAAGAGTTTGTTACTTCCAGACCAGCCTGGGTTACACAGTGAGTTCCTACCCAGCCTGAGCTATATAGTGAGATGGAAAAGGAAGAATGTAAAGGACTGAGGGAGGGAGACTTCATAGGCCGTCTTTGTTTTGTAGAAAACATTTATTTTAGGCATTAGATGGAGGGGGGGTGCCTCAAAAGAATGTCCTACTCGTAGATGCGAAGGTGATCTGGATGCAGAGCCTGTGATCCTGCTGACAATCAGGATTGCTTCAGCTGATCTGGTTGGGTAGGTGGGCGTCTCCTCCCATCCCCACCGTTTAGCATTTGCCCCTCCTAGGCTGCACACTGAAGTGAACCACCTCCCCAGACAAAGGAGTACCTGCCTACCCTCCAGGGTATTCCAAGCTACTCCCCTGCTACAACCTCCAGCCAAGGTCTCAAGCATATCGTACTCTATTATCACAGGGCCCAAGGAAAGCTAACAGAACAGCTGTGCCTTGTGGTTTTTCCTAGACTCGGCCTAAGCACTGGTATAGTTTATATACACCACCCAATTCTATCCAGCTTTTATAATGCTTCAAGATTTATTTATTTTTATTTTATCATTATGAGTGTTTTGCCTGCAAGAGAAGAGGGATCCAAAAACTGGAGTTACTGACAGTTCGTTATGAGAATAGAACCCGAGTCCTCTACAAGAGGAACAAGTGTTCTTAACCTCTGAGCCATCTCTCCAGCCCCTCTATTCAGCTTTCTCAGCAAAGGTGTACAGGACACTGCAGTCTGTTTGTTATACACAGACTAAACCCACCCAGCAATCCCATAACTATAGAGTGAAAGCCTGGAATAGAATTCCTTACCTATTGACAGCCAATGACCTCCCGACCTTGGCTCCCCACTGACAACATAGCCAAGTTGTGGGGTCACTATGCGCAGCCCAGAAGAGCCAGTTCCATGAAGACTTGTTCAGTGTGGGTGAACCGCAGCAGGCACTCAGGAAGCCAGGGAGCCTTCCCACCTCCCACTTTGTCTTTCCAGGTGGGCCACACACACAGCACTCAATCAACAAAAGCCATGAAAAGTATTATCATCTTTGTGGCTTATGAAAAGCCATAATTCTCCTTCCTATTTTACTTAAAGCCACCTGAAGTCGCCTGTTCTCAAACATGGCCCACATAAGCCATGGAAGCTACCAGCAGGTAGGAAAGAGGAGCCCTTCCTCATTAGGATGGGAAAACAAAGTGGTTCTAATTTACACACACGCTTCTAAATCCACCAACCGGGGGCCTTCAGAAATGCCCGCAGGAGGAAGAAATTTCCTAGAATGCTGTGTGGCTGAGAACACCTGGGGTTTCAGGATGAGCGATAATGGAAAATTTACCATAAACAGGGAATGTGAAAGAGCTTAGAAAGCCTTTCAAGAACAGAGGAGAGAGCAGCCTCCCAACTCAGGGCCAGGTGGGCAAGGACGGCAGTTTTCTGCCAAGCAGGAAAATATAGGTAAAAAGATTAGGCCTGTGTAACTTTTGTTTTCTACACATCCAGCACCCAGGATGGCCCTGGTCAGAAGGCTGCTTGGCTCCTGGCTACCATGGTGCTTTTTCTTTCTTGACAATTCACTTCCCTAACAGGCACGGTGCCAACTCAAATGAGACTCAGAGCACTGAAAAGCCCTTCAGGTAAACAGTGTGATAAGCTAAACTGAAAAACTAGACAATGTTTTTGGACTATGAGGTAGTTGCTATGGAGACAGTTGCTAATTAACTGCTTTCAAGCAGGAGAACAAAGGGCTCGGGGCAGGCAGGCCTCTGTATCTCCTCGCCAGCGATGCAGCAGCCTTGCGCAACAACAGCACGTCGCTCATATCTGGAATACCTGAGACCTGGCTGGTCGGCTACGTGCCTGGGGAATTGACAAAAGTGCGTTTTCTTCATCTTGACCTGGATTAACAGCACCTGGCCACCAGAACGTACCAGGGAAGCAAGCTGCACAGCGCAACAGCAGATTCAAGGGTACCAATAAAAGGCCTCACCCTTTCCTGAACAGTAATCTTCACTGCGGCCTGGAGACAATGGAGAAGTGTTTGAATGAAGGGTTGGGCAGAAAAACTTTGTTTTTTGGGTCCTGGGGTTGGACCAAAGCTTTGCATGCTTTGCTACATGCTAAGCATGCATTGTATCATGGAGCTACAACCACCAGATAAATGCATGAGAGAATGTCAGTATTTTGTGTGCATGTGTGTGTTTCTAATGTGCATGCATGTGTTGAGGCCAGAAGTCTAAACTAGGTGCCTTCTTCTATTGCTCTGCCTTATTTTTTGAGACAAGGTCTGTTACTGCGTATGGAACCCACTAATATGGCCTGACTGGCTGGTCAGAGAACCCACAGAATCGCCTGTCTCTACACCCCAGCACTGAGGTTACAGACATGTGCAACTGGCCCTACCTTTTGTATGGGTGCTGGGAATCCAAATTCGGATTCCATGCTTGTACAGCAAGCGCTTACCCACTGAGGCCATCGCCTCAGTGCCCCCCCGCATATCATTTGTAAATGATAAGTTTAACTTTTCATGCTTTAATTCAGGGGGGAAAAAAGGCATTTCAAAACAGAGAGATAAATCTCTCCTTATTTGGGATTCAACTTCCCCATGGAAAACAGTGCTGGATATAGCTCAAAAACCAACAATAAAACCCATAAACACACCATACTCTTTGGCCTCAACATTATACACACTCAATAAACAAGCACAAAAGCGCAACTGAAATGTCCATGCCTGACCACTGGCTCTGTCCTCTCCCATCACGATCCCAAGCTGATCGGGCTGGTCCTGAGACAGCAATGATAGGTTCTGAAGGGCTGGCCTCACCTGTAGCCCTTTACTGACATCAACACTGAAGGGAATTAGCACATCACCACTAGTGACCAGCAGGTCTTGGAAGGACTTGGAAGGACTCTGATACCTCCACTGAGACCCAAGTAGTTGTTTATGCCGGTTACATGAAACCTATCTGCATTTAATAAATGTCATTACTATCCAGTAAGCTTTGCCTAAGAGAATACATAAAGCATTCCTCTTCATTCTTAAGAACCTCAGATCAATGTGTGCTGGAGTATCCACCCTCATTACCAGAGGCAGAATTTGGATTAAGCCGGCCATGATTCTCAGAGACACAAGAAGAGGATTCTCAGCTGGACTCTGGGGCATCTAGGTTCATAAACAGCCTCAGAAAAGCAGGGTGGTGTTCTGGCATGGCTGACCTCTCCACAAGTGCATGAGCTGTGAACGCAGACATGCTGGATCACACCCAGGTTCTTAGGGCACTGTCTGTTGCAATACCGGCCCCTTTGAGCTCTGGGTTTCACAGTTACAACAGATACCAGTTTCAGAGTTACTGAGCTAGCTGTGTGCTTGCTACAGTTCCCACTCTAGAGTAAGCAGTCAAGAGACCACAGCTGTTTACCAGAGTCTCCAATTATTAACTACTTTCCTTCACAATGGCATAAAACTGCTGGAGACTTTAATTCTTTAGAAAGAGGGGAAAGGTATTGTGACCAGACTTGTGACCCTTTCTGCCCACAATACCAGTGACCATGGCCACAGTTTCAACTGTATGTGGGCACTGGACCTACCTGCCACAGCCAGGCTCAGTCGCTGGTATAAACTGGGTCTGTTCTTGTGAAAGCAGGAGTTAACTTGCTCTGCAGCAGGCAGCTTTTTAATAAGGCTTGCAGCCCAAGCCCCTCCCTACCTGGGTTAAATTTCATCAGCCAGTGCCCAGGGGCATCTCACCTCGTCTCATTTCAATCAGTTCCCTCTGCTTCTTCCAGACTGTCCCCATCCATCCATCCATCCATCCATCCATCCACCCATCCACACGTTCAACAGAACTTGCCAGCCATGAAAGTTGTAGCAAACACGGTGTGCTAAATTCAGTGAACACAAAAACCTAACTGACCCCAACTCACAAGAGGTACATAGACCAGAGTCACTGACAGGACCCTTAAAAATCTGAGAAGGGGATGGTGAGATAACTCAGTGGGTAAGACTCTTGCAAGCTTGGCAACCTGACTTCGATACTCCAAAACCCATATGGTGGAGAGAACTGATGTCCACAAGTTGTCCTCTGAACTCCACAAAAGTGCTGTGGCAAGTGCCCTCCTCCAGCAAATAAGTAAATGAAATTAAAAAAAAAAAAAAAATCTACGAGACACCCAGCATGGTGATGCATGCCTGTAATATGGATACCTGGGAGGCTAAAGCAGGAGGATTAAGATTTCAAAGTTTCAAAGCTGCATACCAAAGTGGAGAGGAAGCCTAGGCTCCAATGAGATTTGGTCTCAAAAAGTAAACAAAGCAGTGAGATTAGCCTTATAAGACAAGTACGCGTGCTCAGGGGCAGAGGTGGAAACTGGGGAGGTAAGATGCCCTACCACAGTCTTCCTAGAGAAAAAAACATGGCTGGCAGGGCACTTTTCCTTTTTGTACCACCATGCAGGCTCACCATGCTCCCTGTGTCCCAATCTGTATGATCAAGAGGGACCAGACCTTAGGGGTAGGGGAAGAGCTGGTCATCGGTTAACACATTAGGTTATATTATTCCCCCACTCCCGCTGACACCTAATTCTGTGGCTCAGCTGTCTTCCACCCCCTTGTCAGCTCCCTGAGCCAGGCTAGAATAAACAGGAACAAAAACCATGTCTCCCAAAAGCCACCTCTGCTGGTGAGAGAGTGGTCCCCAAGCAGAAGCTTCTTCATCTGCCCTTCTGTCCGGAGTGACTATGGAGATGCCACCGCTGCTCGATCAAAGTCTCTAGACTAAAATAAACGGAGGCCTGAGATCACCACGGACGCAGTAATCTTAGATGGGAAGCCAGGCTCTGACTCATCACTCTCACACATGGGTGGCTGTAGATCCTTCAGGGCAGAGCCTGCCTGGTTCTGGAGGTAGGAAACAATCCCCTACATGTCCACCACAGTGTCTTCACCTGCAGTGGGGCTTGCCCACAGCGTGGGCTCGCCCACTGTCCGTCTCTTCCATAAACCAACCCTCATCCGAACTGGTGAACTGTGCAAGAGCTTCCTGATGGCCACCACGCACAACTCTTCCAGGTCTTCTCAGTTCACACCACCCAAAAAAGGAATTGTTATCCAATTTAATTTATTTTTTTTAAAGGGAAAAAAATTTACTGCAGCACCTGGTAATTTCCCCTCTTTCAAAAAAACAACATTCTCAGCCGCCTACTTCTGCCATCTAGTGTATCTACACATGGGGTTCCAGATGGAACGAACCATTGTTTCCATCCAAGTTGACAAGTGACCTCAAGACAGAGACTTACATCACACACGGCTGTCAGAGCAAAGGGCTAGGAGGTCCTATGGTTCGAACTGCAATGCGTGTGTCGTGTTACGGACACAGCCCAGTCTCTCCACCTCTCTCAACAGTTTCTTCTGTTGAATGGAAATAAATGACAACTCCTCTGGTCTTACAGTTGTTGAACTAAGTAAGGGATATGGTATCTGAAAAGGCGATTGTAAATGAAATTATAAAGTGTTGTGAGAGTTATGCTTGGGAAGCTGTTTTCTGTAATGATAACACAGACGCACAGACACACAATCCGACTGGGGCCTGGCTGGGGGCAGGAGGCAGGGGTGAGGAGCATACCTACAATCCTAGCACTCAAGAGGATGAGGCAGGAAGACAGAGGCCCAGTCTGGGCCACAAAGCTAGACTCTGCAACAAGAGGGAAGAAACACAAAGATTTGTGGGAATAAAAGCCACAGAGTTAGGAATTCAGTTGGCAATAATGGGCTCAAAACCATCTGAATAATTATTGGGAGGAGTTCAAAAAATATGAAAAATATGCCCTCTTTCAAGATTTTTCTTTTAAGATTTTTTTAAGTGTGTGTCTGTGTGTGGGTTTGTACATGTGAATGCAGTACCCACAGAGGCCAGAAGAGGGCATCAGGTCCCCCTGGGACTGGAGTTACAAGCAGTTGTGGGCTGCCTGGCCTGGGATGATGGGAAAGAATTTCAGGTTCTCTGCATGATCAGTAGGTGCTCTTAGCTGCCGAGTCATGCCTCCAGCCCTTAAAATGACTTTTTAACTGCACTGATTGGCATCTGTCAAAGGACAGGCACATGACTTTTCAGGGTTGTTTTATAACTTCAGTAATTTAAACTTAAATAAGTTGTCTAAAGAAAAGGCAAAGCAAGTGCACAGTTGTTTCTAATTTGAAAGTGAGAACTACAGGTAAATTACAAGCAAACAGTGGATAAGTACTTCTCATAAACCTGTGTTCTCAGGTTTTAGTCTGCCATTAGCAGCCACCCAATAAGAACATGACTGTACCTCAGGATAGCTATGATCGCCTATCTTTCTACTTTCAACATGGTACCAGGAAAAAAAAAAAATCACCAGATTTGTGTTTCTATTTATTGCTTATTTACAGGAGAAGGAATGGAAAGAGGAAAGAAAAGGAATTCAGTTGCTGAGCCTACATCTCCACTCCCCCTCCCCTCAGTGTGATGGGATTGTCGTGAAACATTAATCACTACCACCACAGAAACTCAAGCTCCTTTTATGGAGACAGGGCATCTAGAGTCTCAGAGCATCCGAAGGAAAAAGGGAGCCAGGACTGCTTTTGTGCCAAGCTCTGTAAATATAAGATCTGTTTCCCTCCAGGAATCACACAGAGCACCCTGCTGCCTTCAACACACCAGAAGCCTTTCTTGATTTGCTTGTTTCAATAAACGCACTCACTTGTTCCAATTCCCTTCATGCCTGTCTTTGACCTGAAGCTCTGAGATCCTACTATGTGTGGGTCAATGCCTTGTATCTGATGGGGGAAAATACAATCAAATTCTAGCTTTTAAAGAAGAAAGCTTAACCCCACTTGAACCTGACTAAGGAGCCGGGTTAACAGCTGGGAGATGTATTAATCAAAGTAAGTCAAGTTACCACAAAGTTAACAAAACATGCTAGATAACATGAGTACTCTGGAGTCTCTGGAGGAAGGAGTGAACGTCAGGCAGAGTGGTCTGGAAGCGGCAGGTGGAAGTGGAACTGGATGCCAGAGTCTTCAATCACAGGAAGCAGAGAGCTTTCCAGAGGATAGGCATGTATCACTTCCAATCAGCAATCAACAAGCATTTATGGAAGGGGATTTTTAGAGGGCAGCTGAAGTAAAGGTACAGGACGAAAGCGTGGAGTGAGCAGAAACAGTAAGGTGAGGGTGCTGAGGCCACGAGGGTAGGAGTGCAAGGTGAAAACACAGGTGTAGTTTCCTCCCCTGCCACCAGCTTTTTGAGACAAGGTCTCACTATGGCCCAGCGCTCACAGAGATCTACCTGCCTCTATCTCCAAATGCTGGGATTCAAGGCGGGTGCCACCACAAGACTATCTATTGACCTCACTATCTAATGGAAGGAGTCACTTTAATTTCTATTTGCAAGGATAAGCACAGCTAGATTACTTCTGTATTAAGCAACTGGGACTTGAGTGGTAAGCATGGAAGGGGAAATGAGCATACAAAAGATGCCCCAAAGAATAACACAAGAGCCTGGTGTGGTGGCGTACTCAAATCCCAGTCCTCAAGAGGCTGAGTGAGATGGGAGGAATTGTGATGATGAGTTCAAGTACAGCCTGGGCTACATAGCAAGTTCCAGGCTAGCCAAAAACACATGGCAAAAACCCTATAGCAAAAAAGGCAAAAAGATGGCTCAGAGGTCAAGAGTACTCAATGCTTTTAAAGAAGACCACAGTTCCATTTCCAGCACGCTTATCCGGTGGTTTGCCTGAAACAGGTCCAGGGGGATTTGACACCCTTGGCCTCTATAGACACCCACATGCACATGGCCCATACATACACACAGACACAAATAAACCTTCAAAAATTGAAAAGCAAAAATGATGAGGAGGAGACTCTAGGATTATCTACATCTTCCACAAGGGCTTCATCAGCCAAGACATTTCCAAAAAGGGAGAAGATTGAGGCCAGCAAGGTGAGTTAGCAGGTAAGTGTCGCTGTGTAAAACCTGACAGTAGAAGTTCAACACCCAGAACCTACGTATAAAGCCGGATGTGATGGCATGAACTTCTATATAGGAGTGGGGTGGACTGGGGTGGGAGACCCAGAAAGGCAGAATAGCCTGGGAACGTAGAGGCCAGCTAGTCCGGAGGACATCACCAAACGGCAGCAGCAAGGCAAACTGCCCAGAAGGTGAAGGGTCCGATCAGCAGCAGTGCGGGAGTCTTTGCTCTCACCCAGACAGCCTGCCACGAGTCCCAAAGGGGGACTCCAAGCCCAAAGTTCATACAGCACCCCAAATTCAGTCAACTACTCAACACCAGGGTTTCTGTTTTGTTTTTAAAGATTATTTATTTATGTATTTTATGTATATGAGTCTTCTCTGTCTTCATGTACACCAGAAGAAGGGATCTGATCCCATTACAGATGGTTGTGAGCCACCATGTGGCTGCTGGGAATTGAACTCAGGACTTCTGGAAGAGCAGTCAAGTGCTCTTAACCACTAAGCCACCTCTCCAACTATCAACACCAGGTGCTTTTAAGTGTGAGTGTGTGCGTGTGTGTGTGTGTGTGTGTGTGTGTGTGTGTGTGTGTGTGTGTGTGTGTGAGAGAGAGAGAGAGAGAGAGAGAGACAGAGACAGAGACAGAGAGACAGAGAGACAGAGACACAAGAGAGAAAGTGAGCACACATGTGTGTGCATTTGGAAATACAGATCAAACTAGCTGTAAGTATTTTCTAGCTATCAGAGATGTTTTACATTTAAAGACCCAGCACTGATCATGACTTGGAAAAGGTTTTGAATGTGTTACTTTTGTAGTAGGGTGCACACTGGTAACATGGCAGGGTTATCAAAGCTCTTCAAGAAAATAATCCACCTTAACTACATTTTGGAAATTGCACTAAGAAAATTACCAACATTACTACTCTAGGATATTCTCATTAGCTACTTGTGGAAGGGGAGGTGGGGAGAAATCACTTTAATCACAATCAAAAATAGGTAATTAACAAATAAAGCTTATTTGAATATATATGGATATGCATTTCCCTATGCACATTTCTTGATACATACTTACAAACGATTTTAAAATAACTTCAGAGATTTTTCAATGATATGTAGGTATATAAACTATAATCTCAAATCAAGGGTAGTGGCACATGCTTTAATCCTAGCACTTGGGAGGTAGAGGCAGGCAGATCTAAGTTCAAGGCCAGCCTGGTCTGCAGAGGGAGTTCCAGAACAGCCAGGGATATACTTGAGAAACCCTGTCTAGGGAGGAAAAGTTATAATCTCAATATTCAATTTTACAAAAAGTTACAAACACAGGGGGAAAAAAGATAAGATGTATATCAAAATATTAACTTAATTAGGCCATAGTCAATATTTCTGGCCAGGCTCCTTACACTTTGCTAAATAAACTATTTACGTTGCATGGTCAATGAATAAACAAAATAATATTCACTTGATTAATTTCCAGAATAAGAGCTGAATTTATTTTAATGCTTTTCAATTTCTTCTAGTGCTACAACTAAAACGGAAAGCAGGGAGTGTCCTTTACAATTAGAGAATCTGAGTTACAATTTTCACTAAGAGTCATTTGCATGGCAGATAAGGTCACTAACTCTGATTTTTACCATTTTACCATGCTCCTGGCATCATATCAACTTTCCTGTGTCTCATTTAATCCTCACAGTAGCCACACAGCTGTTCCACAGAACTGCCTTGTGTTAAAGCTGATGACCCACTGGGGACCGAGTCCAGGTTCTGCAGACAAAAGCTAGTCTGTGCACAACCCAGCCTCATATTCTAACACCAGAACTTCTCAGAGGGCAACACAGTGGGGTCCCGAGAGCCACTCCACATGTAAGTGTGAGCATCACACAGGCAAAGACAGCTTCCGTGAAAGACAACAGGTGTTCAGGCTAGCCTATTTGTACGGCTAGCCACAAACTTTCCTCAGAGTGCTAAAAAGGACATCGTGGACTCTACTTTCCTTTTCTTGTTGCTCAAGAGGCCTTAGAACCCACCCCCCTCCCCACCCAATGGAGGGTCAAGGCCAGATGCCTAAGAAATGCCCCAGAGGGGATAGGCACTGTTATCAACCAGACCAGAGATGGAAATCACTCTTAAAAATACTTCCTTTCATCTTAGGTCATTGTAGCTCACCCATCAAGGGTTCTAATCAGGAAGGTGATCTCAAAGTATCCCCAAGCACCTGAAGGAGTGTCCTAGGACACACCTGAGGTCACCTACAGCCTCACCTCCCACCCCCTAGCCTGAGTTTCAGGAAAGATGAATCTACAACTCCAATTCTAACTGCTCCCTTTGTTGAGCTTGCTAATAGACCTCTGTGGTACCTTACATTCCTTTATCCTGGTAAACCTAATAGAACTCATCTCTCAAATGCAGGAGAGCATTTCTTCAGAGGACTGTCTTAACTTGGTCCCACATCTCTGTCAAAAGGCCCTGGGGCTAATACTTAATCCCTGTTCTTCACTCACCCACCTGTCACCTATAACTGGGTGCAGCCAGGAAAAGCCTGTTGCTCAGGTATCTCAATCACTGGAATCTTCTCAAAGGAGGCCCTGCCCACCTCTGAAACTGACAAAGTCTTATCAGGTCTTTCAGAGATATCCCATTCCTGACAGAACCTCCCATCAGCCAGGAATCCTTCTTCCAAAGCCTGCAACCCACATAACAAGAAGTCCACCAGGCTGCTTGGAGGAACTCAGGGCCAATGCCTGCAACACCTCACATACCTTTCACTAATAAAGGACTCTACCAACCCTCTCTCCTGCAACACAGTCAGAGGTTGGAAAGGAGGGAGGCTGAATGTCTGGCACTTGCTAGGTATAAGACCAGACCTAATACATTAAACAATCCCAGGAACATCTATCTCCACAGTGTCCTCATGCCCAGCCCCTAAGAGATCAGGATACTCAAAGACTGCCCATGAAAATGCTCCCTGTGCGTGTGAGTCTGCATAGAAGTGTGTTTGCTTCTCTTGGATAGATTGATTCCTTCAAGCAGAACGGCTCTCTGCTGAACATTTGAGAACTCCCTGGTTGCTGTTCAAGAAAGCTCACCACTCACGTTCTCACTGGCGATGAGAGGGGGAGCCCCAGGTCCCCTCCCACCCACACTATCCATTGGCTTACTAACCACAATGATGACTGTGTCCTAGCGTGTAAGGCGGTGTCTGTGTGTCTGGAATACATAGTGGGATTCAGTGTTTGTGTGCCTTTGGGGCAATTTACATACCCTTAAGAGGGAATGCCTGCTTAGATCCACTAGCAACATCAGCAAAAGTTTGGGTCAATAAACGAGAAGTACACAGGAGCTTCTCTTTGAGCCTATCTCATACTGAAGGGAGGAAATGAATACAAGTGACCCTTCACTAGATTCCCTTAGGCAACAGCGAAGGAAATGACATGCATCTTCTCAACCTCACACAGGGGTGAGGACACGACTGTCTTCTTTGCCCAAACTTAACCAGTCACTCACTGGGCAAATGCTGTCCCAAAGGGCACAGAGATTAATACATGTGAACAGTTTCCAAGCTGTCTATTGAAGCAACAATCCCCATGAGATAGGATGACCTGCCCAAAGAATTCAGCTAAGCGGTAGAGGCAACATCTAGGCGTTATGCCCAAGTATCAAGGTAGAACAGAACAAAAGCCCCATCCCTGGTCATGCTAGGGAGAAAGGTCCCCTCTGGGCAAGGGACAGGCACTGTAAGAGGCCCATCTCAGGCTCGGGAGCTGCCCCTAGGGAGCAGGGCCCGTCTGCATGGATGGTTAGTCCGCTGGCCCGGGGACCGAGCCCTGCAGAGGTAATGAGATAAAACCTGTAACACGCACACTGTCACTGCTGAGGTGGGAAGCTGTCACCGGCAAGTGACAGATTTAAATAGCAGAGCAGGGACGCAGGCCTAACACAGGCTTCAAAGCAGCTGGAGGCCACAGCCCCCAACTGGGGCCCTTCTGCTCCCTGAGCCCACTGGGCAAGACCTAGGATGTGAAGTGGTGTCTGTACACCAGCTGAGACCTGGACAGGCCCAAGTCAGGGTGATGCCCACAGCAGCCCAGCTGAGCCCAGCCGTACCCCCAGCCAGGCGCAGACCTCCACATGCCGTGTGCTCCACTCTCGGCTTACATTTGTTGATGCTAATTATCAAGCTGGCTGGGCAGCCATCTGGAGAGGAGGAGCCAGCAGGAAGGCACACTCACTGGAACTCAGGGCTTCCATCTATTCTGTGTCTATATATCTCACCGGCTTGTTCCCCCTCAAAGCATTAGAAAGATGCTGGCTATACACCCCAAACTTGAACTGGAGAGCCCCCAGATTACTCCATCATCTGGTCTCAGTCAACAAACAATATAGCTAGAGAGATGGTTCAGTGCTAAGAGTATGTGACTGTTCTCGAGGACCAAGGTTCGATTCCTGGCACCCATATTGGGCTTCTCACAACTGACTGTAATTCCAACTCCAGGAGCTCTGATGTTATTTCTGGGCTCTGCAGGAATCTGCACTCATGTGCATAGACACACACACACATGTACACGGTAAGGATAAAGTAATAAAAACAATTTAGCAGGATATATATACATATATATGAATACATACACATTTGTATGTACAACAACAATTTAACAGAAGAAAGGGTGGGGTGGGTTGGAGGAAGGAAAGGGAAGAGGGAAACGATGTAATATTTTAACTTTAAAAAAATTAAATAAAATAATAAATCTTTACTAACAAAAGCAATGCTGGTTAGGATGATGTTGGCAGTCATATACCGGAGCTTATATAAAAACTGCGCACAGGAGAAGGGACCAGTACAAGTCACCTCATTTAACCAGCATAAGTAATCTTCCACATGGGTTTTATTTTTTCACCTTTTTTTGTTTGTTTTGGGTTTTGTTTGTTTGTTTGTTTTTTGAGACAGGGTTTCTCTGTGTAGTTTTGGTGCCTTTCCTGGAACTCACTCTGTAGCCCAGGCTGGCCTCGAACTCACAGAGATCCACCTGCCTCTGCCTCCCAAGTGCTGGGATTAAAGGCGTGCACCACCACCGCCCAGCTTTATTTTTCACATTTTTGAAATGGCATATATCTATTTACGGTGTCACCACAATGTGTGTGTGCGCAGGCCAGAGACAGCTTGGGGAAACCTGCGCTCCTTCCATCGTGTGAGTTCCAGGGACAGAACTGAGCCACGAGGCTTAGTAGCATGCACCTTTACCCCACTGAGCCATCTTGTCAGCCCCACTACACCCATTTTACAGAAAGGACTCTGGACTCAAAGGCCTTACAGTCAAAAGTGAGAGTAATAATGCTGGAGCGTGCTCCCTCGTCACAGTGAGTAGCCTCACTGAACACTCCAGGTTTAAATATATGACCGCCCCTTTAAAAAAAAAAAAAAAAAAAAGAATCCCTGGCCTATAACAGGAAAGCTATTGCCCTTCTTTCTAATTATCCATATACACCTGGATTTTTTACCTTACTCCAAGTTTTCCAAGCAGTCAGCCCTTCCAAGGTACCTTGGGCTGTGCCTGAGGCACAGGACACACACTCTGGATACAGTTGGGCCCAGCGGTGAGGCACCAGTTTATTTTCACATCTGAAATCTGTGTGCTATAGACGTG
This sequence comes from Peromyscus californicus insignis, assembly GCF_007827085.1. Taxonomy (NCBI): domain Eukaryota; kingdom Metazoa; phylum Chordata; class Mammalia; order Rodentia; family Cricetidae; genus Peromyscus; species Peromyscus californicus. The sequence goes on from NW_026294562.1 coordinate 90,859,861, forward strand.
CTATAATATGTCTTCTGTCTGTACCTTCTCAAACATATTTTGTGGGTATTCTAAAAACGCCCAGTGAGTCCTCGGCAAGGCTCGCTTACCAGTCTGCCTCTAGTCAACAGGCTTGTCAACGGTTTTTGGAAAATATTTGCCTCTACTGTCAAATTCCCATCATCAAACTGGCTGACATTTAGAATAATTTTCACTCCTTAAAAGCCAAGCCTTCATAAACCCAGTATTTCTTTTCCCAAAGAACATAGTTATTTTATGAAATCAAACGAATATCTTTACTTTTGAATATATTCACTGTTTGTGTGCCATTTAAATGTTTCCTTTTCTTGTTTATTTGTTTGTTTGTTTATGCTCGGGCATGCATGCCACGGTGCAGGTATGGGGTCAAAGGACAACACAGGAGTCCGTTCTCGCCTTCCACTGTATGGGTTCTGGGGCTCAAACTTGGATCATCAGACTTGGTAGCTGCTGAGCCACCATGTTGACCCTGTTCATGTAGCATTTGAGGTGGGGTCTAGATATGTAGCTCAGACTGGCCTTGAACTCTCTGTCCTCTCAACTAAGCCCATGAGTGTTGGTGTTACAAGTGTGCAGGTCGATCCCAGACTTCCCTGGCCAGGTAAAACAGAGAGTGCCTTACCTGCCTTTTCAGATTGGAAAAGAAAGAGACGGCGTCAGGTTCATCAGCTCTCTAACAATTTCAATTTAAGCCAATTAGTACACAGGCATGCATTAAAAACCAACTTCAGGGCTGGAGAGAGGAGTAGGTGGGTAAGAGTGCTTGCTGTGAAAGCATGGGGCTATAACACTGCCGCTCACTGTACAGGGTGGAGACAGGAGGATTATTACCCTGTCTCAAAGAGTGATAGAACAGGGTACCAATGTAGCCTCCATAAAGGCACTAGGATAGACGGACAGGGACACACACAAGGGTTATGTGGGCAGACAAAATACTATGTTTTATGTGCTGACTCTACACACATTATCTGACATATACATACACATGAAAATAGAAAGGGGCTTGTTTGGGAAGCAGGCAAGAGAAGGGGAGTACAGTGACAGGGGGTAACAGCCATCTTTGCTGGCTGTTTTCTCTTGACTGGGTATGGAGCTCGCATATTCCATTAATCTGCCACACATTCCGCCACACACTCCACTGGAATCTCCACCAATTCAGGAGTTCACACCTGGTTTTACTCACCGCAGTACCTCCAGTACCTGGGACAGGATCTGCTATATGTTGTTCTTGACACTCAACTGCCACTGGACTGAATAAAAGATTACTGTGACTAACTCCCGAGCCTCTGCAGTGACTGGCCCACCTGTGCCTCTGCAGCGACTTGGCTATCCATATCTCTGCAGTGATTGGCTCCGAGTGCCTCTGCAGTGACTGGTTCCCCATGCCTCTGCAGTGATTGGTTCCCCATGCCTCTGCAGTGATTGGCTCCCCATGCCTCTGCAGTGATTGGCTCCCCATGCCTCTGCAGTGATTGGTTCCCCAGTGCCTCGGCAGTGATTGGTTCCCCATGCCTCTGCAGTGATTGGCTCCGAGTGCCTCTGCAGTGATTGGCTCCCAGTGCCTCTGCAATGATTGCTTCCCCATGCCTCTGCAGTGATTGGTTCCCCATGCCTCTGCAGTGATTGGCTCCGAGTGCCTCTGCAGTGATTGGCTCCCAGTGCCTCTGCAGTGATTGGTTCCCTATGCCTCTGCAGTGATTGGTTCCCCATGCCTCTGCAGTGATTGGCTCCCAGTGCCTCTACAGTGATTGGTTCTCCGTGCCTCTGCAAGGATTGGTTCCCCAGTGCCTCTGCAGTGATTGGCTCCGAGTGCCTCTGCAATGATTGGTTCCCCGTGCCTCTGCAGTGATTGGCTCCCAGTGCCTCTGCAGTGATTGGTTCCCCATGCCTCTGCAGTGATTGGCTCCCAGTGCCTCTGCAGTGATTGGCTCCCCGTGCCTCTGCAGTGATTGGCTCCCAGTGCCTCTGCAGTGATTGGCTCCCCGTGCCTCTGCAGTGACTGGCTCCCCGTGCCTCTGCAGTGAGCAAAGCTGACCTGTTCCTAACTGGGGTTGCCATGCAAAACACAACCTTCACATATCACATGCTTGAATTAAAAAAATGACTTTATTGCTGGGCGGTGGTGGCGCGCGCCTTTATTCCCAGCACTCGGGAGGCAGAGCCAGGTGGATCTCTGTGAGTCCAAGGCCAGCCCGGTCTACAGAGCAAGTTCCAGGACAGGCTCCAAAGCTACACAGAGAAACCTTGTCTCGAAAAAACAAAATAAAACAATTGCTTTATCCACAATTAAAATCTAACTGGGAACCCCACACTGAACATGGCAATCTTAGTACTAATTACAGGAGAGAACGGTGAGACACAAACCACCCAGGACCCCCAGGGGAGACAGAACTGTAGGGTGCCATCTGAAGACCCAGTGACCTTTTCTGTCCTTTATTACTGAGGCCCTGTGGTGATCTGAGTTCTGCCAGACTTGGATGAGAAATGGCTTGGTGCTGGCTAAGACAGACACAGGACAGAGCCCTGGCGTCCACCTCTTCTGCTGTCAAAGCCCCTGCTCTGCCAAGGGTTGAGAGGCCCAGCTGCTCAGATGGAAACAATACAGGAGGGGCAAGTAACCAGCTCCCCCTCCTTTCTGCAGGAGCCTGCCGCCTCAGGCTTTGCTCTGCACCTGCAAACTGCCTCAGCTTCAGGAGTTCAGCTAGTCACAGAAGCCTGGAGGAGAAAGTGGCTCTTGTGAGCCATGTGCTACTAGCAGGCCACCCTGGCCATGGGAAGGCAAGTGCCTATCTAAAATCCAAGGAAGCTACTCAATGTTCAGATCTATCCCAAGTCCTGAAAATCAAATCACTCGCATCTAGATGCTGGACCATCATGCACGGACTTTCAAAGGAACAGACAGACAGTCCGTCCTGTGGTTTTCCTCAGGGTTCCCACCTGCTGTTCTCCTGGATCGCCAATGTGGGAGGGCCCTGAAGTTTCTGCTCCACAGACCAAACCTCAAAGTACCCATATCTAAAAGTCCCTGCTACCTGATGTCATGGATTGGGGGATGGCACAGTGTAAGCCCAAAAGGGAGCTATTGGGATGGGGGAAGAAGATCCCATTTCCTGCTTTGCCTGCCATGGTCCTGGTTGACTCTGGTTCTCCTGCTGTCGTTACAACACTTACTCTCCAAAGTGTTTCTGTTTGGAATTTAGAATGGATACCCATCCTAGGCTGGGGACACACTGGGAACAACGTCTGAGCCCTGGGACTGGATTTCGGAAGGTGGCAGCCATGTGGGAGCAGCTGCAAACAAGGTTGCCAGCGTGTCCCCAGAACTAAAACCAGGAAAGGGCCTCACTGGAAGCAGCTTCCATGAAAGCTGAGGCGGCCGGCTGCCCTCTCCAGATCCCCTAGCTTTTAGTTCCAGGAGCAGCTGCTGTGAGCCTGCCCTCCCCTCCACGCCAGCCCACAGGAGCACATGCAGGCCCACACGTCCTCAGAGCTCCCAGACCCCCAGAAAGCCCCAGCCTGGGCTCAAACACATCTTCACATGAAGGTATCAAATGACTGGGAAGCAACCTTTGAGCTGACACTGAGAAAGGGCAGGCCCTGATCCTCTAACAGGCCCCACCTACCAACGATCTCTGGGTTTTCCTAGACCCTGGGGCGGGCCCCAAATTACCAAGTTAATGTGGGTTTAGAAAGGAGGACCCTCCCCCCACCCACCGCCACCCGCCTGCTGGCTTCACCACTGGGGGGGGGGGGGGGGGGGGGGGGCTGCAGTAAAGGTGTTTGGAAAGGCTAGAATCATGGGGTGACCAGGGAATGTCCTGTAGGGAGCTCCAGAGTAGAGCAGGGCAGGGCATTAGGCATCTCCCGAGGCTGGCAGGAAAACCATCATGCCTGCATCCCAGCTGGCCAGGCGGCATGTCTGAATACTGAACACATTCGATGCTCACTAACATGTCCACATGGCTTAGCTAGACAGAGTTCTGACCAGGGGTGGTCCTCACTGCTTCCTTTGGTTCTCCTCTCACTCCTCCTCCATCCTGTACATGACCAACACGATCTGGTCCACTTCCAAGGTCCTAACCCCAAACTGTGTTGATGTCTTCCAAAGAATCCTGACCTGTCCCATGCCTGTGGAGAGACCCACTGCATCGAAATTCCCCAATCCAAACATACCGCGCCAAAGCTGCCCCCTAAAACCTGCTCCTCCCTGCTGTCTACCATCCAATGACAGTGTCAGCCATGCAGATGCAAAAGCTCCATCCCACCAACCACCCCAGCACTGTAAGCTCTAACACTTAGTCTCTGCTATAAAGACCTAAAGGCACAATCCCATCCTACACCCTGTCCTTGCCACTCCCACAGCCTCTGCCCAGGTTCAAACCCTCCTCATCTACCAAGAGGACTATGGAGACAGTCTCTTAGAGGGAAGAATAATTCTCCCAAGCAGTGGGTGAATATCCTAACCCCTGTGTGTGGTACATCAACAGAGAAACTGAACTCTTCTAGGGTGTTTCCTCACCATCTTGGCTCTCCCTTAACTTCATTATCACATACCCCGTCCTATCCTTTTAGATGCTCCACACTAGCTCTATGCTCAATCCCTGCATTATGGACTCCGATAAGCTAGCTCACAAGTCCCTAAGCAAACCAGCAGCTAGCCAGGACCACAGCCTGGTAAGTTACTGGTAAGCTGAGCTCCCCAACAGCTTACACATACAACGTCCTCTGAGAATGACCACGCTTCAAAACGCCTTTCAAATAACTTAAACTGAACGCAGAGAGAATCTGTGACAAGCAACATGCAAGCATGTATCCATGTGTGTACCTCACGCCTGCCACTGAAAACACCTCAGGCACATAGACACGGCGGCCGTCAAGGCCCCACTGAGGTTTCCTCTCACCAGAAGCAGCAAGCCTGGGCTCCTGGGTTGTTTCTTATCTAAGAAATGAATAGCTACTCTCATTATTTCATCAGAACATCCTTAAATGTGATTTAAAAAAATGGTGAGATGTAATGAAGGGAATCCTCTCGGGATAAATGGTAGGCTTATTACTAACACCTTCCACAGAGCCCAGCATGCTTGAAAGTCTGCATTGAAGCCGATGCTCTGCTGAGGCAGGGGTACAGAGAGAGGTCAAGTCACAGCATCTGCCCTTGGACAGTCCTTGGGAGCTGGGGACACACAGACAAACACACCCAAACCCAAACTGAATTCTACAGATCTTAGCATAACTTAAGAGTCAAGTCTGGCCGGGCGGTGGTGGCGCACGCCTTTAATCCCAGCACTCGGGAGGCAGAGCCAGGCGGATCTCTGTGAGTTCGAGGCCAGCCTGGGCTACCAAGTGAGTTCCAGGAAAGGCGCAAAGCTACACAGAGAAACCCTGTCTCGAAAAACCAAAAAAAAAAAAAAAAAAAAGAGTCAAGTCTGCAGAGCTCTTTGCCGGATGATTAACAGTGTACTAGCTAGAACAGGAGCTAGCGATCCTCCTTGCCTGAGACTTCAGGGACCAATGGCTTTGTTAAGATATTTTCTATTTTATGTGTACTGATGAGTGCCTGCATACTTATGTGTGTGTATATATGTATATGTATGTGTATACGTAGATGTGTGTATATTATGTGTATATGTATATATACATATATGCATATGCACTAAGTGCATACTTGTGCCCTGGATGCCAAGAGTCAAATTCCCCTAAAACGAGAGCCACAGGCAGTTGTGAACCAATATGTAGGGTGCTGGGAACTGGACCCAGGTCCTCTTCACAAGCAGCTGATGTTATTAACTGCTCGGCCATCTCCAGCCCTAGAAGGGATATTTATTTATTTATTTATTTATTTATTTATTTATTTATTTATTTATTTGTTTGTTTTTGGTTTTTTAAGACAGGGTTTCTCTGTGTAGCTTTGCGCCTTTCCTGGGACTCACTTGGTAGCCCAGGCTGGCCTCGAACTCACAGAGATCCGCCTGGCTCTGCCTCCCGAGTGCTGGGATTAAAGGCGTGCGCCACCACCGCCCGGCGGGATATTTATTTTTACAAGGCCTTGAAAGTCCAGTAGGATTTTCCCAAACAGAGAGTGGAATCAAGGATGCCCCCAGATTCAGGAAAATACCTTCTCCCTTTTCCACTGTGACCTGGAGCCAAAACTACCCGAGCAGATAGCAGTGTGGAAACACCAGGCTCCTGGGACAGCAAGATCAGAATTCTGGCTTTGGACCCAAACTGTGCCTTGTGGCTTGGCTGGAACAATAACTAGCTATATAATCCCAGGCAATTAATTAGACTTTTCTGGCCTGTAATGATGTTCAAGGCTGTAGCTACTTTAGACGTGTGAATGTCCTTATCAGGACATCACCATGCCCTGGACCTCTTCTAAGAAAAAATGGTCACATTGAGCTCTCTCCTTAGAAGTCATTTGCTGTATGAATTATGGAAATAATGATGGCAGCTATTGTAAAAATCCAGAGACTTAAATAAGTTAGGTATTTAGAACAGTACCTGGCACACTGCACACACAATAAAAATAAAAATGTTTTTATTATCACTGCTATGATTCCCTGTCACAATACCTGCCCCATTCAGTCCAGGCTTCAGTTAACACACCGTTCTTTCTTTCTATTCTGTTTTTTAGACAAGGTCTCTGTGTACCCTGGCAGTCTAGGAACTCATACTTGTAAGCTAGGCTGACCTTGAACTCAGAGATCTGCCTGCCTCTGTCTCCCCAGTGCTCATGCCCAGCCATAGTTAAACACATTTCAAAGGGCTCTTATCACTATGCCAGTGTTCAAGCTACTTGAGAAGCCTCTGCAGCTAGAAACGCCCAAGGGTGCTGTCACAGGGAACACAGGCACTGAGAATGCTTGCCCAACACACAGCTTACAACCCTAGTAACCTAAACAACCTGACAGGATCTTTCATAGTCAACATCCCATCTCCACTGAGAGTTGTGTGTTGCTGCAAGACAGTAAACGCAACCACACATCCTAATGTGGAGTCTGCAAGCTGAAAAACAGGCGATACCTAATGTGGGGCACTCCACCTCCACAATCCCCTTTTCACAATCAACCGTTTAAGGCTGCAGCTACTTTAGAGGTATGCGTGTCCTTATCAGGACACCACCATGCTGGGGCCTCACTCAGAAAGTGGTTATAAACAACCAGCTCTCCTAAGCTGTCACGGAAGCAACTGCGCTTGGAACAGAATCATTCACGAGGAGGACAGCTGCCGGGTCATCTCAATCCTGCAGCGAGCAACTCACAGGTGACACAGAAAGAGGACAGGCAAGAGCAAGTCATGGAGAAAACTGAACTTATAAACATACAATACATGTCAACTGGCACTGGGCTCATCAATTACATATCCTCCAGAGAATTCTCCTTTTTAACTTATCTAAAAGTTTCTCTGACACTTGCAAAAAGAACAATGCTCTACAGAAAATTTTCAGGTAATGACTCAAATCATTTCCTTAAAAAAAAAAAAAAGTTGTAAGCCGTGCATGGTGGTGAATGCCTTTAATTCCAGCACTTTTGAGGCAGAGGCAGGTGGATCTCTGTGAGTTTGAGGCCAGTCTGGTTTACAGAGTGAGTTCCAGGACAGTCAGGGCTGCCCCTTCCCCCGTGGGGGGGTGTGTGACAATAACAGGAAATGGCTGTGGAGCACAGGTTCTCTCTCCCTCCTTCCCCGTTTGAGACACAGTCTCACTACATAGCTCTTGCTTTCCTAGGACTAACTCGGTAGACCAGACTGGTCTCTGCCTCCCAAGTGCTGGGATTAAAGGTGTGCAGCAATGACTGGAAATTAATTTTTTCAATAAACCTACAGGCCCCGGCAGCAGTGTGCATTCTAGAAGGCCAACAAGGAAAGAAAGAATGTTACAGGAAGAGAAGTTTAAAAAATAATATCCAGATGGGCTTCACAGTACAGATTTGACTTTGTTATTTACCTGAAAAGGAGGCCTTGTGGAAAGGGAAGGAGGGTAGACAGACATGTAACAGAAGCATGAGGTCAATGAAACCCATCTGCAATGAACTATAATCTAATGAGTGATTAGAGTCAAGCGAGATTTTGCAACATGCCATAAAGTCCCTGGAGCATTTTTAAATGCTAAACGCACCAACTGTGCCTAAAGGCAGGGCAGGTAGGAGATTGCTTGCCAGGAATCTGTTACAAAGAATAGCATGTCATCAGAAAAACTACTGGCATTAAAAAAAAAAAAAAAAATTTCCCCCAAACACCATGTCTATTCTCAAGTGCAGGCTGACTGACAAAAAATCCCAGCTCGGCAGAGATCCAACTCCCTCTGATGGCACCCATCCTCTGGGCATCTGAAGAATAGATGTGTGTGTGTTCCCCCACCCACCCCAGCGCTCTATCACAAGGCATAATACAGGACACCCCTGACTGGTCTGGACAGCTGACTGACAGACCCAAGTGTTTGGGCACCTGCTGAGCTCCTGCCTCGTGTCCTAAAACCCATGCTAAGAACACTTTGTTCTGTCTCTCCACCCCAGCACAGACCCTGTGACCCCCTGTGCCCCAAGCTTGGCATCCCAGCCACCACAAGTGAGAGAAGAGATGCTCTCTGATCCCTACCCTTCCACCCCAGGATCCCTCTGTGGCTTCCCAAAGCAGGACCTTGGGGACACCTTGCCACAGTGCACCCAGGCACCATGGCTCCCTTTCTACTATTTGCTGTTCTTCACAATTGTCTTTAACGAGTAGTACTGACTTGGAGGAAAAAATAAATTTGATATAATTATCTCTTTTCCTCTAATTCCAAAAGCAACATATGTTCACTATTTTTAAAATCCCATTAATACCAAATCCTATCATAGAGAGGAGTACTGCAGCCCTGTTTCCCCTCAGCGCCCACTGTAAGTTGTAAATGACTCCAGATTGTTCTCTGTGATCCCACCCACATAATGCATTCATAATCTTTTAAATTTACTAAGTTGAAAGATACCAAGAAGAACCTTTACTTAGTAATCAACAAAGCATTGCAATGGTTATATAGAAATGGTAATTTAGACTTGTTGATAGGTTTCAGTATCAACAGAATGAGATGCAAACATAAAACTAGACCACCCATCACCAAACAAGGACATGGGGCCACCCATCACCAAACAAGGACATGGGGCTCTAGAGGTAGAGGTTGGCAAGGGGAAGGTGGGGTGCGTGTGTGTGTGTGTGTGTGTGTGTGTGTCTGTCTGTCTGTCTGTCTGTCTGTCTGTCTATCAGACAGCATCTGTCTTCTCCCCTCTCCCTGAGGCTGCAGAACCTCCTGCCCGCTATGGGGCTCCTCCCCTCTGCCCAACAACAGGCCCCTACAGGTCCTTCCCATCACATGTAACTCAGGCCCATAAAGTCTGCTCTACACATAATCCACTCTTCCTTTGCAGAAACTCTGCCCAATCTCTCCTTAACAACACTCCTTGGGCCAAGCCTTCCCAAAAACCCTAGACCAGTTCTGTTGGAGGCATGTTCTCACACATGACTGCATTCTCTCCTGACGCTGCTAAGGAGAAGGGAGGAATACCTTGGTTTTCTTGTCTCCATTCTGCTGATGATAACTGGTCTAAGGAGACCTCACAAATACATATGGTGTGTAACCAGACAAAAAGGAAGCATGTCTTCTAACCTTCAAGTCCCTTCTCCTCAGGTTCTGCCACCTGCTGTCTACTGGGTTCAAGCTATTCAAATTTATCAAGCTCTTTCTACCCATAGCCAAGGGGTCATCTAAAGTTCCCTAGAAAGGGTGATCAGGTACCTTATTCAGAAATACACACTGTACTTCTTCTAAACCAACACAGATCATTGATGGCCCCACATGCTTGTCTTCTTCCTTGTCTCCATGGCCACAGCCCACATTGACACATCCTGGCTATACCAGTGTCCATACCACAAAACTCACTCAATCTTCCTGTCTACTCAAGAGCCTGCAATCCCGTCCCAACTCTCACTCAACAGGGCCGCCAACAGTCTCCATCTGTCATGACTGGGGCCCTCGACATCTTCCATGTTCTCCATCCCCACACACACCAGCTCCCACTCTGATGTCAGGCTATGGATAGACCTAAGATATTTAATCATGCCAATAGCCTCCCTTGAAAAAACTAGCTCTCCACCTGACACAGAATTTAATTGAAAATGGATTGCACAATGTGGTATGAAACATGACACTTTTAAAGCAACAGAACAGAGAGCCTCTAGGCTAGGCACTGAGCATGACTCACAGAAGGAATGCTAACCCCTTAGACAGCAGGGAAATTAAGATTCTGCTTTTTGCTAATTAAAAGTTTTACCCAGCTGGGCACAGTGGCACACACATAAAATCTCAGCACTAGGGAGAAAGAGGCAGAAGAATCAGGCATTCAAGGCCAGTCTCAGGCCAGATCCTGTCTCAAAAAGAGAAAAAACAAAAATCCTACTCACTCCCCACTCAAAAGTTTTACTAACCTGAAAAATTTTGGGTTTTTTGATGCTCACCCCTCCAACCCCAATACAAAAAAGATAGAAGAAAAAAAAACACTACAAAAAGGAGAAAATATTTCAAGCCATGAATCCCACAAAGCCCTTAATCTAGAAGATTCTCCAAAACTCCAATTATGAGATAGAAAAAACACCTGAAGTGATGTCACCACCAAGGAAGATGTATACCACCAAATGAGCACAGGAAAAGATAGTCCACTTTAGCAGTCCCTATGGAATGCGAACCAGGAAAGCAGGGGCTAGTGTGACACCCCCTTTTTACAATGGGGAACATAAACAGAGACGGCTAGGATGAAAAGGCGGTGAGGGTGCAGAGAATGGAGGGGAGAATGTGAAACAGTGCAGCCACCTTGGAAAACAGCCTGGGAGTTCAACGTCCACCTCCTGAGTTATTTACCCCACAGAGTCCACTAGAAATCCAAAAACAAATGCTCCCAGAGGAGAGGAGGTAGCAAAAGGCCAGTCAATCTAGATGCTCTCCAAAATATGTTTCACCGTTTGAACCTGAGATGGGGAGATGTCTCGGTGGCTAAGAATGCTTGCTGTGTAAGCATAAAGGACCTGCATTCAAATACCAGCATTCATGTAAAAATCAAGGCATGGCAGCATACACACCTGTTGTCACTGTGCTGTAGGGGACAGAGACAGGAGGATCTTTAGGCCTAGATCCAGACTCATCAAGGGTCACTGTCTGAAGGGAAAAAAGCAGAGAGTGACAGAAAAGGACACCTGATGTGATCTGGCTTCCACGTGTGTGTGTATAGATCTCCACACCCACATACACGCATACTGCATCATACCTACAAACACACAAAAGTTTTGTGGCTCACATACACTGTGGGATGCTTCTTAATGATAAAAAGGGATAAATTGTTGATATGCACATATAACTGGATCGTCTCCAGGAAATGAGTGAATGGGACTGAGTTGGGGGGGTGAGGGATGCCACTGTCAAAAGACTGCATACATTGGTGGTTGCCAGAAGACAGAGATAGGTAAGGAAAGGGCAATACAGAATGTGGCGGGGTCAATAAGGAGCAACCCAGGGTTTTGCATTCTGACTGATGGAACAGAGAAGACACTGCACACAACCCAACGAGCCTGACTACGCACGCACGCAAGTATAACTGGGAAAATCTTAGTAAGATCAATGGGTTGTGCTGATGTCAACATCCTGGCTATGGTATCACAATTGTGCAAAACCTAACCATGGGGGCAATGAGCAAATTGCACACAAAGAACCCCGTTGTGTATTATTTCTTACAATTGCATATGAATCTATAATTATCTCAATAAAATTTTCAACAAAGAAAGTAGTAACCTCCAACTTCCCTTGGGCCCTCTGTGGTTCAGCCAGCAATTCTGTTCACCCTGTCTGTCTAGGTCCCATTCTCCCACAGCTGCACGAAGCCTACTCCACTCCTCCACAGCTATGGGCCAGCTCAGCCATGTGGCCTTAATCACTGTCAGCCCTCCAAAGTCCCTTCTAGCTTTTGCTCCATCAAAAACACCCGCAATTCACAGACTGCTCTCCCTGACTCACCATGTGGCCACACCCATCTCCTGCCCTAAAAATTAGTCTTCTCTTAACTTGACAGCCATCCAAGGTATCATGTCTCTTTCACATGTGGTCAAAGACCACCACCTACACCCACCCCAGAGCCTAGGTCATGATAATGGTCCTGGTGGGTAAAAGGCAGACTGAATGAAGTCACCCAGTTCACAGTGTGAGGAGGACATCAGGAGTCACTCGGTTCTTTTGGCAATTCGAAAGACTTTATGCCCACCAGCCCTGTGGTTCTCAAACCTGGATGACCACCTAATTCACCCAAGTACTCAAAGCACACTCCCAGAGATTCTTTGAGTATTCCTTCCATTCCTCTCTCCCTCTCCCTCCCCACCCCTCTCTCTCCTTCTCTTCCCCTCCCCTCTTAGCTCAAGTTTCTGCTGCTGATAATCATGTTGAGGAACCAGACTCTTTCGTTTCAAAAAGCAGAAAAGGCCATCTCGGGGTTGGTGTGTCGCTCAGCAGAGTGCTTGCCCAGCACGCACAAGGCCTATGTTCAACCACAGCACTGCACACACTGGGCATGGCATCCCATTCATGCAATCCCAGCACTAGGGAGGTGAAGGCATGGAGAACAGAAGTTTAAGGTCATGTTCCTGGGCTACATAGTAAGTTTGGGTTATATAAGACCCTGTCAGAAAGAAAGGAAGGAAAATTGGATTGGGGGGGGGGGGGGAGAGATAGGAAGCAATGTGTTTTCTCTCCTCACAACTCCAGACATTTCATTTAAAATCTACACCAGGGGCCTGCAAGATAATTCAGCAGGTAAAGATGCTTGTCCCCTCAAGCCTGATGACCTGAGTTGGATGACTGGAACCCATAAGGTCGAAGAGAAGAACTGACTACCGCAAGCTATCCTCTGAGTCCTATACATGTGTGTGCACTGTACAATACACACACATAATGATGTCTTTTAACCCACGCCAGCTTCGGCCTTGCTAAACTGCTAATCAGGCCACACAAGCCGCACCACCACTCCTGGAGTATGGGAATGCACTCTCCTCCTTCGTCCATCTCCAACCTGAGCTCTAGGCCCGAGTTTCTAACACCTCACAGGGCAAGCCCCATCGACAGATACCTGGAACAAGTACATGACGCAAGGCACCTCATTCCCACCCTCTCCCAAACCTGCCTCTCCTGTCTCTACTCCCCACCTCATTCCACAGTCCACCTACCTCTCCATCACCCAGGAGTAACCTCAACATAAACCTCCCATTCTTTTACAAACCACTTCTGGTCAGCCGGTTCCGTGGGTTCCACCTTGGAAACTTCCCCCATCTGCAAGGCACACTCTAGCATCAGCTGCAATGCCAACGGAAGAGTGGTAAGAGGCATCTAACTCGTCTTTGCCTGAAGAAGTGGCTTTGTAATACACAGAGTGAGTCATGTCAGTCATGTACCTCTCCCAAAACGCTGCAGAGGTCTCACTCTACTCAGAATGAGTGCCAGACATCTTGGTGTGGTGCACATGCCCTCCTCGGTACAGTACCTGGCTACACTGGCAGCTTCTATACCACCTGCCCAGGTGGCATCCTCATTTCCCTGCTCAGACTCATGGTAAGAGGCTCTCCCCTTTCTACCCCGCCATTCTGAAATTCAGGCTCCAAAAGTCTTGTGAAGTTCCCTGTCAAGGTCTATGGCTATACCACCCTGAACAAGACTGATCATGTGTGAAGTCACCTACAACTACCTACAAATATGCCTTCATCATCTTTGGCCAGAAGGGGCTTATAATCTAAAGAAACCACTAAGTGTTTCCTTCCCCAAAATTCAAAGTTATAAAAGGTAATTGTCTATCTCTCATTCTCACTTGCCCACTCATCTACCTTGAATTAAACATATGGAAATTAAGCCTGGCGGTGGTGGCGCACGCCTTTAATCCCAGCACTCGGGAAGCAGAGGCAGGCAGATCTCTGTGAGTTCGAGGCCAGCCTGGTCTACAAGGCAAGTTCCAGGACAGGCTCCAAAGCAGAAAATTCCCAATCATTTTTCTCTCCCTCCTTCCCCACACCTTTCCCCACAACACTAAAGTGTGTACCTCGACAACAAAATATACTTCCATGGTACACTTAGTTGTACTGACTGACCTGGCTAGAAATGTCCACTCCAGCTTCTCTGCTGTGTGACCTCAAGCTTCCTCAGCCACAAAATGGAGATTCCTAGAGTTCCTTTGTCACTGGGTTGTTAGGAGGACTAAGGAAACAACGGCATTCTAAAAAGCAATTCAAACAGGTCATCTGTTTTCATTACTTCCTATATATTGTCCCCAACTCATAGTCAGAACACACACTTCAGTGAGTGACTTCTAAATCCACCTGACTCCTGACTGTCCACTGCCATGGCAAAGTCCTTAAGAAGTAGAAGAATTTGAGAATGACTTGGCATTTTTTTCCTTTTCCTCCCTCATGACCCATTACTAAGCCACACACCTCGGGAATAATCGCCTGCATGTCTACCCCCACCCCCACCCCATTATTTCCCAATCAAAATACTGATGACAGGGGCTAGTCTCACAGGAACCAAGCTGGGTCAAAATCCCCTATTACTCATCTGCAGTGAGGAGCCCAGAACTCACCCTGGCTCCCCTGGTGTCCCTCTTTGGATCAGAATTCCTTCCTAATCCTCCAACGAAGAACTGACAACACACGTTACAAAAACAAGGGTCCTCTGCCTTCACCTATGCGACAAAATGAGCAAGCCCCTCTCTCCTCTCCCCTTTTCTACCACTGCCCACAGCGGAGGTTCTGAGAGCGCAAGCGAGAAGCATCCAAGATACTTCAGTGCGTCTGACCCTACAAAAAGTCTGCAGGAAGCACACAGAGTCCCTGTTTCCCGACGGTCCCAGGGTAAAGCTCTGTGTGTTTCACACTTTAACCAATCGTCTTGAAACAACAGGTAGGTAGGTAGGAAGGAAGGAAGGGAGGGAGTTAAAGATGTCATAGGATGCTCAGACGGATAACTAGCAAGATATGTTCATCTCAGGCCCCAAGACACAGTTTCCTAAGATCCAGCGACTGTAGGCACTGGAGTCTGTAATCATTTACATACCAGAGCCTCCACAGACGCAGCCACCGTCCTCAACCCCAAAATGAACCATGAAAGCAGTTTTCCTGTGGAGGCACAGACAGTCAGTCCTGCCTCTCCTTAAATGGTTCTTAGGGCTGGGTAGAGCCAGCATGGGCCCCTCTAGCTGTCTGATGGGCACACAGTTGTGTTCACCCATGCACACTCATTCTGATGTCCCTGGGCAGATGTCCTGACTCACTGAGCAAGCCCCTTCCTCTTGAAAATACAGGCCAACAGGCAATCCCAAATCCCGCTCGTGACTGGCAAGACAGGAGTTAGAAATGGGGGAGAGGCACACATCCATCTTCCCTGTCCCCCTGAACTAGCTAGTTCTCTAAGACTGACCAGCGGACCTAACATCCCAACAAAAGACACCCCCCACATAAAGCTGGGGATATGAATCACTTGACAGAAGCCTTGTCTTACATGCATGAGATCCTGGATTTAATTGCCAGCACCACTTAAAAAAAAAAAAAAAAAGCTGGGTAGGGGGCTGCCTCCCACCCAGCTGTTCTCAAGAAAGAGGCTAGAGGTGTCTGCTCACAGAAGGAGAAAGTCATTGTGTAGCAGTGGCTGTGCCTGCAGAGTCTTAGGACACTAGAACCTTCCAGACATCTTTCTGGCCAGCATCAGGGCCAGCCTTGTGATCTGGACCCTCCCTGCTGTGTTCTCTTCCTGCCAGCAGCAGGCCAGGTGTCCTGGACTTTGGTCGCCAAGAACAAGCTTCAAAAGGCTAAGTAGAAGGTGACCATCTTCAAAGCGTCCTCAGACTTCCCAGAAATCTCTGGCACCCGGCCCTGACCTCAGGTCAGTTGCCGGCAAATGAACTTGTGACAGCTCCATGAGGGCAGGGACTCTGACTGTGTCTGTCTGGTTCCCTGCCGTCATCCTGGCAACCCCAAGCATGAGACTGGCATACAGCTGGTGCTCAACACTGATCTGCTGGATCCCTGGGCAATGGCTTCTACCAAGGATGGAAAGAAAGGCTAGCAGGAGCAGGCCAGGCTTTGGAGCTAGGCAGACCTAGATCTGAAACTTTCCAGACACCACATCCACAGCTTCTTGGCCCCTCCCTGCCCAGCCCCCTCATCACAGCACCTCAGGGAGCTCTTAGGGAAGTTAGCTGGAAATAACATATAAAGCCTTAGGACAACACAAGGCAGAAGCCTCTGCCATGTTTTCGGTTCACAAACACTTATTTAGCACTCGTATGTAAGATGTTTTTCAATCCCAATGTGCAATACCAGATCACAATCACTTCAGTTACTTTTTGTAACAATCCTCTGAAGTTGGATCTTCAGCCTTTGAGACAGGGAGAAGGAAGAAGGCAACTTGCCCGAAGCCGGAGACCTAAAAGTGCAGGGCCAGGATTCATATTAATTACACAGTCTAAACTGCTAAGTACTGCACCTGTCTGCCTCTAGGGCTGACAAGCACTGCAAACTGGTTTCTGTCCCAACCCTTGTAGGATTCCAAGGACATCTGACCACACTGCCAGACTGGTGTCTTCAGTTACAGGGGAAACAGACACAGGTACTCCCCTGGATGGGTGCTCTGTTTTGTCAGTTTCCACTGTAGGGTGTACTCCCCTGAAATCTAATTTTAGACAAGCACATTCACTAAAAACTTCCCTCCCATCCCAGCCTCCCCACTACAAGAAGAAACACACAGCTATGCAAAAATAAGATAAGAAATGAGGGGCAGAGCTAAAGAGAGAGGTCTGTGTGCCTTTAGAGCAAATGCAGAGGCAGAACCTGAGAATAAGCGCTGTACATCAGGGAGCAGAGAAGACGGCCAGGCACACAGAGGCCGGATACACAGCCTCAGATGCCCAGAAATCCAAGGTAACAGAAAATTAAGCCATTTTCTCCAAGGGACGAAAGCTTATCATAAAGAACTTTCCATTTACTCTCCTGTCAACCATGATGGAAATCTCGTTACCAAAACAAAGCAACTGACCCTGCTTTTTCCAATGTTTCAGGACTCGTGACATCACAAAGAACTCCACAAATGCTCAGAGGAACAGCAGCATTCTCAAGGAAAACACACAATGACTGACTGCAGAGAACCCCAGTGCATTCGTTTTTAAAGCTCTTAGGGACCGCTGATTCCTGGTCCACCTAGGTTCTGATTCTTGTATGCGACGGCAAAAGCTTGATTACAGAGGTGGTTCTGGCCTTACACTATATCTCACGTGACTCTGTCCCCAAGAGGCTGAGGTATCACTGTGGAAAGTCAACTTTCTCTACTTGCAAAGTCCCTGGCAGGGCAGAGGCAGCTCCCATGAAGTGGGGGTCCAATCTCCACCTCCCCTAGTCCAGGAACTACTACACTTTGTGCCAAGATAGCAAGGGCATTCTATTACATGGCACAATGATGGAGAGCTGAGGGGAGTGTTTCCTCCGTGGAAAGACCAGGATATTGCAAGCTCAGCGCAGAAAATCCATCTCTTCCTCCCCAGTCAGGAAACAAAATCCTACAGGTTCTGTACTCTCTGCCCTGTGAAAACCCACAACCAGTCCTAGACTCTTCCTCCCTAGTGAGTTGTGATTCCTGAAGCTGTTCCCTCAAAAGGGTTGCCTCATTTTAAATCTGGCTGGCTACCAACACAGACAATAATCGGATAGTGTTGACTTAAGGAAAAAGAAACCCATCTCAAAAACAGAACTGGGAAGTACCCTGGTGATACAGACATGTCCCACAGCCAACACCAAGCTTACCAATATCTAATAACCCGCTAAGTTCCAAGCCCTAAAACCACAATGTCCAACATGGCAAATCCCCAAGGACCTGTGGTCATCATTTATTTGACTATGTTTCCCAGGAGCTCAAAACTAGACAACATCAAGGGCAGAAGTGATCAGGTTAATTGTGGACAGAACAACTCAAATCTGAAGTTTCCCGTGGTTCAGTTCACAGCCAGAGACCTTAAAAGATATATTCACATAAAAAGTTCACAATGAGTTATAGCAAAATGGTCAACTATCCACAAAGGAAAATCTCAATGGAGAAAAACAAACAAACAAACAAACAAACTGTCGTTTTCTGGGCATGGTCTCACTAGATAGCCCAGGCTGGCCCTAAACCCCCACTTATCCTCCTGCCTTAGCCTCCTGAGTGTTGGGATCACAGGTGTACACTACCAAACCCAGCTTACACTATTAACCTAGATTAAAACAATTTCTGAGTCAATGAGTGGGAGCTGCACACGCAATGTCCCAAAGCTACGCTTCCCCACACGTGACAAAGTCATCTCAAACGAACGAATGAAAGCCACGGGAGGGGAAGCAGGGGACGACAGGACTCAGGACACCTAAGGCCCCGAAACCATCCACCCATGGCAGCTGAGCAGTTTTGGCCCAACTTTGCTACCCTAGATACAAAGAGGATTCTTTGGCTACAGCAGAACTCACAAGAGCCTAAAACAAATGCCACAAGTTTGGGTTCTCACTCCCGGGTGCATGACAGGCTGAGAGGCTCCGTGCCACAGAGAGCAAAAGTGTCTTTGTTTCCATTACATCATCCATGGTGAAGGGGGAGGGCAGGCGGGCCACAGCTGGTGGCAGCTGTGCCACCATCTGCTTTCTCCTCCTCAGCAGCCTTTGCTGGTCTGAGCACAGCCTCCTTGGGCTGCTGACAGAGAAGTGCAGGGTTAAAGGTACAACATCCTATTACAGAAAGAGTTGGAATTACTGAGAAATAAATCACTCCTCTGTTGAGTTAACGGCCTCGGGCAGTTGATGAGCTGGTGTTCTTGGAATTTACGCTGTTTGCATCTCTTTAGACTTGGTGACAACACAAACTCTGTCAACTCAATTAGACAAACACTATGTACAAGCAACCACCTGCCATCTGCTTCCCTAAAAGGTAGGTGGCCAAAAAGCACAGGTCTGAAGCTGGAAGCATTCTGGAAAAGAAGAGAGACATCCCAACACTGTGGAGGCAAGCATCACACTAGCTGTGGCTGCTGGCAATCCCGAACCATTCGGAAAGCTGGGCTTGCCTTCCTCGTGCAGCTGCCTTTGGAGCCTACCTACAGGAAGGACCTCACCCAGAGAAGGCGAAGCTGGTACTTAGGGGGGCTTGGGGGAGACGACAACAGCATCTCAGCTGGCCGTTCAACTGCAAGTGGGAAGCAGAGTCCAACAGGCTGCTCAAGCCCACGCGTGTGTTTTATCTGCCCAGTTCAGGGTTGTTTTATCTGCCCAGTTCAGGGGGGGGATTTGAATATTTTTTGTAGAGGGGCATAGTGTTGAAACAGGGTCTCCTGTAGTCCAGGCTGGCCAAAAGTTTCTGTGTAGTCAAGAATGAACTAGGACTTCTGGGCCTCCTGCCTCTACTTCCAGAGTGCTAGGATTACAGGGCGTGCACAACCATGCCTACTTTCCCAAGTGCTGTGGATTAAACCTTGCGTTTTGTGATGCTAAGCAAGCACTCTACCAACTGAGCCACATCCCCAGCCAATAAAAATAAATGTCATATACAAATCTAAATCACAGGCTCTTCCTGCAAGGGTGGGAAGGATTCAGGAGACTCGGTCCCATTCCTGACACCAGCTATGTGGAGCTAAATGGTAGGACTCCCTTGAGATGGAGGGCGTGTTCTGAAGAACTTGTTCCCTCCTGCATGAATGCCACTGTGGCACCTGGACCTTCAGAGCATCTGCCAGAAGGCCTGTCAAGCAGGAAGAAAGAGAAAACCCCAAGAGATGTTATCCCAGTATCCCTTATTGACACTCCTCTGTAGTGGAGCCCTGGTCCCTGGGATATCCAATTGTCATTCCACAAAGAGCATCCGAGCTGGCTTCAG
Organism: Peromyscus californicus insignis; assembly: GCF_007827085.1. Taxonomy (NCBI): domain Eukaryota; kingdom Metazoa; phylum Chordata; class Mammalia; order Rodentia; family Cricetidae; genus Peromyscus; species Peromyscus californicus. The sequence continues at coordinate 90,879,812 of NW_026294562.1, forward strand.
AGAACATCCCTCCCACCACAGCAGGTTGCAGTCCCTGAAAGGAATGTTCCAGGCCACTTACCATACATTTTGCCTTCGTCTGATAAGATGATTTTCCTCCTCCCACACGGCGGATAGATAGCCAGGGCCTCCTGAAAGCTCTGCTCTATGTCAGGACTCCAGACCCCCTCCGCATCATTGTCCATCGGCTTATCTGCCGAGTCGCTCATCCTTTCCATGTTTTCGGCAGGGCTCTCGCTGCCGCTCCAGCTGCTGGGCTCAATTTTGGCGGTTGGATTTTCCAAGCCGAAGCCTGGAGCCTTTTCAAGAAAACAAACCTAAAAGAGAAATCATAAAATAGTATAAGGACGGGATCATCATCCACACACTGTTCCTATGAGCTGCACTGTAGGGTCTTGGCCATTAGTGTTTTGTGGACAATAACTCCAGTGAAGAATGTGGAATTCTGAGATCCCAGATGATTGTGTTCACTGTGTGTCGTGTTAAGCACCCTACAAAAACATTAGCGGCCAGCTGAAGCCAGGTAATCTTCCTCGATGAGAGGAAAGTCTCACCAATGAAGGCAATCACTCAGAGCTACATCTGCAAGGCTCTCACGTGAGAATCTTTTACTAAGTACCCATACCCTACAAGCAGTGCCATACTCAAGGGTAGTCAAATCCCCATAGCAGAACAAGTTTTTTTAAAAAAATAAAGTAAAATAAAAGATATCAGCTTCACTCTAGCAATTGACATCCTAAGTGAAATGTCACACCATCTCAATACAAGATCATGCAAGAGTGGGGGACAGGAGAAATGAGATTACTTTAGTGCCGCAGGTACTCATCCTACCAGTCAGTAGTACCAGTTGACCGAGACCTAGCACATTGATTTTTGGGGCTCCTACCTGTGGACCCCTGTGGAGTCAGGTCACCCGGTCCTAAACTCTAACCCTGAATGAAGCAGAGACCAGTCCAGTCCGCTTCCACACCTGCCACCCTTGTGGGGATGTCCCCATCCCTATGGGGCAGCAGCCGGTCCTGCAGCATACTCTCCCAGTCATCTGGAAACTGTGGGGCAATCTTTCCTTCATTCTTCTGGGCAGTGGAGATAACAGAACCACAAGAAATCTTCCTCCAAAATGTAAACGCATTCCCTTTCAATTATACATGCCTCCTATAGTCACAAGGGGATAAGCTTTCTAAACAAATGTCACGCTGGCTTGACACCAAGGTGAAAATGATCTAATCCAGTACTCCCTGCTGGCTGCACACTAACATATCAATATTGCTTTGTGAAAACCACATCAGATCATTAATGCAAAGGGCTCCCCAAAAGAAGGAGGATGGGAAAGGAATCATGGTGTGCCTGAGCAGGGAGGGCCTCATGTGATCACTGCTGCTCCCCTTATATCCCTGCAATATTTCAACACAAGAGGCAAGAGGAAAGCATGCCCATGTTCCAAGGTGCTGTCAGCTGAGCACAAACAACTGAGTTTCTTCCCTTGCCTCTCCCAACCGTATCCTCTCACCAATGCGTGGGTCAACAGAACCTCAGAATAGAGCACAATCCACGGTCTAACTGATAGGTGGTTTTGGACTCCTCACATTGGCTTTCTTCAATTTGGCAGCTTTTTTTTTTTTTGTTTGGTTGGTTGGTTGGCTTTTTTGTTTGTTTGTTTTTCAAGACAGGGTTTCTCTGTGTAGTTTCAGTACCTGTCCTAGATCTCGCTATCTCTGCCTCCTGAGTGCTAGGATCAAAGGCGTTCACCACCACCGCCTGGCTAGCATTTGTATTTTTAAAAAAGGTAGTATGCTTGGTTTTAACTGTTATCTCTAAGCCATCATTCAGAGAACATGTCAGCAAAATATTGACAGCCCCGTACCAACACACATACGCTTACACAGGACGTCAAAACTTGCCAATGTCAAGGTATAAATTATGAAACAAGAAAGGGTTTTGTGACTGGCCCCACGATGAACTTTGGGTGCCTGCCTGCCTCATGGGCCTTTTGAATTTTCAAGTGATTACATTTTGGGTTGGGATCTGAGAGTACTATAAAATCTGAGCTAAGCTGTAACCACCCTAGTGATTGCTTACTGGAGAAATTACGAGAATAGGAGGGAACTCTTTGATAGTGGCTAGCCTCTTTCCCAACAAAAAAAAACAATGCACACACATATAAAACCATAGGCCAAGCCAGGACAGATCCCAGCAGAATGAATTCACTCAAGGAAGTTGCACTTAAAGATATATATTAGATGTGTGGGTGCTCAACCACTATAGCCAAGGGATGGAATTCAGCAGAGTGAGAGCTGAGGGGCCTGGGCCTTTGGAGGCCTAGGAAGAAGGTTCTTATGCAACTAAAAGTATAGTCCCCAGAAGAAAACATACCAACAACCCCCACCCAAAGTCTTAAGAGCATCTATCTCATCAGCTGGTCACACAGGCTATGCTGGAACTTACCAGTGGGAGGGCACTCACTGGCTCCTCAGCACCTCCCACCTTCACACTGGGATGCTGACACTGCACAGCCAATTAGGTCAACACCCATTTCCTCACTTAACTTGACCCTATCATCCCTGAGGATCTATCCATCCTTCAGGTCAGCCTCTCCTCAAAGATCCATTTCCTACCGGCTGACCAACCCTTGGGATCCCTATGGGCCTTCATAACCACTCACCCCTCACCAGTGCATCTGAAATCACAAGGGAGGGGATAGCCCCACTTTGTGATGCTTGGAAGAAGACTCCACCATAAGGAAAGCCTATCCACTAGCCAAACGGTCCACCAAAGATAGCCTCACCTCAGAAGACTAGCGGCAAAGGCTTGCAGACAACATTCAAGTTGCTTCTCAGGCTAAAAGTCACACACATTAATTGATCCATCCACCCAGGAAGCACAAACATAGCTCTAAACACTCCCACATTTTGATTCATTTACAGGGAAAGAAAGAACTTTGTGATTAGGCTCTTGCAATTTATCCTTCTGGAGCTCAGCAGGATGAAGTTACCTCCTCTGGACCTAAAGCAGCGCACAGCCCAAAAACACACCAGGCACAAAATCTACAGAGCTACTCGGGTTCTTGGTTTTACAACCCAACTGTAAGATGAGCCCCTGTATGGGCAGAGAGTTTTGATCACAAGGCTGGTGGGGCTGGCTGAGAAAGCGCCCCATACTAGATACCAAAATAACCATCCTGGCATTCCACTCCTCAGCTCCAAAGCCACCTCATCCTGGAAATTGTCCTTGTCACTCTAGTGACTGTGAGAGTATCAGTCATACTTTACGAGCATCCTACATGTATACAGCTGGTTACTGCTCAATCTACCTTGATTTGAATGCACACCAAAAAGCACCTGCTTATTACCAGCATTAAGATCTAATCAAGTCAGGTACAGTGGCACACGCCTGTCATCTCAGACCTCTGGAGGTGGGGATGAGAGGACCCAGAAACCAAGGCCAACACAGTGAGTGAGACGACCACCATCACCACCACTACAGAATATAATGGATTATTCACAGGCCATCTGCAGAGCTGATGTCTTCCCTTCCCCACACATCTTTTGAATATGAAAGTCCAATTTCCCTCGATTCAGAATGAAGAAGTAAGACGTGTGTGTGTGTGTGTGTGTGTGTGTGTGTGTGTGTGTGTGTGTATGTGTGTTACATTCAAACTGGGATATGGATTCAAAACTTGACTCACTCACGAGAGTCACATGGCTCAAACTAAATTAGTTAATCTTTTTAAAGCTCAAGTTTTCACTTACACAATGGAGATATTAAATTCTATTCAAATGTAGAAAAGCAATGGGGGGGGGGAGCAGCTGAAATCTGACTGCAGTGAGATAAAAGGAAGAGTTTGTCATCTGAAAAATCATGTGCCCTCACTCACTGACTATCCGGTCAATCCTCTCTAGACAAAGCATGCCGTGATGCCAAAATACACCCCAAACACAGGACAGTAGAGGAATAAAGGTATGCCCCTGAGAGCTCACTTAAAAAGGAAATCAATTTACTAAGGATTTGCATCTTAAAAGTCTTCAGAAGACCAAACAGAAATTTCACATTGTTGACAACTAGCTCCCTAATATCTACCTTAGTTCAAACTTTCTCACAAACTTTCTCATATTCTTTTGGGCAAGGTGGTTCAAGTGTCTCCAAGGAAAGACTGCTGAAACCAACAAAAACATGTGTACGTGTTATGTAGTCAAAGGACCTCAGTTTCCATCACGAACACCACTCTGTAGGCCCCTTGCCTCCTAAAATTTCCTAGCCCCGCACTACTCAAAACACAGCTGTTAACAATAACCCGAAAAGCCTGCTAATTGGCTAGACAGCCGCCCTTCCGCCATGGACATTCCTTTCTCAGAACCCACCAACACTTCAAGAAGATTGCTAAGAGCAAGGGGGAGGTGTCATAAGTGCACTTGACCCACACAGCCGAGTCTAAGAGCCTGAGGACAGAAGGGAGGGGAGGGCAAATGCAGGCGCTTCTGACACCAACTCTACACATGTGATATGTGACAAGAAAAGGTGCTCTTCCTGTGGCAGATTCCCATGAGGCCCTCACCATGGAAACATCTTACCCCTTCATTAAAACTAGCCCTTGTGGTTAATGAAACACCACTGAGCATGAGGGTCAAGGAAATCCAAAAACCTTGTTCTAGCCAGTGTCTTAATTGTCTATGAAAACGGAGGAGAGGAGCCAGACTATGAGTTGGACTTAGATGTCTGCCTAAGTACCCAGGACCACATCTCATGTGCCTCAGTGTCCACTGTTAGCCATGAAGTAGGCCAATTCATCCATCCACCCACTATCTTGTATTCCTGCGTTACTGTGCCCTCTCTCTGCACCCCAATGCACTCCAGGAAAGGGACCATTATGTTCACCCTAACATTTTCACCCCAATGATGACACAGTACTGATACAGAAATAGCTAATAAAGGAGTGAGCATCACCCAGATGACCTGAGCATGTTTTGATAACATGACAGCTCATCCCCCGAACTCACACTAACTAAATTTCCACTGACTAGTAAGTACTAAAAGAAACCACTCCAGCACTGGGATGGAGCTCAGTGATGGAGTGCTTGAAGAGCATATTAGAGGTCCACAAGAAAATGGCAGTGGGGGGAATCACCATATTAGAAACATGTCAAAGGAAACACAAGCCAGACAGAGTGTGTATGGTCCCACATCTTATCTATCAGCCATTATTACCAACAACTAGTAGTTATGTGCAAGAGACAAATACGGTCTGAATCCTAAGAGGAAGGTTACTTTGATCATAAACCTTACTTAAGCTGGGCGGCAGTGGCACACACCTTTAATCCCAGCACTCGGGAGGCAGAGGCAAGAGGATCTCTGTGAGTTCGAGGCCAGGACAGGCTCCAAAGCTACAAAGAACCCCTGGGGGGTGGGGGGCGCTTATTTAAAGGAACGGCTGACATTCCCTCTTTCCCTTTTCTGGGGACCACTAGAGAAGAGAGAGAACTAGAAGACAAAACTGTAAGGAAAGCAGGAGAGGGGGAAAGTGAAGTGAGGACCAGAGGCTCCTCTTCAAGGGAGAGGAACTGGTAAGGCCAGGGGGAGCAAAGGTGGGTGGGAGGAGGGCTAATAAGCCAAGACCTTCACTAGCTCAAGAGGTGCCAGAAGCGGGAGCCATTGGGGGAAGGAGGGGTGTGGGAAAGGGAATCACACAGAGAGGTATTTATAGCACTCAGCTTGACCACGAATTGGATAGCTTGAAGGTCACAGTGATCTTCACAAAAGCCCAGATGTTTTATGTGAGGAAAAAGCTACACTCCATCCAAAAAAAAAAAAAAAAAAAAAAAAAAAAAAAAAAAACTGAGGCGGGCGACAAGGAACTTTCCTTCCAATGAAATCTCAGACAGCACATCTAAATACAATTCCACAGCTTCCCAGGGATCCCAGGTGAAGAACAGTGACAGATTCTGTCTGTAGGCCCTCCTGTCACTGCTCTGCCCTTGGGTATTATCTCCGCCTTAGGAGGTACAGAGATGGAAGCTGCCTAAAGTCTGGCCAAAGCTTCACAGCATCGGAGTCTCCTGTGGAGACGGAGTGAATTCCACAGGCAGATGAGACTCACTCGCCAGCCTCGGCAGGCAGGAGGAAGGCACTGCTGAATTCCGAGCTCTGTCCACAGCTGACATCACCACGCACAGTCTAATTAATTCCTAATGAATAGTGATGACACTGACTCACCTCCCTGGGCAGTTGGGAGGAATTCTGGGCACTAATGACAGTTAATTGCTTTTGCATATGTAAAGTGGGGCATGTAATTATTTTCCTATCATCTCAGACACTCACAAACCTGCTAACAAGTGGCCTAGTCATGTGGGGCTCAGCAGCCAGAGGGGTGGAACTGAAGAGTATGTGTAATTGTCAGAGATGGCAGAACTCTCTAGAATACGGACTCGGAAGCAATTTCTATCACACGGCAGACAGCAACCAGTGAGCCTTGTTTGGTGTCATGGGCTCCAATTGTCAACAGGTTCCCTCTACATTTGGTACGAAGGAAAGGCTAATCATAATTATTTCTTATATGTTTCAAAAATCACCTTCCTATCAACAAAACCCATCCACAGGCCAAGAACTCTTCACCCAGTCCACCATTCCTGAGCACCCACTGGAGGGCTTGACATTACCATCCTGAGATATTCTTATTTCCCAGTCCCATCAGGTCTGGGTATGCCCACGTGATGGCTCAGGAAAAGCTTGGATTGACTTTATGTGATACAGTCCTTACCACACTGTTACCAATCAATAAAGGAACTACCCTCTCCATTCATGAACCACTGAAAATAGCAATTCTGCCCCTCTCTCCCACCTCCACCTCCATCCGAGGTGACCACAATTCTCCTTCATCTGGGAATTCCTCAAAAGATGCAGCCACCTACGCACAGTGCCAGGCGATTAACCCCCAGCCTCTCCAATGCACAAAACCTGATGTAAAGATACAGTGAACACAACACGAGGCAGTCAGCAGGCTGAGAACAGACCCTCCAGTGTGACAGTTACATTGACTGTCAACCTGACAGGATCTAGAACCATTTAGGAGAAAGACGACATGTCTGTGACTGCTTATCTAGATTGGGTCAAGTGAGATGGGAAGACTTACACTAAATGTGGGTGGCACCATCCACCAGTCTGGGGTCCTGGACTGAATAAAAAGGAGAAAGCTGAACACACATTTGTTACTCTCGGTTTCCTGACTGCAGACTTCATGTGAGCAGCTGCCTCAATTTCCTGACACGGTGCCTTCCTGGCCATGATGGACTAACCCCCTGAAATGTGAGCCACAATAAGCCTTTCCTTCCACAAGATCTTCTGCCAGCTAGTGTCACAGCAAGAGAGGTGTAATGAATATGCCCAGCTAAACAACTGTCCTGGAGAAACAGACTTCAACCCTAATACTGATGATCTTCCAGCTCCAAGAGAAGACCACAATTTACCCTCAAGCAGCCGTCAGTGTCTCAAGAGGAAAACCAGTAACCTTGCCCAGAGGTTAACTGACAAAACCCCAAGAGTGCCTCCTGAATTCCAAGTGGTCTACAGAACAAACGCATGTTTCAGATTAGACAAGTCAACCATAATATATGCTTAAAAAAAAAAAAAAAAACACTAGTAAGATGAACACTTCTCAGGCAGTAACCTAAACATAACCATAATCTTCCTTGCTCAGAAAGTCTTGTTCATCCTCAGGGTATCTTAGCATTTAGCAAGGCTGGAGAGATGGCTCAGCCATTAAGAGCATATAGTGCTCTTGCAGAGAACCAGAGTTCAGTTACCAACATCCACATCAAGCAGTTCATAACCACCTATAACTCCAGCTCTGGCTTCTAGATTCCAGGGCACCTGTACTCATACATGCACATTCCCACACAGAAACACTCATGGTTCTTAAAGATCTGAAAGTAGACAATTCCTATTTTTATTTCTTTTTATTTTTTACTCTTATTGTATTTTCATGAGTATGGGTGTTTTGTCTGCATGTATCTATGTTCACTATATGCATGCCTAGTGCCCACAGAGACCAGATGAGGGTATCAGATCCCCTGAAAGTATAGTTACCAACAGTTGTAAGGCAACATGTAGGAATCGGACCCAGGTCCTCTGGAAGATCAGTCAGTGCTCATAGCTGATGAACCATCTCTCTAGGCCGACAGTTCATATTTTAAAACATATCAGATAAATACGTACATTGTGTTTGGCTAAACCCTGTAAGAAACCATCTTCAACCACATGCCTGAAGTAATGCCTGTGAGTGAGCACCATACCAAGGAACACTGGCTCCCTGGGTGGCAGATCTATAGGTAAACGCCTCAGGAGTCACCCCTGATTACAAAAGACATTCATTTAGTGTCACTTTTTGCTGCCAGCCAATTTAATGATATGTTAGCTCTGGACTCACACCAGAGTCCAGCAGCTGATCTGCCCTAATGTGCCCCCCACCCTGTAGGTGATTCAGAATGCCCACTCCCTTGCATCAGAAACATCACTCCCACTATATGTGGGGGAACCATCCTTGCCTTCCTCTCCAGCTTCTGGGAATTATAATTACTCTTTTGGTCTGGGCCTCCACCAGTACCAGAATGGCTTTGATGGACACACTGGAGGAACAGAGAGAGAAGGGCAATCCACAGCTCACCTCTCATTGGGACACAGGTCAGACAGACAACACAGAAATCTTGAACCAAGATGGCATTTTGAGCTGTTCACTTAAGGAGCCCAAGCCCTGCTCAAGTTCACCTACCACAAACACTGTATCAAATCTTCTCCGAAGACGCAGGGATTCCTCATGGATCTCTCCAGCACTTGCAGATCCAAAATCTAGGCTCTACCACAACCAAGAAGGAAAACAACCCTCATCCCCTGGCAAACTAAGGAAATCAAAAAACGATCTGTCATAGCACACTCTTCTAGAAACAAGGTCGGAAATGAGGACACCACTCCTTGAGGATCCATTTCTAAAGGACCCCAGCAGACATCCTGACAGTTAACCTAAATCATACTTGGGTTTCAGTTTTGAGTCCCAAACACCTAGGGCACAGAAACTGATATTGTGTTACCTCCAGGACTCCGGACAGTGGCCATTAGGACTCTAATAACTAACGAAGCTAGCTAAAGCTGTGGGTAAGACTCACCTGGTGCAACAAATCCACACTCACGCAATTCTGAAGCCCAACGCTGAATGACTTACAATGGCCTATATTAAAATTCACACGTCAGACACTGTGGCACAGACCATGATCCCAGCATCCAGGAGGCTGAGGCCAGAGGATCCTGTGTTAGAGGTTAGTCTGGGTCACACAGCAAGTTTGCGGCCAGCTTGGGTTACACAGTAAGTCCATGTCACCAAGGTACAAAACAGACCAGTATCTCAAGAGTCCAGAAACAAACCCTAAGCAAACCTTTGCACTTGGTTTGTGACAAGGGTAAAAGACAGTTGTGTCAATAAATAAGGGTAATCAGGATCTATCTGAACAAAATAAATGACCCTTATCTCACACCATACTCTACAATCAACCTGAAAGAGACTTTAGATCTGAATTTCAAAAGCAATAAAGACTTCAGAAGAAGACCCAGAAGATTACCTTAATGTATCAAATTCTTACTGTCAAAGGACAAAATGGGGCTGGTGAGTTAGGCCAGCAGGCAAAGGTGCTTGCAACCAAGCTCACTTGACCTAAATTCAACTCCAAGACCCAACACTAAAGATGGAGGAAACCCACTGCCTCAAGTTGTCCTATACCTACACATCTGCTCAGTGGCATACATGCATGCATGTGTACATACACACAATAAATAAATAAATAAATAAATAAATAAATAAATAAATAAATAAATAAATAAATAAATAAATAAATAAATAAGTAAGTAAGTAAGTAAGTAAGTAAGTAAGTAAGTAAGTAAGTAAGTAAGTAAATAAATAAATAAGTAAGTAAGTAAATAAGTAAGTAAATAAGTAAGTAAATAAGTAAGTAAATAAGTAAGTAAATAAGTAAGTAAATAAGTAAGTAAATAAGTAAATAGATCTAAAATGTTTTGTGAGCGGGGCTGGAGATATGGCTCCTTCGTTAAGAGCACACACTGTTCTTGCAGAAGACCTAATAACAGTTCACTATTGCCTGTGACTCCAGCTCCAGGGATCCAATGGTCTCTGGTCTCCTTGGGCAATTGTATTCATGTGCACAAAAGTAAAGTTAAAAATAATAATAATAATAATAATAATAATAATAATAATGACAAAATGTGGACAGAAACAGCAAATATTTGATCACAGTTACTTAAGAGAGTGAAACAGGAATTCAAGGCCAGCCTATGGAGAACCAACCCTCAAAAAAGCAATAAAGGGAAAAAGGGAGGGAAGGAGGGAGGGAGGGGACTGAGGGACTGTTACAAGTAAAAACTTCTTGTACTTCAAGAAGCATTAAGAAAATAAAATCGGGGGAATAGTAGATGAAAGCAGACTTCTGTGACTGAGGATGGCAAGTTCCAGGCTAGTCAGGGCTACACAGTATGAACCTGACTAAGATTCGAAAATGAAACCACAAAGAAGTTTGCAAAGTCACCAAACAATCACTTGATACATAATAAATTCCTACAAAATAATCAGACAGCAAAAATGAAAAAATATTTTAAAAACCAACGCACTATATAAAAAGCAAAGAGACAACGGGAAGGTGTTCAACATACCTAGCACAACATGTCCACCCTGACACTACGTGGCCTACACGGAAGTCTGAGGAAAGCGTCTGCCATCAGCTCTCCCTGTCTCTGTTGTTGCACTGTCTATTCTAGGTTAGCTGGCCGGGGAGCCTCTGGATGACTCCCACCTCTATCTCCATCTTACTACAGAAGATGGAGGATTCTGGAAGTTTCAAACACATCATCAGGCCCCACCGCAATTACTTTTACCTGCTGAGCCATCTTCTCAGGCCCTAAAATAAAAGCCTAAGGCTGACAAGTGTTGTCAAGGATGTTGAGTGCCCAGAATCCTCACAGACGGCTGATGAGAGTATATAGTAGTCCAAGCATTCTAGAAAACTCTTTGGCAGTCACTATGCACCACTAGACCTGACTAGATGCATACTTGCTGACTTGGCAATTCCAAATCCTCACAAGGCCCACAAAGAAGAGAGGTTCTTTAGAAGCTGGGTTCACAAACATTTATATGAGCACTCATCAGGGCAGCTAGAGATGTTCGATCCCCCCCACCCCCACTTTTTTTTTCCGGAGATGCTCAATTTCTTATTAACTACAGGATTTATAGCTTGCATCATAGTCATAAAATAGAATATTAGAAAAAACCCACAGTCCAACACTGTAACCGTTAATGACGAGTGCATTTAATATCAATTGCTAGGACTAAATCAGCAGCAAATCATGATCTTAGGAGTCACCGTGGCTAGTGGCTACCACAGTGAAAGTTCTGTGGGATGTTGCTATTGCAGTCAATGGTGCTGTTTAGTGGCATAAACCAGATGCAAAGAGAGATCTACTCTAACAAGTTCAAATACCAACAAGACTAATCTATCAGCCAGGGTAGCAGCAGCACATGCCTGTAATTCCAGCACTGAGGTTAAGAAAATCTTCAAGTCTAAGGTCAGCCTGGGGTAGCATAGTGAGACCCTATCCTTTAAAATAAGACAATTAAAAGAAAAGCCTAATCAAGGTTACTAGGGGTGAGAATAATGGCACATGACTGTAAGAGGAACAGAGTTAATAAATTTTATACATAGTTACAAAGAAGTTTGAGGTCAACCTGGGCTACAAGAGACCCTGTATCCAAAACAAAACAAAAAGGTCTGGATTCGTAAGTGTTCACAATGGAAAAATACAGGGACTCGATACTGATGACGCATGCACTTTTTTCTAAGCATGTTAGTTACACTTCAATAAAAATCCTGGCAGGGGGTGGGGGGGACCCAGCCAAGCATGGTGGCACTTGCCTGTAAGCCCAGTACCAAAGGTCACAAATTTGAAGCCAGCCTGGGCTACACAGAGAGACCTTATCTCCAAAGGATGGTGGGGGAGGAAAAGATAAAAAAGAACAGCGAAAATCGCCTGTGTATTTGAGGATGGTTCTGATTCTGGGTTCCTCAGAGTCTATTCCAGTAGTTCTGAGCACAACAGCTCTCAGATGTGATGCCATGAGCACCCGAGGGTTAGCAGAAGAACCATCCAATGGGAACAGGCACTGGAGCCTCCCCAGTGAGGGTGGGGATGTCACTCATGACCTCTCTCTCTCTCTCTCTCTCTCTCTCTCTCTCTCTCTCTCTCTCTCTCTCTCTCTCCCCCCTCTCTCTCTCTCTCTCACACACACACACACACACACACACACACACACACACACACACACACACAGCTTTTTACAAAGATCTCTAAAGAAAGTGGGGGCGGGGGTAACCACATAGTCAGCAAAGGTTTTAGCCTCCACTCCAGCTGCCAAAATGCACTGAACCACACTGGAGGGCCCTCAGGCAAACTGGAAGGCCATACTGGTCTCCAAATTTGGGTTATTTCCTAAAGTCTACTTCGGCCCCCATCCCCATCCCATAATTTATTTCTGTACTTTTAATTTTGCTATTCTGCAGTCTTTCAAACTCTCATAAAACGAACATTTCCATTTTCTAGTCATTCTACTTCAATGTAATAAAGCATTTATTGAATGAGGTCCATACTCTTCTGTCTCCTCATCCATATCCAGGCACAAGAGATGGGAAATCAATAAACACTGTGTGCTGGCTACTTTGTATGTCAACATGACACAGACTAGGGTCTTCTGGGAAGACATCCCTACATAGGATTGGCCTGTAGACAGGCCTGGGTGTATTTCCTTGATTGGTGTGGGAGGGCTCAGTTCTCTATGGATGGTATCACCCCTGGACTGGGGTCCTGGGTGCCAGAAGGAAACAGGCTAAGCAAGCCATGAGGACCAAGCCAGTAAGCAGCACTGCTCCATGGCCTCTGCTTCAGGTCCTGCCTCCAGGTTCCTGCCTTTAGTTACTGCCCTCACTTCCTGTAAAACTACATGGAAAATCTTTTCCTCCTAAAGTTGCCTTTGGTCATGGTGTTTCATCACTGCAATAGAAACTAAGTAAGACACCCTAACTCGGTAAGCACAATATATGCAGAAGACATAAGGCACATTAAATATCCTTCAAGATCCCCTCGAAACTTGACCTAACGCTCCTGCTTGCTCTGTGTTCCCACAGGTAGCATTTCAAATGGTCAGTGTATTAAGGGGACACAGTCTGCCTGCTGCCACTCTTGCCGGTCTGGGAGCCTTCAGGGATCTTTCTGTCCTTGATATTCAACAGAATGCTTGGCACATGTTAACTGACCCTCCTCCTCAAATATTAGCTGGATGAATAACTAATGTGCTGAGCTAATGGCTGAAAACATGAACGATTGACTGAATGATGTTACTACATACTGCAGGAGTACTGACTACTGGATGCACCCAGGAGCACAGAAATGGGAGTCTATTCTGTGACTCAAGTTCTTGGAAGGATACAGTGAAGGCTGAGCAGTAAACTCTCTAAGAGTATAACAGTGCTAATGTGTTAAGGTCATAGCCAAGCATGAAAGCATAGAAGGCTGGAGCCAAGAGAGAATGATGGAGCTTCAGGCTCCAGGCTCCAGGCTCTAGGCCTGTAGCACATGGGCTTCACAGGCCATGAGCAGAGCTGGAACTGTTCACAGAGCAGGCCAGAAAACACCAGAACTGTGTTCCAGAAAAAGCATGTGAGCTCTGTGTGTGTGTGTGCTTTATGCATGTGTGTTTGTGTGTGGAGGGAGAAAGGATAAGGGTATGATTTTTTTTGGGGGGGGGGGGGAGGGGGCTAGAGAGATGGCTCAGTGGTTAAGAGAACTGGCTAGTCTTCCTGAAGACCAGGGTTCCTCTGGAATTCCCAGCACCCACATAGCAGCTCACACCTGTCTGTAACTACAGTTCCAGGGCTTCTGATACCCTCACACAGGCACACATGCAGGCAAAACACCAACGAACAAAAAATAAAAATAAATGATTTGAAAAAAAAATTTATTTCATCAGTGTGAAACCGGAGTTTTTAGATCAAAAGCATTTTCTGGTATGGTCTGAGGCCAGAAAAACTCTCTAGATCATCTCAGGAATTTCTTAAGCATTCCAAATTTACAAATGTGTGACAGTGACAACTCAGAGAGACAATTCAGGGAGACGGTTTACACAGGTGCCTTGTTTGAACAGCCTAAAACCATGGATTAATTCTGTGTGTGCGCGCGTGTGCACGCGGGGGTTGGGGGGGGGGGGGGACACGACTCAGCTCCAATAAATGCTCACCCAACTTTGTCTTCAGTCTTCCAGCATATTTCCCTAGTCCCCAAAGAGAGGCTGAGAGTGACAGTGTGGTGATTCCAGCCTCACCTCTCCAGGCTACTGTGCAAAGGCCAGCAAAGTCAACACACGCTAACGCAGGAGGCTAACCAAAAACCCAGAGCAGTGCCTGTGTGTGTGAATGTCCGTGGGTACCAGATGAGCTGTCCGTCCCTGCCCTTCAAGTGACAAACAATCTGCACTGGTGGGAGGCCCAGAGATGAAGCATCCACAGTAAAACAGGTCTCACACTACAAAAGATGCGAACTCAAGGGCCATTTAAAACCCCACCCCCAAGCCAACCCAATCTCTACCCAGATCAAACTCACCAGGAGAAACAATCTTGGCACTCTGGTTGGAAATTGGCTGAAGCCAGATAAGGGAGTGACTATTCTTTCTCTCTCTCTCTCTCTGGAACAATGAATTACTCTTGTTAAGTGAACACATAGTCCATGTGAATTTTTAATTCTGCACTTAATAACTGTGCCCCAGTTTCTTTTCATCAAAAATTAGAATATTATCACCATGGTAAAGAAATCCTTAATAGATAGTATGTCTCTGTCACCACCAGATTATACACCGCTTTAGCTAAGTGTATACAGACTAGTGTGAACACCTTTTGTCTTTTGAGACTCACATTATATAGTCCTGGCTGACCTGGAACTTGCTATGCAAACCAGCCTGGCCTCAAATCAGATATCTGCCTGCCTCTGCCTCCTGAGCTCTGGGACTGAAAGTGTGCAACACCACACTCCAGTGTGACATGCATCTTGACTTTGTTGGCATGCTGCAGGTTCTCAAGCAACTGCTGAATAAATCTTAGATGTGACAATATTTAGTAACTACAGTTTAAATGTGTGTCCACTCTGCATAACCAATTTTCAAAGGCAAGAACTCTTTTCCATTCAGTTGTGGAGCCCTCCTAACACCGACTACAGTTCAGTATACAGCAATTTATTTAAACATCAAATTTAACACATTTTTATGACTTTTAAGAAATCAAGTCAGGCTTCATGTTACATGCCTATAATTCCAGAACTCAAGAGGGAGAGGCAGGAGGATTGCCATTTTAAGGCCAGCTTGGGCTGCACACTAAGACCCTGGAGGAGGGAGGAGGGGGGCACAAAATCCCTCCTCACCTAAACAATTCCAAGACCAATTCAGGCATACCCTACTCTAGACCCACAGAGCAAAAGCAACAAGTCACTGTCCTGAAAATATTTTTTCCCACTTCCCCAAACCCCAACTGGACTCAATACCAACCCTCTCTTTCTTGACTCCAAGGCTGAGCCCCCACCTCCCAGCAGGGTCTGCTACCTCCTGAGCTGTGATATGAAGTCCTCACTAGTGATCGCCCCCAAAGCAGCTGCTTGGCTTGCTTGGGGGACTATGACAGAATGGGCCTGAGCTGCCTTTTCAACTTGGGGCCAGTTCACCTCCTGAGGCCTGGGGGCTGCTCTAAGTATCAAGTTACTACAAAAATAACAGCAGGCCTGTCTACACCCGTGCCAAGTACAAGAGGGAAGTGTCCGGGAGGTGAGAAAGAGGGGCCTAGGGAGGAAAAGAGGCAGGCATTTGAATAGGTGCAGGAGAGAGGCCCCCGCTTTAAGAAATGCACTTGAGAATTCCTAGCTGCTTTCTTAACATCTCCACTGCAGATCTGCAATCTCCAGTTCCCGCAGAAGCCAGAGGAACTCTGTCTCTATGATACTTGACCATTTTGAAGGTGCTTTTAAAAACTGTTTCAGGGGCAAGTTGGAGAGAGGGTTTTCTTCCAATAGCATACATGAAAGTCAGATTTGAGTCAAAAGGTTTATACAAGGACTCCCAACTCTACAAATCCCCGATGCTGCTCAGCTTTAATGTTCTCAAAACGAAATTCCAGCACCACAGAGCTAATTAGGTCTACAGTAGGAGAGGTAGGCCTTCAAGAAAGAAAATGCTAGTAAAAAAGCATTTATTCGCTGTTCTGTTCCTTTCTAAAATGAAATCAAAGTTCCCTCCCGTGCCACAGCCCTCATGCACACAGGTACACTGCTAGCTTGATGTGGTCTGGCCAGCCTGGCCATTTCAAATAAAGTGAACTTCAATCACCCTATGGAGTTAGCAGGTTATTGATTCTACGTCCATCATTCTTTCATCTTAGTTTGCTCCACACACAGCCTCTTTAATTGGCTCCTGGAAACTGTTTTATAAGTGGGTGGGTGTGGACCCAGCACCAAGGCTCTCCTTTGGACCTGACAAGTAACCTTCAAGATCAGGCCATCAATTGGGCAGATGAAGTCTCCCACTGAAATCTCACAGGTGTGAAAGAAACTGGGAATGCCTTGAAATACCAGGAAGGCTGAGCTAATTCTAGTAATAAGCATAGGAGATTCCCAAAATGGGGATGTGAAGGCAAACAGGTCTCTCCTCAGCATCAGCATCTAAGATTTAAAAAAAAAAAAAAAAATCCCCTAACTTTTGGGATTTTGTTTTTGGGTTTAGCTTTCTCCAGATTCTTGGGGTTCTCATGCAGCTCAGGAGAGCCTCCAACTTAGTGTATAGTTAAGACTGGTCTTGAACCCCTGATCTTTAAACCTCTACCTCCTGAGTACTGGAATTATAAGCATGCACCACCATGCCTGGCTCTAAGTTTTCTTTGTAACTTAATTTTGGGGTGGGGTGGGGTGGAGATCCCCGAAAGTCACATTGCTTTGTAGTTGGTTTATGTTTTATGTTAAAACAAAGGGATAACAAGTATTCTAAGACACCACAATATTCTAAACAAGCAACTACTGCAAATGCTCAAAGCAACAAAGATTTTACAAAGAATAGTTTAGTGGTAGCCACAACAACAGGAGACATGCAGACAGGCAGGAATGGTGGCATTTCTGGGTTCGTAGCCTGGAAGAAACAGCCCCTCTCCCAACTGAATCAGTGAGGAACTTCAGGGCACCCATTATCAAGCGATCCTATCTTCACAACCCATGCCTGGTGCCCAGAACACAGGATCCCACCTACCCCAGTGGTCATAATCAAGACAGTCCATGCAGAGCTCAGCACACCATGCATCAACCAGCTCAAAATTCTGTAAGAATCCTGGTGTTTACCATAAAAGCTCTCATTATTATCCCAGCTCTCTTTGCTTGGTCAGTGTGCCTGGCCACTTACAGGAGGATGAGAAAAATACACGGGCTCAACTCATCTTTCCCCGGCCTCGTCTCCCAGGGAGCTGCTGATGTCTCCGCAGCACAATGCCACCGCACTGGCTGGCTGGGTTTAAAATTAGCTGAGCCCTGGAGGGCCGAGGGTAACCTTCTGACAAGGTTAGCCAGAGAGCTGAGCACTGCTCAGAGAGGGACATTAATAAGAAGCCAAGTGGGGCCTTTCAACAAGCCCATTAGGGCCTCTCGGAAGCCTGCTCTTCTGGAAGAGCCAGGTGGCAGCATGGGGAGGCTGACCTAGGCGCTTATTTTTATCCCACCGAGTCAGCGGCTTCCTTTACAGGCCATCAACACAACCACCAGTGTGCCTCTGATAGTATAAATCCAACACACCCACCTACAAACTGGAGAGTTTGTGCTTCAGACATTTAATTGGATTTTTTTCAAATCTAGTTTTTGAGGAATAGCTCTCTCCATAAATACCCATCACATGGAACATGAAGAAATGTACCAGGAAATATTATCCATATCATACCGTCAAGATACTCAGTATGAACCATACATTCAGGGTTTTTTCTTACATTAATAACTTGTAACTCTGCCTTGCGGCTTGGGGGGTTCTACTGTCCACCTAACATCTAATGTTTGGCATTTTTCTGCACCTGAAACCCCACCATCACCGTTTCAAAAGACGTGTGAGGTTCAAGACCATAGTCGTTTCAATGTTTCATTTTGTGTCAAATTCAGCATTTCGTCCAAAGTTTTCTTGTGGTGCCAAACATCCTTGCAAACCTTTCCTAAGGACTGTCGCCAGAGGGAAAAGACAGGAACAACTGGAAGGCTACCAGTGCAAACTGGAGACAAGCCCCAGCCCCTATTCCCACCCCCACCCCACCCAGAAGGAACCACGGATCTCACACAGTACTGACACGAAGTGCTTTCTGCACAAATAAGAATGTCTCCATTGATCCAGGCAGCCCTTAACTCTGGTAATACTTCCTAACCACCTGTTTGAAGACCAGATGCAGCACACAGTCCCTCAGCAGTGAGCTAAGAGATCGTCTGCCCTCTTGAATCCGGCTCCAGACAATACTAGGTTCCCCCACTCACCCCCTCAGCATACTTCACTGGCACAGCAATGCTGGTTATCTGAAACATAAAAACACTTCCAGAATTGGTAAAGTGCCTGTGCCCTGAGCCCCATAAGGATCCTGCCTCCCTCTCTCCCAGTACCCAGTAAAGGGTGACTAAAAAGCCCAACATACTAGGGTCTCCAAGGGTCCTATTAATTGGATACCCTTCCAGACTGATGGGTAATATTTTAAATAGTCCTGTTCACAGGCACATTTTACTTAAGAATTGCTTTTTAAATCAGGTTAACATACAAACCATTTTCATTTTCAAAAGGTCTAGGGGTGAGGGCCTTGCTCTCTAACCCAAGTTAGCCTAGACCTCACCATGTAGCCTTGGCTGGCCTCAAATTCATGGTAATTCTCTTGTCTCAGCCTCCCAGGTACTTAAAATTTTAATCAGCATCACATTGACAGTTTCTTAATTTTCTTCTTAGAAACAAAGTTAAACAATCATTAGGAATATACTCAGCAACACACCTAACAGGCAACTGTTTCTGCTCAATGCGCATCAGTCCCATTAGACATTTAACAGCAGTAAATCTCAATGGCATGGAGAGCTCATGGGTCTGCTTGAATCAGGACTGGGGAACTCTCACATCTCCAGCTAGTGTCTGAGTAAACACAAAAGGGAAGTAAATGCTGAGACTTGGAGCTGAGTAGAAGAGGCAAGTAGAGTTCAGCCTCCTGCCAGAACCATTCCGGAATCATCTCGGCTTTCCCACAGTAGTGCTAGAAGAAGCAAAGCTTACTGAGCACGGCCATGGGCTGGGCACACAGCTATGCATCTGGAAACCCAACTCTGCCTTTACTGTCAGCAAAGCCCTGTGCTTTTCTGTGGAAGGGAACAGATACTAGCATGTGGACCGAGCTTCATTTCCTCGCAATGTTTTCATCTGTCCTCTAGTGGGGATGCCAAGGCAGGAAAACCAGCCAAGAAAGGGGAGAGAGACAAACAAGGGCCTGTATAATCAGACTTTGAAAGTGGAGAAGGTGCAAACCTGGACGCAGTTCAGCCCTGCCCAGCCCCGCAGGCAGGTCACAGCCCCAGCTGGAATAAACTCAAAAAGGATGTCCACCCCATCTACACTGCAAAAGAATAAACTCCAAATTCAGAATCACTGTGGAAGTGAGACGCAAAGCTACAGCTTCTGCACCAGACTAGCAAGATGCTAAGCATCTCAGCTTGGTTCCTATTGCTTCGATAAAAACCATGACCAAAAGCAACTTGGGGAGGAAATGGTTTATTTGGCTTACATATCCCAAGTCACAGCACCAAGTAAATAAAGCCATGGCAGGAATCTGGAGGCAGGAGCTGAAGCAGAGGCCATGGTGGAATACTGCTTACTGGCTTGATCCTCATGGCTTGCTCAGCCTGCTTTCTCGAACAACCCAGGACCACCTGCCCAGAAATGGCATCACACATAAACCCCACCGTGGGCCCAAAAAAATCCCCACAGACATTGCCTACAGACCAATCTAATGAAGGAGACATTTTCTCAGGTGAGGTTTCCTCTTTCCAGATGAACATAGCTTGTATCAAGTTGACCAAAAACTAGCCAGCACATCACATTCACAGTAACGTTCCCATAGTTCCATACATGAGGCATAAGGACTTGATGTTCTGTAAAGTTAATTTTCTATTAATACATGGGGAATCAATATATACTTTTGGATACCTATACACACTGTGTAATGATCTCATCAGGTTGATTAATGCATTTATCACCTCAAACATGTATCGTCTTTTTTTAAAACTCCAGTTTTGTGCCGGGCGGTGGTGGCGCACGCCTTTAATCCCAGCACTCGGGAGGCAGAGGCAGGTGGATCTCTGTGAGTTCGAGGCCAGCCTGGGCTACCAAGTGAGTCCCAGGAAAGGCGCAAAGCTACACAGAGAAACCCTGTCTCGAAAAACCAAAAAAAAAAAAAAACTCCAGTTTTGTTTTGGTTTTTTAATTTATTTATTTTTACTTTATGTACATTGGCGTTTTGCCTACATGTATGTCTGTGTGAGGGTATCGGATCCCCTGGAGGTAGAATTATAGGCAGTTGTAAGCTGCCATGTGGGTGCTGGGAACTGAACCTGGGTCCCCTGGAAGAAGAGCCAGTGCTCTTAACTGCTGAGCCATCTCTCCATCCCCCTAGTTTTGTTTTTTAAACACATGTTATCTTTAAAAAATAAAAACTTTTTTACATCTATTGTGTGTGCACACGTGCATACCAGGGCGCACCTGTGGAGATGGGGGGGGCAGCTTGTAGGAACTCTGTTCTCTTCTCTCCTCCTCCATGTGAGTTCCAGGGGACAGAACTCAAGCTGTCAGGTTTGGGGGCAAGCATCAGCACCTGGAGAGCCACCTCTCTGCCCTCGAAACACACCTCGTTCTTAGCTACTGTCACTGTGCTGTCAAACAGATGGCCAGAGTGCTTTCTTCATCCCTAACTGACACTCTGACCCTCTCTCTAAACGCCATCTCATTCTCCAATCTTCCAATGCCTGCCGATGTCCACCTTTTGGACACCCACCATCCTGCCTTCTACTTCTGTAAGTTCATTTTTTCACATTCCTGGACCATAGTTTTATTATTTTGTTTATCCTCATTGTAACTACGGGGTAAAAATGTAATCTTACTTTCCAGTATCTGGAACAACAAATAAGCTTTAAAAACATTAAGTTACTCACCTGAAGTCATACCACTGATAGAGATAAACTTGAAACTAGAACCCAAGTCCTGTCACCTTGAACCTAAGGTCTAACTGTCTTCTGAGGCGCTCACCCTCCCATCATTGGAGATGATCAATAAACAGCTACCGGCTGTCTTACCAGGGACCTATTAGAAAGGCTGGGAGGGAGAAGGGTGTCAAGGAAGGTCTAGTCCGTCTTCTGATCTATAATGGCAGAAAACAAACTGCCGGAGGTATGGCAGTTCTGCACGAGGTGCTATGGGATAGAAAGCTACCTCGACTATGGATGATGTGAACACATTTTAAACTAAGATCACAGGGGGACACCGTTGCTTTCTGCCCTCAAAATAAATGGGAGAGGAGGCAATCAAGCTCTGGAGAGATGGTCCAGTTAGCACAAAGCCTGTCACATAGTCTTGAGGACCGGATCCCCAGAACCTACTAAAAGAAAGAGAGGAAAAAAGAAGGAAAAAAGACAGGGTACACTGATACACACCTGTAATACCAGTGCTGGGGAGGCAAAGAAAGCTGGACCCTGGAGCTCGCTGGCCCCTGGAGCTCGCTGGAGCTCGCTGGCCCCCGGAGCTCGCTGGGCCCTGGAGCTCGCTGGCCCCTGGAGCTCGCTGGACCCCGGAGCTCGCTGGCCACCCAGGCTACTCAGCAAGATCCAAGATCATTGAGGAACCCTGTCTCAAAGAAGGTGGATGGCACCTGAGGAACAATATCCAAGGTTGGTCTCTAGTCTCCACACATATATGCTCTCACAGGTGTGTGTATACACACACGTACACACATGTACACACACACACACACACGCCATGTTGTTAAAGGCAGCTGAAGGCAAACATTAGAAAAGGCAACAGAAAAGCAAAGCTGCTCCAGAGCCAAGCTAGCCACTGGGACGCAGTGGAGCTGAGACCCAACAAGACACAGTGTGCTTTTCCGCTTCTCCGCATCCTCAGTGGCCAGGAAAGAGTCCCTGGCCTGACTTCCTCCCACATAACACCAACCTTGGTGGTGATGAAACAATTAAAATCTACACTGGGAAATCTCCACAGAGCACAACTAGAACCAGATGGAGAACCCACAGTAATCACATATGCATCTTCACCAAGAGAGAGGGAAATGGGCCACGTCCGAGCAAACTTAAGACACTGCTTTAGACTTACTAATCAGCAGACCTTTCAAGGTGGCATGAACATCACAGCATGATGGTGAGTAAACCACACAATACACTAGGGTGACTGTGAAAAGTCTACTAGCTACACCGGGGACAGCCTCAAGAGGCTCAGATTCTGTGACCCCCTAGAAATGTACCACAAACTCCACAGGAGACCAGAGTGAGCATAAAGATATGCAGCACTACAAACAATTTATGTAGTACTACAGAAGGCAGGCAAGAGGTGACACCTGAAAGCTCTCATAGGACTTCCTCACATATGCACTGTGGCTCACATGTACCCACAATCAAACACACCATACACACGCTCAAAATAAATTCATTCTAAATCATACTTTAAAAATTATTCAGACTGTTTCTAATGAAGATTTGGGTAAACATCAGACCAAAGTTGAGACAGCTGAATAGAAGAAGAAAGATCAGAGATCAGAGATCAAATACTTGAATCTTTGCCTCTTGCATCCAATGGTTCAATCGCTCTCTTCACAAAGTTAAACATGCACGAAGGGCTTATCACCTGCTTTTGGTAGCTAAATAGACAGGAAGACAGATGAGCACATGGATGACTTCTTGGTGACAGAGGAAGACAATGGGCATGTTGGACAGGAATACTTCACACATGCCAGGAGTAAAAATGAGACCCTGAATAACCATACTTAAAAAACAAGGTGATTATGGCAAATGCTACACGATGCCACTGAGTGAAATAAGCCAGGAACAAAGGGCCTGGTACTGGAATGACCTCCCTCATGTGAGGTGCTGGAGGAATCAAATTCATAAAGACAGAGGGTAAGAGGAATGACGGATGCCAATGATGGGGAGTTAAGGAATGAGCACAGAGTTCCAGTGTCTTCCCGTCCCCCCTTTCTGAATGAGTATAGGTATTTGCCTGCAAGTTCAAATGTGTACCATGAGCATGCAGTGCCCATGGAGGACAAAATAGAGTGTCAGGTTCCCTGCACTGGATTACTGATGGTTGTGAACCATCTCTCCGGCCCCCAGAGTTTCACTTTTGCAGAAGAGTTCTGAGGCTAGACAGTGGTGACAGCGGCAAAACTATGCCCAGGTGCTCAACATCACTCAAACTACACACTTACAAATAAGTAGGATGGTAATTCTGGGTTTGGGTGTTATTCCACAGTTATACAGATAGACTGATAACATGGGATCTTAAAGAAAGTAGAACATATCAAATGTCTATCATGGGTTCAAAAAGTGAACTCAGACATCTTGCCATGATGAGTCTACCCATCCATCAACAGACCGACATTTCTCTTAAAGCCTTCCTGGGCACCCAAATCCATCTAGACAGCCCTGCTTCAAGCTGCCATCCCACCACAGCCTTGACTAGTGCACCTAAGTACCTGCCTGTAAAGACCACCATCCTAGTTAGAGTTTCTATTGCTGTGCTCAAACACCATCACCAAAGGCAAGTTGAGGAGGAAAGGATTTACTTGGCTTACATCACATTCCATCCATGTCATAGTCCATCACTGATGGAAGTCAGGACAGGAACTCAAACAGGGCTGGTACCTGAAGTCAGGAGCTGATGCAGAGGCCATGGAGGAATGCTGCTTACTGGCTTGCTCATCATGGCTTGCTCAGCCTGCTTTCTGAGAGAAACCAGGACCACTAGCCACAATGGGCTAGACCTTCCTCCATCAATCACTAATTAAGAAAATGTCTTGGGCTAGTGAGACAGTTCAGCCATAAAAGGCTAGGCTCACAACCAAAAATGTAAGAAAATGCCTCACAGCCAGATCTTATGGAGGCGTTTTCTCAATTGAGACTCCCTCCTTTCAAATGACTCTAGCTTGTGTCAAGTTGACATAAAAGTAGCCAGTGCCACCACCTTCCCAATACTAAACTCAGTGAAGGCAGTATCCTGCTTTCCCGTTGCCCTCCTTCGGACTCAGCTCTGAACCTGTCATTTTTCAGCAATACTGAATTCACACAGGAACTGTGGAAAGCCAGAGGTCAGTGGTCGGGTAGAGGTGATCTTCAGGGCTCACACATAAGACCTCTTCCACAGTGGTCAGCAAGGTCAGTAAAGAGCCAGGAAACAAAGAAGAACTTTCTCATCTGAAAGCCAAAGGAAAGGATCCTGCTGCAGAGGGGGCACGCACAGCCTCCTCCACTGCCTGTTAGAGAAAGAGGGAGTTGTTTGTGAGCAAGGTGATTTCCACAATGTCCATGTCCACAGAAGTCGTCCCCTGCCATCATCTGATAGCCCAGGACTAAGACTTGGGTGTAAGGGACAGTTATGGGGGATGTGACACGCGTCACCTTTCCAATTCTCTAGGAATCAAATGTATTTTCCTCTTTTCAAGAACAGAAGTTTAAACTGAAGCTTGATCCATTGCCAGACACCTATTCTTTGGACTAAAATTAGGAAACATTCGTCACAGCTGCTAAACCACTAGTGTTACTTAGAGGTCAGCACTGAAGGTACTGAGTGGTAATTACTTTTCTTCCTGGGTTCAAGTCCTTTCCATTCCTTAAGGCTGACACACATTTAGTAATCCGTCTTCCATGGTTCCTGCCACATAACTTTCTATATGCCCACTCAAGCTATTCCAGGACCCACACCTCCAAGCTTCCTTTTAGTTTATGTTTTGGGTAAGAGAAACAAAACGTTTGGATCCGCCACTAAGCAAAATATGTCCCTTGTTCCCCTCCACTAACCAAACAGTTAAGATAGACACTAGAAGGGCCTATGTAAACAAACCTGAGTCCTCCCTCTAGACTCAAGCCCAGGATGCTCTAAGGAGCACACACACCTGCCAGCATGTCTCTAAAAAAGAAATCTGGCAGCAAATGTTGGGGCAGAACCCTTATTCACTGTTAGTGGAGGTACAAATTAATACACTGTGGAAATCCGTTTGGAGGTTTTTTTTAAAAGTTAAAAAACTACCACACGACCCTGCTATTTCTCTACTTGGTGCATACCCAGAGACACCATACCTTATAGTGGAGATATTTCCATCCCCATATTTATGGTTGCTTTACTCACTATAGCAAAGAATTAGAATCAACCTAGCTGTCCACCAACAGATGAATGAATAATGAAAAATCTGGTATACATAAGAAATGGAATACTATTTAGATATAAAGAAAAAAATGAAATTTTAAGATCTGCAGGAAAATGGATAGAATTAGAATGTATAATTTTAAATGGAACCACACAATCTCAAAAAAACAGCATGTTCTCATTCATATGGAAAATCTAACCAATAATATATGTACAAATGGAAACAACGTATATGTGAGTACAGGTAACATGAAGAAAGGAGAATCAAAAGGCTAAATACTAGGGACTGAGGAAGGACGGTATGCAGCTAATGGCAATGAGTTACAGAAGGAAGATAAGGCTAACTGTTCTAGTTCTAACTCTGAATGGATTTTTGGTTTGGTCATGGGTTAGTACATAAACATACTGACAGTGAAGTGTAAAATCCAATGTGAAGATCTGAGGCTTCAGAATCACTATTCCAACTGAGATACTGGTCTGGCTAATTTGGGTCTGTAATATTTTTTTGTTGAGGGGTGGTGTAAGCTTTTTTAAATAATAAGGTTATAAACTTAAAATTCACACATAGGTTGTCCTTGCATAAGACTAAATCACAACTGGCCACAAGCAGGCATGCAGTCAGTCAGATTCAGGTCAAGCTCTGTGCTGTAGATAATAACAGACCTCACAGTGAGGTGCTTGAGAGATACAGGGATTACAAAGACACCTTAGCAACAACGAGGGTGGAGAAATGACAAGGATGTAGACAGGACAGAGGCTGGGGCAGGGGTGGGAGTACGCCTGTCAGCACAGGTCTCACGGTATCTATCGGCCTTGGTCCCAGTTGTAATCCCAGAATGCAGGTCAAAGAAAAAGAAAAACACAGGAAGAAAGGGGAGAAAAGAGAAGGAAGGGGGCGGGGAGAGGGGCAACAAAGATGCAGGGAGGTCAAGCAGAGAACGGAGAGAGGTGGAGTGTGCAACGTGGTCCAGACCTAGAGATCTGGGGCTAACCCAGCCACGTTTTGCAGCTGGGCTCCAGGGCATTGCATTTGCCCCCTGAAAGCCTCAGTGTCCTGTGTGGTCTCTGGGGGGGCAGGGTCTTGATGTGGAGTATACAGAATGCTGGCAAAGGCATCCACTCCAATCCTGCTCCTGGAAATGCTCCACAACTTCTCTGTGCTACTTTCTCCCCAGAGCTGGGACCAAGAATGACCCAGAACCACCGCAGTACCAGAAGAGAGCGGAGCAGGGTCTGGTTTGTCAGTTTATTTTCCTTTCCATCTGTCGTACTCCTTTCCTAGTGTGGACTCGAAAAGGCTCAGGAAAGGGGCCTGGAGGAAGAGGGGGCAGGGGATCCCTGGCTAACCATGGGGCGTGGAAAAGATGGTGTGTATTTTAAGACGGAAGCCTTCGCTGCGTTCCTAAACTGTAAAGAAAAAAAAACAGTCCTCAGACACCTGAAACATCGTTCCAGCTCCTGCTTTTCTGGACTACCTCCGAGTCTGGACATTTACTCTGGGTTCTGTTTCCCTAATCTCTGTATTTTAACTTCCTTTGCTAAAGGACTTTACTTAAGAATTAACTACAGAATGTCAATACTTGATCAGCACAAAAGATCTAATCTGACTAAACTAACCTAATTTTAGATCTAACTTCTTTTAAGAAACCATTATCTGGGTGCTGGGATGTTTCTGTAACAGCTCTGTCTCCAAACTCAAGTGTTTGTGTATGAGTATGCACTCCATGTAGGTACCTGCTGGGTAAATCAAGTCAACAGCAGACATGCACCTTTAGCTAAAGACAAACTTGCCTGGTCATGGCTGAGGGAAGTGGGCCAGACACCACCACGACACAGAGAGCCAGGAAAGGTCAACTGCATCTGCCTCCGACACTTGCATGCTTGCCCTGCACACACAGCAAGGGTCTACCCAATGATGAGGCCACTGCATTTCCTGAAGATCACTGGACAAGACTTATAGGCTAAAACTCCTACAGGTGGAGTTGAACCCCTACCCCTCAAGAGAAGTCTCCCCTTCAGCTACACGGCAGCTTTTGAGAACAAAGAAGCACGAGTCCTAGATTCAGAGGCTGCCTAAGGAAGAAGGAGGGCCACAGGGAGAAGAGAACTTAGCACTTAGCTCCTGTCCCTAATCTTCCGGAGCTGGGAAGCACTGTGAAGGTCAGGGACCTAGCTGCACAGGCCCAGAAAGTAAGCAAGGAAGTACGACTACTCTTTTTACGGGTGAGGAACCTAATAAAAGTGATACTGGAGGGTCACACATCAGGGCCCAGAAGTGAGCCCAGAGCAAAGCTGCCATGCTGCCTCCACACCGTGACTGCAACTCAGGGGCAAGTGAGAAGGTTCTAGACTCTGGTTTCATTTCAACCTCTGACTTAAGAGACATCAATCATTCGATCTGAGGTGCGGCTTGGCTGCCAGAGTGCTTGCCTCACATGCACAAAGCCCTGGGTTGACCCCAACAGTGGGGATCCGAACTCCAGCTCCTCGCACTTTATCAACTAAACCATCTTTTCCCAGTCCCTACTTGATGTTTTGCCAGTGACAAATGAGTCCCATTTGACTCACTGGGATCAATTACTGACTTTAGGTTAAGCAACGTGCACTAATAAAATGGGGCGGGGACCCCCACACTATGGTCAAATAAATATGTTGGACTCAATTTCCTCAAATAACACAAAGTTAGCAGACTTCCTTCCTGCAAGACATCACAGAGTCTTCAATGTGCGGAACTGTCAATCCGCAGCAGATCTGACCGGCCCATTATTCACCCAGGCATACTCCCGACTCTGGGCATCTGGAGACAGCAGGACCTGAGGACTAGAGACTCCGCATGCTTTTTTACCATGAAAGCACCGACAAATGTTAGATGATCAACCATCAGTCAGCAGGCTTAGCGGCCCCACTGTGCTAGATACATCACATCACAAGATCCTACACTTGGCTCCAGAGCCACATATATAAAGCCCAAACCACCTACCATCCCAGACAGTAATGCAATGGATAATTTCTCTCAAGTTCACAAGGATGAATTGTGATTTTCCACCATGCGGGGCTTCCACCTTTCTTCACAATCCTGAACGCACACTAGACACTTACTCAAGATATAACTTGGCTCAACCCTAAAAGAACCAGGCTGTTTAAAGTATAGCCAGTGGACAGGCATTATTGAAATGGCCTGGGAATTTCTGAGAAATTCCGATTGCCAGAGCCTGTCCTAGACCCAGAGTCCAAATGTGCATTTGAACAAATGCCCCTTGGATTCACACACACTAAAACAAGGTGGGGCTGGGGACCTCTACTCTACCACAACCTGGGAGTATGCAACAGGGCCTCGTTCACGGTCAGTCCTTCACCAACTCAGTTCCTACATCTTACTAGGTTCTCTCTCTAGGCACCAAGCTTTGTTCTAACCAGGTGCCACTGAATGGGAAGACTCCCTGAGTGTTAAACACCAGGCTGTCTGCCTTCACACAGTGTAAGAGCCGAGGATTCCAGGCCCTCAAATGCCTTGCGGGTGTCAGGCTGCGACACGCCCAAACAATAGCCAGGCCCCATGGTCTGGGCAGAACTCCTTCTATTTCTGCAGGTGGCACATTCCAAAGATGCTTCTTCTCACAAAGCATGGCAAGAATTCTACACTGAGGAAGAAAAGAGGTGAACTAAGGGCCTCTTTTTCCCCTGGGGATGGGAGAAACTCAAACCTCTCCCCAAGAGGTTTACATTTTAAAAAATATATTTATTTTATCAACCACAAGCTTGCAAGTCAAACATCTCCTCCAAAATGTTTTGCAGATAGAGATATTCTGGGAACACACTGGAGGCAAGCTTATTTATCCACTGCCATTATAAGACTAGCCTGGAGGGATGAGTATCAAATGCTAGCCACTCAAGTAACTGTCTGCCTGCCTGCTGACTATACCAGGTCACAGCTACCTAATGCCCCTGCGTGGCTGTCAGGCTGTGTCCTCTGGTCTTCTGAGAGCCTTCCAGCTAGCACAGGAAGAGCTGTTTGCCCCACCTCTGCGGCACGTAGACTGGCGGTGGAAGCATCAGACAGGTGCAACATTAATGCTGAATGTTGCTGTGATCCTGGAAGAAAGATCAGTGGCTTTGTTGTTCATGGGGGGAAATGCAAGAAACAGGATTCCCAGCAGCTACAAATGGGTCAAGACTGCAGCCCCTTCCATCCGTGTTTTCAATCAGGTCACCTTGTCAGTCACAGGACTTAACATGAGGGATGCCTCCCACAATACTCCTGGTCACCTCTTCCTTGACCTGGTCCATGTATTACCAGCAGAGACTATCTTAGGTGCAGGGGATATGGCCAGCTCATCACCACATCCCTTTACCCAGGAGATCCCTTACCCATCCCGGGTCTCCAGGAAATAGCAGCCTGATGGCAATACATTTATCAAGCATTTAACAAGTTTCAGAAAGTCAAAATTAAAAACCTAAAGAAAAAAAATGGATACTGAGACTAAACAAGGAAGAGGGAACTAAACAAGCCCGGTGAGGGAATTCCTGCCGCCAAGAAGCCAAGTGCAACTCAGAAGGAATTTTCTTACCCACAGCACCTCACAGACCCACTCCCAGTCTGCAACTGCAGTGCATGGAAGGCATTTCCCACACGCTTGCCTCTGACTCTCCAACTGACCACGCTCCTTGTCTAACTTTGAAAACATCATCCACACACAATATGCTGTATATAACATGTTTATCTTACACTGTCTTTCTACAAAGACAGCCATACTCCTCGGTGGGATGAGCTTTTCAATTAAGATTCGGAAACAGCAACACTGTAGTTTAGGCTGGCCTCAAACCACAGCAATCCACCACACGCCTTCAATCCCAGCACAAGGGAGGCAGAGGCAGGAGGATCTCTGTGAGTTCGAGTCAGTTCTAGGACAGCCAGAGCTACACAGGGAAACCCTATCTCAAAAAACAAAACAAAACAAAAAAATAGCAATCCTCCTGCCTCAGCTCCATGAGTACCACCACACCTATTTTTTAGCTTTACTCCAAATGGGCTGCAGAGTGGGGGCTAGCTAACAAGGCCATGTTAGAAACAGCCTGGGAAGCTGAGGTGCAAAGTAACTCCAGGTTTGGCTAAAATGTTTCTCAGAAGCACTTAACGGCTGATTGGTCCTTTCTAACCATAACTGTCGGCACTTCATTTATTGACAGTGTCCACACTAACCCCCTGGCTGTTCTGGCTTCGCCCTGTGACATACCCTTTTAAAATCCAACACTTTTGCAGCTGGATACTGTCCTCCACTATCCAAGGCAGTGCAGGAAACTGCTTTTCTCTCCAAGGACTGGCTTCATTTGGTGGTTTCATGCTGCGCCTACTTGCACCTCCTTCCCAGGGAGGGAAGCCTGGGTCCTCCTGTGGAGATCTACGCGGTCCCTCCCTTAACAGAACAAAACTGCTGACTCAGCCCTCCTGTGGTGCGGCTCATTGGCCTCTGCTGAGTCCATCTCTCTCACCCGCACACCTCCTCGCCTCGCCTCGCCTCGCCTCGCCGACCAGGTAAGTAAGTGCCCTTCTCTCAGAACTGCCCGCTCAACTTCTCTCACCGCTAAGTCGCCAGTGCCCTCCTAAGCGCCTATCACTTGGTCTGGGATTCCCATCCCTGTGATCTAGCCATTCTCTTGACCAACCTGCATCCACTTGAGGATGCCCTCTGGATTGAGTTTCTCTCCAACAGCACTTCCCCTGTTCTGTGTCCTCCCGGGCTCACTACTCCCTCCTTCCTTCAGTATCTCGGTGATCCATGGTCCCCTACCCCTTACATGCGTGTACACTATAGGTCTTCTACTCAGTCCCCAGTGTGGACCACGCACCTTCTGCCCCATGCTGGGATTCCTTCTCTGTTGCCCCCTTTTCAGGACTTCATCTCATTAGCCATGGGACCCTCTCATTCAAAGCCAGGCCTTGTCATCACCTCTTGCCTGTCTCCTCAAATCTTTCTCCCCAACCCCACCCCACCCCCATACCGCTAAGTCTCACCGTCTCACTCGGCACTACAATACGGCTTGGCCTCACTACAAACTCGATAATCAGTCTCAATGGCCAGAAAACGGCACATTTGACTTTCCAATTCTAGCTGACCTTGATGACCTCTGCCAATGCACCAGCAAATGGTCCAAAGTCCCTGACATCCCAACCTTCTTTGCTTTCCGCTCCTGCCCTTCCCCTTATGCCTCTTGCCATACACATCAAATCCTCCTGGCTAAAACCAAAACTCACAAAGCTGGCACAGTCTCAGGCTCATGACTTCCTCTGCCCACGACTTAGACATAGAGGGCCTGGCCCCACAACACGTATCCCCCAACCAAATCCTCAATCACCTGCCCCTCCTACACCCGCTTCTCTACAAGTCTGTCATTTTTGATTGTTATTCGGGCCATTTGGTCTATACCTCCTTCTCACTTCAGTGAGACTTAGCCTTATCTTGGGTCTCTGGCATGAGTCTTAATGGCTGCTCCCACCAGCCCAGGGCTCCTGGCCTACTTCTTTGCTCCCTCTGAGGCCACCTGATCACGCTTCTCTTCCTCAGTATGCCCAGTTGCTCTACCCCGTTGCTGGGCAGAGACACCACAGCTAAGATACACACTTCTTTTCTTCTCAACTTTCTCAGGGTTTTGTCCTCTTCCTTCTAGTCCCTGAAGAGCCTCTTTTCATACTGACTAAAACTGAGGCCTTACCCTACCCCCCCCCCCACACCAAGACTCCCTTATCAACCCCAAAGTGTGGGACACTTCCTCTCCTTCGGGGACTTTCCATTGTTCCCCTATTAAGATGACTCCAAACCTCAATAACATATATCTCCTCAAAACACAGACAAAGTCTGAAACCTATCATATAATGCCTTCTCAGAATGCAGAGTATTCTCAAGCCCACTCACTCACCCTTCAATACTCCTATCCTGCCAGTAAAACCTGACAGCCCCTAGAACCTGGTCCAGGACCTTGGGATTTTTAACATGGCAGTCCTCCCTAGTGTAGCGCCAATGGTAGATGGTTTCACCAACTCCTAACTGGTCTTAATAAAAACCCGGAGCCAGATATTGGGGTAAATACTGAAAGATGTGCGTGCGTGCGTGCGCGTGCGTGCGTGCGTGCGTGCGTGCGTGTGTGTGTGTGTGTGTGTGTGTGTGTGTGTGTGTATCACGCCTTATAGCTTTTTTCCACCCACACATTTTACTTCCTTCCTAGCACTGGGATTAAAGGTGTGTCCCACCACTGCCGGGCTGTTTCTCTTTTAGAGTGAATCAATCTCATGTAGTCCAGGGTAGCTTTGAACTCACAGAGATCCAGATGGATCTCTGCCTCCAGAGTGCTAGGATTAAAGGTGTGTGTCACCACTGCCCAGCCTCTATGTTTAAACTAGTGGCTTGTTTTGTCTTTCTGATCTTGAGGCAAATTTTATCAGGATATACAATATATCACCACACCCTAGAGACTGGGTGGTACCCAATCCCTTATACTGTTTTCTCACATCCCCTCCTCATCTTCTCACTTTACCATCCTGGATCTTTTTTGTTCCTCTGTTTCTTTTATTTTGTTCCTTTGTTTCTTTTGTTGTTGTTGTTGTTTTTTTTTGGGGGGGGGGGTAACTGTCCATCTATACCCAGACTCACATACCATCTCTGCCTTCACCAAGGAGGACTCAACACCAAAGCAGCATTTCAGCTTTTTGAACCATCCTCCCTCAGGGGTTCCAAGACAGCCTCCCCTCCTTTCTCTCTCCACCTATCTCCTAGTTCCTTGATTCAATATGCAGATAACACCCTACTCTACTCTACAGTCCCTTGGTCTTCTCAACACACCACATCCCACTCAACTCAACTTTTAGGAAACAAGGGATACAGGGTCTCTCTTTCCAAGGTGCAATCTCTGTCCCTCAGGTCAAGGACTCGGGTTTTCTGCTTTCCCCACTGCTCTCTCAAGCTCCCTCTCTATCGATTCTCCTTTCACCACTAAGGATGGATTCTTTCCTTCCTATGCTTTGCGGGATACCTCAGAAACTGGATTCCCAACTTTGCTCTTCTCACTTATGCCCTCTATCAAGCAGCTTGGAGTCCCTAACAGAGAGAGACCCTAGACCCTACGATACCTATAACACCTGCCTTCTCTGGTCCTGATAGGCAGTCCTACAAGTTCCTGCTCTGGCTCTCCCAGATCTCCATTAACCCTTTATCTCTGCCTACCCTGCTGATAGATGGGGAATGGCCTTAGGGGTCCTGGGACAGATGAAAGGGTCCATGTTTGGCCTGTTTCATATCTTTCCATGCAACTGGGTACAACCTTGCCTATGGGCGCTGGCGGCAGCCTCCCTATTAGCCCAGGAAGCCTCTAGACTCACTTGGACCCTCTGCCGCTCAAAGACCTACTGTCACACATAAGCCTCTCTGCCCTATTTCCCTCCATCCTCCACCTCTTCCACATCCCCTTTTAAGAAAAGTCCAATTTCTCCTGACTCCTGCTCCCCTCTTAATCCAGTTACACTCCTCCCTAAAGCTGCTACCCTCACCCACTCCTGCCTGCTCTATTTCCCCCTGCCACACCCTGACTACAGATGGAAGCTCTTCTCTCAGCAACTCCAGCTCCCACCAGGCAGACTATGCTGGAGCCTCTCCTGACCAGGTTACAGATCTGTTCTTCACCCAGGCACTACTCAGAAAGCAGAGCCCCTCACAAGACAAGCTCATCAAAACATACACAGATAGATTCTGAATATGCACACCACATGCCACACTACCGTGCTTCTGTTTGGCAGGAGGGGAGTCTCCCCATCACCAAGGGTACATCTATTACCAATGGGCTGCTAATCCTACAAGTGCTGGAAGCCTCTTATCTTCCCGAGCAGGCAGCGGTCATTCACTGTTGAGGTCGCCAGGACCCTAGCAATGATACAGCTTTGGGAAACGCTTTTGCTGACAAGACTGCAAAGGGGGTGAGCCGGCACCCCTTCCCACCTTCCTCCATTCTCTTCCTGGCCCCTCCAAACTTAACCCCTACCTACTCTGAGTCCCATAAGCAAGCCCTCCAAGCCACGGGATCCGTTGCAGGGCCCCAAAGCTAGCTTCTTCTATGAGACAGGTACTGGTTCCCTGAGGCTCGGGCAAAGTTGTCCTTTCACACTGGGTCTCAACCTCTTTACCGCTTCCTCCAACCTCTCTTCTTCCACCCTTGCCTTTCTGCCCTTTTAAGGCTACCACCCTGGGATGCTCCACCTGCACCCAAACTTCTCCACAGGGAGCCTTACAACTCCCGCCTTCCTTCAGTCCACACCAATTTCGGGGTAACTTTCCTGGGGAGGACTGGCAGATAGATTTCACACAATATGATGCCTCCTAACAAGAAACAGAAATATCTTCTTACTATAGTAGACAGTTTCTCAGGATGGGTAGCTTTCCCCACTGTGACTGAGACTGCAGAAGCGGTCTGTTACACCTCTTAAATGATACCTTTCAAGATAGCATTCTTACTTTCAAGATATATGTATATATATATATATATATATATATATATACATACACACACACACACACACACACACACACACACACACACACACACATCCTCTATTCACACAATCAGATGGATAATGGCCCAGCATTCACCTCTAAAGTCACCCAGCTAGTTTCTAGGGCTCTAGGGGTACAGTAGCACCTTCAGATTCCCTAGTCCTCATCAAAGGTTAAAGGGGCCATCCCATCCTTTTGAGAAATGTACGTCTTTTGAAACCAGCCCACTCCATGACTGCTACCTTCTCTCACTTATGACGCCTCTGGAGACACATATCCTCCTCATCCCTTTACTGATCTTAGCGCCCAAACCACTTCACCAGGAGACTGGGTTTATTTGAAAGCCCTCAACCCAGGCTGGACCAGTCCACATCTGGTCATCCTAACTACAACAATGGCAGCTAAGCCTCAGGAAGTCTCCACTTGGATCCATCTGTCACAGCTCAGACTCTGGACCCATTCTCTAATAAGTACTTCTGTCAGTCAACAGGGCACGAAAGCCTGAATTCTCTCACTTGCCTTCTAGGCCTGAGGACACCTAATATGGGTTCTTTCTTCTCCCTCCTGCTGGACGTTCTCTGTCTTCCCCTCCACTTAGATAAGGTGACAAGCACGGAAAGCTAAGACACATGCCACCAAAACTAAGTTCAGCCTTAATGCCACCTTCTGCCCTGTCTCTGCTGTCGTTCAGAGGACATCTGACTCTCATGGCCTAGGCAGCCTGCTCTCAGAACTGTGGCCCTACCACGGAACACTTCCATAGGCTGTCAAAGGCCACCACTCCAGCCCACCCCACCTCCACATCCCAGGATAACTCCAAACACCTTTGCTTCCCAGAGGATCAGACTAGGCTAAGTATCCAAATTGGGGGTGTAAGTACTAGCCAGGTATAGGGGGGATTAAAAACCTACGAGACTGCTCTGGGCCCTTAGCTCATGCCTCTCCTCAGCCCTCTCTGATCCATGTCCACCTCATTGTAATGTCCACCTCATGGTAATGATTGCCCTGTCTATTCAGATTTTTCCCCCCCTGGGGAGAGAAAAAAAATCAACAAGCTGACCCAATGATCAATAAATCAGATGCTTCTGAAGGAATTTCCTCAGTTCGCCTACCACTGCCAGCCAGCTTTGAGCCCCTAATATTCCAGAACCCTTTTGCTACGTACCCCTCAGATGGACAAACCACCTTCTCCCCTTATTATCCTTAAAAGGCTGGAATGTTAGGTCATAAAACGGCCCCAAAACGGCAGTACTAATGGCAATATTTTAGGGTGATGGCAAGTCCTAACTGGGACAGGTTTTATTAGGAAGTAAAACCCTAAAACATTTCTCAGAAGCCCTTAGCAGCTGGCTGGACAAGAGTGCGCACACTAACTACCTGGCTGTTCTAGCTCCTGAGTCGCCTCCCCATCATATACCCATATAAAACCCAACAAGCTCTGCTGCTGGATGCTGTGGTCCACTACCTGACGCAGCCCAGCAGTTTTGCTCTTAATAAACTGCTTTTCTCTCCACAGATTGCCTTTGTTCAGTGGTTTCTTGCTGTGCGACCAACTTTAGTTGAATTTGAGAATTGTAAGGCACCAAAATTTTTCAGCTAAAAACTTCAATTTTTACTTTCTGCAAAACCTTAAGTGTCCTGATAGGTGCCACTGTCCCTCTGCCCTATTGGGAGTGCCCTGGTACCCTGACTTCCCTCCTCACTGCCCCTGCCACCTGCCATGACTTCGCCATTCAGCTGTGTTCTCGTCCACGGGCTGCCTGTTCCAGTCACAGCCCATGCCTTGTCCTCCAGCCCTGCGGGAGCTCAGCTGGTTATTTAGGGAGTGCATGGGTTGGATAAATGAATGGCCTCCTCTTAAGAGTCTCCTCATCTGTAAGATCTCCACAGCCCCTTCTGGCTCAGCATGAGGAAAGGCATGCATATGTCTGTGTTGCTGGCACAGGAGACAGGTCTAACTGGACACTGACACTTGGCCCTTAGCACAACCAGCTATACCAGATGACTGATCCAGGAAAAAGACTTTACCTAGACTACACTTTATACTGCATTTCTCTGACCCAATGCAGACTTTCAGCCTTTTTTTTTTTAAGGTGAGGGAGCATTTTGCCATACTCTATGGCCCAGACCCAGGCTGATCTCCAAGACGTGACAATCTACCTGCCTCAGACACCTAAGTGCTTGAACTGCGGGTAGACCTTTTAAGTATCTTGTGGTTTCCAGCTAGCCTACAGAACTATGGAGATATATATCATAAAACATATATAATTTCATCTAATTATTGAGTTTCAATGGCCAGCCATTTTTAAACGTTTCATTTCATCCTTAGTGAATCACTGTCATAGACTTAAGGTTAAGTTTTGGACACTGGGTTTAAGGCCAGTATCTTCTCATGTGATCATGAACATGCTACTTTCACCTCTACCCACCTCCATTTCCTCATCCCTCGAATGAGGAATACAACAAATCCAACTCACAAAACTGTTTCACTGTCAGAATATCCTAACTGGACAGCCAGGACAACAGTCATCTTAGTCCATGTGCCTTCAACTTATAAAACACAGCTCTCCTCAATAAAGTGTCAGAGGAGGTGACAGGGAGCCACTCACACTAAACAAGGCCAGCACCGAAGCCCAGGTCTGAGAACCCCGTACACTCCCAGGACTGAGATCAAATGGACCCCAAATGCTGAGGTTTCCCAGGCAGGCCTCACCTGGTGAGCCAAGATGAGGCATGGGAAGCCTCAGACCCCATGAGAGGTGCCTGTGAGCATGGCTGCCTACTGGAGCACAAAGGAGCCAACCCAGGGAGTGAGCAGGGCAGGGAGGCTGGGAGTTCCCCTTCCGGAAAGGACAAGAGGAGCCCTGCCCTAGTCAGGCCAGTCAGGCCTGGCTGCCCAGGGGGAGCTTCCCGCCTTTTTCTTCCTCTTTCTCCTGCATGAACTTTCCCAAACCAGCTCTGCCCGTTTCACACAGGAACCGGGCTTGCGTGTGCGTACATTTTATTATTTCAGAGGAAAGCATCTGCAGTCAGCTAGTGAGTGAGTCATCAGTAAGCCTTGTCAATGTGCCAGCAGCCGGCCCCTCTTCATTACAAACGTAAAGATAAAAGCTCTCGCTGCATTAGCTGGCATCCGCCTCCACAGACAGCACAAATAAATTAATTGTGCCTCATTGCAAACAGCCAAGAGGTGTGCAGGAGGGGAAAATGTGCTCCTTGTTTCATTAACAAATTAAACAGCAACAGAGCCGCCACACACCCGGCTACACTGCCAACTTTAGATTCTCCCACCAGGCAACTGCCTGGCCAGCATCATCCAAGTAGAGCAACCATAACTATGGGAGGAGGGACTGGGACAGGGGGTTGGGGAAGGGGGCATCAGCATCACTGTGAGACCGACCAGGCCTAGGCTTGGCATCCCCACTTTGAGCCTGGAGAACAGTCACCCAGTGCCCATCAGATGCTGGGGGGTGCTGCTGCTGCTGCTGCTGCTGCTGCTGCTGCTGCAAGGTGGGGGAGAGGTGTTTCCACAATTTACCCCAGGCAAATAAACAAACCAGTTCTGGGGCCCTGGTATGCACAGCCCAGTGAGAGAGCTTGTCATCAGGGTGACGCTGTCATACTGAGGATGGCCAACATTCCAGAAAGAACAGGGTGAGTCAAGACCAACTTGAAAAACACGTTGGCCTCCCCTGCACCACCAGCTAAGATTACAACCTCAAACACACCTTTCTAAGATTTCGTACTTTAGTCACAGGCAATTTGTTACAAGGCTGTGATTCTCTCCTCATTCCGCACCACATAATTTAGGAAAGCTGTGTTTCTAAGTCGAAGGCGCATGACTAAAAACCAATCCTTTTATGTTTTTATCTCCAAAGACACAAACACAGTGCACAAAACGGGAGGAGGGGGACAGGAAATGGGGGGGGGCTGAAGAGAAAGAACAAAGAGAAGTCTAAGAAGAGGAAAAGACCCTCAGCTCTCCAAATGTCACCCTATTAACTCATGACCTGTAAGGAAGTTAAGATCACAAACAGTTAATCCAACCATAAAATATGTCCAAAGTATTTATTATACAGATAGACACTGGGGTGGGGGTTCAGTTGTTCATTTAGTTGGTTTGTATTTTATCTGTAAAATCCAAGAATCTAAAAAATTCTACACAGAAAAATTTGACCTGAGCTAGCTAGGACCTGCCTATAAAAAGCAAAGGAAATAAAAGCTTAAGAGGAATAATAAATAAAGCCATATGCAACATTTCCACCATCCACAAAAGACCAACTAAACCCTGGTGCACCCCTGAAACAAGCCTCTGTAAAAAGTACAGCGTCTACAGTGGACCACGATGTTGAAACCCTGGCCTTCATCCTTGCTTGCAGCCCTGTAGAGTTCCAGACGCTCCCTCTGGAAAACAATTTAGCAATATCCACTGAGAAGCAATATTCTTTGTCTTTTAAACACGGCCCCCCCCCCAAATCCTGCTTCTGGGAATTTATCCTAAGAATATAATCTACAATCATGACGAAGCTGTATCTCAAAGTATCATTTATAACAGCACAAAACTGTGGGGGAAACGTCTAAATGCCCAATAATAGATGAGTGGATAAGCAAATTCAGTCTGTGGGATGATAGAGTAAGACCATTAAAAGTCATCCTGAGGACGACAGAGCCATGTGGAAAGCATTTACTTAAGGTTTACTGAGAAGAGCAGAGGGCAGATTGAGCCTCCGCGTGACAGCAAGTCTATAGAAAGCCGGGCACTGTGGTCAAGGGCTACTGGTTATTTTTAAACATGGAGACTGTGGGGGAACTTTTTCCTCTGT
Organism: Peromyscus californicus insignis; assembly: GCF_007827085.1. Classification (NCBI taxonomy): domain Eukaryota; kingdom Metazoa; phylum Chordata; class Mammalia; order Rodentia; family Cricetidae; genus Peromyscus; species Peromyscus californicus. Next base: position 90,919,705 of record NW_026294562.1, read on the forward strand.
CCTTTTGTTTTGCTTCCTTTATTGTGGTTAGAGGACTGTTGCTGTTGTTGTTGTTTTGGGCTTTTTTGTGAAATTAAAAAAAAAAAATCCACAGGGTGTAGAGACAACTGCTTGGCTCATATTCCAAGGAGAACAAATGCCTATGGGGGAGCAGGGAGAGGGGGGTGGCACATACCACACCTATCCTAAAGTCTTGGTCCTAGCTTTGCTTGGGGTCTCTCCAAACACGTGGCTCCCAGCAAGAAGCCTGAAGAGGAAAGGGAGACTAAGAAGTGGGTTGGGTCTGCCTGCAGGAGTCTGATGATGTCATTACATGGAGAGCCCCAGAGCCCTGGCTCTAAAGCCCTGGTCTACACTATCCACTGCAACTTTGAATTCCAAGACCTCTCCCCTCCTTGGAAAATAGCTTCTTCCTCAAAAAAAGGAAGGGGTTCCCACACAGCCTCAAGGTCAGTTCTCTGAGCACTTGCATCCAGACTGCTGTTGGAGCAGTCTAAACACCAGAGGACTAGCCCCAACGAATGAGAGCATCCCAAAGTGAAGTATGACAGTCTGCCTTTAACAGCCTCTCAGGCACACAGTGAGAGGCACAGGGCTAAGAATCAATCACATCAACAGCTTCCAAGTCCCAACATCCAAACTCCTATGCCCATCCCCCCCCACCCCCGCCCCCGACGTAAAACTGCACATGGAGGTAGCAGAGCTTACTTAGAAGGCTGGTGCTCCCTCCACTCAATACCTAACCACAAAAGAGTTATGGTTCTGAAAACACAGGGGCACAAGAAAGTGATCATCTTTCCAGCATCTTCTTTTCCGGTGAAATTGTTCCTGGGCTCTTGGTCCCTCATGCCCCATGCTTAGCACAGTGCTAGGAATGGAAAAGGTGTTCAGAACTGCTTGTGCAAAAAAACAGGCACAAGAAAGAAGATGGGAGAGAATGAGTTGGCAGACATCTGCATGCGCCCAGACACACACACACACACACACACACACACACACACACACACACACACACACACACACTCTCTCTCTCTCTCTCTCTCTCTCTCTCTCTCTCTCTCTCTCTCTCTCTCAAAAAGAAGCCAACTCAGGAAAGGTCTAGTACAAACCCCACTGGGCACTTCCACAAACATCAAGATCTAGTGATTGTCCCCAAAGCGGAGAGTTGGTGGGCCAGAAGCCAGGCAGTAGGGGCAGGATGCTGGTCCAATGACCACCAAGATAGACTTCCTAACTGAAGGTCCCAGTATTAGCAGATTCAAACCCAGCATGCTAGGTTCCAGAGAGGGGTGGACCCAGAACCCTAACTGGCCACTCTTCCCAGCACTTCAGAAATAAGCAAGTCAGCACCTTCCCCGTCTCCTTCCTTCCCCTCCCCCGCCATTATTGAGTTACCGCAGGAGCATTGTGTATTATTGTGGTGAGCACTACTCCAACATAACCTAATAAGAAGCCCGTCTCAGCATTCAGCAAGAGTGAATGCTACAGGCAGGGCACATGTGCAAACTTGATTCTCGGTCCAGGGGTGATTTCTGTGGAGGTGTAATTCCATTGTCCGCTGCACCCAGCACATCTTCTATCCACAAAGCACAAAGCCTCCATCTGTCACGGTTCTCAGGAATGAAAGGTCTTGCCTCCCCATCCTGGGATGAAACGTGCAGCTAGCCCCGCTCTGGTGACAGGAAGTCAAAGCTAACCTGATCTTTCCACTTAGATGACACAATAGTGAGCATGCACAGGGCTGTGTGTACCAGGTGGCATTTCTCTGGAGGGACACATCATGTCCAGTGTTCAATTCCGCTGGTTATTTATTTATTAGCCCCAAATTACTTGGGATATTGTAGTCTGTGATCATTATAAACTACACCCATTATAATACTGACTCCCTGAGTAGACTTGAGCATGAATGGTGCATTCTCTGAAGCGTCACAGATCCACCCTGCACTTTCTTTGGACAGCTAACTATGAGATGTGGGCTTGGATCTGCATCCATGGGCAGCTGAAAAGTTAAACCCAGTTCTTAATATCCTGGTCCAATCTGTCACCTGGGAGGTGTAGACGCTGTGACCTGAGGGGGAAAAAAACCACTCGGCCTAAAAGTGGGGGCTGCCAGCCAGGCTCCTGATCCATCATATTCTTGAGCTGATGACTCAGAAGAGGGTTGGCAAACTGAAGCTCAGAGGACAAATCTGGTCCACCATCTGTTTTCATATGGCCCGTGGCAGGAGAATGAGTTTACCATTTTTAAATGGTTGAAAATTAACTCAAAGGGCATATTACTTAGCATTCACATTTCAATGTCCCTAATGAGTTCTTGTTGGGACACAGTCACAGCCACAGGTTTACACATGGTCTGTGGGTACTTGTACACCGACTCCTCAGAGCTGGGTGGTGGGTAGCTCAGACCATATGGCCTGTGTTGTCAAAAATATTTACTGTCTGGCTTTTAAAGTTTGCTGATTCCTAACGTACAAACCAGGGCCACAGCACTACTGGGAAAAGGCCTTGACCTAAGGGCAGAGTCTGGAATGAAAATACACACTGCTACTCCTCAGCTCTGGACTCAGGTTCGGGGCTCTGACAGTTTACACACATCTGCCTGCCTAATGGCTAGGAGCATCTGCAAGGGATCAAGACATTGACTTGTCCTGAAAGAGAGGACAAGGCAAGACGGAAGGAAGTTTGTGCTAGAATTCTGCACCCATCCTTCAGGCCCAGCAGCCCGAAAGGGGCAGACAAGGAACCAGAGAAGGACATGAAGCCCAGCCTAAGACATCAAGCCATGGCCTTTAGGAGGCTCTTAGCAGAAAAAACACGACAGTCCGAGTTCAGGGGAGCCATACATGGGGTGACACAGAATATGAGTTCAATTTTTTTTTCTTACTAGTTTTTTAGATTGGGGGGTGTGTAGAAACATGGAGGAGTTGGTGTGATAAAACTATGATCAAAATATATTGTATGAAAATTAAACTTTTAAATCCCTCAAACTAAAAAGAAAAAGAAAACAAGTCCAATATTTTTGCCAAGTTCTTTTATTTTATTGAGTTAAGATACACTCTGTTCAGGCCAGGCAGTGGTGGCACATGCCTTTAATCCCAGCACTCAGGAGGTAGAGTCAGACGGATCTCTGTGAGTTCGAGGCCAGCCTGGTCTACAGAGTGAGTTCCAGAACAGGCACCAAAGCTACACAGAGAAACTTTCTCGAAAAACCAAAAAAAAATAAAAATTAAAATTAAAAAAAAATACTCTCTTCCTTTTCCCCCCAGCATCCTCGCCTCCTTTATTATTATTATTACTATTATTATAAATCCTAGAGTTAGGGATTTAATAAATAAAAATACAGGGTACCACTTCAAGTTCAATTTGTCCCTTTTTAAAGTAAACTTGGCTCCAAACACTGCTTCTCTGAAATGTAATCATGGATGTGCAGTAAAGGGCTGATGTTATCTGATATGCAAACGTATCTGGGCATCCTGTATCCCATGGAGCAGCCAAGCCAGAACCAATCACTCAAAGGAGGTGACCCCTTGACCTCTAACATGACAGCTGTCTGGACCTTGGTCCTGCCTCACTGCTCCCCTGGCCTCCACAGGATGAAGGCCACCCCATGCAACTCCAACCCCTGGTCCCAACTGCATTCTCTCAAGAAGCCCTTCCAACTGGACAGGATCCTTCCCTGGCTACAGCAGGCCACAGGTACTGACAACCACAGTGTTGATCTGATGAGGAATGTGGCGAAGTCATTTTATGGTAGAGGCTCCCAGACCAAGCCAGAGGCAGTAACAGAGGAGCAGTAAGCCTGCCACTCATGGTCAGCTCCACAGGGCAGGATTTTTTATCTACTATTATGACCACTGTCTTCCCTAGTGTCTAGGGCAATACCTAACACCCACTCACACCCAACAGATACCTCTTCTCACCAAAAAAAAAAAAAAAAAAAAAAAAAAGGCATTAAAACCCAAACTACTAACTGACTGAAGATGAAAATTTTTGAGGTAGGCTCCTTAAATATCCTTAGATGATACTAAGTTAAAATGAGTTTCCATTTGACTGCTGAAGAAAGGAGATTTGGGGGCTGGAGAAATGGCTCCGTGCTTAAGAAAACTTGTTATTCTAGCAAGGCAGTGGTGGTCCACACCTTTAATCCCAGCACTCAGGAGTCAAAAGTAGGTGACTCTTGGAGTTCAAGGCCAGTCAGGTCTACAGAACAAGTTCCAGGAGATCCAGAGCTACACAGAGAAAGTTTGTGTCAGAAAAAAACACAATAACCACCACCACAACAACAAAACCCTTGTTCTTACTGAGGACCCAGGTTTGGTTCCCATCACCAACATGATAGCTCTAGTTCTGAGGGATCTGGTGCTTTCTTCTGATATCCAAAGGCACCAGGCACGCCTGTGGTACACATGCATGAACAAAAGCACGAATGCAACACACACACACACACACACACACACACACACACACACACACATATAGTAAGTATAAAAAAATAGAAGTTGAGATAAAGGTCACAGAAGGGCATGTTACTCTTTCACACATATTTTACACATACACTACACTTCCAGCATACATACTGTACACACACACACACACACACACACACACACAGGCAAGGCCATGTAAGGACACAGCAGAGGCTGTCTGCAAGCCAGGGAGAAAGGCCTCAGGAGAAACGTTGAAGTGCCGACATCTTGATCTTTGACTCTAGCCTCCCAAAGTGTGAGAAAAGAAATGTCTGTTGTTTATCCACCCCACCTGTAGTATTTTTTTTATGGCAGCCCTGAGAACAACCGAACAAACCAGCCAAAGAAAGGAAGATGCGCCCATGCCTGTCCCTTCCCTTCTCCGCTGCATCTTCTAGGCCTACGCCAGTACATGGTGACCATTCAGTAAAAAGGCCAAAAAGGAGGACTGAGGACTTAGCTCAGAAGTACTGCACTGGAGAAGCATTCACAAGATCCTGGGTTCTATCCCCAAGACCAAAAAGCCAAATCAAGGGGTTACAACCTCTATCCCTACCCCAACACCACCAGGAGTAACAGGGGACAGCCACAGGCTGTGGGGCTGTTATCCCACTGAGACCCTGAATGCCTAGAGGTTTTTTTTTTTAATGGTCCAATAGCACCGCAGATTATTGCTTGTAGAGATGTGGTTTTCCTACCAGAATATTTTACACCACCTTTCTTGAAGGCAGAGTCCTAATCTCAGGATGTGTTCATCTTCCACTAGGACCCCTGAGTGTGGTGATTTCACTCACGAGGTCCTTGGTTTCATCTAGGAATAAGTATTTCAGTTAGACCTTACTGTCCAAATGAGGCAGAAAAGGAAGTCTGACAGATGGCCAACAATAGGGAAAGACGCCTACTGAGAAAAGGGAACAACTTACTATTCCTGGGCATTCCTGTGGCAAGGAGATGCCTGGAGCTTCTGCAGCCACTGTGGGCCATGAGCAGGAGAAACTAACATTTAAAGGATGGCGGAGTGAAAACTGGGGAAAACCAGGTGTGTTTACTGAGGTTCCCAAGTTGCCAATTTAAGATTGTCTACCTTTGGAATTCATCTCGGAAGACCTCTGTTCTCCTTGTCAAGCCATATTCACCTGGCTTCACCCTTCCATCACACCACACACACTACAAGGTAGCCAGAATAGCTTAGGTTTCGCTGTCCCCATCTACAGCTCTGAACTTGATCACTAATTTGGGAACCTCTTTTAACACCAGAACATTCCACAGCCCACCCATCTTATAGAGTCCTACTTTTAATATGCAATGATAAAGAACCAATCACCTAACAGACCTTGTGGTGATGTTTTCCACTGGATTTGCATTGTTGGCACTGGACACATCTGTAAACACTCAGGAGTCACCACTGACAACATTCCCCTCCATCAAATGGAGCTGTAGACAATCCTTGGCATGCACAAGGGGTTAAGAACGCCCATACTTACTGCACAGACCTCAAAGCACACCCAAGAAACACTTCGCCTTCAACTAAAGAATCCAACTGTTAGCTAGAGAGACAGCTCAGTAATTAAAGTGCTTCCCATGCAACCTAAGGACAAAGGGTCGGACCCCAGCAGCTGAGTAGGCTCACCAGGAATTCCAGCCTCAGAAGAAGACGGAGGCAAGCCCCCCCCCCCCAGCAAAGCAGCTAGTCGAAGTAGCCATTTATATTGCTGAGCTCTGAGTTTCAATTCACCTCAGTAAATAAGGTAAGAAGACGATTCCAGACATCAACCTCCAGTCTCCATATGCACTCAACTCATACATGCATATGCACCCCCACACATGTGCCCACACAAATGCAAACACATACACACACCCCAAAATTCGAAAAAAGAAAATTCTGCAACTAAGCACAAAGACCAAGATCTATTTCCTACAGACAGGAAGAACGGTAGTGATGGCGGCCGCACTAAGGATACCAATGCTTGGTGTTGGTGGTGAATACCGTTTTAGCTTAATCTGACCAAGCCAACGGGCAAGCACTGCTCATGAGTTATTCAGCTTCCTCTGCAAACTAAGAGAAGCACAGTGAGCCCACATACCGATGGACAATGGGCCAACACGTTGAAGGGGCTCCCCCAAAGCTATGCAGCAGAGCCAGGAAGGCTGTCCCAGCCCATAGACACCAAGTGAAGCTGAGTGGATGAAACAAGAGCAGAAAGAGGCCACACCAGCAACAGTTCCAGAAACAAAGAGGCAGAGGGAAGGACAAACCTGAGGCCCTGACACTCAGATTCTTCTATCCTGAGTACCAAGAACAGTGGCACAGTCCCCAAAGGAGCTCAAATTATTAGATGGATACAAACACAGGTTGGTGGTGGGCGTGTGGGTAGACGGTAGGAGACTTTTTAAGGAAGATGGGTGATCCCATGAAATACTTTAGGAAGACTTCCTTCACGTAACAGCTAGGGGCTATTTCAAAATGTCCCACAATACAGCAAATTACCCAGGTGAGCAGCGGAGCTGGAGCAGCGGAGCTGGAGAAGGGAGTAGAGATGGGGAGCCAGCACATGTGAGGGGTAATGAGGCAAGAGATGAGACAGAGAAGCCTGGTATGCCTCCCAGGGGAGGCAGAGACCAGATATCGGGGACAATAGCTCCTGAGGAGGACCCCTGTGCTGAACTGGGGCTGTCAATCTGTAACCTCACTGCCATGGCCACCTTTGTTACTCGCTTTTCTTGTCTCTTACCAGCCTCCTCACGGCTCTTGGGAAACCTTGGGAGGGTAAAGGGCGTGTTTGCTGAGCTTCAGGGGACAACTGGGGGAGGGGAGAGGTGGCTCCACCTTGGTGGAGGGGGACATGAAGGACTGAAGTAGATGTGGGTAGCAGTTAAGAAAGGACCTGAGGGTGGAGCATGGTGGTGTATGCCTTTAATCCAGCAGGTGGCTTTCTGTAAATTCGAGGTCAGCCTGATCTGCCCAGTGAGTTACAGGACAGACAGGATTATAGAGAGACCCTGTCTCTAAACAGGTACATAGATATATGGATGGATGGATGGGTGGATAGACAAACAGATAGGAAGGGAGGACAAACAGATGGATGGACAGACTTAGTCCAACCTTGAAACCTCAGTTATTATCCCAGCCAGGCCCCTCAGGGAAAGACACCCAGGGAGAGGGACTTGGCATTTGTTGGGGCGGGGGAGGTTTGGAATGAAATACTCCTTAAAGGCAGGAAGTTGAGCTGGAAAAAGGCCAAGGTTTGGCTTAGAAGTCACTGGTGAATTCTGTGAAGACATCACACAAACATGGGTTAAAATACACAGAATGAATGCTGCTATGATCTCTTCCAACTGCCGATCTGGTCAGGATTTCTGCTGCCTAGTACTGTGTGTTCTGCCGTCAGTCACCCCACCTCATCCTGAGCCACCACAAGGACCCCTGCAGGGTCCACTCTGATCCTGGCTTCTCTCCCTTCAATCCAGCACTCAAGACAGAGGGCATGTCCTCACCCACCATCTAGCCACATCTCTTCCCAGTTTAAAGTATAACAGGCCAGCTGGTCACTAAGGTTATGACATAGACTCCTAAATACAGAGCAGAGCCTAGAGACTCCACCCCAGCCTTGTGGTAGGTACCCCAGGAACCAATGGGCCTCCCATATCCAGCCTCTGCACCTCAGCACCAGCTACACCCTCAGCCAGGAGCAGCTCCAGCCCTTCCACATCCGTCCTCAGCATCAGCTTTCCTGTCCTCTCACAGCCTCCTCTTCCCAAGGACTACTGCACTCGGTGGATGTCACATGAAAGATACCAAAAATTTCAGTTGGAAAACACATGCATACTTTACTATACTCATTGATGATTAGCTTGCTCTCTACTGTATTCATATAGGCAGGGTTTCTCATTTGAACCCAAAGCTCACTAACATGGCTAGTCTGGCAAGACAGCTTGCTATGGTGATTCCCCCATCTCTCCCTTCAGAGCACTGGGATTATGGGTAGGCAGCCACACCCACTCAGAATTACACCAGTGCCAGGATCTGGATTCTGTTCCACACATTTACATGGCAAGTGCTCTAACCACTGAGCTACTAGTCCTGAAGCTACTAGCCCTGAAGCTACTTCTTCAAAACTAAAATCACTGCTATTGGCCAGGACTGCATGGAACTTCATTGCTCCCAGAATCACTGTGGGAAAACTGCCCTCTGTGGACATGCTTTCAGTATGAATTCTAATCAAGACTGAGATGAGCAGAACTTTCCACTTAAATATCTACAATCCTCCATCTTTCTCAACAGGGCTCAACAGACACACACGATGCTTCCTAAAGATCAGCGTCCTGCAGAGACCTGACAGCACTGACCTTCTGTCAGAGAAGTACAAGGCGGAAAGGCCCGCTAAGTGCACATGTATGCCACCCCCGACTCTCCCTAGCAAACACGCTCTCTGCTTGTAGACACTAATGTTGGAAAGTAGAAATCTGTCAGGTTAGAACTGAAAAGGCAAGAGGAACAATCAGGTAGTCAGGAGAGGCTTGTCTATGTGTGAGACGGTCTGCTCTAGAAGACGGCCTATGAGTGTAATAGCTAAGTTCTGAAATCCAGAATTTGTGAAACCCAACTCAAGGGCCATCACACAATCTGAATACTGAAGCCAGGTATAGTGGGTGACTCATACCCATGATCCTAGCAACTCAGGCAGCCGACGTAGGTACTGGTTTGAGTTCAAGGCCAGCCTGTGCTACACAGTACCATCCTATCTCAAAAAAAAAAACAAACAAATCTGAGTATCAAGCCTCAAAGTCACTGCCACAGCTCAGAAATGCCGTGTAGTTGAGGAATTTTGTTTTTGAGACAGAGTCAGGCAGTCAGTTGGCCACAAGGAGCCATGGATGGATGCAGGTCTCGGGAGCAGAGTTTTAAAAGAACATTATCAACCTTGTCCCGCCACAGGGAAGAAAGGAGTTAAGTATCGAGCACATGTGCAAGCCCCATGTTGGGGATGGCAGCAGGAAACTTGAGTCGGCTCAGCTACTGGAGTCTGTACTGCTCTTGTAGAGGACTGGAGTTCAGTTCGGAGCACCCACTTGCAGCAACTCACCTGTAACTCAACTCTGGTGGGTCCAATGTCCTCTTCTGGCCTCCAAGAACAACTGTACTCACATGTGTGTGTGTGTGTGTGTGTGTGTGTGTGTGTGTGTGTGTGTGTGCGCGCGCGCGCGCACAATTTAAAGAAATCAATCTTTCATAAGACTTGCACAAATTCAAACCAAACAAAATCCCAGCACTGAGAAGGGAAAGTAGACACAAAGTCCCAACCCTAACCAAGAAATTCTCCAAAATTGATACCTGCTGGGAAAGGGAAAGAGTATTTTCCTCCACTGGAGGCGCACTAGTCTGTCAAGCCCACTCCAGGGCAGCCCCATGTCCAGGGGTAGTTAGTTAGCCAACACAAACCGGGCTCCACGGGACTGCCGTGCACTCTTATTTTTGGTGGGGTTTTTGTCTTATTGTTTCCTTAAGGTTTTTTGTTTGTTTGTTTGTTTGTTTTGGTTTTTTCGAGACAGGGTTTCTCTGTGTAGCTTTGCGCCTTTCCTGGAACTCACTTTGTAGACCAGGCTGGCCTCGAACTCACAGAGATCCGCCTGCCTCTGCCTCCCGAGTGCTGGGATTAAAGGCGTGCGCCACCACCGCCCAGCTCCTTAAGTTTTTAGTTTGTCCGTTTTGATTTTTATTTTGGTTTGTTGTTTTGAGAAAGAGAAATAACAAAGCTCAGTGAGAAGGGGATGGAGAAGATCTAGCAGAAGTTGGGGGAAAGGATATAATCAAAATATAGTGTATGAAAAAAATGTTTACATATATACCACATATATGTGTGTGTATGTGTGTGTGTGTATATATGTAAAGCCCTATTTCTTGTTAGGAAATGTTGAACTTAGAAGGCGCCACAGAGTGGTTTCCTCGGCCAGTTTAGCTTCATCTCTGGGGAAATACGTTCAAGCAAACCCTGAACAAAACAGAAAGCTCGGTGAAGTCGGCTCTCGCTACCCCAGATACTTGGTCCCGGCTCCAACAGACATCTATCAAACTTTTAGTACGAGCCACATCTGTGTTGTTTCCCCTAGACAGTTCAAGCTAAGTCTCAATTTCACCGCTGGTTCTGTTAGCCTCCCTAATAAGTAAGGTGCTAACGCAGCCTGGATTGCCTAATGGATTGCATTCCACTAATTTAACAATTCCACAAGACACACAAGCAACAATAACTGTTGTACTTGAGAGGTTTAGAACACTGGGAGTTCTTTGAGGCAATGGGCCGGGCAGCAGTGGCACATGCCTTTAGTCCCAACACTCGGGAGGCAGAGCCAAGGCAGATCTCTGTGAGTTCGAGGCCAGCTGGTCTACAGAGCGAGATCCAGGACAGGCACCAAAACTACAGAGAAACCTGTCTCGAAAAACCAAAAAAAAAAAATTTATATATATATAAATTTTAAGCTGCGTTAGCACCTTACTTATTAGGGAGGCTATATATATATGGCATATTAGCATGACAAACACTCCATGTGCTTGTATGTGGTGCTAATCAAAGGCTACCCATTTAATAAGCAGGACCTGCATATATGACACCCAAGTGTCTGTTACACATGCCATCATGTCTGAAATATTTCTAGCCATTGTTCTGGGGAAATCAGAGCAAGCTTTCTTGAGTATTTGAAAGAACAGGTCTTCCTTGTGCTTGCTAACCAAGCACGGGCTTTCATTCATAGGGAGCATCCAGGGTTCTTTTCCATGATGTACCACTATGCAATGGCACCAACTGCACACACAGCAGCTTCGGAAGTGAGAACTTGGGCACCTCAGAGCATTTTCCAAGTTAGACTGAAAGGTTGTGGCAGATCTAGGATTCTGATGAACAGGATACAAACTTGTGGTCATGGAAAATATAAAACAGTATGGAAGGCACTGTGCCTCCAAGCCAGAAACAGGAAGAATGCAACGGACTCCCGGAGGCTCCTCCTGTCAGCTGAGTTCCTGCCTCAGCATCCTTCAGGCCAAGCGTGCTTCAGCTTTGAAAGCTGGAGAAGCCTGGAGAGTGGGTCAATGTAAGAGTGCTTGCTGTTCTTCCAGACCACGCCAGGCAGTTCACAACTGCCTGTGATTCCAACTCCAGGGGGATCTGGCACGCCTGGCCTCCACAGGTACCCCCACGTGCATGCATATGCACATAGACACAATTATTTTTAATATATTTAAAAGGAAAGCTAGAGGAGGAGGGGACATGGTTCAATGGGTAAGAGCATTTGCTCTACAAGCATTGAGGACATGAGTTCAAATCCCTAGCACCCATGTAAATGGGGGCAGGAGTGAAGACAGGTTCCAAGAGCCCAAAACCATGACTTTTTGGTTCACTGAATAGACCCTGTCTCAAAGTAGTAAAGAGAGAGTAACTGAAAATGACACCTGACATCCTGCTGGCACCCACACATATACACATGGCTGCACACACCCACACACTCAGCAAATACCACCACCACCACCACCGCCACCGCCACCACCACCACCATACTGAATGTAATATAATTTTTTTAAAGTCCCTGAAAAACAACAAGGAGGCTGGGGTGTAGCATAACTAAAGGGCTTGTCTAGAATGCATGAAGCAGCCCTGGGTTTGGCTCCCAGAGCTGCATAAACTCGTGTGGTGGGTGCTCTGCAACTGCAGCACTGGAGGCGGAATCAGGCAGAGCTGAAGTTCAAGGTCATTCTTAGAGACATAGGAAAGTAGAGGTAAGGAGTTCTTGTCTCAAAAAAAAAAAAAAAAAAAGGAAGGAGGAAACGAAGGGAGAAGGGGGGAGTCAGTCTGTCCCACCTAGGGACTTCGCAGCCCGCAGGCCATCCTCACACATGCCGCAGGCATCCTCACACAAGCAGGCCACTTCTCCCAGTCCTTCCTCACCCAGCTTTCCATGTCTGCTCCGTGCAGAGCTGGGAGGCTCAAGGGGCCACCACATACTTACAACGTCAACACTCTAGATGAAAGCCATGAAGCGAAGGACGGAGCAATGCATGGGGGCTAACCTGGAAAGTGGAAACAGAAAGAAACGAACGCCACTAAACTCCGCCTCTTCCCAGACAGAGACACCCAGGTTCTATGTCCCACAACCCACCACACAGCCTCAAGCTGGGAGCAGACTGTGACCACAGGTTATCTGAAGTGGCCACAGGAAGAAAGGGGAAACACACAGAAAGGTCTGCTCTATGGGGTAGTCCCCAAACCCCGAAAGGGACTGCAAGGTATTGCATGGATCAAGGAAGTGAGCAGAAAAAAATAACAGCCCTTGCTTCATTCCTCTCCAGATAACTAGTCATAAAGCCATAAAAATGTGAGCAGACCAGAAAAAAAGGTTCTGGAGCGGCCAGAGGGAGCTAGGCGGCTAACTAAGGAGGAGTCTGCCCTGGCCAGAGGCCCTCAGCGCTGCCTCCATCTGTAAGCCAAAGTGTTTACAGTTTCTACATTACCATAGCACTCACTGGACAGGATTTCATACAGAAATTTGTATTTTTTATGCATGTAGCTTCTGTACCCAGGAGCTTCTATCCACGCAGGGTAAGACTTTCTTTTGGCTACACAGGAAGATTTCAGGAGCCCCCGCCCCAAGGCTTTCTTGACAGGCCCCCCAAGCCCCATCACATGGCTTGATGTGGTAGCCTGTAATGATGCTCTTTTACAGCCTTTCTGCCCTGCTGCTGCCTGTACTTGCTTGAGGTTCCCTGAGCCACTAGTATAGAGTCTGTGGAATTCTCTTTGTTCTCTGAATCTCTATCATACTGCTCATATTCTGGTGAAGAATGAACTGAGATTTCACACCACCTCCTGGGTCCCCAAGACCGTGAGCTAGAACCCGAGACACGACCCCTCTCAGAGAGAGACTCGGCTTTTCTGCCCACTAAGAACAGGCTGATTAGCTACCCTAATTAGCTTCCCCAAACTTCCACTTCCAGCCTCAGATGAAAAAGTTTACCTTGGGCTTGATGTCTTACATTTTGTTTTCATTGCTACAGTTTCTGGCAAAGTAAAACGCTTATTATCCTCGAAATATAGTTACTAAAATTAAAAACACTCCGGAATATTGCCTTCTCCTTTGACCAACTTTTTCTGGCTAGTTTTCAAGCTGATGAACCGGAGGAAACCTTTATTTAAAGAAAGAAAAAATAATCTAAGTCAACAGTTCCCCCTGCTATCTAAGCATCTGGACACAGTCTATCCACACAAGGATAAACGCAGTTTTATTAAAGAAAACACAATGGGTCTACACTTTCCAAATACTATACACTGTACACATAAGGAATCCAAAAGGTGCGCGAGGCACTAGGGTCCCTGGGGAGGGACCACTGTGGCCTGCTCAAAAGCTGGGCCCAGGCCCCTGCTTCGTCTTGTCCAAGGTAAAGCTACTTGGGGACTGGCAGACAGAGCAACAAGAAGACAAACTCCCCGAGAGGGGCCGTGGTAATTGAGCTCAGAATAGTTTTTATAAGGCTTTGGAGATGGCTTGGTGGATAAGTGCTTGCTGCATAAGCACAAAGACCTGAGTTCAGATCCCTAGCATCAGGGAGTACCTCCCTTAGCACCTGCATGCATGTGCAAAATACCCACACAGACATACACACACATACACACTTGCATGCTTGCGCAACACAATTACCTAAATTAGATGTAATATCAATCTGCCTGGCACTTCAAATGCATTGTGTATTCATTCACCTATAAGCTGGCTGCTCTCACTATTTGAGCATACTTTAATACCCATGTGTGAGCAGCTACAAAACTGAAGGGCTTCCACTCCTGGCAGTAGAGAACTTGTAAGTTGGCTAGCTGTACCGCAAATGAAATGGCTTGATTAGGTAGTGCAAATTTCACTAAGGAATCCCTACTTACAAAATAAAGAGCCAAAGTTCTTGGCCATAATGTCTTATTTTGTAGCTGGTAAAAAGATGCATGTCACCAAGCTGTCCTCTGACCTCAACATGTGCATGTGTGCACACATGTACCCTTATATGGATGCACACACACAAAATAAATGAAATGTTATGTTTTATTTTCTCACATTAAAAAGTAGTACCATCAGGAGCTGGAGAGGTGGCTTGGAGATCAAGAGCCTTGTTCTGCTTGCAGAGGACCTGGATTCAGTTCTGAGCATACACATGGTGACTCACAACCATCTGTAACTCCAATTCCAGGGATCCGACCTGCTCTTCTGTCTCCACAGGCACCAGGCATATACATACATGCAGCCAACCACACTCCTCCAAATAAAGTATGTAAATCTTTTAAAAATAAATAACTTTTTTTTTTTTTTGGATTTTCAAGACAGGGTTTCTCTGTGTAGCTTTGCGCCTTTCCTGGAACTCACTTGGTAGCCCAGGCTGGCCTTGAACTCACAGAGATCTGCCTGCCTCTGCCTCCCGAGTGCTGGGATTAAAGGCGTGCGCCACCACCGCCCGGCAAATAAATAACTTTTTAAAAACAACTAGTAATACCAAAACAATCTGTCTATTGTCTGTTTGTTTGCTTGTTTTGAGACAGGGTTTCTCTGACTGTGTTAATACTAGCTGTCCTAGAACGTGCTCTGTAAACCAGGCTGGCCCTGCAGAGATCCGCCTGCCTCTGTCTCTCCAGAGGTGTGCACCACCACCACCCGGCTTTCCAGAACAATCTGAAAGTAAGATGGTTCTAAACACAAAGTGACCGAATTTCTTCCCAATGGCCCCAACTATGCTCAACTTTCAGTCTCTACTCTACACAATGAATTCATGCCTTTTTGTCAAACATCATACTTCAAAACACTCTCATTGTTACAGTTTCGGTGTCAGTATCCCTACAAAAGACTTCCCGGCTGGTGGGTGCAGTCACTGAAAGGAGACCAGATCTAAGGGCTCCAACCTTCTCAATCTCTTGACCCACTGATGGTCCACCAGCCTTCAGAGAAATGATACGAGTTTCAGGGGTGGGGCCTAGGTAAAGGAAGGCTGTATCTTGTCCTGGACCCTCGCTGCTTCCTGGCCAGCAGGAAGTGAGCAACTTCACTCTGCTTCACCCTTCCACCATGAACCTCTGCCTCACCATAACCCACTGAAACCCTGAGCCAAAATAAATTCTTCCTCTTTGAGGCTTTCTCAGGAATTTCATCAGAGCGCTGAAACAATGGTTACCACATCCGGCCTTGATTTAATGGCAGAAAACTGGAGTATCTGCAAGAAGACCACAGGACAATCTCAAGATGTGTGGAGAATTCGTTTGGGATCCATGACAGATAATTCCACAGGTCACTGATGATCAATTACATGGCTAGAGCCTTTGGGAACCAAGCTATATGGAGGATCCACATGCTAGAAATTTCCCAGAACACAATTTATAAACTGTGGGTCAAGATTCAATATGGGGACAGTCAAGCAAATGAATGTGAGCAGTCACCAAAAATTGGCAAAAATAAAGTTTCTAAAAGCACAACTACCAAAAAAAAAATTTAAAACAAAGTATGTAATGAAGCCATGATACTTCAGGCTACACTCAGCCACGATGGATCATAGGACGTACAACAACCCTGGTTCTAAACACACAACACGTGAACTTTGTACTATGCATGATGTCTCACCTATGAAACCCCAAAAATGCTGTGTGAAACACCTAAGTTCAGATTCAAGGCTGCTGTATACTGTGAACCGCAGGGTTTTGTGTTTGGTTTTGGTTTTTTATTGAACTGTGCCCAATCTTGTAGAAACATCATGGTTTACAGAAAACAAATACAACAGTTCTGTACTGTAGATTGACAGCATGTGAGTATCAAAGTATACCTTGGAGTGTAGTTCTGATTTTTAAAATTTCTGTTTGTGAGCTGGGGATGTGGCACAGTTGGTAGAGTGCTTGGTTAGCAAATACTAAGCCCTGGGTTTCAACCTCAAACCACTTATAACTAGAAGTCATGACCCCCCTCCCCACCACTGAAATCCCAGCACTGGAAACTGGAGGTGGGGAGAGTGGGGTCAGGAGGATCAGAAGTTCAAGGCCATCCTTGGCTACATAAGGAGTTCAACACTAGCCTGTGTTACATGAGACCCCGTCTCAAAAAAACATACATAAATAAAATCTGCTACTGAGATGAAATAGCCCTAAATATATTTCTGCCATTTAAAAAAATATTTTAATTACATGTAAGTTATGTGAGATGTGTGCCACATATATGCAGGTGCCCATAGAAGACAGAGGGCATCAGATCCCCTGGAACTGTATGCAGTTGTGAGCCATCATGTACGTGCTAGGAACCAAGCAAGCCCAGGTCCTCTTCAAGAATAGTAAGTGCTCTTAACTGCTAAGCCATCTCTCTAGTCTCACCTCTATCATCTGGTACTATGTATTTATGCAAAACAATGTTCTCAGCATTTATCAGCAAGTGTTTGATCTACACACCCATCTTATAGTCCCAGAGCACGAAATAATTTCTTGGGTGAAAAGGGATCATGATTAGACTAAGTTTGAGAGTTACCAGATTGTTGTGGAATATTATTTTAACTGGGCAAAAATGTGTTACATTTGTTTGTGCTGCAGAATATTACTTTAACTATGTGAAGGTGTGTCTGTTACATTTGTTTATGCTGCATGTGTTTAACATGTAAGGATATGTTACATTTGTGCCATATTTGTTTAACTATGTAAAGATGTGCTGCATTTTTTTCACCTTGCCTGCCTAAGGCACCTGATTGGTCTAATAAAAGGCTGAATGGCCAATAGCTAGGCAGGAGAGGGATGTGGGGGCTAGTGAGCTGACAGAAAAATAGGAGAAGAGAGAAGAAGAGAATGAGGAAGAAAGACAGGGACCCACCCAGGCCAGAAGCCAGGCAGCAGCCAGACAGACAGATACAAGAAGCAAGGAGAGCAAAACATACAAAAAGAAAAAAAAGTTTAAAAAGCCTCAAGGCAAACAAAAATAAAGAGAAACAGATTAAAATAAGACCTAAGATAAGGCTGAGTATTCATAACTAATATTAAGTCTCCATGACATGATTTGGGAGCTGGTTGGTGGCCTGAAAGAAAGCCTGTTACACCAGATAATGTGCAATCACACACTGGTAAACACAACACACATAGGACTGTCTCCTGAGAGGCTGGAATCTAGTGGGCAAGTCCGGTGATGAGTTTCTGCTACTGAAAGGAATAAACAGGACAAAGCTTTCAAATAATGTATTGCAAGGGTGCGTGTTACCAAAACAGTGAAATACTAACACATTGGAGTGAGAAGACCAAACGTTTCTTTAAAAGGTGGGGTAAGGCCAGCACTCAGGAGGAAGGCAGAGGCAGGCAGATCTCTGTGAGTTCGAGGCCAGCCTGGTCTACAAAGTGAGTTCCAGGACAGCCAAGGCTATACAAAGAAATCCTGTCTCGAAAAAAAAGGCAGGAAGTGGCTAATCAAAACAAATAAAAGACCTTCTGTAATCTTCTACCCAAATAAGCAATTTCCAAAATTCAGTAAGTAAATGTAAACTTAAAAGAAATTAGTAGTAACTGTTAGATATTAAAATACTTGGCAGCACCAGCCAGCCAGATAGCTCGATAGTTGGTTAAAAAATAAAAAGCCTGCTGCCAAGCCCGACAACCTGAGTTCAATCCTCAAGACTCACAGGGGAGAAAAGAGACTTACTTCAACAGGTTGTCCTCTGGCCTACACACACAAACACACCCACGCATGCACATACACTAAATAAATATATTACAGAGCTACAGTAATTAACCAACAACAAAAATAGAATATACTGAAATTGGTGTAGAGTCACATAAAGGAAGTCAGTGGGGAGAAGATGTCACCTCTGTGGGAGGCCAGCAATCAGGTCTAGATCCCAACCTCACTCCTTACAGCATCCAAAACTATTCTATACATATCCAACTATGTAAAGCACATTCTGGTCTCATATTTTATGTAGAGGACATCTGTCCATGTCAAAGTAGGAAAGTCTAAGTGTACACACAGACCCAAAGAGAAATGATAACCTGACTCATAATTAGTTTGTGCACAGATAAATTATACAAGGAAACAACACATTTGGAAAGAGCCATGTATTATCTCTCTGCTCTCCATCTGGAGCATCCCTGGAGTACTTTCTAGACAGCACGGCTCTTAAATTTTAACCCCGATACACCCCGATCATCTGGAATCTCAGCAAGAGGCAATCAAGCATCCAACAGACCTGAACTTGACACAGTCAGGTAGTGTCTGAGTCTACATTTCTAACCAAGGGAACAAGTCAAGCAGCTAAACTCTATGCCAGGTACCCAGATAACGAGATACACGGGGTCAGAATTAAGCAGGCCACACAATAACCCGGCCTTAGACCATTGAAGCTTCCAAGTTTCACCCCTGGAGATCCTGACTTAGAAAATCAGATGTGAACAGTTGGAACAGCACCCTGTCCCCACCCCCACTCCTGGGTGAGTCTGTTGTGAAAACCAACAGAAATCATCCTCTGAGCCTGTTCCAGCTCTTTCTTATGCTTTCCAGTACGGCCCAAACCTACCTGATCCCTTTATCTTCATCAGACCCTTCTCGCTCAACGTCACCCCCGCTCCCCACCCCCCCATCCCCCACCCCCCACCCCCCACCCCGGGTCAATTTCCCCACACAAAAGCTGACAAATGAAGAAAGCACAGCAGAGGTCTTCCTCACCCCACAAGCATGAAGTCCTAAGTGTGAATCCTCGTACCTACCTAAAAGAGCCAGGCGCTGCGGCACACACGTGTAACACCCGCACTGCAGAGGCAGAAAAGAGCAATTCACGGGGCCTCCCTGGCAAGCCACACTGGCCAATCCAAGTTCCAATTTAGTGAGAAGCCCTGCCTCAGAGAATGAGATGGAGGGTGACTGAGGAAGATGCCCAATGTTAACCTCTGGAGTCCATGTGCACCTAAGCACACACCTGTGAGCACACAAACACACACACACACACACATACACACACAAGACGCCAAGCTGCTGTGAGGAACAAATTAATTAACTTACAAAAAAAAAAAAAAAAGCTATGCATGCCGCAAAGCACTGCCTAAGCCTCAGCTGGGTTTGCACTAAACGGGCTAGAAACACAGCAGCCTGAGCCTCACACCCTGAACCCAATAACTTCTTCCTACGGCCTCCCCCATCTCCACACTCAATTCAGAACATATCTAGATTTTTGTTCCTTTTTTTTTTTTTTGGTTTTTCAAGACAGGGTTTTTCTGTGTAGTTTTGGTGCCTGTCCTGGATCTCGCTCTGTAGACCAGGCTGGCCTCAAACTCACAGAGATCTGCCTGGCTCTGCCTCCTGAGTGCTGGGACTAAAGGTGTGCGCCACCACAGCCTGGCTCAATACAAAACATATTTCCACTTTTAAATGTAAAACTAAACTTCATGAGCAAAACAGGTAAAGCACAATGTCAAATCATGCCCAAACTAAACAGTTTCAAATTTGTAAGACATCAACAGAGGGGTGTGTGTGTGTGTGTGTGTGTGTGTGTGTGTGTGTGGCAAATTTATGTCTACTAACTACATATTCTGCCTGCCTCTGCCTCCAAGTGCTGGGATTAAAGGTGTGCACCACCACTGCCTAGCCATATTAGAGTTGTTGTTTTTAAATCTCTTCTGAAAAATATTTTAGGGATAGGTGGGGTGTGTGTTCGCCTGTCTGCCTGCCTGTCTGTCTGTGTGCACGGGTGTGCATGGGTGTGCATGTGTGTGCCAAGGAAGAAGAAAACACATCCGGCATGAGCAAAACCCTGAGTTCAATCTCCAACACAAGAAAATGAATGAATGGATGAATAAGTGAATGAATAAATGATTTTTACTCCATTATGTCAAAGGTTTAAATCTCCCACTATGTAGCCTTGGCTGGCCTAGAACTTACTATGTACACCAGGCTGTCCTGAAACTCAGTGATCCACCTGCCTCTGCCTCTAGAGTGAAGGTCTTTGGTGCCTATGAACCCTCCTCCCTGTTTATCTCCACTTTCCTCTCGGGCTCCTCAAGATCTTACTGGTCTCCTTGAAAGCGGCGTTTGCTGTGGGTGCCTCATCTAGTAAAACTCACTCATTTCCAAGACTTTCTGACACGAAAGCCTCAGCATGTGCTCCGCATAGTTCTACAATTGATCACAGGCAAGCACTTGCCAAAGAACATTTCTTCCACATTGCTCAGAGATGGAGAGAAAGGGGAGGGGCCACCAGGCAGGACACTCAGGTCTAACGACACACCTGGCTCACCTCTTCAGTTGCTCAGCTAACCGGAACTCTATGGTGCCCCAAGGCCAGCTGGGAAAAGTCTTCACCTGCTGCATACTCTGACTCACACTCTACACAGCCTCAACCCCCAGTGTGGACAAGCAGAAGAAAGGGAGGCAGGAGACTGGCAATGGGTATCAGTGAGGTTCAAATACCTTTGTTGTTAAGAAAATACGTGGGGGGCTTCAAGGATGTCACTCAGAGCAAGTGGAGAACAAGGAGAGACAGAACTGTTTTGGGGAGGCGCTGACTCACGAAGCTGCCTTTCCAAGGCACTCACAGGACACATTTCCTCACAACTCTGTTGACCAGACAGCTTCCATGAGCAGAACCCACCCGGGCTCACCTAAGGGGTAGGGAGAGGATACAGGATCACTTTGAGGCAACGGGTCTACCAGACACCCTGAGTCTCTCCTGAAAGACACGCAGTAGGAAGCAGAAAACCACCAGGAAATGCCAGCCTTCCCAAGGTCTTTCTGGTCCTCTGCACAAGCACTGTGTTGCCCCTCGGCCACCCAGCTTCACCCATGCTTCTCTGAACACATGTGTCTGTCAGACACCTACTCCCCAGGTAGCATCTGCCTGAAGAGTATCTGCCTGAGCACTACTGTGTGAGCATCAAAGAAGCTGGGAACTCTACCTTAAGCCCCAAGAGCAGAGTTAACCCAGCCTGGGTCAGGTGGCCACTTTGATCCTAACATCAGAGGAAAGGTTGGTCTTCTACTGAAAGCATCTACCTGTCAGGTGTGATTGCGAAAAACAGTGGCATGAATGACAGCAGCTGAGGGAACCCGACCCTGCTGTGAGCCCATGTTTTACAAGGGCGTCCATCCCGTCATTGTATCATCCGTCCAAGGAGTGTAACTCCACCGCCAGACCGGCAGATACCTTTTAAGCTTGCATGCTGGTTAGGGACCATTTCTTATCAAATGGGAAATCTGGTTCTGCTTCCTCTGTCTCTTTAGACGAAGGTTCTCAGAAAGAATCTTGCCTAGAGAGAAGCAGATCCCGACTAGTATACCCAAAGGTCCTAGAAGCCTTCGGACAGGGACACATACACACACAGTGCAAAATGAACATGACACACAAAACATCACACATGAAAGTATGACACACAAAACATAACATACAACAGACAACACACACAAAAGAGACCAAAAAATATGTAAGATACACACCCAAAAAAATACCAAAAACAAAAACAACATATACAAAACATACAAGACACACAAAGCTGGAACACTCAGAGCAGTATCAGGGATAATTTCCTGCTAGGAAGATGTCTGGCAAAGAGGTTATAGGTCAGGCCCCATCCTGACAAACACCACTGGACTTCTCAGAATCCATCTTCTGTGTCTACTGCACCTAAAGAAACAAGCACATTCCTCACAGATCATGGGCTGCTCTGTGAGGTGGCTAATACGATAATCTGTTACAGGAGGCTTACAAATCCATTTAAATTGATTTTAATTAATGAATCAATTCCTGGCCCACTGAAAAACTAGGTCCACAGACAGTAAGCAATACAAAGATTTGGTCTCTAATGCCAGCCTTGAATCTACGGGGGGGGGGGGGCGCACATTTTCCAATCAATGCAAGACAACAGTAATAACAACAACGGATTGGATCTCAGTTCAGTACCCAAGCAACCTGAGGGAAAAGCCCCTCTACCGTTCCTAGATTTTCATAATGGTTTCCACATTAAGGGGGAGTCACGTGCCAGGCTGGTATCTGGAACCTCTAAGATCAAATAAGCCGTTTTTCTCAAAGTCCATCAGAGTCCTTCAATCTGGACAAAAAATTATCTACACACCCCAAACACAAGTGACAGAAAAAGCATAAGGTGGTCCTCTCAACTGCATGTTAGGTTGCATGCTAAACAGGAAGTCCTGGGTTCTGGTCCCCAGCACCAAAAATAAATAAAATCCGGGCGGCTGCTGGGGATGAGCTGCAAACAGTCCCCACTTAAAGATGCTCCAGAGCCGCTCCACGTCTCAGGGTTTTTCCCTTGCTCGGTAGCTTTTACTGGCCTGCTGACCCACTCTAATTTTAGAATCCAATCAGAATTTCCAAGGACAGACTACTCCTTCAGGTCCATTTTTTTTTTTTTAATCAAAATCTGCAACCAACACCAATCATCAGAGGAGAAGGATGAAAAAGGCAAGCCCATTACTCAAAGGCTTTCTGAAGTTTGGGAATAAAGTCCTAGCACACTAACTTAACACAGCCACAGCGAGCCTGCCCAGCACCCCCATGGCTCTGGCTGTGCAGAGAGAAGGCTGCAGAGAAAGAGAAAGAGCCGAGGCGCCCAGAGACAGCTGCTGCACGTTTCTCCCTAACTCCTTCAAGAGAGTTCACCAAACAGTGTGGTTTAGCAAGAAACAAATGGAAGACTGCCTGGAACACTGCAAAAGGAAAACACACAAAAGACTGTGGCGTTAGGAAGTCGACTGCAGGAAAAATCAGGACACGGGCCAGAGCTTGGGCAAAAAGGCCTACCTCCCTTCCCCCTCCCCCACTTTGCAAGGGGAGAGCTTGCGCGCGCGTGTGTGTCTGTGTGTCTGTGTGTGTGTGTCTGTGTGTCTGTGTGTCTGTGCGCGCGCACGAGTGCAAGCATAGGGAGAGTGCTTGTCCGCCTCTCTCCCTCGCCCCTCTGTTCTGTGTCTGTGTTTCTGTGTCCAGTCTCTCTCTCCCCCACAAGGGGAATAAACAAAAGAACTCTGCTCCGGAGCCCTCAGGTTTGAGGACTCCCTGGCACCATGTGTTTGGAGTGTGCAGCAGCGATTCTGGGGACTCAGCCTGTGCCTTTTGGGCTGGGCTGTGCAGGGCTCCACAGCAAATCAAGGAGTGCCAATACAGCCTGAGATTCAGAGCAAGACCACAAATTATAAACAGTTTCAGCAAATTGACTTGAGAGCCTTTGTTCCTCAGACACCCATGCAGGCAGCGGAACCTCCCCACCGCTACAGCCGGGGCTGGGACTGGGAAAGGAAGTCGTTGAAGCCTGGATTTCCTGCTTTTACTTGTAGCCAAGAACTATGAGGCTTGTAGTGGTTTCAGGAACTGACTCATCCCATGATTCATGGATAAGATACTGCCTTTAATATCTTTCTGACCCTAAGACTGGGGAACTTCAAAACCAACCTGAAGGCACACTCCATTCTTACAGTGCAAATGACTATTCACGGCAAAATAAACAGGACACCAGGTTACCATTCTTCAGGCAGAGACAGGCAGAGTGAAGGACATCATCACATGGCAACCGGTGATCAGAGTTTAATCCACAGAGTGTGCCTTGACATCAACCCAACTACCCCAAAGTGGAGAACAGGTGGGATAGGGTTATTTTCAGATATCATTCCCCTAGGTGTAAAAATAGATTTAGCACAGCAATATTTTAATTCAGGCCCGTGTGGGGTTGAGACTCCATATACCCAAGATGTGCTGAAGCACATGGCTGGGTGGAACAGAGAGAGAGACCAGGAGACTAGCTGACCAATGAGCAATGGGTAATAAAGACTCCACTGTGCAAGCAGGACGACTGCACTTTTATTCCCTTTCATGTGGACCAGACTTCACTTTCCTTCTGCACACACACACAGGCACACATGTGCACACAGAGAGGTACACATCTGTACACCCATGCACACACACACATACACACATACACAAGCAAACACACAGTCCAGAACTTATGAGCAACTTCTGCAAAAGAATAGCACCCCACCTCCTAATCTCCTATACTCACGCAAGTAACCCTAATTAAACTCAGTGGGTCAAAAAAAAACCCATCAAAGTAGGGAGAGGCTTGTTGGTGAAGGAGGGGGTTCCCTGAAATATGAAGGGTGTTAAGAGGGTCTCACAGAGGATGCGTATGATCAAAATACATTATAGATGTATGAAACTATCAAAGAATAAATTGAAAAGTTGTTAGTTATAGTACTGGGACCTTGCATTTCTGGACGCTCCATGAAGACCTCCATGAGTTTATTCATCACAGAGAAGTCCACTGGGGGGAATTCTCACCTCCATGCCCAATAACCCATGGATCCTGGAGTCCCCTCCCCAACACCAAGGCAGTACAAGAGGCACAGGGCAAGTCTCAAGAGTGGTTTCCACAGGCACTTACAGATTTACATACAAGCTGGGTGGTACAGAGGGAAAGAGGGGCAAGAAGGAAAGACACGGGCACAGGCTGGGATGGGGGGAGTGTGGAGGAGACTAGGGGACTGGGGGAGGCCCAAGTACAGGGGCTGGCAGGCGCTCGTCTGCAGGGCTCCTCCATCAGAGTTACTGACAGACACGACGTCAGTGGCTCCCATCCAGAGTTCTCTCTCACAGCACTGCCTCCTGAAGCTTCCACTGTGTTGGGAAGGCACAGGACAGTGAGGAAAATTCCCTTTGTGACGCCGAGCTTTCCTGCAGGCTCAGAGGCCTGCCTTGTGAATTACAAGATTCCGTCCCCTTCTCTGGGTACACATGGAGCAAAGTGTGGAGACAAGCCCCACAATCCTGCACTCACAGCACAGAGGGGCGGGGCGGGGAACAATAAATGTGTATCATGGTTTCCCAGGCCAGGAGGTCAGCTCAGTAGAGTCAGGACAACAGTAATTTGGAATTCCTCACTCACGCCGTTTCTAGGCTGTGCTGCACTGCACAGGGCTTTGTTTGGCCAACAAAACAAGAAAGTATCCGCTAAGGCTGAAAGCCCAAATGCCAAATGAACTTCTAAAGAGAATATGGCTGGTATTTGAAAAACTGAGCCTTCTCGCCACCGCCACCTCTGTCTGTCTTCTGCCTAAGTGATGTACCAACATGGGCATAAGTGCCCAAGAGGCAGAGGCAGGAATAACTAAAAATAAATTTAGTAGTAGCCTTGTCAGACAAAAAGCACACTCATTTTTTGACGTATAGGGTGTGTATTCCCACAATGGTAAAACAATAGCTGTGTTCCACAGAGATCTGCCGGGAACGACAAAGTCAACTTTTTCTTAACCTATTAAAAATAACATATTAGTTATAAATTCCTTAAATGACCAAAACATTAAATATATTGTATCTTAAAGACTTTGAACAGAGGGTTCATATCACTTAATCCAATATTTACTGAACATATGTATGCAAATGACCCTAGTAGCATCTTCAAATAGAGCCTGCCGTATGCAGGACCCAATCACCATGGAGTGAAGTGTTGGAGAATATTATTTTAAGGTGTGTTACTTTTGTTTATGTTGCATTTGTTTAACTCTGTGAAGCTGTGTTACTGTGCCTATCCAAAATACCTGATGGTCTAATAAAAAGCTAACGGTCAATAGCAAAGCAGGAGAAAGGATAGGTGGGGCTGGCAGGCAGAGGGAATATACAGAAGGAGAAATCTGGGAGAAAAGGAAGAGCAAGAAGAAGAAGAAGAAGAGGACCCAAGGGGCCAGCTACTCCAGCTACACCATCAGCAATAAAGAAAGAAAGGGATACAGAAATAGAGAAAGGTAAAAGCCCAAAGGCAAAAGGTAAACAGGATAATTTAAAGTTAAGGAAAGCTGTCAAGCAACAAGTCAAGCTAAGGCCAGGCATTCATAATTAAGAATAAGCCCTGTGTGGTTTATTTGGGAGCTGAGTGGGGGCCCCAAAAAGAGTGAAAAACCATTAACAGTGAGGGTATCATGGTATCGTGCCTTGGTTAGGTAGACAGGAGGTGAGACACCTAACAGAAAAACATGGGGAAGGCAAACCATGAGCCACAGTCATGGTTAGTCTTCAACGTGGGGAATGGGGGGGGGCTGATTATATACCCAGGCAGGTCTCACGGTCATCCTCCTACCTCAGTCTTCCAAGTGCTGGCATTCTAGGAAGTTTTTCTTCAGGAAAAACACAAGGTGACCAGCAGATATGTGGAAGAGCGAATGAGAGCCAAGGGAGGGGGCCAGGCAAGGGAAATGTACATAGAAAATTCTTAAGAAGAATCAAGGAGTAGATACTGTAGGTGGGGTCCACTTCCAAACGGGAGCACAGTGTATCAGAGATGTAGCTAAAACCAAGTGTGACGTCAAACTACTTCCTACAGAAGGGACAGAAACTGCAGAGACACTTCAGTAAACCTGAGAGTGCACAGGAGACTAGGCATCGAGGACGCACAGGGTCCCCACAAAAAGACAGGGAGGCAATGAAGCCACCACTGCCAGCCAGCAATACGCATGAACGAGGGACAAGGATGGATTCAAACACACAAGGTCCCCACAAAAAGACAGGGAGGCAATGAAGCCACCACTGCCAGCCAGCAATACGCATGAACGAGGGACAAGGATGGATTCAAACACATCTGAAAACCTAAAACCACAAAACAACAACAACATGGCGGGCTACAGCAGACTGGCAGACACTTGCCTAAGTAAGGCCTGGGGCTGGTGGCAACACCTCCCTCCTTTTAACTGGAAGACGAGGTTGAACAGTGGGGGAAAGTATCTTTGTAACTATTCTAACAAAGGAAAAGGAACGGAAATAGAGGATATGGAGTAGGAATATGGAGTAGCCATTTGCAAAGTCCTCATCAAATACCAGAGAGAGGCAGCCAGCGTAACAAATTGTGGTCCCACTGTGAGACAGAGCAGACATTTTGTGCGTGTCAAAAAAAAATAATAACAACTGGGGGATGGAGGGATGCCTTAGCAATCCTACTCACAATCGACATCTCACAACCACCTGTAACTCCAGCTCCAAAAGATCCAATGCCTCCAGCCTCCTCAGGCACCGACATTCACGCACACACACCCACACACGAGCACACACAGACACAGAATTTTTTTAAAAAATTAAACCAACAGGAAACAGATCAAACTCAAGGTTCAAGAGCTTCTAGGTCTAAACTCTCAGTTGCTGAAATCCAGCAGGGAGCGGAGAGCATGATAAACTGTACTATGTAGTTCAGCTGCAAAATCCAGATGGAGGCAACAATGAAAAAAACCCTGGGGTGTGCCCCCTCCCCCCCCCCCCACACACACAGAGTTCATGTGTAAAGTACAAGCGCACACACGTCATGGAGGGAGTCCTTACCTTCTTGTTTGAGGCAGGGGCCCGGGCTCACTGGTGTGTGCTCCAGGCTAGCTGTCTCCACCTCTCACATCGCTGTGGGAAGGCTGGGTTTACAGACACTTGTGCTGCCTCCTCCAGCTGTATGTGGCTTCTAAAGAGCAGAACTCAGGTCCTGGTACTGCTCGTGTGGCAAGCACTTTACCCACCCAGGCATCTCCCCAACCTATAGAGTTTTAAGAAACAGCAACCAAGCCTAACCTGTCGGTCTGGCTTGGACCCTGATTTGAACAAATGAACTAGAGAAAACATTTATGAGGCAATCAATCGAGGCGCTCTCAGTAGCAATGCTAAGCAATTATTAAGGTGCCAGCATGATTGTGATATTAAGATTGGTGGGGTTTAAGATGTCTTTTTAAATGTTTAAGTGTGTGTGTGTGTGTGTGTGTGTGTGTGTGTGTGTGTGTGTGTCTGTGTCCGTTATGGGGGGTGGTGCATGTGCCTGCAGAGGCCACAAGAGGGCATAGGATCCCCTAGAACTAGAATTACAAGCCAGAAAGGGGTACTGGGAACAGAACTCCAGTCCTCTACTGAGAGCGCAATCAAGCACTCTTAACTACACAGCCATCTCTCCAGCCCCACGCACCCCACGCTGTGTTTTTCAAAAGCAATCACAGTATGAACACACACAGAGCCTTCATAGATGAACCAGTATGGCACCCAGAAGTGCTTCAAGACAGGGTTGGAGGAGAGGGGCCAAGAGAGGACTACTGCTGAGTGGAAACGGCTCTTCGGGGGTTCCCGGCCTTCTGCTAGGCTGCACTTTCTCATGACATAAAGTCTGGAAATCTAACACAGAATAGAAACAGGAAAGTCTGACAGCAGATCAGACGGGCAGCACTCAGCTCCAGGGTGACCACAGTCCTAATTACAATCACACTGTTTAGGAGGCACCATGCCAATCCTTGAAATAACCTAGAAGCCCACAGCTATGTCCACGGCACAGGTAAGGAACAGCATTCCTCAAGATCAATGAGGCTGCTGGGGCCAAACATTAGTCAGATGGCGGAAGCCAAACTCTCCACAGTGCAGCGGCTGATGAAAATCACGACGAGTTAGTTGTCTTTGCAAAAACACTTTGGAGTGCTGTGATCTATAAGCCAAGAACTCCAGTACAGTAGGAGGAGGGAGAGTGTTTTCCCCATGGCCATTTTTGGTGAGGAGAGAGAGTGTGGTGTGTGTGTCCCTGTGTGTCTCCATGGGTGTGTCTCCATGAGTGTGTGTGCGTTTCTGCCTCTCCCCCTCCCATGTGTATGTGTCGGTCTCTCTCCCCCTGTGTGGTGTGTCTGTGTGTCTCTGTGTGTCCCTGGGGGGGGGGGGTGCACGAGACAGAAAAGCCAGGCCTGGCAATCTGCAACCCCAGAGTTCAGGAGACGGAGGCAGGAGGATGTAAGCTTGAGGCTAGCCTAGGCTAACAGCAACATAATTGTCTTAAAAAAGGGGAAAGAGACAGGGAAGGAAGGAGAAAGGGTGAAGGGGGTAGGGCAAGAGCAGGAAGTCCAGCAAAGAGGAGAGTTGGGAAGCATGAAACTCACCCTTCCCGCAGAGGAGCCAAATGGGAAAGGTTCCATTTGGCGGGACTGAGACCTGGGGTGGAGAGAGCGGGAAGCTTCTTGAGGGCCGTCTATGTTCTCATGGGCCTCACCCCCACGAGCGCTACTTGCTTCCCCACTTCTCAGGGAATGACATTGTGCCTGGCCCAGGTCATGCTGTCACTGGTAGAAAGGGCCTGGAACTAGGTCTGACTGCAAAGCCATCCTGCTAGGTGAATTTGCAAGAAGCACAATAGTAAAAAAGGCTGATGGAGGGTTACACCAAAGCTCCAAAGCTGAAGCTTCTAGAAAGGGACAGGGAGGGTGCTGTAACGGGGGAGGGGAGGGAGGGAGACAGCGACCAGGGACCCCAACCACCACCTAGCACCTAGGGAGAGAAGAGGAAACAAGTTGCAACATTTCTCTCTCTCAAAGCAACCAAGGTATCAAAGATAAATACCACCTGTTCCCAAACCCATCTCAAACTTCAGCCTCTGAGAAGCAGGTGATGGTCTGGTGGGAAGGTGGAGGGTGGAATCCATCAAGAAATGAAATCAGGGTCACCTGAGGGGGTGCTATCCTAGCAGGATCTATTTGCATAAAGAAGCCTTCAGGGGACTGAGGGGACCCCTCCAGAGACCAGCAGGGCAGAGCAGTCCCCAGCTTCCCAACCATACTTGTTCCTCCCCCTACAAAACACAAGCAGCAGACAGACCCTCTGCTGCTCTCACTTCCAATGGCCAGTTCCAGGTCCTCACAGTCCTGCAGACTAAAGTCAAAAGCTAGAGCTGACCTTTGCTCTTTGCCTGCCAAACAAATGGAAAGCTCCCCTGGGCCACACCCAACTGCTTTAAGATCTTGGCAACGTTTATACTCAAGATAGAGAAAATGGAACTGCCAGAGATAAGTATTGTTCACCACCCCCTTTCCAAGGCAAAATCATTAACATAGGAGTCTCTTTGTTTCCACAGCACCCTATCTTAACTCATTCAAATTCCACAATAAAACCTGACAGGTGAGTTAATCCTAAACCCTTTGTTAGCCTACATATCTAAGAACTGGCTGTGTGACCTTGGAAAGCTTACTAAACCTCTCTGAGCTTCCTGGGCCTCAATTACAAAAGGAGCATTTACATTTAAATGACTGGTGTTTAAGAACCGGCTTAAAACAGTCCCTACCTCCCCTACCTCCCCCAATTCCTGCTGGGAAGCCCAGGAATTATCACAACTAAAAAGGTCAAGGGGGTGAGCTGGCTTTGGAGGGACAGTGTGGACGTGGTGGGCTCCTGGACATCTCACACACCCAAGCAGCTCCAGGGGCAGGCATCCCAACATCATCGTAGATCTAAAAGCCCTGTGGCTGGCTAGGGGCATGACTCCATGGCAAAGATCTTGCCTGGCCGGTGTGGGGCCTTGAGTCCCATCCACAGCACGTGCCAAGGCCACAGAAGAAACAACAGCCGAGGCTTCCCAGCACACTGGAGCAAAGGGACCAAGCCCCAAACTCCTAGAGTACCTCCAACGCCCCTCTCTCAGTCAACAACCCCAATGAAGACACATCCCCTGGGCTCCAGTCTCCTTGGAACCTCAAAGACACTGAACTGAATAGAACAGCTGGACAGCACAGCTGGAGCAGCCCTGGCAGAGCCACTTGTGATGATCCAACGCCTTTAATCCCAGCACTCGGGAAGCAGAGGCAGGTGGATCTCGGTGAGTTCAGAGGCCAGTCGGATCTACGTAGAGAGTTCCAGGCCAGCGAAACCACACATTGAGACCCTATCTCAAACAAAAAGACCCACTAGGACTGAATGATTCATACTAACTTGTGGTTTCGGCCAAAGATTTCTTCCAAACGTTTCTAAGACTCCACCCCACCTCCCCCACCCATGTGTGTGGGACACCAGCAGTCTTCCTAAGAAGAGAGGGAGGCACTGGCAGTCCAACGGCCCTCGCTCCTTCCCCACAAGACCACAAAGCTAAAGACCAAAGGCCACACAGGCGTCCTGTCCAGACACTCTCCTTTCTGCCCAATAACAGGGAGTCAGCCAATCTATTAGAAACGCCATATAGCACGTTCTATGAACTGGGGCATTCTGAAAGTAAAACAGAGTGCCAAGGCAAGCCACGCTGAGCAAGTGTCAGAAACTCTCAACAGTGGCCACAGTGCTGGGGAAGACAATCAGGGTCTGACTGGAGGACATGGGAAGAGGAAAGGCCCCATGAACCAAGAAAACCATTCAGAGCAGAGGCTGAAAACTGGGCTGTCAATCAAAATGGCTTAGTCTCCTCCCTCCCCGCCACCTTACATCAAGTTACATACTGGGCATGATGGGCAAGCAGCCCCATGTGCCTTCCAGGGTGACTTCATCTACTTGATCCTTCATGACTTCATTGCATTAGCTGCCTTCAAGTTTAAGAGCAGCCGGTAGAGGGCTTGCCCAGCAGGCACAGTTCCCTGGCTTACATCTTAGCACAGGAGGTGGAAACAGGGGGGTGGGTCAGAAGCTCAAGGCTAATCCTTAGCTATACAGTGAGCAAGTTTGATGCTAACCTGGGCTACATAAGACCATGCCTCAAATAAGTAAATATGTATATAAATTTAATCAGTAACTACATAGAGCATTTGCCATTCAGGAGTCAGTAACATTACTAGCACTTAGTAGGTGAAAGGTTTCCCATACTTTGTTTGTAGACAGTATCATTATATAGCTCTGGCTGGCCTTGAACTCACAAGAGATCTGCCTGCTTCTCATTCCCAGGGCTCAGATTATGCTAGGATGAACCCAGGTCCTTGGACATGCTGGGCCAGAGCTCTATCATTGGGCTACACTCAACCCAATATGCTCCATCTGAAATACTCCTATGGGTCCCTCTCTGGTTCTTCCTGTTCCTTTCACTAAAGCAGGCAAACAAGATAGAAGCTCCTTTCATTAGGTCTAAATATTAATCGCCTAAACCACCACCAAAATTCATGAGAATTTTGGCAGCGGGTACACCAGACACCAGTCAGTGCACTGACCAGATCCTGAGTCCATTACTTTGAAGACACAGCTCACACGTTGTAAAACTTAACCTCTGAAAGTATACACACACTAGCTTTCTGGCAAGCTGCTGGGGCTGGGGCTGGGGCTGGGGCTGGGGCTGGGGCTGGGGCTGGGGCTGGGGCTGGGGCTGGGGCTGGGGCAAGTTTTGAAATCTCGATGACTGTCAGTCTGCTCACCTCCAAAAACTTCCCTCCAGCACCTCTCCCTCTCTGCAACATTTTCAGTTTTAACTTTTTCAGACTGGGAAACCTGACTGAGTAGCACCCCCTTCCACACACAGCTTCCTAGGAGATAAGGAAAGGAAGCCGATAAAATGCAGGTGGTCCCTGGCTCAGGCTCCCACAGAGCAAGCTTTAACTACTCAAACTGTTCAGCCAGAATGGCTAAAAACTCCGGGTCAATGACACACCCTGAACTGTACTGAGAATCTGAGCAAAGCAGGACCAGTTAGGAACAGCTGACTTCAAAAAACTACCCACATGAAATTGTGAAAGAATTTAAAAGAAGGAAAAAAAAAAAGCAAGTAGGCTTCCAAGGAGTTGGCTCATTTATCCAGGATACCTGGAATTAGGCATTCATCACTTAGGCTAACAAATGTCCTGTCCTCTTGAATATGCAAACAGCAAATAAAAAGAGAAAAAAAGCTGCGCCCCCCGCCCCCACAAGTACCTGAATTATCATGTGAAATGTACCTGACGCCAATAAACAATAAACGGGGAGTTTACTAGAGCAGAGACCAACGGGGCAGTCTGTGGTCTTTGGGAGCACAGAGCCAGGGAGCTAGGGGCAGTCCCTCTTGCAATGTGGAACCGCCACTCCAAAATGCCTCAGCCCATCTTCCAGGTGAGGAAACAGAAGGCAGGCAGCCTGCCTTAAGCAGTCTCTAGAGGGCCAGGCACGGGGAGGCAGAGTTTGTGACTTCAAGGCTAGCCTGGTCTACATAGTGAGTTCCAGGCCAGCCACAGCTACACTAGTGAAACCATGTCTGAAAAATTAAAATTACAAGAAGGGCAATGCAGTTCGGCATGAACAGGGACCCTCTCTGCCTCCCAAGGCTAGGTGCTCTCAGAACCCCACGGGGTTCCAGGCAGGTCCAAGCCCCCAGAGCACTGTCTCCCTAGGAAAAGGCCCCTTCCAACAGTCAGCAAAGAAAAGAACTTGTAGACGCCAAGCTCAGAATCAGGATGGATGCCTCAAAAAGGCTTTTCTTTTAGACAGATATAAATTACATATTTTCTGAAGAATTTTCATTTAATTCTTTTTTACTACTTGGCAAAGGGAACTTCAACTCTCATGTATTTACTGATGGATTGATTCCTCCACTCACTGCACAGGGGAGTGTGCTTCCAAGCTTGGAAGGCAGAGACAGCAGGGCTGCT
Source organism: Peromyscus californicus insignis (assembly GCF_007827085.1). Lineage (NCBI taxonomy): Eukaryota > Metazoa > Chordata > Mammalia > Rodentia > Cricetidae > Peromyscus > Peromyscus californicus. The sequence continues at coordinate 90,953,481 of NW_026294562.1, forward strand.
TCAGCCTTGCCTGCATACGATCCTGGTTTTCTGAGGAACCACCTCAGCCTTGGCTAGTCTCCAAAACGACCCTGAAGGCTGACACCCCCCCCCCCACCCCCCCCCACCCCCCCCCCCACCCCCCGGCAATTCCTAAAAAAAGTCTGGTCCTCTAGTCCAACACTCTAGTGAGTACTTACTTTACACTGTACAGTGGGGGCCTTCTCACCAGATTTACAGATAGGTAGGCAGACAGACACAGTGGTACTAGTCTGTAATCTTAAGCATTCCAGAAGATGAGGCAGAAGGATCACGAATTCCAGGCCAAACTGGGCTATATAAAAAGACCCTGCTGTGCCCGGCTGTGGTGCACACTTTTAATCCCAGCACTCAGAGGCAGAGTCAAGCAGAGCTCCAAGTTTGAGGCCAGCCTGTTCTACAGAGCTAGTTCCAGAACAGCCAAAACTACACAGAGAAACCCTGGAGAGGGGACTTGATGCTGCCCTAAAAAGGGGGGAGGGGGTAAGAGAGGGGAGGAAACTCAAAATGAAGACCAAAGCCCAAGAACAAAAAATACTTTGCTTAAGGTCACAGTAGCCAAGACAGCCCAGAATGACCGAAGTCCAGACTTTTGCACACCATCTCACCCCTAGTAATGTGACATTCTTAGGTGTGCTTACTACTGCCTCTGTGACGACTGTCTCAGGTTCTGAAGAGTGTCTTCAGTCACATGGAAGATCAGGCCTGCCACGATCCTCCCATTCCCACACACCCCAGCACCACAACACTCAAGCCCCTGGAGCCGCAAGGCTCAGTTGGTAGAGGGCCTGCCTGTCTGCAGGGAGCGCAGGGCTCCGTTGCCAGCACCACAAACCAGGCATGTTGAAGCATGCCCGTTATCCCAGGAAATGGAAACAGGGCTGTTGGTTCAAAGTCATCCTCAGGTTACATAGTGAGTTCTAGGCCAGCATGAGTGAGATATATGATAGAAAATTAAAAGTAAAAACACCTCCTGGGCTGGGGATATAAGTTAGCGGAAATACATGAGAGAGAGATAAAGTGAGTGAGTGAGTGAGTAAGTGTGTGTGTGTGAGTTTGAGTGGTTGATGCTTAGCATCACAAAAGTGAAAATAATAAAATAAAGATTTGCCCTTTAGAACTCAGGAAATTCGATACACATACTTCCCCACCAGCTCCTCACTACTTCTCTGTGCATCTGTCCTGGAGGGGCCTGGAGACGGCTCACTGGCTGCCTTTTCCTGACCACCAAGTCGCTGTCACTGTTTAAAGGCACAGTGTTTCAAGCAGCAGCTCTATAAAGATCAGGGGCACGCACAACTGTCCCAGATGAATGGAGAAGAAGCATGAGGACAGAGCTGAGCACCTGGTTCCTGTGAGTCTGATTCAGAGCTGCTGCTGCTGCTGCTGTTGCTGCTGCTGCTGCTGCTGCTGCTGGGCTCTCACCCTCCTGACCCCGAAGTGCTCCAGCTCGAGGGGCTCTAGAGCCTTCTCTGCTCAAACAGCAGAACCTCCGCAACCAGAGCAGAAATCTGCTCAGGAAGCCCTGGGAATCACATCTGCGAACAGCTAGGGGACTCTCCAAGGAGTTGGTGAAGCCAGACATGGAGAGGATGGTCCAGATTGTTTTATTGCTTCTTTTGTACAAAAAGGTGGGCCAGTAAGATGGCACACACACAATCAATAATAATAAACCATTTTTAAAAGGCTTGTGCACATTGTTTTTTAATTCCACGAAGATTTCTCTAAATGCCTAGGCACACACAACCTCACAATAACTGAGACACCACTTACCCTGACTCCAGCAGAGGCTAAAAAGAGAGAAACAAATGCAACACGGTCCCCTCCCATGATCAGACGTCTTCAGAGGCCTTTTAGAATCAGAACACTAAGGAGTCCAGCCCTTCAGTCTCTATGGCTGGTGTTCATGGTATAGGCAGGAGTAGAGAGGCTGACCTGGGCATGAAGCAGAAGGAAGTACTGTGAATCAGTCACTAAATGGGTCTTCATGCCCTCAATTACAAATCCAAGTGTCAAAATGTGAAAACAGATGAAGGGCCTGAAGGGTGGGTGTGCACATACAGGTGGGAGGTGATGGGGTATTCTCACCCTGGCTTCCCAGGCATGTGTAACTGAGGCAAAAACATCTGCCCAGGGGCTGAAAAATCAGTGGTCATGTGCACGGCCAAGCTTCCTAAACCATCCACTGTGTGCACAGAGCCCTGCAGCTCCAGCCACTCACCAATGGTGTGATTCTGACTTGGACTCAGCTTTTTCTGGACACCTGAGTAATATTCTAGATGCATTTCTTAACAATTGCTGTATATGAAAAGCAGCCACTTCCCATTTCCAAACCATGGGTAGCCCTTCCAGACAGACATGTCAATCATTTTTTGCGCTTGGTGATGAAGGTGAAAGAAAATTCAGGAGGTTTTCTGGATCTATAACAGGAGCCTCTTATCAGACTAGAAACAGCAGCAATGTTATCTCCTCGGTACTTAAAACAAAAGCCAGCTCTGAATTAGGGGGACTCTTGGCTCCGCCAATAAGAAAGGAGCATTGACAGCCTGTTCTCTGCTAGCCTGTCAACGCCAACACCTGAGGACTTTAGGATGGTACCAGCATCCCTTCAGCTGATGGGAACTGACTTCAACCACCATGATCTCCGAGAGGCTCTGAGATGAGGAGGTAGCCAGAGGGGAAAGGACCAAAAGGGATCCTGGCAAAGGAAACGTGGGCTCACAATGGTTTGGGCATCAGCACACCCCAGGCCGGGTGATGGGTGATCTGAAAATGAGGCATATCAAAGTGCTATTGATAAGCTGACTCACTAGACAGCTTATCTGAGGCCCTCATGGGCCATATGGTGCCCCAACTTCTGCTGCCTGTTGCTGCCACAACAATAGGCTCGCCTGCCCAGAGAGCACCGGCGTGGGACAGAAGCCCAGCAGCAGAGGCATGTCGGCGGCTATGGTGTTTACAGTTTATTTTGTGCTGTTAGCTTTTGTGTTTCCCCCGGTGGAGATTTGAAACACACACCACACACACTTCATGTCAGACACAAGGGCTACCTGCAGAATGCGTGTGTGTGTGTGTGTGTGTGTGTGTGTGTGTGTGTGTGTGTGTGTGCGCGCGCGCACGCGCGCTCCATATGTGCTTGTGAGTGGGGACAGATCAGGTGAACAAGAAAAGCAGATGTCAACTTCAGAATTGGAACATGGCTGGTGGGGGAGGGTGAGCAGGCAGGCTCCCAGCTAGTGCAAGAGCAGACAATGCGTTTTTCTCAAAAAAAAAAAACAAAAAAAAAAAACAAAAAAAAAAAAAAAAACACTTGGGCCAGGCAGGCCTCGGGGAGTGGCTATTTAAAACGCTTGGCTCCTTTTATTCCACCACCATGGAAGTGAATTCAGTTCACCAGAGCCCGAGCAAATGAAGTCATTCGGTTTGCACAGGTTCTCCATGCTCTTCGGCAGTAGGAATCGGCCAGCTAAGTCATCCTTTCTCCATCAACTTCATCTTGCTTGAGAACGATAGTAAGGTCATAGAAAAACAGCAGGAGATGAGGCCCTGGGAAGGATGCTGTCAAAGCCATCAGGAAGTCAAGGTGTCAGGAAGACAAACAGGTATCACCTTCCAAAGGCTGGGTTGGCATGAAAGACTGACCAGGTCTTTTGTCAAGTGAATTCATAAGCATTCTAGGTGTCTTCCTATTTTCCTAGAGATTTTCCTGTCTTTGCAGATGATCATAAAATATTCTTTTTATCGAATTGGCTACACATTAAAGACAAGACACTGGTTTGCAGTGAGAACTCTGCAGCTGGAGCATCAGGTGACACAAAAACTGCCTAATACGCGGGTCCTCCAGGTGATTCAAAGCAAAAAATGGAGGCAGAAGGCTCTCTCAGTACTCACAGCAGAACTACTGCAAACGGGTCCTGGTTTCCTCTGGCCACCACCATCTCCAAACCTAAGTGGGCAAAACAGTCTTGGACGAACTTCTCAAATTTTCTTAAACATTCTCAGATTAAAAAAAAAAATCCTTTCAAGTTAAATTGAGATTACGCTTGAACTCCATCCAAGAGCAAAGCTGAACTGAATTATGATAATTAGAAAGCTGTGCCTATATTTTTAAAAGGCAGTACAGTTTATGTATTTTTTTTAAAAAGTTCATGCCAGAGAATATAAGTTCAGTATGTTCTCACATAATCAACATTTCCCACCATTAGCAGCCGTTTTTCAGTTTATCTATCAGTACTGTCCTGTATTGTAAGAGCTCAGTGCCACAGTCATCTTTTGCATGTACATATAAAGCTGCCAGATCCTAGAAGTCCCCAGAACGTCCCCCTGCAGAGGTGGATGCTTAACCTCTTCATCAGTAAATTAGTTCACATTTAAGTCTAAGCTCGTTTCCAACACCCTCTCTTCCTAATTAAAAAGAGTTAAACAGGGCCGGGCGGTGGTGGCGCACGCCTTTAATTCCAGCACTCGGGAGGCAGAAGCAGGTGTATCTCGGTCAGTTCGAGGCCAGCCTGGGCTACAGAGTGAGTCCCAGGAAACGCTCCAAAGCTACACAGAGAAACCCTATCTCAAAAAAAAAAAAAAAAAAAAAAAAAGCCGGGCGGTGGTGGCGCACGCCTTTAATCCCAGCACTCGGGAGGCAGAGCCAGGCGGATCTCTGTGAGTTGGGGCCAGCCTGGACTACAGAGTGAGTTCCAGGAAAGGCGCAAGGCTACACAGAGAAACCCTGTCTTGAAAACCAAAAAAAAGAAAAAGTTAATACAGGGTTGACTATATGGCTCAGTTGTTACAGGAGTTGCCTATCATTGGTGAGGCCCAGGGTTTAATCCCAAGCAAAGGTATAAACCCAGAATGGTGTAATGGTGTAATCCAGCCTGTAATCCCAGCATTTGAGCAGCAGAGCAAGAGGATCATGAGTTCAGGATCATCCTCAACTACACAGTAAACTGAAAATCAGCTATATAGGACCTGCTTCAGAAAGAGAAAAAAAAAAAGCTAATGAAATCATAGTAAAGAGCCTTGAAAAACTAAAGTGAATATGGAAAGGAGGTAGAAAGCACTAGGATAACAAATACCAGCTTGAAATGGGGGTGGGTGGATGCACAATCCTCCCTTGGACTGCCACAAAACTGAAAAGACAGCTTCTCTGGAGAACACTCCCATTGTCCAATCAGAAGAGAGACCTATTATCCCCCACCCCTAGACTGAGGAAACCATCCTGAGACACCCAACTGCAGAAGTGAACAAAATGGGAACTTGGGATCTGAGAGTAACCCATCCTGTGGGAAACACTGACCCAATCCCTGCCCTGCAAAACCAAGGCTTACCATTCACTTGGAGCAAGTAAAAAAATACACATTACAAGATTCTCCTATTCTGCCCCACTGCAAAGACTGAACATTTCTGAAGAAATGATCACATTTCAACCTCAAGTTCAAACATGAGACAGCATTAAGGAAACCCATAAAAGAGAGCCTCGAAGGACTGGCAACTAGGTTCACAGCTTTGAAACTAAATAAAAATCCTCCAAAAAACGAAGACCCAAATATTCCAGCATTACACACTAGGCCCTGGAAGCCAGCAGGGTGGAATACCCTGTTCAGATATGCACCATAGCTGCCACACGACAGGTCTAAATCAAACAGCCCAGCCCTGAGACGGTGCTAAGGACAGACCTGATTGCTTGATCTTATACTTTAATGAATACGAAACAAAGCATATCAATACTACATGATTTAGGTTCTAACTTAAAAATTAAGATGAGCTAAAAGTCTCTACAGCTAAGAAAAGGCAACACGAAGCTACAAAACATGACAGCAGCTAACACCAATGCCCAGACAGCCAAGCACAACCTATGTTGATCAATGTGGGTGAGCAACAATGTATTTTTCTTGCTGAGTTCAGAAGTAGGGCATAAGCAGCCTGCAATTCCAGTCACCAAACTCTGAAAGAGAAGCTGGGCCTGCCTTGATTAACAATAAAACGGTGTTTTCTTGCAGTTGGGGGGGGGGGGGGAAGCTGGAGTGAGCACTGGCCTAAACCTGGGGGAGGGGGGCGCAGACCCTACTCAAAGTTTTATCACTCAACAGATTCTGCACAGCTCTTACTCAGAAACATATACTTTTTTTCTGCTTTCACACTCCCTTTATTGGAGAACAGAATGAAGTAGCAAAAAAATGGTAGCTTCGAAGTGAGGGGCTCATGGTCATCATTTTTAAGCCCACCGATCATACACGGTTATCTGTACGGACCTCTGGAGGGAGAAAACACCATCACAATTTCCATTTGCGAGCAGTGTAATTATGCTCCCTCACAATTAACCCGTAACACATGAGATTAAAGAGGGAAAACAATCCTACAGATGTTCAGGCTCTTCTCTTACAACCCGCCATGGATTGGGGGCGGAGAGGATCTATCCATTTCCAAAGCAGGCAACTCCCTAATGCTGCTAATGGCCCGTCTCATGCTTGGGGTCTCCATTCTTGTAACTGCTCTTGTTATATACGTGTCCACTGACAATATGTTGCCAAACACAGTCTAGACACCAGTGATACCACGGATATTCCTCCCCAGATAGTCCCATGAAGATATGCCTTCTTACATTTGCTTCTGTGTCTATCAGAACCAACTAAAATCAAAACTGGTTATGTACTACTGAACTAAAATACGTTTTTCTCTTAGTTTTCTATCTTCTTCCCTAATCAGAAGATGCCAGCACCCAAAGTGAACATATAATTCCAGCTGTATGCAGCAAGTGGGGGGGAAGCAGGAGGGGCAGGAAGCTGACTCCCCACCAGGTGACCCTTGCAAGCCCACCCTCCCCATTTCACAGTGCTGTGTGGGAAGCAGACACTGTCCCACAGGAGAAGCGAGTTACTCATTCAGAGTTCCTGCAGCCTGGGTCAGACTACTACGCTAGGATGTCCGCCTGCTTCAGATTAAAGGTCACTAACTATATACATAAATACTGGCCTTTGCTTGTACAAAATCTCCAATAATCCCAGAGTGTTCTCTAGAGTTTATAAAGAATCCTAGGAAGGAGGAACTCACACAAAGATTCTGCCCCCCCCCCTTTTTTAACTCTTTTGTAAAGGCAAAGTGTCTCTCTGGCTTTGTTTCAAACTTGTTTAAAAAAATAAAAAGTATTCTAATATTTCCCTAAGTCTGCAGTTTCAACAATACTTGCCATTAAACTGAAAATAAAATGGTTTACTGAGGACATCAGCAAGACCCAGTAACGGAGACAGCTTATCAGTTCATTTTTTTATACCAACAACAAATAAAAGAATTGCAAACTGTTGAAAACCTGAAACCTTAGAGTCCAGCACAGTTGCACATTCAAAGAAATACTACACAAAAATATCTTGTGACCATTTATGGAAATACAGAGATTAGAAAAATACGCCTTTCCCCCTTAAAATCATCAACAATTTAAAACCCTGCTTTTGACAAAGGTTCAACTAAACGCATTTGTCTTTCTCAGAACCGTGCTCTAACTGGCTCTACTGTTTCCTTCTAAAGAGGAAAGATTCTTACCAAAGTTGGATCTAAGTCGGACCCTTATAAGCATTCAGATGTGTCTGGGCCCAAAGATCCTGCTATTCACAGAAAAGCGCATACTAAGCTGAAAGGCGGAAGCCCCTGGCAGTCTGTGCAGCCTGAGGACTATTTCCAGCCCCAGTCTCAAGGCAGATTAGCCCCCACCCAAGAGCTCAGGCTTGCACAGACAAGCCACCCCTTGACTCCGGGTAGATCGCGGCTCCCTAACGGGAAGGATCTGTCCACCCGGGGAACCACCTGCAGGTACTTAGCACACCCTAAGCCACCAGAGCACCTAAACTTCCAGAACGAATCCAGGCCACAAGGCGGAGAGGAGATCGAGTTCTGTTACTTTGCATTATCTGTACGAATTGAAATATTTTCCTTTCACTATTTTGAAATCTGATCATATTTACAGACCTTTTTGCTCCAAGGACCTCGGCTCCTTTCAAATGCGCTATTTTAAAACCCGGCCTTTCTACGCTCCCGATTCCTGGAATATCTGTAAGTTTCCAGCGCTGACTGAGATCAATTTGCATTTCTGTAAATCACAGACAGCTTCTAAGAACTTAACAAGCCTCCTGAGAAACGCTGGTGGCTGGTATTTCATTGTTTCATAAATATTTTTATACGGGTGACACCATTCAACTTCAAATCTTTAAAAAGAAAGACGATTAAAAAGAGAGGAAAACTGTGGTCTGGGTTTTATTTTCGTGGGAAGATAAATGCGAGCCCCTCATTGTTTTCAACTTAGAATGTAGCTTTGGTTTTAAAAAAAATACATTTAAAAAGGAAAAAAGAAACTCCTAGAAGTTCAACTTTCTTTCAAACGAGCCTCTGGACTTCGAAAACAAGTGGTGCTGCCGCAAACAAAGGCTAAAAGTGTCCCCAGATTTTTCTGCCCTCCTGGGGATCGTTTCTCCTCCAATAAACAAACAAATCCCCCAGTATTTCCTACCGAGGGGAAGTTTTCCAGGGAGAGTCGGCTCCCGGGTTTGGTGGTAACTGCGACTCAGTCTTTTTTGGACACAATGTTTCTGCTGACTCCTGAAAATTTTCCACTTGAATGTGCACTGGAGCGGCGTTGGCGGCGGCGGCGGCAGCGCTGGAGAGGCGGCAAGGGCGAGAGAGCCCTCTTTCATCTCCGGGGAGGAGGAGCCCGGGTCGGCGCGGACCCCGAAGGGGCCGGGCGCCGGGGGAGTCGCCGAGCTGCAGGCTGTAGACTGCGCGCCGGACGCTCTCCCCACCCGCGATCGCGCGGAATTCCGCGCTTCCAGGACAAGGAGCGAAGAGCGCGGGAGAGAGAGGAACGCGGGGAGAGAGGGGCGCGCAGAAGAGCGGAGCGGAGCCGCCTGTTGCCGCGCGGGGCTGCGGCCCAACTTGAAGGGCGGCGCGGCCGCTCCCCTCCGAGAGCCCCGGGAGCCGCACACAAAGCGCCGATCGCGGTGACGCCTAGGCAGCCCGCGCCCCCGCGTCCGCCCCGCGCGCAACTTACCTCGGCCGCCCAAGCGGGCGCGGCAAACTTCGGGGCGCTGGGCCGTCGCCCCTGCGCTGCTCCAGCCGGTACTCCCCGCGGTGCTCCCGCGCCGGGCCGTCCCAGGCCGGCCTCGCCGGCTCCCGGGACAGGCAGGGCGCGCCGGGGCAGCTGCCCGCGCTCGGGCGACGCTGCGCGCTGGGGGGTCAGCGCATGGCCTGCGCCCCGCCGCGGCCGCCCCGGGCCCGGGCCCCGGCGCGCGGACTCCCCGCGGGCTGGAAGCGACTGTGCGAAGTGCTGGGGGGCGCCCGCGGCGGGCGGCGGGGCCGCGGAGGCTCGGCTCGGCTCGGGCGGCGCGGCGCGGCGCGAGCGATGCGAAGAATGTGCGGAATGAGGACAGGAATGAAATGAACGCCAGGACCGAACTCGCTCCGGAGGGGTGGGGCCTCGGTGACGTCATGCCGCCGGGGCCGGGTGGGGCGGGGCCTGCCGCCGCGGTGACGTCATGTGTGTGGGGCGGGGAGCGCGGGGCGGGGCTTGGCGCCCACGGGGGAGCGGGCCGCGCGCGGTGGCGCGCGCTCCAGGCTTTGTGCGGTGTGAGGCGGGGCGGCCGGGCTCTGCGAAGGCCGGGCGTGCCCGCCTCCGCTTACTGTGCCTCAGTTTCCCCCCTCTGGGTGCGCGCAGGTACGGGCGCTCCCGGGTTAGAGGGGAGATTGCTCTTCTGGAAACTGAGGCCCGGGCGGGCGGCTTCTCCAGCCAGCCACTCCTCCCTTAGCCCTTTCGCTTTACCCAAGTTCATGGTGATCGCGCAAATCCTAGGCTTTGCAGACTAAGGTTGGAGCCTCCCAGAGTTCTCGCTTGCCGTGCTGCGAGTTGCACTCTACAGAAGTCCTGCGCCCGGTTACATAAAATAAAAAATAATAGAAGTCTTTCCGGGCCGTCCCTTTAGGGAAAAAGTGAGGGTCAATCATAAACGGTTTGAACTCTGTTTTTGGAGTGGGCAACACTGCAGTACTTCAGAAACTCGGTTAAAGTTAACGGTAGCCGGGACAGACATGCTGGCAGCTTGGGCCGGTTGCAGTCCGTAGTTTCCCAGAAAGGAGAGAGCCCTTCCCGTACCGGGACTTCCTTCTTTCAGCTTTGGCTTCAGAACAAACTAATGGCGCCTGTTTTGTGCCGGAGGATTCCCGGAGTGTACATAACTCAGGAAAGCTAGTGGGACTCACTGCAGCGCATTTGCTTAGAAACAACGTTTACTAAAGCGTTTTTAAGGCAAAAATATCGTTCATTGGAGCATTTTTAAAAGTTTATGTCAAGAGAATTGAAGACTCCCAATCCGTTGTAAAAAGTAATACAGAGGCATTCTTTGTTCGCTTTGCCCAGCTCTTCCCCGTGCCATGTCAGCCAAAATTATATCACAATCAGGCTATTAATTTTCGTGCAGATTTTCCAGATCTACTTGTACACATCGGTGTGTATCTGTTTAACTCTATACAATTTTCTCACCTGTATATATGTCCACCACAGTCAAGTACAAATGTATTATTTCTGGTTTGTATGCAGTAATATGACAGGCTGGCAATAAGAACCTCAGCCACCTAGACAGACTATTCGAAAATACACGACTATTTTTCGCTTTAAAACTGTGGCAGGAGTATTTCTTTCCAGATAATCTCCTATAACACCACCAAATAAAGTCCAATCGCTGCTCTAGCAGAGGACCAGGCTACTGTACGTGGTGGCTTTCAACAGTCTGTAACTCCAGTTCTGGGGGCACCAGGCATAAACACTGTACATACATGCAGGCAAAACATTCACATATGTAAATAAATAAGAATATTTTAAGTCTGATAGCAGAGCCAGCCTACCTAGTGGGTAAAATTTCTAAACCACTGTTTGTCTTGCCCATGACAGGCTGCTTACCCTTCAGACTCCAGTTTGCTCCTGGCGATTTGATGTTCTCTTATTCTTACTAACATTCAAAGCTATTCGTGGTGTGCTATAATTCCTTGGCCAGTACATTATACAACTCCTTCCTTCAATACACACTTTCTTTGATGTGTATACTAAAAAACTTTTCTTCAACAAAGTCTGTTCGACTGGAGCCAGGAGTAGTGGCACCGGCCTATAATCCCAGCAATCAGGAGGCTGAGGCAGGAGGAGTGGCACAAGTTTCAGGAAATCCTGGGCTAAAGTATTAGAGCTTGTCTGGAGGAGGAGGAGGAGGAGGAGGAGGAGGAGGAGGAGGAGGAGGAGGAGCAGGAGGAGCAGGAGGAGCAGGAGCAGGAAGAAGAAGAAGGAGAAGATGAAGGAGGAGGAGAAGGGAGGGAGGGAAAAGAAAGGAAAGGGGGAGGAGGGGGAAGGGGTGGGGAGGAGACTGGTTAAGGAGACATCTCCTTCCCAGGACCTGGAAGTCACTCAGTCCAGCTATATCACGAGTATTTGTTCTATCAGTTCACAACTCATACTCACCTATACAAGACAGGTCTCATTCAGCTAAGGGTACTCTGTCTAGAACCTGCTCACAAACAGGAAGTCAGTCATCATCCTCTACCCATCTGTTCCATGCATTGCACTCTCCTTCATCTCCTTACTGGCCAATAACCAGGACCTATGAGTTTAGGGCTATACATGGTTGAATCCATCTGAGGGCAGAAGTCACAGCTGCCACCCGCTAAAATGATAGCACTTTTCATGGACCAATGTCATTCGTAGCCTTCTATATTTACCATCTCAATTAATCCCCACTGCATCTGGATAAAGTAGAAATTCTTAACCCAGTTTATACAGAAGAGAAACTGAGTTGCAGAGAATAATAAAGTGTAAATCCAAATTCCTTCTGATTTATATTCATAGTCTGTGTTGTTTCTAATTCCTGACAAATAGCACAGTATGCCAGACACCTTTATACTGTTACTATTCTTTAAGGTTTTATTTTAAATTTATATATATGTGTGTGTGTGTGTGTGTGTGTGTGTGTGTGTGTATGTGTGTGTTAATGAGAGTGTAGTACCTACAGAGGCCAGAAGGAGGTGTGAGATCCCCTGGAGCTGGAGTTATAACACTTGTAAGCAGAAGCATTTGGGTTCTGGGAACAGAAAACAGTAAGCATTCTTAACTGCTCAACCATCTCTCCAGCCCTGAGGTAAGTGCTATTATTATTATTATTATTATTATTATTATTATTATTATTATTGTTTTACAGACAGGCAAGCTGGGGATCAGAGAAGTAAGATAACTTGGCCTGGGGTGTGTACTTAGTAAATGCAGAGCAAGGATGCAAACCCAGGCAGCTCCACTAAGATTTCGTGCTTAGCCATGCTCTCAGCATCCCCAAAGCAGCACTTCATAGAACTTAAAGGATCACTGGTCTGCAGGGGCCACTGATCCCGAGATGTAGCAACTTTATGCTAGGTAAATGATACAAAAAGTTCATTTCCCTCAAGCTGTCCCCAGAAAGAAAGCTAGCTGCTAACTTGTAACACATGAAAGAACAGTACCAGCCCCCACAGAGCCCCTCATCCCACTCGGGTTCCTGAGACACATCTCCCTGAGAAAGAGGTCCCCAGTTCTCTGAGCTGGTAGAACCCCAAGGAAGGGCGTGGCCAAGAAAGTTTACTTCTTTCCAAGCTAAAATGCATTTGTAACAATAATTTGTTTTTACTACTTAAGCTCCCTTTCTTTCTTTCCTTCTTTCTTTCCTTCCTTTTTTAACATGTGTGCTCCAGTGAAGAATGGAGGTATCTTCCATGATTATCCCCTATATATAGTTTTTGAAAGTCTCTCACTGAACCTGAAACTCATCGATTTGGCTACTCTGTCTGGCCAATGAGGTTCAGGGATTTATCTGTCTCTGCCCATTGTACCCTAACCCGCTAGGGCTGAGATTACAGTCACAAGCTCCTGTGCCTGGCCTTTGTCAGAGGTTCTGCGGATCCAAACTCAGGTCCTCATGCTTTCCTGGCAGACATTTTGCCGAATGAGCCATCTCCCCAGCCTGGGTCTGGAGTCTCCATAGCCAGATTGTTCACTATGTGGAAGGCATCTCTTAGCCATTATGAAGGACCCCAGTTCTCTCTGCATTGGACTCTGCATACTTCCTGAGCTTCTCCACATATTGACTTGACTTCAAAGGCAAGCAACGGGCAAGTGGGGTGAGGGTAGATGGAGGGAGGGAGGAAGGGAGCAGGAAAAGACTGTGTCCTTTTAGCTGCACCAACCCCCCTAAGCGGCGGAGCTTCTTTTCTGCAATATTCTGTTCACTAGAAAAGAAGTGAGTCACTTAGACTCCCCTTCACATTCAGTGAGAGGCAGTTAGACCCACCTCCTAGAGGTAGAGTGTGGGGCTTAAGGAGAAGAGACCTCTCCAGCATGCACAAGTCTCTGGGTTTGATGCCCCACGCACGTGAGTGCATACACACACACACACACACACACACACACACACACACACACACACATACATTGTTTTAATTTTTTTTATTTGTTTGTTTTTGGAGACAGGGTTTCTCTGTGTAATTTTGGTGCCTGTCCTGGATCTCACTCTGTAGACCAGGCTGACCTCAAACTCACAGAGATCTACCTGCCTCTGCCTCCCAAGTGCTGGAATTGAAGGCGTTCACCACCACTGCTGGCTAAAAATATTTTTTAAAGAATTCCTTACAAAGACTTCTGTCTGTTTTACCCACCATAATCTCCTTCCCCAGTTCCTAACACAGCACTTGGCACTACTATACAGAATAAATATGAATGTTATTACCTATATGCAACACCCAAAACAGCCACTGTTGACTGAAGTAGGAGGATCGCTTAGAGATGAAAGCCAGCCTGGGCTAAGTAGAAAACACAGATTTACCACTGAAGGACTGTGGTCTCTCCTCCATCAGTCCTCTGAGCAATTGGTCTCACTTTAAATAACCCCCCTCAGTCTCTAAACCAGACCATTCAGCTGCCCCAAACCCACAGGACATAGGACAAGCCTGGGATAACATATCTCTAAACCAGAACATTCTTCTGCCCAGAACCCACTGGACATAGGACTAGCCTGGGATAACATGTCTTTTACCCTCACCTCTGGCTTAGACTAACCCATCTCTGTACTTCGACCAATTTCCATTTTTGTCTCAACATATCTGATTTCTCTGCTCAAAAATCAAACTCACTGGGACCTGGAAAGATAGCTTAGTGAATTAAGTGCTGGCTGTGTGGAGTGAGGAGTGGGGTATGGATCCCCAAAATCCATACAAATGCTGGATGAGCATGATGCCTTGTCTGTAAACCCAGCACTGGGGAGGCAGCAATCTGGCCAGCTAGATTAGCTGTATAGGTCAGCCCTAGTTTAAAGTAAGAGATACTGCCTCAAAGAATGCAGTGGCGAGCAGAGTCTATGTACAGACTTCTTCATTTAATGCTGAAAATCTAGGAAAGCCAATGCCCAGCATAGCAAAAAGATAACTGTATGCCCACATTTATCGTCCAAAGTAGCACTATCCAACATAGCTGAGAAAGGAATCTACCTCATCTTCATCAACAGATGAATAGATAAAGAAAATTAGGTAGACATGTAAAGAATGAAATCCTGTCATTTGTAGTAAGATAGACAGAACTAGAGAAGCTGGGCATTTTGGCACACATCTTTAATCCCAACACTCAGGGAAGCAGATGGATCTCTGTGAGTTTTGAGGCCAGCTTGGTCTACATAGCAAGCAAGTCTCAGGCCAACCTGGGCTACACAGTGAGAGTACACAGTTAAAAAAACAAACAGCACACACCTTTAATCCCAGCACTTGGGAGGTAGGGGCAGGTAGATCTTTGAGTTTGAGGCCAGCCTAGTCTACAAAGTGAGTTCCAGGACAACCAGGGCTACACAGAGAAAACCTGTCTCAAAGGAAAAAAAAAAAAAAAGAAAAGGAAAGTTACAGGCAGGGCTGATCAGTGTACCTTCATGCACAAGATTAAATATCATACCAAATCCCATTAGTGAGAACACTTTAAACACAGTAATAAAAAAGTCAATGTTAGGGGCTGGAGAGATGGCTCTGTGGTTTAAAGCACTTGCTGCTCTTCCAGAGGACTCAGGTTTAGTTTCCAGCACCCATGTAGGGTGGCTGGCTCACCACCACCTGAAACTCCAGCTCCAGGGGACCTGACACCCTCTCCTGGCCTCTACAAGCACCTGCAATCATGTGCACGTACCTAGACACAGACGTATGTTTACCTAAGTAAAAATAAAAAGTAATACTTTTAAGAAAGTCAATGCCAAAAGATCTCAAGTCAATCAGCTCTCAAATACCACATTTTACCAGGCAAATCGAGTCACAGTGATAGGCTGACTGCAGCTCACAGTATATATGCAGCTCACAATATGACTACAGCTCACAATAACCTATCGTGCATTTTATAAAAACCTGGATGGGATAAACTCAAGGCTCCAAATACCAAGAACCAATAAGGAGATGGAAATATTCACTCTGAGCTGACCAGGACTGTATACATAGGCTGCAACAGCACACGGGACCTTGTGAATACAGACACAGATTAATGTATGCATTCTGTACTATCAAAACGTGATTAACTTTTTGAGGCAAGTTCTCCTGTAGCTCACGTCACTTGGTACTGTTGTGACTAGATCTTTCTCACCATCTCCTAAGTCTTACATCCTCAACCCACCCCCTCCCACCTCATTTGCTACCTGCTGAGGCCTGTGAATGACTGACAAGGCCTGTTTGGTCAGTTTTTCTTCAAATATTTGAGTGCTTACACAGGTTCACACAAGTACCAGCTGTTCAAAAATCTTCAATTCAACGTAGCTCTTTCTCTTTTTTTCTTTTGTGAAGGTTTTCTTCTACCTCTTATTTCAAGAAAAGGAAATGTTAAATGTTTGTAATTTTTTTTTTTTTTTTTTTTTTTGGTTTTTCGAGACAGGGTTTCTCTGTATAGCTTTGCGCCTTTCCTGGAACTCACTTGGTAGCCCAGGCTGGCCTCGAACTCACAGAGATCCACCTGGCTCTGCCTCCCGAGTGCTGGGATTAAAGGCGTGCGCCACCACCGCCCGGCAAATGTTTGTAAATTTTACATAACTGAGAAAAGTATGCAGAGAAAAATAAAAACCATCCATTTTTCATTATAAACTAACCACTTAGTAGTAGAAAAAAGAAAGTGAGACTGTTCCTATCATACAACACATAGATTAGTATAACCAAGACTAGGTTTACCACTCAGAACTGCATGTTGCTAATATCTTGTCATATTTACTTCTAGACAATTGCTTATGTTTTTTACATTAAAAAAGATTTGTTTATTTAAAAGATCACTCTATTATGTGTATGAAATGTTTACACGTGTACATGTATGTGCACCACATGTCTGTTGGATCCCCCAGAATTGGGGTCATGGATGGTTGAAAGCCACCATGTGGATGATGGGAATTAAACCCAGGTCCTCTGTAAGAGCAACATGTGCCCTTAACTGTTGAGCCATCTCTCCAGCCCCCTGTGTTCATATTTTCCATACCCACTATAACACACAAAGGAAGGACCACATAGCATGTGGCTAACTTTACAAGATTAAGATCAATGCAGTCTTCCAATATTGACAAATACACTGTCATGACAAAAAAATTCAAGTCAATGTTTTGTTTTTGCTTTTGTTTTGTTTTTGTTTTTGTTTTTTTCGAGACAGGGTTTCTCTGTGTAACTTTGCGCCTTTCCTGGATATCGCTCTGTAGACCAGGCTGGCCTCGAACTCACAAAGATCCGCCTGCCTCTGCCTCCTGAGTGCTGGGATTAAAGGCATGCGCCACCACCGCCCAGCTGAAGTCAATATTTTTTAATATGATTTTTTTATTGAATATTTGGGAATTTCTCATCACGCACCCCCACCCCACTCATTTTCCAGTCCTTCATATCCACCCTCCACTCTTGTAACCTCCCCCGCAATGAAAATAAAAATAAAAATTAGAAAAGAAAAGAAGAAAGAAGTACCAACCAACCCACCAAACACACAAAAAATGAAAACCCATCTCATTGACTCCTCTGGGCAACAAGCTGCTACCTTTTGCAGTCTACCAACCGCAGCTTTCTGTGCATGTATCATGCCACTCCTGTCTTTCCTGCCTCTCCATCACCTAGTCCTTCATCTTAGTGGCTTTAGAAGTTGCAGTGTGTCATGCAGTACACCCTTTGGCCCAAACAGCTTTACATGTGTAAGTTCATTGCAGTGAGTCAGTAGTCTAGTTCAAGGCCTCCGGTTTCTGCTATATCATCAATGCTAGACCCTTATTGACACTCCTCTCAGATATCCTGCTGTTGCCCTGCGTTGTGGAGATCCTACAGATATGTAACCTCAGGACTAGCCACTTTATGTGCTCCAGCAACTCACAAATGGGGAAGGTGTTAGGTTGGGCCAACTCAAAGCCCTGGATCTGGGCCTGACTGGTAGCTGAGTTGGCCAGGCTGCCAGCTCTCAGGTGCCCACACCACTAAGGTCAGCTCTCCTGCCAGCCAGGCAAGGGGCAGGACCAACTCTCCAGCACTCACACCATTGGGGCCAGCTGTCCTGAATCCTCTCCCCCAGGGCCAGCTCTCCCACACTGCCCAGGTGAGGGGTGGGGCCAGCTCTCTTATGCCCATGTCACCGCTGGTGATGCTGTGTGGAGGCCCGTGAGGGGCAGAGCCCTTGGACATGAACGTGGCTTCAGGCTGCAGCCCAGACCACGGACATCCACATTGCCTTTGGTGGTAACACAAGCCACAGACATCAACACAGACCCCAGCTGCAGTAGGACCACAAACCCAGGCATGGCCCCAGCCACAGCACAGGCCTGGACATCAGCATGGTCCCAGGAGGCAGTGCAGGTTCCTCACATCAGGCTCTTCCTCACCTGTATCACATCTCCAGTCCCACCTCTCTTCATAGCACACAAACCACTCCACTTCTCTTTCTCACCCATCTCCCTACCACATACTTGCTCACTTATGGCAAGGGCCAGGCACAGCACAGTCTCAGATCAATATTTTTTGAGATGAGTTCTCATGTAACTTAGGCTGGCCTCTAACTCACGTGTTGGCAAAGATGACCTTGGACTTCTTATCCTCCTGTCTCCCAAGTGCTAGGATGACAGACGTGTATCATCATGTCTGGTTTATGCTCTACTGGGGATTGATCTCAGGGCCTTGGGACTGCTAGGCAAGCTCTCTACCAACCAAGCTATATCCCAACTCCTAAGGGTGTGGTGGTGTTGTGTTCCCCAAAATATTGTGTACCCTAATAAACTTATCTGGGGTCAGAGAACAGAACAGCCACTAGATATAGAGACCAGAAAATGGTGGCACACACACCTTTAATCCTATCACTTGGGAGGCAGAAATCCCTCCGGATCTCTGTGAGTTTAAAGCCACACTGGAAACAGCCAGGCATGGTGACTCACGCCTTTAATCCCAGAAAGTGAGCCTTTAATCCCAGGAAGTGAGGGCAGAAAGCAGAAAGGTATATAAGGTGTGAGGACCAGGAACTAGCCTGGTTAAGCTTTTAGGCTTTGAGCAGCACAGTTCAGCTGAGATCCATTTGGATGAGGACTCAGAGGCTTCCAGTCTGAAGAAACAGAATCAGCTGAGGAATTGGCAAGGTGAGGAAGCTGTGGCTTGTTCTGCTTCTCTGATCTTCCAGCATTCACCCCAATACCTGGCTCCAGGTTTGTTTTTATTAATAAGAACTGTTAAGATTCATGCTACATAAGGGAAATTGTTTTAAAATATTTTTCTTTTGTTTATTTATTTGGGGTGGGTAAGGATGTACATGTGACAGGACATGTGTGTGGTGTGAGAGAACAACTTTCTGGGGTCATTGCTCTCTTTCCACCATGTGAGTCTCAGGTCATCAGACTTACATGGCAGGTGCCTTTGCCCACAGAGTCTTCTGGCCAGCCCTAAAGAAATGATTTTTAAGACTAAAATTTACTAAATAGCAACAGTGATGGATTTGGCTTATTATATATGTGTGGGAATTTTACTAATGGCTTTGTGATAGATGGTTAAAATACTAACATACATGTAATGTATGAATAACTGTATTTTTTTATGTCATTTTCTATTTATTATGTACACAGTGTTCTGCCTGCCTGCATGTATGTCTGCACACCCGAAGAGGGCACTAGATCTCATTATAGATGGTTGTGAGCTATCATGTGGTTGCTGGGAATTGAACTCAGGAACTCTGGAAGAACAGCCAGTGCTCTAAACCTCTGTGCCATCTCTCCAGCCTGAATAACTGTATTTTCCATGAAAGATTATTTTCCTTACCTTCATTACAGTAAAAATCACTAATAATGTTGAAGTGGGATTGGTGGTGTTGTTTGAGACAGAATATCATTCTGTGGTTCCACCTGTACTGGAATCCATGGCAATTCTCCTGCCTCAGCCTCCCAAGTACTAGAGTTACAATTTGAACTACCATACTTGGCTTAATAATATTGTATATTCAGGCATGGCCTGAATTCTTTATCTTGAATCTCCAGTGTTGCTTGATGCTGCACCTGGTAAAGTCTGAGTCCGCAGGATGACATTCTTTAGGGGCGGTGGAACTTGAAGCAGGAAGGGCTAATAAGAGGTCCACAGGTCACTGTGGCATGACTTTGATGTGGTCGTGGGCCCCAGGTCTCTTAGTTTTCCTTTCTTTCACTTCTCTGCCATGAAGTACCCCTTCTGGACTCTGACACATGGTTCTGGCACTTCTGCTGTGAGGTACAGCCATGGGCCTAAAAGCAGCAGAGTCAACAGAGCAGGGACTAGAAACTCTGAAAAAGTAAGACCGTCTTACTTTTCCTCCTAAAGGTGATTGAATGTCTTAGACGGTTGTGTAGAGAACGCAGACCCTCAGTAATGAGAAAGCCAAACTTCTCCTCAATGGCTGACTGGTCTGCAGTCTTTGTAATTTTAGATACTTTCTGGATTTCTGTGTTTGTTTGTTTATTTGTTTGTTATTTATTATTCAGAGGATATGTATGGTGCTGAGGGTTGAATCCAGGACCTTGGAAATGGTAGGTAAGCACTCCACCACTGAACTACATCTCCATCTTGTTTTGTTGGTATCATTTTGGAGGAGAGTCTCTTATAGCCCAGAGTGGCCTGCATGTATAGGCAAAGATGACCTTGAACTCCTGATCCTCCTGCCTCTAGCTCCCAAGTGCTGGAATTACAGTGTACCACTGTGGTTTGTTTACCTGGTGCTGGAGACTGAACCTAGGACTTTATGTATATAAGGCTAACATTCAGCCAACATCTCTAGCCCAGAAAAATATTTTATTACAAATAAACTTTTATTCTTCTATCTGATGACCGTTTAAGTTGTTGAATTTTGAGCAAGCACATACTTCTATACAAGTCCTAAATTTTATTTCTGTGGGGTAATACCTAGAAGGCAGAAACTTAGTTCACAGATTTGGTCTATGTCTAACTTTATACAAACCTTTAAAACAGTTTATGTAGAAAAAGTGCTGTTTTGTATTACCACAAGCAATATATGAGCACCAAATGCCCTATACTTCCACAGCCTATGGTGTTGTCTTTCTACATTGCAGGTTGGCTTTGGGTTTTGTTTGCTTGTTTTGTTGTTGTTGTTATTGTTTGTTCCAGGGGTAGGGAGAGTAAGGATATTTTCTCAAATTCAGGAAGTTCTTGTCTAGTCTTCTGTAGAAAGCTAAGTTTTCTCAAATCTTTTCTACATCCATTCAGATCTTGCACAATTCTAAATTTTCTTAATGTATTGATTGCTTTTTTCTTTTAGAAATATTTATTCTGTTTTATGGTGTGAGTGTTTTGCCTGCATGTATATACCTGTATCCTCTGTGTGTGTGTGTGTGTGTGTGTGTGTCTGTGAGAGAGAGAGAGAGAGAGAGAGAGAGAGAGAGAGAGAGAGAGAGAGAGAGACCTGTGGAGGTCAGAAGAGGATGTCAGATCCCCTGGAACTGCAAGTTATAGATATGTGGGTGCTGGAAACTGAACTTTGGTCCTCTACAAGAGCAGCAAGTGCTCTTAACTGCTGAGTATCTCTCCAGCCCACGATTGATATGTTAACTAATTTTTTGAGATTAATTTCATTTACTTATTTATTTAGAGACAAGGTCTCATGTAGCCCAGGCTGGCCTTGAATTCACTGTACAGCTGAAGATGACCTTGAACTCTGGATCTTTCTGATTCTACCTCTAAAGTGCTGGGATTTCTGGCTTCTTCACTTTGCCAGTTTTGTGTTTTGTTTTGTTTTTATTTTCTTTAGGGACGAGGTCTCTATGTGGTCCAGGCTGATCTTGTGATCATGACAAGCCTGCAGTCTCTCTGCCTCCTGAGTGCTGGAATTATATACATGAGCCATCCTGTCTGGACACATAAAGTGTTACAGGTATAGCTAAGAAATTTGGGTAATGTTATGCTGGTACTGCTATTACAAGCTATCACCCCTCAACTTTCATTGCTACTGTTGGGGTCCCCTGACTGTCCTCCCTCTGGGTGCTTCCTGGCCCTATACAGGTGTCATTTCTTTTTCCTTTTTTTTGTTTGTTTGTTTTGTTTTGCTTTTTTGAGACAGAATTTCGCTGTGTAACCCTGGCTGTCCTGGAACTCAGTCTGTAGACCTAGGCTGGCCTCTAACTCGCAGAAATCCTCCTGCCTCTGCGTCTCAGTGCTGGGATTTAAAGGGATTTAAAGCATGACTTTAATCCACCTGGCTAATGGTGTCATTTCTCACAAGAGTGTTTGTTCCTTTTTTCACGTTTTAAGGAAACCAGTCTCAAACTTGCAGCAACCCTGCTTCTGCTTCCCCGGTCCTAGAATAACAAGAATGTGCCACGGTGTTAAGTGTAAACAAGCCTGCATTTGAAAAGAAGCAAAATCTCAAACCAACCTTTTAGGCTTAGGAGACTGAAAGAAAGGAGTAAGGTCATCCCAAAGGAAGTGGGGAAGAAAAGAAAGCCTAAAAGGAGTCTATAGGGAAGACAATTCTCAGAGCAGAAAGTTGTCTTTTACTTAGATCCCTGCACATGTTACCAGTTCTACACTAAAAACCTACACAGCCGTGATCGATTAGATTAACATCTGATCACTTCAAAAGACATTTGAAATTCCTGATTTCACTTTGTTAGGAATCGCTGCTTACATTTACTTCCTGATGCATTTCTTCTTCTGATTAGTAATGCTACTCAAAATGGTGTTCTGTTTTCGCATATTTTTCCCCATTTAGCTCTTTCCGTTGATTTTAAGTTTGATTTTTATCTTGATGGCTTCATCTTTATTAGTTCTTATTAAGCAAATGTCAATCATCTACTATAAACAGAGATAATGAATAAATGAAATCTCAGCAAGTTATTTTGTGCATATTGACAAACTCATGTTATGATTTTAAGAATGTCTTAAAATAGGGTTTCTGTTGCTATGAAGAGACACCATGACCACAGCAAGTTTTTTTTTGTTTTTTGTTTGTTTGTTTGTTTTTCAAGACAGGGTTTCTCTGTATAGCTTTGGGTGTCCTAGAACTCACTCTGTAAGCCAGGCTGACCTCGAATTTACAGAGACCTGCCTCACAAGTGCTGGGATTAAAGGTATGTGCCACCAGTGCCCTGCCCACAGCAACTCTTATAAAGGAAACGTTCAATTGGGGCGGACTTACAGTTCAGAGATTCAGTCCATTGTCATCCTGGCAGGAAGCATAGTCGAATATAGGCAGACATGGTGCTGGAGAGGTAGCTGAGAGTTCTATATCTGGAGTGGCAGGCAGCAGGAAGAGAGAGTCACTCGACCTGACTTGAGCTTCTGAAACCTCAAAACCCATCCCCAGTGACACTCTTCCTCCAACAAGGCCACATCTATTCCAACATGGCCACACCTCCTTATAGTGCCACTCCCTATGAGCCTATGGGGGCCATTTTCTTTCAAACCACCACAAAAAATATTTACTTTAGAGCACAGGCCTTTAATCCCTGCATTTGGGAGGCAGGAGTAGGCCAATCTCTGAGTTCAAGGCCAGCCTGGTCTACAGAGGGAGTTCCAGGACAGCCAGAGCTACACAGAGAAATCCTATCACAAAATACAAACAAAATTTACATTATTACTTTAAAATATGTATGTATGGGGCAGGGGTATACACATGAGGGCAGATGCTCAAGGCCAGTATAGGGGATTGGATTCTCTAGAGCTGGCATTACAAGTGATTGTGAGCCACTCTACATGGGTGCCGGGAATGGATGCTAATCTTCTGCAAAAGCAATATTGGCTCTTAACCACTGAGCCATCTCTTTAGCCCCAACAAACAGATTCTAAAGTTAGTGTGGAGAGATAAATGACTCACGATATGAAATACAACACTACAGGAAAAATGGACACTGACAGTGGAGGATGGATAACAAGAACACTTATATAGTGGTCAAAATGAGCATGGCCCCAAGAGGCTCCTATTTTGAACTGTTCTCAGTTGATGGAACTGTTTGGGAAGGATTTGAAGGTGTGGCCTTATTAGAGGAGTTGTATCACTGGGGCAGCTTTGAGGCCTCAAATGACTCACACCATTTTGATTTAATGCTCTCGATCTCATGCTTGAGGTTGGAGATGTGAACTCTCAGCTGTTCCTGCCATGATGCCTTTACTCTGCCATGATGGCCTTTAACCCTCTGAAACTGTAAGCCTAATTGAACACTTTCTTTTGTAAGTTAGCTTGGTCATAGTATTTTATCAAGAGCAACTGAAAATAAACTAATACAACTTATTACAATTACAATGCACCCTATAAGGCTACAGTAATTAAAGCAGTGTGGTGTTGATGAAAAATAAGAAAGCAGGGGCTGGAGAGATGGCTTAGTGGTTCAGAGCACTGGCTGCTCTTCCAGAGGTCCTGAGTTCAATTCCCAGCAACCACATGGTGGCTCACAACCATAGATAGTGGGATCTGATGTCCTCCTCTGGCATAAAGGTATACATGCAGATAGAGTACTCATATATATTATACATAAATAAATAAATCTTAAAAAAAAAAGAAAGGAAGAAAGAAAAAGAAGAAAGCCAAAAACAGACCCAGGTAAAGGTGATCAACCTGTCTTGGACAAAGATGTCAAGGCAGCATAATGGAGAAAATATCATCTTTCAATAAATGGAACTAGAACCTCTGAACAATCATATGCAAAGAAATGAAGCCGGGGGTCTGGAGAGATGGCTGAGCAGTTAAGAGCACTGAAGATCAGAATTCAGTTCCCAGCACTCATGATGCTTCAGAATCTTCTTTTTTTTTCTTTGAGTATGGTGTGTGTGTGTGTGTGTGTGTGTGTGTGTGTGTGTGTGTGAGAGAGAGAGAGAGAGAGAGAGAGAGAGAGAGAGAGAGAGAGAGAGTCTACTTTGTGACCCTAGCCTTGAACTCACAGCAATCCTTCCACTTCAGAGTCCTGAGATTACAGCTGTGAAGCAATATGTCCAGTTTGTAATTCACACACACACACACACACACACACACACACACACACACACACACACACAGAGTTTGTTTATTTTCTGTGTATGGGATATTTTGCCTCTGTGCACATATGTACACCACATGTGTTCCTGGCGGCTGAAGTCAGAAGGTGTTGGATCCCCTGGAACTGAAGTTACAAATGGTTGTTTGCTACCATGTGAGTAATGGGAATTGAACCAGATCCTCTAGAAGAACAGACAGTGCTCTTAACCACTGAGCCATCTCTTCAGGCCCTGAAATTCTTTCCTTGATAAGCTGGAGTTGTATATGATGTTTAGGGTAGAAGGAATTGTCACCAATAGCTCTCTCAGAATGCAGTGGCAAGGAGCTGGGTATCATGTAGCACTCTCTAGGCCTGTGGTTAGTGATCAGTCTCACAGTGAGCCTGTGCTTCTGGGTTGTGAACATCACAAGTACTTCTCATCATTCCCCATTGGTTCGGGCAAGAGACGGGAGTGGACTGGGTATTGTTCTCGTCCATGTGCGGTGTTAGAAGGAGCTGGGATTCTGTGATTCAGTAATTCTCTTCTTCCCCATGGAAGGCTAGAGCCAGCTGGAGTTAAGTGTCTCCCTTTTCTCTGTCATTTCTGCTCTGCTAAATCTCCAGCTGGTCCGGCTCTAGCTAAATCATTTCTCCCGGGGGCAGAAGTTGCTAAGAAGATTGGAATGTGCTTGGTATTTCAACATGGTTTTTCTTCTCTCTCTGCCAAAAGCACTGGGGGTGGGGGTGGGGGTTTCTCTGACAATCACCATGAGAACCTATCAGAGCTCCAGGATGCAAAATTCACAGGAGTCTGGGAACCCCAAGAACTGGCCGTCCCTGGAGTTTTCATCTCCCAGGCTTGCCCATGAGGAGCCTGCAATATGTTATCAACCCAGCGCAGATGTGTTCAATCCTGGCAGTGTGACTAGGGATGTTTCAGCTTGAGGGTTACAGACCTGGGAAGAAGTGACTCTCTGTGGTCGTTTGGAAGTCTCTCCAATTTGGGGGCGGCAAAGGTTTGCTATGTGACCTCACTTCTCTAATGGACCTTGGAAGAAGGGTTGATTTATTTTTGTCATTGTTGGGAGGGAACAGTGGCTTCCATCTTTTTACATGCCCGACCGGAAACTTACCTTTTACTGTTGGATGCATCTGTGGACGACAGTCTGCTGTCTTAGTTCAGGAAGTTTATGTGGCCTCACATTCAGCCAGGGCCTCAGAACTTGCAAGCTTCCTCCCTGAGGGCTCCACAGAGGTTGTAGTCCTGTGTATGCATGCCCAGTCTTCCAGACTTCGGTGCTTGAGTGTGACTTTTATTTTTAAGTTCAGCCTCTCAGTAGCTGACCCTTTGGGCAAGGGAACTTATTACTCAGTGAATATATACTCAGAGGCTGGCTGTAAGCAGCTTGTTCAAGCAAAACTTCACCTTGTTTTGACAGCATAGATGAGGCCTGGGGAATCCTTTCAAGTTCACCCCCACAACCTATGTGTGGGGCAACCTTGAATGTGCACACAGCCTTCTGGATTCTCAGTGTTGACTCAGCCATAGCAGGCCTCTTGCCTTGGTTCTGTCAAACTTCTGTCTGCTCTGTTATGTTGCTCATGTTACTGAGCAAACAGCCTCCTCTTCATCATCCTCCACCTCATCTACAAGAACTTCAGGTTTGTAGGTGGTGCGGTGGTTGGAATGAGCGTGGCTCCCATAGGCTCCCATATTTTTGCATGCTTAGTCACCAGTTGGTGGAAGTTTGGAAAGAATTAGGAGGTGTGGCCTTGTTGGAGGAGGTGTGTCACTGGGGGTGGGCTCTGAGGTTTCAAAGAAGCCCACACCAGCTACTGCTCCAGTGCCATGCTTGTCTGATCTCTGCCATGATGATAA
The DNA here is from genome assembly GCF_007827085.1 of Peromyscus californicus insignis. Classification (NCBI taxonomy): domain Eukaryota; kingdom Metazoa; phylum Chordata; class Mammalia; order Rodentia; family Cricetidae; genus Peromyscus; species Peromyscus californicus. The sequence continues at coordinate 90,979,857 of NW_026294562.1, forward strand.
TGGACTCACCCTCGAAAACTATAAGCAAGCCCCCAATTGAATGCTTTCTTTTGTAAGAGTTGCCTTGGTCATGGTGTCTCTTCACAGCAGGAGACTGACTAAGACAGATGTAGAGGTTTCCAGTCTCTGCTCCAGACAGTTCCTCCCACACAGTCCCCACAGAGTTTTACTCTCCCAGTGTATAACCTCTGTCCTATTGTGCCAGAGCTGGGGGTGGAGACTCACATTGTCAGTGGACCCCGCTTTGTGTGTGAAGAAGGAAAAGGGGGTGAGTTAGTTGTCCGCACTTTCCTGTTCTGCCCCTTCCAACATGGAAAACTCACTAAGAGCACAGGAGGTAGGAGCAATGTGGGTTTGGGGTGGTGGCAGCTAACCCAGTATTTGTCTCTTCCGTGTGTGCGACAACGTATAATATAAAGGCGGATGGGAAAGGAAAACCGTGGTCCTCCTGGAGCCTCTAGAACTAGGCAGGTGGCACTGGGTGGCAAGTGGCTGGTGAATCCGTAACCTGCAGGAGAAGAGGAATCCCATTACTTGTTTCTTTCTTTGGGGGGATCTGTGAGACAAAGCAACTGAAGGGAGAAAAGACCGGTTTATTCTGGCTCGCAGTTCCCCACAGTAGGGAAGGCAGGCCTGCAGAAGTGTGATGTGGCCAGTCATCCCATCCCAGTTAGCAAGCAGAAAGGGATGTTCAGCTCTCTTTCATCTTTTTTTTTTTCCTTCTTATTCATACCAGAACCCTAGCCTGTGGGATGGTGCTATCCATCTTCAGAACAGGCCTTTCCTTCTCTTCAGTTAAACCTCTCTGGAAACATCCTCCCCAAACCACCCAAAAGTGTGTCTCCTAGGTGACTCTACATCCCGTCAAGTTGACAATGAAGATTAGCCGTCCCTGGGGTCTCTATAAGTAGCCACAATTGGCTTGGAACTCCCTATACAGACCAGGAGGGCCTCAGATTTTCTACTCCTCTGCTATCCAAGTGCTAGGAGTACAGGTGTATATCACTATACCCTGTCTACTTGACTGACACCTATTTCCCCCTGTGGTAGAGTGGATCCAAGAGAGAATGCAAGCTGTTCAAGATTTACATTGCTTTGGTGAGCATGGCAGTTTACATCCTAGCATTCTGGAGGCTAGGGCATTAAGATCAGAAGTTCAAGCCCAGCCTGGGTTGTATGAGACCCTACCTCAAAAATAAATGAACAAATAGAAAACCAAAACCAAACCAAATAGACCAAACTCCCAGAGATACCAATGTTTAGTTAGGTGTCCCACTTGGGTTTGTCACTATCTCGCTGTCCCTGCATGTGAGGGTGTGAAGACATGGCCTTCCAGCCACTGTCTTGGGAGAGTGGAGCCCTGGCTTAGAATGCAGTCACTAACTGGTAGTGTGGGAAGCTGGAGGTATCGGTCCTCCTAATAATAGTCCAGGATCGCGGGGAGGACTCTGCTCCATAGTTTCAAGTGAGAAAGGCAAACCGGGTAACTATCTGTCACATGACGCAAGCAGGACCAGCAAGCAGAGGGCTGGTAGGAACCCGTGACAGTGTCCAGGGCAGGACTGGGAAGGAATGCTAGATAAGAGGGCAAGAGACCAGATGCCCAGCCACCCAGAAGGCTCCTGGAGGGAGGGGGGCCTGCCTTTGAATCCCAGCAATGGCTGTGGGTGGGGTGTGGGGTTTTAGCAAGGGGCCTTTTGAGCACTAGAAAGCTCAAACAAACAAACAAAACTAATAGAAAGAAAGAGAAAGAGAGAGAGGGAGGGAGGGAGAGAGAGAGAGAGAGAGAGAGAGAGAGAGAGAGAGAGAGAGAGAGAGAAACAGGAAAAGGAAATTCAGTTTTGTTGTCCTGGCATCCTCTCCCTGGAGTCCTTTGTCCCTGTGGAAGATAAAGCTGTGGTATGTCGCCAGCTTCCTTTCACGGCAGCTCTGCACTTCATGGCTTGATCAATGCAAACAAGGAAACCCATGTGTAAAGAGATTTACACCCATATTTTCCACACCCTGTCTGGGGACAGGACCTCTGACAAGAATCTGTGCATATCTGGAATGAAGTCAGAATCTGCAGAATTAGAGCTGCCCAGGAAATCTGGCACCCTCCATGGTCAGTGCTCTGCTCTGGGCAGGAGGCTCTCTCCAGCCAGGCTGATACTTTTTCCTCGTCATTGTGCAAACTAAGGCCTTTTCAGGGGACAGGCAGGTGACTGTGGGAGTCTATTGATGCTGGAGGCTGTAAGGATAATGGCACCTTGGTGTGACCCAAGGATGATTCAGGGCTCATTGAAGATGTGTCCAGTAGGCAGTTTTGGTAGTTGTTTATATTAGAAATAGTTCTTTAAAATGACAGTTACTACTTTGGTGAAATGAAAGAGAAATAATGGCCACAGGGACAAATCATACATTTAGGAACCTTCTCCTTTCTTCTTCCTTTGTTTTTGTTTGTTTGTTTGGTTTTTTTTTTTTTTTTTTGAGACACAATCTTCCTACGTAGCCCTGGCTGGCCTGGTACTCACTATGTAGACCAGGCTGGCCTTGAACTCACAGAGATTCAACAGCCTTTGCCTAGAGAGTGCTAGGATCAAAGGTGTGTGCCATCAAGCCTGGCCTCTGTGTCATGATTTGGGAGCTGGCCCAAAACGAAAAGCCTGATGCAGTTAACCTCACTGAAAATAAGAGTTATATAAATGAAAACAGTGATGGACTATAGCTCAGAACTCTGTGACCCTGTATTGTTGAGTGTGTGATAACTGACCCTTCAACTTAGTGGCTTAAAATCATGCACTGAAGACATGGTTCAGTTGATAGAATGCTTGCCCAGCATGCATGAAGCCCTGGCACTGCTCACCGGAGCATGGTAGCATGCACTTATAATCCCAGCACTCAGGAGGTGGAGGCAGGAGGATCAGACCTTTAAGTTCTATGTGAGACCGCATGTCAAAGAATGAAAAAGCTGAAAGGGCGGCCCAGTGAGTAAGAGTACTTGCTGCTCAAGCTTGAGGGCCCAGGTTCATATCCCTAGTATCTTCATAAAGAAAAGCTGGACATTACTGTGTATGCTTGTAACCCCAGAACTGGGGGATGAAGACAGGTGGATCCTGGGTGGCTCATCAGCCAGACAGTCTAGCTGAAAGGAAAATCTCCAAGTTCAGTTAGAGACCCTCTTCCATGGAACCAAGGAAGAGCAGGATAGAGAAAACACCAATATACTCCTCTGGCTTCTATGTATGCTCATATTCCTCTACCGCATGTATACACACATGTATATACCCCACACATATACACACATAAATTTTAAAAAAGGAAGCAAACTAACAAATCCACAATATGCATAGGAGTTCTGGGAACAGCCCAAATGATAGAACCAAGGGGGCATGGCCAGTGCAGAGTGTGTGCGAGGCTGCCAGTATCTAGGATTGCTTGGAGCATATCCCACCTCAAACCCAAATTAGACTACTCCTCCAGATGGCTTGAGATTTTTTTTTTAATTGTCTCCTAGAGGTGACCAGAGGATTGTACTGGAAAAATATGCTTCTCAGCTGGATCTTCACCAATGCTGGTTGGGAGATGACCCTGGGCCTTTCCTGAACCTCCAGTGTGCAGAGATGCTGCCTATGTGGGCCTCACATTTGGGTTTCTGGCTTGTCAAGTTCTGAGAACTACCTGGTAATGTGTGTGGATTTCAAAGCAATTATTGAGTCCTAGAGGCTTCATTAAGCAGAAACTGCTCCCTGACTCTGCAAGCCTCCCTGCTCCAGTGACTACGGTGTTCAGTCCTGACTCATGGCCCCACGTGCTCTCTCCCAGCTTGAGAGGTGAGATTGGGTGACACAGACATCTGACTGCTCCTACTCTTGGTACTGTGTGTGAGTGTGTGTGTGTGTGTGTGTGTGTGTGTGTGTGTGTGTGTGTGTGTGTGTCTGTCTGTCTGTCTGTCTGTCTGTACATGCATGCACATTCAAGCAAACTTACTCAAGTATATAATTAACATATACTATTTTCCCTCCAACATTCCTAGTGAGATGCTGATACAAGGCCTGAGGAGGTGACTCAGTGTAGACAGTGTTTGTTGTGTAAGCATGATGACTTACTTGAGTTTGGATCTCCAGGGCCCTTATAAATGCTAGACACGGAGTATGAACATCTGTAATGTAGCATGAATCTTAAAAGTTCTTATTAATAAAATCAAACCCGAGGCCAGTTATTGGGGTTAATGCTGGTAGATCAGAGAGATAGAACAAGCCACAGCTACCTCACCTCGCCATATCCTCAGCTGGTCTTGTCTCCTCAGACTGGAGTCCTCTGAGTCCTCATCCAGAATGGGTCTCAGCTGAATTGCTGCTCAAAAGCCTGAATGCTTAACCAGCCAAATGCTTAGCCAGCCAAATGCTTCTAGTTTCTAGTCCTCACGCCTTATATACCTTTCTGCTCTCTACCACCACTCCCTGGGATTAAAGGCTTGCTTTCTGGGATTAAAGGTGTGATGAGTCACCATGCCTGTCTGTATCCTTGAACACATGGATTTCTGCCCCCAGATAAGTATTTTAGCATGCACAATATTTGGGGGAATACAATACCACACTGTAATCCTGGTGCTCCTATGGGGAGAAGTGAGGTGGAGACAGAATCCCCAAAATCTCACGGGCAAGCTAGCCTGGCATGTACAGCAGAAAAACAAGAGACTCTGTCCCAAACAAGGTAGAAGGCAAGGACTGATAGCCCAGACTATCCTTAGACACCTACATGCATGCCATGATATGTGCATACACGTGTACACGTACACACACAAATACTGACCCCAGTTGCTTTTGGCTACGTTCATCTTCAAGGTGGGAAAAGCCAATTTGTTCAGCGAGAGAAGTATAGTTGAAATGTCTCAACAGCCTTGTGCTACTGTCTTTAAAAATTAGAGATTGATGTCTCTACATCCCATGGCTAGTTCTTACATTATTTTCTTTTCTGTGTTTGCGAGTTTGGCCTGCCTGTCTGTCCGTGCGCCATGTGGGTGCCAAGTGTCCACAGAGGTCAGAAGAGGGCATTAGATCCCATGGAAGTGAAGTTACAGGTGGTTGTGAGCCACGATATGGATGCTGGGAATCAAACCTGGCTCCTCTGGAATATTAGTCACCACTCTTAACAGCTGAGCCATCTCTCTAGTGCCCTATAGTAAAAAATTTTTTTAACCAACTAAGCTGCAGATGCAAAAAGAGCATGCTTTGAACTGGGTTTCTGCTAGGTGACCATTGGTATCCTGAGGGGAATAATGGTGCTGCTAACAATATTAGTTCTGACCCCATTGTGACTTCTTTTTTCCCACCAACACCTGGTGAGGTGGAGCCGAGAGCTGCCCTTCTACAGATGAGAAAACAGGTTTAGAGATATGAAGGCAGGTTAAAAATACTCTTCAAAGGAAGCTGGATTCAAAGCTAGGCCTATGTAATACCAAAGTCCTCCAATTACCCCATGCTGTTGCCTCAGGGGACGACAAAGCTTATCACCAAACTTAAATCTGGGAGCCCCACTCACTGGCCCAGTCATTCCTTTCAGCTGTAATGTCAATCAGTCGATGCTAATAGACTGAACAGAGAGTGGGGTGGAGGTGGGAGCCTGGAGTCTGGAGGAGCGGGTGCACGTGGGGTGGAATGATGGTCTGATAGAAGTTACCAGCAGATAAGAACTTGAAAACCTGTGTCAGCTCACTTGTGGATGACATGTCACAAGCTTATACAAGCCTCTTAGCTACCAGGGTACCAGGCTGTTTGGCTTCGTTTTCCCCGGAGTGAGATTGATAAGCACATTCCATCGATACCAGACACAGCCAGGAGAGGCCAGAAGCCAAATAGTATACAGACCTTGTGGGGGAAAGCGGCAAGAACTCTGCAGCTTCCTAAGGCTTCTTGGACTTTCTGTAAAAGATCAAAAGTGGGTTCAAGCTGTCTCCATGTCCCTGTGAAGCCACAAGTCCTGGCTACTGAGACGGCGAGAGAACCTGAATGGTGTATGTGCATGAAGTACATGTTCTTGCTCGAGTTCCTGCACGTGTTTGTACTATGAAGAAAATGATAGACGAGTTTTGGAACAAGTGGTTGTTGACAACTATTCACAGTTTGTTCTCAGCCTTTATCCTTGCTGACTTAAACTTTTAAAACAATGTGACCTGAGGATGTTTTTAAATTTCACACGCATTGAGTGTGTTGCCTGCATGAATATACGTACATGTGTGTGTGCGGTGCCTGTGGAGGCCAGAAGAAGGCGTCTGATCCTCTGGAACTGTAGTTACAGACTTCTGTAAGCTGTTATGTGGGTGCAGGGAATCGAATTCTGATCTGCTGCAAGATCTTGGAGCAAGTTCTCTTAACCACAGAGCCATTGCTTTAGTAGGATGTATTTTTTAACACCTATTTTGTATTTTTAACACATATTTTGTTTGTCTGCTGATAATGTGAGTTCAGGTAGATTCAGAGAAGAAAGACAAGATGGGGAAGTGGGAAAGAAGGCCTTGGGATGCCGTAAATCTCATTTTGAATCCATATTTAGCCCCACCCATTAGCCCCATATAAGAACAATAATGGCTAGCCGTTATGGAGTGTTTTGTGCATTTAGGATCTGTGCTACATATATGTCACTGAACTTGCTTGGTTTTTGTTATTGTTGCTCTTTTGTTTTAGTTTTAGTTTTTTTTTTTTTTTTTTTTTTAGTTTTGAAAATTGAACCTATGGCCTCACGCAGGAAAACTTGCTTCCACTGAGCTACATCCCCAGGCAGGCCTGGAACTCACTCTTTAGTCCAGCCAGGCCTCAAACTTGCAAGTGCTCCTGTCTCAACCTCACACATAGGTAGCTGGGATCACAGGCCTGTACTACCAAGCCCAGGCTCGTTTACTTTTCAAAGTCACTCTACAATTCCGTTTTGTCTGCTATTGTCAACTAGGAACTGAAATTCAGATGCTGGAGGAGATCTCCCAAAAATTGAGGGGCAGATTTGACCTCAGGCCCATCAGAACTTTACAGGCCATGGGAGAGCTTTCTAAAAGCACACTAGTTTAGTTTAGTTTTCTTTAAAGTAGAAATAAATTCACATAGGGTGTGACATTATCTGAAGAACTAAAGTAAATATGGTATTTTAGGCCAGATAATGGGTCCTGATTTGTTCTCTTTCCCCAGGAGTTTAGTAGTGGGAGTGGGGGGCGGACAACACGACACCAGGCAAACAAACAGTCCAAAGCCTCGAACAAGGACTCTCTCCCAGAAGCTCGTATATTTGAACACTCAATCCCTGGTTGGTGGTACTGTTTTGGGAGATGATGGAACCCCCCCCAACAAACAAACAAACAAACAAACAAACAAACAAACAAAATACCCACAAGGCCTGTCTTTGTAGCCCTAGCTGTCCTGGAACTCACTTTGTAGACCACGCTAGCCTGATTATGGAACTTTTAGGAGGAGGAGTCTTGCTGGAGGAAGTTGAATACTGCAAATGGGCTTTCAGGTTTTAGAGCCTCAGCCCATGTTCTGTTTTCTCTCCCCACCCCTCTCCGGTGTGCAGATGAACATGTGATCAGCCTGCTTCCTGCTCTTGCTGCCCATGCTTCCCCTGCTTGTTACCATGCCTCTGCCACCATGATGTCCCTCTGGAATCATTAGCTAAAGTAGACCTTTTCTTCCTTAAGTAGCTTTTGGCCATGATATTTCATCATAGCAATAGAAAAGTCACAGATACAAGTCCATAGAACCAAAATACATACAGTGTGAGGCTAGATAAGACAGAGTGCAATATTGTAAGGTAGAGGAGACCTCAGCTTTACTAGACAGCATCAGAACTTTATCAGGATGGTGCTCTGGGGTCTAACTGGCAAATGCGCAAACAATGCTGTGCTGGCTAGTTTCATGTCAACTTGTCACAAGCTAGAGTTAACTGAAAAGAGGGAACCTCAGTTGAGAAAACGCCTCCAGAAGACCTGGCTATAAGGCACTTTCTTTCTTTCTTCCTTCCTTCCTTCCTTCCTTCCTTCCTTCCTTCCTTCCTTCCTTCCTTTCTTTCTTTCTTTCTTTCTTTCTCTCTTTCTTTCTTTCATTTATGTATTTATGTATTTATTTATTGAGACAAGGTTTCTCTGTGTAATAGCTCTGGCTGTCTTAGAACTCACTTTATAGACCAGGCTGGCCTCGAACTCACAGAGATCTGCATGCCTCTGTTTCCCAAGTGCAGGAATTAAAGGTGTGTGCCACCACCACCCACTTGGGAATTTTCTTAACTAGTGATTGATGGCACCCCCAGTCCATTGTGGATGGGGTCACTCTTCAGCTGGTGGTCCTGGGTTCTCTAAGAAAGCAGGCTGAGCAAGCCAAGGGGAGAAAGTCAGTAAGCAACACCCCTCCATGGCTTCTACATCAGCTCCTGCCTCCAGGTTCTGGCCCTGTTTCAATTCCTGTCCTGACTTCCTTTGATGATGAACTGTGATGTGGAAATGTAAGTCAAATAAACCCTTTCCTCCCCAGTTTGCTTTGGTCATGGTGTTTCACTGCAGCAGCAGAAACCCTAACCAAGACAGGTGCTCTCCCAGACCTGCAGCACATCGTATTGCTGGGATTATCTTCAAAGGGTGATATGGTCTCTAGATTATTAATTATTTTGCCTTTTGTGTGTATAGGTGTTTTACCTGCATGTATGCCTGTGCAACATGTGTGTGCAGTGTCCTTGGAGGCCAGAAGAGGGCATTGGATACCCTACAACTAGAGTTACAGATGGTTGTGAGCCTCCATGTAGGTGCTGGAAACTGAACCTTGGTTCTCTGGAAGAACAGCCAGTGTTCTCAATTACTGAGACATCTTTCTAGCTCCTTATTTTTTATTCTGTTCATAAGCTCTACTTTTTAAAGTCACTGAAGTTAGCATTCAGTGGTTTTAGCATGCCCACAGAGAAGCTTTTCTGCCACTGCTATGTAACCAACTAATTGCAGAATATTCTCCTCACCCCAAAGAGAAGCTGTACCCATTTACAGGCACTCACTCTCCAATCTCTTTTCTCTGCCCTTGGTGACAGGTAGTCTTCTATCTGTTACTATGGGTTGGCCTTTTCTGCATATTTCATACAAAATAGGACCATGTGATACGTAGCCTTTTGTGTCTGAATTCTTTCATGTAGTGTGATGCTTCAGGAGTGGTCCATGTGTGACACCACATCAGTCAATGGATCAGTGATGCACCCTGGTATGGATGTTGTGCATTTTCTCTATCCATTCATCATCTGATGGAAGATTTGGCTGTTTCTGCTTCAGGGCTGTTATAAATAAAGATACCATAAATACTGGCATACGTGCCTTAGTGGGGACATGTGTTTCCAGTTCTCTTGGGTATCTACTTGGGAATATAATTGCTAATCCATGTGATAAATTTGTGGTGAACTTTTTGAGGAATTACCAAATGGTTTTGCAAAATGGCCACCCCATATTTGCATTCCCAGTAGCAATATACAAGAACTCCAATTTCACCACAGCTCTATCAACATATTATTATTTGTCTTTTTCATGGTAAATATATTAGTAACTATGCAGTGATATCTCATTGTGATTGTGACTTGAATTTCCCTAAAGACAAAGGACATTAAATATCTTTTTGGTTACTGTTGACCGTGTGTGTGTGTGTGTGTGTGTGTGTGTGTGTGTGTAATCTTTATTTTATTTTAAAATTATGTGTATGTGCAAAGAATGTCAGTGCTATCATACTGGCGATCATAAGTGTTAGATCCCCTGGAGCTGGAGTTACAGGCAGTTGTGTGCCATCTGACTTGGGTACTGGGACCCAAACTCATGTCCTCTGCAGGAGCAGTATACACTTTTAACCACTGAAGCATCATTCCAGCACCTCCACCCTGCCCATATTTTTTTTAGTAATATCTTTTGCCCAGTTTTTATTTTTGAGACAGGGGCTCACTGCATAGCTCAGGTCAGCCTTGAACTTATGATCCTCCTGCGTCCCCTTCTAAAATGCTGAGATTTCAGGAGGAGTATGTCACCATGCCCACCCAGTGTTGCCTGTTTTTAGACTGTTTACCTGTCTTCCTGCTGAGATGCATATATCTTATACAGGAGATATTCACCAGATGTGTGGCTTCCTGTGTTTCTTCCCGCTCTTTGGATTACTCCTTTACTTTCCTGCTAATGTCCTCTGATGCTATCATAGCTGAAGATGTACACTTCAATGTGTGCCCTCATCCCTTCGTTTGTGGGGAGCCATGACAAGCCTCCTCCACCCAGGTCTGAGTGTCAACAAAGAATTCAGCCTCAAGCCAGTCGAACAGAATAGTGCTATAAACAAGAAATAAATTGCTACATAAAGCCACTAAGATCAAGAGATTGGCGGCCTCACCGTAATCTAACCAATTTGAGCTGGTATAAAGAATGGCAAAGGATGGCTTTTTTTTTTTTAAAGGTGATTTGATTGTGGGTTTGGTTAGAGGTAAAACCTGGAAGAAGGAATCTATGCTAAGAAAGACCTGAATCAGGTTTATGCCCGTGAGAGTAGAGGGCAGCGGCAAAGAACAGCACAGTTTCCTGCCGGTGATGGAGGCACATGCCTTTAATCCCAGCACTCAGGAGGCATAGGCAGGTGGATCTCTGTGAGTTCGAGGCCAGCCTGGTCTACAGAGTGAGTTCCAGGACAGCCAGGGCTGTTATACAAGAAACCCTGTCTCCAAAAACCAAGAAAACAAAACCAAAAATATCATGTCCTTCTCCAGGCTTCTCCCTACCTCAGACACAGGGCAACTTGATGCTGTTCTCACTACCACGGCTGCTTCCCAGCCAGTGACTTGGCCTTGCTTTCAGGTAGATTTTTAAAACACATTGTTTAAGATCTTGCTATAGAATTCAGGCTGCCCTCAAAACAGGTAGCCCAGGTTGGCCTTGATCCTCTTGCTCCTGCCTCCAGAGAGTTGGGATTATAGGTGTGTGCCACCATACCCAGTTAAATAGTTTAAAAACAAACCAACAAATGAAGGCTAATTATGTTTAACGAGTTAGTACCATGGACTACTTGTTGACTGGATACTGCCTGTATTGACAGGATGTCTTCCAACCTTGCAGACTGAAGTCTCTACCATGGTAATTCTTCCCGGACAATACTGTGTTCAATTTATTTTGAAAATAATTATGCTTTGACATCAGACATTTCTTTTTGCAGTCAGTAGAGGCTGTTCCTTTTTCATTAGAGCATAAATAAATATTCATTTTAGGAGTCAGGACAGGAAGATAAGGCCCCGCAGAGCTGCTGTTTGCAGAGGAAGCTGATTTCAGCTCACAAGCTGTGCTGCTTGCTCAGTCACAACAGAGCAGGCACGGAAGCCAGCATGGAGATAGAGATGTGGGTGTTAAATACACACTCACCTGTGAGAATTACTGAGCGACCCAGGTGCTTCCTAGGTTTCAGCAGAGTCAGGACCACTGCCTCATCCTGTGGATCACACGGGAGACAAAAGCCTTTATTGAAAGCCAGCTTGAGGGGAGGGTTCTCAGGGGTGCAGTTAGTTGCCCCTGCGCAAGTAAACAGCCCCAACTCACGTTCATACCTGCAATCCCAATCAATGCATTAGGCTATACACACGCATGCAAAAGAACATGGAAGCGTAAGTAAGAGTAGCTTGTTGGGAGGGAGAGGGGGTTCGGTAAGAGGGAGAAGGGGATAAGAGGAATATGGGCATATGATCACACACACACACACACACACACACACACACACACACACAGGTATATATGAAACTGAAAGAAAAAAAAAGAAAGAAAGGAAGAAACTTCACTCTTCCAGAATCCAATCATTGGTATCTGCCCATTTTCTCCCGTCACTAATGGATACATATGGGAAGGTATTAATCATTTGGTGAGGTAATATTTGTTATTTAAAAAAATTACAAACATAGCTGGGTTATTTTCACATCAGTAAATATTTCCCAAGCACCCAATGTTTCCGTTTATTATCAGCAGGCCCCCTCATTGTAACGCTGGGGTTCTCTGCACAGCGAGGAAGAGGAGCAGGCAGTAATAATGATGTGAGTGGCATTCCTATCTGGAGCTCCCTCTGCGCTGAAGTTTTCCAGCTCCAGTTTGGGAATGTAATTGCTCTATAGCTTTACTTTAAACTTTTTGTTGATACCTGGTTATTCGTCCACCCTCCCCCCCATTTTTGAAGCAGAATATCATGATCATGTATTCCACCCAGGCTGACCTTGAACTCACTATGTAGCTGAAGATAATCTTGAACTCCTGATCCTCCTGCCTCTACCTCCTGAGCGCTGGGATTACAGGATGCAGGATTTTATGTATGCTAGCAAGAACTCTGCCAACTGAGCCATACCCCCAACCGCAAGGCTTCTAACTTTATTCTTCCTTGCTTTTCCCAAGTTGGATTTGGCTCTTCTCGGCTTTTTCATTTTTACATGTATTTTAGATCAACTTGTCAATTTCCATCCATAAAACTTTGCTGACATAAAATTTATCAGGATTGCCTGGTACCAGGCATGGTGGCCCATGGACGCCTTTAACCTAGCACTTGGGCGGCAGAAGCAAGTGGATCTCTGTGATTTCAAGGTCAGCCTGGTCTACAAAGTGAGTTCCAGGAAAGGCTCCAAAGCTACACAGAGAAACCCTGTCTCAAAAAAACCAAAAAAAAAAAATTTTTTTTAAAAAATCAGGATTGCACATAAGTTATGGATAGATTTGGAGAAAATTACAGTTCTTAAAATGTTTTAAGCCTTTCATTCATGAACATGATATGCCCCCCAACCCCATTTACTTAGCTTTTTATTTCTCTTAGTAACATTTTTTTTCAGTGTAAAAGTCTTACATGTCTCATTGCTATCCATTTGATATATTTTTGCTTTGTTTTGCTGTGTAGCCCTGGCTGTCCTAGAGCTCACCCATAGACCAGGCTGGACTGAATTCAGGGAACCGCCTATCTTTGCCTACCCAGTGCTGGGATTAAAGGTGTGTGCCACAATACCTTGCTATTGGTATTTTTTATATTACTTTTGGTAAGGTAAAAAATGGCTCCCAAGGGTTGGGCGTGGCGCCTCTCACCTTTAGTACCAGCACTTTGGCGGCAGAGGCAGGCTCCAGGCACCAGTTAATACCTGGATCTCTCTGCACTTGTAGGTAGATCATTGAGGCTTTCAGTTACACGACCCAATAAACACTTCTTTTGGCTTTAGGTATTCTGAGTTCTGTTTATTTAACTGCAATTGACTCTTACATGGATAATTAACAATAGTGAGAATGAAACACAATTCACTGAATCTGCCTCCTATGGCTACAGAGTTATGTTGTCTGAGTTTTAGTCATTATGAGTCATATAATTCCTGGGGTTAGTCGAGAGGGTGGAAGGGAGGAAGATGTTGGGTAAATGGAAGGGCTCAGGTTTTCTGAGAGAAACATTGGCTTTCAAAAGAAGAATAAAACCAACAAGGAGCAATTCTGAGCCTAGAGCGGCGTCAAGGAGAGGGGGCTGTTGCAGGGGTCTCTTTATTGGAGGATCGGGGACCCTTGCTCAGAGCTTCGGAGTGACCTGGAAGGACATGGGACTGCTAGGTGGTCAGGCTTGGTGGCAAGTACTTTACCCACTGAGACATCTTGCTGACCTCTAATTTTTTTTTTTTTTTCTGGAGCTGAGGACCGAACCCAGGGCCTTGCGCTTGCTAGGTAAGCCCTCTACCACTGAGCTAAATCCCCAACCCCCTGACCTCTATTTTTAATCTTAGTGGAATAACAAGCCCTTCATATAGCTATAAGACTTACTATTTTTTTTGTTTTGTTTTTTTGTTTTTCAAGACAGGGTTTCTCTGTGTAGCTTTGCGCCTTTCCTGGAACTCACTTGGTAGCCCAGGCTGGCCTCGAACTCATAGAGATCCGCCTGGCTCTGCCTCCCGAGTGCTGGGATTAAAGGCGTGTGCCACCACCGCCCGGCTTAAGACTTACTATTTTTTAAAAGATTTTGTTGTTGTTAAGTGTGTGTGTCTGCCAGTTGGCCACATACATGTGTATGTGTGCCCGAAGAGGCCAGCAGAGGACATTAGATCCCCTGGAGCTGGTTACAAGCAGCTGTGAGCTGCCCCACATGGATGCTGGGGACTAAACTTAGGTCCTCTGGATAAGCAGCAAGCATTTAACTGGTCAGCCATCTCTCCAACTCTAATTTCAATGTGGTACTGTTTGGCTGAGTGAGATGGAAGGGAGCCAGGAAATGAGGACAGACATTGGTTTCCTCAGCCTTTATTTTGTGAGGCACATGTAGGTTCTCATGGCTAGGGAAACCTGTTTTAATCTTAATGCTGTGGCTATAGGACCCAGGTATGGCTGAGAAGACCACCAGGGGAGGCCCAGACAGAGCATGTGGAGATATGAGGCTGTTCGTTTGCTCATTTGCTTCCTTGTTAGACTGTTTTTCCCCCTCTATAACATTCTCCAAATGCTGGTCTATTTAGCATAATCATGATCCTCTTAGGTGCTGACCCAACACCATGTCAAGACTCTACCATAACTAAGACGTCTAGCCCTCCATGTCCACCAACTTCCCGGCAGGCTCCCTCTAGTGGCTGTTCTGAAGACATGTCCAGCGCCAAGTGGGTCAGGAAACCTAGGCTCAGAGGGCGGAGAGGGGCCAAGAACACAAGGGTGGCAGCCATCCATATTTACTAAACCCGAGTAGAACAAACGTCACAGAACGTTCCCAGTCTGTGATGCAATCCTTCCCCGGGGGAAGAATACTCCTCTCTGCTTGGGGGATTCCAAGGCCAGGAGGAGAAACAGTGGAGGGGTGGGGTGGGACAGAACCCAGGGCCTCCAGAGGAAAGGGCTGATGGATGGGGCTAAGGAGACCAAAGTCTTTTCTGACCCTACTCAATCTTAAGTAGTTTGCCCACATCCCGCTGGGCAGCAGTTATAGAGCCACAGTGATCCTAGCCAGCTTGGCTGAAGGAACATTCTGGAACAATCTGGACCTGTCCCCAGAGGGCTGGCTTTGAACTAAGTGAGCCTGTGCCTGTTCTGGGTCAGGCATTCACGCAAGTACTAGAGTTTCAGAACCTGTTCCCTAGGGCTTGCTAGGTTTGGGTAGGAGCCTGTTCTGAGAACTAGCCATTACATCCTGCAAGCTGGACTGTCCTGATCCTGGGCTTAGGCAAAAGGAGACAGGCTTACACTGGGCTGGCATCTCCTGCCAAGGATGGAGCATGCACATGGAGGAGTTGGCATGGACGATCTCTACATCTCAGAAGTTAAAAGCTGCCCTCGCTCTGATCACCGGAATTATCTGTCACCTACAGACGTCATCAATCACAGGACTTCTTCTCCACAGCTTTACTGCTTCTTCTTCCTCCGCCCAGCCCACGTCCCGTGCGCCCTCCCTGACACCCGCCTCCTGGTTTGCTCTACAAGTCTTCCTTTTATCTAAGGACCACTGCCAAGCCACAGTTTCCTGTGTTTTGTCTGATTATCCAGGCAAGAAAGTACTGTCTGTGGGCCGTATCTGTCACTCAGGGCCATAATTACTCCTGGACTCTTTGGATCCAAAGGCTTCCTGAACAGCTCTCAGAAATACCACAGCTTTCCTGTTCTTTCTTCCCTTTGATGGAGCTGTAGAGAGACAAGTAACATGACTGGAGCCCTGTCAAGTACCATGTACTGAGCCTATACGTGGATATCACTTAAATTTACTCTGACCCAGGCAGACCCTTAGGGTATAGCTGGGAAACTGAGGATGGAGAGATGAAGCGATCTATGATCTGCTGACATCACATCCTGAGACACAAGACAGGATAGGAACCCAGTCTGTCTCCTCACCAGTCTCCCATCTAACTCCTACATTACACTTCCTTCTGGTTTACAAAGGCCTTTTGGGGCTGGGTATAGTGGCACATATCATTAATCCCAGCTCTTGAAAGGCAGAAGCAGGTGGATCTCTGTGAGTTTGAGGTCAGCCTGGCCTCAAACTAGGCCAGCCAAGGCTACACAACAAGACCCCATCTAAAACAAAAAACAAAAAGCAAAAACCCCCACCAAATTTACCATATGCACTTAGGCCTACTTCCTGGCTGTCAGTTTCGTCCCTTTGTTTGGTTTTGTGTTTCGAGTCAGGGTTTCTCTGTGCAGCCCTGGCTGTCCTGGAAGTAACTCTGTAGACCAGGCTGGCCTTGAACTCGAAGATCCCCCTGCCTCTGCCTCCCAAGTGCTGGGATTAAAGGTGGGCTCCACCACCGCCATTTTATTCTTTGATTTATAGCAGCATCCTGTCCTGGCTGTTGTAGCAGGGAAGTCATAGCTGTTTGCTCACATCTTAATGGACCAGAAAAGCAGAGAGAGATCATTCTGGGCTTATCAAGGTTTCTACTTTTCCCTCCGTTTACTTATACTGGGCTCCAAGCTTATGAGATGATGTCACCCATGATTAGAGTGGGTCTTCCCTCATTTAAAACTCTCTGGAAATATCTCACAGACACACCAAGAAATGTATCACTAGGTGACTTTAAATCCAGTTAAATTCACAATGAAGATGAATCATCATGATGATTTTGAACATATTTTGTGTTCTCCAGTGTAATCTATATATATCTATATATATATATCTATATATATATATAGATATATATTTTTTTTTTTTGGTTTTTCGAGACAGGGTTTCTCTGTGTAGCTTTGTGCCTTTCCTGGAACTCACTTGGTAGCCCAGGCTGGCCTCGAACTCACAGAGATCCGCCTGGCTCTGCCTCCAGAGTGCTGGGATTAAAGGCGTGCGCCACCACCGCCTGGCTTATAATCTATATTTTTAAAGTATCTATTCTATAGGTAAATAGGTATGTCTGGTGTATGTATGTGTACCACATGCATGAAGGAGCCTGTGGAGGCCAGGAGAGGGCATCAGATGCCCCGGAATTAGGGTTGAGGGTGGTTGTGAGCTGCCATTTGGGTACTGAGACCAATCCTAGGTCTTCTGTGAGAGCAGTAAGTGCTTTTACTGTTGAGCCATCTCTCCAGTGTCATCTATTTCGATCACCTAAACAGGACTATTTTGACCTTTTTTTGTGCCATGTAAATATTAATATATTTTATATTTTATGAGGGTTAAAGAAATTATTAAAATAACCAACAATATTTTGGAGTGCTTCAAATACCATATGTATTTGTGGCTGTTTGGTGTATTTTGTGTTTGGATGCATGTTTGTATGTATTTGTATGTATGTGTGTATGTTAAGTTTGCATAAGTTTGTGTTTATTTGTGTGTTTACATTTATTTGTATGTTAGCATGTATTCGTGTGTGTGTGTGTGTGTGTGTGTGTGTGTGTGAGAGAGAGAGAGAGAGAGAGAGAGAGCAAAGGACAGTACACATGAGGGGAGTTGAGTTTACAGTCTCTAATCATCAGAAGGCAGCTCAGCTAATGCCTCCTCTTGGGAGGTGTCTCTGGAAGTCCCACTCACTCCTCTCCACTTCCCTCTGCTTCTCTGTAGTCATGCACACTCACACTGTATCATAGCATCTACAAGGCTGCCTAGAGCTCTGCGAGTCCA
The DNA here is from genome assembly GCF_007827085.1 of Peromyscus californicus insignis. Taxonomy (NCBI): domain Eukaryota; kingdom Metazoa; phylum Chordata; class Mammalia; order Rodentia; family Cricetidae; genus Peromyscus; species Peromyscus californicus. Next base: position 90,997,400 of record NW_026294562.1, read on the forward strand.
CAGTAGTCTGTGTGTTTTGACAATAGGCCCCTGTCTTCTTCGGCGTCTTGCACAATGCCTGACATATAGAAATCATTGAATAAGTTTTTGTTGGGCAAATGAGGGAACAAAGGCCCTTCTTGCCTCTGGAGTGCTGCAGAACATTCAGAACATATGTACTAATCCGTGCGTCTGCTGAGCTCTGCTTCAGAGAATAAACGTGGGCCAATTCTGTTTTAAAACGCATTCAAAAATGGACCATGTTCAGCATGTGTTGTGAGTTACTGGTTTCCCTCAGTAGGGGCCAGAATCAATCAATATCTATGACCCAACAGCAAGTGGCTAAGACCATCCCTCATTCTTTATGCTCTCCTTAGTCCCAGAGCGAAGGCCTAGGCCAAGTCCAGTTCCTGCTAGCTCTGGTTTTTGTCCTTGGAGGTGGGGACTGCCTACCAGGAGAGGGGCCTGTTTCAGAGGTGCCCAAGTCAGGCTTTTTCCCTAAGATCAACTGTCCCTACACTCCAGCCAGACCAATTTGTGCCCCCCTCCCTGGGCTATTATCCCAGCGCCTTTGCCAAAGCTCTCAGCAAGTCTCCATAATCTCCAACATGCTTCGTTCTCTGTGGAGTTCTCCAAACACTTGCCTACCCATTAGCCTTGCTAATGTCACACCAGCTGTTGTGTATTCCAGAGGGCACCAGATGAGGGGAAGAGCTCACACCACACTGATTCAGCTCCTGCTCTGCCATTTACCAGAATGTGCTGGGAGGCAGCTTGCCCCCACCACCAGCCTTCAATTCACGCTAGGATGATGATGCTCACCCGGAAGGCATCTTTAAGGTGGTACCACTTAGCACAGGGGCAGGCATAGGGGAGGAGCTGGGTACATGGAGGTCATGGCTGTTACTGTTTTCATGTTCCAATAATGTGATTATATTGGATTCCTGTGGCAAGTTATGTGTTAAAATAGTCCTAATGGGGCTGAAGAGATGGCTCAGTGGGTAGAAGGACTTGCCGTGTAAGCCTTCTGTCATGAGTTCAATTCCTGGACCCACTGAAAACTGGATGCAGTAGTGCAACATCTGGAATCCCAGCACTCATACGGTGAGATGGGAGGTGGAGACAGGAGAACTGCAGGGAGCTTATGGGCCAGCTAGCCTGGAGTACACAGTATAGTGACAGAAACAAGAAAGACCCTGCCTCAGCAAGGTGAGAACTGACTTCCACAGGCTGTCCTTTGATCTCCACATGAGCACTGTACTACAGCATGCATCTGCATGCTCCCCTACTCTGTTTCTCTCTGTCTCTGTCTCTGTCTCTGTCTCTGTCTCTGTCTCTCTCTCTCTCTCTCTCTCTCTCTCTCTCTCTCTCACACACACACACACACACACACACACACACACACACGTACACACATAGAGATAAATACATGAATAAATATTTTGAAAAGTAATTCTAATGGACTGTGTCTAAGTTGTTGATTACCTCCAACCAATCCTTTAAATTCAAGCATAGGAGAAACTAGGAAAACAAACAAACCAAAAATTATGGGGCTCAGTGATTAAGAGCACTGGCTACTTTTCCAGAGGACTTGTGTTTGATCCCCAGCACCCACATGGTGGCTCAAAAACACCTGTAACTGCAGTTCCTGAGGATCTGATTCCCTCTTCTGATTTCTGTGGGTACCAGGCAGAACATGGGGCACAGATATTCATGCAGACAAAATGCCCATGCACACAAAAATAAATAAATCTACAACCCGAACCAAACGGACGCAACAAAAGAAAAAAAAACCACTGAAGAACTAAGATCCAGAAATATAATAATAGAACAAAGATAGGCCCTAGGTCTCAGGTGTTGCTGGAGATCAGCTCTGTCCATCCTTGATCAATGAGGAAAGTCCACTTAGAGTGGTCTCTTTGCAGAATCTGGAGTTAATTTGTTCCTATGAATATAGTAACAATAACTGAACTGGTACCTAAGCTATGCTGGTTGCAAAGTATAGAGAAATAAATGAATCAGTCAGTAGCTAACAGAGGACAAAAGACTGCACACAGGGCACCAAGGGTGGAGCCACTCATCTTGGACAGGGCATCAGAAAAGAGTCTTCTTAAGAAATATATTATGAGGCTGGAGAGAAGGCTCAACAGTTAAGAGCACTTACTACTCTTGCAGAGGACCTGGGTTAGGTTCCCAGCACCCACATGGTGGCTCACCACTGTCTGTAATTCTAGTTTCAGGGGATCTGATGCCCTCTTCTGGTCTCTATAGGCACTTCACACATGTGGTGTGAATACGCACATGAAGGTAAACACATATACACCAATAATAAAAATAAATAAACCACTGGGTGTGGTGGCACACACCTTTAATCCCAGCACTCAGGGATCAGAGGGAAGCAGATCTCTAGAGCTCAAGGCCAGCTTGGTCTCCAAAGGGAGTTTCAGGCCAGCCAGGGCAACACGGTGAGACACTGTCTGAAAAACAGCACACACACACACACACACACACACACACACACACACACACACACCCCTAAATAAATGCTGGGCTTCTTGATCCATTACTTTAACACTAAACGTACTTGAGAGGTCTAGGCAGAAATGGGGATCAGAGGGTTCCTGCAGGAGTTACATTTGCTCCTCTAAGCTTTCTTAGTAGGCCACAGTGCTTTCCTTTTCTAGGCAAGCAGATCAAAGAACAGGGCAAGAAGTGGCTCATCCAAGCTGGTTTCCTCTTCCCAACTATTCAAAGGGATGTGATCTCTACAAGGCAAATGAGAGGATGGTCAGGGCCTGAGACTTCTGCGCTACTGTAGAGCCTTCATTCTACATGGGAACACAGTGGCCTCCAGTGCCTACAGCCAAGATCTTCATAAGGAATAGTTATGGGACAATATGTATGGGGCCTGGTACAGTAGATGTGTGACTCCAGGCAGCAGATCAACAGAGCTCTGGATATTACCTGATATTCTTCCATGAACACACCAATGAAGATATGCAAAATACAAACACTGAATGCTAATGATAAGACCATATGCCTGTATTGAGATTGAAATATGTCTATATTGAAATTCCTTCCAAATGCTTCCTTCTTCCAATTAACAAAGGGATGAGTGACTCTCCTAAGGGAAATAACAGGGTTGCTAAGGATACCCATGCTGGGAATGTTCCTTACAGAGCATAGAATGAGGACCAGGAAGATGGCTCAGCAGGTAAGGTGCTTGCCACTGAACCCGACAAGCTGTTTCATGCCCAGGACCCATATGGTGGAAAAAGAGAACTACCCACCCACAAGTTGTCCTCTAATATCTAATGGATGCTATGGTGTGTCTGCATGTGAACACACACACACACACACACACACACACACACACACACACACTCACAAACCAAACAAATGTAATAAAATTTTTAAAGGGAAAGAAAATCATATAAAATTAGTACAGCATAAATCAATTAGAAAAATATTCACTGATTTCAGAGGAAAACCATAACCTTAAAGGTTTATATTGCAGGGGCTGGAGAGGTGGCTCAGTGGTTTAGAGCACTTGCTGCCTTTGCAGAGGACCAGGGTTAGATTCCCAGCACCTACACAGCAGCTCACAACCATCCGTAAATCCAGCTCCGGGGGCTCCAACGCCCTCTTCTGGCCTCCATTAGTACTGTACACACATAATGCACTTAGATGTAGGAAAAAACACTGATACACACAAAAATAAAAATAAATAGGGGTTGGGGATTTAGCTCAGTGGTAGAGCCCTGGGTTCAGTCCTCAGCTCCAGAACAAAAGAAAAAATAAATAACTTTTTAAAAAATTCATATTGCAAAGGTCAAAAAACCTTTTGGAAGACATTTTCTTGTTATTTTTAATAAGATAAAAGAAACTGGAAGCCACTGAGCAAGACAGGAAGTTTTAGGGGCAAACTGCACTAACATTCCTTCAAAGCAATGTATTCTTTTTTGTTTCACTAAAAGTCACTGGAGAGACAAAGGCAGCTTAAGTCACCAAGCCATCCTAATTCTTCTTTCAGGTCAGGATTTCTTAAACTTTTCCCTCTTGTAACCTCTTTTTGCCAGATTTTTTTTTTAAAGACAGTATTTCAGTATGTAGTCCCAGCTAGCCTATAATTCTACGTAGATCAGACTATCCTGGAACTCACAGAGATCCTGTGAGTTCCTACTTCTGCCTCCAAGTTCTGGGATTAAAGGTATAATGCTATCATGTCCAGCAAGCCAGAGAAATTTTTATAAGCTCCTCAGTATTTAGGTTTATAAAATAGGTATGCAGATCAAACACGACTATTAATAAATTAAAAATAACTTTATACCAAAAGCTACACAGAGAAACCCTGTCTCGAAAAAACAAAAAGAACTTTATCTTAAACAATTCTGTGTAGATTATATATCGTTTTATGATTTATTAAAGACTGAAGCAAGTATTCATAATGATGAGATGGATACATTTATTCATGGAACACAATACAACCCACTGATTGATATACTAACTTGATGTTCACATGCTCAGCAGTGACAGTCAGAAATATTTAGTCTTTTTTTTTTTGGTTTTACAAGACAAGAGTTTCTCTGTGAAACAGTCCAGCACAACCTGGCTGAAATATTCAGTCTTTATTTCCTGTCATTAAACAGTCCTGTTTCTCTAGCAGCAGAAAACTTTAACTACTAGCATGAAAATACTACAGTTTGTAACATCCAATAGTTTCTAAACTGATGTGGGGTGAATCAGGCCAGTTGCCTGGCACTATGTGCTGGGGCAGCCATGCACAGGACAGAGTGAGTGTGCCGTGTACTCAGAACCAAGGCTGCAGTGAGGTCTCAAACCGCAGCAGGGATGCGAGCTCACAGCAATACCCCAGATCCATCAACCGTTTGATTCTGACTCAACTTTTGGTCATTATGCCTGTTAGGATTCTGCCCTCACTTCTCCGGGTCTGGCGACTATGTGGGTCACACAATCTGCTCCTTAAAAAGCCAGATGCCCACCTTCACCCTCTCTCTCTCTCTCTCTCTCTCTCTCTCTCTCTCTCTCTCTCTCTCTCTGTTTTCTCTCTGCTCTCTCTCTGTTCCCACTCTGCTCCCTCCCCCCAGACCTGGCTCTCTCTCTCTCTCCCCTTTTCCTCCTAATAAAGCTCTAAAAAAAACTAACATTGTCCCAGGAAAGGTGCAAAGCTACACAGAGAAACCCTGTCTCAAAAAACAAAAAAAAAAAAAAACAAAAAAACAAACAAAAAAAAAAACTAACATTGGGCTCTGCTGTGGCCGGGTAACCAGCACCACCAACCAGTGCCGTTTTTTACTATCAATGCCTCCAGAAACCATCCACTTTTGACAAATTTATCATGGCCTGAGCAGATGTCTCTTTGGGAACATTGATTAATTTAAGTTTTTTTTTTTTTTGGTTTTGGTTTTTCAAGACAGGGTTTCTCTGTGTAGCTTTGGAGCCTATCCTGGAACTTGCTCTGTAGACCAGGCTGGCCTCGAACTCACTCACAGAGATCCACCTGCCTCTGCCTCCCAAGAGCTGGGATTAAAGGTGTGCGCCACCACCCAGTGTTTAAGTTTTGAAGGAATAAATATGAATTAAGAATTGGTCAGAAACCGGCCGGGCGGTGGTGGCACACGCCTTTAATCCCAGCACTCGGGAGGCAGAGGCAGGCGGATCTCTGTGAGTTCGAGGCCAGCCTGGTCTACAGCGCGAGATCCAGGAAAGGCGCAAAGCTACACAGAGAAACCCTGTCTCGAAAAACCAAAAAAAAAAAAAAAAAGAATTGGTCAGAAACCAAAGGAGAGATGATTCTAAAATAAGTCAAGAATGTTAAGTTGACCAGGACAGGGTGATGCATGCCTCCCACATCAGCAGGTTTCAAGTCCACACCGAGCTACATAGTGAGTTCAACGTTTTGCTGTACTATACAGTGAGTTTAAGGTCAGCCTGGAGTACATAGACCTTGTCTCAACGAAAACAAAACAAGTTAAACTCTAGTATAGAATTAATTACACCCCCCAAAAAAATCTGTGATCCACCATTGGAAATGGTTGAGTGTCTGAGTTTCGTGAATGAACCAGGATGCTTGGGAAACCAATCCTGCTTGGTATTTCAAACAGTAGGGAACTTAATATTGGCTGCCTGTTACTTAGGAGATGGTCTTCCTAGGGACACAAATGGGGCATTGTTTCTCAGACTTTAATGCATATTTAAATTATATTGGATTTTAAAACATTGTTCTTCATTTGTAGTACTGAGGATAACACCCACAGCCTCAGGCATGCCCAGCAAGTGCTCTATGCCCTTGAGCTATACCCCCTCCCCCAATCACCCCCAATTCCCCTCCCTGCAGACTTTAAAGACTGCGATTTGAATCCTGTAGGATGGATCTGGAGACCGAGATTACAAAGATCTTCCTAGAAAATGCCAGACCACTGCTATTTATCTCCAAATCACAATACCACCCCCCCACCCCCACCTCCCGCCAGTCTCCCCACCCATCCTCCTCCGAGACAGGGTTTCTCTGTGTAGCTCTGGCTGTCCTGGAATTTGCTCACTCGCTCTGTAGACCAGGATGCTAGGCTGCAGACTCAGAGATCCACCTGCCTCTGCTTGCTGAACACTGTGATTAAAAGTGTGCGCCGCCGCCACCCGCCTCCAACACCACCACTACCCAGGCCAAATCTGAATCACTTGTGAACATGCAGGACACAGAAGAAGTCAAAGAAACCAGAGATTAACTATGGCAGAAATTGCAATTTACCTGATGGCTAAAAGAACACGGGAGTCTAAGTTCTTTTGGTACCAGTGGAGTGGCCTGCCTGCCCTTTGGGAGCCCGGGAGCCTGGCCGGGAGGAGCTGCTATCCAGCAGGGGTTGGAATCACCTGGGAGACCCAGCTGCAGTCAGAGCTACTGGTTTCTTCAGGTTTCTCTACTACTGGAGCTGAACTTCCGCAGTGCAGAACGCAGCCTCGGGGCTCCCTCTCTCATTCACCCTTAAACGTTTTACTCCATCAGCATAGCGGACAAGTTCATTGGATCCCAACTTTAATCACTTTTTTGTGGCCAAAAGTAAGATAAAGAGTTCTGTAGGCACAGCACTCCGCCCCCTCCCCCGCCCCCCTTAGAAAGTGCTGGAGAGGTGCAACAGCTGGGCCAGCAAGGGCGAAACCCACAAAGCAGGGTTTATAGTGACTAGCCGCTTTTCTTTGTGCTGTTGCTCCGGGTGGCTCCTGTCCTCAAGAACCTTGAATGTAACCGGCTCTGAGGCCTTTGCGGAGCGATGCTTTTCCTCAGCTCTCTGGTGGGTGAAGTGGCACTCATGACAGTTCTTAGCTTAAATCTTTCCCCCTCCCTCCCTTCCTTCCTTCCCAGGGTGTCTTAGGGTTATTATTGTTATGGTGAAACACCATGACCAAAAGCTGGTTGGGGAGGAAAGGGTTTATTTGGCTTATACTTCCACATCATAGTCCATCATTGAAGGAAATCTGGACAGGAATTGAAACAGGGCCAGAAACTGGAGGCAGGAGCTGATATAGAAGCCACAGAGGGCTGCTGCTCACTAGCTTGCTCCCCATGGCTTGCTCAGCCTGCTTTCTAATACAATCCAAGACCAACCAGCTCAGGGGAAGCTCCACCCACAATGGGCTGGGCCCTCTCGCATCAATCACTAATTAAGAAAATGCCCTACAGGCTTTCTTTCAGCTGAATCTTCGTGAGGCATATCCTCAATTGAGTCTCCCTCCTCTGATGACTCTAGTTTGTGTCAAGTTGACATAGAACTAGCCAGCACAAGGGGTCTATGAATCCCAGGCTGGCCTCTCACTTACTACAGAGCTGAGGATGACCTTGAACTTCTGCCCCTCCTCCCTTCACCATCCAAGTGTTAGGATTACAGGTGTGCTCTTATGCCTAGTTTTTCATGCTGAGGATCAAACTAGGGGCCTTGTGCATGCTAGGCAAGTGTTCTACCAACTGAGCCACACCTCCAGCTCCTTAAGCTTCTCATATTGGCAGGACGTTCCCTTCAGACCCCAGGCTAGGGAAGAGCTTCCTGAAATCATTTCTTATGCTGACTTCACCTTGCACTTGTCACAGTGTGAAATCACATGTTCATGGGACCATGTTCTATGTCCCTGTCCCCAACCAGTTCATCAGTTAGTTCCACGAGGGTCTACATCATGTGTACTTTGTCAAATGCATTTCCCACGCAGGCAAGACTGGACGAATTAAGTGGATGCACCCTTCCAACTCATCAGTATGCCAAAGTCCGATGGGTGTTTCAGTGGCTAAAGGAGATGTTTCCGACTTTACTATTTGAACATGAACATCAGAATAATGTGGTTTGACTGTGGTGATGGAAGGCCCTTTGCTGGGTAATGAGCTGATGCATCAGGGTCTGTTATTACTCTAAACTCTTTTAAGTCGTATCCCATATGCAACCACATAAAAGTGGCCTTTCGAAGCAGATAATGACACCTACCATTCATTGGACATTTAGCCATGCCCAACGCTGCACTGTTTTATAGACATTATTTCATTTAATCTTCGCAACTGCCTAGGCGGCTGCTGTTCTCATTTTATTAAGTAGGAGCCTGGACCTCAGAGAGGCTGATGATCTGCAGCTCATAAATGGTGCATTGAGGATGAAGGCTGAGGATTTATGTTTAGCAGTTAGCATCAATTCTACCGCTGCTAAATAACTAGTTTCAAAAACATGGTTTTTTTTGAGACAGGGTCTTTAACCCATACTGGCCTTGAACTCAACATGTGGTCAAGAGTGTTCTTGAACTTGTGATCCTCTTGTTTCATCTTCTAGGTGTAGGGATCATAGGTGGGTGCCATCAACCTGCCTTATGGTCTGGGGGTTGAACCCAGGGTCTTGTGTATGCTAGGTGGGTGAGCACTATAACAACTGAGCTATATTCTAAGCCCCCTCCCATTTATTTATTTATTTATTTATTTATTTATTTTTTTGGTTTTTCGAGACAGGGTTTTTCTGTGTAGCTTTGCGCCTTTCCTGGAACTCACTACTTGGTAGTCCAGGCTGGCCTCGAACTCACAGAGATCCGCCTGGCTCTGCCTCCCGAGTGCTGGGATTAAAGGCATGCGCCACCACCGCCCGGCTATTTTTTAAAAATTGTATTATGTATGTAAGTATGTATGTATGTGTCTGAGCACACAAGCCACAATGTGCATGTGAAGGTCAGAGAACAACTCATATGAGTTGGTTCTCTCTGTACGGGTTCCTGGGATCGAACTCAGGCCACCGGGTTTGTTGTTGGCCAGTACCTTTGCCCTCTGAACCACCTGGCTGACTCTTCTTTTTTCTAGCCTAAAGAAAAGAAAGAGAAGATTCAGGCTACTACTAACAGAAAGCTGTAGAGAGTGGGCAAAAAATAGGTAAAGCACTGGGCTGTGGTGGCACAAACCTTTAATCCCAGTTCTCAGGAGAAAGAGCCAGGCAAATCTCTGTGAGTTCGAGGCCAGCCTGGTCTACAGAGCGAGCTCCAGGACAGCCAGGGCTGTTACACAGAAAAACCCTGTCTCGAAAAACAAAGTCAAGACAGATCAGGGGTGGGGCATCCTGCAGGGACTGTTTGTGTCCTGAGCTGCCAAGAGCAGCTCTTTGTGGAAAAATGAAGCCCAAACTGGAGAGTCTGTCAGGTCGACTCTGGTGGCGTGTGGGCTTACAAGGGCTGATTGCTAAGTTTTCTGGAATTTTGTGAGCTGGTTATTATACATAGCCATTATTAAAAGTTTAAGATTATGGGGCCTACAAGACAGCTTAGTGAGTAAAAGCTATTACTGTGCAAGTCTGCTAACCTGAGCCCAGTTCCCAGAACCCGTGATGGAAGGAGAGAATGAGAACCGACCCCTGAGAGTTGTTCTCTGATCTCCACACAAGTCCCATGGCGTGTCCATACCTGTACACACACACATATTATACACATACAGAATAAATAAATAAAACCTTATTTAAGTTTATTAAGCAAGGTATGGTGGCTCTTATCTATAATCCCATCACTTGGGAGTTGCCAGCCTAGGCTGCAAAGTGATTTCTAGAACAGCCTGAGCTACAGAGTGACACCTTGTCTCCAAATAAACCAACAACCCCCCAAGCAAAAAAAAGTTTATTAATTTATAATAAAAATTATGTTGACCAAAGGTCTGGGAAGATGGTTCACTGGGTAAAGTGCTGACTACAGACACGAGCTTGGATCCCAACATTTACATAAAAAGTCAGGTGTGGGCACAGACAGGCATAGTCTAGGGACTTTTGACCAGACGCCCCAGCAGAAATGCTGTGTTCCAGGTTCAGTGAGAAACCCTGTCTAAAAAAATAAGGTGGAGAGTAATAGAGGAAGATGCCAGATGTGGACCTCTGGCCGCCACACACACATGCACAGACAACCCTGCCCCCCATACCTCTATGCACACAACACACAGAGATTGTGTTAAACACCAAGCACAAAGTTAGAAACCCTAAATTTATCCTTTCCTAATTTCATCACGCTTTGTTCTTATCCATGTGCCTGAGTTGTTTACATTTATTGAAACCCTGTGGCAGACACACTGTGCACTGTACATCTCTTCCCAACTTCCTGTTCTGTGATATCGTTGGCAGCTTAAAGCTGTCTAGGGTAGAATGTTTACACCATTGAAACTGGTACCTGCTGCAAATACCTGGCTCCTTCATGGAAGCTGGTTTTTTTTTTTTTTTTTTTTGGTTTTTTTTTTGAGACAGGGTTTCTCTGTGTAGCTTTGCGCCTTTCCTGGAACTCACTTGGTAGCCCAGGCTGGCCTCGAACTCACAGCGATCCGCCTGGCTCTGCCTCCCGAGTGCTGGGATTAAAGGCGTGCGCCACCACCGCCCGGCTGTTTTTTTTTTTTTAATAGGCAGATTCTTTATTTTATTTTATGTACATTGATATTTTGCCTGCATATATGTATGTGAGGGTGCCAGATCATGGAGTTACAGACAGTTGTGAGCTGCCATGTGGGTGCTGGGAATTGAACCCAGGTCCTCTGGAAGAGCCATCAAGGAGCCATCTCTCAAGCCCTGGAAGCTGTTTTTTTGTTTGTTTTGAGACAGAGTCTTACTCTGTAGTTCAGGCTAGCCCAGAATTTACTACGTAATCCAAACTGAGCTTGAGCCGACCTTCCAGCTTCAGCTTCTTGAGTTCTGAGATTTACTGGCACAAGCCACTGTGCCCAGCCTTGGAAGCTGGGCAGTAATGATTGGTCAGCATACTTTTGGTATTAACTTCTCATTAATTCCGGGGAAAGAAACAACGTTCACAAAGGTGTGTCAAAAGTCAAAGGACTTTTGCAGATTAAAATATCAGTGGTGAGCCAGTGAGATGGGGGTGCTTATTGACAGAGAAATGAATAAGCCCGACAACCTGAGTTTGGTCCCCAGAAATCATGTGGTAGGAGAGAAGTGACTCCTGAAAGTTGTCTCCTGACTGCCACACCTGCTCTGTTATATGTGTACACACACACACACACACACACACACACACACACACACACACACACAAAATCGATAAAATTAAAAAAAGAAGGGCCAGGCGGTGGTGGCGCACGCCTTTAGTCCCAGCACTCAGGAGGCAGAGCCAGGCGAATCTCTGTGAGTTCAAGACCAGCCTGGTCTACAGAGCGAGATCCAGGACAGGCACCAAAACTACACCGAGAAACCCTGCCTCAGAAAAAAAAGAAAGAAAGAAAAAAGAAAAAAGAAAGAAAGAAAGAAGAGAAAAGAAAATTAGTGGGGCAAGCTGTGGTCTGTCATTCCAATACTCTGGAGACAGAGATAGGAAAACCCCAAATTTCAAGGCTAGTGTAGGCATGGCAAGTCGCAAGCTAAATAGTGAGTTCTATCCAGGGCATCTGAGTTGTGAGAGGCTGTCTGGAAAATGGAAGTTAAAACAAACAAACAAAACCCTCAGTGACTGTGGTTACTCCAGTCTGACCCTTGGAAAAGCTATCCCTGGGGGACTGGAGGGTGGGCTTTTAGTATTTTATGTACAGAAACCTTGATAGAGCTGTTAAAACAAGAAAAGATGGTTAAAAAAGGAAAGGGATGGCTTAGCTGGCACAGTGCCTGCTGTGTAAACACAAGGGTCTGAGTTCAAGTCCCCAAATTCACGTAAAAACAGAGCATGGCAGTCCACACCTGTAAGCCTCGTGTTGGGGTGACAGAGACAGGAGGGTCTCTGGGGTCGGTTACCTCAAATTGCTAGGACATTGATGAGGATTGCATTGATCAGTGTGGGGAGATATGTTATCATTATATCGATTCTCACCAACCATTAATGTGATCTGCCCTTCCACTTTGGAGTCTTTGTTAATGTCTCTCCGGAATGTTTGATAGCTTCGCGGGTGATGGCCAATTGACTTCGCATTCAATAGCAAGGATCATGTCTGCTGTTAAGTTTTAATCTTGGTCATCTCATAAATACTTTATAAGATTTGTGTTCCAAGTCAAACATAAAAAAGAGCTAGTTGGGTGCTCAGAAGGTTTCTTTATCTCTTTGTGTACTAGGGTGAGAAAAATTGAATGTCCAATTCTAGATTCCACAGTCCACAGACACCCGGGACAAAAAGGAAGTGCTAATGTTTTAGGTGAGAGACAAAAATCCCAGAGCAACCGGGCAGTGGTGGTGCACGCCTTTAATCCCAGCTCTCGGGAGGCAGAGCCAGGCGGATCTCTGTGAGTTCGAGGCCAGCCTGGGCTACCAAGTGAGTTCCAGGAAAGGTGCAAAGCTACACAGGGAAACCCTGTCTCAAAAAACCAAAAAAAAAAAAAAAAAAAAAAAAAATCCCAGAGCAGCAAGAATGAGTACAAAGCGAAGTGAGCAGGAAAACCCCAGGAAGAATGCTGGGGACAGCTTCACCACACCAGCCACTGTCTCATGCTCTGACTACAAAAGACGTAACCAGTTGCTCAGCAGGTGGTTCACTCAGCCGTACTTGATGGCTGCGGAGAGACCACACAACCCTAGGTCAGTGGGTGGGAGGACAAGAGAGTTGGCATCTCTGTCTCCTGTCCCTTGCTAGTCAATGTCTGCTCCTTTTGACTTCTCCTCCTCACTTCTGGAAGGAGTTATCAAGCTTTTTCGCATCTGTGGGCCGCAACTGCTTTGCTCTATGGAAGGACATTTCTGCTGGATGTGGAGACTGTGGGAGGGCTGGAGACTTCAAGTAAATGGCCGAGGAGCCAGGAGCAGCAGCGTCTCTTTGGCTGAGGTAGTGAGTAAGGCAGACCAAATGATCAGATCCAGGGGAGAGGTAAGGCTGAGAGACCAGGAGGAAGACACGATAGATAGGTCAGTTGACCAAGGCTACCAACGGTACAAACCTAGTGGGGTTGTGGTAACTAATCACCCAACTAATCATCGCTTGTCTTAACTCCTAGATTAAATCAGATGCTAAAAAGGTGCCGCCGTGGGTGGGGCGAGCTCTCAAATACTGTTAGCTGGAAAGCAATTCAATTTATAATCTTCCCCCCCTACAGACACTGGCCTTTGTGAAATGCTTAGAAAAGTCCTCCCCATCCAGCTATTATAAAAATAGAAGCCAGCTGGATCTTATTTTGCTGTAAGAAATGAGGTCAGAAGCATGCTTTATGTTTTCCCACATGACTTGATACCCGTCCAAGCACCACGTATGCAATAGTTCATATTTCTCCGTTTGCTTTGAAGTTTGATTTATAACCGAGCAGGTTTGTGTCTTTATTTACTAATTTTTTAGCTTTTGTGTTCCACAGGAGTATGTGTGAGTTCTACTGTACTGTGTCAGGAGCATGGCTTCATGACAGTCAAGTGTTGCTAGACATTTCCATCTTGCGCTCTTTCCATCAGCGGAGTTCTCTGCTTCATTTTATATTTATAACTTTAGATAAAGTTGAGGTTTTGGTCTTCAAATCTCTTCTCTTAAATAATAGATGGTAATGGGGAAAGTAAAGAGAGAGAAATAGTGCATGTTTTTTTATCACATGGGGGATCCAGATTTTGATGTAAAAACCTAAATTACATAAACATTTCATTTAGCTAGATGTGGTGGTGCACATCTTTAATCCCAGCATTTGGGAGGCAGAAGCAGACAAGATCTCTGTGACCTCCAGGCCAGCCTGGTCTACAGAGCAAGTTCCAGGCCACCCAGGGCCACACAGTGAGACTCAAAACATTTTTATTTAATATTCATTCGCTGAGTCCATTTGGTGCTGTTTGTAGGAGCTGCATGTGGGACCATCTGCTGGAGCATGGGCAGCCCTCGGGGTCTGCATCTCTCCTCCAGATGCCAATGATTTCCAATAGCTCCTTAGATAGGTGTAGGACTTCATCCGTGCTGGGAGTTCGGCTGGCTTGATTTTTGAGCGGGTCTTGTGCGTGCAGTCATAGTTGCTGAGAGTTCGGGTATAGGATTGCACTGTCGGATCTAGCAAACAGAGTTTTGCTTCTTAGAGACCTCTAGCTATTCCTTTGGCTCTTATAATTTTTCTGATCTCTGAGTCTTGGGGGGGAGGGGTGTGATATAGATGACCCCTTCAGAGCTGAGCACTCTGAAGTCTCTTCTTCTTTGCACGTTGACTGTGGGTCTGTATTAACTGCCACCTACTGCAAAAAAGCTTCTCTGCTGAAGGTTGAGAGATGCATTAATCTATGGGTATAAAATGAGAATTTAGGGGGCACTTTATTACTGTGCCCATTTAGCAGAAAAGTAGTACTAGGTTCTTCCTTGTCGCCTGTGGTTTAGCCAGACATGGGATTTTGGCACCACACATGGGTTCCATCTAGTCTAGTGGTTAGTGTAGCTTGCTGGGGTCACAGTTGGTAAGACTGTTGATGACTTTCCTGCTCTAGTAGTGTGCATAGAACCTTCTAGCACTATGACAGCTAGCCAGTAGGCGTGAAGCTTCTGATTAAGTAAAATCTATATTTAAATATAAGCATATACGTATGATACAAAAGCAGAAAGGGAGTATATTTAGGGGAGAGAATATAAGGAAAGGCAAGGGGGTAATATGAGCAAAGTGCAATGGTACACAAGTTTGAAAATGTCTCAACAAAATCTATTTTATTTATCAATAAAAAGTAGTAACAATATAAAAATTAAAATAATTCTTCTAAATATACTATTAGGATTTAGTTATAAACCATAAAATTGGTGGCTTAAAGTGGGGAAAGCTTAGGCTGGTGAAATATGATTTTAAAAATAAGCTCTCTTAGCCAGGCGGCAGTGGCACATGCCTTTAATCCCAGCACTCGAGAAGCAGAGCCAGGAGGATTTCTGTGAGTTCGAGGCCAGCCTGGTCTACAGAGTTCCAGGACAGACACCAAAACTACAGAGAAACCCTGTCCCAAATACCGGGGGGCGGGGGGAGCTTTTTTGAACCTGCCTCAACAAAGTGGAAGGTGAGAACTGACTCCTGAAAGTTGTCCTTTGACCTCCACATGAGCACCATGGTATGTGTGCATCCATACTCACCCCCCACACACACAATTAAAAAAACCAAGTTCTCTCCCTCTACTTATTCAAGGTTTAGGATTAGTAGCATTTTAAAATTTCCTGTGAGTACCAGCCATTTCTTGTTACATTGTTAGATAATTTATGATTTCCTATAGTTGTCTTAATTTTACTTGACTGTTGTTAACACATCAAGAATCTATTACTTTTTTTTGTTTGTTTTTAAAACAAGGTCTTACTATGTAGTCCTGGATGGCCTGGAACTCACTCTGTAGACCAGGCTGGCCTTGAACTCACACAGATCTGCCTGCCTCTACCTCCCTAGTGCTGGGATTAAAGGTGTGAGCCACCATGTCTGGCTAGGAATCTATTACTTTTTAATTGTATCATTTTACAGTTACCTTTGATCGACTGTACCATTTCAAGGAGGAAACTCAATGACTCCTAGCAGTATGACTTGGTTGATGTAGCTATCACAGCACATTGGTCTTAGGATATTTTCATTCTCCTTTACGGTCATTCATGCCTATTTACAGTGAGTCTCCATCCCTATCCTCATCCCAGGTCAAGACCTGCCTTAAAGAATCAGCTTCATGGGTAAAGGCTACATCTCAGATTCTTGCTGATTCTATTGTATTTTATAGGGTGCATGTTAATCTTCCCTTGTGGCAGGTTATCAGATGTTTAACACTGTTATTGTAATTGTTAATTCACCATCATTTTGCTCCTTTCTCTCTCTTATGTCAGAATCTGGTGCAGCCTGTGTTGAAGATACACTACTCCACAGTAATTTTGTTTTTCCATCTACAAGATTACAGTAATTGCTAACCTACATGGAATCCCCACTGATAAAACTCCCTGAAGATGAATTCACAACATACATGAAATACCACTTTCAGACTCTGGGAATCTGTGATGTCCCCAGAACACACAACCAGTTTGAATTCAGAGTCTGTAGAAGGTGCTGGTCCACTCATGCAAATTGTCAAGAGAAACCATTCCTTTATTGTAGTCCAGAGCCCACCTTTGCCTGGATAGCTCCAAGCTTCCTGTGGACAGCTCAGCTGTAACCCCCAGTACTGCAGGAGGCTTTTCTGTCCTCTTGTCTGGACACGGCTAAGAATCTCAAACCCCAGATTATCGAATTTCTCATTTCCTCCTGTTCTCTATTAATTTCAAAGTCAGTTCATATATGTATGTTCTGACTTTCAGATCTCCCAATCTCTCTCTCTCTCTCTCTCTCTCTCTCTCTCTCTCTCTCTCTCTCTCTCTCTCTCTCTCTCTCTCCTAAGACAGGGTTTCTCTGTGTAGTTCTGGTTGTCCTGGAACTCACTTTGTAGACCAGGCTGGCCTAGAACTCAGAAATCTGTCTTCCTCTGCCTCCTGAGTGCTGGGATTAAAGGCATGGGTCACCACTACCAGGTTTAGAACTCCCATTTCTAAGATATGGCCATGTCTCACTATTTCCTGTAGGATTACCTACTTATTTGTCTTAAATACGTGTATATGCATGCTTGTATGATTTTATACACAGAAAGAAAGAAATATTCATATATAAAGAAAGCTATCTGAAGATTTTATACATAGTTATACAAATCTATAAAATACATAGCATGAAAAAATAGTTTATCTACTTATGTGTGATGGGGGTTCTCAAGCAGATAGAGAGAACTGATTGAATTGGTACCTTCTGCCTTGGCTCTCTTTGTTGCCTCCATCAGATGTATAAAACACATAGGGTTTCTTTTATTTATTGTTTGTTTGTTTGTTTGGACAGGGTATCCTATAGCTCAGGCAGGCCTGGAACTTGGTGTATAGCTGAGGATGGCCCTGAACTGATCATCTTGCCTTTATCTCCCAGATGCTGGGATTACAGGGCAATCTGCCCATCCATGGTAGGTTTTTGTTTTTTATAGATTTCTTGTCCCTGTACTTATTGATGTGACGTAAGAGTGTGACACAGTACACACATCTCTGTGTGCATGAGCACACGCAGAGTCAGATGGAGATATTAGTGGGGAGGACTCGGCTATGGTGCTATCATCAGTGCTGACTGAGGTGGGAAGTGACTAGAGACCAGGGCAATTTTGTTTTCTGTTTTGAGTACTTTATTTCTGCTAGAAGGTAGAATCTCTCAGGGCTTTCAGAGTTTAAATTACAGGACAACAAAGGCAGGTGAGCCTGGGAGGGTGTACTGGTGTAGCCATTATGGAAGTCAGTGTGTGGATGTCCCAAAAAGCTACTCTATGTCCCAGCTATACCTCTCCTGGGGATAGATCTGACTGTAGGGTCAGCATGTCATGGAGATGCTTGCCCATCTGTGTTCATAATAGCCGAGAAATCAAACACGAGTGGCTAAAGAGACTGTAATGCAGTTTCTGGAGAGATGGATGGCTCAGTGGCTAAGAGCACTTGCGATTGCAGAGGACCCAGGTTCAGTTCCCAGCACCAGCACGATGGCTCACAATCATTTGTAACTCCAGTTTCAGGAGATCCAATGCCCTCTCTGAACTATTCTCTGGGCAACAGGTATGTACATGATATACATACACACACGCAGGCAAACGCACACATAAAATAAATCTAAAAAAGAAAATGTGGTACATACACAAAATAGAATTTTATGTAGCCATAAAGAAAACGGAATCGTGACATTTGTAGTAAAATGGATGCCACTGGAAATTATTATGTTAAATGAAATAAGCCTGACTCTAAAGGACAAATACCACCTTTCCCCTTATCAGCTGAACCTAGAATTAAAACTGTGCTGTGCGCGCGTGTGTGTGTGTGTGTGTGTGTGTGTGTGTGTGTGTGTGTGTGTGTGTATGTGCGTGTGTGTGTGTGTGTGTGTGTGTGTACGTGTGTGTGTGTGTGTGTGTGTGTGTGTGTGTGTGTGTGTACGTGTATGCATGTGTATCATGTGTATGTGTGTGTTTAAGTTATGAAGCCAGAGAGGGACTCAGGAGAGGCGAGGAAGAGATTTTAAGGGAAGTGGGAAATAAGATAATGGAATTCATATGATAAGAAGACAGAAAGGGGCCTCTCTTGGGGGAGGAGGGAAACCAGTTGGTGGGGGAGACGACATGGGGGGAGGAGTGTAATATAACAAGATATAATGACACATCCATGTAAAGATACTATAATGAAACCCATCACTTGGCATGCAACTTAAAAATTAATAATAAAAAAAACCCTTCTCCCTTTGCTCCTCTTAATTGGTCCTATGTGTCAACTGCCCATTTTCCCCAGAGTGGTGAAATAACCAGGCGGGTCCCAGAGCCAAAGTCCGCTCAGGGTGTGCAGTGGGTGGGCGTGCTTTATCCCAACCAGTGGATGGAAACGCTCCAGGCCACGCTCCTACGGAACTTGACTCTTCTTCCAGATGAGTGTGTCTGTTTCTACTGAAAGCTTTTAGCCATGCTTTGAGGCTTGGCCCTTAACAAACACAAGCAAGGCGCGCCAGGCAAACAGACAGAAGAGCTGCAAATACGGCCGTTTCCGGCGCCAGCCCTATTCGGGCTGCTTCATAAAGGACGGAAATCCCACAGAGGGAGAAAGATGTAAGGAATTAGACACTGCGCTTCAGAAATCTGGTCCCCTTATGTGATAATGAACTTCTTTAGAGGGCGCATTTGGTTTCCCTGCTAAATATAATAGGAGACTGACAGCAGTTGCAAAGCGGCCCACATCGAGTGTGTTTCCAATATTGAGGAGCCATCCGGGAGGAATGATTCTTGCGGTCACCGCAAATATGCATAAAGATGGGCATGCAGTTTCTCTTTCTCTTTCCCTCTTTTTCTCTATGTCCATGTCTCCCTCCCCTCCCCGCTCTCTGTCTCTCTCGGAGGCAGGGTCTTATGTAGCTTGGGTTAGTCTCCAACTTACCACATAGCTGAGGATAAGGAGGAACTGCCGGTCCTCCTGCCTCCCATCCTCCTTCAGGCTGGGATTACAGTCTTTCACCACATCGTTCAGTTAATGTAGTGCCGGGGAAATGAACCCAGGGCTTTTTGTCCTTGTCAGGCAAACACTATCAACTGAGCGCCCCCCCCCCCCCCCAGTTGTCTCTTGTTGTTAGTAACTCTCGTGGTCAGTATCTTTCTTAGGTGGTTATCTAATTCTCTCACCCAGGGAAGAAAAGGGGTGACTCCTGCCTCCCACCATCAGATACAAAGAACTTCTATGGCTTGAGTGGCAGCAAGTCTGGATGGGATTCTCCTTGCAGGATTCAGCAATTTTTCTAGATATTAAATATCTTTGGCTTCGCACTCCACATAGTCTCTGCTGTACGGAAGTGACCCTAAGCAAATGTGGGGACATTGGTGTGGCAGGGTTCTTAGCAGATTTTATTTGTGGAGCAGATTTGGCTTTAGTGTGCCTACCCTGCTTTTGAACCTGTTCTGTAATGAAATTCTACAACCACATGAATGGATCCATACTGAAAGACATTCTTTGTATACATGCAACTCCTAGATGCAGTTTGGATCTACAGAGCAACTCCTTTAAAATATTTATTTTATGAGTATGTGTGTGCCTGGGTGAACGTTATGTGTGCCATATGTATGCAGGAGCCTACAGAGGTCAGGAGAGGCATCAGCTCTCCTGGAACTGGAGTTACGACAGTTATGAACCTCTCTCTGTATGGGTGCTGGGAATTGAACCCAGGTTCTCTACAAGAGCAGTCTATGCTTTTAACCACTGAATCATCTCCCCAGCCCTTAGAATTCCAGGACAGGAGATGAGAGATGGAACCCATCACCACAGGCTGAGAGGCCAGTAGAAAGTAGAAAGTGGTACTGGCCTCTTTTAACACCTAAAAGGGGGCTTCTTTTAAGACAGTAACTCCAGCCCACTGACTTTCTATGCATCCTTGACATCTTAAGAGTATGTTGAGACTGAGAGAGTGACCAAGATGAGGTTGTGTTTTTAAATATTTATTTTTACTATTTTTAATTATGTGTGTGTGTGTGTGTGTGTGTGTGTGTGTGTCTGTCTGTCTGTCTGTCTGTGTTGGTGTGTGCACATAAGCTCAGGTGCCTGTAAAAGCCAGAGGTTTCAGAACCCTGGGAACTGGAGAAACAGGCAATTGTGAGTTGCCCAACATGGATGCTGGGAACCAAAAACTGGGTCATCTAGAAGTACTGTTAACCAATGAGCCACCTCTCCAGCCCTGGGGTTGAATTTTAAGTTATGTCAGAAGAGTCTAGAATTTTTTAAAAATGAATACTTTTGTTTAAACTTTAATAGTTCAGTAATTTTTGTAGAAAAGCAAGTTAGATAGACCATCAAGTCAGTCTCCAGTGTATTTCCTTTTAAATGTCCTTTACTTTGTTTCCTGAAGTGTGAATAATAAGCTAGGTTGAGTTTATATGGGACCCACTGACCTGGATAACTTAAGAATCTGGGACTCCCAAAAAAAAAAATCTGGGACTTGGAGAACATGGTCTTATTAATATCTTCCCCAGTATCAAGAATGAGTGGATTCTCTTTGTGTGCAGCCTGCCACTTACAGAAATTATGATGACCTCTTCTGTCTTCTCTGGGCACCAGGCATACACATGACACACATATATACATGCAGACAAAACACCCATACACATAAAATAATAAAATAAAAAAATTAAAGTTATACCTATTTGGGGGGCAGATGAGATGGCCCAGCTGGAAAAGCATTGGCCATGAAAGCATGAGGGCTTGAGTTTTCTTTCCAGAATGCACATTTAAAAAAAGCTGGGCGTCACTAGAATTTGATGGTAAGACCCTATTATTGAAAAACTATACACTTTGGTCACAGGAAATGGAGAAATAAATCTGGCACTGATCTGGAAGCTTCCTCCCTGCTGACAAGCTTTCATAGCACCAGAAGATGCTTTGTAAGCTGCTGGGTAAGAAAAGTCACCATAGTCTTACCTAGCTGGAAACTCTGCGAGCTACAATAATGACCAACCTGCCATATTGGTGCAATAATGGTATGAATATTACAGGGATAACCAATGACCTTTAGGTTGAATTTAAGGCCTGCTCTAGAGATGAGAACTTATACTTAGTAATATAAACCTGGCCAAGAATTCATGTTTGGGAGGCCCAATACCCTGGAAGAGAACCAGCTACAGTTATTTTGCTAAATGGACAAAGCACCAAACTGCCTTCTAAATACTTACCCTTATGCCTATAGATAAGTGTAGCTCTTATCCCTCATCAGAGAACCTTCTTACTACAGTAGATGGCAGTTGACACAGACTCACAAGCTTCTGGAGAATAAGTGACCATGGAGAGCTCTACCTCTAATGGGATATCTGTATCATCTCCTCCCTCCAAGGCTCAGAGAACATCATAGAGGAGGGCGCAAAAAGACTCTAAGAGCCAGAGGTTTGAGCGGACTGCTGCAAAGATGTGTCTTCTGGACACGACAAGACCATTGCACTCATGAACTCAGCAGCCGCGGCTGCCTGCACAGGACCAAGGCAGGCAACATCCCAGTGTGGATGGTGGAAAGACTCATGAGGCCCCAACCCTGGCTGAGAGCTATTAGCAGCTGATAGCTGCTGAGGGTGAGAGAATCAGTTTTCTTCAGGGTGTGGTCTCTTCTACGTTGCCCAAGCTCCAGTGAATGGCCTGGCACCCACACACAGATGGACAGCTCTAATTGGATTCCTTGGGTAACAAAGGAAAAAAAAAGGTATGAAGGGCATTGTGGTGAAGTCTGATCTGGGAAAAGTTAGAGGTGGGAAGGGAAGTAGATATGATCAAAATACCTTGCATATATATGCATATTATCTGTAATTCTGAAAGAATAAAGAATTTTAAAAAACTGGGTATTTCAGCATGTACATGGACTCCTAGCACTGGAAGAGAGAGACAGGCGGCTCTCTGGTGCTCACTGCTCAGCCAGTCTAGCCTACTCGACAGTGAGACGCTGTCATTAAAGAAAAAGGGGGGGGGGTGACTAGTAGCTGAGGAGGGTGACAACATCTGAGGTTGACTTGTGGCTTCTGCATTCACGTGTACCCACGCATACATGTGCATCCACACACATGAACATACATACATATATATTAGAAAGTAGTCAATAAAATAGTCAAATGATTTGAATTCTGATATATATATATGCATCTCTAAAAAAATTTATTTATTTATTATGTATACAGTGTTCTGTCTGCATGCATGCCTGCATGCCAGAAAAGGGCACCAGATCTCATTATGGATGGTTGTGAGCTACCATGTAGTTGTGGGAATTGAACTCAGGTCCTTTGGAAGAGCAGTCAGTGCTCTTAATCTCTGAGCCATCTCTCCAGCCCTGTGATATATATCTTTTTGACACAGGGTCTCACTATGTATCTCTGACCGATTCAGAATTTGCTATTGTGGTGGCTTGAAAGAAAATGGCCCCTAAAGGGAGTGGCACTATTAGGAGGTGTGGCCTTGTTGGAGGAAGTGTGTCACTGTGGGAGTGGACTTGGAGGTCTATGCTTGAGCTATGTATGCCCAGTGGTACAGTTAATTTCCTGTTGCCTGCTGATCAGGATGTAGAACTCTCAGCTCCTTCTCCAGCACCATGTCTGCCTGCACATTGCCATGCTTCCTGCCATGATGATAATGGACAAAACCTCTGAACTGTAAGCCAACCCCAATTAAATATTTTCCTTTATAAGAGTTGCCATGGTCATGGTGTCTCCCCACAGCACTAGAAACCCTAACTAAGACAGCTATGTAGACCAGGTCACCCATGAACTCTGTCTCTGCCTCCCAAGTGTTAAGATTAAAAGTAGGCACCACCTAAAACATTTTTTAAAAGATTTATTTTTACTTTTATGTATGTGCAGGTACCCACAGGGGCCAGAAAGAGTGTTGGATCCCCTAGAGCTGGAGTTACAGGTGGCTGTGAGCCATGCAATGTGGGTGGGTTTGGGATCCAAACTCCAGTCCTCTGGGACAGCTGAGTCATCTTTCAGCCCATAAGACATTTATTTTTAAAGGACATTATTCCTCTGCTCTCAAATGAGTTGGAAACATTTTCCTGATTTATCATTATCTTCTGTTATTTTGACAACTTGATAAGTTAAATTTGACTTCAGCTATAATAGTTTTTTTTTCTTGCCTCCAGTATTTATTTATTCATTTCACAGGAATCAAATTTAACAATCTTTATTTGTGGCTTTTAGATCTTTTAATATTAAAACTCTTCCTCGTTTTAAGGTCATAAAGAAAATTCTCCACTTTTTTCTCTGGTACTTTACATTTCCAGATGCAGTCTTGTAGAATTTATCCTAAGATACAAAGTGAGGTATGGTTCTAACTATAATTTATCCTCTTTAGTCACATAGTGTACATTCACAAATTTAGCTTTTTGTGTCTGTCTGTGTGGTGTGCATGCATGCATACATGTTTGCCTGTATGTGTGTATGTAAGTGTGACTATACATGTATACATTCATGTGTGTGTATAGGCCAAAGACTGACATTGAGAGCCTTCCTCAATCATTAGCAGGCAGTGGTGGTGCACACCTTGAGTCCCAGCACTCGGGAGGCAGAGGCAGGTGGATCTCAGAGTTCAAGGCCAGCCTGGTCTACAGAGTGAGTTCCAGGACAGTAAGGGCTACACAGAGAAACCATCTTAAAAAACCAAGATAAATAAGAAAATAAATACGATTTAGAGAGTCTTTGTTTTAGTTAGGGTTTCTAGTGTTATGGAGAGACACCATGACCAAGGCAACTCTTATAAAGGAAAACATTTAATTGGGGCTGGCTTACAGTTTCAGAGGTTTAGTCCATTATCATCATGGTGGGAAGCATGGCAGCATGCAGGCAGAGAGGTAACTAAGAGTTCTACATTTTGACTTGCAGGCAACAGGAAGTGAACTGTTTACCACATTGAGTGTGGCTTGAGCATAGGAGTCTCCCAAGCCTGACTCCACAGTGACACACTTCTTCCAACAAGGCCACACCTCCTAATGGTGCCACTCCCTATGGGCCAAGCATTGAAACACATCCTGCTTTTGCCTTACCAGGATTGCTGGAGAGCCTCCATACCTTCCATTTATGAGGGTGCTAGGGATCTGAATTTGGATCTGTACAAATACTTTATCTCCTGTGTCATCTCTCCCAGCCCTATTTGCTAAAATTTATTACCCTCCGTGCTATGCTAATGGCACTTGTACAGTTCACCTCGGATGCTCACTGAGTGGCTAAGACCTCCATCTGCCTGATGTGTGCCAAAAGACTGTAAGAGACCAGGACCCCCGGAGGACGGCTTCAAGTAAGTGTCTTCTGGACACGACAAGTTGCTGGATACTCACAGCAGCTGTGCTGCCCTCACAGGATCAAGCCAGTCAACACTCCAGCATGGAATGAGGCCAGTCTCTTCCCTCTTGTTTCAGCCCCAATGTCATGAAGCAAGTGTCCGGTTCGCGCCACCACATCATGCTGTGTTGGTGCTCAGGCACAGCACCAAAGCAATGAAATCTTCCCAGCCCTAAGAAGCCGTAGGATGCATGGTATGGAAAACATGCTAGGTAATTGTTGTTCTAGTTTGCTTTCTGTTGCTATGACAAACACAGCACACAAAAACAACTTTGGGAGGAAAGAGTTTGTCTTAGCTTACAGATTATAGTCCATCACCGAGGGAAGCCAAGGCAGGAACTCAAGGCAGGAGCCTGAAGCAGAAACTGCAGCAGAGACCATAGAGGAGTGCTGCTTACTGGCTTGCTCCAGGATCACATGCAGACACCGTTCTTGTACAACCCAGGCTCACCTGCCTACGGAAGGTACCATTCCCAGTGGGATGGGCCCTTCTTTATTAATTAACAATCAAGAAACTGCTCCACAGACATACCCAAAGGCCTGTCTCACGGAGGCAATTCTTCAACTGAGATTCCCTCTTCCCAGGTGTGTCAAGTTGACAGCCAAGATTAGCCACCACAGTAGCCTTTGCTCAGATGTGAGTTACAGTGCTGCTAGCCCTCAGTTTAATGTCAATCAACTAATGGTGTATG
The DNA here is from genome assembly GCF_007827085.1 of Peromyscus californicus insignis. NCBI lineage: Eukaryota > Metazoa > Chordata > Mammalia > Rodentia > Cricetidae > Peromyscus > Peromyscus californicus. The sequence continues at coordinate 91,022,848 of NW_026294562.1, forward strand.
GTAACTAAGGGGTCTTTCAACTGAAAGATATAAGACGAATTGTTAAATGGTCTTATTAATTAAAAAAAAAAAACCAAAGCCAGATATTGGGGTGAAAACTGAAAGATCAGAGAAACAGGATAAGCCACAGCCAACCTCACCTTACCAACTCCTCAGCCTCCAGAGAGAGCTACTTCCTGTACACTCACGCCTATATCCTTTCTGTGCCCTGCCATCTCACTTCCTCTCTCTGCCCAGCTACATCACTTCCTCTTTCTGCCCAGCTCTATCACTTCCTGTCTGTCCAGACCTCTAGGTTAACTAGTGCTGGGAATTAAAGGTGTGTGCCACCACGTCTGGCTCTGTTCCCAGTGTGGCCTTGAACTCACAGAGATCCAGATGAATCTCTGCCTCCCAAGTGATAGGATTAAGGGTGTGTGCTACCACTGCCTGACCTCTATGTTTAGTATAGTGGCTGGCTTTTTCCTCTGATCCTCAGATAAGCTTTATTGGGTACACAAATAAAATATCACCACAGAAACTGACATCAAAAAGCTTATGATACTGCTATGGCCAGAGACTAAGAAACCTAACTTTGCATTAGCCTAACAGCAGTATACCGTATCAAAGAGCTCTGTGTTTGAGAACCATCACTAACATTTTCCCCCCTTTCCCTACACAGCCCCGGAGGAAATTCCTGTGAGATTGTAGTAGTAACTGGGGCTGGAGAGATGGTTCAGCAGTTAAGAGCACTTAATGCTCTTGCAGAGGATCTAAGTTGGGTTTCCAGAACCCATAAGGCAGCTCATAACTGTCTGTAACTCCAGTTCCAGGGGATGATACCCTCTTCTGGCCTCCACAGGCACTGCCCCCACATAATCCACATACATACACACATGCAGACAAGTATACACATAAATAAAAATAAATACACCTTTATAAAAAAGAAAAAAATAGTAATTACAGTAGTTACATTATCAGAAAAGGAATTTGTAATGTTTACATACACAGAGAAAGGAAGAAAGGAAGGAAGGAAGGAAGAAAGGACCCAGCTAAACTCTCCTTGAAATAGATTTGCCTGAGAGGAAAGACAAACTATGTTCATGGATATGAAGATTCAACAGTACAGATAAGAGATAACTGAATTTGATCCCTAAAGATAGCTACGAATTGTACTGATGCTATCACTTACGTAGTTCCTCTTTTCTCACTGATCTGGGGTGTCCCTTTTGTCAAACACTGAAGGCTGTATCTTGCTCTGTTTCACAGGTAAATCAGGGAGCTCCTGCACCAAGATAATAATGCTTCATTCCTAAGGCTTTACGAAAAACTTCACCTGCTAAACTGGGCAGGAGATGCGGCTCAATGGGTACAGTGCTTGCTTAGCACTCCTGAAAGCCCTGGGCTTGACCCCCAGCACTGCAGGAAACAGTGTGGGGGTGCTCCCCTGTAACCCTAGCATTCAGGGGGATCAGAAGTTCAAGATTATCCTCAGCTACATAGCTAATTTAAGGCCTTTTAAATTTATATTTATTTATTGTCTTAGTGTTTCTGTTGCTGTGAAAATGACCACGATCATGGCAACTCTTATTAAAAAAAACATTTAAAACAAAACAAAAGCAAAAACAGCCGGGGTGGCGGTGGTGGCGGCGGCGGCGCCTTTAGTCACAGCACTTGGGAGGCAGAGCCAGGCAGATCTCTGTGAGTTCGAGGCTAACCTGGTCTACAGAGTGAGATGCAGGACAGGCACCAAAGCTACAGAGAAGCCCTGTCTCGAAAAAACCAAAACTAATAAATAAATAAAAAAGAAAGAAAACATTTAATTGAGGTGGCAGCTTACAGTTCAGAGGTTCAGTCCATTACCATCATGGTGGGGAGCATGGCGCCATGCAAGCAGACATGGGACTGGCTACATGTTGATCAGAAGGCAAGAGGAAGTGGATTGTAGCACTGGGTGTGGCTTGGGCATATATGAGACCTCAAAGCCCACCCCCACAGTGACACTTCATCCAACAAGGCCACACTCACTTCAACAAGGCCACACCTCCCAATAGTGTACTCCTTATGAGCTTATGGGGGCCATTTACATTCAAACTACCACATTTATTTATCTTTTGTTTTGTTTTGTTTTGTTTTTTGTTGTTGTTGTCCTGGAACCATCTATGTAGACCAGGCTGGCTTCAAACTCACAGAAATCCACCTGCCTCTGTCTCCTGAGTGCTGTGATTTAAAGGTATGTACCACAGGCTGGGCGGTGGTGGCGCACGCCTTTAATCCCAGCACTTGGGAGGCAGAGGCAGGCGGATCTCTGTGAGTTTGAGGCCAGTCTGGACTACCAAGTGAGTTCCAGGAAAGGCTCAGAGCTACACAGAGAAACCCTGTCTCGAAAAACCAAAAAAAAAAAAAAAAAAAAAAAAAAAAAGGTGTGTACCACAATGCCCAGAATGGCCTTTTAAGAAAATCTGCTGGTGATATTTTATTTGTATTAAAATGTTATTTGTATGTTAATAAATAAAGTTGCCCGGGGGTCAGAGCTATTAGCAAGCCATAGGAAAGCAGGGCAGTGGTAGCGTATGCTTGTAATTCCAGCACTTAGTAGGCAGAGCTGGGTAAGTCTCTGTGTGTTCAGGGATACAGCCATTATTGGATACACATGCCTTTAATCTTAATACCAATCATGGAAAACCTGGAGGCCTATACAGACAGGCTGTGAGGAGGCGGTCATGTGGTTGGGTTTACAACCAATGAGAAGGCAGGACAGGAACTCTATATAAAGACTTTAACACAGGGGTAGCTCTGGTTCGGAGAGGTAGGACCACTGCAGGAGGAAGGGTAAGATTTTGGCTCTTGGCTCTGACCTCTTGGCTTTCTTCTTTGCATTGGTTCTGTGTTTATTGTTTGATGGGAAGGTTGGATACATCTACAATCTGCTGTTTAGTTCCTTCAACATTTAAGTTTTCTTCAATATTTTTGTTTTTGTCATCCATATAAAATTCAGAATCATACTGTTCAGCTCTGAAAAATGTATATACATATTGTATGTGTACATATATACTATATGTATATAGGCATAGTTTACATATTAAACCAGGGAAACATACCTATATGCTATTGACTCTTCTTACCCATGAGTGTGGTCTGTCTTTTCTCTTAGACAGGTCTTCCATATTCTGCAGAAGTTGCAAATTTTCCTCATGCATACCTTGAAAATTCTTTTACTTTATTTAATTTTTAAAATTATTTTTAAATTATGTGTGTGTGTGTGTGTGTGTGTGTGTGTGTGTGTGTGCCTGTGAGGGCAAATGTCCACAGAGTCCAGAAGAGGGCAGATCTCTTGGGGTTAGAGTTCCAGGCCGTTGTGATCTGCCTGACATGGGTGCTAGGAACTGAACTCAGGCTTTGGGTCATCTGTAACAGCAGCAATTGCTCTTAACTACTGAGCCATCTCTCCAGCCAGGAAATTCCTTCCTTGATAAAGTAATTCCTTCAGTGAGCATTACCTTTTTTTTTTTTTTTTTTAAGATTTATTTATTTATTATATATACAGTATTCTGCCTGCATGTACACCTGCATAACAGAAGAGGGCAGCAGATCTCATTACAGATGGTTGTGAGCCACCATGTGGTTGCTGGGACTTGAACTCAGGACCACTGGGAGAGCAGGCAGTACTCTTAACCTCTGAGCCATCTCTCCAGCCCGAGCATTACTCCTGTGAGATGATCAGCTCACGAGAGTCTGCAGAGCTGTGTGGAGAACAGGGTGGGGAGGAGCGTGGCCTGCTCTCAGCCTGGCTGATTCCCTGGAACAAGCTCATTTTCACATGGAGTAGTCAGAGTAGCGTGAGGAGATTAGTGACAATTCAGCAAAGGCATAACGGCTCAATAGAGTCTTCTGTCCTAGCAATCGCTTCGTCACCGTTTTGTTTCAGAAAGTGTTAAGCAATTTGCAATCATGACTTCATCTTACCCCGTGACATCCTTGTAAGTTGGATGGATCATCACCCCCATGTTACAAATGAAGGAACTGAGGCAGACTTGGGGTTGCACCACTGCTTTGTTGTGGGGTTAGGGGAGGGCACTTGTATTTGTGTACACATACTCCCCCCACAACACAGATGCACACACATAATCAAAAAATAAAATGAATCTTAAATAAATAAGAACCAATCAAAATGGTTTCTTCCATGAAGAAAAGACTAAAAAACAACCACAACAACAAACAACAAAACAAAACAAAGGCCCCGACCATGTGGTTCTTCCCTTAGAAGAACTAAGGAGAGTGGTCACTGTTCAGCTCAGCTGCCCTTTAGTGAGCTTCTATTACATTCCCAGCTGAAGGAAACACTGGTTCAGTGTCAGTTCCCACTCCTAGCTGGATTTGAGCAAGGACAGAGTTGGGGCTGATGCTCTGGGTCAAAGACACTCCACACATTTTTCCAGGGCCTTGGGTCATTTGCAGTGAGCCCCATAACGCCCACACATTTGCTTTTGAATGTCCCAAGGCTCTTGCTGCTGCTAGGTTCCCATAGGAATGTGGCCGCTTGCCAGACGACCTCATGTGCATTCCATTCTTCTCCTTGGCCAGGAGGCAGGGGAGGCCGAGAAGAGGCCAAGAGGAGGCCAAGTGGGCTGGCTGCTTAACTGTTTGGGCCCTAGCTCTGTTTAAGACTTTCCTCACAACTGAAGGTAAAACAGGAGTGATATTTATGTATTCAGAGAACCATCTGGAAAACAACTGTTTTTAAGGGTAGCCCAGTGGAAACCACATTCCTTGGTTTGTTATGAAACTGTCCTCCACCCGAAAGGCATTTTCAAGTCATGAGGCTTTGAAAGGTGTGACTAAAGCAGTGTGACTATTTTTTTTTTAAACAAACACACCAAAATATAGCCATCTAAATGCTGATTGCTGTCATCCAACAAATCTCACTGGGCTGTTGGCTCAGTCCAAGATGCTGGACCTGTCACATTCCTGTCAGGGAATTTGCTTGGCTCTCAGTGGATTGCTTTCTGTTTGTCACTTGTGCAGCCTCTATGAGGCACTTCCTGTGTACTGAGTGCTCTGCTGGACTCTGGAGACAGAAGGATGAGGAGCGGATAATCCTGAGAGGGTTTGATCACAGGATGCCCCTCCCCCACCTTTATCATTCATACAGCATCTATTAGACATCTCCTGTGAGCCAACCACTCTACTAGACCCTGGAAGCAGAACTGTTACCAGCGTGGATCTGGAAAGCACCTGCTGAAGTATCCAGGTGCTTGTGTCCCATGGTGCTCTAGTTTTCTGTCTGGTCTGTGACAGAACATGCCAAAAAAAAAATAATAATTTAGATGAGAAAAGGATTTATTTCACTTTCAGGTCCATCATTGAGGGGCATCGTGGCAGAAGCTCAAGGCAGGAACCATGGAGGATGCTGCTTGTTAGCTGGCTTACATGTAGGCCTATGCTCAGCTAGCTTTCTTATACAGCCCAGCCTAAGAAATTGTGCTGCCCATAGTGGGCTGGGCCCTCCCACATCTATTAACAATTAAATTAATCCTCACAGGCCAATCTGATCCAGGCAATCCCTCAGTTGAGACTTCCTTCTCAGGTGACTCTAGGCTGTGTCAAGTTAACTGTTAGCTAGGAAAGGGCAAAGAATTAAACTATGAACACATCATTAGAAATAGAAATGGGGGCAGTTTATCAAGAAAGGGAAAACACTCTCAAGAATGGTTGTGGGCTAGTGAGTTGAGGAAAAAATTCCCAAAGCACTGGGCCACAAGTTGCATGACCCTTTTTAGGACATTGGCACAGCACCCCCTCTCCCACACTTGTACAGCCCAGGCTTTTCTTGAGCATGTCCCAGCCCGGGTGGGAAGGGATTACAGTCTTTCTCTGCCACCAGCTTCTTCCATAATCTCGATGTCACTCTCCAGTCCCTATTCTCTAGTCACACACTGAAAATCCAGTTCCACGGAGAGTCCTGGAAAGTTAATCTGGCCGGGGTGTGATCTCCCTGTAGTGGGAGCTGGATTGTGTTAGGCGACTTGCCTAGACACTCTGAGTCACAGGCTTGCTTTGAGGGAAATAGAATCAGATAAGCATATATGAGTAGCCTTAACCTAGAGGTCAATAGAGGGAGAGAGGGACTGCTGAGCGTGTGAGAATCTTGTGATTGCCCCAACCATTAGACAGGGCCACCATCTCTCTTTGCTGGACCACATTCTGAACGGACTTCCTGAAAAACTCGTGATTTTATTGTGTATGTGAATGATGTCCAGTACTAGATTGAAAGTGCTAAAAAGTCAGATGATGAGTATACAATCTTCTTTCCCTTTTTCCTTCTGCTGTTAATTCCCTTCTCAGAGACAAGCAATGTAGCCAGTATCTAAATTTCTTCAAGACTGGCCCACACCAACATTCGTTGCTTATTGTAGTTTTTCTTTGCTGGGATTTGTTGGGGATATAACTGATAAAATTGTGTATAATTTAGGTATACGATGTAGTGATTTGATATAAAGATACATTGTAAATTGATTACCACAATGAAGTCAATTACTATGTTACTATTTCACTGTTATTTGTGTGTGTGTGTGTGTGTGTGTGCTGAAAATATATGTATTCTTTTTTATTTATTATTTATTTATTTGTTGGTTTTCTTGAGACAAGGTTTCTCTGTGTAGCCCTGGCTGTCCTAGAACCCTCTTATTTGTAGACCAGGCTGGCCCCAACCCAGAGATCTGCCTTACCTCTGCCTGCTTTCCTGATGCAGAGATTAAAAGAGTGCACCACCACCACTCCGACTATTATTTTATTTTTTTAATTGCATGCCTATATGCACACGTTAATATAGGTGCTCTCGGAGGCCAGAAAAGGGCATCAGACTCCCTGGAGCTGGAGTTCCAGGTGGTTGTGAGCCCCTTGACGTGGGTGCTGGGAACTGAACTGGGGTCCTCGACAGGAGCAGTAAGTGTTCTTTCTGAACCTTGCAATCATCTCTCCGGCCTCCGTTTATGACCTCTCTCTGTGCCTTTCAAATATGTAATACAGTATTACTAACTATAGACGCCATGCTGAACATCTGTCCCCAAGAACGTACTTCTTTGTGTCCTTTGACCAACGTCTTCATTTCCCTGAGTCCCCAGGAACCTGGTGACTGCCATTTCTCTCTCTGTTTCTATGAACTTGACCTTCGTGCATATGTGAGCTCATATTGCTTTGTCTTTCTGTGTTTGGCTTATATCACTTAGCATAACGCCCCCTCCACCCCAGTGTCTTCTACGTTGTCACAAGTGGTGAGATTTCTCTTTCTGTGTGACTATTGTTCTACTTTTCTCTATTTATCCCTTGGTGGACACTTAGAATGTTCCCCTGCCTCAGTCATAGTATCCACTACTACAGTGGGTACAGTTGCCTCTTCAGTAGTCTTATTTAATTTCTTTTATGTATATATATTCCCCGAAGTGGGGTGGCTAGATCATATGGCAGTTGCATTTTTAATTTTCAAAATTAATTATGTGTCCTTGTGCCTGTTTATCTGTATGTGTACCATGTGCAGGCAGCGCCTACAGAAGCCGGAAGAGGGTGTCAGGTTCCCTAGCCCTGGAATTACAGATAGTTGTGAACTGCTTTGTATGTGCTGAGAACCAAGCCCAGGTCCTGTGCAACAGCAGTAAGCACTCTTAGCTTCTGAGTCATCTTTCCAGCCCCCACTTTCAACTCTTAAAGGAACTTTCATAGTGTTTTAATAATGGCTGTGTGTAAGGGTTCCCTCCTATCCACAGCCTCAACAACATCTAACTCATATCCTCTTGATAATATCCTGAAAAATGTGAGCTGATTGACAGCAGCTTTGATTAGCATTTCTCTGATGACTGTGTCCCTTTGTAGACTTATTTCCCCTTGCATTTCTTCTGGGGAAATATCTAGTCTGATGTTTGGGGACTTGAAATTAGATTAGCTGGGTGTGACAGCACACACCTTTAATCCCAGCACTTGGAGGCAGAGGCAGGGGGATCTCTGTAGCTAGAGTTTTCCTGCCTGGCCCACAGTCAGGACAAATCTCTCTCACCTGCCAGTCCCACAGCCGTCAGACCCAACCAAGTAAACACAGAGACTTATATTGGTTACAAACTGTATGGCTGTGGCAGGCTTCTTGCTAACTGTTCTTACAGCTTAAATTAATCCATTTCCATTAATCCATACCTTGCCACATGGCTCGTGGCTTCCCGGCATCTTCACATGCTGTTTCTCATCATGGCGGCTGGCAGTGTCTCTCTGACTCAGGCTTCCACTTCCCAGCTTTATTCTCCTCCTTGTCCCACCTATCCTTCCTGCCTAGCCAATGGCCAATCAGTGATTTATGTATTGACCAATCAGCAACACACTTGACATACAGACCATCCCACAGCAGATCTCTGTGAGTTCAAGGACACCCTGGTCTACTTATCAATTTCCAGACCAGCCAGAGCTACATAGTGAGACCCTGTTTCACAAACAAACAAAAAAAACCAAATGAAACCCCATGATTCGGAGGCTGGGAAAATGGCCATATTTGTGCATATCTTGGACTATTCCTAGTCAGAGAAGAATGGCAAACCAAAGAAATGCAATGAGCTCTTTAAAGCAGCACGGGCCACATCTCTGGAAGGATAACCGCTCGGATGCAGGAGATGCTGACCTGAGTGGGCACTTCCTACTACTCCATCCCAGGACTGCTAATGTCACCTCCAAATGCTACCTGTTTGAAAAACAAAAATAGCCAGGCGGTGGTGTCGCATGCCTTTAATCCCAGCACTGGGAGGCAGAGGTAGGTGGATCTCTGTGAGTTTGAGGCCAGCCTGGGCTACAGAGTGAGTTCCAGGAAAAGCGCCAAAGCTACAGAGAAACCTTGTCTCAAAAAACCAAACCAAACAAACAAACAAAACATAAAAATGATGGCATTTTAGGGCTAGGAAGATGGCTTGGTCAGTATAACCAGAATTCTATCCCCAGAACCACATTTAAAGAAAGCAAAAAAGGAAGGAAGGAAAGGAAAGGAGGGAGGGAGGGAGTGGGAGGGAGGGAGGGAGGGAGGGAGGGAGAGAGGGAGAGAGAGAGAGAGAGAGAGAGAGAGAGAGAGAGAGAGAGAGAGAGAGGGAGGGAGGGAGGGAGGGAGGGGGAGAGAGAGAGAGAGAGAGAGAGAGAGAGAGAGAGAGAGAGAGAGAGAGAAAGCCAGCCAGATGCAGGGGCTGTCCTAGTGAGTAAAGGGACTTGCAGCCAAGCCTGACACCCTGAGTTCAATCCCGGGAACCCACATGGTAGAAGGAGAAAGCTGATTCTTGCAAGTTGTCCTCTGACTGCCATTCCGGCTCAGTGGTATTCATGTGTCCCTCCCAACCACACACACGCGCGCACGCGCGCGCACACAGACACACACACACACACACACACACACACACACACACACACACACAAATAGATGGAAGAATACATAAATACATAAATAAATGTAATTTTTGTAAAGTCAGCCTGCATAGCACATGTCTGTAATCATAACTGGGGAGGCAGAGAGGTGGATCCTTGGGGCTCCCTGCCAGACAGTTTAGCCTATTTGTTGAGTTTCAGGCACAGTGGGAGATCCTGTCTCAAGAAATGACATCTGAGGTTGTTCTCAGGTTTCCACACACGTGTGTGTCCACATGTTCCTCGCACACGTGTGTATCTGTACACAGGCGAGAGTGTGAGCACCCACGAATGCACAAATGGCAACATTTGAAGCCAGGCATGGCTGTCTTGAAACCTCTCCAGGACATATAATTAATAGGCACATTTTTCTGTGGCTGGCATGAAGAGTCGGGGATGCAGAGAAGATTCCAGACAGGCGCTCCAGAAGCAGCTGCTAAGATCTGCACTCTAATTTGCTGCCACAGCTTGACACAGTGAGATGCATTAAAATGTGCCACATTGGTTAACATGGGTTCGAGTAGACAAAGACTGCCAATTTGGAAGGAGGGTAAATGGCCCTTGGTGGCTCTCTCCGTGCTGCCCAGACTGCATGTGGTGGGAAATTAGAGCGTGCTTATATGGGCGGTTCTGGCACAAACAAGACCCGAGGATTAGCTTTCCTGGATGAATAATTATTCCTGAATCATGAGACAGGCCCCCGTGGAAAGGAGACAGGGAATGAATGTCTTTCTAAGAAGTCTCCAAATGCTGTCAAAGATGCGCATCCTCACATGAGCTCCGTGCAAATGAGAACCGGCCCTCAACACCATCCTGAGCCAAAGAAAATTCTTGGTTGGGGTTGAAAAAAATGTTAGATAAATAATTTCTTCTTGCCTCTCAGAAGGCTGCAGCTATCACTGCAATCCAGAGCTGGCCTCTGAGTGGGTCTGGCGGGTTTTGCTTGGACCAGCTGCTATGATGAACTCGCAGTAATTCCAGGTTTCCCTTTACTCCAGACAGAGCCAAAAGCCATGTAAGCATCCGCTGACTTCATAGCTCTCTCTCCAGTCCCTCCTGACTGAGACTGTTCAGCTTCTGGCGTTTTCTTTCTTCACTAAAATGGGACCATAGAGGAAACTCCTTCAGGGCATCCCAGGAGCCTGGCAAATATCTACTTCAAGTTAATTAAGAAAACTGTGCTAAGCACTAAGGGAGTCTGTTGAGGTGGGCTATGTGATGTGGCCACTGCAGCAATGGTGGGCTGGGCTTTTACCTGGCTCCCTCTACTATGAATGAAATAAAGAAATAAAAAGGAAAGACAAGAAACATGACTGCTCCTAGGTATGGTGGAGGAGAAAGTTTATTATAGTAATGTGGGAGAGCATAGCCAGAGGCAGGGACATCTGGAAGAGTCCAGAGTGGACAGGACCCTGAGCTATGTGAGGAGAAGGGAAGGGAGGGAGAGAGGAACCAGGTGCAGCAGCCAGGTGGCCCAAAAGAGAGCAGATGAAAAGACCAGGTAACCAAAATGGTTGGATTATATAGGAAAGAGCATCTGGGGATGAAGAATTCAGGGTAGGGAGTAGGGTATGCCAGCCAGGGGGACCCTGTAACAGGTAGGGACTGAGGGATACTGGGAGAATCTGATGGCCAGGTCTGCTTTGATATTTTGTTAAATAGGCATCTGTGGTGGTTTGAAAGGAAATGGCACTATTAGGAGGTATGGCCTTGTTAGAGTAGGTGTGGCCTTGTTGGAGGAAGTGTGTCACTGCGGGGGTGGGCTTTGAGGTTTCCTTTGTTCAAGCTTCACTCAGTGTGACACACAGTTCATTTCTTGTTGCCTGCAGATCAAGCTGTAGAATTCTCAGCTCCTTCTCCAGCACCATGTCTGTCTGCAGGCTGCCATATCACATAACGGACTAAACCTCTGAACTGCAAGCCGCTACCTCAATTAAATGTTTTCCTTCATAAGAGTTGCCCTGGTCATGATTTCTCTTCACAGCGATAGAAACCCTAAGACAGCACCTTAGCCATTTGTCTCAGGTTTGAAACCTAACATACCACCGATCTTATTTAATTCACCATTATCACTAAGAGGTAGGGAATATTAATAAGGGAAAACTGAGCTCAGGAAGACCGACTCTTTTCCTTAGGATGAACAGCTGGTAAACAGAAATCTCAGGATTTGAACTTGGTTGTAGTTAGCCCTCTGCTTATCTGCACTATGCTATAAGCAAGAAAGTCTTCTGGAGAGCCAAAGAAGAGAGCACGGGATGAGAGCTCTAAGCCGAGTAAAGAAGAGGAAGCAGACTAGGGATGTAGCTGTTAGTGGAATGCTTGCCTAGCACGCATGAAGCAATGCGTTTGATTCTCAGTACTACGTCAGTTGGGCATGGTGGTGCATGCCTGTGAGCCCAGCACTCAGGAGGTGGAGGCAAGGGCACCGGGAGTTTAAGAACATCCTTGGCTACACAGTGAGGGAATTCCAGCCAGCCTAGACTATGTGAGACTCTGTCTCTGAAAAGAAGGGAGGAAACAGAAACCAGTGGGAGACCATAGAGGCAGGCCGACCGGATGCGTGGAAACAGCAGAAGCTGGGTTTGTGCAGATCCTGGGCCCAGCTTCTGAAAGATCTTGGGGATCCTGGAGCCCAGTGGGAGATGATTGGTCAAATTTGCCAGAACTTTGAGCAACTAGCACAGGGTCACTCTTCCCCCTAAGACAAACATCTAGTATGAGTAAACTCATGTGCTCCAGGGGTCTCAGGATCCCAGACATGCCCTGGGACCTGAGACCTGTGGTGTAAAGTCTTTAAAATGGGTTTCCTGTGAGGAGGGGTGACTCACTGCCTTGTCACTTCCTCTTGAGGATAGGCTGACAAGAAGGTGAGAGAAGATATGCTTAAGGGCAGGGGGGATTTTCAAACCAGAGTGGGAAGTGGCCTCTGAGTAGAGTGCACCCCAGCACCATGGCAGGCCTGGAAGGACACTTCTGAGAGAAGTTGACCAACAATGTCTTCCATTTTTGCCTGTGGTATTTCAGTCTCTCTCGCCAATCCTGAGGCAGCTCCATAGGCCTGGAGGTACCAGAAGTTACTTCCTGGAGGTGCCTAGACAATGCTTGTGATAAAGGCTTGATGTTTAAAGTAGCAGAAAGGCAGGATCCCAGAAATGTCACATCAGGGATCCTGACCCGAGGAAAACGCACTCTCTGAATGCACATACATACATCTGAGTAAAACATTCACACACCTAACATAAAATAAATAAATCTAAAAGAGAATTTTAAAAATAGTAACAACCAGAGATGTTAAGTACAAGATGGGCAGATATATTCTTTTGCAATTAAGTCTCATATTATGTAGTCTAAATTGGCCTTTGTGGTAGTTTGAATGTAATTGGCCTCTATAGTCTCGTAGAAAGTGGCACTATTAGGAGGTATGGCCTTGTTGGAGGAAGTGTGTCACTGTGGGGGCAGGCTTTGAGGTTTCTTATGCTCAGGATACTGCCCAATGTCTCAGCCAACTTTCTGTTGCCTGCAAGATGTAGGACTCTCAGCTACCTCTCCAGCGCCATGTCTGCCTACATGCTGCCATGCTCCCTGCCACAATGATAATGGGCTGAACCTCTGAAATTGTAAGCAAGCCACTCCAATTAAATATTTTCATTTATAAGAGTTGCCGTGGTCATGGTGTCTCTTCACCACAACAGAAACCCTAAAGATAGCTTTGAACCCTCAATTCTCCTGCCTCAGCCTCCTAACTGCTGGGATAACAGGTGCACCTCACATACCCTGTGTAAGCCCAAGATACGAACAGCATCTTGTTCATGTTTCTACCCCAATGCCTTACAAAAGGCTTGGTATGTATTGGCAACCCCTAAACACGTGAGCCTGACTGGCTGGTGGTGCACCACACATGTGGAAAAATGATTGTTTTCTATATTTTGGGGGCTATAGCTGTAAATGAGATTCTAGTTAGACTCCAGCAGAGAAGCATTCCAAAAACTCCACGAAACTGAACAAAGAATAGAGAAGGAAGACCATTTCTTGTCTTGCTAGAAGAGGCACACAAAGTAAGGACATTTCTGAAAATGAACACACTTTGGAGAAAGTGGTGGCCTTCTTTAGGAGCAAGCTCATGCCCACTCCCTGGTCAGTCCTGCCAACAGCACAACTCTATTCTGAGTAGCTCTGAAAGGCAGTACACCAGAGGGGAAAGGTCACAGAGTCTCTTGGACAGTGACCTATTGACCTCAGCTATTAATAGCTGGTAAGTCCTTGGATGGAGCCCAAGCTCCTCTCACTCCAGAGATACCCCTGTGCTCAGAATATGCCTGATATAGCCTCAGAACCCTGAAGATCCCTTGGAGTTTCCCAGTTAAGGATTTTTTCCTTTTTTTTCCTCCTCCTCCTTTTCCTCCTCCTCCTCCTCCTCCTCCTCCTCCTCCTCCTCCTCCTCCTCTTTGTCTTCCTCTTCCTTTCTCTTCTTTAAAGGCACACAAAGGACATTTGGCTTGCAGACCCCATGTGCTTGTGTCCAAGGTTAGTATACTAACATTTTTTTTCCCACTTTGAAATCCAAATGGCTGCTGAGCTTTCAACAAGGCCGCCAAGTCTCTCCATCCTGCTGGAAAGGAAAGAGCACTGTGGGGGGAAGCAAGCAAGGTATCCATACACACAGCTTGGAGCTGGACTCTGGGGGTCAGGAAGGGCTGGCATCCCAGTAGGCACAGGTCCAGTTGTAAGGTATTGCTGGCCATGGACAGTGTATTACTTTTCTTACCTCAGAGACTAACACACTGTCAAGAAGCAACTTAAGGGGGATGGGTTCATTTTGGCTCGGGGAGTTGAGGGGCCACAGTCCACCATGGCGGGAAGGCATAGAGGCAGGAGTGTGAAGTAGCTGATTGAATTGCATGCATAGTCAGGGAGCAGAGGTGAACTCTGGTGCTTACCATCCTTTCTGCTTTTCCTACTTTTATTCAGTCCGATTCCCTTATCCATGGGATAGTGTCACCCGCATTTAGAGTGGGTCCTCCCTTCTGAGTGAAATGTCTAAAGAAACACCCTCAGAGACTCACACAGACGTCTGTCTCTTAGGTGATTACAAATCTATGAAGACAATGATCTTAAGTATCCTGGATGCTGTGAGCAGGCAGGACTTCCCTTCCCTCCCTGCACGGTCATGCTCGATGTCACCACTTGCAAGAATGGAGAATTTTTGATAATTGTGATTCCTACGTACGGGAGCAGGTGGGACCTCCCTTTCCTCCCTGCATGGTCACACTTTACGTTACTGCTTGCAAGACTGGAGAATCTTTGATAATTGTGATTCCTAAGTACAGGACAAAAAACAGATCCTGTAGTTTAATGTCAACAGACCTAACATGTCTTTCAAAACTTACCCCACATAATGTTACCACATAGATTTACCTACAGTCCCCAGGCAAGCCTCTCACAGGGATAGATTGGTGTTTTAGTTAGCTTCAGTTGTCAAATTAACCAAGCCGGAATTATCTGAAGGAGTCTCATTTCAGGGACTGCCTGATGAGACTGGCCTGTAGGCATGCCTCTGGGGCATTTTTCTTGATTGTTAATTGATACAGGAGGGTCCAGCCCACAGTACCATCACTATGCAGGGGTCCTGGGCTATATAGGGAAGGTAGTCAGAGCAGAGGCTAGACAGCAAGCCAGTAAGCAGCATTTCTCTGTGGTTTCTGCTTCATTCCCTCAATGTGAACTGGTAGGGTAAACCAAATCAACCCTTCTTCCCCGAGTTGCTTTTGGTCAGGGTGTTTATCATAGAACTACCACAAACTAAGACTATGTATCAGTGACTTTTCTGTTGCTGTGATAAAACACCATGACCAAGGCAACTTATTGAAGAGTTTATTCGGGCTTTTGGTTCCAGAGGGATAAGAGTCCACCCTGGCAAGGAAACAGGCAAGGCAGCCAGAGCAGGAAGCTAAGAGCTCACATCCTCAACCACAGCAGGAAGCTGAGAGCTCACATCCTCAACCACAACAGGAAGCTTAGAGCTCACATCCTCAACCACAGCAGGAAGCTGAGAGCTCACATCCTCAACCACAACAGGAAGCTTAGAGCTCACATCCTCAACCACAACAGGAAGCTGAGAGCTCACATCCTCAACCACAACAGGAAGCTGAGAGAGTGAATTGGAAGTGATGGAGGTTTTTAATCTCCAAGCCTGCCTCCGGTGACACACTTCTTCCAGCGAGGCCACAACTCCTAAACCTCCTTTGACAGTGCCACCAACTGGGGAACAAGTATCCCAACATGTAAGCTGATGAGGGGAACATTTCTATTCAAACCATTACAACTATAGTGTGATGATTTGACACATTTCTATGTTTTATCATCAGATCAACTAGTTAATATTTCCTTTTGTTTTTGTTTTTGTTTTTCAAGACAAGCTTTCTCCATGTAACTCTCCTGGCACTCACTTTGTAGACCACACTAGCCTCCAACTCACTGAGATCCGCCTGCCTCTGACTCTGAATGCTGGGATTAAAGGTGTACGCCATCACCACCTGGCAGTATTTCCATATCTTTAAATACTCAGTTTTTAGATGCCTGAATAATAATGGCACATATCTGTGGGCTACAGTGTGATATTCTAACGCATGTGTACAGCATGTCCTGCCAAATCAGGGAGATCCAGCATTCTTGCCTCCTCCTTAGCCCCGGTGTTTGGGACTGCCACACCTGTCTCTTCTAATTATTCATAGCTAGATGACATGTGTGCTGTGAACTGTGTCACCCCCACTGTGCTTACATGCATGTCTCCTTCAGTATAATCATTCTGGAAGGTTCCTGCTACTTCCTCATCTAGCTATGTCTTAGGTTTCACCAGTTCTGAGTCTAGTGTATAAAACATAAATATGACATGTTTTTGACATTTCTGGGCACATCCTTGAGGACAGCTGGACATTTGGCTGGAATCCTGGCTCTCCATCCTCAGTAGACCAGGGTTACAGTGACTGCCTCACGGTGTTGGTTGAGAGTGAACAGGGAACTGACCTGTAAGAAAAGTGGCTCACGGAGGATGTAGGGGTGCACCTGTGAGGCCTCCTCCACACTGAGACCTGTGTTGGATTCATTCTGCCAAAGCCAAGTGGTGCTGCCCCAGGCCACTCAGTGACCCACTCACCCACCTCTAGAGAGGTTTGGCCATTTGGAAGAAGAGAATGGAGGACTGGGGCTGTAGCTCAGTGGGTAGAGCATTTGCTTAGCACATGCAGTTTTAGATTTAAGCCCCAGTTCAGCAAAAAGAGGTAGGTAAGGAGAGAGAGAGAGAGAGAGAGAGAGAGAGAGAGAGAGAGAATATAATGGGTGATGTCTTCCTCCTGGAGTGGCTATGAAGATT
Source organism: Peromyscus californicus insignis (assembly GCF_007827085.1). Taxonomy (NCBI): domain Eukaryota; kingdom Metazoa; phylum Chordata; class Mammalia; order Rodentia; family Cricetidae; genus Peromyscus; species Peromyscus californicus. The sequence goes on from NW_026294562.1 coordinate 91,039,619, forward strand.
AAGGAGCATGCTTATAGACTAAGAAGCTGTCCAACAGGCCAGCAATTTTAATACTGGCCCCAAAACAGAGGCCAGTAGAGCCAGAAGGTCCTAAGACCTGCCTCTTTACCTGTCAGTTTGCCACCAGAGACTAGCTGTGTGGGGCCAGGGCTGAACCGGATTGTAGCTAGGGCTCTGAGCACTGGGTCCCCGAAGCCTCTTCTCTGCTTCCCTAATGGCCAGGCTGGCTTCCAGGACAGCAGGCTGGGAGATGGAGCTGTCAGCAAGAGTGACTGGGGAGTGAGCCACTAATGGGGAACAGCACTCATGGGACACAAAGCCATCTGTGGGGAGCGTAGCCACCAGTGGGGAGCACATGTCACAGAAATACTTATGAGAGCATAGTGAATTGTGGGGAGCACCGTCACGGGAGCACTCATGGAAATACAGCCACCTATGGAGAGCATAGGTCCCAGGAACATCTGTGGGGGGCACAGCCACTTGTGGGGAGCACAGCTCACAGGAACACCTGTGGGGATCATAGTTAGCTATCAGGAGCAGGCAATTACAGGAATACTCATGGGAGCACAGCTGTGTACGGGCATAGATAGATGTAAAGCACAGGTCCCAGGAACACCTGTGGGATCATGAGCAGACATCACAGGAATACTCATGGGAGCACAGCCATCTATGGGGAGAGATAGATGTAAAGCACAGGTCCCAGGAAATTCTGTGGGGAGCACAGCTATCTATGGGGAGCACTCCTCACAGGAACAGGAACACTAGTAGGAGCACAGCCATCTGTGGGGAGTACAGGTCATAGGAATACCTGTTGGGAGCACAGCCACCTGTGGGGAGCACAAGTACCTATAGGGAACATAGCCACCATTTTGGGGCTCCTAGGCGAGGGCATGTTGACTGGCATCTGTCTTTGGCAGAGGCCTAGAGGAGCAGCATTGAGGAGAAGAGGCGAGAGGGAGGGAGGACTAAAGATGATCCTCAGGGAGGCACCACAGCATCTTTTGCACCGGCCTTTTCCAGAGCTTCTGTCTGTTGGCTTCTCCTGTTGTGCCTGGCCTTCCCCAGAGCAAGAAAAATGAATGTGTCCATGAATCCTCAGCTACTGTCTGGGGCTGCCAGAGAGTTTGAAGGCAAAAACTGAGGAATTCTAAGCATTTATGACTTAGCGGAGTTGTTCCCTAACTGCTGGCTTCTGGAGGAGCCTTCTGGATTTCATTGTGGTTGCTCCTCCGCTTCTAGAACCTGCCAAGAACTCCCAGGTCCCAGTCAGCACTGTGTGGGGCAGGGGTTAGAGGACCTTTGTGTGGCTGGTGGCCCAGAGCACTGGTGTTGGGGCCGGCAGTCCAGGCCTGCACTAGGGGAAGTGGGAGAGGCTGTGACCTCAGGGGTCTGGCCCTCTGCGAAGGGTGAGCACAGCCTTCTCTGAGGAAGGCTTAGAGTACCCCTCAGGGGAAGGGCCTTTCCATACTGGCTCCCGTGGTGGATCACTCTGGGCAGATCATCACCTTCTCCCAGTCACTGTCTCCTTCAGTGTGTAGCTGGATGGTGGCTGTGGTGTTCCTACACCTCCCTCTCCATCCTTGGTGACCTAGAGAAACTAGAGGGGCTGTGACTGATTTTGCCTAGTCCCTTCACTGAGGCTGCCAGAGCAGGCAACACTGGCCCTCTTTGTCTTTGTTTTTCCAGACAGGGTTTCTCTGTGTAGCACTGGCTGTCCTGGAACTTGCTTTGTAGATGAGGCTGGCCCCACACTTACAGAGATCCTCTTGCCTCTGCCTCCTGAGATTCAAGGCGTGCACCATCATGCCCTGCTGGCCTCCCTGCCTCTTAAAGAAGCTCTCTCCCTTGCTCTTGAGCTACCTGTTCAATCCTCCTCTTCCCTACTCTCGCCTTGGGTAAATATTTATGTATTTACTCTGTGTGTGTGTGTGTGTGTGTGTGTGTGTGTGTGTGTGTGTGTGTGTGTGTGTGTATGCTGTACTCATGTGCATGTGCGTGTGCGTGTGTGCGCTCCTATGAGTATGTTATGGAGGCCAGAGGATGAGCCCTACCCTCTTGCTTTCTGTCTTATCCTTGAAACAGGATCTTTCACTGAGCCTGGACTTCACTGTATTTTTGGCTAGGTTGGCAGCCAGCAAGCCCCATGACCCTCCTGTCTCTTTCCTGCCCCTCCCCCATGGTGCTGGGGCCACAAGAGGGCCTGGCCCCACCTGGCTCTTTATAAGTTCTGGGGGTTTGAACTTTGATCTACATGCTTGAGTGTAAGCATTCTTTTGCGCTGAGCCCTTTCCCCAGTTCACCTGTTTTGTCTGTTTGAGACAGGGTCTCTCACTGGCCTGGAACTGGTCAAAAGGCTTGGCTGACTTGCCCAGGATCCACCTGCTTCTGCTTGCCCAGCTCTGGGATACAAGCATGTACAACCTACTTGGCTTTTTTCCTTTTTAAAATTTGGGTTCTGGGGATTGAACTCAGGTCTTCATGCCTGTGACAGCATGCAGTTCCTAAGCGGGACAGTAGGGTGTCTTAGTTTCTTTTCCAATTTCTGTGACAAATATCCTGACAAGTGCAACTGAAGGGAGATAGGGGTTATGTTGGCTCACTGTGCGAGGAGGTACAGTCCACCCATCATGGCAGGGAAGTCACAGCAGCAGCAGTGTGAAGCAGCTGCTCTCATTGCAGGGGTAGTCAGGAAGCAGAGAGCAACGAGTGCATGCACACCAGTGCTCAGCTAGCTTTCTCCTTTTTATACAGTCTAGCATCCCCTACACAGGGAATGGTGCCTCCCAGAGTGGGCTGGGTCTTCCCACATCAATTAACACAAGACAACCCCCACAGCATGTGTACAGGCAGCCAACCGTCTCTAAACAATCCCTTGAGATCTTCCTCTTTCTTCAGGTGATTCTAGACTGTCAAGTGGAAAATTAAAACTAACCATCAAGCCTCCATATTTATTTATATTGATCAGAAAGCTCAGCAAAAAGAGATGGGAGTCCACAGCCTCCCATATCTTAGCTGAGTGCATAATTATTGCTTGCCACCTTATGGCTCCTGGCTTTAATCCTGTTCAGTGAGAGCATCTACCCTCCAATATCATAACAAAGGAAGATGTGGTATCCTCTGTGGCCTGAGCAAGGAAAGGCTTCCAGGAGCTGGTTTCAGAAATGCTGACAAATATTTGCCAAAGGCAGGCACCCATGAGGTGGGCAACAGGCTATTGGTGAGGTTTCCAGGAAGTCACAGAACAGCTGGGGAATCGTGTGGCCCCAGCCCGGGTCCCATACTGAGCAAATGTGCGACAGATTAAATATTTATCTATTGTCCTGTCCACCTCAATAAAGCATCACACTCTTTCATGCTCTTGCCGTAATGACGTTTGTGTGCCTTGGAATGCCGCCCTGGGCCAGCCGATCATATTTAAAGATGTGAAAACATAAAAATCGATATAAAGAAATGAAAAGTCTGTTTCACTGATAAAACATCGTTTATCTTACTTATGGGTACTTCTCAGATTCCTCTAAGTGCCCTTTCAGAGGGCAGCATCAAAGCCAAGACCTGCTTACCTGCAGGCTTCTCAGGGCAGTGGAGTGAGGCAATAATATATGGGGGGTGAGGATAGGGTGCCAAGGAAGAGACTGTTTCTGGGGCTGGCACTACTGGACTCGCTTCCACCCAGAAGCTCCACGTGGGGATTCCTGAGGCTATTTCAGCATTTCAAAGCTCCCAAAGGTTGGGCTGGAGTGTAGAGGGCTTGCCTGGCATACACGAAGCCCTGGGCTCCATCTCCAGCACTGTTTAATACCAGCTGTGATGGAACACAGCTATAATCCCAGTCAAAGTCATCCTTGGTTACATATCCAGTTCCAGACCAGCCAGGACTACTATGTCTAAGATAAAAGTCTGAGAAAAGAACAGATCTTCACCGAGCATGGTGGGGCACTCCTTTAATGCCAGTACTCGGGAGGCAGAGGCAGGCAGATCTCTGTAAATTTGAGGCCAGCCTACAAAGAAAGTGCCAGGATAGCCAAGGCTACACAGAGAAACCCTGTATTGAAAACCAACCCTCCCAAAACAAACAAACAAACAAACAAACAAACAAACAACCTTCACAAAACTCTGATAGGTAAGTGCTTAGTGACCCTTTTTTGGTAGATGTTATGTAAGGTAATATCATTATGAAAATTAAGCATGCCAGTTAGAATGAATTTGGGAATTTTTTTTTTTTTTTCTGAGCCAGGATTTCTTTGTGTAGACGTGACTGTCCTGGAACTCGCTCTGTAGACCAGGCTGGCCTTGAATTCAGAGAGCCACCTGGCTCTGCCTCCGAGTTAAAGGCATGCACCATCACTACCCGGCTCAAATTATTTTCTTTAAATTACATTTATTTATTGTACGTGTGTGGGCATACGTGCCACAGCATGTGTGTGTGAACGTCAGAGGATAACCTGGGGGACTCCGTTCTCCCTTTTCACTATGTTGGTCTTGGTGATCAAACTTGAGTCACGAGGCTTGCCAGCCTGAAAACAAAATTATTTAGCCCACATCTAGGAGTTTAATAAATCAACTGTTCATACCTGTAGGTTCTGCATCCATGCATTCAAACAACAGCAGCTCAAAACCGTGTTGGAAAGGGGTTGGGGGACGGCTCAGTGAGTAGAGGCACTTGCTGCCAAATTTGGCAACTTGAGTTCAATCCCCAGGACCCCGCCTGGTGGGAGGACTGACTCTCACAAGTTGTCCTCTGACTACCACATGGATGCTGTGGCAGGTTCTTCTGTACCTCCTCTATAAATAAACAATAAATAAATAAATATAATGTTTTTAGACGTGCAGGAAAAAACTGTCTCTGTATTAAAGCATAGGAAGACCCCAAATAATACAGCACGGACCTCCTCACACAGCCTATAGTGTCTTCTCAGTAACAAGAGGACCACATGCAGGAAGAGTGTGTAAGATCATATGTAAACACTGCGCTATTTTATATGAGCACTTGAGCATCTGCAGATTTTGATATCTTGGGATAGCCTGCAAACCCCCCCCCCCCCCCCCCCCCCCCCCGTTCAGATCCCTGATGAATGAGCATTCTTTGAGCCACATGGGGAGGAAGCAGGTGTCCTCTGAGGCAACAAGGTTAGGGGCCTCATGGAACACCAGTTCTTTTCCTTTATTTACCCCCACAGACTCCCCCAGGCTGTGGGCTCCCTAAGCCCTTTTCTACGGATAGTAGCGAGATCAGGGTGGCCGGGGAATGGCCTTCTCCGCAGCCTCTGAGCAGGTGGTAACCAGTTGAGGTCACTTTGGGGCTGAAGGTGGGGTGGGCAGAAGCTCTCTTTGCTTTGTAGCCATGTTTGGAAGGGAGGTGAGGGGTGTGTCAGCGTTCCCCACTCGGCAGGAAGGTTTGAAACTTAGTGTTTCCCATTGTTGGTGTGTTACATGCTGTCTTCTACCAAGTGCCCAGATGCCCCTTCTCTCTGCAAGCTCTCTGTACTGTGGCCCTTCTGATCTTCTGCCAGTTCTTCTCCTAACCGAGCTTTCTCCTGCCTCGTGCTGTGTGAAAGGAGGACCCCTCACTCCAGCAGCTGAGATGCAGGTGTGACTCCAGAATGTCACATTTCCACAAACCTCTTTAGACCCCCAAATCTAAATGTGACCACTTCCATGGTTTTTAATATAGTTGTCCTTTTGTGTCCTGGGGATTGGTTCCAGAGCCACCCCCAGATACACAAATTTGTAGATACTCAAATACCTTTTATGGAAGACTACCTAGGTGTTAGCCCACACATGCACAAACCTGTGCACACCTCCTGGATTTTCTCGGTTGGAGACATTGCTGGGATGTTAAGAGCACTTGCTGTTTTTCCAGAGGACCTGAGTTTGTTTCCCAATATCCACATAGTAGTTCACAACTATCTGGAACTTCAGTTCTAGGGGATCTGATGCCTTCTTCTGACATCTGGAGGGTCTGTGTGCATGTGGTGCATATACACACATGCAGACAAAACACTCACATACAAACAAAAAATAAGAACAAATTAAAAAATATTGTTCTTGCCGGGCAGTGGTGGCGCACGCCTTTAATCCCAGCACTCGGGAGGCAGAGGCAGGTGGATCTCTGTGGGTTTGAGGCCAGCCTGGTCTCCAAAGCAAGTTCCAGGAAAGGCACAAAGCTACACAGAGAAACCCTGTCTTGAAAAAAAACCAAAAAAAATTTTTTTTTCTTAAATTTTTTATATAGCCAGGGAGTGTGTCAATCAACCATGCAGTACTGTACCTCAGTGTGGTTCTTCTGTTCTCATTGTTTGCATGACTGTCCTGTATTTTTCAGTAGATCCAAGTGAATCTGATGGGAGAGATTTTATGCATTGTCGGGACTAGAGAAGGTGTGAGGATACATTCCTCTTGCAAGAGTAGGATGGAGCTTCCATCTTAGATTCCTGAGGTGGGGCTGCATTAAAGGCAGCAAGTCTGAAATAGTTTGCTACTTAGGCAGCCTGAAGCCATCTGACCTATGGACTCCATCTAGTCTCATTTTCTGGTGGAAAAATAAATGAGCGCTAATTTGGGGGGCAGGGAGTGGATGATGTATACATGTGCTCTCACGCTGGAGAAGGGTGATTCATATGGGAACCACAATGTATACATGTTGGAGAGTCTAGTTATTGGAAAATTATAGCCCTGGAATTCTGTTGATGTAAATAAGCTTCGATATCCTCTGTAGGGTTAACCAAGCAACCCACAACAAAATGAGCTGATAATGACAATGCTGATTCATAATTAAAAAGTCCCTATGGCAGCAGCTGGAAACTGCTAACAACTCAAGGCTTCGCTGGTGAGCGGCCGATAAAGAAGCTTTCTCCGAGACTTGGGAGTCCATCTGTCCATCTGCACATGGGAGATGTGTCTTTTCTTGTAGCCTGGCAGGCAGCTGGACTTCACAGTATTGCAGGGGATGCAGTAACCTTTAAAAGGCTTTCTTAGTCAATTGCCAATTAGTTGACCTAATTGCGTGCAAAAATGAAACCTTAATCAAATTATACACAATTGGTGTGTGTGTGTGTGTGTGTGTGTGTGTGTGTGTGTGTGTGTGTGTGTGTGTGTTTGTGTGTGGCTCCGCAGTAGAGGATGTTTACTATGTATAAGACTCTGGGTCCCAACCCCACATCATCAGCCACAAGAGAAAAAAATTATACACAATTTACCATTATGTTCCAAAGGAAGCTTTAGGAAATTCAGTTCCAGGAGCATGAGATGCTTCTGATGAGATGTCTCCAGTTCCTGTGCTGAGGACGCTGCTTTCAACCTTTGGGCTGGGGTTTCCTCCCGACCTCAAGGAGACTAGAGCTAGCATCTGGATGAACAAAGCACTCAGGTTCTCATTTTTAAAAGTGTGCAAATCGTCCATGAGAAACAGTTTAGAAGATTTAACACTGTTCATTTAATATCTCATGGAAGACAATCTCTAAGATTTAACACAATGAAAAACATCGCATAGGCGAGTATATATAATAGGATATCTATATTGGAAAAAAGCACAGCAAAGATTTCGTATGGACATTCAGGCTTTATTTGCACAGAGTATTTCTGGAATCATGCAGAAGAAATGGATCAAGAGAGTCATCTCCATGGAGGGTGGAGACTGATGGGGAAGAGGCGAGATGGGTACTTAGGGTTTCTATTAGACATCATTTCTGCTTTTTGAATTCTGTGTTACTTATGGATCAGCTATTAACAAGGATGATTAATTGAGGTGGGAAGACTCACCCTAACTGTGGTGGTGCCATTCCATAGGCTGGGGTGCCAGACGAAATAAAAAATCAGCAGGCTGAGCGCCAGCATTCATCTCTCTCTGTTTCCTGCCTGCAGGTGACCACGGGCTCACAGGGGCTCCTGCTGCCTTCCCACCCTCCCCGTCTCCCGTACCCTCCACACCCTCCCGCTGTGAGCCTGAGTGATGCTTATCTCAGTTTTTTCTTTCCTCTATTTTCCTAGGAGAGGAAGACTCTTTGATTACTTATAATCATGATGCTTCTTTCTTTTTCAAAACCACGGACATGTCTTAAGTATGTGATTCTAGAATTGGAAGGAAAACACCCATTTCCAGGAAACAACAGGGTTATAAAACCAGACACAAGCCTGGGGACTCTGGACTGAGGCAAAGACCTTAGTCCCAACGCCCAGTTGCTGGGTATGCTGACATGCTACTAAGAAACTTTCCTAGTTCTGATGTGGTTTGCCACTGTAGACAGTACAGAACCCTACAGGAGTGCTCTTAGGAAAGGCACTGGGTACTAATGGCTTGAGCATCAGGGACAACAAGGCTCGATCCCAAGAGCCAAGTGTGTTCAAGTGGATGCAGACCTCTTACGACATCAGTGCTGCTCCCAGAGGCCAAGCAGCTCCTAATCTCAGTTTCCTACCAGGAATTGAAAAGAGCACGAGACCAACATTAATCCTAGTGAAAAATATGATATTTCATTGATTATGCAAAAAAGAATTCTGTTCGTACACACAGATCAACGTAAGACAGTACATTGCCTTCACATCGTAGATGCTCACAGTTCAGAGAAACAATTCCTAGGACAAAGCAGCCAGGGAGGTGCAGAGTGGATCCAAAGGTTCTGGGTTCTGAGCTGCCCTGGATGGTCCGTACAAAAAGAAACAAGAGCACTTGGAATGTTGTGGAAAGCCATCTTGGTGAACCCTCAAACTAGGGAAAGCTTTACTAGCTGTTTCAGTTCGAGTGGAAAACATCCCCCACAGGCTCAGTTTGAACACTTGCTTCTCAGTCGGTGGCACTGTTTTGAAAAACTGTGAAATCTTTAGGAGGTGGAATCTCGCAGGAAGGCCTTTGGGTTTGATAGTTCAGACCCACTCCCTGTCTGTTCTTGCCTTGTTCTGACATGATGTGAGGTGAGGGAGCCCGGCTGCATGCTCTTCCTACCATGGCATCTCCTGCCACCATGCTTTGCCTTCCACGATAGGCTGTGTGCCTTTAGACTGGGAGCCCAAACAAGCCCTTCTTCCCTTGAATGGCTTTGGTTATTATGGTTATTTTGTTCCAGTGAGAAATGTAACTAAGACAAGGGGTAACAAGGTGGTCACACGCTTCTGGAGGAGGCAAGCCAAGCTGGCATCTCCCTGGCACATTTATAAGAGTTCTGTGAGGACAGCAGTAGCACAGGTCATCATCCCAAGGCCTTCTCAATTGAAGAGCACAGGGCCAAGGACCGTGCCTGCAGCTCTGTCTCTGAGGGTATCCCCCACATGTTAAGCACATTAGTATCCAGCTCCCCCACCTGACCCTCTCTGTACCCATCAGCCCCTTTGTTTTCTCTACAGGACCTAGATGCAGACTGGCACAGCAGAACTTTCCTTCAAAGTCAGGTTTGCATGAGGAGATACATAACCAGCAGCCCTTGAGCCACCCGAGTGAGACGAGATGCTGAGCTTCGGTTTCAATGACTGACATTTTCCTCGCCTGGAATTAGCCAGTAATTGCATGTGGGCAGACTTAGCCAGAATGGTCTAAATGACCAATTAGAAGGCAAAAAGGAGGTCCTTTTTTTTTTTTTGAAAGTTCAAGGGTCCCCGTTGACGAGCCCTACTTCTCAGGCGATGCTCCAGTGGGTCTGTGCCCAGCTCTGCCATGCGTGAGTATACCCTACATTTGCCTAACGATAATGAATTGAGTACTTATTTTGCAGGAAAATATAGGGCACATCCATTACATGCAATCAAGCAAAAAGGCTGCGAAATGGGCACTCTATTAATTCCAAACAGAACCCTTCCCAAATGTCATCCTGCAACCGAGCGTGGGCTTATTACCAATCTGAAGGAATTAAGGGTAATTTTCATTTGTACAAAGGATTTGAGGGACGTGGCTACCGCCACACACACAGTATTAATTGAGTTAAATTCAATTTGGTAATTTTAGTGCAACTCACCCAGCCCTGACCTGGCCTGCCCTAGGGTGAGATCAGAGTGTCTTGTCTGCTGGAGGAAGCAGGTATATGCAGGTAAGGCAGGTCTCCGCAAGCATGTACGCACTTTAGGATACACACAGAATGGCGTACAGTTGACTAGTTATTGACCAGTTATTAACCAGTAAGTTGCCCAAAGAGGAAAAAATACATGTTAACGAGTAGCAAATCTCTGCATCTCTGGGCTTCAGTTTCCTCGTCTATAAAAGGGGAGAATGACATCTCCTTCAATGGAGTTTGAGGCTAGTGAACTTGAGCACAGCAGAGACCTCCCTTAGTGTGAGGACTAACTCTGATCTTTATTTTTATGCTCGGGGGGGGGGGGGGGGGCAGCCTCTAGGCTGTGCTGACTCCCATAGCACACATAGGGACATCTGGAGCCTCAATTTGAATGGGGACTATTTCCCAAGTCACTGCTAGGTCAGTCCCCTGGGCCTACAGATGTGGTTAGCCCACTGGGTTAGTGGTCATTTCCTTACTGATTTTAATGTCCACTATCTCTGGGTGGTCGCTGGGCTTGTGGGAGAGTGTAGAGCAAGAGACAGGAGCAAGCAGGGCAAGGCAGTTGGGAAGCTGGTCCAGATGGCCTGCAGCGAAAGAGGCCGGGCATCGGCAGGCAGCCCGGGTCCTCACTCCACATTCCGGTACTTGGTGAAGAGGTTGTATAGCACTCGCAGCGTGGACTTCAGGTCACAGTTGACAATGTCTGTGGAGAGACAAAACTCGTCAGTGGCCTCTGTAGGCCACACTCCGAAGCTAGCACCGATGGTCCCCTGCCATCCATCACTCATCCTCATCTACCCACTATGGTCCTCGGATGGGACTCATGCCATCAGGGGCAGGTGCGTGTGAAGGATGGGTAGGTGGTAGTGAGAACTCAGAACAGGCAAGCGATAAGGGAAGAAGGGGTCAGGAACTAGGATTTCAGTCCCATAGAAATCAGGCTGTCACCCCAGAGTGTGACTTCACCATGGACATAGCGGCTTCAGGTGAGAAGGGTCTTGGCCTTGCTAAGTCTGGTCTCATCTGTCTCTAAGGTGCCTCTCCCCTGCCTCCACCTTCACCACAGTGCTACCTGTGCTTGTGAAGAAGGGGACACTTGAGCTGGGTGTGGTGTCACGTGTCTTTAATCCTAGTAGTTGGGAGGCAGAGGCGGAGGATCTCTGAGTTTGAGGCAAAGAAGAGGAGGAAGAGGAAGAGGAGGAGGAAGTTTAAGGTGACAAAGACACTTAGGCTAGTCAGAGTAGGATAGAGGCCCTTCCATAAGGGAGGCCCCTGTGGGGCACAGGCTGCACAGGGCAGAGGGAGGAGGCTAGGAGCGAACTGTCTTCCTCCCACCCGCTCATCCATCCATCTCCCAGTCACCCACTTCTCAGGGTGCCCCTGTACTCTGCAGGCTCCTCCACCTTCTTCCCCCCGTTTTTCCTCCATGAGCCATGCTTTGAAGAACTAGAGCAAACAAAGGAAGAAGAAAAGGAACTCTGCTCTCTAGGAATGCACACGAAGGCAGTACAATCAGGAACAGCAACCCCCCCCCCCCCAAACAACGTAAGGGTAGCGGATGCTGCTACTGAGGGAAGTCAGGACAGCAGGTCAGGACAGCCCTTAGAGAGGGAAGTTGGGCGGGGAGAGGACTGTGCTGTGGAACAGAGGGCACAGGGCATATGGGAGAATCTCATTCCTCCTGTCCTGACCTAGGTTGGGGATTCATCTCTGCGCCTGTGTCATTTTACAAATAAAAGTGGTATTTAAAGGTCTAAGTGTGTAGGTCACATGAGGCAGGTGACTTAAGACCACAGCTGACACGGGCTCCAAGACGGGAGAGACGGCACAGAGCCACTGGGGCGAAGGTGAGACTATGACCAAAGTTCCATCACGACAGCAGAGCGGGAGGTCGGAGCCCCTGGGGGGTTGGGTGGCGGTTCCCTTGGCCTTGAGGCTGCTGCGGCTGAGGCTGCAGCTCCAAGTCACATGTACTGAGGCCCGGACTTCAAGCACTAAAGGGCAGCAAGCTGAGGGTCCCGAGCTGCAGTCAGTTTTAGAGTTCCCTCATGTCTGATTCTGCTATCCTGGTTGCAAACCAACCCTGTTCTACTCCAGCTGTGTCCAGATGCACACCAAAAACCCTTGCTGATAGAGAACAGGCTACTGGGACATCTGGAGAGACACAGAACCCAGCATTTCCCTTTGGCCCCCCATTTCAGTCTCCATTTGAGACCCCAGCAGGTGGCCGAGCCCTGTCATGGTACCCTGCTTGTGATACCCCAAGTCCCATCAGAATCACCTTCTTCCAGGTGCAGCTTTATGGAACCTGACTGATTCTCATTCTCTCTACTCATGCAGGGCCATGAGCAGCTAGGGAAAGTGTTCACAGCACAGTGAACAGACAGAAGCAGGAGGCTGTGGACTGACTGCACCCTCGGGTAGCTCTGGAAAGGCAGGCATACATGGGAATTCATCTGTTCTCCCCCCCCCCCACTTTATAACGTGTTTCATATGTGTACCTGAATGTTTGTATGTACACCACATGTGTGCAGGGACCCACAGAGGCCAGAAGAGGGCACCAGAGTCCCTGGAGCTGAGTTATACATGCTTGTGCTGCCTGATGCGGGTGCTGGGAACAAAACCTGGGTCCTCTGGAAGAGCAGCAAGTGCTCTAAACCACTCAGCCCCTGTCTACGCCTGTTAAAGCCAGGTGAGCTCTGAAGTTGAAGGGGAAAGCCAATGTTCAGCATGGGAGGACACTTGCACTGGGCATTTTCTTTCAACTTAATGCCCACTATGTTTTGATGTCCATCTCCACTGCCTCATGAGATCCCAGGGGTCCATTTCTCTGACCGTTATCTTACTGGTAAAACTGGGCAACAACTTTATGAAGGATGCCTCGAACACATTAAGGACACCTGGTTTCCTTTCAATTCTCCCACCTTTGCTCACCAACAGAGCTATTATCGCATACAGTTATGTCATGTGCACGCTGCACAGCAGCAGGAGTCGCCATTCACCAAAAAGGCCTGCTTCCTTAATTGCGCCAAGTGGATTCAGACAGATGTAGGGACAAAGTGGTGACTGCTTAGCACATGTTCTCACCAAGGAAGCCAACTACTGGCCATCTAGGCTGACCCCCCCAGGCTGATAGCAGAGTACTGAGGACAGAGCTATCTCAGCAGGGGGAAGGTTGTGGGTGCCTGGGAATCTACAGAGACTGGGCGCAATGGAAACAGAGTCCACCAAAGCCCCGGATGAATGAGCTGTGAGATGAGCGACTCGCACTCAGTGTGCCTATGTGGCTGGTCCAGGACCAGTCCCTGGGAACACACAGTCAGAACTGTGGGCCTCTGGGTCAGAGCCCATCAGCACTGGCTGTCTAGTGGGCTGGGGCTAAGGAGAACTAGGTCAGAGCCAAATAGCTCTAGGAGCAAAGAGCCCTGGGCCCAGGGAGAGGGTTCCTTAGCTCCTCTTCCTTCTCCTGGGAACCAGGGTCTCCACCTAATCAAGAACCATCCATCCTGAGGACATCAGAGGCACACCTTTATTATTATTATTATTATAACATTCATCTATCTGTGTGTGTAGGATTAGAAATCAGAAGACAACTTTAGGGAGCAAGATCTCTCCTTCTACCATTTGTGCTCCAGGGAAACTCAGTTGTCAGGCGTGGCCGTAAGAACCTTTGTCTAATGAGCATCTTACCAGCCTCTTTCCTTTTTTTTCCTAATTAAAAAATTTAAATGATTTATTTATTTTTATTTCATGTCCATTGGTGTTTTTCCTGCATGTATGTCTGTGTGAGGGTGTTGGATTCACTGGAGTTACAGACAGGTGTGAGCTGCCATGTGGGTGCTGGGAATTGAACCCAGGTCCTCTGGAAGAGCAGCCAGTGCTCGTAACCACTGAACCATCTCTCCAGTCCCTCTTTTTTTTTTTTTTAAATAAAAATAATTACCAAATAGTATCTCTGTTTGTGTATCTTTTACATAATGGTTAAATCAATGTAATTAGCATGCCTATCACTGGTTATTTCCTTGTGTTAAGAACATTCAAGAATTGTCTCACTGACCTGCTCCCCTGCATCCCAATCTTCTGGTGAGCATCACCCCACTTTTGATCTGTGCACATGGCAGAGACGGTGTGATATCTGTCTTTTGCATCTGGCTTATTTCACTTAAGATCGCATCCTCCAAGGCTATGCACGCTGTCACAAACAATAACAATTAAACCTTTTTTATGGCTGAATAGTATTCCATAGTTCCTATCTGTCCATCCATCAACAGACACAGGCTGATTCCATCTTCTGGCTGCTGTGACTCCACCCGCAGTGAACAGGCAATGGAGGTGAGTCTCTACCATACTCAATTCATGTCCTTTGGATATATACTCAGTAGTGGGACTGCTACTGTATAGAAGCTCCGTTTATAATTTACTGAGGACTACCCCTGACCATTTTCCATAGTGGTAGTACTGATGGACAATTCGGCCAACAATGTGTAAGGACTCTACCGTGGTTCATCTTAGAGTTCTCTCCTGGCCTTTCTTACACCTCACTACACTGACGTTCTTACAGCTTGTCAGGATGGTTGTGATGATGTGGGGGCTCCTGGAATGGTCTGGAAGGATCTTCTCATCCCAAGATCACCAGTTCAATGTCTGCTACATTCCTTTCGCCAAGGGAATGTGTATAGCTTATGTAAAGCGTAGGATGGAGACTCTTGTGATATTTTGCTTGCCATGCAGAGTGTTAGAGATCCCCAACAACATCAGATGAAGACAGTGTTCCAACACGGCTGTGGCCATCCCCCCTTGCCCCTGCGGTTTCTATGGCTCCATGCCTTTGTGATGACTGGAGTTGGAGGAAGCTGTCGCTGTCAGCTCTGTACACTGTGATCCAGGGCTATGGGGGAGGAGGCTGGGGCAACTTTCATGTTTTTGGCTACAGACCAAGCCTATCCATGTTGAGCTGACCAGGGGAACTGCCCAGCCGTCAGCTGATGCTCCCCACACAGCCTGTCTCAGCCCCCCCAGCCCCCCACCCCCTGTGGTTTGCATATGCCACCAATCTGCTGGCTGTCCACAGTTTGATCCTGCTGACTGCACTGGGCTTCTCCTGAGTCCCAACCTGCCTGGCACACTGGGATCTTGACCATATTGGATGATGAGTCCACTTGAATGGTGGGAGCAGTAAGGCATATGCATTTGAAGACACATACCCCTCAATAACAAACTGCCAGCCTTATACTGATTCTTTTCTCGTTTCTCCTCTTTGATTTTCCTCCTCTCCCCTCCCTTCCTCTCCTCATCTCCCTCCCTTTCCTCTCTCACCCATACTGGGTATTAAACCGAGGTCCTATACAAGTGATCTACCACTGAGCTATATCCCCAGCCTTCACTTTACATGTTAGTTTGAGACAGGGTCTCACTAAATTGCCCAGGGTGACCTTGAACTTGCTATGTAGCCCAGGCTGGCCTGGAATCACTCTCTAAATTCCAGACAGGCCTTGAGCCTGCAACCCTCCTACTTCAGTCTCTCCTGTAATGGGTTTCCTCACCCGGCATTTCAGCCCCTCCATTGGCTATGGATGTGATGCTCACCCTCAGCTTAAGCTTGTCAGAGCACGGAGAGGCTCTGAAGGCCAGGTGGCAGAAGCCTGAGACATAACACAGGGCATTATAGAGCTCTGAGGACCCCTGACCTCAGAATCTTGCCAGGAGAAATGTCCCCATCATGGTGTTTCGATCTGGTGACATCCTCACAGAATTCGTCACAATGTCTGCAGCGTCACATCTCCCGGGCAGAAGCACGGAAGTGAGAGGGAACGCTGGGAGCTGCTGCTCACAAAGTCCAGTTTCACAGAGCCCCACAGCAGCCCCCCTTTACGCACTGGAAATTTTCTGCATGGGCACGATGCCCAGGACAACAACAAATAAGATACATGTGTTTTTCCACTGCCATTGCTCAGGAAGTTTCAGATTAAGTGGGTCAATAATCACATTCGAAACCTCTCTCTATACCCAAACAGTCCTATAGATTGACACCGGGAAAATCCTCCTTGTCTAAAGGGAAACAATGGTGCAGACACCAACGTATCAGGACAAGTCTTTCTAGTCTGCAGGTTGGAAGTTTCCATGAAGCAGTTCAAGGAGCCAACCACAGAAAATGAAGCTGGGGCTGGAGAGATGGCTCAGTCTTTAAAGGCTAGGCTCACAACCCCAAATACAGGAAACCGAAGCTGGGGTTCTCCAAGCCAGGTGCTGGGGCTGCTGCGGGACGCTAGAGCTCATCCATAGGGGCATCAGAATAGAGAATCTTGTCTTGCCAGGAGAGTGCTCCCAGGAGCACCTTCACTCCAGAGGTCCTCCCTTAGAAGTAACCATGGACACGAGACAAGGTGGGAATGAAAGGGAGTAAAGCATTGAGCTTTGTCCACTGGCGCTGATAGTATCCAGTCCTGCAGGAGTCACAAACTAAGGTCCCTGTCCCTGGCTGGGCCTGTGGCTCATTCCTTCATTCTGATGTCAATCACAGTTCTTGCCAGTCTTTCTGTTGTATTCTGACTGTCCTTGGGTCCATCACACTGCTCCTTATTGCACCCAGACAGAAAAGGGACCCTCCTTCAGCCACGCAGCCTCCTGCTGGACCCTGTCTGGACCACTCTCTCATGACTCTCCTGCTATGTGGGCAGCTAGTGATGCTGCCCTTCCTCTGCTTGGCGGCAGGAGCCTTGAGGGCAGGGGTGGTCTTGCCTTTACTGTGAACGATGATGTGCAGGGTTCCAGGCTGCCTAGACAAGTGCCAGCCCTGTGGGTGCAGGGTCTGGAAGGCAGATCTTGGATTGGAGGCAAGAAAGCAACACGGTGTAGGAGCCACAACCTCTGCTTGTCCCCATGCCTTTCAGTGACCAGGAAGGTGCAAGCACAAGGCTCTGTGGCTGGCCTTCTGGGAGTTTCAACATGACGGACATTATCTGCAGCCCAATGTCAACTTTGACAGCATTGATTACATGGAAAACTTCAGCGAGTGACACAAAGAGTGTGTACCAGGATAATGACCAACAGTGACATGCCTCCCACTGGCAAACACACACACACAGCCACGCATAAACACTCCAGGTGTGCCCGAGCATTCTCTTCTGGTTTTGTTTCCTCCTGATCTCATACAGTCAACCTTCTGTATCCATGGGCTCTGCATGTGTGGACTCAGACAACAGTGTGTAGAGAATATTTTTAGGACTTTTCCAGGGCTGGGGAGATGGCTCAGTGGTTATGAGTGTATGGTGCACAACCATGAGGACCTGAGTTCATATCCCCAGCAATCTGGGAGTGGTCTTGTAAGCTATGGGAGGATTGCTGTAGCTTGCTGGCTGCCAGCCTAGCTGAGAAAAATTAAACAACACCCCCCCCCCAAAAAAAGCTCCCAGTTCAGGGAGAGACCCTGCCTCAAAGGAATAATGTGGAAAGTGATAGAGGAAGACCCTCAATGTCCTTCTCTGGCCTTTGTGTGTACATGGGTACACACACACACACACACACACACACACACACACACACACACACAGAGAGAGACAAAGACAGAGACAGAGACAGATAGACAGTGCATCTGTATTGAACAGGTCAAATTTTCCCCTTGTCATTATTTCCTCAACAAGGCCACATAACAACTCTTTCCCTAACATGTGGCAATAGATGTAATCAGCTGTGCACAGGTGGCTGAATGCATGTGGGAGAGTGCCTGGATTCTATGTACATACTGAATTATCTTACATAAGGGACTCAAGCGTCCTTGGACTCTGGTATCCTTGGAGGGCTTTAGAACCAACTGGCCATATATACTGAGACCTTACTATACTGGTCGCCTAGACCCCATAAATGAAACTCCCACCCCACTGTCACAGACCCAGGGAAGGGCAAAGTACCTTCTGGCCGGGGTTTAGGCTTTTCCAGCCCTCCATCTTGCATGAGCTCAAAGGCAAAGGAGACATTCAGGACCTGGCAAGAAAGATGCAGTGGATAAGTCATTGTATACCTCCTGGACCCCGGGACCCCAGGATCCTGAGAGCCCATGATTCCAGGACCCTAGGACCAGTCCCTGGGAAGCTTAGGAGCCTAACAACGTAGCTGTGGGCCTGAGGCTGAGCCTATCTGTGGCTAAAGAAATGGCTTGGTTATGCTGAGAGTGGCCGTGCTGATCTTAGCACTACCATAGGGGCTCTTTCTGTCCCATCCCAATCTTGCATCAATTGACAAGGCCTTCAAACTCATGGATAAGAGAGCATCCATTTGTTAGGGTCAGATGGCAGGGCATATTCAAGGGGACCTCTGCCTTGGGCCAAAGGCCTTTTGCTTAGTCAAGGAGGATAATGGCTGCTCCCGAGGAGATGCAACACCAGGATAGGCCAAAACCAAACCAAACCACCCAGTTGTTTACGAAAGGGCTGCAGAGGTACTCAGCTCAATTTCTAGCAGCATGCACACACACATGTAGGCATGTACTACTGTATTGATGTAAGTATGAGGCTTCCCTATAATGTAATTTCCAGGCCAGTCTGGACTAGAGTATGATCTTTGTCTCAAATGCTCCCCTTTCTCTCACCAAAACAGAAAAGAATCAGGGGCTGGAAAGATGGCTCAGCAGTTAAGAGGACCTGAGTTTTGTTTTTAGCACCCATGTGGCTCGCAAATGCCAGCTCCAGGGCAGTTAAACACACATGTGTGCACACATACACATAAAAAAGAACCCGTCTGGCCATGGGCCTCAGGGCTAACTGGCTCTGTAGCCACCTTCCCTGTCATCTCTGACAGAGACGAGGCTGCCTGTTTATCTGCAGAGCACATGGCTAGGGAAGCAGGGACAGGCAAAAGGCAAGGAACAGTATTTGTTCAGCATGCATGGAGTCTGCAGGTGGCTCGTGCCAAGTCCAACTGTTTCTAGAAAGGCTCCATCGCCAACCAGCGAAGGCCTGGCCAGGAGGCCACCTCCATCTCTTCCTAGACAGGCCCAGTAGAGATAAGCAGGACATGGGCTATGGGCTTCCCCAAGGCCCCTCCCCCCTTACCTTCTGTTCAAAGCTGTCCGGGGTCAGGAAGAAGCTGTGCAGGGGGACAAAGTAGCCCTCCAGGAGCCCCATGAGCAGCACCAGGTAGACCCCATCTGCAAACTGCAGGGAGAGGCAGGTATCAGCATGAGCCTCCTTCATCACTCTGACATCAACCCACCCAAGGCCACCTCAGTAGGCAGGTTGCTGGGTGAGTGGGGAGCACCCCTGGGGAGGCAATGTGGCAGCTGCCTTGTGTGTTACCAGGGTTACTCCTCAGCTAATCCTGTGGAATAGACAACAAACTGCTGTACCCCTACTCTATAGGTGAGAAAAGTGAAGTGCAGAGAAAGGCCACCCTGACTATTGGAAGGGACACCATTGAATCGAAGTGTCAGGGGAATGATAGATGATGGGTGATAGATGAGTGACATGAAGGTCCTCGGTACTTTTGCTTTTGGAACAGCGAACACGGTGGCATCAACTGGACCTGGCTTCTTGCTTGTGCGTCCCTTCCTTGGGGTTTCAGAGGCAGACCAGTGTGGCGGGTAGAAACTCAGGTTCTGAGTCTAGCCCTACTTGCTAGCTGTGGGACCTGCCTGTCTCTGCACCTCATTTTCCTCACCTGTAAAGTGGGGGTACAGCAGTGTGGTGTCTGTTCCATGGGGCTAGCATGAGGACTATATATAACGTGTATAAAGCACTTGGGACCTGCTTGGGATGTAGGCAGCACTTACTTAGCATTACTGCCTTTGCTGTCTGGAAAATGACGAAGTGACTGGGATTCTTGCTGACCAAACAGAACTCTATTAAGGACCATGGAAAGGAGCTTGAGACCTGGTTCTTCCAGAGAAGTAGAGCTACTGGGGTTGGGAAACTGAGCCAAAGGGCCAGACTCTTGGGCTAAGTACAGAGTGCTTTGTTCTAGGGAGGCGAGTTGCGTATCCTGGGAGATCAGGGCAGTGGAAGGACTCAGTGTTAAGGTGAACATATGTTGCAGTCAGAGGCTTATCTGCTATCTTAGCACCCGCAGAGGATGCTGGGCCACCACACATGTACAGATTACGGATGTTAGGGTTCACAAGCTACCCCTCCTGCAGTGGTCCTATTAGGAGAATGGAATGGACTAGGCTGCTAGGGTCTGGGTCTGGAGCATCTTCATTAAGCTTCCTAGAATGATGCAGACGACACACAGGGCCCAGAAGGAACTGGAGTAGCTCCTCTATAGTCTCCTGGGTCACCTCAGGCAGGTGAAGCCTGTGAACGGCATTCCATGCCACCTGTGTGGGTCCTGGAGAGCAGAGCTGTCTGCACTGAGGAATACAATCAAGCCTGGGTCTGCCTGCCTGTGGCTGGAGTAGGCTAAGGAGGGATGCAAGCAATCTGTGAGCCAGGAGGGTTAGGATGATTCTGCTCAGAGGGAAAGATGGGTGGTGGCTCCCTGTCTGCTGGGTGGAACCTGTGGACAGATGCCAGAGTGCCAAGCAGCACCCTCTGGCACAGCAGCCTTGGCCCTGAGTCAAGGGGAATTTCCAGAGAGCATTCTAGCTGCTTTTCTATAATGTTCCAGATTGTCCCAGAGTTCAGACACACAAGAAGAGAGCTCCATGAAGACTGGAGAGGACTCTATAGACCATAGGAGGTGCTCACACTCATTGAACGTCAGTCAGCAGCAGTTCACTCAGAATGAGAGTCTGGGGGAGTTGGGGTACACAAACTACAGATTAGTTATTAAGTACTAAGGTAGAAAACGATGTAGCAGGTTCTAGCCAGAGTCCAGTAGATGCTACCTTGGTGGCCTCTTTTACCACCATAGTGGGGCTAACAAGACAAACGCCAGAAAGTGTCTCCTAGGGAGTGCTGGGGTGGGCAATGGGTGGTCTGGATGACCTACAAACCATTTGCTTGGTACTTTGCAAGATCACCAATGCCAGCCTGGGTGGAGGAGGGGCTCAGGATGCCCCAGCACTGGCTGAGGAGCTATTGGCAGTTGATGGCTGCTGGTGGGAAAAGAGTCAGTTTTCTTCAGAGGTGTGGCTCTTGGGTAGGCTGCCTCTGAGCCAGTGGACGACCCTATACCCATGTGCACATGGACAGCTCTACTTGGACTCAGTAGGTTATAGAAGAGGAGGACATAAAGTTAGGAGAAGGGTGGGGGTGTCTGGGAGGAGCTGGGAAGAGGGAGTAGGGGTGGACATGATCTAAATATATTATACAAACAAATGAAATTATCAAAGACTAAAACAATGTCAAAAGCCCGATGTCCTTCCAAGAAGGGATGAGTGTTAAAGGCTGTGTTAAAAGGGGCTGAGGGGATGGGCGGGGAAAGCAGGGTGACTGTCCTTTAGCCATGTGACAGGCCCATCTTAGTTGCTCGAAACCAGCCAACATCACTTCATAATTCCCCTCTAAACAGATGAATACAGGGGACCGATGCTAAAACTGCCTGCATCTAATCAGCGGACAGTGGTGACCCAGGACAGTGGACTCGCTCTGAAGAGACACGAGGGAGCCATTCAGAGGTGGAGAGTGAGCTTGGCCAAGTGCTGTGTGTCACATGTAGAACAGACAGAATTCTTTCCTGCAACTTCTCTAAAAGGAGCTGGGGAAATAATCCCACCTAGTTCACGTCTCTGAGTCGCTCACATCTCACATCCCATCCCTCTGTCTGGAAAGCTTTGGGTCCCTGGAACTGTCACTCACCTGCGTCTCCAGTTCTGTGACCTCCAAGTTCAGTTTATTCAGATGCTTGTTTACGAATGTGATGAGCGTCTAAAAGAGAAGTGCAGAGGCACTCACATGGAGGTCTTTACGTGTGAAAGGGCCCTGGGGCCCTGGGAAGAGGCTCTTAGGTAGGTAGCCCACATGGCTGAAAGGGACAGGGAGCCCTGGAGACAGGATGACAGGTGGAGTATCTGATCTGGGGTCAGGGTGGGAGAAGGGAATTAAGAAGCGGGTAAGAGGCAAAATGACCATCTGGGTCCCTCTTGTCGATCCCTGCTTTGGTACTATATCCTGTGCCCAGGGAGTTGAAGAATTCCGTGTGAGGAGCAGAGAAAGCTGAAGTCAGCATGGGTGGGAAGACAGGGTAGGCATCCTGCTGGGAGCACAAGGGCCCTGGATGACCAACCAGTGACCGAGAGGGAGAAGATGTCAGGACACCCCAGGTGCAAGCTGGCATTTCTTCATGCACTGTGGGGTCCTAGCCCTCGCTGCCCCCAGATACCATAGGCCTACCTTCTTGACCACGTTGAGCTTGTCTGGTGCATGGTCAAACAGTGTGTCAAAGGCATCACGTTCTGAAACAGGGAAACACACACAATGCAGTGCAGAGCAGGGCTGCTGGAAGCCATGTGGTCGGCTACCATAGGGAATCTCTGGTTGATTCTCATCCCAAGGTCCCTGTCTCTGTGTGTCCACCAGGTGACACATATTTCTAAGCAGGCTGACCTCGGCTTGGTCCTTTCTCTTCACTTCTATCCCATCATATTCCAGTGCAGTCATAGTTCTAAAGTGTTCCTAACATTCTCTGGTCATTTGTTATCCAAATAGCAAATTGGTTTGGCTAATTTTCACGACAATTATCCTGGTAGAGGCAGAGGTGAGGGCACAAGGGCCCAGTACCTTCCAAGATAGAACAAGAGTCTCTTTCTGGGGGTTCCAAGTCTGCCAACCCCTCTGTGCCTCAGTTTCCCCTTCTATAAAACATCATCTGAAAGATAAGTCTTAGCCAGGGTGTGTGATAGGTATGAGCGACATGGATTCTATAGACTTCAACAATGCTCTCCCAATGCAGATTTTAGCATAATCAAAATATTTCATGAGATCACTAAGAATCAGGCAGAGAGCACATAGCCAAGCCATGCTCCTGGCAGGGATACTTCTTGCTGTGGTGCCAGATTCCCAGAACCAGAGGTGCCCTAGTGGAAGGGTGTGGAGACAGGGGTGGGGAAAGTTTCCAGAAGCAAGCTGGGCTGGGGAGCATCTGTGACCTAAGGCCAGCCTTTTCCACTTGACACTGACGGGCAAAGCTACGACTGCTAGGAAGCAAGTGTGTGTGCACGTGTGTGTGTGTGTGTGTGTGTGTGTGTGTGTGTGTGTGTGTGTGTGTGTGTGTGAGATTTCTGACTCTTGAAGATTCTACACACAAGCCTGAAGTTCTGGGAGATGGGAGCTGTGATGGGGACTAAGAGGGAGTGAGGCAGGGGACTATCTCCCAAGTGTGTTCAATCTCTTCCTAAACTCCCATGCCAGGCACAAGGTAAGTCTGCTCTGCTGGGGCCAGATCTGTGTTGATGAGTAAGTGTTCTGCATGCCACTAAGCTGTCCCTCCCCGATTAGCCAGCGTGTCCCCAAGTGGGGGCAGACAGATCAGAAGACAGAACCAACTAGCTTCAATGAGACCACCAGAGCCAGACAAGCGCACAACACTCACCATGTCTTCCGGAAAGGGCTCTGGAAGAAAAGGAGAAGGAATTCAGTTATATAGTAGGTTTGAGTTTGGGGCTAACCTGGGCTACATGAGGAGCAGAGGCTGAAGATGCTTAGCCAGGAGAGCCGAGTGACCAGCGAAGGGTTTCACTGTCTAGGTCTGTGGCCGACTGCCTGGAGGTGGGCTTTGTCTTGCTCCTGGTTATCCTGTGATGCCCCCAAGTGACACCTGCCATTGCTCCAGGAGTGTCTCAGAGAGGACAGGGACTGGAACCTCACTCATAGGCAGAGCAGCAGTCATGCTCTAAGAGCATAAGCACCAGAGACAGGTGACGGGTCACATGGTCTTAGACTAAGTTCTCCTGAGGCCCTTCCTTCCACCCTTTTTGGACGCTGTGTGACTCCAGGAAAGCTCTCGGACCTCTCTAGTCTCTGGATCTCTTAATTTCTAAAATGAAAATAATGGGTGCTCTGAGCATTAAGCATCTAGAAAGACTTTATTGTAATTTCTAGTGCGTAGTAAATATCCTAAACATTAAAAAAAAACTTTATTGCACTTTTGTGTGTGTGTGTGTGTGTGTGTGTGTGTGTGTGTGTGTAAGTCAGAGCACAACTTTCAGGAACTGGTTATTTCCTTCTACCATGTGGGTGCTAGGGAATTGAACTCAGGCTTGGGAGCAAGCACCATTATCTGCTGAGCCATCTCGCTGGCACCCCTGCTTTTCTCAGTAGGATTCTGGTTCTTAAGAATTTGAGGATATGCGTCATTCATTTGCACACCTAATCCCCACTAAATGCCCATCTGTGTGTGGTTTGCCTACACAGAATGGTGAAGCTGGAGATGCCAGCTAGACGGACTATCCTGCGGTTTCCTTCATCGCCCTGGGGTGGGGGTGGGGGCGGTCTCTGCTGCAGCAGTATATAGCAAAGAGCTGTAAAACTGTACTGGGCTGCTGTTAGGAGGCTTTCACTCTGTAGCAAAGGGCTGCACGAACTGTACTGGGCTGCTGCTAGGAGGCCTTCACGCATGCTTACGTTTTTGTGGCAGAGAAAGGGGGACCATAGGAAGCATAACACACAACTGCAAAGAATGTTTCAGAATCTTAAACCTCCCTTCCCCACCCCCATAGAGCCAGCAGTGTCTCCCAGGCCACTCCCTTCTTTGGTCTGTTCTTTCCAGGAGAGGAAACAGTGGGCACAGAGCAGCCCTCATGGGAGGGGATAGTGAAGCTGGACCTGAGATGGTTTTGCCTCTTAATCCTCAAAGCCAAGCCAAAGACATTTGGTGTTTTGCAAGCCATGTGACTATTGGTGACTAGGCTGAGACCTGGGAGTGATGGGGAAGTTTCATGATGGGGTCTCCACATGTCATATAGCAGGCATCCTGGGGAGGGACCACTCTCTACCTCTGGCTACTCCCAGGCCTTTTTGAAATCATTTGCATTATGGACTCCTGTCAATCATGGTTGGAGAATACGTAAGTGGAGACCAGAGACCAATATCCAGTATATCCCACTTTAGTTTTGAGACAGGGTCTCTCACTGAACCTGGAACTTGCTGATTTGGCTGGCCGGCCAGTGGGTCCCAGAGCCCCTGTATCTGCTTCCCTGGTGCTGGGATAACAGGTGCACACAGCCATGTCTGGCATTTTACAGGTGCTGGGGATCCGAACTCAGGTCCTCATACATGTTTGTGTGGCAAGCATTTTGCCAACTGAACCATCTCCCCGCTCTCACGGCAAACCTTTCGTATTTCTTCATCTTCAAATTTCTAAAAATAAATAGGATAACAAACCCAAACCCAAACCCAAAAGACATCTGCCAGGTAGAGAGGGTTTTCTGGGTCATGGAACATGACCAAATAAATCAGACTTAAGAAGGAAGAAAAAAAACCGTCATCCTTTTGAAGATTAACAATTCAGATTGGCCCCGTGTTTACCACATGACGATTTCATGCTGGTTAGCTTTTTGGGGGGTATACTTTCTTTTCCTGGAGTGCCACAAAATTAGAATTTTCAATCATGGCTAATTCCTCTCTCCCCGTTTCCCCACCCAGGGCTGTACCTTAAGCAGCAAGAGGCATGTTTTGAAGGCTAAGCTATAATCATCGGCTGCAGCTTAATCCCTCCTGCAATCCCAATAAATGAAAACTAAATATCAGCAAATGGGTGAATTTCAGAGAAACATCTGTGTTCCATTACAGACTCGCTGGCAACACTGGTGTTGACATACTCTGTGTTACCAGTTATTTCCTCTTGGATTTGTCGAGACTGGAGGATCCCTTCTCGTTTCTGAAAGGAAGAAGAGAAGAGAATGACACAGGCTTTAGCCACACGGACACATCACTTGGTATTCCTGACATGGAGACGGTCATGGGCGTTTTTATCAGAGGGTCAAGAGATGAGAAGATTCGAGAAGGGGAAATGCAGTGAGTGATCTGAGGGCACCTGGCTGCACCATCATGACCGACTGCAACTGGTGCTCAGTCCAAACAAGGAGGCTGGTTCCTGGAGGGTGAAGCCTGCCTCTCTTTACTGAAGATTTCTGTTGGAAGCCAGCTGTTTGCCTCGGGGAGCGGGGAGCAAGTGAGGCACAGCAAACCCAGTGGAAATGCTGGCTGGGTGTGTCTGCCTCCAGCTGGGGCCCTGCAGGGAGGCCACTGTGGACAGCAGAGCTGTGGGGCGGCATGGAGGTGTGCAGGGCAGCCTGGAGAATTCAGACAGAGGCAAAGGCAACAACGTGTGCTTTGTTTTGCTTTTTACGCAATAACCATGGAGCTCTTCTAATTTTTGGAGTATTTTAACGTATTCTTTGATAGTTTCACACATATATACAACATGTTGTATACACTATCTTGATCATATCCACACACACACACACACACACACACACACCCCGGACCCTCTCATCTTCCTACTCCCAGCTTCATGTTTATATGTGTATCCCACTGAGCCCATTACTATTGCCTGCACACACACGGGTGTGGGGCCATCCATGGGAACATGGGAAACCTACCAGAGGTCACGGGCCCCGAAAGAAAATGACTCCCCATCTCTTAGCAGTCACCAGTGGCCAGTGGTTCCTTAGTGAAGGATGGAGCCCACCGTGTCCCATTCAAGCTTGCTGACTGGCTTAGTCTTGTGCAGGCAAACAGAGCTGCCACAAGGGTTCATGAGTGTGATGGCCACGTCAAGCCCAGAAGCCAGGATTTCACAACACTCATCCTCATCCTCTGGCCCTTTGATTCTTTTTGCCTGCTTTTTGGTGATACTCCCTGAGCCTGGAGGGGACTGGTATAGGTGTTTCATTTAGGGCCGAGCACTCAGCGGTCACCTATTCTCAGCACTCTGATCAGCAGTTATGAATCTCTGCATTGACTGCTACCCACCGCAGAGAGAAGCTTCTAGAACCAAGGTTGAGAGCAGCACTGATCTGCGGAGTGAATCACTGGCACCGTTGTGCTGAGTTGAAGGGTGACAGTCTCAGGTCCCTCTAGCTCCAGCAGGCTCCACTTACACTGGCCTGGGGACTGTGAGTGAGCAGCATACTCACTGCTTAGGCACATGGCTCACTTTGGGCAAAGCAACCACTTTGGGCCTCGTCCAGCCAATTTCTTCCTCCTTCTCTTCTTCTCCCTATGCACTTTTCAAAGACAGGGACTCATATAGCCCAGTACTATGTGGACTTCCAGGTAGGTGGTCAGATATGCTTTCCAAGAAGAGGAAACATTGGGGAACGGTCACTCTAGGGGCAGGTGGCTGCCATTGGTTCCTGAGCAGCTCCACTGGAGGGTGGCTGGAAAATTGAGCATGGGGTCTTTGAAGGAGCACAAGGGTTCCCTATGACCTTTTGATAGACTCCAGGAGAAAACTCACTCTACCAGGTCCCTCTGTACCCTTGCAGGGCACCATAAAAGGCTGGCAGAGCAAAGTCACTGTCCCAAAGCCCAAATTAATGCTAAGAAGGGGCCTTTGAGCTAGGGTGTGGTGGCGCTCACCTCTAACCCCGGCACACTAGAGGCTAAGGCAGGAGGACTGAGAGTTTGAGTCTAGCCTGGGCTACATAGTGAAACCTTGTCTCAATCCACCCTCCTCCCTCATCAAACAAAGAAGGGACCTCTGAGTTCAGGAGATCAGCTAACATGCCTTCTGGAGTCTCCCCAAACTTCTAGAAACATCCACTCATGTTTTCAATAGTCACAGACACTAGCTTCCTGGCGAACCCTTCCTCAGAAGGAAAGGCAAACTGGATAGAGTCAAGAGTCTCTGATTAGAGGAGGAAGGGACAATCAGGGTGGAAGAGGAAGTAACAGGAAATGGGTGTGGAAAGGGACCAGAGAGGAGAAATCAGGAGTTGTCCAAAATTCAGTGTGAAACATGTCCGATTTCCACATGGGCTCCTGGAATCTTTGTCCAGTCTTGGAAGCCCACCATTAGACAGAAACTCTCACTTCCCAGTCCACACCTAAGGGAAGGAAGTGGATGTTATGGAGCCCTCGCTGGCAGTCCTCGAAGCTCCTATCTCTAATTATCCCTGCAGGGATAGCCACACAGCTTTGTAGCTCACTTTCGGCAAGGTTTGTTTTCCTTATTGTTTTTGTTTTAAAACAGGGCCTCAGCCAGGCGGTGGTGGCGGCACATGCCTTTAACCCTAGCATTTGGGAGGCAGAGGCAAGCAGATCTCGGTGAGTTCAAGGCCAGTCTGGTCTACAAAGTGAGTTCCAGGACAGCCAGGGCTACACAGGTTTTCCAAACACTGTCTCGAAAAACAAACAAAACAAAGCCAAACCCCTAAAACAGGCTTCACTACGTAGCCCAGGTTGACCTGGAATTTATTACATAGTCTAGACTAGCCTCAAACTTGCAGCAATCCTCCTGCCTCAGCCTTCCAGGTGCTGGTACAGTTGTGTACTATCACACCAGGTATTTCTTGCCAGTTCTGAGTCCTGCTTCTGAGCTTATTCTCTTGATAAAGCTAATCACCCTGCAAACCCTAACACACACACACACACACACACACACACACACACACACACACACACACACACGCCCCACACGTACACTCCATAACCCCTTTTCCATGTCCTCACCCTAACAAAAGTCTCTGCAGCAGAAATTAGACCAACAACTGCCTCTGATGGCTGATAATTGAGCTCAAAATAAGGTCTGAGATGTGAGTTTGCAGGGACCACTGTTTCAAAATAGCAGTCTCCCACAGACTCTGCTGCTCAAATCATTTTTTTTTCCTTTTTGTCTGTAGTAAAGCAACAGGTAAGTTTTGTTGTTTTTCTTAGAGAACTGTTCATCTTACCTGTTCAGAAGGACAACTAAAATATTCAATAAATGGACAAAGAACTAGAAGGCACAGTGGCCACTGAAGATGTGAACGGCCCGCTTACCTAGAACTCTCTCTCCTAGCAACAGCAGAGCCATGTGGGAACTGAATGATTGTATGTAGAGTTGTAAAAGAATTAAAGACTTGGAAGTGCCTTTGCTGGCTAGTCACCAAAGCACTCCAGAATTAACTGTAGAGAGAGGTCAGGTTTTTGTTTTGTGTGTTTGTTTGTTTGTTTTTACCTTTGTTAGAGTGTTTTAGGTTCAGAGGAAAACTGAGAAGAGAGGCTAGGAATCTCCCTGGTTTTCCCACCCCTAGCACCTGATACAGTCTCATCCACCATTGGCACCCTGAGGCAGAGGGGTACACCATTCACAACTGAGCCAACTGTACTGAGCTGCCGGTCACCCCTGAAAGGCCAGTTATTATCAGACTCTTGGTGTTGTGCCTTTTATGGCTTTGGGTTGCATATCCCAAAGCAGTTTAACAGACTTCAAAACCTCTGTGCTCCATCATCCATCCCTCCCTTCCCTGTGGCAGCGTTTCAAAACACAAGATGAACTCGGGTGCTATTGGCTGGTAAGGATAGCAAATGGAGATGGTCTGGGTTCCTTAGGAGGACAGTTGTTCCAGGATGCTCTGGGCTGGCCACAAAGGCAATAAAGGCAAAGAGCTCAATGACAAGGATTCTGAGTACCTGTCTATCAGCCACACTTAAGGGTCTGAACCACACAGCTCAGCCCTGTCAAGGCCAGCCCTCTGTCCCCTCTGTGTCGTCCTGTCTCCTTGAAGGCAGCACCAACGCACCCTATTCCTATTATATCTTTATGATGCTTTGCAGAGTCGAGTGCCAGGAGGTGTGGAAGAAAGACTTTCTCATTAGGGCAGGAGTGATCGTTGCTTAGGAGCACCATTGTCAAATGCTCCCCTCCAGTTACTGTCTGACCTGAAAGCTCAGCTCAAAGCCCTTTTGTCCTGTGAACAGGTCTGACCTGATCTGGCATAGTAAACCAGCCCCAAAGCTTTCTCTTCCTGACTGATGGCAGAGCTGTCTCCTGCTGTCTGTTGCAGAACCCTGGATGGCCCTGGATACTCAAGGGGCTGTGTGCATGCAGAGCACACCCTCTCACTGCATATTTATTTGGAGACCAAACAAAAAACCAACCCAGAGACAAACAAACACAATGATGACCTTTTGTTAAGTGGGCACGAAGTTGGAAAATAAGATTGCATTTGAGTATTTAATGGGGTTAGGAGCAGAGTGAGCTAGCTATGGGGAGAGAGACTGCACCCTCATTGTGGAAACTACACGACCATATGTGAATGGAAACTCCATCCAACAGGCTGGATGAGACGGCCTGAGGTCCCAGCTGGGCTTTGCTTGGGGACTGAGAAGCAACAGCAAGGGGCATGAACATGCATGCATGTGTGTGCACGAGCACACACCCACACACCCTTGAATACACGACACTCCCTCCCTACACACAAACGTACACATAAACATACTCTCACCCACCCCCATGCTTGAACACATCCACACTTCCTTTCACATACAGATATATATATATTCCTGCACACACAACTGAACACACACACACATACTCTTACTTACCCTTGAATACACACATGCTTGAACACACACTCCATACATGCACACACACACATTTGAACACACACTCCTCATGTGCACACACATATGCTTGAACACACTCTTCACATGCACACACATATGCTTGAACATCACACTTCTCACATGTACACACATACATTTGAACACACATTCCTCACATGTACACACGTTTGAACACATACTCCTCATGAGTATACACACAGGCTTCAACACACTCCTCACATGCATACACATATGCTTGAACACACATTCTTCTCACATACACACACACATACACTGTTGAATACACATTCCTTCACACACAATACATATATAACACTTAACCAAAAATGTAATTTTCCAAAGCTTTCAGAGAATGTGCATGACACATACAAACACCTCTCTTCCTGTTCAAGTCTGCATAGCTCACAAACATGTATACTATACATCTTCAGCTACACAAATGTATACACTATGTACCTTCAGGTATATGTTGCACAGAGACTCTCCCAGCAGCACTATGTAAAACCCAGACACAAATCCACACAAAACTACACTACACACAAGCACACATTCTTATTCTTTGCATGTTTACCAGGCATAAGACAGCAGGTGCTGGATGCCTCCCAACACACAGCACAACCAAGTCTACTTAACCCTCACTGGCTGTCCTTCTAAGCATCTATTCAACATGCTTTGACTGTTGCAGAGCTCAGATCTCTGTGAATCAAGGTGCATGCATATAGGGGAGCATTCCTCTTACCTGGACCACAACCACTTGGATGGAAACATGGTCTGGGAGTCGGATTGGTGCCCGGAAATACTGAGACAGAGCGACCAGCAGGTGGAGGATGGCAACCAGGCTCTTGGCATGTACAGCTGAAATGCAAGATTAGGAAGAGTCTTTCTCCAGATTCTAGGCAAGAGAGACATCTACTGAGGTTACAGTAGTACCCCCCTTCAGTGTCCCCTTCTTGCACCCTAAGCATCAGGGAATTCCCCCAGTCACCATCTGTTCTCCCCATCCCTAACCCTCTCAATTTATGGCCACGCCCCATGGGTTCCTTCTTGGATACTATGGTAGATTTCCAACATGGTATCTCTACTCCCACTTGAGGTTCCCCATGAGGACTCCGGCACCACCGAGTGAGCCTGGAGCTCACATCAGCTCTCTTTGCCCTGTTCTCATCTACACCCACTCCCTCCCCACCTGACAGGGAATACCGGATTGTTACCTCTTCCCCTGTCCAGTGCTGTTCACAAACTTTTCTTTAATCAAGAGACACCAAGTCAGGAAGGAGCCCTGGGTCTCTTCCTCTGTCTAGGGCCAACCTCCCTAGAAGAAGGCATGAGAACCACTCAGAAAGGTTGGCTGCTGGTGCCTGATAAGGTGGGTGGAGTCAATATCCCCAGGCAAACTCAAGTGTCTTCCATAGGTGCTAACCTTTGCACATACTAGACCACTTATGCTGCTGAAGGCTAGGCCCTTCTGGGTGTAGCTTTCTCAGTAGATGGGATAAAGACTGACTTATACAAGGCTCATGGAGTCAGGCAGACTAGAATTTGAATGTGACTTTGTTTCCCGGCTACCTGTTTACTGATTATGGCTTTGGGTAGGGGCCACTCTGGCCAATGAGCCTTAAGCTCTTCATCTCCTCAAACAAGGATGGCAGTTCCCAGGTGGACATACACACTGTGAAGACTTCCAAAGACAACAAGGGTAGACAGAGCCCCTGGAACACTGCAGGTGGCCAGGAATGACTGGTATGTTTTATTATAACTTATGAGAAAGTACCTGGCACGGAGGCAATCAGGGCATGCCAACCCTCTCTCTTCCTGTCTCATAAAGGGCAGACCCGTCAGGCTCTTTGCCTGCCTGTCCCGTCCTACTAGCTTCGGGCTCTTCATTACAGGGACATTTAAGGGAGAATCCAGAGTAGCACATGTCTATGTCACCTGCATTGGGCTTATTATCAGGGTGTCATTTGTCTTCCCCACATCAAAAAACAAAACAAAATAAAACAAAAAACAAAACAAAACAAAAAAACTACTTTAGAAGCTTGGAGAAGCCACCAAGAAAGGAAATGATTCAGACAGTCCTTCAACATCATTAGCACTGTTCCTTATCATGGCTGTTCCTTATCCTGGCAGTGTCTCCTAATGGCCAGCAGTGGCTCAACGTGACACCAAGCAGCAGGCCCGTCTTCCAGAAAATTCATTTCTGGAAAACACTGTCCACTGACTCTGACCTACAGTGACAACCTACAAAACAACTCCTGGTTGGGACTGGACCACTGACATGGCCCTCTCACAGAAGGACAGAGTCACATCAGGGTTTGCTTTCTCAGCCAGGATTGTTATGTCACCCCCAGGTTGGACTGTGGGGGCTGTAAGCACACTTTAGGCCCTCCTGCTTTTAATGACAAACTTGATGTTGGAAAAGTTCAGGTCAGTCAAGTCCTGGCTGGTGTCCACTGTACATCATCTTGGCAAGTGACATCAAAGGCATCAGACAGATGTCAGACCCTTTCAACAAATGCTCTGTCCTCCAGGGAATTCTTTTCAAAAGAAATAACCCCATACAGTCACACAGAGAACGTGGACCAAGATGCCAGCCTGTGCCACACATCATCAAAAGCAAAACCCTGGGAAACATTCACATCCAGGAGGAAGAGGATGGCCAGATTCGGGGCTTCCAAACTTGTTTGTGTTGTTGAGAGACAACAAAACCATATAGTTCTTATCATGCAGTTCTGCTGGGTCCAGAACTTTCTGTGAAGCCCAACCTGACCCTGAACTTGTGACCCTACTGTTTTAGGTTCCTGAAGTTTGTTTGTTTGTTTTTCTGGAACCCATTTTAAAATTTTTTCTTAATTACATGGGGGGCATACATGTGCCATGACATGTATGTGGAGGTCAGAGGGCAACTTTTGGAAGTTGAATGTGACCTTCCACCATGTGGTGGGTTCTGGGGATTTAACTCAGGCTGTCAAGTTTGGTGGCAAACGCCTTTGCCCGTTGAGCCATGTCGCTGGCCCCTGAAGGTTATTTTTTATTTTTACCCCTGCCTTCTTTCTCCCTCCTAAGCAGAGAAACCCTATGTTATAAAAGCCAATAGCAGAGCTCATGAGAGGCAGACCATGATGAGGGTTTTCGAGTCCTAACTGCAACCCACCCATTTCTGCTTTTCTTCCAGTTGTGTCTAAGTTTCTCCTTGCAATCCTGAGGCTGGACCAGGCGTATGTATCAACCATGTCATCAATCACAGCCTTCCAAAGCTATGGTACAGCCACATAACAGAACCCTTGTACGCACAGAAAATCACGGCAAGGGTTCTGTTACGTCAAGACAATGTCACCGAAATATTAACATTGCTAAAGGAAAATTTCACAGAAACAAGTCAAGAACATGAGCCATGTACATCTTCATGCACATATATACAGGTGTATATACATACATGCCTGTGTACAAACATGGACTTGTGATCAGCACTTGAAAAGGAATATAAAACCATTCTGAGTTGTGTGATGAAATCCTGAGCTGTGTCACCCTGCCCTTCTCAAGACTTGGACTATTCCTTGTCCAGTGTATCCACACCGTGGATGTTATTCCTCTGCCAGTCACCTGGTGCTCATATCAGGTGTCAGGCTGCCTCAGTATTACAGTGACCGTGTTATTTGACTTAATGATGGCCCCAGGGCATGAGGGCAGTGAGGCTGGCAATGCGGATATGCTGAAGTGAAGGTATGAAGGGCTGCCTTTAAGAAAAAAGGGAGAGCTTTCAATAATAGAGAAAAACCAGATCTACAGTAAGAATGAATATTCGACATAATTATGAAAAAAGAATATTCATGCTAGCTTTTTAAAAATTAGATTTATTGATTTCATGTAGATAGGTGTTTTGCCTGTATGCATGTCTGTGTACCACATGTGTGCCTGGTGTCTACAGGGACAGCGGAGGGTATCAGATCTACTGTTACTGGAGTTATAGATGGTTGTGAGCTGTCATGTGGGTGCTGGGAACTAAACCTAGTCCTCTAAAAGAGCAGCCAGTGCTCTTAGCTGCTGAGCCACCTCTCCAGCCCTCCATGGTGGTTTTGTTGTCACACCTTAAGGCACAGCAGTGATGGTCATTGCGTATGATAAATGTGTTGATAGATCGATGGAAAAGGCACTAATGGCAGAAACACAAAACGAACCCGTAGACCAATAGGAGAGAGTAGATACCAGGAAATAAACCCACATGGCTACAGCCACCTGATTTCCAAGAGGAATGTAAAAAAACATACACTGGAGAAAAAAATAGCCTCTTTAACTAATGGTGCTGGGAAAACCAGATATCTATACGTAAAAGGATAAAACTAGATCTGTATCTCTCACCCTGAGTAACAATCAATTTAAAATGGACAAAATCAAAGATCCTAATGCAGGACTTGAAAACTTAAAGCTCCTAGAAGACAACCTAAGTAAAAGACTTCTATACAACAGAGACAAGGACTTCCCACAAGAGCCACAAGGCTCAGGAAATAACCCCGTAAATTGAAAAATGAGACCGTATGAGATTAAAAAGCTTCTGCACAGCAGAGGAAATCACCCACCAGTGAGGAAATAGCCTACAGAATGAGAGACAACCTGCTAACTAGATCCACAATAAAGAACTTAAAAAATTTAAACATCATTCTACCCCCTAAATCATCCAATCAAAAATGGGCAAATTACTGAAGAGACATTTCTCAAGAGAGATAGGAATGGTCAATATATATCTGAAATGGTGTTCAACATCCTTAGACTCAGGGCAATGCAAATCGAAAGTACTGTGAGAGTCCAGCTCACCCCAGTCAGAATGACTACCACCAGGGGAACAAGTACCAACAGACCCCAGTGGGGACACAGGGAGTGAGGAGCCCTCTTTCACACTGGTGGGGCCACTAAGGAATCAGCAGACTGGATCCTCGAGAAACTGAAAATACAACTACCATACGTGCCTGCTAGATCGCTCCTGCTGTACCTCAAAATATTCTAAGTCAACATGCCACAGAGATGCTTGCACACTCATGTTTACTGCTGCACTCCACACAATAGCCAGGAAACAGGACCAGCCTAGCTCTCCATCAGCAGATGGATAGATACAGTATATGTACACAATGGTACAATTCAATTCAGTTATAAAGAAAAATGAAGTTATGACATTTGTAGGCAAATGGATGCAACTGGAAATCATTAAGTGAAACAAGCCATGGCTCTTTCTTCTTTTCTTTTCTTTTCTTTTTTTTTTTTTTGTGTGTGCGTGCCCATGTGTGAGGTGGGGAAGAGAAGGAGGAAGAAGGGGAGGAGGAGGAGGAGGAGGAGGAGGAGGAGGAGGAGGAAGAGATCTTGAAGGACAGAGGAAAAAGAGGGGATGGGCGAATTCTAGGACAGCCAGGACTGTTACACAGAGAAACCCTGTCTCAAAAAGACCACCCCTCCCCCCCCCAAAAAAAGAGGGAATGGGATACATGTGACATGAAAACAGAATAAAGAACTATTTGGGGTGAGGAATGAGATCAGCAAGAGAGGGGCAGGAAGGTGGGAGAGAAGGATGAATTAGAACAGGTATAGTGACACATAGGTATGGAAATGGCACAGTGTAACCCAGTACTTTGCATGCTAACTTAAAATAAAAAAAGATAGAAACGCTATTCCATTTGTGTGTCTATACACATAGACATGTAATGTCTGGAACTACCCATGGTGCAGGCATTGCCTGGAGTGTTGAAAGACACCCCCTTTAGATACTGGGAGATTACAGTCTATAAATGCATAGTTGTGTATTCATGTATGAATAAATAAAAAGCATAGTCTATACCCTCTTTATTACACCACACACACACACACACACACACACACACACACACACACACACACACACCTTGAAGTAATAACTCCAAACATTTCAGGGCCCATCTGTGGGTCGGCAGCTTATGGAGGCTGTGTGGACAGGCTCAGTACAGTCTGGCTCCACAGCTGGTTCTCTGGAACAGATTCCCACCTCTGCTATCCATCACTCTGTAACCAGGACCGTGGTGCTCCTTCAGCAAACTTTGGGGGCATGAAGTGCACCAGTTACGCTTCCTGATTCTCGGGAAACGATAGTGAAGAAGCTAGAATGCCTGACCCTGGGATGGCAACGTTCACAGTGCCATAATTCTTCTGTGCCTTGATTTCCCCATCTATGAAATGAGGGTGCTGAAAAGGATTGCCTGAGGTAGGCGAGTGAGCATTGCAAAGGTTAAAATAGACATTAATATTTAAATGTGTTTATATACACTGGCATTTTCTAAATTTTCAATAATAAAAAATTCTGTTTGTGAACAGAAAAGAAAGCAACCCCTAAAGTTCTAGATCAAAGACCTCGGTAACTCAGCAGCCTGTCCCTGCCACCCTTGTCCTGAGCATAAAGGAGACACAGTGTCCCAAAATGCAGACAGGGCTGATTACAGAGAAAGGAGAGACTTCTCCCTGTGAGTTGTGCCTGCTCTGTTCCTTCTAGAACACACTGCTTCTTCTTGTAAACAAGCTCCAGCTCTTCTTGATGCCCAGAGGCATCACAGGGAGCAGCCAAGAGGATAATTATCCCTTCTGACCCACTAATCCATCTCCATTCTGGAGATCTAGCCAGGAAGAGTAATTCATAAGAGGTAAACAGAGAGACAGCGAAGACATCCAACTAAAGCCATCTGATATTAGCAAGCAGGGAGTGTGTGTGTGTGTGTGTGTGTGTGTGTGTGTGTGTGTGTGTGTGTGTGTGCCTGTCTGTGTGTGTATGTGTGTGTGCTATGTGTATATATGCATATATGTGTATATATGTGCATATGTTGTATGTATATGTGTGAGGTCAGAGATTAGTATTAGGTGGTCAAATGTCTTCCTCAATTTCTCCACCTTGTTTTTTGAGACAGGATCTCTCACAGAACCTGGAGTTTACTTACTCACTTAGCTGGGCTACCCAGCAGACCCCAGAGCTTCTCCTGCCTCTTTTTCACTAGCACTGAAACTACAGGCATGTGGCACTACTGTGGGCTTTTTAAACATTTTTTTAAATGTGCGTGCTGGGGCTCAAACCCAAGGCCTCATGCTTGTAAGCTAAGCACTTTAACCAACGAGCCATCTCTCCAGTCCCAGGTGTCCTTTTCTGAACACTATTTAATTTCCCAGTGGCACAGAGAAATAGGGCTCCTTAGCAGGGTAGCTTCTGGGGCCTGAAGCCAGGTCCTGTCCTCTACCTCAGGTAAGTCTGGCTAAGCAGAGAATGCCCTGTTCCCGGCTTATCCCACTGTTCCATGCCAGCAACGGTATAATTATGCTGAAGGAGGTACTGGGCATTTTTCTGGCTCCAATGTCAGAAATGAGGGGAGGAGATGGCTCCTGGCAGCTATGGGGTCACTACAGTGGGGGAGGGGGAAATTTCTTTTTCTTTTTTAAGTTTGAAAAAAAATATTTAAAAACTCTCCTAGGGGATGAATTAATTTTAAGTCCTATAAATGGAATGCATAAAATAAAGTTTCTGATTCTTAGATCCACACACCATGTAACTATTTTATTTGCACTGTTAAAACCTGTATTTGTAGCCGGGCGGTGGTGGCGCACGCCTTTAATCCCAGCACTCGGGAGGCAGAGCCAGGCGGATCGCTGTGAGTTCGAGGCCAGCCTGGACTACCAAGTGAGTTCCAGGAAAGGCGCAAAGCTACACAGAGAAACCCTGTCTCGAAAAACCAAAAAAAAAAAACAAAAAAAAAAAAACCTGTATTTGTTTCTTTACAAAGAGAAAAATCATTCAACTCCCTTACCGGGGATAGACAGTCATTGCTAGTATCAGTGACCCACTGCCTTACTGCTGAATCTGAGTGAGAGTTTATATCGGATGCCAAGGCACACTCTTGAGGCAGCAAAAGAATGAATAGCATAGGGACTGGAGAGATGGCTTAGAGGTTAAGAGCACTAGTTGCTCTTCCAGAGGACCTGGGTTTGATTCCTAGCACCCACACAGCAGCTCACAACCATTTGTAACTACAGTTCCAGGGGGGTCTGCATCAAGCTAAAACATTAAAAGAAAAAAGAGGTCTATACTTTCTGAAATTTTTGAGCTACAGTAGCAGTGAAAGGTAGACCTTAAAAAAGTCCTGTTCTAGGGGCAGGAAGATGGTTACATATGTAAAGATGCTTGTTGTAAAGCCTGATGATTGACTCTGTCAACTTGACACGATGCAGGATTGACTGCACTGGGTTGGCCTGTGAGTGTTTGTGGTAGACTTGTTAACTGAGGTGAATCAATGTGGCAGAGGTTACCCGTCCCATTTATAAGACTTAAAATGGCTCTACCACTTAGGAGAGTTAAAAAAAAAAAATTTCAAACTTAGGAAAAAAAAAAATCCCCCCTCACTGTAGTGACTGCACAGCTGTAAGACCCCACTCAGTATGGGCGGAGTCATTCCCTAGGAAGGGGCAGGGGTCCTGTACTAAGTGGAGAAACCAAGGTATGTAGACAGATGCAATCAAGCAAATGAGTTCATGGGAAGGTGAAAGGAAAGAACTGACTTCACAAAGGTGTCTCCTGACCTCCAGATCTGTACCATGGCATGAGCCTTCCCCCACATCTCTCCGCCCTTCCCCAACCCACACTCTAATAAATAAAACATTAAAACAAGCCCTTTGCTAGTGCTTTGGACCTCAGCCGTATCTTTGCTCCTTCTGAGAAGCAGAGTGGAAGTGACAGGGTGTGGGGTTTGGGACAGAACTGAAGCCTCCCTCTTGGCCTCTCAGCTGTGTGGACCTGCAGCTGCAGCTTCCCAGTGTCTCGACATGCTGGAGACAGCAGCGCTCTCAGCGGGCTGCGTGGGTCTCAGAAGTGGCTCCAGAAATGTGTCGTTTCCTTTCCGAGCTGACCTCACATAAGGCTGCCACAGAAAGCCTTCCAGATAAAGGGATGCTGACATGGACATTTTATTATTTTTCCTCCCAGAGTCTGCAGGCTCACTAGCTTTCTCAGGAAGGTGCTTCTCAAAGAGAAACGAATTTGCATCCCAGGCCTTACAGCTTAGGTGTCCCCAATGGTGGGGACTGGTGTCATTTCACAGTCCTCTTCCTCTGCACAACTCACAGTCTACGTTCCACTTGATGCTCCTGGGAGGAAGCTTCAGGGTTTCATTGATCTTCTCCAGCACAGTCTGTAGCTTCTGCTTCTGGGCGATCTCCGACTGGGTAACCTCTGCCACATTAAGCTTCTCACTCTCCAGTTTCTCTGAGGTGACAAGGAAAAGAGCAGCTGTTATCTTGAGTCACAGAAAATCTAACTCATGCCTATTCCTTCATCCATTCACTTAGGACAGCCTTCATGCAATCACCAAATATCTACAGTCAAGCCTAGGAGTGTTCGGGGATCCCCCAGATAATCAAATCTGGAGATGTTGAGTGTCCTGTGGAAAATGGGAGTGTGTTTGCCTAGAGTCTATGCCATCCTCTTGTATGTTTCAATCACCTCTGGATTATTCAAATGCCCCATATAACATAAAGATCATTACATGCTATTATTCTATATTGTTTATAGAATCACGACAAGAAAAGCATGGGTATTTTTAGTATAGTTGATAATTTCTGCTCAAATATTTCAATTTACAGTTTGTTATAATGCCATTTTTGTTGCTGTGATAAAATAACCCAACAAAAAGCAACTCAGTAGAGAACATTTATCTTGGCTCATAGTTCCAGGCTGCATTCCATCACTGTGGGGAGGTCACATGACATCATACATAGAGATGAATGTATGCATGTTCACTTGGCTACTGAGATACTTGGTCACATGACATCACACAGAGCGATGAATGTGCGCACGCTCACTTGCTTGCTTGTGCTCAGCTCCATTTCTCCATTTATAGTTCAGAACTCTCCACCTAGGGATTGGTGCTGCCCACACTGGGCTGGGCTTCCCACATCAATTAACTTCATTAAGACAATTCTCCACAGACATGCCCACAGGCCCACCCAGTGTAGAGTGTAGACAATCCCTCATTGAGACTCTTTTTCTAGTTGATTCTAACTTGTATCATGTTGAATCTGCAGACATGAAACTTTTAGATATGAGTGACACTGCTCCTTGTCTAATGGTAGCACCAGTCCTGGGGAAGCATTCGATTGTGCCGTGGACCCCCCAGGACCACAGAAGTGGGGGATTTAACCGGTCACCTTTGAATGCTCTTCTTGAATTCTGGGTCATCCCTCCCCTTTTCCAAGGATACTCCAGTGTCCTAGCTGACCAGCCTTCTGTCAGCCAGCTTTGTCCTTCTTAGAGACATCCTGTCTACTCCTGTAAGGGCGTCACACCCAACCACCTCAGTCTGATGGAAGCATCTCCCCACCCCCAACCCCACGCTCGCCACAATGTCAATTGTATCAATTCCAAGGCACACATTTTTCCCCCCATATTTTTACATCCCTAAAATCAGACTATGTCTTAAAACTGATGGCCTCCTATAAGTCCTGCCAGCGAGGTGGAAGACACACGAGCCCCTCGTGGGACCATTACTTCCATGCTCTAAGAAGCCCACAGGAGCACCTGTGCAAAGTATCATATACAAACTTGAAGCAAGAAGAAAGCATCCAGTAATAGGTGAGTGGGGATTTTTCTCTTTCTGGATGGCGCTCACATTGTGGCGAGCTTTAATACCAGTGCATCTCATGTGTCTTGACATAGGAGACAGCTTGATCAGTTTACTAATCTAAATTCGTATTTTAATCTATCACAAAGGACGGAACAATGGTAGCCTCCTTGATGGGAATTGCAGTGCCTGCTTCTAGATTCATCTAAATCCACGCTCCCCTGCTCTTTCAGGACTGACAGAATGCACGGCTCAGAGTGCGTTTCAAATAGCTTTTCTCTGCGTTTTCAAGGGCTGCCATATAAATATTTCAGCTTTCCATCAGTGCTCTGATCAGTGCTTATTTATTTTTTGTAATTCTAGCTTACACAAGTCATGTGCTCCTTGGTGTGAGGCTGTCCGCAGGAGAGTCTGTGCAGCTTCTGAAGATTCATGAGTTGTTGTCAGCACCACGGCGGGATGACCGCGGGCTATTTGTACGTGCAGCATCCTCAAATGGATCTCTCTGCTCTTTTCAGTGGATTCAAACCATCTCTCATTTCTGAAGTGCAAGGATTTATCAAGCATATAGCAAACCTTACATATCTTGTGTGTGTGTGTGTAGGTGGGTGGGGGGAGAGTGTTAGTTTGTGTGGCACTCAGAGAGCAGTTTGCTGAAGTTGGTCCTCCTCTTTGACCCCATGGGTCTCAGCGACCAAACTCAGGTCATTAGACTTGGCTGCAAGCGCTTTTAGCAAACGAGTGCTCTCAGTCTACCTTTTCCATTTCAAAGTTGAATTCTCATTTTGGATCTTCTTCTATTAAAGAAAGGGAAGTTCACTCCCTCACTGCCACGCCCCATTGTTTCATGCTGACATTAGAACTGTCCTTAGAAGCAAGCTATTTCTTCATACATTGCAATTGCCAACACTGGGGAAGGCTGCACAGCACACTGTGATGATAAGGTTCGAAGCCTGATCTTGATCTGGGGGAAAAAGCCACTGGGCTAGATTACTGGTGACTGTCTCAGCGGAGGGCTGGGCAGGGAGGGAGAACAAGGGTGTGTGAGCCACAGACTTGCTGGCCCATGCTACGGATTTTCATATTTACAACCTTCTGCTGGCTAACATTAAGCATTTCCATTTCTGAGTATCTTCTCTTTTCTTTCTTCCTTTTTTTCCTGAGACAGGGTTTCACTGTGTAGCTCTGGGTGACCTAAAACTCACTATGTAGACCAGGCTTGCCTTGAGGTCATAGAAACTGGCCTGCCTCTGCCTCCCGAGTGCTGGATTTGTAGCCATTAAACCTGGCTTTGTCCTTGTTTTTAAAGCAATAGGTGGGAAACAGAAAATATATACTTGGGGGCTGGCAAGGTGGCTCAGTGGGTAAAGGGACTTGTCACCTGACCAGGCAAGCCTGATGACCCATGCGACGCTAGGAGAGGAGAGACTCTTCCGTGTTGTCCCCTGACCTCCTAATACACACAGAAGCAGGAGGGTGTGTGATCATGCACATATACACATGGCAGAAAAACACACCTTCTTCTGAACAAATTTATATCCTGAGCATCTTCCTAGGTTCAAGTCATTCTTTTGAAAAAAATTCCCATGCAGCACATAGAGCCTCTTGCACACTTGACCATCCTCTGTAGGCATCTAGCCAGGTTCCATGCCCAGTTTTCTCTGTTGCAATAAATATCCCTAAACATCCCATGTGTTCAAGGAACTGATGGTTGCAGACAAGACTAAAAGCCCCTGCCTCACATGATTTGTTCTTGTATCTGATTATCTTTCCTTACTTCACCTCAGTAAGACCTTCCTTCCTTCCTATGGTGTGTGTGTGTGTGTGTGTGTGTGTGTGTGTGTGTGTGTGTGTGTGTGTGTGTATCTGCGCACGTGCACACGTGCACACGTGCGGAAGCTAGAGGTATCTTCCCCAATTGCTCTTCATCGTATTCTTTGAAACAGGGTCTCTCGCTAAATCTAGAGCCCACCGATTTGCCTGGCCTGCCAGTGAGTCCCAGAGAACCCTCCTGTCTCCACTCCCCAGGCCTGGGGACACACATGTGCTGCCCTAGCTGGCTTTTCACGTGGGGGCGGGGATCTGAACTCAGCTCTTCATGCTTGTGCAGCCCAGCCCATGCTTTCCCAACTGAGCCGCCTCCCCATTCAAGGATTTCTACAATCACACAATAATTTTCCTCCACGATGCCAAGGAATTAAAGATACTTTCTTTTTCTAGACTTCTAATTTTTTTTCTATTCTTAGGGTGATATTAGCTGGGTCTTTACAAATCTGTTGCCGAAGCATTATTTTCCCGGGAAGCCATTTCTCACACATTTCCATACTTCTGCAAATTGCCCGTAATTGGTTAATTTTTAGGAAGTGCTAATATGATTCTGAAATAGATAGGATGTGGTTTAAAGTTTGTTTTCAGGTGTATTTCTTTGTGACCATTCCCTTGCATTTAGCTGGAACACTAAGATGTTCTTGCAGAGATCGGCTTTACACAACAATGGAATGGCATTCAACAAATTCAGCAAGTGTGAAGACAGGGCAGAATAAACTCAATTCCCAGAACAATGACCCCTGGGCTTCAACTCCTGGAGTTGCAACACACATCACACCCTCAGAGAATCAGAGCCCTCAACCCCCTTTCCAGTGTTGCTGATTCTCCAGCTACTCAACTACTCAAAACTACTTTTCTTTTCAAACAGGCATTAAATTTAAAAAGTAATCTGAGAGAATTGCTTGCTTTATGGACACAACCAAATTTTGTGGCATTCCACATTCTGTTAAAAAGAATGAGAGTTCTCCAATTAGAGGCTGTATCATACACTATATAGAGGTCAGAGCTGGTGAACTGTACTATCCTATTTTACGTGTGTGTGTGTGTGTGTGTGTGTGTGTGTGTGTGTGTGTGTGTGTGTGTTTGTGTGTGTGTGTGTATTTGGCAGTACTGTGAATTGAACCCAGGGTCTTGTGCATGCTGGCAAGCATTCTTCTACTGATCTACATATCCCCAGCCCTTTAAACTTTTCTGAATGTTTTTATTATTTGTGTGTGTGTGTGTGTCTGTGCATGTATGTGCACCTGCATATATGTGCCTGCAGAAGCCTTAAGAAAGTGTTGGATCCCCTGACACTGGAGTTACAGGCAGTTGTGAGTTGGATAATATAGGTGATACACTGGGAATTGAACTCAAGTCCTCTGCAAGAGCAGCAAGTGCTCTTAACTACTGAGCCATCTCTCCAGCCCTCTGAATATGTTATTAAGAGGTGTTTTTTTTTTTTTTTTTTTTTTTTTTTTTTGGTTTTTTCAAGACAGGGTTTTTCTGTGTAGCTTTGTGCCTTTCCTGGAACTCACTTGGTAGTCCAGGCTGGCCTCAAACTCACAGAGATCCGCCTGGCTCTGCCTCTCGAGTGGATTAAAGGTGTGCGCCACCACCGCCCGGCTTTAAGTTCTTTTATATCTCTTCTTTTTCTTTTTTTTCTTTTTTTTTTTTTGAGACAGGGTTTCTCTGTAGCCCTGGGTTATCTTGGAACTGTCTCTGTAGACCAGGCTAGCCTTGAACTCAGAGATCCGACTGCCTCTGCCTCCCAAATGCTGGCATTAAAGGCATGCGCCATCATGCCTGGTATGGTGGTTTGAACAGCTATGGCCCCCGTAGACTCATGTGTGTGAATGCTTGGCCCATAGGGAGTGGCATTATTAGGAGTTGTGGCCTTGTTAGAGGAAGTGTGTCACTGTGGAGGCGGGCTTTGAAGTCTCATATGCTCAAGCCATGTCCAGTATGGGACTCAGTAGCTTCTGCTGCTTGCAGATCAAGATGTAGAACTCTCAGCCACCTCTCCAGCACCACGTCTGCCTGTACGCCACCATGTCCCACCATCATGATAATGGACTAGACTTCTGACACTGTAAGTCA
The DNA here is from genome assembly GCF_007827085.1 of Peromyscus californicus insignis. Taxonomy (NCBI): domain Eukaryota; kingdom Metazoa; phylum Chordata; class Mammalia; order Rodentia; family Cricetidae; genus Peromyscus; species Peromyscus californicus. The sequence goes on from NW_026294562.1 coordinate 91,084,535, forward strand.
GCCCCAATTAAATATTTTCTTTATAACAGTTGCCATGGTCATGGTGTTGCTTCACATCATGAAATTAGAAACCCTAATTAGTTAAGATACCAGGCATCCTCTTCTTTTTGAAGACAAAGTCTCACTCTGTAGTCCAGGCTGGCACTGAACTCAAGAGTCTCCTGCTGCAAGATTCTGGATGCCAGTATTAAAGTTGTGTCCCTTGGAATAATGATTGTCATTTTTAATTTTTTTGTGATGAATATGCGTAAGTATAATTTTAAAAGTTTCATATTTTTCTAGTCATTTTAGTTGCTCATCAATCTGCAGTGATTTAGTGGTGCTTTTTATCTTAAAGGCTACTTTGTATGACATGAAATAAATCCCTCCATATTCTTTTAATTAGAGTCTGATATAGCATCATTTCCACGCTTTTTCTTTCAACTTTTGTGTCTTCATTTACTTAGAAATTGAATTCTATTGCAGACAGAAATTAGTAACCTCCTTATGTTGAGGTGGTCATTTTGAGACAAGGTCTTAGGAGCCCAGGAGGACCTTGAACTCACTATGTAGCTGAAGATGACCTTCAACTCTTGATCTTCCTCTTCTACTCCCCAAATGCAGGTATTACAGTGTGCCACTTTGCCCAGGAATTTTGATTGCTTCTAACATTTGTTTTGTTTTTAAATCTGATCAACTTTGTCCTTTCAGTGGATAAAGTCAGTTTCCACGGACGGTGTTTGCAGTGTACTTGGGGTCACCTGCACAGTGGGCCACCTGCACTAGGGGTGACCTGCACTGGGGGTGACCTGCACTGGGGGTGACCTGCACTGGGGGTGACCTGCACTAGGGGTGACCTGCACTAGGGGTCACCTGCACTGGGGGTGACCTGCACTAGGGGTGACCTGCACTAGGGGTCGCCTGCACTGGGGGCCACTTACACTAAGGGTCAGCCTATTGGTATTCTTCAGAAGCACAACCTCGTGACAGACAAGGAAAGATGGGAAACCGCTGTGGACTCAAGAGCAAAGGAGACCTGCCAGCTAAAGCAGTATTTGATCTACGATGCTGAAACCGAGCATCATGTTAAAAAGCAGTGCACCCTTAGGGGCTGGAGAGAGGCTCAGCAACTAAGAGCTCTTGTTGTTCTTGCAGAGGACTTGGGTTCAGTTCCCAGAACCTACACGTTGGCTCACAACTACCCTAACTTCAGCTCAAAGAGATACAATGCCCTCTCCCGGCATCGCCAGGCACCAGACATGCATGTGGTATACATTCGTACACATAGGCAAAACACTCACATACATAAAATGAAAAATAAATAAATCTAAACAATTTTTAAACAAGAAAGTAGTGTGTCCAAAGGAAGCCTGTAATTTGACTAACCAGCTTTTAAAGGTAACTCTTTAATTTTGGTATTGGAGTGATGGTTGGGCCAGCTGTGAATGTAACAGGAGCTTAGGTGAACAACACGTGGAAACTCCTTGTACAACCATTGTGACTCAGAGTCAAAAATTGGTTCAAAGCCACAATGTTTAGAAAGAAAGTGACAAATGTCCTATGGGTTAAGTGTTGAGTGGAGTAGTGAAATGTAGAAAGATCTGGAATATCTCCAGCTGGAATATCTCAGCTACTGAGGCAAGAAATGGTGTACAGGAGAAAAAGATGGAACCAAAGAAGCTAGGAGAAATGAGAAGTTCTAAGCCAAGGCGGCTGGAGCATAATGGCGAGAGCTAACCCTACCCAACACCAGACTAAGCCAAGCTCCTTAATGAGAGCTTGCGTGATGGTTAAGAGATGGGATGGATCTGATGCACAACAGATGACAATACAGCAGCCAGGACTTGTGTGGATGGAGGCACGCGAGCAATCCATCTGCTGGAGTGGGAATGGAATGACTTTGGAGGGGAGGAACAAGGAAAACAGCCTGTTTGGGACAGCCACAGGTGGCTGGAAGAAGACAGTTAAAGATGAGCTTGGCAGTTCCGAGGAGAATGCTGTTCTGGAGTGACGTGAGAGCTATTATGGTAGGTAGCATCAATGGTTGGACCTGCAGGAAAGGGTGGAGGCACCCAGGAAGTGGGAAGAAAGAAGAGCCGAGGTGGACGATGAGTCTCTCTCTGCTTCCTGACTGTGTCACACAATTGATCAGCTGCCTCCTGCTCCGTGTCTTCCCTGCCATGATGGGCTGTGTCCCCTCCAACTGTGAACCAGGAGGAACTCTTTAAGCTATTTCTCATCACCTATTTGGTTGCAGCAATCAGCAAAGTAACCATTTCAGCAAGAACCTTAGGAGAAGACAGCAGCAGGTGTCAGCGGCCGGAGAGAACCACCTGGAGAACACGTGGACACAGAAGCCACGTGTCGGGGGAAGGAGCGCAATGTTCAGTCAAATGCCAGAGGATGAGGTCTGAATCCATAGTGATGATCTCGGCGGGAAAAGTTGATGGTAAGATGGGGAGATGGCTGTTGCACTATGGGGCAGGAGGGGATGGCTGCACAGGCAGCGGCTGCAGGGGCGGGAAGGAAGACAGAAGACTAGAGGGGAGTTAAGGTCACAGGGGTCATTTAGACCTGTCTCTACACTGGTCTATCCCCGGGCTCCTATGACATTCATTATGCGGCACATTGGTTCTCCTGACCTGGACACCCTGCCTATAGATTTGGAATCTGTGTGCCCAGCCTTACACGTGCAGAGGGCTAAACTGAAGTCCACACAAAGAGCATGGTTGCTGGTGTGATTCGCCTTTGTGACATGAAGGAGGACATCTCAAGTCGTCTGACCTATTCATACACAAGGCCTGATCTGGAGCTACACAGATGTGATGTCAGGTTCTTAGTAACCCTCCCCCGTGGCCACGTTCCATCCTTGCTCCGAGAGCCTAGCACAGGACATTCAGCTTCTAAGCCTGATTAGAAATCTTGCTGGAGGGGCCGACAGCTGCAACCACAGGAGACATGCTCAGTGAGGAGCACATCTTCTCCATGATGACATGTGCCAAAGCCTTTCCATTCTGTATTCAGCTAGCATTTACAACCTTTAAATATTAATACTCATTAATATTGATGTTTGAGTACCAAATCAGTTTAGCTTCCAAGAAATTACTAGATTTTATATTAGCCACTCATTCATTTATCTAATATACATTGATTAAGTGCTAGGTGAGGTTCGAGGCAGCTGGACAGGGTTGGAAAAACCTGGAAAAAATAAATAAGACCTACTTCTTGATTTTAAGAGTGCCACATGTACTTACATACACAGCTACAACCAACACATAAGATAGGGCATGTAGAAACACATATATGTGTATGTATACAGATACATACTTATACAAGCTAAATATCCCTTACCCCAAATTCTTGGGACAAAGAATATTTCATATATATATATATGTATATATATAATATATATATATATATTATATATATATCTTCAAATTTTGGGGTGCTGCCATGTATATAAATAAGACATCTTAGGAATGAGACTCAAGTCTTAAACACAAAATTCTTTAATGGCTCATATACATTTACAGTATCGATGCAAAGCGTAAAGGTACTTGTTATTGTAGATAGTATTGCTAGGTAGCCCTGACTGGACATAAACTCATTATGCAGCTGAGGCTGGCCTCAACTTTACAAGGATCCTTCTGCCTGAGCAGAATCCTTAGTGCTGGGATTACTGGCATGTGCCACCATGCCTAAGCTGAAGGCAGTTTTACACAACAGTTCTTGAGCACCAGCCTTGACTGCAACTCATCAAGTACACCACGTGTGGAATTTTCCAGGTGTGCTGGCACCCAAAAAACTTTCAGATTTTGGAATATTTCAGATTATATAAAATTGAACACACATACATTTCCCCCTTAGACATGTATGGGGTGGGGATGAGCATAGAAGAATCCATAGCCCTGTCTTCTACATGTGAGCATAATGTATAGTGTATGAAAGGGAGACACCTGAGTCCAGAAGGATGAGCAACAATGTTGTGTCTGGGTAGATGACTGAGGAAGAAGGGCCTCAGAGGCAGATGCAGGAATGCGTTATCGGGCTGAACACATGACACAGGAAATAATGTTCTGTGGTGGACATAAAACTAGAAAAACCAATGGTGAGGACAGTTACTTCACCTCTCATGCCCTGTCATGTGAGTCATGTGTGGAGAGGTGCCTGGAGGGAAGGCTGCAGACAGTTGTGGGGGTGGGGAGATGATCCGAAGTCCTGATGGCTGTGTTACGTGGTCTGGATGGTGATCTGCAGGAGAGAGCCCCTGGGAGTTCTAAATGAGGGTGGACAGGACTTGTGACTTGACCAGGTGTCGCAGCTAGCAGGTGATAGACCAGAAGAGGCGGGATGGGAGGAGCAGATGTGGGCCTGGAAGCGTCTCAATAACTCAGACAGGTGCAAAGGAGGTAAGTGAGAACAAGTCAGAGGTCTCTGAGCAAGAAGAGGTTCTTGGCAACATTGCACATGGGGTGACTGGCAAGGAGAGGGGTACCTCTCTAGAGGGGTCTACTCAGTACAAAGTACCCTCAGGCAGAGGTGGCTAAAAGACAGCCAGACATTGGGATTAGAATCGTAGGCCACTGTGGGCCCAAGAGACAAGGAGGATGAGAAAGGGAAGCCTACTCCGTCCATCGTCTACTAAGATCCTCCAGAATTCTCCTTTCCTTCCCCTTGGCCTTAGATTTCCATATGAACAGTTGGGAAGGCACACAGAAAGAGTGTGTGTGTGTGTGTGTGTGTGTGTGTGTGTGTGTGTGTGTGTGTGTGTGTGTGTGTGACAGCACATACTTTATACTTAGGAGCACTCAGCTTAGAGAGGGACAGAGGAACACACATGGGCACATATATCACAACTGCACACATGCATGTCCACAGACAACAGACATACATACAGGCTTCTATAGATGACGGGAACATACACAGGCCTACAGATCATACAGTAACACATACAGCTCCATAGACACACAAAGGCACGCATACATTTACATGTCCGTAGGTCACAGAAGAACATACACATTCATATGTGTCTGTAGACAACAAGAGACGCACACATGAACACTCCCATAGACCACAGAGGAGTGCAGACAAGTACATAAACCACAAAGGGTCACACACATGTCCATAGGTCCCTGCTATCATAGTACCTCCCTGCCAGGTGAATATACACACGCACATACCCATACACCCATCAGTCACAGAAGTCTAAAGACCACGAGGGGCCACTCACACATGTGTAAATCTACCTAGTGAGGCCCTGAGATCAGTTCCCTGGGTGGAGGGGTGAGGTGTGCTTTGCATCTCTGCAGTGGGGGCTTCTCATCAACCCAGCTGATGACCTAGAAGGCCAGGGAGCAGATCTATGTGGGCCCCGAGACCCTTTCCACAATTCCATCATATAGAGCAGTACCCCCAGAGGGAAGCTAAAGGGCCCCTGTTTCCATTGTTCCACTCTGTCCACTTAAAACCCCTCTTGGGTGAGCCGGTGTGGCCTGGACCTGCCTCTTGGCTAAGAGCCAGCTCTCATCCCCGAGTCTCCCCTCTCCTACCGAAGAGCTTCTGCAGGACTTGGCCGTCATAGAGATCTTCAGCCAGGTCCTTCACAATGATCCTTTCTCCCACCAACACATCATTGATCCAATCGATGAGCACCTAGAGAGAGAGCGCGAGGTCAGAGAAGAGATGCTGCCTGTGTGTTTGGAAATCAGCTTTCTCATGCTGGACAATGAAAACCAACAGGAACTTCAGTCTTAAGAGCAACAGAGCAGTCACGGGAGCAGGGTGCAAGTGTAGGTGTGAGCCCCAGTAACCCCTGGGCATTTGCAGAGTGTGCAGCCTAGCTTGTTGTCAACTTGACACAGGCTCAAGTCATCTGAGAGAGGGAGCCTCAGATGAGAACATGCCTCCAGTGATCCGGCTCCATCAAGCCTGTAGGACATTTTCTTAATGAGTGATTGAACTGGGAAGGGCCCGGTTCATTGTGGGAGGTGTCACCCCTGGGCTGGTGGTCCTGGGTGCTATAAGAAAGCAGGCTGAGCAGCCTTGAGGAGCAAGCCAGTAAGCAGTGTTCCTCCATGGCCTGGGCATCAGTTCCTGCCTCCAGATTCCTGCCTTGTTTGAGTTCCTGTCCTGACTTCCCTCAGTGATGGATGACAGACTCTAAGCTGAAATAAACCCTTCCCTCCCCTAGTTGCTTATCATCAGTGTTTTATGACAGCAAGTGAAATCCTAACCAAGACACTACGGTTAGCCTCTCTAGTGTGGGCAGTACCAGTGAGTCAGCTGACCTGCCCTGACTCTGCCAGGCCTTCTCCCAATGGGATGGGCTTCATACCAGGCAAGGGTATGGCCTCTGGAGTCATGTGAATGGGTCAGAACCCCAGCTCCACCTACTAACTTGTGTGTGCACCACAGCCATCTACAGCTGTGCATACAAGGGTCTGCGTCTCTCTGGTGTCCATGATGTACATGGGTCTGCCCCCTTTGGGATCTACTCACAGCCCTGTGCATGTGCACACTCTTGTCATCTCTGAGCGTGTGCGTGCCCATCTCTGTCATTTGTGAGTCTGTCACTCCCTTCCAGCCCATGTATATGAAATATCTGCTATCCACGGCATACTATGCTAGACTTTGGGGATAGAATGGCACCAAAGAAAGGGAAGTTTCTAACCCCAAGCAGCCCACTGGCAGGGAGGCTAGAAGAGAGAGGAGGGGAAGGGAGAGGGGATGGGAGGGGGTTAGCAAGGGAGGAAGGGAGAGAGAGTGTGCAAGAGAGTGATCACCTACTCGAGGAGCTGGAGCATGTGGAGACTCCACTGACACACTAAATCCAAAGGGCCTCTGCTACCCAGAGAGGCTGAGTCATAGCATTGGTCATCAGACAGGACTTCCTGGAGGAAGTGGTGTGCAGGAAGCCAGAGACAATCTAAGCAGAGGGGGCTGCTTAAACAGAGGCCTGGGGACAGGAAGTGCTACAGCCAGCATTCAGCTGTCCCCGTGTTGCTAGGTAGATGATCTGAGGCTGAAGAGAGCCAGAGCAAAGACTCAAATACCACCCGACCCTGCATTTGATAGAAAACCATAGACAGGCTTTGAGCAGGAAGACACTAGGAGTGGACTTGTGAACAAAGAGGAGGGGCACAGGTCAGGGGACAAGAAGGGACAGGTGAATGGCAGAGGAGTTCCTGCATGGTGGCCAAAATGCTACCCCTTCTTCCTCTTTCCTTCCTTTCTTTTTCTGAGACACAGTCTCAAGTACTCCAGGCTAGCCTCAAACTCTGTGTTGCTCAGGGTAACCTTGGATTTCTGGTCCTTCTGCCTCTACTTCCTAAATGCTGGGATTACCGTCATGTGCCACCATGCCAGGCTATGCTCTGCTGGGGATCAAACCCAGAGCTGTTCGCATGCTAGGAGAGTACTCTACCAGCTGAGCCACACTCCAGCCCCCAATTCCATCTCTCTAAACCAGCTAGATCATAAACAATTCACTTGGCTTCCTAAGACTTAGTTCCCTCATCTGGAAAATGGGGCTGTTCCTAATTCTGACTTTCTAAGTTCCTTTGAGGGAGGACTGTGCCCTCCTTGTAGTGTCCCCTGCATGGTGCCTTCACAGAATAGGTGGTCTGTGGACACCTGCCAAAGCGCTCCTCATTTCTTCTTACCTTCATCAGCTCTTGAAGCTTGGGATCACTGCGTGAGTTTGGATCCACCATCGTCCGCACCTCATTCTCCTCTGTAAAAGGAAACAGTTTCTGCACTGGGCTGCCGCCTACTGCAAAAAGAAGCTTCTCTGATGAAGGCTGAGAGCAGCCCAAGTGCTGGGAGAAGGTAACTGTGAGCGTTCAGCTCCAAGGGAACATGGAGGAAGGGGGGACAGCAATAATGTAAGAGCCAGAGGAGGATGGAGGGGAGCGCGGTGACACGCCGTCTTCTGGACACTTGTGGCCACCACACTCACGAACTCGCAGCAGCTGTGGCTCCCTGAACCAGATGTGTACAAGATCAAGCCAGGGAGAACTCCAGCCTGGATGGAGGGGGGCTCCAGAGGCTCCACCCCTTGCTGAGGAGTTAGAGGCAGTTGGTGACTGCTGAGGGGGAATGAATGATTCTTGGGTGGTGTATCCACTTGGGGGCTGCCTATGTTCCCGGGGATGGCTCCCCAGCTCTGCACATACAGGCAGCATTCATTGGATTTAGTGGGTCATTAGAAAGAAGAGGAGGAGGAGGAGGAGGAGGAGGAGGAGGAGGAGGAGGAGGAGGAGGAGGAGAGATGAAATGGGAAGGGGGACGCGTTGGGGGATTTGGACGTTGGAGAGAAAACAGAAGTGGGTACAATCATATTTCATTACATCCATGTATGGAATTCTCAAAGATTAAAATTTTAAAATTAAAAAATTAAAAACAATCCTAAAACTGGAACGAGAGCTATAGAAAAAGAAAGGGAGTTTGGTGGGCGTGTCTAAGCTGTGGGCACTAAGCTATTCTAGACACAAGGACCCTTACCCAGCATGGTGTCCTCGGGGTCCAGCTCGAAGGAGATGGGGCTCAGGGGCAGGTTGATGGCGTTCATTCCTTCCTCCTGGAACTCGGATACTAAAAGACAAGAAGAGCCTGGTCACATGTCGGGGAAGGATGACGGGGTAGGAGAGGACTCTACAACCTCCGTGATCAATACTGATGCTGAGAGAATGTTCCTCCTCCCCCAGACAGCTAGCTCATAGTTGCTCCCCAGCCTGAGATAAATCCACAGCTGCTCTTTCCTAAAATGACATAACTGTCCCTTTAATCTCAACTTTCTGCCTGTCATTCCTCTCACTTTCCTGAGAAAAAGGGAGTCATAAATGCAGAGCTCCATCTTCTCCCAGGGAATATTCTGGAACGAACAGGAGCAGGATGGGCACATCTACTCTCTTTCTTTGGCCTCTGCCTGTCCTGACTCCAGGGCTCACTGACCCTGCCTTCTCTCTGTGGACAGGATGAAGGCGGCCGTCGCTCTCAGACTGTTATCTCCTGAGCCTTTTCCACCAGCAGTTGACCCTTTCTGAGACATTCTTCGGATGACCTCCCCCCTCCCTCCTGCATCTAACCCCAGCCGCTGTGTGGGAACACCCCAGGCTCTGGGCTCTCAAGAACTATGGTACCAGGTCTAGGCACTACCACTTTACAGTCCTGTATCCTTAGCTGAAAATGAACTTCCAGTGGGGACCACTAACTTAAACATTTTTTATTACGTTTAATTTATTTTGGAGTGCGTGCGTGTGTGTGTGTGTGTGTGTGTGTGTGTGTGTGTGTGTAATATGGAGGCCAGAGAACAATGTGTAGGAGTAGGTTCTTTCCTATCACATGGCATGCAGGGGTTGAACTCAGATCACCAACGTGGCAGCATGCATCATTACCCACCGAGCCTTCTTGCCAACCTGACTACTAATTTTTTTTTCATTTTTCAAATACTGTAAATCTGCAGTCCAATTTAGCAAAAGAACGATTGGAGCAGGTTAGTGACCTAGAGCCCTTCTCCTTCAAGCACACAACCCCACATGAACCTTGCAGGAAAAGATTCCCGCCCCCAAGTAGCTCTGCACCACGCACTGGGGGTTGACCTTGGCTTACTCTCCTAAAAGCTGGAACTCACACACTCTGACTTGTCGCCAATTAAGCACGGAAGGGTCGTTTTCCCTGAAGGTGTTGGTCACTGGGAGGTTTGAAGGTGCTAATACAGGAGCAGTAATCAACCTTAATGAAAGCAACAGCTCATCTTTCCATTTCATTCATTCATTCGTTCATTCATTTATTGTTTATTGACTCAGGCCTCCCTGATTGCAGCACAAGGCAGCTACTTACCTGTTTGTAGCTGGATAGGGAAATGAGTCAGCTGCACCAACATAGAGAAACAGGTGTCACCTTAAAGGGACATTCACATTAGGAAGTCCCTGACCAGTGGACTCTTGTATGTTATGTTTGCATGCTGTATGAGTGTATGTATGTATGTGGGTGTGCAGGCCCTGCATACAGGGTCCAGAAGAGGACATCGGATGTCTTCCTCTATTCTCTGTCTTATTCCTTTGAAACAGGGTCTCTTACTGAGCCTGAAATTTCTGCCCTCAGCACTGGGGCTACAGGTAGGTACAGCTATGCTCAACTTTTATGTGGGTACTGGGGATTCAAACTCAGATCCTCATGCTTGTGGAATAAGTGCTCTTCCCCACTGAGCCATCTCCTCAGCCCTGTGAGCAGCAGGCTTTTAACATTCCTCGGACATTACCCAGCTCCTGTCTCCAAATTCATTCAGCTGCCTTTTCTGTATAATCCTTCACAAAACATAGCAGGAAAATACAGGTGACCTGAAAGCTTCAGTGAACACATATAGGGCTGCATTGATTGTCCAGCTAACTGCACTTCTTTCTTTGGAATTCCATGAACTTTGCTCTTTTCCGGACTCTTTCTTTCTTTCTTTTTTCTTTTTTGGAGACAGAGTCTCTCTCCATAGATCTCTGAATGGCCTGGAACTCACTATGTAGACCATGTTAGTTGTGAACTCATAGAGATCCTTCTGCCTCTGACTCCTGAGTGCTACTGCACCTGTTCAAAGCACAACTTTTATTACCCAACACGCCCTCCAGGTGACTACCAGGTGGTGGAAATAGCCTAATTAAATACAGATGTGGGAGCAGCTTAGGTACCTGGAGGCAGCCAGGCTGCTTCCTTGGATGCTGAGGCTCCTCCTGACTTCTTCTGACTCTTCAGCTTGTCTCTTCCTAGGTCTGTGGGGCTTTATACAATCATTTAAATCTCACTGAATTACGTACTCACATCCTTAGTTGTACCAAACACTTTTAAGTCCTTGGTGTCTGCGGTCCCCACAGAACCATGATGCAACATTTCCCACACAGAAAGTCTATTTGTCTGATGTGTTCTTAGGAGATCCAGTTGGCCTATACACTGAGGATGTTCATGTGAGAAGTCCAGCCAGGCCTGATGAATGAGCCTCCATTTACAACTTTTAAGTCTACCTAGATCTCAGGTTTAGACATCCAAGACAGAAGTTGAGATTCAGCACCCTCATGCCTACCACAACCACAGAAAAATAAACCCACTCTCTCTCTGTCCTTCTCTTCCTCGGTGGGAAGTACCACTGTTTATACCAGGGATGTCCCACCTGCTGCTCACGGGCACTCATGGGTATTCTCAGGCTACATGTGACCTACAGTAGCTATGGATATGGCCCAACATAGAATTGTAAACATACTTAAATCATGATGAGATGTGTATGTGTATCTGTACGTATGTATATATGTGTATATATGTATGTAAGTGTATGTATGTGTGTTGGTACCTTGGTTGCATGGTGCTTGAGCGTTAACTTAGAAGATGAATGATTTGTATTAAAATGTCACATGAAATAAACATACATATTCTTTTGAAGCACCCTGGTTTACCCAATGGTTCAAGTTGGAATCTGGAGAGACACTACTTGGGCTCTTTTCCCTCACCCTCTTTATCAAACATACAGACTGGCGAGCTCTCCAGGACCCACCCCACCAAGCCAGGACCCCAGTCTAGCCCCTCCTCTATTACACTTCCCACCCCCAATCCTGGCTCAAGCCACAATTCTTCTCCATCTGTCCATCAGAACCACTTCCCACCCAGCCTACCACTTTCTCTTGAATTCCCCACCCCCACCTACTTGCCACTGTGCAGCCTGAACGCTCTATGAAATGCAAAGGATCCCGTCCATTCATCCATCCTCCTGCCTTCAACTCTCCCACAGTCCCTCATCATACTCTGGACTCCTGGCTGTGACGTTCAAGGCCTCTGCCCAGCCTTCTGCTGCCCTTAGATTTTCTTCACAGAACTGTCACCACTTGAAATCACTGTAGATATGCATTTCCAATGTCCCCAAATCAGAAGGCAAGCTGGGTGAAGTTGTTGGTGACAAGGTCTGGTGTGGCTCAGGCTGACTTTGAACTTACTGTGTTGCTGCTGCCTAACAGTCTCCTCCGAGATCAAAACATTCTACCCCACCAGTCTCCTCCGAGATCAAAACATTCTACCCCACCAGTCTCCTCCGAGATCAAAACATTCTACCCCACCAGTCTCCTCCGAGATCAAAACATTCTACCCCACCAGTCTCCTCCGAGATCAAAACATTCTACCCCACCAGAAAGCCTTTTTAAGCAGAAAGAGAAACAACTCAAAATAGCTCCAGGAAGTCCCTGAAACTGACCAGATTTACTAGACCCTTCCCTGACAGATTAAGTGAAAAAAACGGTGAGAATTCCCCTGTGGTGGCTGGAATAAGAATGACCCCCCATAAGCTCATATATTTGAATGCTTAGTTATCAGGGAGTCATCAGGCACTCTTAAAAGGATTAGGCGGTGTGTCCTTGTTGGAGGAGGTATGTCTCTGGGGGTGGGCTTTAGATTTCAAGAACCCAAGCCTGGCCCGGTGTCTTTTTCTCCTCCTGCTGCCTGCATTTCGAGATGTAGAACTCTCAGCTACTTCCAGCACCATGTCTGCCTGTGTGCTGCCACGCTCCCTGCCATGATGGACTAAAATCTCTGACACTGTAAGCAAGCCCCAATAAGATGCTTTCTTTTGTAACAGTTGCCAGGGTCATGGTGTCTCTTCACAGCATTAGAACACCGACTAAGACACCCTCCTCAGACAGAGGAAAGCTGAGCTGCAAAGAAGACTCTGAGACCAGACCAGCTGCCTGGAAGGAGCAGAAACCAGCTGAGCTGCCTGGAAGAGCTTTAGACCAACTGAGGCACCTGGAAAGGACGCTCTCCAACCTGGTGAGCTGCCTGCAGGCTGTGCAGTGTGCTCGGCTTTGTGAACTGTCACCCACGCTGGGGTGGGCTTTGGTGATACCGTTGTCTTTGAGTCATTTCTGTCCCTGCAGGTAACTCCTCATCCATATTCCTGTAAGTAACCCCATAAAACTCACGGTTCACCAAATTGTTCCTTGGTGGTATCTCAACTTTGGTTTGTCATGGGTTCCCTTTCTGGGGTGAGTAGATGTGTGTATTGAATCTCCCCAGGAAAAGTTTGTCACACAATAGCCAAAGATGACCTTGAACTTCTGAAGCTCTGGCCTCTACCTCTTGTGCTAGGACCACAAGCATGTATTATCAGCCCCCTGGTTATGTGGCACTGGGGACTGAAGCCAGGGCTTTGTTCATGCTAGGAAGTAGTCTACCAGCCTAGACTCACCCCCAGCCAGGGGAAGCTTTGTCTTCTATTCACCATCAGATTCCCAAGGAGGCCAGACAGCAGAGTGCTTAGGAACTAGACTGCTGAGATTCAAAGCCAGGCTCTACAATTCCAAGCTACGTGACCTTGGACAAGTCCACTAGTTTCAAGTGACTCAGTTTCCTCATGTACAGGACGGGAGTAATAATAATATTGCCAACTTCCTGGGTCTGTTGGAAAAAGAAAATGAGTTCCTAGTCTCTGAGGAGAGCCATAGAAATACAAGCCACTACTGCTACCTAAAATGATCTCTCTAACACTCTCTGCACATCACAAGTATTTATTGAATAAGTAACCCAGATTGCAAAGATCACTCTTTGGGGCACAGGCTAGATACAGAGGCAGAATTTGCCTAAGGAGTTTAAGAAAGCCTTTATGTTGTCAGGGGAGGGGTTGGGGGGATGTTGAGCCAGAAATCATTTACATTTTAGTCTGAACTTGAGCCTGGACTCTCTGTGTGCAAGCACATGAATTTCTGAGATAACATTTGCAGCTTGTGGTTGTTTAGTTCTTTTGAGACAGGGTCTTGCAGGTAGCCCAGGCTGCCCCAGATGTAGTACATCCTGGCCTCAAACTTGCAAATCAATCCTTTTGCGACCAGTCTGCATTTTGTGAAGGAAGAAAACCCACATCTGTCCCAAATGCAGCTGGAGCCAAGGTATAAGCATAGCGATCTCTAAATATCTCCTAACTAGAAAGATGATATTCCCAGCCAGGACTCCTCAAGGTGGGTCTGAATGAGGTCTCCCATTGTGGAGTGTTGTTCAGAATGTTTTCAGATGAACACAGCTATGGTCAGAACTCCGCCCTCTGGCCTGCCTCTTTAATTCACTCACAGAGACATAACAAGCCCCAGAAGAAAGGCTCAGATATGCTTGCAATTGGAAATGGGTGTTTGGAAGAAACCATTGGGCAGGAACCCCATTCCCGTTCCATTAACCGCTGACTCAGAGCCAGTTGTTTGTAAAAGCCAATATGCAAACTGCTCAGCCTGTGCCTGGCCCCCGCCCCGCGAGGCCCCATTAGCGGCCACTTTCCCAAAAACAGCCCGCCTGCTTTGGAAGGTTCCTTTCTATTCAACCGGAGCAGGGCCCAGCAGCGGCCCGCTTGCCAATCCCTGAGCTCGGAAAGACAAAGGGCCGAGATTGAATTTTCTCAGAGCAGAATCTGAAGATGTTGTTTACTCTAGAATGGTCTGAAGCGCTCGGCCTGAGGGTGCAGCCTCCAGCGGCTCACCGGCCATTAGTCATAACTTAATAAAAGCGTAAATGGTTAGCTGAAGGGCGGGCTGGGAAAGCTCCGAGATTGCCTTAGTTCACCCCAGGAAAAGGGGTTTCTTTCTTTCATTTTATTCTCTAGAAAATGCCATCTGAAATGAGGTCCAAGTGACCAGCAGAAGGCAGATATAAGGATTTGAAAGAGCTGGATTCGAATCCTTCTCTGGTTTTTATTAGCTGTAGGACCTGATGTGGCTTCCTGCAGTTAGGTCCAAAGCGATTCTCTCTGAAATAACAGAGGAGCTGACACTTCTGGTTTCCTCCAGTGTTGTTATTCTTTTGAAGGAATCCCTATTTTGGTCTAGGAGTTAGCTGTCCCTCCTGTGTCCCGGGAGAGATTCCGATGCTCCCCACCTCAGCATTGGGAGGGTCATAAGATACAACTCTAGTCACTGAGCTGTGAGTGGAAGTATTTCTAGGAGTTTCTAGGAATAATTTTCCTCCAGTTAAGACAGAGTCCCAAGGAAGGAAAGTGCCCCCTTCCCATTATCACGGTATCAGGCTATCATATGGAAGTCTGCACGGATATTTTATAGCCAAGAGGTGAGTTAGCCTAAACAAGAAGCTAATATACTGAAGTTGGCAGGAATGAAGGAAAAGAAGGGGTTCTGTTGATAGCCCTGGAACCACCCCTTACTATTGAAACTGGAAAAGTAGATGTTTGCTTGGGGCACAACCTGCCCACTCAATGCACAGGAACCAATATTACATTGAAAGCATAAGTCTGTAATTGATGGCAATTCTACCTCCCCTTTCTCTCCAGGAGGAACAGAATAGCTACAGGGCTTGCTGAACCCTGAAGTTCTATGCCTGGGAACCCAAAGAACCCCAGGAGAGAAACAAGTCTGGAAAAAGGAATGAAGAAAGGTTCTAAAAGTAAAAGAGCGTTGCGGGTGGCACTCAGCTGGTGGGGGTGCTGGCCTGGCACACACGAAGCCCTGAGTTCCAGGTCCAGGGAGAGGAGCACACAGTAACCCCAGCCCTGGGCAAGTGGAGACAAGAGGATCAGAAGTTCAAGACCATACGTTTGAGCCTCTCTGCTTATATTCAGTCCACCGATAAGCATCCCTGGGTGCCTCCTGTGGAGTCTGGAGACCTGCCTCACTCTGCTCCAAGGAGTGGGAGAGACAGGCCAGGGGAACAATGGGATCAGTGTGCTGCACTCCAGGCACCAGATGGGAACCAGAGGAGCTTCTGGGAATGAGGCTGATGCTGAAATCTGGCGGGTGGTCCTAGAAAAAGGGCCATTTGAGTAGGCCTTTGGAACATCTAAATTCTCATCGAGCACTAGTAGACCCCTCAAAACACATATGTGTAAAAATAGGGAGGTTTAGGAAAACAGGGTATGGGTTGAGACAGTGGCCATGATGTCTGAATGCTAGTTTGGAGCGTACACATTCAATGAAGGGGAAACGAGGGAGGGGCAGAGAAGTGGATGGGCCCAGAGTGTTAGAGCTGTGGGCTTAACCATAAGGAGAAGGTAAAACAGAATGCCCCCAATGAACAACATATAAGGGAGTGCCCAAGGCTGCAGGAGGTGCCGGTATCACTGTACAAGTTACTGCTCTCCCACATACGAGAAAGAACGCCTGGAATTTGAAACTAAAAGCAGCGTTATTGCAGTAGCCCAAAATGTAACGCTTAGGGAGAAACCAAACTAAAAGTGAATAGGATTGACATATGGGCAATAGAAACCTCTCAGTTAAAACCATAGGAAGCTATTTCCTTGTTATCGACAAACTGACCCTGAAACTCGCATGCAAAGGCAGCAGAGAGTACTGACGGCAGACTTCAAGACACTAGGAAAGCTATCAGTCAAAACAGGATGGCATTGATAAAAGCTTAATGGCATAGAACAGAGAATTCAGAAACAGACCCAGACTGGGTCTCATGGATCCCTGGCTAGCCTTGAACTTATCATGTAGTTGAAGGTGATCTTGAACTCCTGATCCTCCTGCCTCCACCTCCCTACTGCTGGGATTATAGGTGTGTTCTATCACACTGGGCTTAGGTAGTGCTGGGGATGGAACCCAGGGCTTTGTGCATGCTAGGCAAGCACTCTACCCACTGAACTCCTTCCCAGCAACCTCATTCCTCTCTGTTGAAGACACAAAGGCAATTCCACACAGAAAACACAGTCTTTTTTTTTTTTTTTTGGTTTTTCGAGACAGGGTTTCTCTGTGTAGCTTTGCGCCTTTCCTGGAACTCGCTTTGGAGACCAGGCTGGCCTCGAACTCACAGAGATCCGCCTGGCTCTGCCTCCCGAGTGCTGGGATTAAAGGCGTGCGCCACCACCGCCCGGCTGAAAACACAGTCTTTTAAACAAAGCATCCTGCAGCGATGACTGGATGTCCAGATGTAGAAAAGTCAACGTTTCCCCAAACTTGAAATAACCACAGACCTAAATCTAAAGTATGACGCTATGAGACGCCTCTCTGTCCCCCTCAAAAAAAAAGGGGGGGGGAGCACTGACTTTGGGTGTGGCAATGCATTTTTAAGATAAAACAGTAAGGAAAATCTACAAAAGAAATCTGTTGAACCTTATTAAAACACCTGCTCTCTGAAGGACACGGCTAAAGAATGAGAAGGGGCCGGAGAGATGGCTCGGTGGATAGAGTACTTGTTGTGTACGCATGAGGACCTGAGTGTGATCTCAGCACCCACTCACAATCGGGCACGGTACCACTCGTCTGCTATCCCAGTACCCCATGGGGAGACGGGAAGTAGAGACAGAATTCCCCGGCACTCATGACCAGCTAGCCTGCATACCCAGTGACCAAACAAGCAGATCCTCTGTCAGACAAGGCAGAAAGTGACACCGGAGGCTGTCCTCTGAGCGCCACAGGCACACAGTAGCGTGTGCATGCCTGCGAACACACGTGACTGCACATATACCCATATTAACTCATGTTGCACACACACACACACACACACACACACACACACACACACACACACAGAGAAACTTGGAACAATTCCAACAACAAAATAAAAATTATGTTGGATTATAAGCAAAGGCATAAAATAACTATCCAGGCATCCATAGTGATATAAACAACTGAATAAATTAACAAATGAGGGAGAATTTGATGTAAAATTCCAAATAATTGCTGGGCTTAGTGACACTCACCTTTAGCCCCAGTGCTTGGGAAACACAGGCAGGCAGATCTCCGTGAGTTTGAGGCCAGCCTGGTCTACACAGTGAGTTCCAGGACTGCATAGAGCAGTGGTTCTCAACCTTCCTAGTGTTGAAACCCTGTAGTACAGTTCCTCGTGTTGTACTGACTCCATAAAATGATTTTTGTTGCTACTTCATAACTGCAATTTTGTTTCTGTTATGAATCATAATGTAAATGTAAAATCTGTGTTTTCCAATAGTCTTAGGCGACGCCTATGAAAGAAAGGGTTGTTAAATTCCCCCACAAGGGGGTCATGTCCCACAAGTTGAGAACCACTGATATTAGAGAGCCTCTACCTCCAAAATAAAATAAATAAATAAGTAAATAAATAAATAAAAAAACTGCAGATAACGTAGTCCATCTTTACTGTTCAAACTGGGTCACAATTCCCCACTCCTTAGGTGTGGCCTGAGACAGCCACGTGCCTCGCTCTACAGTATTGTATGGAAAAGAGGGGCAAGGCAAGGCTTTGCACTGGAGCATCCTGACGCGCTGCTGCCTCAGCCACATGACAAGTCAACATTAATAGCCATGTGGCATGTGGATTCCACGTGCTATTGATAGGATGAGGTAAAAATGCTACTTTGCGCCGGGCGGTGGTGGCGCACGCCTTTAATCCCAGCACTCGGGAGGCAGAGCCAGGCGGATCTCTGTGAGTTCGAGGCCAGCCTGGGCTACCAAGTGAGTCCCAGGAAAGGCGCAAAGCTACACAGAGAAACCCTGTCTCGAAAAACCAAAAAAAAAAAAAAAAAAAAAAAAAAAAATGCTACTTTGCCTTTTCTTCTCTAAAGCCCCATCCCAAAGCTTAATGCAGAGAAAGACTTCAGCCACATCCCAGTAGAAGGATAACGTAAAAAACACTTGGCCAGGGGCCAGAGAAATGGCTTACCAGTTAAGAACACTGGCTGCTCTTCTAGAGGACATGGGTTGGAATCCCATCATCCATTTGGTGGTTCACAAGTGTACCAGGCATGGATGTGATGCACAAACATATATGCCAGCAAAATACTCATACACATGGAAGGAAGGAAGGAAGGAAGGAAGGAAGGAAGGAAGGAAGGAAGGAAGGAAGGAAGGAAGAGAGGAAGGAAGGAAGGAAGGAAGGAAGGAAGGAAGGAAGGAAGGAAGGAAGGAAGGAAGGAAGGCAGACAACAGCAAAACCCAAACACTTGGCCGGCTCTCCTCAGAACTGTCAAGGTCACTGAAACCCAGGTCTGCAAAACTCACAGCCAAGAGAATCTTAAGAGAGGAGGGAACTGGGCACAGTGCCCCACATTTGTGGTCCTAGGGCTTGGGAGTGGAGGCAAGAGGATCAAGGGTTCGAGGCCAGCCTCAAACTCATTTTGAGGCCAGCTAGGGATATAGGAAGTCCTGTTTTAAAAAACCAAGACCAGGGCTAGTGAGATGGGTCGACAAGTCAAGGTGTTTGCTGAGTTCAGTCCATAGGACCTACACAGTAGAAGGAGAGAACTCATTCCTGAAAGTTGTCCTCTGACCTCTACATGTGTGCCATGGCAGACATGTACTTCTACACCACACCAAATAAATGTAAAAAGAGAAAGAAAGAAAGAAAGAAAGAAAGAAAGAAAGAAAGAAAGAAAGAAGGAAAGAAAACAACCAAAACCAACCACTATGATGCTGAACTACGATTTTAACAAACATACTGTACTTAATAATGTAAGATATCAGTAAGTGTGGGATCTAGAGATGGGGTATGAGGAAACTATATCTCTGCAATTCTTCTGTGACTCTAAAACTATGCCAAAAGAATATTTTAAAAAGTTAATATAAATTTACTGCTTGTCCTGGTTGGTTTTATGTCAGCTTGACATAATCTGAAAGGAGGGAACCTCAGTTGAGAAAATATCTCTGTAAGATTTAACTGTAGGGCATTTTATTAATTAGTGATTGATGGGGGAAGGCCCAGCCCATTGTGGGTGGTGCCACCCCTGAGCTGGTGGTCCTGGGTTCTATAAGAAAGTAGGCTGAGCAAGCCAGTAAGCAGCACCCCTCCATGGCCTCTGCATCAGCTCCTGTCCAGGATTCTGCCCTGTTTGAGTTCCTGAACTGACTTTCTTTGATGACAAACAGTGATGTGAAAGTGTAAGCCAAATAAACCCTTTCCTCCCCAAGTTGCTTTGGTCATGGTGTTCCATCATAGCAACAGAGACCTTAAGACACTACTGTTGTAGAAAAATAAACGCCATTCATGGGAGGAGGGTAGAAAGAAATCCATAATTTTAGGGAGCACGTAGGTTTCTTCCTTTTCCCAGGAAGATGGTGATTTCTTTATCTTGAACAGAGTTTTCTAGACACATCTGTACAGAAACAAAACACCAAGTTCATCACAAAGTCTCACAACAAGGGCTACGCTCATTATGATCCAAGAGTCCAAGAAGCCAGCAAGAAAGTCCAGGGCTGTGATGGTCTGGCTTCACTGTCAACTTGACTGGATTTAAAATCACCATAGAGACACGGGTGTGTCTCTATGGGAGTGTTTCCATAAAGGTTTAACTGAGGAGGGAACATCCACCCTGGCTGTTGGCAGCACCATCCCACGGGCTGTGGACACAGACTGAATACGAAGGAAAAGGGGAGCTGAGTACCAGCACTCATCTCTCTGTCCTCACACTCAGTGCGACCAGCGTCCTCACGCTCAAGCTGCCAAGGCGTCCCTGCCATGATGGACAGTATCTTCAACTATGAGCCAAAGCGCTTCCTTCTTTGAGTTGTGTCTGCCAGGTATTCTGTCACAACAAGAGAGAATAAAGCAACCAATACAAAGGCTTCGAGGAGGACGAAGAGCCTCCTCATTGCTGAAGGATGCTTAAGGGACTATTTTCACTTTCCAGGAAAGGGGTGGGTCTCACCAGTGGATCTACTACTGAAGGCTCAGGGTTTGCTCCCATCTCCCCAAACCCAAGTTGTATTTTATATTCGCAGCCCCTGATATACAGTCTTTGTGTCCAGAGTTTCTGGGCTGGTTTTCAGTTGCAGCAAAAGCCCGTTACTAGAAACATGGCAGCTTACAGCAAGAGGTGTAGGTTAGAAGCCCAATGTGGGTCTCACTGGTTTAAAGTGGAGACATCAGCTGGGCTGCATCCTTCCGTGGGCTTCTAAGGAAACTCTGTGTTCTTATCTCTTTGTCCACATTCCTTGTCTCTTGGTTCCTCTTAGCCATCTCCAAAGCCAGTACTGGGCGGAGCGGGTAAGTTTTCCTGTTGTATCTCTCCGACCCTTTTTTTCTGTCTCTCTTGTCCACTTTCAGTACCTTGTGCTCACACTAGGTCAACCTGGGTAATCCAGCATGGACTCCCCCCAAATCCTACCCACAACCTTTATTCCCTTGTGTCATATAAAGTACTCCGTTTGAAGATTTTCTGGAGTTGTGGCTTCGGTATCTCTGGAAAGACCATAATGTCTACAATGGCTTTTTCCATGGACTGTGGAATTCTCTTTTCCTCTTGCTCTTCCTTCCAACATATGGGTTCACTTCCCTTCTCGAGAGATTGCCAAAAGAAATGCAAAGCCCTGATGCTGCCCACCCGGTCCCTCAAACAAGGGAAGCTCTATTCCTTTCAACAAAAAATGATCCTTGTTTCCAAAGCTATCATAGATGAGGCAGGAGCCAGTCCTTGGTGGCCGCAACACAAGGCCAGAGTCAAATCACATGTTCTTATACTCTCTACAGATATTTAGTCTCACATACACACACGCACGCATGCACGCATGCACACACGCACACACACACCCTGAGGGTGGGGAAAGCAGAGAGAGAGAGGCTGGCACTATGATGGGAAGGGATGGAAGGATCCATAGTCCTGCATCTTAAAAATTTCCACCAGTTTTTAATTTGGTAGGCTTTATAGCTGCTGCAGAGTTGGAAGGTAGCCAAACAGTGACCCTGGGCATGATTTTATTGTTCTGCCCAGCACGTGGTACAGCTGCCCTCCAATTGCTAGCAAGCTCAGGGAGAGAGCGGGCAGAACTACTGTTTGGCTCCAGGCAGTCAAAAATGTGAATGGAAACATTTGCTGAGGTCTTAAGTAAGCCATGAGAGTTCAATTTAAACAGGACACGGCAAGTGGGGCTCAGTGGAACAACACATCAGTAGGCTTTGTTTCTTTCATGCAATGACTTGTTGCCTTTTTAGAGGGAGAACCATACCGCTGCCTTGACCATAAAGTCTACTGAGGGCTGGTGAAATAGCTCAGCAGGTAAAAGTGATTGCTGTAAGCCTGATGACCCGAGTTCAATTCCCAGGACACACAGAGTGGAAAGAGAGAAGCAACTCCAGCAAGCTGTCCTCTGATTTCTACACACACACACACACACACACACACACACACACACACACACACACACAATTTAAAAACTTCTTAAAGCCTAATCCTATGCAAGCAGATGGTTGGGTGATGTTCTGGGTGCATATTAAGGTGAGGTATCACATCACTGTGGATAGGTGTGAGTCTGGGTATGTTCACACACCCCAAGCTTTGAGAAGAATGCAGAATTTAATCTAGCAAGCTGGCTAACTATATGTCCAGTGATCTGTCTAGTCAGTAGAACTGATCCTGCTTATCTCCCTGGCTCCTAGGCATAGAGGGGGCCCCTCTGGTACCAGGAGCCATGAGTGCATTGGCAGATGAGCCCCAGATTGCCGGAGCTGGCCAATTCCTATGGTGGCTCTCAGATTCTAGCAAAACACCAGGGATCCAATCCTCACACTTAGCTTGGGTGATGCTTCTCTGGGAGGGTGTTTGTTCTAGTTTCTGTTGCCGTGGTTAAATACCTTGACAAAAGGCAACACAGGGAAGAAAGGGCTCACAACTCCAGATTATAGTCCATTAATGGGAAAAGTCAAGACAGGAACTTAAATATCATACCTTCAGTCAGGAGCAGAAAGACAGTCACTACATAGAGGCCTGCGTGTTTCACTTTTATATCTAGGACCAACTGCCTAGGAATGGTGCCACCCACAATGAGCTGTCTTCTTACATAAATTAGCAACCAGGCCAGTCCTCTACAAACATCCCCATAAGTCAACCTGTCATAGATTAGACAATTCCCCATTTAAACTCTCTTTCCAGGTGATTCTAGGCTGTGTCAAGTAGACAGTTAAAACAAACTAACACAGAGACGCTGTGTTCAGTGCAACACACCAAATCCCCCAGGTAGTTCTGACACAATCCCGAAGGTACAGGGCATGGCTGGGGTATAGGGAACCATGGGGGTGTGTTGGGGACCTGCTACTTGCTTTATCTTTGTGCAGTCCTTGGATTAAGCTTCCTTTCTGCAGCTCATTTTCTGTGAATCTTTCACCTTCAACATCCATAACCTTGTTGTTTATTAATTCTGACAGATGTCACTTATTAGTGCAATGGCTCTGCTTAAGAAGCTGCACATCAGCTACTCAACCTCTCGGAGCAAATGACAACTGGGTGTGGCTGTGGGCAGACATGGATGCTGTTTTCCGATTGGGTCCGTTTGCTCATGAGCCAAAACAGGATTTGTCTGAGCATCAGCTAGAGTTTATTTGGAGGGAACACCACGTGTGGAAGCTCAGTCTGTGTGAACCATAAGATGACGAACAAATCACTTATACTTCCCTTGGACCAGGCACATAGGCATGGCTTATATGTGCCTGTGCAACACACTCACGCACACAGCTCATTTAATATTCATAATAATTCCCCACCATGCAGAAAGCAAGATAAGACCCAGAGAGGTTATTTTACCTGACCAAAGTCACTAGAAAGTAAAGCTTGGATTTGATGCCAGGCCAACTAGTTCAAGAGTTCACATCCTCAATACCATGCTGTACAGGCCCAACTCCATCAAACAACCTTTTTATATGAAACTGTGTGGTTCATTGGATGAAGTAGATGGAATATTCCCCAAACACAAATGTGTACCTCTGAAAAAAAAAAGCCTGAAAATATATACCATGCCATTTTGTAGGCTGCATTTGTTAGGAACATAAATGTAGGACATAGTAATGTCATTACTCCAGCTTTCTCCTGCAAAACCAAAGGTTCTTTATTTGGAATAACTGCAAATGTTGTGTTTAAGGGTCTTTAGTCACTTTTATTTTATGTGTATGAGTGATATATCTGCATGTATGTGTGTGTGTATCACCTGCATGCCTGATGCCTTCAGAGGTCAGGAAAAAAGCATTGGATGTCCTTGAACTGAAGTTATGGATGGTGTGATCCACCACGTGGGAGCTGGGGACTGAACCTGGGTCCTCTGCCAAGAGCATCAAGTGCTCTTAACCGCTCAGCCATCTCTCCGGCCCCTATTTTGCATATATACTCATTTAAGAGAACTTGGAAAATACAAAAACCAGGGTGTGTGAGATGGCTCAGTGGATAAACGTGCTTGCCACCAAACCCTACGACCTGAATTTGATCCTCAAGACCCATCTGGTAGAAGGAAAGAAGGGACTTCTGCTTGCTATCTTCTGACCCCCGCCCCACAGGTAACTATGCTACCAGTACATATACACACCCCAAAGCAAGCAAACAAAACCCAATTAAAATGTATTTAAATTTGCTGGAAAAGAAAGAAAGAAAAGTAAGAGGTGATGAAGTCCTGTCACTTAGTGAAAATTTCTGGGACATGCTATAACTTCTTACAATCTTTCCCAGGCCTCACTCACATACGACTTAACCATTTTGTAGCTGCTGGACATTTAGGGGGTTCCCAGATTTGGGGGAGCAGCAGCAGGGTCTGTCAACTGAGATGAGTGAGCTCAGTTGACACAATGCTTACCTGATATGCATGAGATCCTATGTTTGACCCCCAGCACCGCAGAAGCCAGGCCTAGGGGTACATATCTGTAATCCTAACACTCAGGGGGTGTAGGCACAACATTCAAACATTGCCATCCTTGACTACATATTGAGTTTGAGGTCAGCCTAGGCTACATGAGACCCTGATGTGGAAGGGTGTGTGTGTGCTGGACCAAGGACTCCAAGAGGTGATAATCTCCTTCCTCATATGTGGTAGTTTATCCTTGCTGGACAGCAGTGAATTAATCCCATGGGAAGCTGTTGGGATTAAGAGGGAGACAAGGACCTTGTAGGAAGTACCTCTCAGAGATTTTCTGTCAGTTAAGTTCCCCACCCCAACTGTCTCCACATTTTCAGGCCATACTAGGCACAGGCTATGGGACTCCAGAAGCTAGACCCTGGCCAGAAAAGTGGAGGAGTTTAATTACACTGGACCTACACTGTCTCCTACAGCTGGGCCAACATAGAGGTGGCTATGGGAAGCTGTGAGGTACAAACTTCTGTTGTACCCATGGAAGGCTCAAGACCTCTCACCCCAGAGAGAAACCCCAGGAGATTGGCAGGAGATAAAGAGTATATTTTTAGGAAGAAATCTGAGGACACTTTTTCTTTTTCCTCCAAGGACAGAGCAATAAAGAACAGACTGGACCTGAAGCAGAACCCTGGTCTTTGTATTGTGACACTAGGCCTATGCCATTTCTTAGTCCTAGCTTCATGACATGACCACACGGGAGCTTCTGAGGGTGTCCTGACCTTACCTAGGCTGATCTGAGAGAATGTCAAATCTCACTGAGCAGGCAGCTTGCTCTCATCAGAGTCCTACAGCCTCAGAGCCTCTTGAGGAAGCTTTTGAGGGTGAGGAGAGAGACCAGGCCCTGTGTGGGCTACTTCCCAAATATTAGTTTCCCCTTTACAACCCTCTGGGAACAAAGCTGAAGTTCGGAGCTAGTTCAGCCCATTGTCACAACCACAGAGCCACAGAAAGGGGACGAACCCTCTGTCTGATGGAACAATAAATGGTGTGTATGATAGTTTTATACACACACACACACACACACACACACACACACACACACACAAGAAAAGTTACCTTTAATTATAAACCTGACCCAACTGACATTCAGTTGGGAGAAGAGTCTCAATGAGAGACTGTGTATGTTGGGTTGACCGTGGGTATGTTTGTGTGAGACTGTCTTAAGTTAATTGATGGGGGAAAACTCAGCCCACTGTGGGCAGCATCATTCCTTAGGCAAGGATTCTTACACTGTGCAAGAGTGGAGAAATCTAACTGACCACGAGCATGCAAGCTATCATGGGTGCATTTATTTGTCTTTGTTCTTGACTGTGAGTGTGATGTGATTAGTTGCTTTAAGTTCCTGCTGCCTTGACTATTCCACAACCATGGACCTTAACTGCAATTCTGAAAAGAAAATAAACCCTTTCTCCCCTAAGTTGCTTTTTGTCTGGGTATTTTTTATTATAGGGACAGAAATGAAACTAGAACAGGAGGTACTGAATACCTGCTCACTCCTTTCTCCCACCCCCAATGGATGTGCACTGTGATGCACATTTCTCCAGGAGAGAATAAGCCCTTGGCCTGGAAGCTCACAACCACACACACTCCAAGACTAGGGCACCAAGGGCTGACTTGGAAGAGCTCCAAGTGGTAGGAGAACACCAGGGTGTCCAGAAAGGACCAGATGGGAAAGAAGAACAGATCTGATGATAAAGATGGCATCAGGTCTTTTTGTTCTCAGAGGTCTGTTTTCTGTTCATCTCACCCAGCAGTGTGCAATTACACACCTGTGTGCATATCTGAAGAACACATGTATCCCTTGTGATTCTAAAAGGTCCAAGAATTGCCCATCAGCTTCTGCCAGCATCCGACACACAATGAACACTCGACATGCATTTACTGAATGAGTGAACAGGATGGCAACGTGGGCCCCTGGGCTGTTCCTCCCTTCCAGCAGAGACCCACAGCCAAATAATCAGCTCTACTTTTTACATTAGAGTCAGCATTAATCCCTGGAAGGTCTGGGCTTCCAGAAGGGACCGGAAAAGATGGAGGATCAAGGCACCCATGAAGGAGCAGAGTTGGTAATATGTGTTTGTCCAGAACATGGACGTTCAGGAAATTTGGTGTGAGGCAATTATGTTTATCATTAGACCTCCTCAGTGCTAAAGTCCTGTCCAGATCTGGAAATTCATGGAGCATGGCACCAGAAATGGCACAGGCTGCCAATCTCTGCACCATGAGAGCCATCACAGCTCCCTGGTTATTTATCTTTTTCGAAACCAACAGCCCATGTTGACAGCAAATCTGTACAGAAAAATCTATTAAAAGAAATTGTAGTGAGTGGAGCTGCTTTAACTGTCTGCCATTCTGCTGATTGCGGGCCCTGCACCTCCCCTGAGCCTGCCTTCTGTACAACCTTCCATTTGACTCCATTCAGTGGATAATTATTGGGTCTCAACTCTGAGCAAGGCGATGCACTGGGAACCTCATTCCAGTAGCATCTCCCAAGCACAGAGCATGATTTAACTTAGAGGCAGAAACGAGCATATACAACAGAAGTTCAGTGCAGCAAAGACCATAGGACGTTAATTACATTACAAAGACCATTTCAAAGCAACTTATGTTGAACCTGTGTGAGCCAGCAAGGGATAGCTAGTACCATGCATTATATGTCCATTTAAACACACATTTAGCAGCTATGATGAGCAATGTTTCCAGGCCACAGTGATGGTCAATCTTGACTGTCCACTTGACTAGATTTACAATCACCCTGGAAACAGTCCTCTGGTTATATCTATAAGTGTATTTCCAGAAAGGCTTAACTGAGAAGACCCACCCTAAATGTGGTGGCACAATCTCATGGATTAGGGCACCCGAGTGAATGAAAAGGAGAGACTGAGTTGAGCATCAGCATTCTCTCACTGCTTCCGGGATGCAGATGAAATGCTCCTATCATGCTCTGCCTTCCCAGCTATGAAGGACTGTAGCTCAAGTCATGAGTCAAAGGAAACTTTTCCTTCCTTAAGATGCTTTGTCATAGCACCAAAAAAAAAAAAAAAAAAAAAAAAAAAAAAAAAAGTAATTCATGTAGCTTCATGCTAGGTTCTAGAGTGAGGAGAACAAGGGAGAAACTGCCCTCGCTCACATGGAAGTGAGAATTAGAGAGAGCATCTCAAAGGAGGCACTTCAGTGGCTTCAGGATTCAGTAGGGGTTGGGGAGACAAGAAGACAGCAGGCTAGAGGCTGGTACAACTGTGGGTGTCATGACAGAGCGAAGTCAAGGCCACACTAGCCAGAACAAGCAACGTGTGGGTTTAACCCTGAAAACACCTGCCAGCCCCTTGATAAGAAAAAAGTTTCCAAAGTTTGTAGGGCGACTCTGAAAAGGTTCTTCAGGGGCAGGGGCACAGCTCTATTGGTACATTTCTAGCCACACAAGGACGAGAATCAGTGTTTGCTCTTCAGCTTTCTCATCAAAAGCTTGCAGGGTGGCTTGCACTTGTAATTCCAATGCCAGAGGAGTGTAGACAGGTGGATCCCTGGGGCCTGCGGACTGGCCAGCCAACCCGGCTGAGTCACGAGTTCCAGGCAAGCCAAGAACCTTCTCAAATAAAAAAGCAAGGTGGGGAGTTATTGAAGCGCAAGCCAAGACTGACCCCTGGCCTCTGAATGCACCTGCACCTGCACACACAGACATACACAGACACATACACACACACACAGACACACACAGACACACTCACACACACAGACACACACAGGGGAGGAGTGGGGAGCCTCCCCAGGGAATCCAGCCAAGCAGAAGCCTACTCTAGGACACATGCTACCATGATAAGGTAGCCTGAGTTAGCATGAGCTTTGGAGATGGGCAGACCCTGGATGAATCCCAGTACAGCCTCTTGCTTTTCCTCCTTTCCAAAATGGGAATCATATTGCTTAGCTCAAAGGCCGGTAACAAGCTCTGATGACATAATGCGCATAAAATGCCCAGCACAGCAGGACTTGCCTTCCTGAGCACTCAGTAACTGCTCATTTGCCCTTTCACCACCTCTCCTCAGTGTGTGCCTAGGAATGGGTGACCACTGGGAGAGAGACAGAGGGGCTTGCCAGAGATGATCTAACGGGCTAAGAATGACTGGGAGAGCTAACTGAGTTCTAAAACCAAGTGAGAGGAGACTCTAAGGAATGACCTAGCCCCTTGTCTTGGGTGGAGAGCGACAGGATGATGAAAGAAAGAGCAGGCTCACACAAAGCTCTGCAATGCAAAAGGATGCTCTGGGGCAGGCAGCACAGTGGAGTCCCCAGACATGGAGGGGAAGGGTCATATGACCGCTGCCATCGAGTCTGGAGGGAGGATGCTCAAAGAAGAAGAAGACAGTATAGTGAAGGCAGAGGGGAGACAGCTGAGGTGGTTGTCGTGGAAGCTGGTACTGCCACTACTGGTGGCCTTGGTTTGGCTGAATTTTCAGAAGTGGGGAAAATGATATCCCATAGCCACAGTACCTGGGCCATGGTATCTCAAGACCAATGTCACTGAAAGAAGAGGTTGACTATATAGGTCTGAACATATTCAGAACAAAGGAGCTATGGGTTGAGCCTGGGTCATCTGACCTCCAGAAGCCCATCAGCTGTGGGCTTCTACCAGCTACTGGACCAGTCAGGCTTCAGCTGGCCAGAGGCAGAAAGCTAAACATCAACAAAGACAGACACAGCAATGGACTGAAACTCATCAACTGCGTGTAAGTCCATGGATTAATAACAGTACTCCAGAACCAGGGAGGTAGCTAGTTGGGAAAGTGCCTGCTGCACAAGCATGTGGACCCAAGTTCAATCCCCGGCACTCATGTAAAAATCCAGGTGTGGCAACTAGCTCTTGGGATCCCAATGTTAGGCGGAGACAAGAGGAGGTGGGGCTCACGGGCCAGCCAGCCCCAGTAGGTCAGTAAGTCCGAGGTCTCAGTGAGAGAGACCCTGTCTCAAAAAAGGACAATGTTGGGGGCTCTATCTCCAGCTCTGGAAAGATTACAAGTCATTTCATCTAACCAGTGATGTTTCAATGCCCTGACAGATCAGTTATCTAAGTAGTAACACCAATGGCTCTCCACATCACACAGAGAGGCAATGGGGAGTTAAAGTTTCCCAGCCTCCCTCTGTGGGAAGCGCAGGGGCCAGAGGAATAGGTTCAACCACACCACCACCATCCCGTTAGCAGAGTCCAAACCACTAGAAATTCTGTACGTTTCTCCAGAAAAGACACCGCAAAGACTCAAAAGAGCATCAACGTGGATTCACTAATTCCAACACAGTTTAGGTTGTTGTCTTAAGTATGGATTCCAGCATGCTATAAAAGAAATTACTAAATAATCAAGATTTGGAAAATGAAAAGCTGAAAATGATAAGAAATTGATTTTTCCCCTATATAATTTTTAAATAAAAAATCCTTCGATAATGAAATGCATTACTTTGTATGGTACCCTGAAATATAAAATTTAAGCACTGAAAAACTATACTTAAATGATAAAAATTTAAATCTTTATGCATAAGAGCTATATATGAAATATATTTTGGGCATTTATTATATATCTGGGATTTAATCCAAACTAACTTTCCAGTGGAGACGGGAGACTAGACAAGAAATATCAAGATCAAGATTGATCACTGGTGAATTGATTGACAGATTTATTTTGGGGAAAATCACACTATTCTTTCTACCTTCATGTGAGTTACAAGTTTTACATTGTCAGCTGCTTTTGTTTTTTTAGAATTTCTAAATTAAAAAAAAAATGTTTCGTTTTTTTGAGAAAAAGTCTTATTATATAACTGAGACTAGCCTCAAAGTCTTCGCCATTTCCCACCTCAACTTTCCCAGTGCTGGGATTATAGGCATATGTCATCATACCTGGGTCTTTTTTTTTTTTTTTTTCTTTTAATGGTACTTTGGGATGATGAGCAGAAGCTTATTTTAATAACTAAGGAGGCAGATGAGAGCAAAGCCTCTTGCCATGCTCAAGACAATGGCAAGCTGGAAAAGAGAACAGGGGAGGTGGCTCAGCGTGAGGACTAGGGTTCGGAGCCCCAGGACTCATGTAAGTACCAGGTGGCATCTCAGCCCGTACGTAATCCCAATGCTCGAGAGGCCGAGAAGGGGGCTTCCTGGAGCAAACAATCTAGCTACACTAGACAAACTGGTGAGCTATGAGTTCAAGTGAGGGACACTGCCTCCACAGTGAGTTGGAAAGCAATCAGAGAAGACACTCAATGCCTTTGGGTGTGTTGTGCACCCACAACATACCTGCACACACGTACCACCCCAAAAAGAAAACCAACTAATATAGCAAGCACCAATGGTAATCTTCATATATAGTGACTTCCCAAATGTATAATAAAAGCCCCTCAATGTCTTTAATGGAAGTTAAAAAATACATCAAACGTAATTTAAAGTTTAAAAAGTTTTAAAGTTCTTGGATTTATTTATTCATTTGTGTGAGTGTGTACGTGCGTGCATGTGTGTATGCATGTACACGTTATGTGGGTAGATGTCAGATGACAACTTGTAGGAGCTGGTTCTATCCTCCCATTCATGTAGTTCCAGGGATGAAACTCAGGTCATCGAGTCTGGCAGCCAACCCATCCCACCAGCCCAAGTG
Organism: Peromyscus californicus insignis; assembly: GCF_007827085.1. NCBI lineage: Eukaryota > Metazoa > Chordata > Mammalia > Rodentia > Cricetidae > Peromyscus > Peromyscus californicus. The sequence continues at coordinate 91,115,682 of NW_026294562.1, forward strand.
CAATCTTTATGAAGAAAGAAATTACAGATAACCGGCAAAGATTCCAGAACTACTTTTCCCTGGTCTCTAAGGATACATTGGGGAAACAGCAGTACCTATCAGTGGTGGTGTAGACCCTCTCACCACCCTCCTTCCCTGTGTGTCTGGCCCAGGGCTATCCCAACCCCAGGGTGACCTGTCCTGCTTAGGGACCTCCAAAACTTAATTGTGGACTCTACACCTCCTGACTCCACTACCTTCCCCCTAAGCAGTCGCTCTCTGGTTGGGACTTTCAGCACAAGTGGTTTACTGGAGGGGTGAATGGTGACTGCATACATGGTGGAATTCATCAATGATGGAAGCAAAATGCCCCCCCCCCCACCAAGGGAGCCAGGATTCTCCTATACATCTTTAAAGGGTCCAGGAAGACCCACTGGGTTTTCATTCACCATGTTCTTCTAGAACTTGGGTCAAGAAGCTCCAACTGATGCAACCTATCAAACGTCCTAGGAGGCATCTCAGCCCAGCCACAGACCCACATGTGAATTTTTAAGTCCCGTTTTATCCACAGATGGAAGCTGAGTGGGAAATCTTGCCAACAACCCTGCACACCCATCAATCAAACCCACAGCACCTATTGGGACTGAGTCATTCCAAACCAGGTGGGAGAATCTGATCATGAGCTCCTAAGCATGAGATCCTGATGTTCTTCATGCTTGTGCCACCAGAGACAACCATGACACTCTCTCTGCAGCAGCTGTGGGGGAGAACTGGTAGACAGATCCTGGGAAAAGCAGTTAGCAGGGGCAGCTCACGGCGGGCGGCACACATTTCTCTGTGCACTGCCAAAGTCTACACTTATTTTGGGAGCAGAGAACAAACAGCCAAAGGTCCAATTAGGTACCGCTTTCCTTGCCTAAGTCCTACCCGTCTTACTTGTCTGTTTATATCCTTCCCTTCCCGTCCCTATTATCTCTAACACAGTCAGTCTAACCACCTCAGACGGACAGCCCTGTGTGTACATATATGCATGACCTTCAAAAGCAAGGTCCTCATCTCAGAAACCCAAATACCAGGAGCTGGCCAACGCACACCCGACACAGATTTACCCCCACCTTCGCATGTTCAACTCTGCCCATGTTTGGTCCTACCTTTAGGGCACAGTGCCCCGCAGCCCATGGTCTAAGCCTGCAGCCACAATCATTGTCTCTTCTGTCCAGCTGCCCTCTCTCTGTGGGGTCCCCTGTGCCTGCTTTCAGGACAGTCTTCAGATGTGTGGAGATCTGCAAAGCTATAGACAGGATCCTTCCTACCGTTTCCTGAGGATGCTGCTGCTCGCCTGGTACAACCCAGAGCCCAGCATCGGCTGAGCACAAGTGGCTGCCTATATAATTTAATATGATGCCACTTGAGACTTGTGGATCTGCTGAAGAGCAAGCAGGATTCTGTCTCCTGCCTCTTGGCAACCGAGATGTGGACTGCCTGTTTGTTTCTGCTCTGTTGGGTATATACCTCAAGTGATGGGTAGAGGCACCAGTAGGAGCGTTGCCCTTTTCCAGGGGTCAATGCTGGGGGCCACTTCAAAAAGCATCTTCTGAACTTTCTGAGCCCCTTACAGACTAGAAGTTGTGATTATAGGCAGAAGCAAGGTGGAGGTACACCTGGATGACCCCAGCCAGCCCTGGACACGCGGTGGCCATGTGGCACACCCTCCCCACACACCAAGTGTTCTCCCAATAGTTATGTGGGTGCTGCCCTACCAGGAGAAAAAGCCTAAGCTTATGGAGAGGACAATGAAGGCTACAGAATAACCACAGAAACATTTGTAAGTTCAGACTTGTGTTAAGGAAAAGAAATCCCTCTTGGCTTTAAATCTGTCACTGGTTCATAGAGTTTGCTGGTTGCTTGGTTTGAAGCAAAGCCCTTCCAGGAGAGGCGGGCCTGGACCACTCACTGGGTTACTGGTGTTGGTGCTGAGCTAACACCAGCGGAGGTCAGCTGACTCAGAGACCAGTTCACCTGAGCTCTAACGGCACACTGTGGGGTCTCAGGACTTGTTCCCAAGTCGTCTGGATCACGTAAGCAGGGTGTAGCAGAGATGACCACCACTAAGGTCTGTCCTTTGGGGCCCTACAAAGGTCTCCCTGCCCTAGGCATGGGGACAGACTGAGCAAGGGGATGAAAATGGTCTTGCTCGTGAGAGCTCAGAAGGGCTTCTGGATAGAAGGAGCTGTCTCCTGAGGCCAGCAGAGGACTCTCCTTTCTTGTAGCATCTGATCCTGAAGGCCAAGGTATGGACTGTTCTCGAAGAAAGCGTATCTTCTGAGATCTGGGTACTTTTCCCATCCATATAAAGGGAAAGGTTAGGTCCGAAGGATCTGATTCCTAGCATCCTCCTCTCTGGCGGGTTTGTTGTTCAGGATGATGGATGAGGGTTTCGTTTTGTTGAACTGGGGTGGAAGAGGATGGGGGGGGGTGACATGGGGCTATCTCCGGTTGTAATTTCTCCCTTTTGGAAAAAGATAGAACTCCAAGTCCTCAGTGACCCTCTAGAAACCCTAGAAAGAGAAATTATGGGATAGAGTGTCTATACTACCCATGGTCAGTTGACAAAGGGCACATGTCATACCTGCCAAATCCATGATCAGAATATCATACAATATAATCATATTATTCAAACTAGCTAGTAGCTAAAAGATACAATCTATGCAAATTTACCTAATGGTCCTTAATTAAAAGATTATATGACCAGCATTAAACTGTGCCCCTCACATACATTATCCTACTTAATCTACAGGACAGAGAATCTCCAAAAGTGAGTTTATTCATCCCTACTGCTTAATGTATTATTGTATGGGAAAGACAAACCTAGAGATTGCACTGTAGGACTGAGCTAAAAGGTTCTGATTTGCAGCAAAGGAAATTTAATTAAAGCATGTAATGTCAATTACTGTCATTCATAATCTTATTAGACCTCCCCAGAAATAATACAGATATCAAAGTCTAGCGTTACCTACGTGTTTGATGTAAATAGGATAAAATTATCTAGGTTCTGAAAATATCCAGATATCAGACAGGGGAAAAAGGGTCTATCTAGTCTCATGTGTCATCAAATTTCATTAAGCAGGAACATGGACATCCACCTCCCTAGAAGAGCATGTTGTAGAAACTTGAACCTGCCTGGAAACCTAGGAGTTTTACATGTGTTTGGAACCACTCAAGATCAGAGGCCTTGTTTGTTCTGATAAAGTCCAAGAGGAGATTCAAACACCTCCGTAGGCTCAACCCGGATTAGGGGGTGGCTAGGACAATTCTCTCATGAGCAGCTTTGAGGGCCCATGGAATGAAGGAACCATAGGAAACCACCCAAGCAAAGAAAACATGACACATTGGCCAAGTCACTGCCAGGCCTCCACTGGTCTCTCTAAGGATGCCCAATAACCAGCTACTTCCTTCTCGGCTCTCCTCATCATACAGTGTGCCCGCACTGCTGCCAGACTGGAGACGAGCAGGGGGTTCGCTGCCAGCATGGGGAAGCAGCAAGGCTTGTGCCTTCCTGGGATCACAGTGCGGTGGGGGAGACTGACCATCATTTTCAATGGTACCAGCTCATCAACATAAGCCAAGTTCCAGTAGATCTTACTTTCTGTGTGTCTTACATGGATATTAGAGCGTATCTATTCCACAAGGTTCCAGCAAAGACAAAAGAGGTGAGCATGCCCAAAGCTCTTGACTGAACAAAAATTACAGGGCTGGGGATATGACTCAGCTGGCAAAGTGCTTGCCTCTCAAGTATGCGGACCTGAGTTCAGATCCCCAGCCCCCCCGCACAGAAAAAGCCAGGCACGGTGGCACGCATCTGTAATCCCAGGGAGAGGTAAGTGGAGACAAGTAGATCCTGAGAGCTCACTGCCCTGCCATCCAGACAAATGGGTGAGCCTCAGGCTCAGAGAGAGACTGTCTCAAAGACAAGTGGCGAGGGACTGGGGAGATGTCTCCATGGCTAAGGGTGCATAGTCCTCTCACAGAAGACCCGAGTTTGGTTCCCAGCCCCTACATCAGGTGGCTCACCAACCACCCTAACTCCAGGTCCAGGGGGATCGGATATGTCTGACCTCCAAGGGCACCTGTATGTGTACATATCCACATACAGACACACATGGATACCTGTAATGTCAAAGAAAATAAATCTTTAAAAATATAGTGAAGGGAGACTGAGGAGGATACCTGATGTTGACCCCTGGCCTCCACACACATGCACACCCAAGTATCCACATCTTTACATACACAGCACATACACACACATGCACACACAGGTATCCACATCTTTACATACACTGCACATACACACACATGCACACACAGGTATCCACATCTTTACATACACTGCACACACACACACACACACATATATACACACTTTAAAAGTCAATATGAATTCTGCCCTTTTACCAATCTAATTATGGAGGAATATTCTCACCAGCTACTGGTTTGTGTGGATTAGGCCAAGTTACTTTACTTTCTCAAATCTTGCCTTTCTTGGGTTCCATACTATTCAGTTTTAGTAAAATAAGATGACAATGATCTCTTATAAGCAAGTGAATATGCAGAAATTATGGCTCAGAGACATATCTAGCATGTTAGCTGATAGTGGAGATTATTAGTTTGCAAAATATCTGGAGAGTAGCCTTGCTGTTAGGGCATCATGTCAGCACCTGGGACACGTGCGGTCTAGCTCCAAGCACAGGACACACACTCCTGACCATTGCACTGGATAATCTTTGCTGTAGGGAACTATCTTGCACACTGAGGGATTTTAATAGCATCCCTGGCCTATCTGCCCTGATGCCATTAACATCCTCCCACTCTCCTAGGCATGAAAACCAAAGTGTTCCTAGACATTGCCTAATGTCCCCTGCCAAGGGACATGTAGATGGTCCCTAGAGAGAACTTCTGACATGGCTGGGAAATGTGCTTGAAGAGGAAGAGAGGACAAAGCGAGCTAGAGTCTGCAGAGTCAGAGTGAAAGTGAGTCAGATGTCTGCACTCTCCACAATGTTGCTTACCAGAGAGGCCCTTCAGTGCCGCTTTCTGGCCATCGATAATATGTGACCTTTTTGATAAACATCAAAATCCATTTATTGAGAGTTAAAATCTCAAAACAAGTTAAACCCAAATTAGAGTTGCTGTAATACACGAGACACCTTTTTTTCCCCCCCTGTTACAAACAGTTCTCCCCTGCATCAATTCCAATAAAGCTGTGTGGCCAAATGTCAACTCACACTGATTTATATAGCTAGGATGAGGAGGAGAAGAGAAGGGAGGGGAAGAGGGAGGAGATGGGAGGGAAGGGGAGGGAAGAAGAAGGGAGGGGAGGAGGTAAGATGGCTCACTAGGCATCTGAGTGGGCGTGGGTACTTGTGGCCACGCCTGACAGCTGGGGTTCCATCCTCAGAACTGACATGGTAGAAGGAGAGAACCAGCTTCTGCACACTGTTCCCTGACCTCCACAAGTGCACTGTAGCATCCAAAGGCCTGTGCACATGCGAACACACACAGACAAATAATGCCAAAAATTAATTTTGAAAAGGAAGAAAATGGAGATGGTTCAGCAGTTAGCAGGACTTGCTGCTCTTGCAGAAGACCTGGGTTCTGTTTCTAGCACCTACACGGTGGCTCATTATTAGTGCTTCAAAACCTGGGCTTGGTCCCTGTCATCCCAGTATTCAGGAGGTAGAGGCAGGAGGGTCAGAAATTCAAGGCCATTCTCAGCCTCAAAGTGTCAAAATCTAGGACACCTGAGACATTGCCTCAAAAAAGAACCACCCTTCCCCACAAAAAAGAGGTCACAGGTTAGGTTCAAAATTCCTATTTGCATAATGAATGGTCTCCATCCATTTCCACTTTTACTTTAGCAGATTAGTATTTGAGGTTTTAAAAATACACAAAGCTAAAAAAAATATAAAAATTAAAAAAATACACAAAGCTCTTATTATAGAGCCTATTGACTAACCTGCAGTTAAGAGTGTTGTTATGTTAGACAGAGCTGAATCACTTTAGTAGTCAAGTGTAAACAGTTATGTTACAGGGTTCACATGACACATAGAAAGAGCCTCATCATCACTTCAGCATTCGAGGCTCACATTTAGGAAAGACAGGGCATACACCACCATGCTGGAAGCAGCTGTCCTTGCCAGAGGGTCTGTCTAAAGAAGCAACTGGCATTCACTTCTGAGACCTACTGTTCAGAGCTCTGGGGTCATAATTGTGTTCTTATTTTTCTCCATTTGGAAATCTTGCCTCTGGTTAGAATGTCTAAGACCAACAATAAAAAACAGTAGGTCACAACAGGCAGGATACACTTTCATCACAGGAAATGAAAAGATGACGAAGTCTAGCTTCTTACCTGATCCTTGTAGCTGGACCAGATGAGCTTTTACAGGGTCTCAGTCCATCTGAGATATGCTCATTGTGTTTTTGTGATTTAACATTCAAAATACGTCTTTCCACATGTTTATAAGGTAAGCTCATTTGGTAGTTAATAATGACGAAACATTCACTTACTCTGGCCTATTAAAACATACTTGAGCCATCATGCATTCGTTGGTCATTTGGGCTGTGTCAGTGTAGATAAAATTAAATCAACTTTGATCTACCTACCTGCCCTGTCTGTCTCAAGTGTTATTTTCTTGACTCTATTTCCAAAAGTACAATTGTTGGGTCAGAAGGGAACATCTTGTGATCTCTTTGCTTCCTGTAACACTGATATCGAGGAGGAAAAATTAGAAGGTATTTCATAATGTCCTCTTCAAAACCCAGGTGGATGTGTTTCCACAAAGCTCTGCCCAGGTTAGATTTGATGGCTTTTATTTAGTTTTGATAATATAGTAGGTATGAAATGCTGACTCTTTATGTGAATTGTATATTTATCTTCCTGAGATTTGTTTACAGTTTACACGTGTGAATTGCCTGCTCTCAACCTTTGAATATTTGACCAATGAAGTTGTGTGTGTGATATGTGTATACACGTAAATATATGCACACGTGTGTATGGGCGCATGCACATGTGTGTGGAGGCTAGAGGTCAACACTGGTTGTCTTTCCTCATTGCTCTCCACCTTATTTGCTGAGACAGGATCTCTCACTGAACTGGGAGCTGACTGATTCAGCTAGACCGACAGTGGATGAGCTCCAGGGACCTTCCTGACTCCCATCTTACTCCAGCACTGGGGTTCCAGATGACACCATCACCCCCAGCTTTGAACATGGGTGCTGGGGATCCAAACTCAGGTCCTCATGCTTGCACCGCAGGCATTTTATTGATTGGAGCCCTCTCTCCAGCCCCTCAAAATGAAGACTTACTCGTATCCTTTCAATTTTTAAAAATTCTTCCCTAAGTATGTGGCTCTTAAGATTTTGGTTGTCATACTTCGTCATAACTGCTCCCCGATCTATTGCTTCTCTTTGTCCCTTTTGTTTTGTTGATTTTCTTCATAAACCCCCAAAAGGTGTTTTTTTTTAAAAAAAAAAACCATAATTGAACCCATCAAACTTGTCACCGATAATTTCTTCAATTGCTTCAATAGTCAGAAAATTGTCTTTCCTCAACAATTGGGATAAGTGAACCATTAAAAAAATTAGCTCTTTAAGCCATCTGGCATTTGTTGTGGTATTGGGGATACAGTGACCATATTTTCTGAGTCAAAAATTGGAACACGTGATCTGACAAATGCCAATGTTCTTATGGGTAAAATGGGACAGAATATTTGAAATTGAGACAGTACTGGAAAATTGCGGACATGTGGCCCCCATATGTAAGAAACAAGCTGTTATTTTAAAGGCACAGCGCCAGGCCCTGCTCTTCCTAGCTCCCATCTACATGAAGCAACAGCGACTTTTAGCCCGAGGCCCAGTCTTACTCACAGTCTGAGCCCAGTTTTACAGGACAGGCAGGGTGTCACCAGGGCCAAGCCCACCTGAAGGTGGGACCTAGGACAGGCTAAGTTACAAGATGCTCGTGTTTGCCCTCTCGACTCATCTCTGCCTTCCTGTCCCTGTTCCCTGCGCAGAAATGGCCGCACCAAAGGACATCACAGCCTTCCACCCTGAGCCGAGTTGGACCAAGGGAAAGTATCTGAAGACATTTGGGGGGAGGGGAGAGGTCACTGGGGTGTTTATGTCTTGAGAGCACTGCAACTACAGGCCATAGGCCCTGGTCGTTGGGGCCCTCCTCATAGCACTATCTCTGGAACTGGGTACCATTCCTACTCTTACCCTTCAGGTAGTACCCATAAGATGGAGTATGCTTAGCCCCCTCTTTTGCAACCAACCTTCATTAAATTCTACTCATACTCCAAAATCTGATGTACTAACATTTCTATCAGGGATCCTGACTGACAGGTGTCCTCCAGGCTGCCTCAGAGGAGCTGACATAGGACAGTAGAGCAGAGTTCCCCAGACACCATCACTGAGTTGGCTCTGGGCAAGCAGTAGTTAAAAAGTCTAGTTCCTTCTAGAAACAGAACCTGCCCCCAGACCACAGCCTGCTTCACAGTTCTGCCAGCCCCCTTTCTGCAGGCTAGGATCCCCAGGTTCCACCCACTGGCTGCAGAAATGCTACACTCTGGCCCACACTGTAATCCAGATGCTCATACTGTCTTGACAGCTTGCATTTCCTGGCCTGGCTTTACCCCATCCCTGTAGCTTTCTGTTCCCCAGGCCAGGTTTGAGTTCGTCTATGTGGCAATAGCCACACAATGGGCTGAATGTCATTAGGCACAGAAATCAGACATCACCATCATCTGAATGGCCTTTTCCCAGCAGCCCCGCCCATCTTCAGTGGCTACCCACTTCTTGTGGGTCCTTACGGTGTGCTTTGTCTCTCTACCGACTGAACTGTCCAAGCACCTCTGCACCTTTGTCTGCCAGGAGATTGCATCTCTGAATGATGAATGCCCAGGGCATGGTTGAGTAAGCCTCAGTAAATGCTCTGTCAAATACAAACACGTATTAATATTCTTAATCCTCTGGTGACCAAGAGGCAAAAGTTCAGTTGTCCAGCTTTGACTCTTACACCCGTGCCTGTGGTGAGATGGTTTAGCAGGTGACAGCTGGCTGCAGCCAAGCCTGACGACGTGCCTTTAATCCCTGGGTCACACATGGCAGAAGAGAACTGACTCCCCAAGGTGTCCCCTGACTTGAACATGGGTGTCATAGTGTGCATGGTATGTGCAGCCACCCCACATAAATTAGTAAGTATTTAAACAAAGTTTTCCTTTTATGTGTGTGGGTGTTTCATCTGCATGTATGTCTGTGTACCGCATGTATTCAGTGTGTGTGGAGGCCAGAAGAGGGTATCACATCCCCTTGAGCTGGAGTTACAATGGTTGTTAGCTACCACGTGGGTGCTGAGAATCAAACCCAGACTCTCTGGAAGAGCAGTCAGTATTCTTAACCCCTGTTCCATCTCTCCAGCCAACAGAATCATTTTCAAAAAGGCAAAAGCCACACATTCAGTTGTCTATCTTTGACTCATTTCTTCAGGGAGAAGGGTCACCCAAGACAGGAAACAGTTAGGGAGGGCTGTTTTTGATGAGACAGTGAGTATCTTGACCACCTCCACGTAGTTTTGCCCTCTGGGTAAGGTGCCTTTATTTCACCAGGGGCCCACACAAGTCTTCTACTTCCTACCTTCCCGAAGCTTCAGGTGCAGACTTTTTCCCACATTGTTTACAAACTTGAGCGTGGCCCCTGGTTTCCTGGTAATCCTGTTAAGTAGCTCCTAAGAGCTCTCCTTTCAGTCTGTGCTGCTGTGAGTTTACACTGAGCCTGTACACATCTATGCAACATGGGCTTTCCTTGTGCGTGTATAAGTATACGTGTGTGTGTACATGTGTATGTGCGCATGCACACACGATGTGTGTACACAGGTGATACCCGAGGCTCGAGGACAATCTTGAATCTCTATCAACCCTGATAATTAGGTGTTACAAGTTCTGCTGGATGCCAAGGTCAATGGGATGGGAGTGGGGATAACTCAGCTGGTAAAGTGCTTGCAAGAACTAGGGCCTGAGTCTGATTTTCATAATACACGTAAAAATGTGATGGCACATGCCTGTAATCTCAGGGATGGCAATGCAGAGGCAGTTGGATCCCTAAGGCCTGCTGGCTACTTGGTGAGCTCCAGGCCCAGTGAATGACCATATCTCAGGAAAAAATAGTGGACTGCTCCTGAGGATGACAGCTGGAGTTATCTTCTAACCTCCACACATGTGTAAAGCACACATGCATGTACACCTATACACACACAAAATGCATAAACTACAAAAATAATTTTAGGTCTGGTTCTAATGTACCAGGCCAACCACAGCCCAGGGCTCCTCATCTCTGGTCTTTATCACGACATCAGCCTTTCTTCTTACACTCGGAACATGACTAAGCAGAGGTGACAGTCTCCTGTCCCTCATGCCTTGAGCTGGTGTGCACACCAGTAGGGGGTGGAGGTGGCGGCAGCAGGGAGGCCTCCCCAGTTCCAAGTCTCTCTGATTTGGCAACATTACAATCTTTCAACGTGCCAGCACCTTTCCCAAGGCATGTTCCTCCCATCCTTTCCAACTTACCACATGCTATTTTTTGACCCTCTGCTATGATCGTATATGTTTTGAAGCTAGACAGTGAACTGTTCAGCAATTCTACATCTCTGATTTCCCACAGTGTTGTAGACAGAAGAGTGGACGGCAGGCAGCAGAGGGAAAAATCATAGAAGTGCTGTTCCTGTGCCATGCCATCCTACTCAGCAGATTCTGTCAGTGACCTCTCTATGAGTATTGACATGCTTCTGAACTCCTCTGATCTGTCTGCAGGAAACACAGCACACTCTGTCTTGCATTTTTCTTTTATATTTTTTAACCCAGTTGCTTCCTTTCTATGTGGAATTTCCTGATCATACCTCAGGACAAAGACATACTTACATGCAATAGCCTTTTAGCTTCATGGCATGTTTAACGAACATCATTCCTTTCACTCAGTACCTGGAGGGCTCTAGCCACTTACACTCCACGTGTTCTGTGCAGGTCTTGCAGGTGACTCTGGGCTTATCAATTAAGTCATGGGGAAAGACTCAGGATCACCATGACCTCACTTGGATGGTGATTTTAAGGATTTTTTTTTTTTAAAGACAGGATTTTATGTAGTCCAGGATGGGCTCAAACTCACTAGATAGCTGATGATGACCTTGAACTTGTGATCCTTCTGCCACCACCTCCTGAGCACTGGAATGGTGTATGTCACAACATCTGGTCTATGGTGCCGGGCTTCATGCATGCTAGGCAAACACTCCCAACTAAGCTACATCCCTATATCCATAGCCCAGAAAAATGGGTTTTGCTTGCCTGTTAAGTTTTCAGCAGGACAGTTTAGAGGCAAGGGGCTGTGTTCACTATTTTTTTGGCACATGAAACCCAGCAGATGGTCTTATCATCCCCATCTCTACATTTCAACTCTTTTGTAGACGGAAACTAAAGAATGGCATTTCGGTGGAGGTCAGGAAGGCAAAGTGTATAATCCACCCCCCCACCCCCCCCGAAGCGGAGGCCTCTGAGGTTTATACTCACTACTATTTGGTCATAAGCAACAGAACCCCCCTCCTCAAGCCCAGTAATTAAAGCAGATTAAAAACAAAAAAACACTGTGCTAGGCAGAATCTGAAAATGGCCCCTTACTATTTCCTGCCCTAATCCCAGGGCTGTGACCAGACTGGGTTCCCGTGGCCTGCCGGTGGTAGGTTCCCGGGGAAAGGAGATTTCGCAGATGTAATTAGTTTTGATTTTGAGTTACTCAAAGGAGATTATCTAGGTAAGCCCAGCCTAATCACAGGATCCTTTTGGAGCAGTTCACTCCTGCAGGCAGTGGGGGAAGTGGGGAGACTCCATGCAGAGCAGCAAACTCTGTCGGATGCAGGGGTGGGAGTGACCTCTGGAGGGTAAGAAGAGCACCTGGCCAACACCAGCAAACACATGGTGACTTCGTCCTAAGACGGTTAGGAACTGAACTAAGCTAACACGTCCAACAAGCTAAGTAGAAGGCTCTTCCCCAGCCGCTCATGAAACCCAAAGCAGAAAGTGCAGCTGAGCCCACCTGGACACTGGAGACCAGTAACAAGCGAGTGTTGTTTTAAACAGACACGGAGACAAGTTCATGGTTAGGGGCTCTGGGGTCCAAAGGAGAGAAGTCCCCAGGAAGTAAAACTGTTCTTCTCTCAGGGGACTCTCTTGGCATCTCTCTTAAGTGTGGCCGGCTTCCTTTGCTTCCATATGACAATACAAGGCTGCTGGCCCCACACCTGGCTACTCCTCAGGGCCAGTACCTATCATTTATCAAAAGAGGTCACTGTGTCTTTATCCAGATTACTAAGAGAGAAGCTGGCCACTGGAATTCATTTGCCCACCAAGTATTAATTGAACCTCCTAGGCAGTGTGCTGACCATTGTTCTAGATGCTAGTCTAGGCGAAACCATGGACAAGAAAGGCTTTCTTATAGGAAGCTTACACTTGACTGGAGGAGAAGCACAATGGAAAGACAAAACAAAAACAAAAAACAAAAACCACATGTGATAGCAGCAGCAACAGGTCCGACAGGAAGAAGGGCTAATGGCAACCCAGGGCTAAATGCTGCTGTCAGTGTTGACCATAGGCTTATGAAGGCAGAGCTGGGCCCATGGGAGAGAGATTCGAATAGAGATTTGAGAAGAGACGAATCCAGGTCTACAAACACATTCTTTCTTGATGGAACATTCAGGAAGAGAAGCAGAAAGTACAAAGGCTTCAGGGGAGAGACACACTTTGTAGGTGTGGGGAAGGGAAAGGGAGAGATCAAGGGTCTGGAGCAGAGGAAGCAAGAGAGGGACAAGCAGTGGGAGAGGAGACGTGGACCAACACAAGTGGCCAAATGCCCTGGGCTGAGCTGGGGAAACTGCTTAAGAGTTGACAGCAAGAAATGGACATACTGCCATCAGACTGCCTTCTACGTGTTTGTGGGTAGACTCACAGATTAGTGCTGCTCTCAACCCTGGCCGGAGACGTTTCTTTCTATAGTGGACAGCAGTTAATGCAGAGGCTCATAACTGGTGAGAATGGCCAGAATAAGTGATTACTGAGTGTGCAGTCCTGAAAAGTCCATAGCAACCCTCCCCCACAAAGCTTAGGGAACATGGAGGAAGAGGGGGCAGAAAGAACGTAAGAGCTGGAGAGTGAGTGGGGAGTACCATAAAAGGCTATCTTTTGGACACGATGTGGTCATTGTACTCATGGACTCAGAGCAGCTATTGTTACCTGAACAAAACCTTCACGAGAGCAAGTCAACAAGGCCAGCCAGCAGTCCAACAGGCAGCACTAACTGGATGCGTCAGTGTGTCAGAAAACAAGAGACGGCAGGAAGGGAAGAGGGCACGTGCTAGGGGTACCTGAGGCGGGGGGAGTGGAAAAGGAGAGTTGGGGGTGGATATGATCAAGACTCACTGTTTACTTGATCTAGCTGATCAAAGAATAAACAGAGGCTATTCTACTCAAAGAAAAAGAGGAAGTGACAGCAAGATTTGTGATGGGTTGGCTGGTCTTCAGTCACAGAGTCAAACACTGTCTACTAGGATCTAACCTGTGAACCATGGGCCTCATGTACCCCAGGACAGCTATGAACGTGCCCACCACAAAAATAATAAATTTATTTGAAATATTTTGAGGAGTGTGCATATGTTTTAAAAACACAACTGCACAGCCCTCAAGCCTGAACATTGTCAGTACAACATTATGGTGCACTGTCAAAAGATTAGACAGAAGCACAGCAAGACTTCTGGGCACCTCATTGTCAGAGGAGAGGGTCATGGTCAGTCAGACTGAACATCTACTTCTACCATAGCCAAGGCCAACTGTGGCAAATCCAATAAAGCCCCAGTCATTTGCAAAGTGGAAGCTGAAGTCCCCAGGCCATAACAGGAGCACAGAAGGGTTCTTCTGAGAGACAGATAGGCCCTCTAGCACAGTGGGGGGTGGAGGGTGGGGGGTGGGGGGAGAATTTGCAGAACCAGTGCCCAAAGTCTGGTCCCATTCCCATTTGAACACACTGGGACACGATCATCTCACACCATTAAAAAGACTCCAATCAAGTGACTGTTCACAAGGTTTCTGGGATCCGAAGACATGTATCCCCTGCTGCAGCTCCACAATCCCTGTCCACTGACCACTTTCTAGCCTAGACTCACTACCACTGTTTTCACTGTTTAGAGACAAGGCCTCACCATGCACCCCTGGCTGGCCTGGAACTCACTATGTAGAACAGGCAGGCCTTGTGCTCACAGAATTCCGCCTGCCCCTGCCCCCCAAGTGCTGGGATTAAAGCTTGCACTACCACACCCAGTCCTAGATTTACTCTAATTTACACATCTTCTTTTTCCTGGCCCATGAGGCCCCAGGAGGTGAGCCATCCCAGGTTCCACCACCCCTACCCTTACTCCATTCCTCTTCAGAACTGCCTGGGCCAGTCCCTAAGCCCAGACTCCCTCTTTCCTCTTTTTTCCTTTGCATTCTGGATCCACCTTTCCCTAGAATAACCCAACGCACACTGACTGAGCAGTACCTGAAGGCTGTTGTCCATGGTGAGAAGGTGGAGGGAGGTTTTGAAACCCAATTCTGCCACTGACCAGCTGCCTTAATTTTGGGCAAATGACTCAATCTCCTTGAACTCATCTAGGAAATGTGGACAATAACGGTTATGTTGGGAGGGTTTGGAGTGAAGGATAAAGTCTTTCAGATGGAGTTGGAAAAAGAGCAGAATTTCAGCAGATATGTGTTGAATGATGGCTAAGTTGATGAATGATAAGGTTTAAAATATATTTGATAACTGAATATTTATAAAAAAAAAAACACCAGGATGAATAGTTCATCAGAGGGCCAAGGTCAAGGTGAACTGGAAGCAGGGCCCAGGGTGTCATCTCTTGCCTCCCCAGCAAGCTCACCTCCCTAGCGGCTCAGCCAGCTCCAGACCAGTCAGCTCCAGCCTCCAGATCTCTCTCTCTGCACACCATCTGACTCACAGTGGAAGAATGCCTCCCCCTTCCTGCCCGGAGGAGACTTGGATGCCAAGCCTAGCCTAAGCACTTTTATCTCACCCCACATCATCATCTCCAAACCTCTCTGGGCCTGCTGCTTCACTTCCATTCAGTTCCTGAGGACAAGCCTGCCTTGTGTGGCCGGGCAGTGTGGCCACAGAGATGAAGAGGCCTTGGGCTCTTAGCACGGTGCTGCTCCTCTCTAATGGGGGTTTCCACCAAGATGGCCAGTCCCTCTACCCTGGCGATGTTGACAGTGGAGCTGCACTTAACAATACAGTGGAGGTGGATGAACCTCCGTGAGACTCAGAGGGTGGCAGGTGACGGAGGGCAGGGAAGCTTCTGGGAAAGAGGGACCCGGAAGTGGGCTCTGCAGGATGAATAGGAGGTTGCCTGGCAGAGGCAGGGAGAGGACGTCCTGTACTCCACTCCTTGCCTGTCCTTTCTCAGAGACCCTGTGTCTTTCCTCCTCTGCTGTTTCTCAAGCCAGACAAAGTGAAGAACCGGTGTCTCTTCTTTTTCTTATTTCTAAAGCATTACAGACTAGTACTTTGTCAAAGTCAAGTAAATTAGTAAGAAATACTGACACAGGACTGAGGAGATGGCTCAGTGGATAAGGAAGGTGCTTGTGGTGCAAGCATGTGGATCAAAGTTCAGATCCCCAGAACCCCCACAGAACCAGATACGGTAGTACACATCTGCACCTCCAGCGCTCCTGCAGCGGGATGAAAGCCGGAGCCAGAAGAATCCCTGGAAGCCACGGGCCAGTTAGCTTGGAGTACTCAGCAAACAACACGGGTGTCTCGAACAAGTGGAAGGCGGGGATGTGAGGGCGCTCTGGCTATGACCAGTCATCCCACTGACCATCAAGGTTGATTCGGCTAATCTGGCTGCCTAGGAGGAAGCTCCTTCCTCTCTCATGGGAGAAAATACCAAAATGAAGTATGCACAATGCAGGCGCACTGACCACACACTCAGCTGATTCAGCAACAGTCGAGCTGTTGTAAAGGTTTCTCTTCCGGGGATGACGGTACGGCAGCAACGTGAACACACCCAGCGGAACTGGCAGTGCACTAATGGAGGCCCAGTGGGAATCCTCAGACTGCGTTGATTTTTGTCGTACCAAGAGTTTCATTTTCATAGAGTCTCCAACGGGAAACCGGAAGTCGCTTTTAAGTCATTTTTTTGCTTTCATCTTGAATTTGTCACCAATATATTCAGTAACTTTTCCCTTTGGAGATAGTCTGACGTGCCCTCTCTCCTTCCCAATCTAACCCTGTATTGTTTCAGATCAGGGTCTCATCTCTGCAGCTGCCTGCTGAGCATCCTCCTCCCCAGCCTCATGAAAACATCTGTCTGTCATTTACTTCTTTGTAGATGGAGTCTCATGTAGCCCGTACGTAGTTGAGGATAACCTTGGACTGATCGGTCCTGCCTCTATCTTGATAGTGCTGGGAGCAGGCATGTACCACCTCATCTGGTTTTATGTGGTGCTGGGATTGAACCCGGGGCTTTTCGTATACTAGGGAAACACTCTACCCACTGGCTATATCCTTACTTCTCCAAAATATCTTTTCAGTCAGAGAACTTATCTTTTCCCAGTCCTGTTTCAGCATGTTCCCACTAAAAAAATACTCAGTGGCTCCCTGGTGCCTCTGGTATTGATTTCAACTCCCCTAACTACTTATCACAAAGCCTGTATGACTTGTTACTTACTTTATACCCCATGACATTTTTATGCCAGGCAGTCTTCCCAGGCCACACCCCATCTGCCTGAGCCCCACTGGCCTTCCCACCTCAATGCGAGGTCCCTGATGGAGAGCCAGCCTCTAAAGGAGTGGGTCAGGGTTCAGCAGTCTGAGATCTGGGGCCAGCTCCAGGAATACTCTCAACTCTCATACCAGTGCATACATTACAGGAAAGAGGTTATACATAACTTCTGGTGAGTTGGCAGGTGTCAGGTTTATAGTTAGAACAATGTCACCATACCAGCCTGATCACCTACTAAATTATGTCTCTATCTTCCCACTAGTACATTATCTCTCGTTCTCAAGAAAGAACGATACCATGTCACAAATAACAACAGAGACACAGCTGAGAGAAACCAGCTCCCTAAGGACATGGTGGGAAGAGAGTGGGCTTAAAGTAACATGAATAATTCCAAACCCCACAGAGTTTCCATGGCCCAACCGGCTTGGGAATGGCAGATTCACCCCAGGTTATAGTGCACCTGCCTGGCAGGTGAGACTACGGATGCCCAACATGGCCACTCAAGCCCTGCTCTAAACTCCATGGACTCAGATACCCACCCTTACCACCAGCATCAGAGGAACACCGTCTACCCTAGGACTCCCACTGATCTCAGACACGGGCTGCTAAGCTCAGCAGGCGCCTGCAGTGGTTCTCTTCCCAGGTGTTGAGTTGGGAGTGAGCTTTTAGGTGCAGCCTTTGGAATGGCCAACCTGCTGCACTTTGGAGGATAGTAATACGTGTGTGAAGAAACAAAAAGAAAAGAGAAAGTCACCAGGGAAGTGGAACGAGAGAGAGAGAGAGAGAGAGAGAGAGAGAGAGAGAGAGAAAGGAGAACCTGAGTGACTAAACCTCATCACAACGAGGGAAGAGAAGAGCTTCAAGACAGCAACAGAAGAGGACTCAGGAAGATGAAGAAAGATCTGGAAGTCGAGTCCTTGGAGTGGAACCAGAACTCAGGTATAAGCAGAAGCAAAGATGTGGCGGTTGTAGATGAGTTTTCAAGGCATGTGGAACCTCCCCACGTTTTAAAGGAAGGCCATGTTGCTGACTGGGAAGGAGGGAGAGTGGAGGGGGCTCTTGTTAGCAGACTTAACACCCAGGAGAGCTGGAACAGGCTGGAAGAGCATCTCCTAGCTCTTCCACATGGGGACTGGTGGTTGGTTATTTTTTACTCTTTTACTTTTTGGGCTCTCTTGACTCTTTGGGGGCCTGCTATCCAGCTCCCCCCAAAATCACACGGAGTCTTACTCTTTCTTATGAATGTCCAGACTTAGCTTGGCTTGTTTCTCGCCAGATTTTCTTAGCTTAAATTATCCCATCTACCTTTTGTCTCTGGGCTTTTACCTTTTTCTATTTCTGTATATCTTTTCTTTCCTTCTTATTCCATGTCTGGCTGTGTGGCTGGCCCCTGACATCCTCCTCTCTTTTTTTCCCTCCTCAATCTTCTCCCAGACTTCTATTTATTCTCTCTGCCTGCCAGCCCCACCTATCCTTTCTCCTGCCTTGCTATTGCCTATTCAGCTCTTTATTAGACCATCAGGTGTTTTAGACAGGCTCAGTAACACAGTTACACAGAGTTAAACAAACGCAACATTAAAAAAAATGCAACACATCTTTGCATCATTAAACAAATGTTCCACAGCATAAACAAATGTAACACATCTCAAGTTAATATTCCACAACAGGACTGCCCAGTTCCTTCAGTAAGAGCATAAAAGGTATTGGTGGTGGAGTGGGGGAAATCAGGGCCACCTACTGGAATAATCAACAGTCAACTGGGTTGGGTGGGGAGGACACCAAGGCTCTGGAGAATGGAGGATCATTAGTTAGGGGCCAGAGAAGAAGGCACATGAAAGATGAAGAAGAAAGGATAAGATGGAGGGCAGTGGCCAGGGAAAGCAGATGTTCAGACATAGGGTGATCCACTTAAGACAAGGGCATGAGTGGCTCTTATAGTCAAGGACGCAGGGAAGGTAGAGGAACTGAGTGGTGGGTAGACAGGTGAGCAAAGAGGCTGTCAAGTTCAGCAGGCAGCGAGAGTGAGCGCTCAATGGAGACCAAGGACCCAAGGCTTTGGTGACTGCCAAGAACGCCAAGGTTCCTAAAAGTCAGGTGTGGGTACATCAAGCACCTCAGCTTCGGGGGGAGGGGGCAGGGAGCTTCAGAGAAAGGGTGATCTGGATGGACATATGGAACAGCCCAAAGCTTGGGAAAGGTGAGGTGTTGGAAAACAGCCCAGGTTTCCAGAAAAGCATGCAAGGAGTGGGTTAAGCATGTTGGGAGGTACCTGGCAGCAGAGCCAGGACTCCAAAGAGAGGAAACGGTTAGAGAGGCATATGGGCCTGGCAAGAGGTGCACAGGCACACAGCTAATGTGTGTGTGTGTGTATGTGTGTGTGTGTGTGTGTGTGTGTGTGTGTGTGTGTGTGTGTGTGTGTGTGTAGGGGTGGAGGTGGTGAAGAAGACAGGAACCACATGTGGCCATAGTGGGGTTCCATTTTGAGGTGGGTCCCACACAGAAGGAAGACAAGCCCATAGTCCACTTGTTTTTGAGGGTGATTCTGATCCTTGCTTCCTCCAGAAGACCAGAAGCAGAACTCAGTCACCTGACTGTAGGCACAGGCACAGGCAGAGGTGGCCCAGGCCCCAGAGCAGGGCCGGATGTCAAACCCAGCCTGGTCTGGTCAAGGGAGGACAGAGGAGGAAGGGAAGAGTGAGGAAACAAGAGGCCGACATAAGGCCTACTTTCTGACTTTCCCCAGAGGTTTGAAAAAGCATTTATGCCTCCATAATCCTAGAGAGCCCCTGCAAAGGAAAGCTTGGGCCTGTCACAACACATCCTGTTCCAGGCTGCCCTACGTTAGGTACTCAGTTCTTTGTAACTCTCAGAAACACATTCTGGGGACCAGGCAGGACCCATCTCTGGTTAATCTGCCATCCTGCAGCTGTGCCAGCAATCGAAGCAAGGACAGCATCAAATTCTCAGTGCTGTCTAGGTCCCATCACATCACCCCTAGTCTCTGTTGGAGAATGCAAGGCTGAAGGATGGGTTCCATGTCGCCATCTTTCAAAAGCAGCTGGGAAAACCACTCAGGTGCACGATGCTTTAAGCCCTGGCTGGAAGCCAGACTGACAATACCTGCACACAAGTCAAGCCTGGAGGGGCACACTTGTAGAACATGGTCTAAGGATGCTTGGGCCTGAGTTAGCGGGGAAGGAAGCTAGTTTCCAGCCTGCCCCATGCTGTCCTCTTTATTTTTATCTGTGGGATCGGGCGTGTTGGAGAGGGGAGGAGAGAGGCTTGGTAACAACAGCTTCCCCATCATTCTTGGTTACTTACAGCTGTGGTCAATTTTCCACACTTTATTCCATAAAAGGTAAATGAGACACGGTACTTGCAGCAGGATAATCTAAACAATAAGAACCATGTTACTGTTAAAACCCATCTGGCGGATCACGCCCAACCCCACACTTTTAACTCCTTGAGGTAAGAAAGATGCCAAAGCAGAGGAGCTGGGGGCCGAGTCTGGCTCTCTTCCTTCCATACCTCTTCCTGTCAATTGGAACGACCGCCTCTGAGTGCTCTGCCAACTCCAGGATTCCCTCCGACTCTGGGCTGGCCATGGGTGAAGAAACTTGTAAAACGTTTCTTACCCAATGCCTTTGCTCTTCTTTCTCTTTAAAGGAAACATTAAAGGCTTTAAAGGAAGGAAGGAAGGAAGGAAGGAAGGAAGGAAGGAAGGAAGGAAGGAAGGAAGGAAGGAGGAAGGAAGGAAGGAGGAAAGCAAGCTTACACACAGTCCACACTAAAGCATTCAAGTGCTGGGCCCTTTCCTTCATTCCTGATGCTTCTCCTTCAAGCCAAAGGCTTCATTTACATAATTTTAATTTCCAAAGGCAGCCGACACCAGTGAAGAAGCAGCATGACTGTTCTTTCTTTTTATTTGGGCTTACACATTTTTCTGGCCATCTGTTATCCAAGAAAATTGCAAACTCAAATAAGAGATGGGAAAATTTGTAACTCGGATGGTGGGGGATTTTAAAAATTATTATTATTATTAGTCTTTGGGTGGGGAACTGAAAATAAGAGATTCCGGGAAAACTTCAGATGGGTAAGGTCACTGAAGAAACGGAGCTTGGTGTTTCTCTGGGGTGCAGCGGTTCCCACCTGCAAAAGGAATTTGGCCTTTGACCTAAAAGTCCAAAAGTATTTTACTCTTGGTCCTTGAGGACTGCGGCTCCTCCCCTGGCACCCCCCTCCCTTTGAGGGTATTAAAACCACCAACACGGTTCAGTTTAATACACCTTTTAATTTTTAAAACCATACTTGTTATCTTCCATCCAGGTTGCATCTTCCAAAATCAGCCATAACAATCACCATTTGCAACCACGCCCTCCTCACTGTGAAACCACAGGGCCAGCCTAAGCAATTTCTGTTGTGGGAATTGGTTTTCAGAGGTACAGGCAGAAAGTACACACAGATAAAAAGGCCCCAACAAGGCTGTCTAAACCGCTGGAACTATTAATTCTGCCTGCCCCCTTTTTAAAGAAAAAGTTTATTTTTATGTGCATGAGTGTTTTGTCTGCATGTATGTCTGTGCCCATGGAGGCTAGAAGAGGGTGCAGATCCCTTGGAGCTGGGGTCACAGATAGCTGTGAGCCATTATGCCAGTGCTGAGAACTGAACACAGATCTTCTGCAAGAGTGGTGAGTGCTCTTGACCACTGAGCCATCTTTCGAGCCCCTAACTCTCCTCCTTTTGAAAGGCACTCTGGGACAGGGGAGATAGCTCAGCCAGTGAAATGCTTGTTTTGCATGAGGACCTGAATGAGACCCCACAACCTATGTGAAAACAAATAAACCAAGAGCAGTTGCCCTAGGCATGGTGGTGGGCACTTGTAACCCCAGCCTTGGGAAGCAGGGACAGGTCCCTGAAGTTCACTGGCTAGCCACCGAGCCCACTTGGTGAATTCTAGGCCTGTGAGAGACCCTGTATCCAAAAAAAGGTGGGTAGCATCTGAGGAATGAATGACACATGAGGCTGTCCTTTGGCTTCCATACACACATGTTCACTTGTGTATGTGCACTTGTACATATATATGTATACTCTCACACACATGAAGACACACACACACACACACACACACACACACAAATAAAATAAAAAGACAGTCTGGAAAATCTAGATAATAGACACAGAAAAAAAAAGTCTGCTGGGGTATCAGTACACTTAAAACTGTGAGAAACTTGTTTCTATCAAAGGAGTCAACCCAACCAAGACCTGTATTTCCTGAGTTTTCCCCTGTGTACTGATTAGTCAGCCACATGCCACACTGTGAAGTCAGTCAAACTCCCATCACTGGGATGAGATTCAGTCACCAGCTATGGCAGCGATAAAAAGCCACTTTGACAAGTGTGTTCACTAGCCCCACTGAGGTTCTGGTACATCCTTTTTACAAGAAGAAATTGCCTTGCTGAATTACTTTAGTTTTATTTGTGTGTTCCTTTGTAAAATAAACCAAGATTATTTCCCCCTCCAACAATGTTCACATGATTAGGGTTAGAGAGAGGGCTCAGCTCTTAAGATCACTTGCTGCTATTTCAGAGGACCTGAGTTCAGTTCCCAGCACCCAGGGAACTCACAATTGTCTGCAACTTCAGCTCCAGAAGAACTGATGACCTCTTCTAGCCTTCACGTGTACTCACACACACATGTACACACACACACACATGTACACACACACACACACACACACACACACACACAAATAAAAATAAATCTTTAAAAATACATATATCTGGGGCTGGGGAGTTGGCTCAGTGGTGAAGAGTGCTTGCTCCTCTTGCAGAAGACCCGAGTTCAGATCAAGGAACTCCTAATTACCTGTAACTCCAGTTTCAGGGGATCCAATGCCCTTTTTGTGGCCTCTGCAGGCACTATATCCATGTGCATAAACCCACATACAGACATACACATATACACACAATACATACATACATACAAACATACATACATAACAGAAAGCATATATCCACCTGATGGAATGTGGCTCTTTGTTGGCTAACCTGCTTTTAATTCCATAGGTCCAGAGACCAGTTTGTGTTTGTAGTTTCTGGGTGACAGAACAAGCCCCAACATTCTGCCTTTCTCTCCCATCCACCTCCCCCGACTGCACAAGGCCACTCAGAGTCGAAGGGGTTAACAGTCACTAACAGAACCCGTGGGAGACAAAGCATGGGACCCCATGATCATAAATCTCTTTCAATGCGAGTCTGACTGTACTCTACTACAGCTCTCCGAACTCGGCTTTCACCGCCAGTTACATAAAGTGATATTTACGTCTGTTCAGACGCTCTTCATTTCCCAACACGTTTATCTCAGGAAATGACAACAGGAAAAAAAACACCCCCCTCCCAAGCACACATGGTATTTTTTAAAAGGGGTTAAGGAATCAGGCTAAATCACTGAACTAACAGGCCTTTTATTGGAATTCACTTTTAATATAAATTCTCAAACATCTGTAAGCAATATTTTATAGAGGTGAGCAAGAGAGCAAATGAGGAAAAAAAAAAACATGATTTAATCATTACTCAGCTACGGTAGTAATTTCACAACCCGAAGCAAAGTAGGCAAGATTCCGTGATAACTGAAAAAGTGAGTTTATTATGAAGCTACAGACGGATATCGTGATAAGGCAGCCCCTTTGAAGAGCTTATTCCTTTGGAGAAAGGGGTCCCACCCCTGTTACTTCGGTGAGCATAGGTGACCCTGACGTAAGCTAGTACCTCTGCTTCTCTGAGGACCCGGGCTGCTGCCAGAGCAGGGAAGGCTGGGAATTTCCAATGACTGCTGAGTCGGAATGACGGTTAAAGTTGGAAACAATAGAAGATGAGGAAAAGTCCCAAATGGCCCGAGTCTCAGCTGGGCGAGGGTGAGTTTGTCACACCTGGCAAGACTTTAACAAGGGGACAGGTGTGCCTGCCAGGGCTGGTAAAAGCACCCGGGACCTGTTTAAAGGAACTGGGATATGGGGAGACAGGAGGGGACCCACCCAGGCATGGGAGGACTGGAAATGAGGGGTAGACATGCCAGAGAAGAGCTTGGGGCTTTAGAGACCTTGGGCTGATTCTAAGCCATTGAGTTCTTCTCCCCTGGAGACAACACGGATCTCACAGCCATGAAGAGGGCTGGAGACTTCTGGCAGGGACTGCAGATGGGGGCTGAGCGCGAAGGGTAGTTGGTGGCTGAAGCCCATGACCCTGAAGATGAGAGCAAGGGGCAGGTGTGAACATTAAACCTGGGTAACAATAGCGACCAGCCTGTCAAATGCCAGGGCCTTTGCCTGCTCGGGAAGGGCTCTGCACAGGCTGGGGGTGGGGTGGGGCTACTGGCTGGGCATTTGGGCAGTCGACTACCTATCAGCTAGTATAAGCACTGTGAGTCATCCCTGGAGCAGGGCAGACGGGCTGCTCCCCTCCACATCTGTGTGAAGGGATATTGCTTAAATGAAAGAAACTAAGGCGGAGGAGGTTGGAGCCAGGAGGAGCTTGTACTGGTCAAATTTCTCAATAAACATTTGTTTTGCTGATAAGTTTGGCCCATTTGCAGTGAGGAATTGTGCTCCTTTGTGTTAGTGGCAAGGGGGGAGGGGGAGACGGGGGGGGGGGGGGGGGGGTGAGGTAGACAGTTCATCCAAACCTGCCAGGCAGGTTTGGGTGTCTCTGAGGAGGTGAGGTCAGGGGTCAGGAGGGAGTTACGTTAGGGCAACTCATTTGATGGTTGCCCCAGGGATCTCTCCTTAATGTTCTCTGCTAGAGCTATACACAACCAAAATCTGTTTGTCTCTCTTTCTTCTTGGTATAAGGGAAATAAATGTGAAATATACAGTTACTACAGAATTCATTGAATGTCACAATTAGGGTGAGCAAAGAGACCACATTATAATCGCATCAACACCCTCCCCCCCCCCATCAGCACCCCTTCCCCTCTGTTAATTAAGCCTGTGTGTTTAGGAGGGCACGGTGAGAAAAAGTGGACAGCTAACCTAAGATTTTTACTTTCCCTGGGAATGAAGGCATGGCATTGAAGCTAGCTTGTACCACCTCTCAAACACTAAATGCTTAGGAAGTCAGTAAAACCAGCTAAAATATGAAGTTGAAAAAAAGTAAGTTACCGTGCTTCCTGTCCTTCGTGTGTGTGTGTGTGTGTGTGTGTGCGCGCGCGCGCGCGCATGTGCGCACGCAAAGGTTTACAGTCCAAGAATTCTAGTGAATGCCCAGAATCACACTGTGTTCAAAAGCACAGGAAGACCCCAGCAGTCAATCTGATTGCCCAGAAAGCTGAGTGTCTAGGGAGTAGTTGGGTAGGACGACAATGTGATCTCACCATGCCGTTTAGAACATGTAGTTTAAAATTTATAAATTGCTCATCTCTGTAATTTTCCATTTAACATATTCAAATTGTGGTTGGCCATGAGAACCTGAAACTGGAGAAAGAAGGCAGAATTTCTGATAAGAGGAGATGATTGTATACTTTGAAAGAAAGTTAACACGGGCTCACAATGTAACATTTTGTTATTATTATTATACTTGAGATTTATTTACATTTTCAAAACAATACAACTGAAGTAGATCTCCTCCCAATTATACATCCAGGGGTCCTGACACCTTAGATTAGAAAACTCTGTGCGTCGGGGGGAGTCTTCATCTGTCATTGATTTCTTGTTTTGTTAATCTAGACCTAAGGAAGTGAGGAGGAAACACCAGGACAGATTAAACTAGAAAGTGTCTGCGGTCACTATACTGTGAATGATATCTTAAGAAGAGGAGCGCTCTCTCTCAGTACTTGAAAGCTGCTGTCAGGTGCAGCACGGGTGAATTAATTAAGTTCTGTCACACTTGGTGCTGAAGTTGAAAGCCGCCCGCAGTTCAAGGAGTGTCAGAAGTAAAGGTGAGAAACAAGGGGGTTAGCTATTGTACTTCTTTGTGTACAGCACAGGGGAGCGAACTTGCTAGGCCAGTGCTTCATTACAGAGCTACATCTCCAGTCACAGGTGTTTGTGTGTGCACTCACGGATGCGTGCACACGTGCTGAGGTCAGAGGACACCTCGGTAACAACTTGGAACTTTTGTTTTTGTTTTGGGGATAGAGTCTTTTCACTGGCCTGGAACTCACCTAGTAGGCTAGGCTGGCTGGCTAGTGAGCCCTAGGCTGAACAGTGACCGGTCTCTCTACCTCTCCACCACTGGGATTACAAACAAAAATACAGCACTACATTCAACTTGTTACCTGGTTTCCGAGGCTAGAACTTATGTCCTTATGATGCTTTATTGCCTGAGCCCATCTGCCCAGTCCCTACACGGGACTGTTTTGTTTTTTTTGAGACAGGGTCTTACTGCATTCCAGGCTAGTCACAAACAAGATCTTCCTGCCTCAGCCTTCCAAGTGTTGGGATTACAGTCTTACGCTGCACACCAAGCTACGACAATACATTTACTGGGGAAGGGTTACTGGACTTGGGGGAAAATTCTAATAGTGCGATCGTGGCTAAACTGCAGCATAAGCTAGCCATGGCTAAAAGAACTCAAGAGAAATAAGTAAAAGCGCCCACTCCGAGTCAACTGTCTGCACAGAATTTACTAGGTGGAGGAGTGGAGATTTTATTGTTGCTTGTGAAATGTATGCTACATAGCTTTTAAGTTAGGAAAGTTATAATAAGTTTATAGACTTGTTCCTACACATAACTCCCCCCCCCCCCCCCCCCGGAAGGCTGGTGGAACATTTACTAACATGCAGCTGAATGGTGGTGTCTAGAGATCCTGGGCCTTGGAGAACAGCCCTCTCCCATTTTCATTGCAAAGAGGACAAAGGGCTAATGCACTTTAAAGCTCTCAATCCCATCGTAGACTAGATGAACACAAAATGTGCTCTCCCTGCCAATCCACAGAACTGACCTCTCCCTCCAATTTCTGCAGCTCCTTCCGCTTTCATTCACGTAGCATTTAGAAAAATGAAACCCTTGGGTTGACTTTTCAACCAGTACCATTTCATACTGATGACCCATCTTGATTTGGACAAGGGTCAGTCACCCGTGCTTCCACCGAACCTTTTAAAGGTGCCTGCATGGGCATGTGCTCAAAATGTGTTTATTCCCTTAGTCAGTTGCTCCCCTTGCATTGACAAAGTCTAAGAGTACCTGGGTACCAGACATGGTTCCAACCAAGATCCTTGGGCATCTCCCAGCAATGAGGGTGATGGTGATGTGGGAATGGATGGGCTTTGCTGCGTACTGAATACATGCCAGATGCTGTGTGTGGTCCACTGCCTGCAATACTCAAACACACTACTGTCCATGCATGCGTGGCTCCTGGGCCAGAGACTCCCTTGTATTGTGCAGTTATTTCCTTAGACACTTGTTAAGACTTAGAAAGTTCTAAAGACTCAGGAAATTTCTAAGAGGCTTTGTTAAGATTCAGGATGTAAACAACTCAGAAACCTCAGGAAGTCCCTGAAATGACCAGTCCATAGCTTCTCAGGGAGGCACTTAGCCCAGGCCCAGGCACTCCTCAGATACCCTCAATTGGTCACTTTATATTACAGTTTGAGAACCTGAAGGCAATGTACTTCTAGCCACGACCATTCACCTGCTCAGGAGACTCCAAGGTAGTCACAGAACAGCTGCATTTGAAGTTTTTGTCTGAAAGGTAACATTTCATACTGTTAATAGATGCTGCTTTCCATTTTGTACTGCCTTGTTGATAAACCACCATGACAGAAGTTTCTAGACACTTTGTTGTTGTTTTTGTTTTTTTGAGATAGGGTTTCTCTGTATAGCCCTGGCTGTCTTGGAACTCTGTGGACCAGGCTGGTCTTGAACTCACAGAGATTCTCCTGTCTCTGCCTCCTGAGTGCTGGGATTAAAGGTGTATGCTAACACCACCAACACTTTTTTAAAAATATCTTCAAGCACCAAAATTTGCTTTTCAAAACTGGGTCTTCTGTGGTGGGAATCATTTCTGAAGCCCATTGTTCAGAAGGCTGAGCAGAAACCCACACACACCAGGGCCGGCCCTGGCTGCTGTCAACTGCCAGTTTGTACCAAACCTACCACATATTCATATTGACGGTTTTATTTTTCCACCCTAGGCAGGGGTTTGAGCAGGGTCATGAAGACTGATCAAACTTCAGCAGGCAGGGAAGGGAAGGCCACACGGAGGGCAGAAGATCTCCTGTCAGCCTTAATGGCAATAAATTGCTGACTGGTTCCATTATCTCATGCTGTCACTGTCTCTGTTTTAGCTTGGTTAGCTAATGCTGCAAGGAGTCATGGGTAATGGCCTAGAGAAGTGACAAACTTTTAAATAATATTTCCTTTCTTGTTTGCCATTTCTTCTGTGTTACTTAAAATGAAAAAGCTTACCTTGTGATTTTGTGTCTCATCCTGTCTTTATGTCTCTCTTTGTGCTGTGATACAGCTCGGGACTTTTTGTTTCTTTTTTAAAATCTACAGTTAAAAAAAAAAATGTACCTTCTTGAGGCCAGCCTGGTCTACAAAGCAAGTTCCTGGGCAGCTAGAGCTATACAGAGAAACCCTGTCTCAAAAACCAAAAAAACAAAAAACAAACAAACAAAAGTACCTTCAAGGCATTTTATTTCATACTAAATATATCAAATCTATTCGTACACATATTTCCACATCCCTCTGTCACCCTAGAATGTCCGTTTCTCTGCAATGATACAGCACCCCAGGTGCACAGCTGTGACTTTTCACCTGCACTATGGAAAGATGCTCTCAGTTTGTCTGCTCCCATACTGACCAACTCCACCAGCCACTTAAGGCCCAAAAGACATAGTTATATGGTCCCGTGGTGGCCAGCCTGTGGACTCTGCAGGCTCAAGATGATCTGGGTATTTCCTAGTCCCTCCGTGAACATTCCAGTGACACCTGTGTCCTTGCCTGTCATCACTGGGCCTTGACCACTCAACTGGGAAGTGAGAATATTAATAATATCTATCTAGCTGGGTGTGGTGATACATGCCTTGAATCTCAGCACTTGGGATATAGTGACATGAAGGATCAAGAAATCAAGGCCAAGTTTGCTACACAGTGAATTCTAGCTAGGCTACATGAGACCCTGGTCTCCTGTACCCAACTGCCCAAGCCTGGGCCATAGACCTTTCCCATTAGGACGTGGCTCCCCCCATAGCCCTCCACCTTGACTCACCATGCTCCAGGCACATACTGGCTTTTGGTTGCTTTTCAAGGGAACAAAACAATCCCGTGCCTCAGGACCTTTGCACACACTGCTTCCTCTAACTGCCTTCTCTGCTTGACTGATGGCCTGCTGTTAGATTCTCAGCTTACACAGTCACCTCCTCATCTGAAGAGACCTGCTCAACTCCTAAGCTAACTGTAATCATCTACACCATTCTCTCTCCTTTATGGTTCTTAGCACAATTTGTAATTATACCGCTATTTCTTGGTTTATTTGCTTAATAATGCCGGACTGGGAACACCAGGAAACCAGGGAAGGCACTTACCCTGTCCATCCCTGAAGCCTCCATATCAGCACCTGGGAGCCACTCAGCGGTTACCTAAGCATTGAATGGAAGAGGATGGATGGCTGAATTAGACAGCCTGGAAGGTAAGCACGGCCCCTTGTGGGAACCCTTTTGTTTCTTTCTCCTAATGAGTTACAACAGTTCACTAAAACAAATCAAACGCACCCCTGGCCAGAGTTTAGGTTTTGCCGGAGAATAAGGTAAAAATCACTGATTTCCTACCTGCTCACTCAGAGAGAATTTCTGAATGTTTGCCACATACTTAGCACTGTAGAGCAGTTGTGTTAAATAAATAAACAGACCTGAAGCCTTCTTCTACCCTGTCCCTACAGGGATGCCAGACCTGGGAGACACACGTAATGACACAGGAGGCAATTAGATAATAGGACAAAGCTAGGATAATTATTTGCCATGGTGAGTGACACACTTAAGGAAAACATGGAGACATAAGCAGAGAGCTATCACTTCAGGGCACTTGGAAGAGGGTGTCCTCAGGACCAGGACGGGTGTACAGCAAAGCCACTCTGCAAAGCGCTGGGAAGAGGCCACAAGGTCAGTTTCCCCAAAGAGGGTGTGTCACTGAGGAGCCTGCCCTAGATGGACTAGTGGGGGTACAGTGGAGGAGATAATACAAACTCACAGGGGAGCCCAGAAGACTCCAGGAAGAGGGGTGGCGACAACTCTTAGGGTTTCCGATTGTTTATGTTGGATGGGTTTTGGGATATTCTGCCATCTAGCACTTAGCCTAGTGTTTTCTAGTCTAGGTGGTATATATTCACCTGTACCTGCTGACAATACACACACACACACACACACACACACACACACACACACACACACACACACACACAGAGAGAGAGAGAGAGAGAGAGAGAGAGAGAGAGAGAGAGAGAGAGAGAACAAATGGTAGGTTTGTCTTAATAGTTAAAGAAACCTAATTAATATCCTCCAAAAAAAAAAAAAGGGAAATGTCTCAGAATCACTTCTGAGCCACCTCACAAGGGCAGAGAATTAGGACTACTAAGGAGATAGTTCAACACTTGGACATAAAAACATTTTTGAAATATAAGATTATTCTGAGGGCCTGGAGAGATGGCTCAGCAGTTAAGAGCACCAGCTGCTCTTGCAGAGGACCTGGGTTGGTTCCTAACACCCATATGGCAGCTCACAACCAGCTCCAACACCAGTTCCAAGGGATCCGATTCCCTCTTCTGGCCCCTAGAGGCACTGCATGCATAGTATACATATATACATACAGGCAAATACTCATACACATAAAATTAAAATAAATCTTTAAAAAGTGTTGGCAGACAATAAATAATATTCAGCTAACTTACCACTCTCACTCACTCACTCCTTCCCTCCTTCCCTCAACCTGGGGATTAAATTTCAGCCTTCTACACACTAAACAAGCATTCTACCATAAAGCTACCTTCTTAGCCCCTTTTAAAAGGAAACTTGAATTTCAAATAGGAACTTGTTAAATTGCCCAGGCTGGTCCCGAACTTGCAATCCTCCTGCCTCAGTCTCCTTAGTAGTTGGGATTATAGACATATATCACTTTCAACATTAATTTTTATAAGAATTCTTTAAAATCAAAAGATAGGATTTTTTCCTCTAAAATTAGAAAAGATGGGCGCTAAAATGGCTTTAAGTGACTTAAAGGCACTTGCTGCCAAACCTGATGGCCTGTGTTGGATAGCTGGGACCCACATGGCGGTAGGAGAGATCAGGCTCTTGTCTTCAGACATGGCTCCCGTGTGCTCCATCCCCAACACCAAGTCAAACAAAAAACATTTTAGTATTTTAAACAATTATAGATTGAAATATGAGCTTTAATAGTAGTCTTAATATATACCTTGGTCCATTTTCTATTGCTACCACAGAATACCACAAACTAGGTATTTTATAGAGAAATTTCTCTTTCAGGGTTCTGGTACTGGCATCTGGTGAAGGCCCTTGTGCCAGATCACACACACAGCAGAGAGCAGCAACAGGAATACCAGGTCTATCTCCTCTTCTCATAAAACCCACCATTCACCTCCTGGGCGTCCCACCCTCAGGACTTCTAATTCTGATCACCTTCCAGGCCCCACCTCCCTAGGATCAACATCCCCGATGGGATAGAGTGCTCACTATAAAAAGTTTCTGACAACTAAATGTAATCACAAGGGCCAGAGATGGAGGGAAGGAGAGGTGAGGGGAGCTGGGTGGTGAACAGCTTAGGCAAAACCAAAAAAAAAAAAAAAAAAAAAAAAAAAACCAAACAATCAAACAAACCCAACCAAAACTACAAAGAATGGATTCACGCTCCAGAATACAGGTTGAAACTTGGATTTAAATCACACCACAGGGGCTAGAGAGATGGCTCAGTGCTTAGAAACCCAAACTGCTCTCGTGGAGGACCTGAGTTTGGCTCCCAGCACCCAGCTGGACAGCTCACAAACAGTTCTAGGGGATCAGATGCCTCTGACTACTTAGGGCATTTTCACTCATATACACATACCCACCCCTCTCCAATGCATAGAATTAAAAATTTTCAAAAAGCCTTTAAAAAAAAATCATCACAGTTGATCACCAGGCAGGCACCTGTCCCCTCTCTTTACACCAGGTCCCAGACTGCTCACCCTAGCCACCCTAGAAGCAGCTACAGTTTCCCTTAGAGTCACCCTCATATCCCAAAGCTTCTCAGCTTTGTCTCATCTACTCTCTACAGGGTCTCACTGTGTAGCCCTGACTGGCCTGGAACCCGCTAGGTAGACCAGGCTGGCCTTGAACTCACAGAGATCTGCTTGCTTCCGCCGCCTGAATGCTGGGATTAAAGGCGTGGGCCACCACTGCTGGCTCATTGATTGGCTCCTCCACAGCCAGTTCAAGGTCACTTTCCTTCTCCAAATTTTCATCACAAAAATACTCTGAACTCCAGTTCTGACATACTGTTCCAACTCCCATCACCACGGCGGGGGTTGTAGAAACCTGTGGCTAGCATCTGTAACAGCCTAATAAACTGGTCTATTTCAGAGACACACAGCCACCATGGCAAACATTCTATAAGAAGCCCTCCAACAGGTGACCCACTGGGGTCATGGGCGTACTCATTTGTAAGCTGTGATGTGCAACTGGACACCCAGGGGTGCTAGCTGGTAGTGACTAGTCACAGGCACCCGTGGAGCACGTAAGCATGACTCACAGGACTGGGGAGCTAAATTTTTATTTCTTTTACACTCCATTTAAGTGTAAATAATCATGAGTGGCTATCAACGACCATGATGGACAGAAGGGACTTTACTCTGCAAGTTCAGGGAGAAGCCGCAGGCAACCCTCTCAGCGCTTCTATAGGAAGGGGAAAGCCCCACAGGCTTAAGAGGGAAAGGAAATAGAAAATAAATATGGAAAAGACAGAAATAGAAATAGTACTTTTTTTCTTTTGCAGATATACAATTAGTTAAATAGAAAACTGGCCAAACCCATACCCCTGACATAAAATTAGAAAAAAATTAAGTATTTAAAAACTTACCTATCTAGATAGATGAGCTATCTAGCAAAATAAAAGGTGTAATGGGGAAAAACAAAAGAATTCTAACTAAACAAAGTTAGATTCATTAGCCCTGATTTAGAAAACCCATGGTAATGTCAGAATGATTAGTCTGTAAGATGAAAAATAGATTAACATAATAACAATTACATTCCTTCTAGAATACTCCAGAATGTGATAAATTACTGGCAAAATTAAGGAGGAAACACACACACACACAATAATACCCAAGAGTGGAGGAGGATGCACTAATCAAATTTTAAGACATATTATAAAGTGATCTTCATCAAAACTGAATTTTGCTGGACCAAAGCCAGGACAAAGACTAATAAAATAATGATTGCAGAGATAGATTTAAGCACTTAAGAGTCCTTAGGACATAGTGAACAAAATAAAACTAAGAGTCCCAATAATGGATGAAAGAATTACCACTTAATAAATGTGGGTAGAACAAATGAATATCAATATGAAGAAAAATATATTATATCCATAACTCACCAAATAGAATCATTCTTTCCAAATCGGTCAATGAACTAATTAAACACAGCAAGCAATAAACAAGAAAGGATGATGTGCCCCCAATATAGTGAAGAGATGACTCATGGCTGCCGAAGACCACAGAGTCGTAAGCCAGCCAGCCGTACGAGGGCTCCAATGTTTTAAAGTACCTTAGACTCTTTTAATAAAAGGAACAAGGTAAACATAAAGAAAGGATCACTTTAAATCATGATCAATAGGATGAAGATTTACAATCCCAAACAAAATAAGCTTTATATCGGGGTATAAACACCTACTGCCATCAGCGACGTGACATCAGCTAAGGAGAAGCAGGAGCAGACCTGGCCAGCATCAGCCCCATGGTGTCACTTCTCTGCGTTCTGCACACCGAGAACTGTCCCTGGTAAGCTAACCTGGGGAAGCGTGCAATCTCACTGACAAGGGAAGAAACGCAAGTGTAGACAGCCCCCAACTTGTTTATCTGTTTGTTTTTACTAGCAGATGTTGTCAGTAGAAACAGTATTTTGAATTTTTAAGATTTATTTTAGTTTTAATCATGCGTATGTGTGTGGGTATGTGCATGTATGCGAGCGCAGATTTCCATGGAGGCCAGAAGGAGGTATTGGATCCTCTGAAGCTGGAGTCGCAGGTGGTTGTGAGCCACCCCACACCTAAACTTGGGTCTGCTGGGAACTGGACTTGCTGCTGCTGCAGGAGCACCACACACTGTTGACTGCGGAGCCATCTCGCTGTCCCTTTGCTTTGTTTTCTTTGGGATACATGTAAACATTTCTATTCGGAGCAGAAACGTTAGGACTCCCTCTTGGGCACCATCACTGCGGCTCTAGAGTCCTGTCAGACGCTTGTGGTCCCTCTTGCTTGTCCACCTTCTGTCCATCACATGTCAAACAATCACAATGCCAAGCCCCGAGTCTGGCAAGATATCCTAACTTCATGGTGACCCCTTGTCTCATAGCTGGGTGGACTGCTCTCTCAGTGTTCTAGGAGACTGATAAGAATAAGAGTTGCCCCCTACTAGGGTAACTACTGAAGGACACCAGAATTCAGACTTCTGCCAGGTGGCTCCTTCCACCCTTGTTGGAGGCACTGATGTGGGGCAAGGATCACAGTTCAAGCTTCTGCCTCAACCTGGTTGGCCACTTACTAGCTCTGTAACCATGGGACACGGGTTATCTTTCATCTATAAATTGAGAGTAAAAATTCTTGCTCCTATAAGATTGATAAGAAAATTACAAGATCTTTCCTGTCATAGGCTTAACACATAGAAAGCATCAAATAAACGGTAGTCATCACCATCATCATCGTCACCATCATCATTATCATCATCAGCAGCAGCAGCAGCAGCATCACCAGCTCTACCATTTTCTTCTTTAAGGACAGGTCTTGGGCTCTAGGTCTAAGCCCCCAGAAGAGCTCTTCCTCCAAAGAGCTTTGGAGCTGTGTTCTGTCATCAGATGGAAGCATCTGTCTTTAACATCTTGTCACTTTCCATGTGTTTCTGTTCCATATGTCAAAACCCATTACCCTCATTGTGATAGTTTTTAATTGTCAACTCAATACAAGCCAGAACCATCAAGGAAAAGAGTATAAATTGAATAATTGCCTAGATCAGGTTGTCTTGGTATTGATATGGGAAGATGCAGACCACTGTGGGCTGCACCATTCCCCAGGCAAGGGTTCCTGAACTGTGTGAAAGAGGAGAAAGCTAGTAAGCAAGCAAACAGGCTTGCATGCATTTATTTCTCTCTGCTCCTAGTGGATGTGATGCTTCATGCTCCTGCCACCGTGACTTCTCCCCACGAGGGACCATGACCTGGAACTGTAAACAGGATAAACCTCTTTTTGCCTAAGTCGCTTTTTGTCAGGATATTTTATCACAGTGACAGAAACGAAACTAGAATACACTTATCATCCCTCAGCTTGGCATCTTCTTTTTCTACCTTTAATAATTTGAATACAAGTGAACAAGTTAAACCAAGTGAAGGGTTCACACCTCACCTTCTTTGCTTCTACTTGGAAGATAATTTATTTATGAAACTCAGATTCAAATTCAATAAAACGGCCATCTGATGTGGTTGTTTTGTTTTGTTTTTTAACATCACAAATCCACATTCTCTGTTGCAATTAGTATCCCCACAAGGAGGATGACTGACGTGTACAATAATTTCTCAAGGGCCCCCCACATGAAGAGTCTCCAAGAACTAGCTACTATGCTCCCAGGGATGAAGTCCCTATTAGATCCCCGAACAACGTTTTTTTATTATCATTCATGGAATCGGAAAGACTTTAAGAAATGTATTCTAAGAGACCAGAGTGCTCAGCCCCAAATGGGACATAAATATCACACCTCTCCCTGCCAGGCTTGGGGGCCTTTAAGAAAGAGAGGGTAGAGAGATCATAAGAACCACACACGGTGGCTGACCTCAAGGAAACTGTTTTCCAGATACAACACAGCAGTTACACATAGAACACACACAGAAGCTCTAAAAGCATGCACAAAACCTGCACAAGCTCAAGCAGCCAGAAATCCCTGCATGGAGGGAGGAAGGGAGGTACGAACCCTACACTAGCTGAGGAGCTTTTGGAGAGAGACTCAGTGTTCTCTAATGATGCAACTCTTGGTAGGTCAACCACATACCAGGGCAGGCCACACACCCAAGACCAGTTGGTCAACACAAACTGGACTTGATGGGGGTAGCACTCAGAGTTGGGTGGGCTGGGAGGGGAGGATGTAGATGGTAGATGTGGGAGGTTTGGGGGAGGAGTGAATATGACCAAAATATATGGTATGAAATTCTCAAAGAATTAATAAAAATATTAAAGAAGAAATACATTCTGCAAGCTACCTACATATGAATTTGGAGCATCCTAAGGGTACAGACGATTACACATAACAGTCATAGAATTGAGGTGACATTTGTACATCTATAAAGAATATAATTTAGGGGCTGGAGAGATGGCTCAGAGGTTAAGAGCACTGACTGCTCTTCCAGAGGTCCTGAGTTCAATTCCCAGCAACCACATGGTGGCTCACAACCACCTGTAATGAGATCTGGTGCCCTCTTCTGGCCTGCAGTCACATATGCTGTATACATAATAAATAAATAAATCTTTAAAAAAAAAAAAAAAAGAATATAATTTATATTATATACACACATACCTCTCCCTGTGATGATGAGAGACATGCAGTAAATATGAATCTTAGAAGTACCTCTGACAGAAGAATTCAGTTGAATTTAGATTGGCAGGCCACAGAAATGGCTGGGGTTAGCTAAAAGCATTTGCAGCCCAAGTCTGAAGACCTGAGTTTTGTCACTCAGGCCCCCTATGAAAGGTGAGGACTAACTCCCCCAAGGTGTCTCCTGACCTCTACACTCATGCTGTGGCACACAGAATGTGGATATGCACATATCACACATCCCCACACAGGTTCCCATACAAAAGCTTCAGAATAACATCAAGGAACAGTGGGACTCATTTATAAGTGACCCAAGACAGGTGTCGTCTTGGTCCATTCCGCTTCTGTCAAATTCAGATGCCAAGAACACAAAATAATGGGCTGGGCAGAATCACCTTCCTGGGGACTCTGGCCCCTTCTGAAAGCAGAATAACAGTAATTCTAAAGAAGTCTAGAAGTTTCTGTGAGAAGAGGTATCCTCTCTCTCCTAGTCCCCCAACTGGCTCAGAATGAGGCCTGGGATCCACACTGTCTCCCATTTACCCCTGAGGGTGGACACCTCATCTCACTAGTTCCAGAGTGTGTGGTGTGTGGGCAACTCCATCTTTTGTAAGCCAAACCCTGAGTTCTCTGTTCCCACAGTAACCATGTATGTAGCCTTGGGAAAGAAAGATCCTTGTCTGGTTTTCCAGGTCAGATTAGAAAAATCGGTAAATTCTGTGGACCCCAATGGACTTCATGCGAATATCCCCTCTCTCAATGCAATGAACTGCCCAGTCTATTTTCAGAGAGTTAGACTGGTTGGTTTCAGGAATTAAAAACAATTAAATTCTTAGTTCTTGTTCCCTCTGTCGTTTGCTCACCAATACCACTCAATTGTAGGTAACAGAATCCAAGAGACCTTGCAACATTGTTACAGTGTCAGAGGCGGCAGGCAGTCTGTGTTCCAACAGAGCAAGGATGGATACCTTAGGTGGCCATATTTGGTACCACACAATCCAGACTGGGCTGTTTGGTCCAGATGGCCAAGCAGGAGGCTTGCCTGTGGCCTATCACGAGATTTGGCACTTAAGGATGAGCTGGGCAATTATAACATCTTTCTTAGTAGTTCAACCTGGAAAATACCAAGACAAAGGAATAGCGGGCAGTCAAATTACTGCTGAGATATCCGGAGGCTGATAGAGTACTGGGAGAGGCCTTCCTGTGCTGTCCTGAGACTGGATGTGACAGACAGGTCAGCAGAAGTGGACGTGGGGAGAAAAGACCTGAGAGGAAGTAGAGAAGCCATCCAGTAGCAAGAGAGCAGAACAGCGGACTTGGCACATGCAGGAACTCCCAGCCCAGAGGCCTGGTCTAGTATGATGGGTTCTGATGGGCCTCCATGCTTCCCTGTAAGGAAGCTGGTGCTGCTCATCCTGTGGCCTGGCCCACCCTGCCTTCCCAGAGCTCTGGCTGACGTTCTTCCTCTGTGAGGCCTTTGTTTGTGGAGGAGCTGTGCGGAGCCTGGGAAGCGGAGTTATGCACAGCAGGGCCACGCTGCCGACTTCTGAATCCCAGCACGGTGTGTTTCCAGCTTCCCTGCCTCCTGGCTGTTCAAGGGGTCTTGGGATGCTGCTGGTAGCCTCAGCTGACCTGACTGTCCTGACTTCCAGGGGCTCAGAGCGGCAACCTCGGCTATGGTTTTCCCTGAAGTGCTGTGCTTCCTTTCCTTCTTCAAGTTATTAACAGAAACCAAAGGCCGTGTGGGCTTCGGCCATTTCCTCCCTTGCTCTCTGTGCTCCTTTCCCTCCCAAAGCCCTATCTACTCTAACTGTGCCTCCTTCATTGTCCTGGAACTCTGATGTGGAAGGATGAAAGGAATTCAGTCAGCTTGCTGTCACTTCCTCAGGGCTCTGAAAAGCCCTCCCTCTCTCCTAATTAGCGGCCTCAGCTTCCTCCCTGAGCAAACCTCAGCATGGGCCTCCTTTCCCTCATCAGAAGGAATTATCAACCCCTGGATTCAAATTTCAATCCAATAACTCCTTCCCTATTGCATGCTGTACCCCCATCAAATCATCAAGGGCCCATCTTCCCCCATCTTCTCGTGCGCGTGCATGTGTGTTTGAATCATTTGGACCCTCTGGTTCTCAACCCTGGAAGTCTGAAGTGTCTGGTAATGCAGACTTCTCACGCTACTTTGCTCAACTTTGGACTAGTACTCAAGCCCAAACTGCGTCCCTTCCATTGTACTTTCTTATCTTTTTTATTGTCTTTCCAAACTACTCATCAGTGGCTTCTGGCTTTCATACCTTACTTTCCAAACAAAATGGGTAAAGCTCACATCCCTCCTCACCTTCCTTCAGCTTAAATCACCTCAGGGAAAACTGCTAGTTAACATCAGCACAAGCCAGGCAGGAGAGCGGGACAGGTAGCCTGAAGAGCACCAGAAGGAAAAGCTGGGCCTCCAAGGACACAGTCAGCAGAGTGACGTGGTGACCCCCCCCCCCCCCCCCAGACAGGAAGAATACTGCAGACCATCTATTGACTAAAGGATTAATATGAGACTATATAAGGAACTCCTACAAGTCAAGAATAAAAACGGCAACCCAACTGAAAAAATGTATTGTGTTTTATGTATTTACTTGGGGGTGCAAGGGAGGTCCACATACATGCCTCAGAACACATGTAGAAGTCAGAGGACAACTTGCAGGAGTTGGTTCTCACCTTCCATCATGTGGGTCCTGGGGACTGAACTCAGGTCATCAGGCTTGGCAATGGTGCCTTTACCCACCGAATCATCTCATTGACCCAAAGCAACTCGGTTTTTAAAAGGGCAGCGAACCTGAACAGACGTTTTCCCAAGAAGATATGCAAATGGACACATGAAAACACTCAAGTTGCTATTCCTCAGGGACCCTTGGATGAAGACCACAATGAGATACTGTGCCGCTCCCAGTAAGATGGTCACTGTCCTACTCCATCACTGAGCTATACATCGTCAGCCCTCTTCTTCCGGGGTGTGTGTGTGTGTGTGTGTGTGTGTGTGTGTGTGTGTGTGTGTGTGTTTGGAAGCCAGAAGTTGAGGTTGGGTGTTGTCCTTGATTGCCACTCTTCAGTTTATTTCTCAATACGGGGTCTCTCAATGAACCTGGATCTCACAGTTTCAGCTAGAATGGCTGGTCCACAAGCCCCTGGATTATGTCGTCTCTGCTCCCTACACCCTGAAATCATACCTGGCTTTTCTGTGGCTGCTGGGGATCAGAACTCAGATCCTCATGCTTGCACAGTCAACATATTATCCACTGATCCATCTCAGTGAGTTGCCAAGGCTGGTCTTGAACTCATTTTGTAGTCCAGGCTGGCCTTGAAGTTGTGATCTGCCTGTGTTAGCCTCCCGAGTAGCTGGGATTATAGGCTTACACTACCAGGCCTGGCTAGAGTGACTCCTATCAGATAAAGGAAACTAAGTGTTAACAAAGACATGAGAACACTGAGCACTTGTCCTCTGTTATAAGAACATAAAATGGTGTGGCCACTACAGAGTGGAATGAATGGCAGCTCCTCTACAGGCTGAAACTAGATTTACCCATATAACCTGCCATCTTACTTCTGGGTACACACTTGAAATGAAAGCAGGGGCTCAAACAGGCACGCCCTTGATTGCGACCACAATGCTAACAATAGTTAAAAGGTGAAAGTAACCCAAGTGTTCATCTACAGAGGAGCAAAAAGTGGTAAACTTCATATAATGTGTGGGGCAACCTATAATTCCAGTGCTGGGGAGGTGGAGACAGGCAGATTTCTGAAACTTGCTAGCCATCCCAGACCATTCAGTGGGCTACGTTCATTGCGGGACCCTGTATCAAAACAAGGCAGACGCTGGGCGGTGGTGGCGCACGCCTTTAATCCCAGCACTCGGGAGGCAGAGCCAGGCGGATCTCTGTGAGTTCGAGGCCAGCCTGGTCTCCAAAGCGAGTTCCAGGAAAGGCGCAAAGCTACACAGAGAAACCCTGTCTCGAAAAACCAAAAAAAAACCAAAAACAACAACAACAAAAAAAAAAAAAACAAAAACAAAACAAGGCAGACAGCGCATGGGAAACAACACCGAAGGCTGGCTGCCATCTGATCTTCACATGTGTAACACACACACACACACACACACACACACACACACACACACACACACTCCCTTCCATTACTGGGAATCAAGCGCAGGACCACTACCACTGAGCTACACCCCCAGCCACGATGGTTCCACTCTGAGGTACCTAGAGAACTCGGATTTGTAAAGATGTGAAGTAGAGCACTGGTCACCGGGACCTGCTGGAGGAGGAATGAGGCTGTTTCACGGGTGCTAGGTTTTGGTTTTGCAATACGAGAAGGGTTAGGTGTGGCTAGCTCCATAACAATGTGAATGACTTGGAACTACCGAACTGTACACTTTAAAGGGCTGAGAGGGAGGACTGTATGTTATTCCTAAGTATTCCATGACAATGGTTGGTTTATCTCATATATCTTACGGGTGTACATGACATGTGTGTAAGTGTGTGTGTGTGTGTGTGTGTGTGTGTGTGTGTGTGTGTGTGTGTGAGAGAGAGAGAGAGAGAGAGAGAGAGAGAGAGAGAGAGAGAGAGAGAATACATATGCCACTGCACACACATGTGGAGGCCACAAAACAACCTTGGGCGTCAGTCCTCGTCTTCCACACTCTTTGAGACAGGATCTCTTACTGTTTTCCAATGTGTATGCCAGGCAAGCTACCCTGCAAGCTTTGGGGATTTTCTGTCTCTCCCTCCTGCCTCACCCTCGGAGCACTGGGGTCACAGCCATGCGATACCTCCTGCTTTACATGGGCAGCTTCTGGAGACTTGCATGAAACAAGCCCTTTGCCTACTGAGCCATCGTGACGGTGTAA
Organism: Peromyscus californicus insignis; assembly: GCF_007827085.1. Taxonomy (NCBI): domain Eukaryota; kingdom Metazoa; phylum Chordata; class Mammalia; order Rodentia; family Cricetidae; genus Peromyscus; species Peromyscus californicus. The sequence goes on from NW_026294562.1 coordinate 91,157,200, forward strand.
CTTTTTTTTTTTTTAAGAACTCCTGCTGCACGTTTTGACTTCTTCAAGAGTGCTTGGTGCTTGGTCACCACTGCTCCAGTGTGCAGGCCCCATTTGGAGTACTTCCTTGTGTTCAGGTAGCTACTCCTGCCTCTATCTCCACTCTCGGTAAGGCTGGAATTGTAGATGCTGGAGTTAGGGAGCCCCTGGCTGGCAGAGTCGAGGTGACAGTGATAGGCAGTTACCAGGGATCCTCACACTGGCCCCAGATCCGGTCAGAACTGGATCTTAAGTCCCAACCCAGAGCTCTGTGGGTAGGGATGGAGCTGCCTGTGCTAGTGAAGCAGAGAAGCTCCTAAGGGCTTCAGGCCAAGAACCCACCCACTGAAGAATCCCACTGTCCTGTCTTCCTCCCACACCCATCCTGCCCCAGGGACAGGACCAGCTGGAAGCAACAAAGAAAACAGGAGCCGCAAGCCCAGGCCCAGAGCTTCATCTAGAGGTCACCACAGCCTCCAAGCAGATAGAAGGTGGAGACTGGGGAGAGGCAGGGTAACTGAACTCCCATCGCCCTGCCAGAAACCGGCCAGGCAGCCTGTGCCCCAACCACCATCCCTACCTTGGCCCGCACTGACTTCCTTGGAGGATGTCTGAGAATAGGGCAGACTTTTCTTTTTGTCTTTGAAATCAGCGATTTGGCCTCCCCATCTCACTCCAAGGTCTTCAAAATACCTGGCTGAGGAGGTCATGAATGCCTCCTGTCAGAACTGGGCAGTCGTGGGTCTAGTCTAGAGGAAAGAGGGGCCTCATGGGAGCTGCCCACACCAAGAATGGCCTCTAACAGATCATCTGCCATCTCTAGACCACTCAGGTCAGCTCTAAGTGAAAAGGAAGGTCTCACACCAGACACCTGGGGGGTGGGAGGGATTGTATTTGATATTTAGTGTTTTTGTTTTGATATTTTTCTTGTTTTCATTTTTGAGATAGGGTAGGTCTCTCATGTAGCCCAGGCTGGTCTCCAACTCTCTGTATAACTTTGAACGCCTTGATCTTCCTGCCTCTGCCTCCCATGTGCTGAGATTACAGGTGTGCATACCTCACTGTGTTTATGCAGTGCTGACGGAACCCAGGGCTCTGTGCATGCCAGCCAAGCAGTCTACCAACTGGGCTCCAGCCTTAGCTCTGACATTTGGAATGTTTTTGGTGTTTTTTTTTTTTTTTAACTTTAATATTGAGCAAGGCTCTATAAACTCGCACTGAACTCAGATTCTTTTCTGTAGAAAAAGAGCTTAAGTAAATGCCCTCTGAGTGAAAAAGTCCCCCTCCTACCGTTTTTTTATATTAGGTAAGTCATACATATTCATGATAGAGAATGAATTAGGAAAATACAACAGAAAAATTAAGCACTCCAAATCCTACCTTCCAGATTTAATCACTGCTGATACCTTAGGACCATGTTTCCAGACTTTGTTAAATGCAAGTACAAGCATGTGTTTTTATATGGATCACATGCAATTACATACATCCTATGAAAAACATTATAGATAATATACTACAGAAATCAGTCTCCACGAGAATACAGAGCTATATTTTTAAGTTTGTTATAAATCTTATTATGATATGCCATCATTTATTTAACTAGTCTCATCCTTCTTTTAAGATTTTATTTTTAAATTCTGTGTGTGTCTGTATCTGTGAATGTGAATGCAGTGTCCATAGAGGCCAGAAGAGGGCATCAGATCCCTTGGTCCTCTGTTAGACAGCAAGTACTCTTAATTGCTAAGTCATCTTTCCAGCCCCATCGAGACCCTGTCTCAAATAAATAAATGAATAAATAAATAAATAAATAAAAACAAATAAGTAAACAAACAAACAAATAATTCAAACAAGGAATAATAACAACACTAACAAAAACTCCACCGTGGGCTTTTCGGTGTAAGTCTACTTAGATGGCGTGAGGGAGGTGAACAAGATTCGTAACATAATCGCACCTGATCCATTTATTTCTTCAGAATAAATTCCTTAAGCTGAGTGTGGTGGTGAACATCTGTGTGATCCTAGCACTTGGGAAGCACAGACAGGAGGATCAGAAGTTCAAGGTCACCCCCAGCTACAGAGCAAGCTCAAAGTTAACCTGGGCTACATGAGACCCTGTCTCAAAACATCAAAAGAATACATTCTTAAACCCTAAATTTGCAATGCTTGCATCAGAAATGTTTTTACAATATCCATACATCTCTCAGATCAATTGTTTTGATCAATGGACACACGTTCCCTCAAGACGGCAGACCTGGAACCGTGCTCAAAAAGGTCGCAGTGCTTGTGGCCATGCCGAACATGAATCAGACACAGATCTCCATAAAGCTAGTTTCAAAATAAAACCCCTTAAGCCTCTCTTCTGTGAGCTCACCAATAACTAGTGACATTTTAAAAACATACAGTTTTGTTTTGACTTTGGTAGTCTGCTAACCGGAAGCCCACGTGGCAGATGTACTGGGAAGGACACTTGCCATACCATGTTTTTCCCGAGACTGGATAACTACCCACCTTCTGACAGTCACTCATCTTCTAACCTTCCAGCTTCCTGCCCTCACTGTCTCCTGCCTTCTTTCATCCCTCCCTTCCCTTTCTCGTTGATTATTCTTGTCTGAGTATGAGTGTGTAATAACACTTGAGTGCATGAGTGTAAATGCAGGCACACATGTGAAAGTTAGAGAACGAGTTTGGGCAATTTGTTCTCTCCTTCTACCATGGATTCCAGGGAGGGACCTCAGCTCCTCGGCTTTACTCAGCAAACACTTTTACGCTCTGGCCTGAGAGACCTGTGATCAAGCAATCCTCCGGCCTCTGCCTCTAGAGTAGGTGGGCATACAGTCTCTCTCTCTCTTTCAACACGGTCTCACATATCCCATGCTGGCCTTGAACTTGCTATGTGGCTAAGGATGACTTTGAACTGATCTTCCTCCTCCACCTCCTAAGTGCTGATTTCAGTGTACTACCACACGTAAGGTTTGTGCTGAGGATCAAACCCAGGGTTTCCTGCAGGGGAGACAAGCACTCTGCTCACTGAGCTCAGCCCCAGCCCTAAGCCTGTTTCCCCTTTCTCCTTCTCTCCCTTGTTCCTTCTTCCTGTCAGGCCTCTTCCCTCCCGGAAGAGTAGGGGTCCTGCACAGGATGACCTCGTGGAGTTGGGCAAAGATTTCAGCTGCACAAAAGTGTCCATAAACTCTTGAGTTTGGGGTATTTGTGATTTCAGTTCTGTGGAAATGGGATTGATTTGAGGTTCCCTGACTCATCCTTCTCTTTAACTTATTTCCTGTAAATGAGGCACTCATTTTTTTGGGCAGGAATGGTGTCATACAGCATCTCCTTCAGAGTGCCTGTCTGGGCCAGGGATCATCTGAACAGGGCCCCTTACACACATGAACTAGAGCAAGATGCTGACTGGCTGGCTCTGCACTCTTAAGAGTTGCTGGAACAGCCCTAATGGCCGCCTCGAATTAATAATACGAAACACATGCTCCATCTGCCTGCTAACGGTGACAAAGCCATTCGTGTTCAGCATGGTCACAATCATTCTACAGATGAAAACCTGGGCTGTTCAATCACCTCCACCAAGCAGGAAGATTGTTCCCCATCATCCCACTTAAGACCTCTCTGCCAAAGCAGTCAGTTCAGCATGGCATCATGCCGCTGAAACGGGGAAACAGAGGAGGAGCAGTTCACCCGACTTTTCAAACTTTCTGTTCCTAATAAGGCAGGCAGAGATCAGTGCCAGGGGCTAAGTGGAGAAGGCGCTGTGCCTTTCCACGGGGATCCTGAGAGCTAGGCACGGCTCCTGTGGGTTTCCGAGACCAAATCAATCGTTACAAGGCTGCTTCTTTAAGGAAAAAAATTAAGTTGAGGAAGGGCTGTTATCAGCAAAATGCTAAATCTCTCTCTCTCTCTCTCTCTCTCTCTCTCTCTCTCTCTCTCTCCTTTCTCCTTCTGGTTGAAAACAGAAAGATATTTCTTTGATATCTGAAATAAAAGTTGAATTATTGACTGTTCATGTTAATGCTGAATTTTACTACTATCATATTTCAAAATGAAATTATTCTAACATTTATGCTTCAAATTAAGATCTGGGATAATATATATCGTAGTCCATAGAATGTCTTAGGTTCAGATGATGCAAAGGTCAGTCCCCCTCTGAGAATAAACACTGGCTAATGCTCTCCCTGTCCCCTCCAAATAAATCTAAGCAGCAATGACATCAGAGAGGGCTGGCTGTCTGGTTATCAGAGCACAACTCGGGATGGGCACCGACAGGGCACGGCAACTCTGCTGAATGCTCAAGAGGTTGCTGTGGCTGAAATGGAGAGCTGTCAAAATGCAGCCTTCTCCCAGGACTTGGAGACACGAAAGCCTCTTAAGAAGGTTGGCATATGGCAGCTGAAGCTCTCCCTCTTCCCCTCTGCCAGGCTCCCAGCTTCTCATGCCATCTTTGCTCTTAGACACACAATGTCTTCGGTGTGTTCATGGTCCTGCCTTCTAAGGATGAAGTTCTGGATGCTGACTTACTGTCCTCAGCAAGTTACATCACCAGGGTGTTGCACAGGGAGGAGAGAGCAAGCAGTTAAGCCAGCCTGTTTGGGACCAGTCGTTCCCGCCAGCCTACAGTATGTGACATGTACATCTAGCCTTCCATTCCCAAAGAACACTGGCCCCTCTCTCTGTGGTGTGACTTCTTGTTCTGGAGAGAGCACATCTCCACCCAGAAGCCTTCATGTCATTAAGTTCTGACAAATCCCTCTAGGCCCAATCAACAGACATCATTAACATCATCTGCACAGGGTCAGCCACGATCCACAGATTCCTTCCTCACCGTCCACAGATTCCTCATCATCCAGGTGCTACATAACAAACTGACGAAGGATCCAATTCCCTCTCTCCCCAATTTTTAAGTGATGCTGGGGATCGAACCCAGGGCCTTGCGCATGCTAGGCAAGTGCATTACCGTTGAGTCACATTGCTAGGTCTCTAAATTCCATTTCTAATATTACCTTTCATAATTCCCTTTACCTCTTAGGAAAATAAGACCAAATGTTTGTAAGGATTCGTTGGACTGTTTTCACTTTCCAAATACAAACTTATGGAATCAAGGAAGGAATTCTCAGGCCCCACAAGAATGCCTTTCTCCCCATGCCAAACCAGAGGCTGATACCCAGATAAACAACAGGACGCAAAAACTAAAATCAGAAATCTCCACATGCTTTCTGATACACTCTCTTGCTTAACCTTACTCTTCCTTAATGCTCACTTCTTTTTCTTCTTCATGTTTTTGGTTTATTTGTTTTGACAGCACTGGGGATTGAACCCAGGACACCATGCATTGGTGGCAAGCTCTCTACCACTGAGCTACAATTCCTTTGTTTAGAAAACGTTAATGTTCATATTTTAATTGTAGCCTCATGGCTTTAAATGTCTCTGGCGATGCTAGAAGAAAAAAATTGGAAGTATTATTTAATATTAACTTGGAGCAAAGAGGAAGACTTGGGGGCCACTACAAATAAAAAGTTTACATTAAACCACTTGAGCAGCTCCAGATTTGCACGAAAAGCAACAAACTAATCATGCTGAATCTTTGACCAGGGAGGTGGGCTATCGGAAAATGTAAGTAACTCCTGCCTGGCACCTCTAGCTATTTTTGTTTTAATTTAGGAACCGGAATGTAATTATCTCTTATTTACTACAGTCACAAACACCGCCAAAGGGAAAACAAACCATTCCTTTTGGGATGAAGTTGCTGACAAAGGTTTGACGAAGAAAAATAATTAATAGCTCCACGCTGGCACAGAACTGAGGTTCCGCTAAGTGGGCGTGCCAGGCACAGCCACTACTCGGCTCTCAGATCCCAGGTCCAGGGCAGAGAGTGTGCCTGAGTCTGGGCTTTACAGAGGTTTTGGACTGTTGTGTGGAGCAAAAGGCTAGGAGGTTTTAGGTCACCCTCCTGTGCAGACTTGCTGTGTGCTATGATTATAACCTTTCTGTTTTCCAGAGCGGCCCAGCGGGGACCAATGCCTTTCAGCTGGGGCAAGTGGCCTCCCAGCTTGTTGCTGGACTCTCCTATTGAGAATCCCATCCTGAAAAACAGTGGAAAGGCAGCCTCTGGGACAAGGAACTGAAGGGGCCAATGTTCAGGAGCCTGGGTGGCATCTCATGTAACCACCCCGTCCCTAAGGGCTTGGACTGGCAAGATGGCAGGGTCTTGTGCAGGCAAAATCACATGTAGCCAGGTCAAACCCAGAAGAGGAAGACACTGAGGGATGGGAATATGGTGGCTGCCACACAAGCATGAGGATCTGGGCTCAGACCCCCATACCCACATAGAAGCCAAGTGTGGAGCATGTCTACATCTCCAGCTTAGGGCTAGGGGAGTGGAGGTAAGCCCATTCCTGCTATCACTGGCCAGACAGTCTAACTAACAGGTTCAGTGAGAGACCCTATCATTAAAAAATAGTGGAGAATGACTAAGGAAGGCATGTGGCATCCACTTCTGAGTGCCATGTATATACATGTGCACACACACCTATACACATGTACATAAACATACATATCCAGTACACACATACATACACAGGCTGAGGGTATAGCTCAATGGTACAGCTTTTGCCTAGGATGTAGCCCCAAGTTTGAGCTCCAACACCTGGGACTAGGGGCACCCTTAGAAGGAAGATTCTGCCTCTTAAGTGTATACAGGGTCCACTGTGGCTTGCACGTAAAGCAAACTATGAAAGCTTTGAACACAGTATTCAATTTAAGCAGACAGACATCCCTTTATATTTTTGTATCTTGTGGATGCTGGGAAACTCATGGCCCCAGAAAGGGAAGATATACAATTGTTCTTTTTATTATTGTTATTATTATTATTATTATTATTACTATTATTAATTATGGGCTCACCTGTCATGATTATACATCACAACCTCCTATGGCAATCCTTTGCTTCCCTGGGGCATGGCCTTACCACTGGCAAATTGACTAGATCCTTTAGGGGTGTGCCAAGAGTTCAGGTCTCCAAGGCAGGCAGAATCTGACTGTGGCCTGGACAAATCACTTCATGTTTCTGGCCTTAGCGTCCTCTCTCTCTGAACAGCTAAGGATTACACTGGTCTAATTCTCCTTACATCCAAAGGCAAACAAACATGCAGTAGGCACCAAATACACAAAAGCCACGGTTGTGATATTATGATATTACCATTAATAATATCAAGGATGAAAACAAAAGAATAGACTTCACAGAGCAACGTCTAATTCCACCTCCATTACCACAAACTAACACAGCTATATTCTCCCCTTCTCCCTAGAACTCAGGACAGTCGGTGCTCCACCTTCTCAGTGGTGCCCTTGGCTTTAGGAACATCTATTAAGAGTTTCTAAGGTGAGCCCTTAACACTGAAGTGGCAGGAGAAATCAGGAAGTCTGCACGAAGGTCTGCTCACACACATAATAAGATCATTTGTCTCTACCAGCGTCATTGCACGGTTCTCTGTAGCTTTTGTCCTCTCTGTAGACCTCTGGGGTAAAGGACATTTGGGGCCCACACATGTTTGCAGAACAGACTGGTACATCCTGTCCTTGCTACAGAGCCTGGCACATCGGTGGCAAAACAGACTTCTCTTTTGACACACTTTCTTTCAGGAGTCGCTGGACCAGGGCGTGCTGCAGAAGCCACCCCAGCCTTCCTCCCCTGCTGGTGGCTGAACTGCCTCCTGGAGCCCCCTGGTGGCCAGTCCCATATTCACACTCCATTCTCACTATGGGACTGGGAGAAAATTCCCTTAAAAGATTAAAGGGTGAATCACTGGTATGTATCACCCACCATGGCACCTCATTTCTTTGAACAAAGGTGGGGTGCTTTGTTGGGGCTGCCCTGGAAAATGACAGCTTTCTCTAATGTCTTGGCTACATTCCAGCTTCTGGTTTCTGCTGTGTTGGTATAAGGAAGAGTAGGAAGCTCTTGAGGAGCTTTCCAGCATAGAGCAAAACGCTCATACATACATGCCTGAGGGAGCCCCAGGGATGGCACTAGTCACCTCAGAGAGAGTGGGATGGAAGCAGGGAGGAAGTGAAGAGTCAAGCAGACCTTGGCATCTTTCCCTAGAGATCAGAAGTGAGCCAGGCAGAGAGAATGAACAGCATTCCATAGAGGGGAATCAACACGCTCCAAGCCAGGGCTCGTTGAGGAGACTGCCAGGGAGCTGGATGCTCATAGTATATATAGGAGGGAGATGAGGCCGGTGACATGTGCAGGGACAGACAGAAAAGGCTCTTGAAAGCCAGGAGACTTGGTCCCCATCTCCATCATTAGCTTTCTAACCACTCTACAGGCTTCATACATTCATTAGATGCTTAGGTTAAAGGAAGTTTATGGAGACTGTCCATGATCAACCAACTTCAAGTTTCTGGGCTCAACTGCAGCCTGACTATGGGAAGATCAGGAGACCAATCCCAGGACAGAAGCATCCTACAACAACACCTGACCCAACTTCCTGGGAAATAGACACTCTAGGGGGCTGGCTCAGTGGTTAGGAGCACTGGCTGCTCTTCAGAGGACCTGCATTCGATTCCCAGCAACCACATGGTGGCTCACAACCATCTATAACCCTAGGCCCAGAGGATCCGATGCCCTCTTCTGGCCTCTGTGAACACTGTATGTACATAGTGCACAGACATACATGCAGGCAAAAAACAAAAAAACAAAACAAAACAAAAAACAAACAAACAAAACCCTATCACATAAAATAAAAAATAAAGACAAAAATTTTAGAAAGAAAGTATAAGACCCATCAGAACAAAGAAAAGCCTGAAGCCTAGCCCTGCCCCATGGAGACTAGGAGGCTGGAACCACTGAGGGAATATAGTACCCTGGACGGGGTCCTGGAACAGAGAAAGATGGTTCTTAGGTAACGGCTAAGCAAATCTGAACAAAGTGTGGGGTGTGGCCTGTAGTGAACAGGTGAGCATTGATACTGGCATGAATCTATGGTTGGGGAAAGTGCATGCCAGGTGTATGGCAACTCTGTATCAGCCCTACTCTTTTTTTTCTATACATTCAAGTCTGTTCCAAAAAATATTAAAGTCTATTTTAAAATTATTGTTTATCAAATACCCAAAGGAAAAGAAATAAAGGGATATTTAAAAAACGAACAAAGACAACCCCTTGAGATGGTCTCTCTCTGAACCCTGAGCTGGGTTTTCAAGCTACACTGGCACCCACTAAGTCCTACTGACATGATGTAGATGCAGATACACAAGTGCCCACACATGTGGACATAAAAGGACAACTTTCTCGAGGCAGTTCTCTCCTTCTACCGCGGGTTCTGGGGGCTGGAACTCAGGTGCCACAGGCTTTCACAGTAAGTCAGCCATCTTGTTGACCCAGTCTTCAACTTCTGATCCGGTCACCTCCACTTTCCATTGCCTTGTCTTCCTGAGTGCTGGGATCACAGGCTTGTGCCCCGATGTTCCGTCTCACGTAGAGGCCGGGTTAGCACCCAAGGCTCTGTGTACGCTAGGTGAGCTCTCTACTGAACTGAGCTAGACCCGGCCTTTCAGTTCTACACACCGAGGTTCCATGTGACGTTTCACTCAAAAAGAAGGCTCTATGCTGATTTTATTTTACTGTTTTATTTTCACATTTGAAGCTAAGATGGTTGTAGTGGGGGGAGAGTCCTAGACTGTGTCCAGGGAAGAAGGGGCATGGCCAGCACTGGGTTTTGGAGTGAGCAATCTGGCAGGCTCAGTGTGAATCACAGACTGGTCGCGGGTGCGGGGCCCTGTGGAGATTTGCTGGTGAGACATCCAGAAAGAGGAGGAGAAACAGCAGAGAGAACCGACTTCCCTAAAAGGAAAAAGCAACATGCCTTGGGTAGGACCCCTTGGATCCAGCCACAGCCAATCAAACTGGATCCGCTGCTGAGCCCCAAATGTATGCCTGCAACAGGCTGAGCTGGCCCTCTGCAGATGGGGCTGAGAGCTAGGAAAGGGGAAATAACCGCAGCTCAGGAGGTGAAGCGGCTGGCTGCAGTACTGACCAAGAGAAGGGATGGGCTTGGGGGTTTCCTGTGAGCCGGGACAAGCTGGGGTGTCACAGAGGAGGCCTGGAAGCTGTACCTTGAACCAGGACAGAGAAGAGAGACTTCACACAGAGCCCACATCAGTCTCAGGGCCATCCCACCCCTGATCCACAGTCCCTGGATCATAACCACCAGAGGGTCTGGGGCTGGAAATCCAGTCTTTCTCCCTGAACACTGTAGCGTCCTCTGCCCTCCATGGTCAGTTAAAATCAGGACTCTTAATAGGCCAGCCTGGGCTACCAAGTGAGTCCCAGGAAAGGCGCAAAGCTACACAGAGAAACCCGTCTCGAAAAACCAAAAAAAAAAAAAAAAAAGGCTACAATGTGTCACCTAGACACTTTTTTGCTATCTGTGTCCCTGGAGGCTAGAGACAAATCAACAAGTCCCCTCCAATCACTTCTCCAAAGGCGTGATGTCGTTTCACACAGCCAGGCAAGCAGTCTCTCTAGAGAGACTTCATTTTCTTCTCTCTCTCTCTCTCTCTCTCTCTCTCTCTCTCTCTCTCTCTCTCTCTCTCTCTCTCTCTCTCTGAGATAGGTTCTCACTATGCAGTCCTAGCTAGCCTTGAACTCACTATGTAGATCAGGCTGGCCCCAAACTTACAGAGATCTATCTGCTTCTGCTTCCCAAGCACTAGGATTTCAAACACCTCCCACTACACCTGGCAAAAGAGAGACTCAAAATTTCTAGGTCAGAAGTCACACTGGAATGGACTACAGTTAAGGATATTTGGTATAAAAATGTTGTTTGTTATTCTCCTTGCTGCTGCAACCAATTAACACATATTTAGTGGCTTAAAACAAGGCACATTTATTATTTCACAACAGTGGAGGGCAGAAGTCACAATGGGTCTCCCTGGGCCATGTTCCCTTCTGGAGGCTCTGAGGAGAATCCCTGCTCTTCCCTTTTCCAGGAGCTAATGACCTCCAACACTGCCTAGCTCAAGGCCCCTCACCTGGTGTCCACAACCTGTCACATCACACTTCTCTGACCTCTTGTCCCTGGTCACACCTCCCTCTAGCTCTTTCCTGGCTCCTCTCTTCCACTTTTAAGGTCCTTTGCCAGTATGCAGGCCCACCTGGATGATTCAGGGTCACTTCTTCATTTTACAGTCAGCTGATTGATTACCTTAATGATAAATCTACTTTTACTGTTAATTTCTCTTCGTCATGGAAGGTAACATATTTGCAGGCCCTAAGGATGAAGATGTGGAATTTGGAGGTCCCACGTTTAGCATACTGTCCTAGCTTCTCATCACCCGTGAGAAACAGTTGAAAAAAAACGGAAGATTGAGGCTGGGTCTGATGGCACACGCCTTTAATCCCAGCACTTGGGAAGCAGAGGCAGGTGGGTCTCTGTGAGTTCAAGGTCAGCCTGGTCTACACAGAGAGTTCCAGGACAGCCAGGACTCTGTTGAGAGACCCTGTCTGTAAAAAACAGGAAGAAAAGATGGGCTGATTTTTGGTGTCACAGTTTTCGGCCCAGGACAGGAACTCTATCACTTTGGGACCTGTGTGAAGACACAGCATCCTGGTACTGCGGACTACATGTCAGGGAGGGCGTGCTGGAGATAAGAGTCCCTTCAGGGGCACATCAGGGATACTTCCTCCACCTCGGCCCACTTCCCAACAGTCCACTGCTATGAACTCAAAAGCGGATTCTCCATTGATGAAGACGGGGCCCTGGGAATTCAATCACACCTCAGCAGCACGGCCAGCTGGAGGTCAGGCCTTCAACCAACAAGCTCTTAAGAGTGTCGACCCTGTATGCCACCTACCACATTCTCATCTTTTTAAATTAAAAAATCACATTATTTATTTGTTTATTAATTCATTTAGTGTGTGTGTGTGTGTGTGTGTGTGTGTGTGTGTGTGTGTGTGTGCATGTGTTTGCCATGGTGCTCATGTGGAGAACAGAGGACAACTTTCAAGCGTCAGTTCTTTCTCTTCCACCATGTGGGCTCCAAGGGTGGAAGTGAGATTGGTAGGCTTGGTGGCAGGCACCTTTACCTGAGTCAACTTTCTGACCCTACATCTGACCATTTAAGGTCAAATTACAGGAATAACCATCCTGTCTTCAGAAGTCATCAACTCATCAAACGTGGCTCCACAGCTCACATACAGTAACTGTATTTAACTGTAGTCAAGGTCAATGAAGTAGACACCGCTCATAGCTAATATTCAGAGCACAACACTCCCCTGCTCAGACCCTACAATGGCTTTCCTGTCTCCTCTCCAGGGATTTCAGCCCCAGCTCACCTCTCACTTGTCTCCCTGGCACCTCCATGTTGTCACCTTTTGGTTCCTGGAAATCTTGTGTCTGTGCCTGGAATGTTTGGGACATTCATCCCCAAGATTCTCACAAAACAGTCCCAATCTTTACCGAGGTCTCAGGTCACATGTTGCATCCTTAGAGAGGCCTTCCTCAGCCATCTTAGCTGGTCCCCAGCACTCTCCCCACCCAGCCACCACTGTTGACAAGTCTAATCATGCCTATCTCATCTATGAGGACCAGAGACCTGGTCTGTCCTATTCAAAGCTGGATGTCTAACTTCTAAAAATGAGGCCTGGTATATAGCTGTTGCTCTCTAAATGCTTGTGAATAGAACAAATATGAAACATGTAAGTGAGGAGAGAGGTGGCCTGCTTTCCAGAGCCTCTCACTTAAGACATAGGAAGCATGCTTGACTTCTGGACTTTTAAAATCACATCAGCACTCATGGGCAGGTCAGAGGACAATCTGCTGGAGTCAGTGTTCTCCTTCCATCACGTGGATCCCGGGGATCAAACTCAGGTCACCAGGCTTGGAGACGAGCACCTTTACCCTCGATCCGACACCTCATTGGCCCCACGCTCTGACTTCTGGATCAGAGAATGTGGCTGAGAGATGCAGAGACGGGAGGATGGGTCTGGCTTTGAGTGGTCGTCTGCTCTGGAAGTATGATGGGAGAAAGAGTGAGAGAGCAGACCCCCGCTCATCGTCAGAATCACTGTGGTCTCTATGCTCAGCCAGGAGGCTGAGGAAAGGACGTGGTCACTGCAAACCAGGAATTCTCAATCAAGTTTGGGAAACCGATCCAAAACATGAGCCAATCAGAGGCAGCGGGAGGCCAGAGTTGCAGGGTTCACTGCTGTGGCAGGGGGAGCTCAGGACCAGGTGTGCTCAGGGGAGCATAACGGAGTAGGGGAGGGGGTGTACTGAGCCTAAGCAAAGGCATAGACTCTAGAAGGGGTGAGACACAAGTTGAAGGGACAATTAGCAGAAGAAGCAAAACAAGTTGTGGGCTGGGGTGTGGGTGTCAGGGGAAAATGCGCGCTTCATCTTAAATCATCTTTAAAGGATGGAGAGTTGGGGAGATGAGATGGCTCAGTGGGGAGTGCAAGCTGGGGGACCAGAGTTCAATCTGGGGCTATGGGTGTGGTAGTGTGCTTGTGATGCCAGCACCCAGTGAGGCAGAGACAGGCAGATCCCTGAGGCTCACTAGACAACCAGCCTAGCCTACTGGGAAGGCCCCAGACCCCATTAGAGCCCTTGTCTCAAAAGAACAAGATGCATGACCCCTAAGGTACATCACTCGAGGTTGACCTCTGACCTCCATACACACATGTGTACTTACGTCCATAGACACATGACCCTCCCCCCCACATTCATAGACACACAAAAGGATGGGGTAGGTTGGGCATGGCAGTGCATTCCAGGGATCCAGCACACAGGAAGTGAGGGCAGGAGGACTAAGTCTGAACCAGCCTGGGCTACATACTGAGACCCTGTCTTTAAAAAAGTGTGTGTGTGTGTGTGTATGTGTGTGTGTGTGTGTGTGTGTGTGTGTGTGTGTGTGTGTGTGTGTGATGGCAGGTTCTTGAGCAGCAGAAAGGCCAGTGATTTTAGTGACACATTTGTCTCCTCTGTTGGCAGAAGGCAGCATGGATTGAAAGTCAGTCAAATCTATTCCATATCAAGCAGAGTGTGACAAAAGACCTCAGGCCATCAAATGCCTCTGCACCTCGAAGTCCCACAGGAGCTCTGTCTGAGGCCCTGAGGGTGACACAGGGGTGACTCTAACACTTGGAGGCTGAGCAGCTGGGGACACCTGGGCGGTGAAAGAAGAGAACTGAAACCGAGCTGAGTCTCCCAGCCTCTCCCACAGCCCTAAGGGGAGTGTTTACAGTTTCCTGACCTCAGAAAGCTTCCCGGAGAGCTGGCTGGGAGGAATTCTTTATTTATTGAGCGTGTTTTAAAGGAAACATGTTAAAATATCCTTCCATGGTTTATCTCCTCAACGCTTCGATTCCAAAGAACAACAACCCACAGACCCTGCCCTCTCCTTGGCCTCGGGTTCACTCGGGACGTCTGCAGTAGAAAGCTGTATCACACACACTCTTGCTTTTCCAAGACATCTGATGCGAACCTGAAGCTTCTGGAACCTCTAAGCAGTCACCCTTCACCATATTCCAGTCTTGCACATTTTAAATGTCAGAACGTTGGGGCCGTGTGAAAGTTAAAACAACGCTGCTCTACTATGCTGCACACAGCCATGGAGGCTGCAGTTTCAGTGTCTGACTAGAGCCCAGCCTAGCGAGCTAAGAGCTACCTGCAGGGAAGAACTCTTCAAAGATTCCCTGCCGTGATCCTGCAAGCCCACAGTGGCCAAAGAGTGTGCCGATGACACCAACTCAAGAGGACTTCTGTCCCTTCTCTCCACCCCTTCCCATGCCAGGCTGTAAATATGGACCACAGGAAGTTCTGGGTGAATGTTTGTGCCTTAAAACCTTGCCCAGGGTGATGTGATAAAGAAGGGAATGAGTCACGAGGTTGGAGCCCCCACAAGAGGGATGAGTGCCCTTTTTAATGAGCCCCATGAGCCCTATCATGCCCCCCCCCCCATATGTGGACACCTGGAGCTGGCACTATCTGTGAGGAAGAGCAGATACCAAGCCAGCAGGCATATTGATGGTGGACCACCCAACCTCTAAAACTGTAAAAGAAATTAATTTCCATATCTCAGACACTTAGTCTAGGGCATTTTTGTTAAGATAGCCCAAATGGCCTAAGATAGAGGAGGAGGAAGCTGAGGAAAAGTGACCCCCGCAGGTGTAGACACCTGAGCCATAGGCAGGATGAGCTAGGGGGAAGCAGACAAACAGGACAGAGTGGGAGAGTAAAATTTGATTTCAGACAGGATGAGACCTTCTCAGCAGCAAGCAAGTTATCATCAACTAAATAAGATCTTCTTTAGCTGGACAAGACTGGAAAGCTATGTGCTCTGCGGGACCAATCACATAATACATCAGAAATGATTTACCACGTGGCTATGGGTAAAGAAAACACAAAACAAACTTTGTTTTTCTTTTCCTCACTGAACTTCTCTGGTAAAATTAAAATCAAAAGAATAGAATA
Source organism: Peromyscus californicus insignis (assembly GCF_007827085.1). Classification (NCBI taxonomy): domain Eukaryota; kingdom Metazoa; phylum Chordata; class Mammalia; order Rodentia; family Cricetidae; genus Peromyscus; species Peromyscus californicus. The sequence goes on from NW_026294562.1 coordinate 91,172,697, forward strand.
GAATTCTTTTGGTTAGTGAATTAATAAAGGCGAAAGATAATAATAAACCAGGTATGGCAGCTCACACCTGTAATCCCAGCACTGAGGAGGCTGAGGCAGGAGGATCAGGAGTTCCCGGCCAGCCTGGGCTACAGAGTGAGACCACATCTCAATAACAACAACATTAACAACACCAAGAGCAGCGACAATGAAGACAGAGAGAAAAGGAAAACCAAGAGCATCCAGTTTTAATGAGGATGCGGCTAAACACGCCTCTATATGTACTTCCTGAAAATTGGGAAAATTTTTCCTCTTAAACTTTAATGTACATGTTGGCACTAACGATCAAAGAAAAAGAGCCATGAATTTGAGGGGGAACAAGAAAGGGAGTTGGAGGGGTTGGAGGGAGAGAGGGTGGAGATGATATAATTGCATTTTAATTAAAAAACACATTAAAAAACTTGAGTGCACATGCACATCACCGTGGCTCTTGCTAAAATGCAGACTGATTTCAGAGTGAGTTCTAAGACATCAGTTACCAAGTGACAGGGATGGGGTTGGTCTGTATACTCACCAAGAGAAACAATAACCCGGAGAGAATTTGGCAAGCAGATGAAGAGCTTAAAAATCCGCGAAACTTCAGTAATTCTATGTTAATAACTGTGTTCTAGGAACCATAAAGAATGAATGAAAAAGGAGCATTCAAAGGCATTTATACCAACGTTGCGTTTATCATGAAAAACAGACACAACTTCAACAGGCAACAATATGGAATTTTGCAAATCTGTCACATAAAGCCTTTAGGCACCGAGACATTACGAAGGTGTCAGTCAATGTCAAATTCATTTAGAATTAATAGTGTCCTGGGGGAAATGTTCATGATGTGCAAGGGAACAAATTGAGATACGGACTGGAGGTTGTCCTGGGGAGATGGTGGTTCAGTGGGTAAAGTGCTGGTGATGCAGGCATGAGGACCCGAGCCTGGATCCCTAAAGCCCACGGAAAAGCTAGGTGGACACGGTAGTCGAAACTGTAATCACTGTGCACAAGGAGGAGACAGGAAGCTGGCTAGTCAGATCAGTCTAAACGACAGCTGTGGGTTCAGGGAGAGACCCTGCCTCAACATGTAAAGTGGAAAGTGACAGAGGAAGATACCTGATATCACACACACACACACACACACACACACACACACACACACACACACACAGCAAACATGCATGCACACACCCCACTCCCACACACATTCGGGTGTGTAGTACTGTGATGGCCAGTTTCATGTGCCAACTTGGCTAGGCTCTAGCCCCCAGGTATTTAATCAGATGAGACCTAGGCATTGCTGTGATGTGAGCAACATCTAGATTAGTTGAGTTAAACAGCAGAGGCTGCTTCCACAACAAGGCTGGACTTGATCCAGTCAATCTCTTCAAGTCCCACAGAGTAGAATTAGACACCTCAGAGAAGAGGGATCTGCACCTCGATACTGCTGGAACTTTTCAGTGCTTCTGGCCCGGTGGGGTGACCACCCTCCAGACATTTTAACCTGTCAATCTTATGTTACCCAAACCAGCTTCTGAGAAGAAAATCTCTTCATACATGTGCCCTGATGATCTGTTTCTCTGGAGAGTCTTGGCTGGCCTGCAGTTTGAGCCCACAAAGCTAAAGGCACATGAATGAATGCATAAATAACCTATGTCCCAGGACTGAACATGCAGGGGGACAATAACTCTGTAATTTAAATTATACTATTCAAATATTTAAAGTAGATGCATAAGCAACAAGAGAAGAAAACATCCTAAATTAACAGTGTAAAAAGGACTGAGGTATATTTTATTATTATGTATTATTATGTATATGTATTATGTATTATTACTTATTATTATCTTTCTTTATATTTAATTTTTTCTAAACTTCTTCCTAGAAATATGCTACTTTTGCAGGTAGAAAGAAATATCATCACACACCAAGAGGCAGTGGCGCACGCCTTTAACCCCAGCACTTGGGAGGCAGAGGCAGGCGGATCTCTGTGAGTTTGAGGCCAGCCTGGACTACAGAGTGAGTTCTAGGAAAGGCGCAAAGTTACACAGAGAAATCCTGTCTCGAAAAACCAAAATAATAATAATAATAATGATAATGATAATGATAATAATAATATCATCACAACATGGCCTGTATGCAATGTGGCAATTTCAGTGTCCACTAAAAGGTTCTTCTCGAGGTTTCAGACAACGTGGAGAAGTAAAGGCCCTTCTTCATATCTCACCTGCTACCCAGCCAGCAGTCTTCCTCTGTCTTTTCTCCCTATCTGCCAAGCTCCACTTTCCTCCTTTTTATCCCATTCTGTCTCCTGCCCCTTCTTTCTTGCCCAGAAGAAAAGCCCATGGACAGGTACAACAAAGTGACTTCTGTTTTCCAAATGAGGAGACTGAGGCCACCAAGGCTAGAAGTAGCACCAGGCTGCCCAGCTGGTAGTTGATACAACCCCAATGCCTCCCTCTGTAAACTGTAAAATGAGACACATGTGAGTGATTTTTATGACTGTTCCCATATGGTCAGTGGGAGAACCATGTCATTACATTACAGGGCCTGCTCCTGGCCTTTCATAGCCTTCTCCAATGACTGTACACAATGGCTCATCAGGCTCTAGAAAGGATGAGGATGATGGTCAAGGTCACGTGCCAGGACCAAAGGCATTCTGGGCTCTGCAGTGTGTCCCAAGCATCCTGGGATGGCCCTGGTGACTCAAGCCTCACAGCTGCAAGTGAGCAGGGTCACCCACACGGCCCAAGTGCGCCAAATTCAGAGCCCACTTTCCACTCGCAACAGCCTCTCTAGTCCCCATCTAATTACTGGCACAAGACCGTGGTCAGCTGCCAACCTCATGCCCAGAAGGATGGCCCAACTGCAGGACACTTGGAAGCACCCACTGCTTCCCACTTGGGAAGCACCTTCCTCCAGTCCACCCAGACCTACTGGGTTCTCAGGTCCCTGTAGGATAAAACCCTGGGGCTGATGCTCTCAGTCATCCTCAGCGAGTGGAGTCCCTGTACCAGTGCCCCTGGAACAGATGGGCTGGCCTCCCCAGCTCATGAGCCCTCTGCCCCAGCAACCTGGAGTTGCTGCTGTCACCTGCCCACCTAAGAACCCATGGCAATGCAGCCCTCAAGAACATCTGGTGTTTGCCCAAGAAATGAATGGTCAGAATAAACAAAGGCCACACTATTGAGGTGCTGGCAACCTTCTTCTCCAAGACCCAGACCATATCACATGGTGGGCTAGCGGGCCTGCTGCTTGAACAGATGATTATACCAAGAACTGCAATGGCCCAGGAATGGACGGGAACTATGTATGGTGCTAGGTTTGTACACACTGTCCGTTGAGGCCATTTCTGTCAAATCAAACAGTGCATTTATGAAGGAAGGGGAAAGACACAGACCACTCTGTGTCCATTTCAGATGAACATGTTTATGATGTCCAATTGCAAGGTGTCATTAGAGACCATGCCACCAACCCTGAAACCAGCTCTGAGCCAGCTAGCATCATAAACCCAAACAGACCTTCAGCAGGAGAAGTTGTTTAGTGAGAGTAAGGAATGTGTGTATCTGTGGAAATAAGCCTGGACACCTATACCCTATTTTCTAAGATGTTGCTTAGTGTATAAACCACATGAAATGTGCATATAAAAACCTCTTCTTGGGGCTGGAGAGATAGCTCAGAGATTAAGAGCACTGACTGCTCTTCCAGAGGTCCTGAGTTCAATTCCCAGCAACCACATGGTGGCTCACAACCATCTGTAATGAGATCTGGTGCCCTCTTCTGGCCTGCAGGCATACATGCTATATACACCATAAATAAATAAATAGATAGATAGATAGATAGATAGATAGATAGATAGATAGATAAACCTCTTCTTCTGAACATCAAGAGATAGCTAACAAAAAAGGGGATGGCACCCAAGGGATGACACTCACGGTGTCCTCTGGCTACACACACACACACACACACACACACACACACACACATAAATACAAGCAATTAAAATAATAAAAATAATATTAAATAAAAATGTCGCCGGGCGGTGGTGGCGCACACCTTTAATCCCAGCACTCGGGAGGCAGAGCCAGGCGGATCTCTGTGAGTTCGAGGCCAGCCTGGGCTACCAAGTGAGTCCCAGGAAAGGCGCAAAGCTACACAGAGAAACCCTGTCTCGAAAAACCAAAAAAAAAAAAAAAAATGTCTACCAGTCCAGGGAGTGAGATAGGAGGCTTTCCAAGGTGGGCCTGGGTGCACTGGTATGCTGGGTCCCCAAGGAGGGGGATAGGAGGCTTTCCATGGTGGGCCTGGGTGCACTGGTATGCTGAGTCCCCAGTCCCAGCTACACCCAGCCACTGGCCTGCACATTCGCTCAATAGTTGTCCTTTGGGCATATTGAGAAATCATGTTTTATTAACAAATAGTTTTTTGAATTATTAAAGAGCGAGTGAATCTTCCACAAAAATTCTTATGGCAACATATACTCAACATTGAGGTCAACTTATACAGCTGGATTCCACCACAGCTCAAGAGCCTCCCCAAGCCTCCCTCTGCCCTCCCCACAAGCAGAACACACAGAAGTCACTTAGAATTTCCTAAACCACTCAGTTTTCAAATGTTCTTCATACAGGACATCAGAAATGTCAACTGAGAAGTAGGCACAAAAATGGACTCATTAGAGCTGGTAATTAATGTTTATGAAAAAAAAAAAAAAAGGCCAAATCCCCTAAGTGAGGGGGGAGAAGGATGGCTGAGGAAATCACTGGAATACTCAGCTGAAGTCCCTGGAGCTTGTTGTCTTACAGATGAGGAGTACAAGGAGCAGTGCTAAGGCTATAGCTCATGGGTAGAGCACTTGCTCGGCACAAGTGAAGGCCTGGCTTCCACTAATGCCAGGGAGGGAGGGGCAGACGGAGGAAGGGAGAGAGGGCTCGAGGGAGGCGTCTCTAAACACAACAACTGAAGCGTTGTCCTAATTAGTCTTAACCATAAAAATCCAGAGTTAGATACCGAGGGTGAAAGTCGAAAGACCAGAGAAGCAGAACAGCCAGCCACCAGACATTCTTACTTTTACGAATCCTCTGACCAAAAGAGGAGGGATCCTGTCTCTAAGAATCCTCAAACCGAATGCACCGAGATTCTGCCTTATATTCCTGTCTCCATCTCCCTGGGATTAAAGGTGTGCACCTCCCAAGTGCTAGGATCAAAGGCATGAGATCCCAAGTGCTGCTAGGATCAAAGGCATGGGATCCCAAGTGCTGCGATCAAAGGTGTGCACCACTACTGCTGGGCTCTATTTCTCTTTTAGACTGGTTCAATCTCGTGTAGCCTAGGGTGGTCTTAAACTCCTGATCTTCCTGCTTCCTCCTCCCAAGTGCTGGAATTAAAGGTGTATGCCACCACTTCCTGGCCTCTATGGTTAACTAGTGGCTAGCTCTGATCACTGATCTCCAGGCAAGCTTTATTTGTCAGAACACAAACAAAATATCATACAACAAACAACTATAAAGGTCATAAAAGGAGGCCCCACCGATGGCCTTAGAGACACTGGGAAGGACATGCAGCAAGGGACATGGAGAGGACACAGACTCTGGTAGTAACGGATATCACTATGCAGAGATTTTGTGTCTAGCATTACTTGGTTTTGAGTTACTCTGAAATTTGTTCAAAGTCATAAGTTTTTTTGTTTGGTTTTTTAGATGGTTTCTCTGTGTAGTCCTGGCTGGCCTGGAACTCACTGTGTAGAGCAGACTGTCTTGGAACTCACAGAGATCCACCTGCCTCTGCCTCCTGAGTGCTGGGATTAAAGGCATGTGCTATCACTGCCCAGCCAAAGTCATAAGTTTTTTCAATTCTAGTGCTCAGCTGAGTAAAAAGGAAACAGAAATGGTTATAAGAATAGAAAATGTTCACCTTACTGGTCATCAAAGAAATGCCAATGAAAGCAATTAAGACTGTTTCCATGAAATAAATAAACTTTAGGAACAAAGGCAGAAAGGACACACTCTGGTAGAGAGCTGCAGAATCAAGTGTGCCACATATATTTTAGAAAATTATTTGTTGATATCTGTGAGGAATGTATGAGCCAGAGGCTGGGGGAAATGGCCCAGAGGGTGAAGTGCCACAACCTGTACAGTTTAGGGACTGAGCTGACTAGGATGACAGGGAATGAAGAAATGACAGATACACACACGGAAAAGCTGGGATCAGATGAACCATGCACTCTGATGGAGACACAGCAGCAGCCCAGAAATTTAGCTCAAGAAAGGTTATGAGCCAGGCATGGTGGTGCACGCCTGTAACACCAGTACTCAGGAGATAGAGGCAGAAGTTCAAGGTCAGCTTCAGCCACAAAACAATTTTAAACTAGCCTAGGCTCCCAAAACCAAACTAGGCATGATGACAATTCAAGTAGTTGGGAGTCTAGGACAGAGGGATCTTGATTTGAAGTCAGTTTGGGCTTTATAGTAAGATTGTTTAAAAACAAAAAACAACAACAACAACAAAACACCACCAGAGAAGGGGGGATTTTCTAATTTCACAATGTTTAACTCAGTAATTCCATCACATGAAATCTACTCTACAGAAGCAATACTACATATGGGAAAAGTATTTCTACAAGCAAAAATATACCATAATATTTCTGTAATGGCAAATAACCTGGAAACTCAGTTCCTGAAGGGGCAGTTGGCAAGCTACAGTATGTCTTCCAGGCAGAATATTATTCCATTAGTCATAAAAAGTTATACTCCTATTCACAGGAGCATGGTAACAGAAAATGACAAGAGGAAAAATCATAGAAATGTGTATTTAGATGAAAAAAAAAAAAGAAGAAAACCTACAGTAGCAAAACCCATGGGAAAATACTGGAGCTGAATATGTTAAGTGCCAACTGTGATTGTTTCTGTCACAGTGACTCAGGCTGTGCACAGACCTTGCCTGTGAGCTGTCTGTTAGGAAGCCTTGACAGATAAGAAAAGAATTATATAGTGAGTAAGTAGGAACTCTGGCAACCTGGCTTTGCTGTAGCATCCACACACTCACACTTGGGACTCATCTGATAGAGTTGGGTACAAACCAGGTTGACGGTTGTCCCAGGAAACCAAGCTGTGGAACAAGCACATACTCAAGACATCTGGTCCACAAAGAGCGGGAACTGCAAAGCTGCCCCAAGTCAATCTGCACAGACTCCTCCTCCATACAGTTCTGTGTTTTCATGTTATCCTGCTCCCATGAGAAAAATAACAGTTGGCTTTTTTTAATATAAGAAAACAAGAAAAGATATCCTTTACTGGTTCGTATTTGGAAACTTTCCTATGGAGATGTATAGATATGCTGAGAGGCAGGATAACAAAATGGTTAGGGGAAAGTAGGTTCTAGAGTTGACGACCTTGTTTTGAATGCTACGGTGGCCCCAGCATTTACAGTGAGCTCCGTAACCCAGTACACGAAAGGAGATTAAAACAAAGCCTTGAGGCCAGCAAAGTGGCACATCGGTAAAGGAGCTTGCCACCGAGCCTGATGACCTGAGTTTGGTCCCCTGGACCTACCTGGTAGAAGGTGAGAACTGACTCCTGTAAGCTGTCCTCCTTACGCATGCATACACAGAGAATAAATAAACGTAATAAAAATAGCAAAACTTACCTCAGACTAGTCATTGGATTTAATGGGATTAAATGAGTCTACCTCTCTATGTAATACATATTATATATAACTGCGAATTCTGCAAGCTGTCTATAATAATATTCCAAACTGAGGGGCGGGGTGAAGTCACAGTCACCAATGGGTCAAAAGGAAAGGCAGAAATAATAGCAAGGTAACGGCAAGCATTCTTTTGTGCATCAGATGTTGTGCCAAGCCCCAGACATGAATTCATTATTAGCTGTGTTAGAGGTCACTCTGCTCCATCCTTGCATGGCTTGGGTCTCGAACCTGGACTAGGGGTGGTGAGGTAATGAAGAATGACACACGCATATAGAGAAAAGCTGGAATCAGGTGCACTGGGCTCTCTGATGGAGAAGCTCAGCATCATGGAAGCGCAGCATGTTTATTATATACAGCTGAACAGGGAGGCAGGTTTAGCTAGTCTCTGCAGAAGCACTCTGTGTAGGGGAGCAGTCTTCAGGCCATAACCCTGGGAGCAGGGACAAGCTACCATGGGCATTTTCTGTAGCTACTATCAATACCCACACATTGGCCAGGAGAAGGCTCTGCCACCCCTCAGAGCATCACCCAGGGAAGGCTTTGCCACTCCCATGGGTCTGAGACATTGGGGCCCTTGACATGGCTGTGCTCATGTCAAACGATACACTCAGTACTTCTTCAGTCACTCCTGACATTGCTCCAAAGTCTCTTCATTCCCATTTGGTAGATGGGAAAACTGACATTCAAAGAAACAAGTGACATGGCCAGGGCCAGCCAGCTATTAGATCTGTGTCTCTCCAGTGCCTTGGGCACAGAGGACCAGTCCCTAGAGGCTAGGCTGCAAGTTTCTTAAGAGCTGAAGCATGGTGTGTATCCTTCCCAGGGCAGACAGGGTTGCTAACCTATTCGAGAGATCAGACCAAAATTCAAACCCAGGGCTGTTTCATCCAGGGCATATCTCTGGCCCACTCCGAGAAGCTAATACTCAGCAGCTTGCCTGCCTCCCCTTGGTAGGATGTTCTCAGGGTGTGAGCTCAGCGGGAAGGCAGTTCTCGGAATGTTCTGGGAGGATGCAGGGGCTCATGAGTCACTCTGCCCTGCTCCTCCCCACTCCTTCCCAAGGCCCTGGATGTCATTCATTATCTTTGTCACTGGATTTTCTGCTGCTGGTTGGCTGCACAATTATCCCTAAAAGGAAATCAGCCTTAAGTTTCATGTCCATAGCCAAGTGCACGTGAGCCAGAAAAAGGGCCCTGCAACTGTCTTGGAAGGGCTGGAGAGGCGGGAGGGGGTGTGTGTGGCTCTGCTGGGTGGGCAGACACTAACTGCCTGGCTTTGGACCTTCACTGGGGCTGACTTTTAGAGGCCTCCTCCAATCAGAACCCTGTGCCCTCCGCATCAAAGGCAAGAGTGCCAGAAGAGCACCAACTCTCTAAATATTTACCCCAAAAGTCAAGAAAGAACCGAGACAGCAAAGGCCGGGAAACCAGACGCCGTTGGTGTAGGAGAGAGGGGAGAGCTAGGAACATGTAGGATTTTGCCTTGAACTCCAGAAATTTCTGTGAATGCCAAATGCTAGAGGCAGGACCTTGGGAATTCACTGCCTAGAAATCTATGGGCACATTCCCAACAAAATCAAAGCTCTTTACAAGAAAAGTTCTAATTTTGTATTTAATTTTAATTTTTTGAGACAGGATCTCACTATACAGCCCACGTGGACCTCAAACTTTGCTACATACAATCAGGTATGGGTGCCACATGCCGATAATCACAATACTTCAGAGGCCAAAGGCAGGAGGATGACAAATTCATGACCAGCCTGGACTGTGTGACACCCTCTCTCAGAAAATCCAAATCAACAACAAAATCCTGATATGTAGTCTATGGCAAACTCCAGTCTTTCTGCCTCAGCCTCCTGAGGGCCAGGAGCAGGATTGAATTCAGAGTAAGAAATGAAGAGTTTCAGTTTGAATAGACCCAACAGCTATATTTGCTTATAGCCCTGCTGCCGGCCCCCTCCGGCATCCCTGTCTTGGAGACCAAGCTGGAAATACCTGGTAAAAATCAAACCCAAGAAGTTTGCATCAGTGATTCCACTTCCAAGAATTCACAGTTGGGGGCTGGAAGCAGGAAAAGGAAGGTGGGCAGATGGGCAAGAGCAATGGGCAGGAGTGAATATGAGCAAAGGTTAGTAATATATGTCTGAAAACACTGGGATGAAGCACATTATGTTCTAAAAAGGAATTCATGGTGCTGGTAAATGGGAATAGGATATTTTTATTTGTTTGCAAGCAGGCTTAATGCACCATTGTTAGGAGGAGTAAATCGTCACAAAAAGCTTCAATGCCCTGTAATAGGAAACTATTTGAACACCTTCTAGCAGGGTGTGACTCCTTCATACAGTGGCTAAAAAACAAGATCACACCTGAAAGGCACCAAGACCGGGAATAACCAGAAGAGAGTAGTCGAACATCTAAACATTGTATTTATTATTATTATCAGTGTGTACGGTGGGGGTCAAACTCAGGTCTTCAGACTTGCAAGCTCCTTGACCCACCGAACTGTATCCCCAGCCTGCCTCACACTTTTAACACATGGTTGAAGCACTCAGATTTTTTGTCGGTCTGTCTGTCTTTGGTGTTGTTTGCTGTTGTTGTAACCCAGGTAGAGCCTCAAACTCGCATCTATCCTCCCAGCTCAACCTCTCAAGTACTGGGATTACAGTAATTACTCCCCAACTTGGCTCACAGCCTTGCTAACATATACACTACCACTGTCTCTAAGTCCTGAAGTGAGGAATAAAGATGGGTCCCAACTTTCCAGTCAATTCTTCTGACCCCAGGAGCTGGAGAGATGGCTCATTGGTCAAGAGCATGTACTACTCTGCAGAAGACTTGAGTTCAGTTCCCAGAACCCACATCAGGAGGCTCACACCCTTTCTAACTCCAGCTCTGGGGGATGTGATGCCCTCTTCTGGCCTTCAAGGACATCTGCACTCAGATGCACATACCCACACACAAATACATAATAGTTCTAAATTAGTTTTTAAGTATGTACAAAATTCAGTTTAATAAGAATATCAGTAATACTATGAGCTGGCTTGACATCCTGTGAACAAGAAGGAAGTTCCCCAGAGCAACAACCGAGAGCCTGACAGCTCACAGCAATGGCATGCTCAAAGGGTCCAACCTTGTGTTCCATGCTTTCCAGTACAGGGGCGTTTCTTGACAATTCTATGAGGTGCAGATACCAAGGCCAGAGCTCAGAGACAACAATAAACTTGTCTCAGGTTGCACGACCAACATGAGACCTGGCAGGCTGGCTCCTGGGTGGCGCTGGCCACTCAGCACTAGTTTGGTTTTGTGTGTGTGTGTGTGTGTGTGTGTGTGTGTGTGTGTGTGTGTGTGTGTGTGTGTGTTTTGTTTTTTCAAGACAAGATTTCTCTGTGTAACAGCCCCAGCTGTCCTGGAACTCACTCTGTAGACCAGGATGGCCTTGAACTCACAGAGATGCCCCTGCCTCTGCCTCCTCAAGTGCTGGGATTAAAGGTGTGAGGCCCCACCACCCAGCTCAGCACTAGTTTGTTGAACAAATAAACCAACTAGAAAAGTGCCAACATCTTGAAAGGCTAGGGAAACTCTAACTTATTAAGTGGTTGCTATGGAAACCAAAGACATGCCACTGTTTGTTATTATGGATGAATGAACACACACTATTCAGAAAAAAAAGCCCTTGGGTTGGGCAGAGTTGGATTTGCTTCCACAAGAGACTGAAATCTCTGCTTTACCTCTTTTGTGGTTGTCGTTACTTAAAAAGATTTATTTTTATCATGCATGTGCACTCGTGTATGCACGTGAGTACAGGTACCCATGAAGGTCTGAAGAGAGCGTCAGATACTCTGTAGCCAGAGTTATAGGTGGTTGTGAGCTTCCTGAAGTGGGTGCTAGGAACCAAACCTGGTTCTCTAGGGGAGCAGCAATCTGAGCCATCTTGAGCAATCTCCAGCCCCCCGCCGCCCCACCCCGTTATACCTCTTAATAGGGGAGCAACTTTGGGCAAGTCACTTCACTTCTCTGAGCCTCCTTTCCTTATCTGTAAAATGCGAGTGACAAGACCTCCCAGGATTCCCATAGGGATTTAATTCATCCAGATGCATCACATATGTTGGTTACATCCACAAATAAAAGGAAGAGCTGGGATGGAATAAGTCATATTTGGAGCATCACCAGACACACCCCATCTCTTTCAATCTTAAAAGCGAGCTGGAAAATGGATGCACATCTCCCAGTGCTCTGACTGAGAAAGTTGGCTTTTAACTGTTCTGATCCTGCCTCTCACATATTGACTCAGGGCATCTAATACTATCTCCAAATGCCAGGCTTCATTTGCATTGGGTCAAAAGCCAGCCTGCTGATTGCCTCTGTTGATTTTAGGCAGGGACTTCAGCACCACCTTAGCCCTGAAGTCCACCTTTCTCCTGGCCCCTGGCCAGGCCTAGCTGGCTTTACTTGGTACTCAGGAGAGTGACAGATTTTTACTGTTTAGCTTGTGCAGTTCGGACCTGGGCTGTACCCTCTGGCAAGACATTTGTCATGGGCTGTGCAACTAGGTCATGCCCAGGCCACTTGGCAGGGCACTGCCCAGACTTTGGCTGCTCTTTCTGCCCAGAAAGCTGGTGTATCAACCTTTGGGTAGCTCCAGGGCTCACCCTCATGACCTCTTTTAAGTGCAGCAGGTTTTATCTGGGAGCATTTTAGAATTCGAATTTTTTAAATAGCCAATGGCTTGGTATGGTGGTACACACGTAATCCCCAGCACCTGGGAGGCAGAAGTAGGTGGATCTCTGTGAGTCTGAGGCTAGCTTGTTCTACACAGTTGTGGGAGGCCAGCTCCCACCTTTAAAAGGGTTCCTATGAGGAGGAGAGAGAAAGAAATAAGAAACTTTTATATAGAAAGATAGCAGAGAGGAGACAGACAGAAACACAGGATAGCTTCAGGAGGACCTGGATCAAAATCCACCGGCCTCTTCTGTCACTTCAAAGGGCTTTTTATAACAATGCCAAGGGGCGGGGCAAAAGACTTTCCCCTTGCTAGATCAAAGCACACCACACAGCCAAGTGTAGACCCTTCCCAACACCTGGTAACCATTCCCGTGGTCCAATCATCTCCTTAGGATGCAGCCCTGCTGGGTAAAGCAAGCTCAGATTCTCGGACCTTGAGTAAGTTCTCATTAGGAAACCTCTGTGAGTCTCTACACACAGTGAGTTACAGGAAAGCCAGGGCCACATAGTAAGACCCTGTCTCAAAACAAAACAGAATGAACAAACAAAAACCTGCCAATGGCTCACACAGGGACCCTTTGAAGACCTGTCCCGCAAAACAAACGCCCCCTTCAATGAGTGCATTCAGTGCTTGGGGCACACCTGGCATTTCACTCTACCTTCAGGACTCACAGAAGGCTTCTATTTTTCTCAAAATCAAAGTGGAAAATTTCAACTATATCCTAAAGTAGCAATGGCAACAATCACCCTCTTTGCCCATTCCTTCAACTGCAATTCCTACCACAATCATGTGTTAACACACACAACGAAAAAATTTAAAGAATATTTTAAAGAAAGCAATACCAGGCCTGGAGGGTCACCATACTCCATGACTCATGATATGGAAGTAAAGACTTGAAAAGCAAGCTGCTGTGCCGGGCGGTGATGGCACACGTCTTTAATCCCAGCACTCGGGAGGCAGAGCCAGGCGGATCTCTGTGAGTTCGAGGCCAGCCTGGTCTACAAAGCAAGATCCAGGACAGGCACCAAAACACCACAGAGAAACCCTGTCTCGGAAAACAAAAAACAAAAACAAACAAACAAACAAAAAAAAAAAAGCAAGCTGCTGAGCCAGACCTCCTGGGTTCAAATCTCATGCCTTCTTTTCCCTCGCTAAGAAACCATGGAATCTATTCCATTCCTCCTCGAAAGCAATGAGGTTAGTGTTTCTCAGCCTCTTTTTTGCTTGATGGTGGCCATACCACTGAGCTCCTGTGGGTGGTAGCTGGCAATGTGTTAGGACAGGCTAGCCAAACCTTCCCCTGTATCTTCTACCTCTTTCTGGTGGGCAGCGAGGACCTAAAGGATAGGAAGGCTGCTTGTGAGCGCTAGGCACACGCTTAGCACTGGGCTATCTCCAGCTCAGAAAAACTTTTTGTTTTGAGACAGACTCTCACGTAGCCCAGGCTGGCCTCATACTTGCTATGTAAATGAAGATGACTAAGCTGCAGCCCCGACTCCAAAATACCATGTTGCATGTTAGAATCCCACGCACAAAAAAAGCATCAATTACCAGTGACTTTAGGAAGCAAAGCTAGAAACACAGAAAATCCAAAGACAGATCTGTGTTTGTTTAGTCTGAATAGATGCTGCTAATTAGTCTCATCAAGAAGTGTGTGAAAGTTCACTGCTAAAGTCACCTGACATCTTGCTAAACAGCCATTGCTCTTAGAGTCATATGGTGTATTGTAAAGAGGGCAGTTAATTATCTAGATTTCAAAAAATTTACAGTATTTATATCTTATAAGAAATCACAATACCATTGTAATTAATCCAAATGTGTCAAGCCTTAAAATAAGTCTTAAATAAATAGATGATATGTGTAATTTTTGAGACAGGCTCTCATTTTGCCCACAATGGCCTCAAACTTGCTATCTGTCTGAGGAGAATCATGCTATGTATCTAAGATGAACTCCTGATTCTCCTGTCTCCACTTGACAGGTACTAAGAATACAGGCCCACACCATCATGTCCAGCTCATATTTGCTCTCAAACAAAACAAAACAAAACAAAAACCAACCAAACAAACAACAACATGCTGGGCATGGGGGTGCACACCTTTAATCCTAGCACTAGGGAGGCAGATGCAGGCTACAATTGCTCTCCTGTCTTAAAAAAGCCTGAGAGAGACCTTGGATGATCATGTGGAAACAACCCAATCGAGGAACAATGCCAGTGGGTTCTGCTGGGGCCTAAGATGCTTCTTTATACTCATTTTCGTTGGGTTAAACTTCAGAGAGTTGAGGGCCTGTCACAGCAGCTAGTGGTACCTTAACAAGCATAGTGCTTTGACTTTGGAAATCTTCCCTGGCCTCTCTGTGGCTCGGTGTCCTCAGCTGAAAAAAACGGGGTTAACTAACTCCTTTCATAGGTTAGCTACAAAGATCTAATAAGTCAATATATAGAGGACACTAACCACAGTGCCTGGTCCCACAGTAGAACTGTATTATGGTACCCACTGTCAGTATTATTGTCTAAAGAGTAATAGTATAGACTATGGCTTAGCTAATGTCCCTCAAGGCCCCATTGCTAAAGATGCGGACCCTAGAGGGGGCTTACTGGGAGGTGGTGGGACCTCTAGGAGGTAGGACCTCTCTATTGAGAGATGCTCATGTCCCTAGAGTGTAGGACCCCAACCCACTCCTTTCCTTTTTGCTACTTAGCCAAAAGGTGACCAGTTTGCTGGACCATGTGCTCCCCATCATCACCACCTGTCACATCCAGCAACACCGCATAGTAGGTCTGCCCAATCTTGAACTGAAACCTTCAAAACCGTAAGCCAAACTAAACCTTTTATAAGTTAATTATCTCAGGTATTTCATTATAGTTATAGGAAGCTGACTGACACAACATGTTATCAAATTTTTCTATATGTCATTTAAATGTATACATTCTTAATCTTTACTCGCTTCCTGGCATGATTTTTTTAAGTGCATTGGTGTTTTGCCTGCTTATATGTTTGTGTTAGGGTGTTGGGTCCCCTAGAACTGGAGTTAAAGATAGTTGTAAGCTGCCATGTGGGTGCTGGGAATTGCACCTGGGTCCTGTGGAAGAGCAGTCAGTGCTCTTAACCACTGAGCCATCTCTCCAGCCCAATGACTTTGTTTTTTATAGTTTGGGGCTGAAGCTATATTCTAGGCAAGCCACTTGTAGTTTAATGATAAAAGCCAGAAGCATAACAAGATTATGACAATTTCCTTAACAGGGGTATTTTGGGACTATGTAAGATGAAATATGCCTAGTTGAAGGCAAAAAAGTGTCTCTACTGCCCCCAGTCAATGTCAAAAACGAAGAAGAAGAGACAGGCAGCTTTCTGACTAGCATTCAGGAGATGCTCATGAATCCTATGTAATTTAAAGAACTGGTGCCCAAGACATCCAAGTGACCAGGAAGCATGTGAAAAGTTACTCAATATTAGCCACCAAGGAAATACAAGTAGGAAGCAAGGTGAGAAACCTTTCACCCATGCTAAGATGGTATCACGGGAAAGACAGACACTAACACATGTTGGCGAGGCCAAGAGAGCCTGGCCTCCTCACCACTGCTGGTGAGAACGCACTTGGTGGAGCTGCCTTTTCTCCCCTTCTTTCTGCATATGTGTGTGTCTGCTGTGCCTGTGTGCATGTGCACATTCACATGTGTGTCAATATGAGGAGACTGGAGGGGGATGCTGGGACCTCTGTCACTCTTCCACCATATTCTTTGAGGCAGAGTCTCTCCAGCAAACCTGGGACTCGCTGTTTTGGCGTGTCTCACCAGCCAGCTTACTCAGGGATTCCATCTTCCCCTTCTAAGGCTGAACTTACAGGTGAACTGCCATGCCCACCTGGCATTTATGGAGGTTGTAGGGGTCCAAACACTAGTTCCCTTGACTGTATGGCAAGCACTTTAACCACTGAGCAACCTCCCCAACTCTGGTATAGCTACCTTTGAAAAGTTTGGCAATTCCTCCAAATATCAAACATGGCAATTACTATATAACCTAGCCATGTCTCTCCAAGGAAAATGAAAACACACAGTCACATAAATGCTTACATGTGAAAATTCACAGTGCTAATTTGTAATAGGCAAAAAATGAAAATAACCCGTGTCCATCAGCTGATGAGTAAGTATATCTACCCAAAAGAATATTTTCCAGCTATAAAAAGAAATGAAATCCTGATACATGCTGACAATACCTTGGGTATTGTGGGTACCTTGACAATATTCTACTAAGAGATCAGACACAGAAAATCACATTGTACAATTCCACTTAGAAGCAATGTCTAGAACCGTAGTTCTAGTTTCTTGCTGTTGCTGTGATCAAATGCTCTGACCAAAATTTAGGGGAGGAAAGGATTTATTTTGGCTTACACTTCCAGGTCCCAGTACATCACCGAGATAAGTCAAGGCAGAAACCTGAAGTTAAGCCTTCTTGTTATTCCACACAGCGCCTTGACCAAAGGAACTCGCTTCACAACTGAAGTATACAGTAACTATGGAGATGGTGCTTGCTAGCTGACTTGCAGGCTGTTATACTTGGCTTGCTGCTTTCTTACATAGTCAGGGGCTGCCCATCTAGGGGATGAAGCTGCCTATGGTGGGCTGGGCCTTCCTACATCAATCAACCATCAAGACAGTCCTCCACAGTCATGCCCATAGGCCAATCTGATCTAGGCAATTCCTCAATGGAGGCTATGTCAAGTTGATCTTAAAGCTATCCAGGGCAATATGCTAATCCATGGAAATAAATAGTAGATTGGGAAGTAGGTATAGGAATTTTTTTAAAGGTGATAGAAATCATTTGCAACTTACAGCAATGATTGTACAACAGTGGATACATTGCAGAATGATGCCATTTAAAGATGGGTCCTATATCACAGCATAGATTTAAAAGAATTACTACCCCTCCCTAGGGACCAGATGGTCTTTCCTCTGCCTCTGAACTTCCATCAGAAACCTGAAACATGCATTCCCACCTCATGAGAAACTGTGTGAAGACAAGTTACTACTGTGTGACAGCATCATGACACACATGCTAATGAGCCTGCAAGTTAAGACAAGAGGTCCAAGGCTAAGAGGTCTGGGCAAGAAGGGTAGCTTGCTTGCAAGGTACCAGCACACCAGGCAGATGAATCTGTCATTCACACTCTCTCCCTCATCCCCAGCAAACACAATCTTCCAACCCCAGAGGTACAGGCAGGGCTGTTAGATTTTGTTTTTTTCATACAAGAACACTATGAATCACAATTCCCAGAACCAGAATCCTGAAAGGGCTGGGTAGCCAGGAGCCCAAATGACTTCAATTGATGTCATAGCATTGGAAAAGCTGACAGTCAGGCCTTCCTAACTGAAAGTCAATTGCCAAGCATGAAATTCATGGCCCCTGGACTCCTCTTCCCCACCTGCTTCAACACCAATTTAAGCAATCCTGAACTTTGATCCCTGTGGTAGAATGTCCCCGATTTATTGAAGTGTCAGGTCCCAATTGTGTTAACATCCACCTCTGGCAGAGCCATTACTAGGCGTGAATCTGGGTGCCCATCACCCTGTCACATTAGCACAGTGACCATCAGAAGGAACAAATCAATCTTCCTCTCCAGAGTCATCAGGGAGCCTTGCAATTTACCATAATGACAGGCAGGGAGGAAAGGCAGGTGAAGCATTGTTCTTCCTCCGGGAGACTGGACAAGCGCTGGAAGGGGCAACCGCAACCGAGCCCACCAGGAAGCCTTGCAACCTTCATCCGAGACGAGCAGCTGCAGCTCCTGCAAAGGGCTGCACCCTCAGACTTGCTTTACAGTAGAACTGGGTTACCCTCCCCCTGTGTTTTGCAAACAGCCTCAAAACTGTCAGCTCCTGCTGCTGCCCAGGCTTCTCCCGCCTGTCACTATTAACTACCTGTCATCTGCAGGTCTACTCCACCAGGGCTGAGAGCCAGGAAGGGGTGTGTGTGTGTGTGTGTGTGTGTGTGTGTGTGTGTGTGTGTGTGTGTGTGTGTGCCTTATGATAAATAGGAAGATTCCTTCCAGCAGAGAGGAGTGTTTATTTCCAAGCCTGAGTGAGGTATGGGGGTGTGGGGTGAACCGGGCAAGAAGCAGGGTTCCTCCTCGAGCACCCTCTTGGCTTCCTGGAGCCAGTAAAGGTGTGATTCTACAGTAGTGTCAACAGCTCAAGCCCATTATTTACCTGGTGAGGAGCCTAATCCGGCCTGCAGAAGCCTGCTGGCCTTTGTCCCCAGGACCACGCATCTGAGACTGTGCCCTAAATTCCCATAACTCTCTCTGATTCAAGACTGTGATGGTTAATCTTGATTGTCAACTTAACTGGATTTAGGATCACCATGGAAACACACCTCTGAGTGTATCTATGAAGATATGTCAAGGAAGGTTCTGCAGAGCAGGAAAGACCCATCCTGGCTGTGGGTGGCACCATCTCCGGGGTGGGTGGGTGGGAGGGAGGAGGGAGGTGGGGGGAGGGGGGCCAAAACCGAATACAAAGGAGGCAGCAGGTACCAGACCTGTCTCTCTGCTTCCTGATTGACGCTGTGATGTTGACAGCTGACTCACACTCTTGCTGCTGTGCCCTCTCCCCCATGAACGCACCCTCAAACTGTGAGCCAAAATTAACCCACCCCCTCCCTCCCTCCTTCCCTCCCTCCCTTCCTTCCTTCCCTCCCTCCCTTCCTCCTTCCCTCCCTCCCTTTCTTCCTTCCTTCCCTCCCTTCCTTCAGTTGCTTTCACCAGGCATTTTGTTACATCAACAAGAAAGATAATAAGAGAAGAACTAAGGCACTTGATAGACATGAAGAATTCTCTGTACAGAGTGCCCACACCTGCTGCCTTGGTGCATGCCTCAATTATCTTGGTGTGCGTGCGCCATAATCCCTAAATTTGAGCATAGGACTACAAAGCCTTCCTGGTTTCCCCTCACTTTCCACTTCCTCATCAGAGCTGCCTGTAGCCCCCACTGCCATGCAAAAGCTGCCTGCAGGATCATTGGTCTGAATCAAGGAATCAATGGAATCAGCAGATTTTAGATTCTACCAATAAAGGTGTTGTGAAGAGAGAGGATCATAGAGCACTGTGCTGAGCCACCTCAGTCATGGGGTACCCACAACCCGGGTTCACACCGTGGGAGAAGCAGCCCCTGCTCCCCAACACAGTCACCCCCAGGAGCTCATTTGTGCAGAGCTTTGTTCCTGACTGCTGAGAGCTGGCCTGTGCTCACCACAGCACAGTAGAGAAGAGTGGGTGTTAACAGAGGCACAGGGATGGCTGAAGGGAACAGCGTGTGAATCATAGATGAAATAAATGCTCTGGTCACATCTGCTACCAAGTAACTCCCAGAAACACTCCCTGAGGTATGGGGTGTGATGGACATGTGTTCCAGTGAGCTCAGGTCCATAGCAAATGTGAGACATCTGATGACTGACTCCTGTCACAGGTGAAGAACATGTGCAACAATCCACTTGTCAAAGGAAGGAAGCTGAGAAGGCTCAGTCAGTAAAATACTTTCTTGCAAGCACAAAGACCTGAGTTCAATCCCCAGAACCCACATACATCAATAAAAGCCAAAATGACGTGATAGTGTGTGCTCATCATCCTAGCCTTAGAAGGGAGATGGAGACAGATGGGTCCCTAGAGCTCACTGGCCAGCTAGGCTAGTCTACTTGGCAAGTTCTAGACCAATGAGAGACACTATCTCAAAAGGCAGTGATTGGTGCCTGGGTAACAACACTCCAAGCTGTCCCATGGTCTCCAGACACCTGTGGGTTTTGTTGTTGTTTGTCTGGGCCTTTTAGTCAGCTCCTTGTTGTTTTTTGTTTGTTGAGACAGGGTTTCTCTGTATAGCCCTGACTGTCCTGGAACTGGCTCTGCAGACCAGGCTGGCCTTGAACAAGCCACCACATCTGGTCTTATTGTTTCATTTTGAGACTGGTCTCTCAAAGCACCATAGACAGTACTTGAACTTGAGACTTTCACGACTCACCTCCCAGGTAGCTGGGGTTACAGGCTGGTGCCACACCACCTAATTAGCTGTCATGATTGATTGATGGGCAGGACTCTTGCTGAGGGGGCCCTGCTTCTGGTTCATTCATAGTTCCTTAGGCTCTGCACTTTGGGGTGGGGGTGGGAGATGTTGAGACAGGTAAGAAAGGATACAGGAGGTGAGAGGAAGAACAGACCGGAGTGAAATAATTCTGAATCTCAGAGAGGTCTGGTCTGCCTACGTCTTACTGTTCCCAACCCTCTAGCCTTGGCCAGCGAGCAGCCTCACCTCAGTCCTTCACTGAAGCACGTGGGTATGAATGTGTACAGAGTCACTTGAGCAGAGGAAGCCGTTCCAGCTGCCCCACACCACCTCACCCACCCAACTCCTTCACACTATGCAGTCAGAACCCACATATTCTAGGACTTGATTTCTGCTCTCAGAGGTCCGCCAAATAATAGGACTTACTGAGAATGTCTTCTCACAAAGAAGATATATTCCTAGGAAGAGAGAGAGAGGGGGCATTTTCACAACCTAAACACATACACATGCAGCCCAAAAGTTGAGGTCTAGGTGGAATCCAGGGACCAGAAAAGTCACCCAAGAAAATTTGGGGTAAGCTGAGGACTTCCTTGATGTAAAGAAGATGCTCATTGATGATCCAATACAGTTAAAAACAGACTTCCTGGAGTGGGTGTTAAGTATGCTGTGCTATGACAAACACCTGGGATATAAATATGACCAGAATACACACAACTCCTGCCTGCATGGTATCTGCAGGGGAAACAGAGGACAGGTGAGGCCCAAGGCCCAGGCTGAGGAGGGTCCATATCCAGGGTTCTGGCCCTCAGGTGAAGTCCTCCCCTGGATTTCTCACTGGATTCAGGCTCCACGACATACTGAAACTGCTGACAAGGTTACACCTGGTTTTTAAAAGTACTTTACTGTTACGTTTTAAAGTAATTTAATATTGAATCTGCTGTGCAGCTCTCCTCAAATGTTGCCCATTTATCCACAACAGTGAGTGGAGGTTTTAGATGTTCACCGGATGTCCATGGGAGGACTCCGTCTCTTCTCCAGTACAAATGGCCTCAACGTAATTATGAACTGCGCTTGTTAGCCAAATAAAGATATTCCAGGAGACAAGAACAATCCCTAATATGGAGGTGTCCTTGGGCTGGAGCCCACTTATCCAGGTCTCCATCTCCTCCTCCTGACATAGAGGTGCCTTCATTAGCAAAGGAAAGAAAGAGTCTTTGAGGTGATGTAATTCCCAGACCACCCCGTGCAGACAATAAAATGGAGTCTGAGAGAAGCCTGGTGAAATCAGAGCTCAGAAATCATAGAAGGACTTCGAGGCCCCCAGAGGTTACTCAGCCTAATCCCCTAATTTTAGAAATGGGCAAATGCCACCAGAAAGAAGCAACTCGACTGTAATTATATAACCAGTCAGTGAGGGCAATTTTCACCAGGGTAAATACGGGGAAATCCATCCCACAAAAAACCCACTACTGATGTGTGTTAAATAATACTCAGGGCTACAGAGAGAAGCCTCCCCAAAGTGGGTTCCACGCACAGACACTGAGGGCTAGTGTCACAGTAGAGTGGCGGGCTGAGAGGCTCTGATGCACACAGAAGCCTTCCACTGTCTTCAAACATGCAGAAGGAGATCATCTGAGTTTGTGTGGTTTGTTTGTTTTCATACAGCCCAGGATGCTCTTCAGCTTGCTAAGTTAGCAGAGGATGACCTTGAATTTCTGGTCCTCTTGCCCCACCCCGCAAATGCTAGGATTACAAGCCTGCACCACCATGCTGGTCTACAGGGTGCTGGGTCATAATGAATAAACAGAGTTTATTGAATAGAGAAGGTCTTTTTAGAAATGTCAAATAAGCTGGGCGGCGGTGGTGCACGCCTTCAATCCCAGCACTCAGGAGGCAGAGCCAGGCGGATCTCTGTGAGTCAGAGGCCAGCCTGGTCTACAGAGCTAGTTCCAGGACAGGCATACAGAGCTAGTTCCAGGACAGGCACCAAAACTACACAGAGAAACCCTGTGTTGAAAAACAACAATAGCAACAACAACAAGTCAAACAGTACATGAACAGGATAGAAGAACTGCAGCATCTACGTTGTGAGCCTAGTCTTTATGGCTGAGCCATCCCTCCAACCCAAAGGCAAGAACACAAGAAAACCCAGGATGTGTTTAGGAAATAAAGGGCCTTTCCTGTGATGAAAATGGAGATTTCTTAAAAGGGAAACAAAAGAAGTTTGGAATGCAGAGAAATCTGTCCTGGGGAGAAGTTCCCTTTACATTTAAAAGTAAAACAACAAAGCCAGGCAATGGTTATTGCTTCAAAGAAAATTAGCCATTAGAAAACTTCACTCCTCCAGGCGGTGGTGGCACACGCTTTGAATCCTAGTACTTGGGAGGCAGAGGCAGGCAGATCTCTGTGAGTTCGAGGACAGTCTGGTCTACAGAGGTAGTTAAAAAAAAAAAAAAGGTAAACCAACAATAAATAAATAAACCCCAAACTTCAGTGCTAGTGAGATGGCTCAGTGATTAGGAGCCTGGCTCCACTTCCAGAGTACCCAGGTTTAGTTCCCAGCACTCACATGGAGTGCTCACAAGCACCTGTTAGTCAAGGGGATCCAACACCCTCTTCTGGGCTGCAGGCATGTACACGTACATGGTGCACACACATCCATGCAGACAAAACACTCACACACACACAAATAAAAATGAATAACTCTTGGGGGAACTAATTAGACAACATATTTTCAGGCATGGAGGCCCACACCTACAATTGCTGCATTTGGCAGGCAGAGACAGGAGGATCACCTAAAGTTATGAGCCAGCCAGGGTTGTACAGTGAGACCCTGTTTCAAAAATCTAAAACCAAACAAAAACAAAACAATATATTGGCCAAAAGATAAAGAAAGAAGAAAAATGGATCAGAGATAGACTAGTTGGGTAATTACTGCAATACTTTAAAAAAAAGTGTGTGGGGGGGGGGATTTTTAAAAATAAACAACTAGCCTAAAAGAAGACAGGACTTAGCCTGAGTGAAAGTCATGGTGTTTAGAAAGTGGAGTCAGTGGGACTAGATGAGAGTCTGGACCTGGGCTACCCACTGCCCATGCCCCACACAGCTTGCTACCTATTCTACACAGCCTTAGTGTTGAGAAAGCACTTGATATTTTTTAAATGGCTAAAAAAAAGGTGAAAACTTTGTAAACTTCAGGTTCAGTGTCAAATATTTACTGTCTGACCCTTTAAAAAAGTCACTGACTTCTAAAATAGAAAGTGCCTGACATGGGGGCTGGAGAGATGGATGGCTCAGTGGTTAAGAGCACTGGCTGCTCTTCCAGAGGACCTGGGTTCAATTCCCAGCACCCACATGGCAGCTCACAACTGTTTGTAACTCCTGTTCCAGGGGATCTGACACCCTCACACCAATGCACATAAAAAAAATAATAAAAAAAAAATTTAAGGAAGGGCCTGACACACTGCTGCTTAGGTGGCTGATAGATGATGAAAGAAGGGACATGAATCGGTGACAAGTAGAACAAATAATTCCACTGATGGCATGTAAAGCTGGGATTCCATGAACGATCCAAAAGGCAGTGGGAAGATGTATTGGGAACATGGGTGAAAGATCAAGATTTGAGATATGTGAGAATCATCATGGGCAGATGATAGGTGAGGGAGCAAGTAAAATAATGGTGTACGTGTGTATGGGCGGGGGTGGGGGGGGTAGAGGGTGGGTAGGATCCAGGGAGGCAGGAAGAACTACTGAGCAGAAGAGCAGCTAGAGAAGGGATCTGAAAAGTGGAGAGACACCAGGACCAAATTCAGCGAGAACAAGGTACGGGAGATGATTTAAGGACTCAAGCTGAACAATGTTGACCGTCTCCAGGAGCCTAGGCAGAGGCAGGAGCAGAATCAGAAAAGGAGCCCTTGGCCCGGGAAGTCACCTGAATAATAAAACTGGCTCTCTGTTTGGTCTCAGGATTCCGTATTAGCCCAGTTTTCCTCTTACTGCTCCTGGCCTCTTCCGTCTCTCTCTGGTTCCTCATCTCGCAGCTTCGGAGTTTGGGGAACCCGTGGGCCTCTCAGTCCTTGGACGTCCTCTATTTTATAACCACACTTGATGATCTCATTCAACCTCATGGATTGAAATACACATGGCTGCATCTCCACCTAGACCCTCCCCTTGACTCAGAACAAACCCAAACCCAACATCTCTCCATGGAAGTACAACAGGAACCATTACCTAGACAAGACCAAAACCCAGAACCTTCTCCTCCTTTCCAAAGCAGGTGGATCTGCAGGATTCTCCATCGCCTTCAGATCAACTCCATTTTGCAGCTGTTCAGACCGATGAGCCCTGGTGCCTTGATGTTCCATCCAGCCTTTCAATAACTCCCTCTCGCTGTATCTTTAGACAACACCCAGAATTCAACTCTCAACACCTACCCCCATTGCGGCTACTCTGTGTCAGACCCCACTGTCTGTCACCGGGATCACTCTAGGGGCCTTCTGACTCATCTCCCGCTTCCATATTTGTTCTTCAGTCGCTTACTATTACGAATGACAGCTACGGAGACAGAAGGGAAGCCAAACTCTTCTGTGTGAACCTTCCCAAGCCTTCCTGTCTCTCCCTCTGAGCAGAGGCCCTAGTCTCACAATGGCACAGGACTGGAAACTCATTAGATCCCCATAGCAAAACAGACGCTAGCTGAGTTACAATTCCTGAGCACAGGCCTGGGTCGAAAGCTCACATGTAACATCTTGGGAACAGGATCGGACTTGCCAAGAAAGGCCACTTAGCCTTTCCTACAAGGTCCAAATTAGTGCCATATGGGCTTCAGACTGTCACTAGCTACCTACAGCAGCTATAGAAGGTTCTACAGCCCACAATAAAGACCATTTCAAGTTTCAAAGACTCTTTACAAGTAAGTTGTCAATTTCAATAGCCACTATTTGTGCCTTGTGATGCATATGACATGGCCTCTCTAAACTTCACAACTTCCAGGAGGAAGTGGGGGGCTGGGAGACCATGGTAAGCCCTGGCCTCACACATAAAAGACCCTGGGGTTGGTCACAGCACTGCAAAACTAACTAACTAAACAAAAGGAATTTTAGTCTCACGTTAAAGATGACGAAAGAGAGACTTAGATAGTTTAAGGAACTTGTCCTATGTCACAGACATTAAAACAGGATAGGACCGAAGTCAAAAATAAAACTGTAAGCTAAGACATTTTTAACTCCTATTCTCCCTTGTTCATCTAACAGTGGTTTTTGTGTGTTTTTAAATCTTTTTAAACGTGTATGGGTATTTCCCCCCTACATGTATGTCTGTGTACCACATGTGTGCCTGGTGCTTGCAGAAGCCAGAAAGAGGGCATTTAGATCCCCTGGGACTAGAGTTACAGATGGTTGTGACCTGCTATAGATGTTAGGAATCGAACCCTGGCCCTCTGAAAGGGCAGCCAGTGCTCTTAATCACCGAACCATCTCTCCAGTCCCTTGTCTGTTTCGTTTTTCTTATGAAAAAAAAAAAAAATACAAGAGTGGCTGAGTATTGTGGTACATGCCTAAAATCCCAGAACTTGGGAGGTAGAGGCAGGAGGATCAGGAGTTCAAAGTCATCCTCAGCTATAGAGGGAGTACAAGGCCAGCCCAAGCTACATTAGAACATGTCTCAAAAAAACCAAACATATAAGGCTGGGGTTGTAGCTTGGTGATAGAATGCTTGCCTTGAATGCAGGAGACCTGAAGTTTGATCTCCAGTCCTGGCAAAACAAAACAATGAAACACAAATGTGGAAATTTGTTTGATACCTTCTACATGAGACTTATTCTATGATGTACGTAGTAAGTATCCCAAGGAAGACATTTTTTTTTAATAGAAATCATTGACCTAAATATTCTAACACACATCATATCTTTCCAACCTTTGTGTCCTACAGTGGGACAGAGCAAGCAGGTTATCAGATGATGAAGGGTGGTTCTTGGTCCCATGGGAAACCCATGCTTGAAGCCTTAGGATGGTTTCTAAGCATATCAATGCACAGGATTCTGAGGAGTCATGAAGACTGAGAGCGAAACAGAGGGCAGATTCCTCACAGCACAGAGTTGTGAATCACACATGACACAGAGCGAGACCCAGCCTGAAGTCACTACAGCTGAGAGCTTGTGGGTCATAGGCTACCCACAACCAAGGAAGGCTATCAATGTAGCCTAATGCAAAACCATAAGCCCACTTAAAACATTATGAAGACCTCTATGTCAATTCTTAGGGTGGGGGGATAACTCAATTGGGTAGCTTTCAATCATCAATGTTACAGGTGACATCATGTCACAACACAGAAAGGTTGGACATGCCTGTTAATGCAGCATCCTGTCTTGGCTCTCATAATCTTGCCTATGGCTCTGTAAATAACTCTTTCACTGCAGCACATGCTGCTTGGGTCACAGAAAGCTGACTGAGGTGTTGAGGAAATGAGGAAAGAACAGACACACGTACAGAAAAGCTGGGGTCAGGTGGGTCGTGCACACTCTGGTAGAGTGGCAGCAACTATGCAGGAACTCAGAACTTCAGCAAGTTTATTATGGACAGCACAGAAGGAGGGGTTAGCCAGGCTTGGTAGGAGGTGTCTGCAGATGAGCAGTCTCTAGATTAAACATCTGGGAGGAGGAAGCTGCGGATGTGTTTGAACACACTGGTCAATCGTTCATAATGCTCATACTTGTGCACACTGTCAACGTTTGCACTCAGACCAGAAGAAGGCTTGGCCATTGTTCTGAGCCTAATCTAGGGGAAAAGCTTTGCCAGCTTCCCAGGGGGCCAAGGCTTTAGTCCTTGACATGGCTGGCTCATGTCAAACAACACACATTCCCACAGAGTTTCACTCCCTCCAGACTTCACTCTCTCCCCACACTCCTTCATCAATTATTTTCAAAATCCCATCCAAGTTGACCTTCTGTTTCCTCAGGGCTCTGATGAACGGAAAAGACAGGATGCCAAAGAGCCTTAAGATCATGTCCCTGAGGACCAGCTGAAGGGAGAGCGGATGCTGAAGATTAGACTCCAGAAAGTACTACAATCTATTTTAAAATGGCCAATG
The DNA here is from genome assembly GCF_007827085.1 of Peromyscus californicus insignis. Taxonomy (NCBI): domain Eukaryota; kingdom Metazoa; phylum Chordata; class Mammalia; order Rodentia; family Cricetidae; genus Peromyscus; species Peromyscus californicus. The sequence goes on from NW_026294562.1 coordinate 91,200,272, forward strand.
CCACATCAGACTCCAAGATAGTATCGGGGACAATCTGATCACCTTTGGGCTAATTCAAACCTTTCTCATAGCTGGTAACAGTGGGATGAACACTGCTGGCTAGTTAGGAGCCTCAGTAATTCTGAGTTGTCAATCAGCAGGTGGGTGGACCACCCATACCAGGAATACAATCTAGAAAAAGGACTTCCTAAGCTAGGATCTCATGATCAGTCACCCACTATACATTAATCAGGGTTTACCAAAACACTTGTCCACAATTTCCACTTCTGTGGTATCAGAGATCTGTGGTCAACTGTGGTTGCAAAATACTAAGTGGAACATTCCAGAAATAACTCCTAAGTTTTACATCGCACACCATTCTGGTTAGCCTGATGATGATTTGCATCATTCCACACCTTCCTGCCTGGGGTAGAAGTCCTGTGGCTTCACATTGTATATGCTACTAGGCATTGGTAACTTAGTAGCCATCTTTGTTATTGGCTCAATTATCAGTCTGACTGTCCTAACATTGCAATGTCTGCAATAGTAAGTACTATCTGTTATTATTATCATTATTGTGTGTGTGCATGATGCATGTATGTGGGCATTCTGGCACAGGTCAGAGGACAACTTTAAAGAGTCAGTTCTTTCCTTCCACATTTATTGTAGGATTCAAATCACAAGTCTGGCGTGGCGAGTGCCTTTACCCACTGAGCCATCCCAACTCAGCCATGTTAACATCTCTGACTGTGCCTAACATACAAGTTAAACTTCACCATAGACATGTATAGGAAGAAGCATACTATCTATCAAGTTCAGTACAGCTCATAGTATTGGCCATCCACTGGGCAGCTTGGAGCAATTCCCCCACTGATAAGGGAGCTAGCTATAACATTAACTGCAGGGGCTGGGGGGTGTAGTTGTAGATTCTTCCTGCAATCTAAACAACACTTAGCTCTTGCATTGAGTTTACTAATTAAACAGCAAAGTGGCTTCCATACTTCAGGAGACTAAGAACATGAGACATTTCCTAGTTTATCACCTCAGACCCACTACTAATCAGTCTCTTGAAATGATCTGGGGGCTTGGGATACCACAGAGTGGTGGAGTACTCGCCTAACATCACTGAGGCTCTAAAACCAACCTCCAGTACCACAGACAAGAACAATCCATCAACAGCAAACCAGGTCTGGTAGGGCAGGACTGTAATCTCAATTGCTTTGGAGCTGAGGCAGGAGGACCACAAGGTCCTGCCTGGGCTACAGAGTAAGTTCAAGATTGGCTGTGCGACTTGGTGTCTCAAAAGAAAAGCACAAGAGGGTGGTACTCCCGCAGTAGTCCCAAGGCCCTCTAGGTTCAATACCAGTGCTGCCAAAAAAGGAAAGCATTTTAATCCTACAGCTCTTATTCATACAACTATCACCATGTTGATTTTTGAGAACCATCACTTCCTTTTACACACCCAAAAGCGAGTTGCAAACTCTGCCTACAGGACAAAGTATTTTACACAGAAACTATTTTGGAAACAAAAAAAAACAAAAACAAAAACAAAACAAGATTGCTCCGAAACACCATGTTGGGAAAAAGAAAGTGTTTTGGGGTTTTGTTATTGCTGTTTTGTTTGTTTGTTTTTTAAATAAAAGCTCTGAATGGAATGCCCGGGTTCACAGCAGGGTCATGGCCCTTAGGTGTAGTCAGTTTATCCTACCCTCCACCTCGGCGCGTTCCTCACTCTTTCAGTCAACAAGCATTTGACACAAATCATCACTGTCCACACAAGCCCAGGGGACCCGCGAGAGACCCAAGGAGGCCAGCGCCGCTGCAGTAAAGGACCCGAAGGCTCCCGGGAAACGACGGCGCTGCGGAGACCAATGAAGGCTGAGAGCGGGGAGTGACGGAGCAGGAGAAAACTTTCCAGCAGCAACTTGGCAAATGCCAGCCCTCGGGCGCGCAGAGGGCGGGGACAGCGGCCTAGCGGAGGGCGCAGGGGACCGGCTGGGCCTGGGCTCTGGGACCACAGTCGTCCGAAGCCTGGGCTCCGTGTGTGGCCCAGCGAGGACACTGTCCCGTCCGAGGCCCGGAAGGCGACGCGGGGACAGTGCGAGGCGCGCCCTGGCACTGCCAGGGGGTCCCCCACCCCCAGGCTCCCGGGTCCCCGCAATGCTCGCGGCCTCGGCCGTTCCTACCTTCCTTGGCTTTCTTCCTCCGGGCCAGCGTCCCTCCGAGTTTCCCCAAGAACGAGTCATCCTTCTTGCGGGACGGAGGCGACTTGGGGGTGGGAGATTTGGGGACCGAGGGCGACTTCTGCGGAGAGGTGGCCATGGCGGCGGGACGCGGAGTTGGAGCTGGGCGGCCGCGGCGGGCGGCGGCGGGACTGAGGCTGCGGCTTTCCAAACGGAAGCGGAATTATTCCAGGCATTTGAGGCAGCTCGCTCGCCTTTCCCGTCCCTCGCTCCCTCCCTCGCGCCGCCCTCCGCCCTGCAAGGAGCTGCTGCGCCTGGGGCCCCGCGCCCCGGGCTGTCCCGGCTGTGAGGATGCCCAGGCCTGCCGCTTGCTGGGGTAGATGCACACAGGGACACGTGCATGCAAGGGGGACATGAAGCCTTATCTGGAGCCTGGAAGCCTTCATTTCTCCCCTACCCTGCACACACACACACACACACACACACACACACACACACACACACACACACACACGGCTTGGCACAAGTCAGGATCGCTGGCTCTACCCCTTGCATAGGTTCCTGTATTGATAGCATTCTCGTGTCTTGAAGAAGTCAACGAACCAAAATGGGCTCTGGTCCCGACAGACTTCTGCAGGAATCTGCGGGCTTCGACCCTCTCTCCACACTCAACTAAAGCTGCAAGTCCAAGACGACAGAGACCCAGCTTATTCTTGCGAAGCATCCATGGGTCTGGCATCGTAATTGTTTGTATGAAAAGAACAGATATAGAAACACAGGCGAGGCAGGCACAACCATGGACTCCTGCGAGACACTCATCCTAACCTCTATCTAGCCAAAAGCAATAGAGTTAGTTCCAGACTCTTTTGGCCTGACATTGGAGTCACACAGGGCAGTTTCAAAGACTCATGCTGGCTAGTGTGCTTCTTCGTCCTAAGTTCTGGCTTGGGTTTTTGTGTTTGCCTATCTCTTTCCCATACTTGCAGGGCACCTTGGTAACTCACCAGCCAAGAGTTAAATACTGTTTCCACAGCTCTTTCCCTGGTGAAACAGAAACAAATTACCCCTCCTTACAGAGAACTGCCAACAAACTACAATTCTACTGAAGTCAAATTTGGGGGCGGGGCCATGAGTTTATCAGACTTAGTTACAGAGCCTGGGTGAGGGGGTTACCTACAGGAGTGTGGGTGACCCCAAAGCAGCCGCACTATTGGAAAGTCCTACTGCAGCATGGATGAATTCTCCTGTCTGTGTAAATGGAGCCCCCTTCAGCTACCCTTGTACAGCCTACTACTCTAGCGCCTCCAGAGACCCTGGGCAATTAGGGCAGAATTATGTATGGGGGTTGCAGGAGGGAGTGGCCAGAATTGAGAAGGGAAGCCAATGATTCTCCCAGCTCCCTCCTTCTATAAGGAAACATCTATAAGGAAACAGGCCCCATCTCTAGGTGTCTGTGTGTGGGAGCGGTTACTTTGCAAGTACTCACAGCTGCCTAGAGGAGGAGGATGGCTATTATGCTTTGAGGAGGGCGCTCTACAACACACACACACACACACACACACACACACACACACACACACACACACACACACACCTGTCCTCTAGCCACACTGATAGAATCTGACTGAACACCTGATTCAAAGGGAGCAAGAGTTTGGACTGAGCTGGAGAAACCATGGTCCAGTGCCTGGGCACTAGGCTTGCTGGTCATGCCGCATCCTGGCAGGGGTGTCTGTTTTCAGCCCCAGGCATGCTGATGAGTGACGCACATGTTGATGAGGGGTACATGCGTCTTAACTTACTTCCTATTGCTCGGGTAAGGACTAGAACCAGAAGCAACTTGGGGCAGGGGGGAAGGGTTTATTTCACCTCCTGGGTTGTAGTCCATCACGGAGGGAAGTCAAGGCAGGAGCTGATGCAGAGACCATGGAGGAACACTGCTTACTTACTGGCTGACTTCTCCTGGTTTGCTCATTTTGCTTTATTATACAACCCAGGAACACCTGCCCAAGGGTGGCACCACATGTAATGGGATGGGCTCTTCCATATCAAGCAAGAAAATGTCTCACAGGCTTGCTTCCAGGCCAACGTGATGGGGGCATTTTCTCACTTGTGTCAAGTTCACCCAAAACTAAGCAACACAACATGTACTCAGAGGGACAGAGGGACAGAGGGCCTGATCTGTCGTGTGTGTGTGTGTGTGTGTGTGTGTGTGTGTGTGTGTGTATGTGAGAGAGAGACAGAGAGAGACAGAGACAGAGACAGAGAGACTCCAAGTATCCAGAGTGAATAAAGAAGTGTCCTCAAGAGACCACCTGGGCTAGACATGATAGTACACACCCATAATCCCAGCACCCAGGAAGTGAAGACAGGAGAAGGGGTTTAATGTCATAGTCAGCTCCATAGCTAGTGAGATGGTCTCAAAGACCATGTGATAGTCTAGGCATGAAAACTCTTGGGATCTTGCATCTCTTCCCATGCCCACATGAAGTTCGGGCAAGGCCAGCTGTGCTTCCATTTGAGAAGACACTGCTGCTAAAGCCTTCTTGGAACCATTCACTGTTGTGTGTTCTAACTCGCACACTGACTAGCACGGGTTCCTGAGAACCATGGGGTCCCAGCAGAGTGTGGATTCACTTATGTCTGCTCAAGACTTGCATTTGACCTTTCTGGAACATAATAATTTTCCTAGTGCCTCTTACCAAGCAGAAGAGGAGTTGAGGTATCTGTCTACTAGTCTGGGACAATTTCTACACACACATACACACACACACACACACACACACACACACACACACACACACACACTCAGGAAACACTGAGGCAGGCCACAGTGAAGTTGTGCTTCAATTATATCACTAACCCTTCTTGCCCAGAATCTCAGACACAAGAAGACATTTTCTATACTTGCACACTATAAGCTCTGATTGAGGTGTCTAATCCACACAGCTCAAAAGCCTTCTCTGAGTCTCTATTTCTTCCTCTACTAAAGGAGGTGGTTGGAATAGAATAGTGATTCTTGAGTCTGATGGGGCACTGCAATCTCCTATGAGTTTGTTCTGAGTATTAACCAGTATCGTTTCCAGAGATTCTGACTCGAATAATTCAAGATGAAACCAAAGGGTAGGGATTGTTAAAATATCATCAGGTGATGTTAATGTAAGTGGTCCACATGTTGGTGTCGGTCATTTCAGGCTGCTTCTGGCTCTAACATTCTATGGGTCTGTCACAAATTGCTGCTAACTTTCTGTGTGCACTGAAGATGTCCGAAACATAGCAGCATCAGGCTATTCATGGAGATCTTTAAGTTGCCCATGTATGGACTTATCTATATACAACCCTCTTGGAAAATGTTATGGTCTTCTATATACTTCGGAAGCCACTGAGCACAACTGAAAGGAAGTCAGTCTTGATGGTTGAACACTGCCTCCCAGAACATGCCATCAACCAGCTGTGCAGACGGCAGAGCTGAGCTTGTACACTGATGGGGGGCTCTTCCTTGGCAGAGTCTCGACGGGGTATTGGAGTGGGAAGATAAGACATGGATGCCGATAAGGTTTCCGAACCTGGACAGAGACAGACCTCTCTCAGTGCAGGGTGTGTGTGTGTGTGTGTGTGTGTGTGTGTGTGTGTGTGTGTGTGAATTTGGCTAAGGATCATGCTCAAATATCTAGGATTGGTGAATGCATGCTGAGGCTTTTGGCAGTTTGGACGGTAAACGGTCCGTTTCCACCCCTACCAGCGAGCTCCCCTGCTTTGTCGCTCCATTCTCTTCTCTTGAAGATGGTCTCCGACTGAAACTGAGCTTTGTTGGTGACTAGGAAACCCCACAGTCCTCCCACTTCTGTCCTCCACAGTGCTGGGGATCAGATGGCCACACTCAGCTTTAAAAAAGAAAACATGTCTGGGTGTTTTCATGTGGGTGCTGAGAATTTGAACTCAGGTCCCCATTCTTAAGCACAAGTACTCTCACCCACAGGCCATCTCCTTAGCCTGACTAACTTTTAAAATAAAATCATGGTACTCTATGTTCTGTAGGATGCTTTTTCTGGAGGCCTCTTCTCTAGCCTCTGAGTGACCCACACCACTCAAAAATCCACAGGTCCTAAACCATCACCAGGCTTTCCTTGGGGGATCATATTTCTTTCCAGTCCTGTATTCTTCCCAGGCATGTTCTTGTCAGTCTGGTCCTCTTCCCTCAAGAGCCCAACACCCACCTGTGTGTTTCACAAGGTGGTTCATGTATTGCCCAGGCCCCATTGGACATCCCCTAACCAATGCACATACAGGCAGAACCCATGCTCATATAGGCAGAACCCATGCACATGCAGGCAGAACCCATGCACACACAGGCAGAACCCATACACATACAGGCAGAACCCATGCACACACAGGCAGAACCCATGCACATACAGGCAGAACCCATACACACACAGACAGAACCCATACACACACAGGCAGAACCCATACACACACAGGCAGAACCCATACACACACAGGCAGAACCCATGTGCATACAGGCAGAACCCATGAGCATACAGGCAGAACCCATGCACACACAGACAGAAACCATGCACACACAGGCAGAACCCATACACACACAAGCAGAACCCATACACACACAGGCAGAACCCATGAGCATACAGGCAGAACCCATGCACACACAGGCAGAACCCATGTGCATACAGGCAGAACCCATGAACATACAGGCAGAACCCATGCATACACAGGCAGAACCCATACACACACAGGCAGAACCCATACACATACAGGCAGAACCCATACACACACAGGCAGAACCCATACACACACAGGCAGAACCCATACACACAGAGGCAGAACCCATGAGCATACAGGCAGAACCCATGCACACACAGGCAGAACCCATGTGCATACAGGCAGAACCCATGAGCATACAGGCAGAACCCATACATACACAGGCAGAACCCATGAGCATACAGGCAAAACCCATGCACATACAGGCAGAACCCATGCACACACAGGCAGAACCCATGCACACACAGGCAGAATCCATGCACACACAGGCAGAACCCATGCACATTCAGGCAGAACCCATTCACATACAGGCAGAACCCATGCACACACAGGCAGAACCCATACACATACAGGCAGAACCCATGTGCATACAGGCAGAACCCATGAGCATACAGGCAGAACCCATGCACACACAGGCAGAACCCATGCACATACAGGCAGAACCCATACACACACAGACAGAACCCATGCACACACAGGGAGAACCCATACACACACAGGCAGAACCCATACACACACAGGCAGAATCCATGTGCATACAGGCAGAACCCATGAGCATACAGGCAGAACCCATACACACACAGACAGAAACCATGCACACACAGGCAGAACCCATACACACACAGGCAGAACCCATACACACACAGGCAGAACCCATGAGCATACAGGCAGAACCCATGCACACACAGGCAGAACCCATACACATACAGGCAGAACCCATGTGCATACAGGCAGAACCCATGCATACACAGGCAGAACCCATACACACACAGGCAGAACCCATACACACACAGGCAGAACCCATACACACACAGGCAGAACCCATGAGCATACAGGCAGAACCCATGCACACACAGGCAGAACCCATGTGCATACAGGCAGAACCCATTCACATACAGGCATAACCCATGCACACACAGGCAGAACCCATGCACACACAGGCAATACCCAGGCACGCACAGGCAGAACCCATGCACACTCAGGCAGAACCCATACACATACAGGCAGAACCCATGCATACACAGGCAGAACCCATGCACACACAGGCAATACCCATGCACATACAGGCAGAACCCATGCACATTCAGGCAGAACCCATACACGTACAGGCAGAACCCATGCACACACAGGCAGAACCCATGCACACACAGGCAGAACCCATACACACACAGGCAGAACCCATGAGCATACAGGCAGAACCCATGCACACACAGGCAGAACTCATGTGCATACAGGCAGAACCCATGTGCATACAGGCAGAACCCATGCATACACAGGCAGAACCCATACACACACAGGCAGAACCCATACACACACAGGCAGAACCCATACACACAGAGGCAGAACCCATGAGCATACAGGCAGAACCCATGCACACACAGGCAGAACCCATGTGCATACAGGCAGAACCCATGAGCATACAGGCAGAACCCATGCACATTCAGGCAGAACCCATGCACACTCAGGCAGAACCCATGCACATACAGGCAGAACCCATGCACACACAGGCAGAACCCATGCACACACAGGCAATACCCATACACATACAGGCAGAACACATGCACATACAGGCAGAACCCATGTGCATACAGGCAGAACCCCTGCGCATACAGGCAGAACACATGCGCATACAGGCAGAACCCATGCACATACAGGCAGAACCCATGAACATACAGGCAGAACCCATGAGCATACAGGCAGAACTCATGCGCATATAGGCAGAACCCATGCACATACAGGCAGAACCCATGAACATACATGCAGAACCCATGTGCATACAGGCAGAACTAACTTGACTCAGTGGGTTACCAAGAGAGGACATGAACTTGTAAGGAGTTGTCTGGAAGGAGCTGAGTGGGGTTGCTGAGTAGATGTGATCAAAATACATTGTATCTGGGCCGGGCGGTGGTGGCGCACGCCTTTAATCCCAGCACTCGGGAGGCAGAGCCAGGCGGATCTCTGTGAGTTCGAGGCCAGTCTGGGCTACCAAGTGAGTTCCAGGAGAGGCGCAAAGCTACACAGAGAAACCCTGTCTCGAAAAACCAAAAAAAAAAAAAAAAAAAAAACATTGTATCTGTACATGAAAGTCTCAAAGAAGAAATTTAAAACTAAATTTTTGTAAAGAAGAGCTAGGGAAATGGCTCAGTGAGTAAGGGTGCTTGCTATGCAAGTATGAGGACCTGAGTTCAGATCCCTAGCACCCACATAAAAGGCAGGGAAAGGCTGTGCATTGAGTCTGAAGGAGCAGAGATAGGAAGATTTGGAGAACTTGCTGACCAGCTAGCCTAGCCAAGGCAGCAAGTTTCCAATTCATTGGGAGACCCTGTCTAAAGGCAGTTACATGGAGAATGATAGAGAGATAGATGCACAGGTATCCAAACTCTCACATGCATGCATAACACACACACACACACACACACACACACACACACACTAGCAAGCCCCATATGGCGACACTTACCTGTAGTTTTAGCACTCAGGAGGCAGAGCTTGAGATCACCACAGGCTTGAGGCCTCACCAGAGATATATAGCAAGACCTTGCCTCCAAAAAATATAGGTGGGGGGAATAAGATGGTTCAGAGGGTAAATGCACTTGCTGCCAAGGCTGACGACCTAAGTTCGATCCCTGGGCTCCACAAAGTAGCTGGTCCTTTGCTCTCCTCATACACACCATGAGGCTTGTACCCAACCAACGCCCACATTAATTAAAATTTGAAGTGTAGTAAGTAAATAAAAATAAAAGAGTAAGCTACATACAGGTCCAAAATCATAATACCTACACAAAATAACAAACAAGTCTTTGTGGGGTTTAAAAATCAAATTAAGGGGCTGGAGAGATGGCTCAGTGGTTAAGAGCACCAACTGCTCTTCCAGAGGTCCTGAGTTCAATTCCCAGCAACCACATGGTGGCTCACAACCATCTGTAATGAGATCTGGTACCCTCTTCTGGCCTGCAGGGACACATGCAGGCAGAATACTGTATACATAATAAATAAATAAATCTTTAAAAAAAAATCAAATTAAAATGCACAAAAGATGAAGCCTTTCTACTTGGAGGTGAGTGAGCAGTATTGAATGTCTTCAGGTCCAGCCACTCCTTGGGGAGAAATAAAAGAACGCACTTGACATTAGAGTTCGGCAAATGGAGGATCACGCAGCATAGCCATTGGGAGAAAACTGGAAAAGTAACTAAGATGTTGAGATAACGAGTGAAGATTGGCATTCAGAGCTCGGTTCAGACAGAGTTCATAAATTGTGTGTGTAATCTTTTACTTGTCACAAAGCTGTCAACTTTACTTTCACAGTGTTTTCCTTGTATTTTTCCATGTTCCTTTTAAAAAGATCATATTTCTTCCAAGCTAAGGATGAAGGCTAGCTAGCCGTCTCAGAACAGGTTACGGCAAAACTCACAAGATTCATGCCAGGGGAAGGTTTCCCTACAAGTGTCCCCTCAGAGTCAGACCATACTTGGAAATCAGATTATTGAAGACACAGTTAGAAGGACCTCAGACCCTTTATGGACCCTGAAGTACTAGGGGTGGTCTTTGAAGGCCATTCTGCCAGTGAGCATGCCCCTGAAGTATGGTGGCCAGCCCATCCAAGAAGGCTGATGTCTTTATGAGATGAGGAACATCTGGACACAGGCAAGAACAGAGAGGGCATGATAGGAAGCCGATGGTCACAAGCCAAGGAGGGCTTGGCAGAGGCATAGAAGGATCCTCATTTAGAATCTTGAGGCACCCTGGCTCAACAGACACCAGGATTTTGTACTTCCAGTGTCTACACCCAAGGGCAGCGACTCAGGCAGTCCCAGAAAGCTAACACACATCTAAGAGTCATGTGACTGTAACCTGGAATGAGCATTTTACCCAGAGATCTGGGTCCCAATCTGTAACCAGAACTTGTTGACCACAGTGACATACATGGGGAGGGACCAGAAGAGCCTGCCAGAGTCTCTCTGATCATGGATAGGGAAGTGTGCTTTCAGGAGGAAGGCCATGTGTGTGGTATGAAAGACTCTGGAAAGTGTGAGGAGGGGCATAGTTCTAATGTGAGGGGTCATCTACATATCCTCCTTAGGGACTCTGGGGTCTTAGCAGAGGCCTTTGAAAGCCAGTCTTCTGGCATGTACTCTGAAGAATAATGGGTACTAGTCTAGGAAGATCAATGTCCTTTTGAGAAAAAAAAAATCTGAATACAGGTGTATTCTGGAGTTGTTGGTGCGGTTATAAAAAGCCTTGCTGTGCATACTCAAGGGCTCTGGGTTGTAGTGGTGGCCTTGGAAGACCAGCCTGCCAATGGGCATGGGAAGAAGAGGATGGGAGGCCTCAAGCATGTTTGGGAACATAGTAGACAGAGGGTGGGATGAATTTTGTTTTGTTTTCTGAGACAGGGTCTCACTGTGTAGCCCCAACTAGTCTAGAGCTCACCCTATAGACCAGGCCGACCTCCAACTCACAGAGATCCATCTGTCTCTGCTTCTCAAGTGCTGGGATTAAGTGTGTACAGCATCCCCAGCCAGAGGTGGGATGTCTTTGAGGGTTACACAGATGGACGTGGGGGGGGGGAAGAGCTCCAGGTTCTTGAAACAGATGATGCACTTAGTTAGGAGTCTCACGTGAACTGTAGACATACAGAGGGATTTCTCTCCCTGAGTAGAATAGCTGACTACCAGCTACAGAAGCAAATCTCTAATATCAGTAGCTGAGACATAAATCAGCCAATGGATGACTTGAGAACATGGCTAAGAACAGTAGCAGCAGTTAAGTTTATGTGCGTATATGAATACATATTTATAGATGTGTAAGTGCACATGTGCTTGTGAGTACGTGTTGTAGAACATGGTCCTCCAAGCAAAGCAAATGTCATCTTCATCAGATCAGCCTTTTAAGAACCCATCACAATTGGGCCTGTGAACTGTTGACATTCCCCCATAGGAGGGGGAGGGTCGGGTCACTGGACTCTCATCTAATAGTCCAGCCACCCTTCCCAGCCATTTGTTTGAGTTTTTGCCTAATGGCACATGGCTTCTGGGTCTGGGAAAGTGATAGAGTATATAGTCCAGGAAAGGTTAACAGAAAGGGACTTTATCTATGCAACTAAGGGTAGCCATCATCCATTTTAGGTGCAGACTTTACAGGGTGGCTGCTTTGAGCCCTCTATACTCCTGCTCTGTAAGGGAGTCCGATGAACTCATTGGTTTCCCAGGGTAAACTTTGGTTTGTCCTTGACCTTATAATGAGTAGGCAGATGTTTACATCTCCCCTGGAAGAAAAATGTCTCTACAGTTCACAAGCACCTGTACATTTGAGTATGCAGAGTCCAGAGGAGGACAACATAATCCACTTGTTTTGTTGCTACAAGCCACAGCAGAAATATGAAGTAGAAATTCAGCTGATTATTACAAAGCTATCAGGAAGAATCAAAGAATTCTTCCAGAGGAATCCAAATCTCAGGGAGTATTTGGTGTTATTCGGCTTTTAATATATCAGCTGTTTCCTGCTATGAACTTCTTGTGTGCTCTCATACCTTCCCCAAGAACTTCTAACAGTGTATTTTATCTGATATACTTCTCTAGCATCCAAAGCCAAAAGGCAGACAGGAAAAAACATTTCAGACCAACCACTGAGTCTCCTGAATTAAGACAAACACCCTTACAGAGACACCAGAGACACTGCCTGTCTCCTAGGCCTAGGAGACAGGCTAACATAGGTGCATAGCTTTGTTTCTTGTGCAAATGAAGCTCAGATCCTCCTTTCTCTCACAGCCCAAATGGTATTCCAGAGCAATTGATGCAGAACAAAAGGTTTTTTTGCACATCAGGTGTAGTGCAGCTATGAGGCAGGTTTCCTAGCTCCAAGCAGAGTTGCCCCGCCCTGCCAGTATATGGAGACATAGAAGTAGAGAGGCAGTTACATTTTAGTGACTTACAGACTCTTTTACCTAATGACCTGTAAGATTGTAGTTTGAGCACATTTACGATAAACTCGTAACGTTTCACCTAACCACTTATAAGAATGTATTTTGAGCACATAAATTCACTTTCTGACTTATTCCAGGCCTTATAAGACCCCATCTCTTTTATTCACTCCTTTTGGGTTGCAAATGAAGCTGACTTGGAAGCCTTGCATGGTATTGTAAGTTAGTTAAGGCTTGCAAGGTAGTAGACGGGTCATGGGAAAAGGAACGGGAAGGAATGAGGATGGAGAAGAGCGAAGATGAAGATGAGGATGGAGACGAAAAGAACTTAGAGTTATGAGGACAGGAAAAAAAGGGACCAGAGAGGAGATAAGTATGAGTACAGAACTGAAGTGGTGTAGATGGAATCTTGTCTCAGAGGAATAAAGTAAATGGACTGTAGAGCTCCGTGTACTTAGAGTCATTCCCTCAGATTATCCCTGCCATTTGTATGTCTTTCCCAGGACTTTGGGAGAAATCTCAGGGCAGGCCGTCAAGGAAATTTCAATATTTTGTTGTTGTTTTTGAGACAGTGGCTCTCATTGATCTGGAGTTGTCCATTTGGCTAGGTTGGTGGCCAGTGAGTCCCAGGGACTTAGATGTCTCGATCTCCCTAGTGCTGGGATTTAAGTACCAAGCACCTAGCTTTTAAGGACAAAAGAAAGCAGGTGTGAGTCACTTTACAACTGGGTCTCACATTGTGGCTTGGACTATCATCCCCAATCTATTGTCCCCTCTCCTCTGCCCCTTCCCAGATCACTGTAACTTGGAACCAAGATTTCTCTGCTATGATAGTAACGGCTTCCTTCTACACACCATCTCCAGACTTGTGTGGCCATCAGGAAAAAGAGTGCTTGCACCAGTGTTTGCTGGGGAGATACTAAAGCTGTTGAGAACTGAGGCATTTCCTGGAGGAAGGCCAGGGGTGTGTGAAATGGAACAAAATCTGCAGGCAGCTTCTTTGGGAAACCCTGAATGGTGGGCTCAAAGCACAGCTGGCTAGCGGGCAAGGAAGGGGCTGGACAACTTGTCATCAGAGGCCAGGCCAGAGAGATGACCCAGAGCAGTTCATACACAAACCATTATCCAGGAGGCAGTCCTGGAAGGAGTGTACCACCTGACCTGGCATCAGTCTATGTCTCCCATGCAGGAAACTGCCCCTTCTGACCTGAGATTCTGTGGGTCCTTTTCAGGCTCTGCTGTTGGGACTGAGCCACTGACTCCAATTACAAAGTTAAATGCTGACTGTTCCCATTTTAAAGTGTTTGTCTTTTTTCTTTTAAGATTTATTTATTTTTATATTATGTATATTAGTGTTTTCCTGCATGTATGTTTGTACACCATGTGCATGCCAGGTGCCTATGGAGGCCAGAAGAAGACAATGGATCCCTTGGAACTACAATTACAGATGGTTGTGAGCCACCACATGGGTGCTGGGAATCAAACCCAGATGCTCTGTCAAAGCAGCAAGTGTCTTTAACCTCTGAGCTATCTCTCCAGCCCTGGCTTTTCCATTTAAAAACTATACACAACAGGAACCTTGAGGGAGGAAGTGGGGGGGGGGAGATCAGTCCTGTGTCACAGATGGAGACATCAAGGCACACTGAGGTTCTGGGGCATCCAGGGAGCAGTACTGAGCAGGAACTAGAATCCTAACTGAGCTACCTATCTCTCAGGGGCTGTGCTTAGAAGGAATATGCTTATTGAACTGCTGGACTATTTCAAAATTATTCTCTTAAGGTCTTGTTTACATATGCATGTATGTGAGTACTGCTCCCACACCTTTCTGTGTGTATCAAATTACTGTGGACGTATCTTCTATTATTCTAGGATGAGGAGGGAACTGAAGTCACGTGCCACCACACCACTGCTCAGCATCAGGCTGTTGGCTCTGGTGTCACACAGGACCATGAGGGCTTTTCCAATGACTGACGTCCCGTCTCCCTCCTGGAATGCCTTGAGCTTCTATGTAGTCCCCCTGAAAGCCGGCAAGAGCCACCTCTCCTCACACTCACTCCAAACCCTCTGTCAGTTCCTTTCCTTTCACATGCCCCTTTGTTCTTCAGCACCGGATGTAATCCTTTCTTTAAAACGTATTTATTTATTATTGTGTGTGGTTGTGTGTAGGTGTGTGCACACAGCTATGCGCTCACTCTGGCATGCCACTGCGTCTCCTCTAATGCTTTCTTTCAGCCTTATTCCCTTGAAACAGGATTTGTCACTGAACACAAAATTTGCCCTAAAAGCTCGACCAGCTGGGCAGTGAGTCTGTCTCTACCCGACAAGTGCAGCCATGCCTGGCTTTCACACAGGTGCTGGGAATATAAACCCAGGCCCCCATGCTCGCACAGCAAGCATTCAGACCCGCTGAGCATCTCTCCAGCACCCATCTCACACCACAAATCTTTTTTTTTGAGACAGGGTCTTATGTATCTAGGCTGGCCTGGAACTCACCATATGGCTGAGGCTGTCCCTGAGCTCCTGCTTTCAGCTCCCAGGTATTGGGACGACAGGTATAGGCCACCACGCCAGGTTAGGACTGGTGCATGATTCCCATGACACTCACATTCAAACCCAGGTTCACAACTCCATCAGCATGTGAGATAAAGAAGAGGCATCTCCCTAGCCTAGGGAGGGATGTAGTAACACGACATTGTCCTAGACAAAGTTCATGATAGAGAACAGCACAGTTGGTGGGTAGGGGTGGGGGAAAAAATAAAATACGGCATTGCATTTTAAGTGAGTTCATGATTTATGTCAGGCTACATCTCTAGCTATCCCAGGGAGCATGCAGCAGGTTGGACTTTGGAGAGGTGCAGCAGAGCTAGGTAACTTGACAGTTCTGGATCACTAGTTGCATGTTGGGACACACACACACACACACACACACACACACACACACACACACACACAAGCAGCACAAAATACTGGATCAAGTGGCAGCCTGGGCTGTGTCCCCAGGTTTACCTTGACAGAATGGGTGCTAGCACGTTGTTTGTGAGGACTGGTGGTGGAAACCCACCTGAAGCAGGAAGGGAAAGTGCAGGCACACGGGGCAGGAGGCTGGAGGGGGTGCAGAGTAGGGCTGTGCAGCCTGGAGATGTAGGCCCCAGACTCCTGAAGCCACAGCTGGGTTGGGTCCCTACAGACGTGAACGACGCTGACGACGATGGTCATTAGTTGAGTACCTGAGCCTCTTTGTGTCTCAGGCTCATCCTCTGAAAATTCAGACAATGCTTACCCAGGACTGCATTTTCAGAAGGAGACAGATTGCTAGGCAGAGTTTACAGAGCCCAACAGGTGGGGCCAGTTGAATTTGCAGTGTTAACGGGGTCCAGGGGCTGCCCTGGTCAGCAATATTGTCATGGGTTTTGCATTCTTTTTTCTTTCTTTCCTTTTTTGTGGTGCTGAGGGTCAAACCTAGAACCTTATATTTTCTTTCCCTTCCCCCTTTCTTCCTTTATTTCTTCCTCTCCTCCCTTTCCTCCTCCCTAGTCTGTAGAAATGAGCTGAGAGGAGCATAATTCTCAGGCATAATTACCCAGCCTACTCCTGAAGGCTCGGGATGGTGATCTGTAACAGGTAGAGAAAGGTGGAGTCTGTCTGCCTCAGGACCACTGAGAAAGTAGCTGAGTCCCAACAGATTCCCAAAAACACCAGTCAAGCATCAGAGGTGGCCAGCTCTGTCTCTTCGCCTTATAGGTCAGTGTCTACAAAGCATTTCCCATTGACAGCCAATGAGAAAAGCAAATCCTTTCAAACAGTGGACCAGAGCTTTCTCAAGATACAGGGAGACTGAGTGGAGTGGGGAGTGTTCCCGGGACTGACCGGTTAATGTTCCGATGTGGCCATCCAGGTGCATTACGACTTACATTCTATACATGGACATGTGCTGAGGTTAAGAATGAAAGCAAAACAAACTTGATCCTCAAAGACTGTGAGTGGAAGAAAGCAGCCAGCTCTGTGCAGAAGGGTGTGCCCCTGGTGAATAAGTGGAATTCAAAACCAGTCTTCCCCAGGCAAGAGAATGAGAGGACCAGGCAGGCTGGGGTAAGGACAGCCTCATCCCTCCCCCACGATGGCATTGAAAATACCTTTCTTTGTTGAGAGAACACACCTGAGCCGAGCTCGCTCCACCTCTCCCCCTGGAATCCAAGGAGAGGCTGGGCAGGTCAATCCTTCCAGGTGCCTAGTGTAATGAGAGGCCTCGTGCTAATTTCCAGACGCCCGTACGAAATTAAGGCTTTGTCCAGGCTCTTTCACTGAGAAGAAAGAGATGAAATGAACGCTACCCTCAGAGGGGCCAGGCAAGCCCACATGAATATGTTTTGATTCCTGAGACACAAAACCATTTATTTGAGGGTTCATTTCGGTATTTAGAGCCATGCACATAGAACACGTTTCCAGCGACATGAATAGCTACCAATTGTTGCGGCAGATTAATCTCTTACAAGCATGTCAGCAGCAAGGTGAGGGGAAACAGGAGACTTTGCCCCCACGTGAACCTTCTGAGGACCATCAGTTCCCACATTCATCGACTGCCACTTTCTCCTTCATGCGGTGGCGCCAGCTGCCCCCTGCCACCTCTGCCCAGCCGAGGTGGTTTCTCTGATCAGCCACCTGGGTGGGGCATGCTGCCATTTTCAGTTTGGAAGGAGAAGCCTATCAATCTGCTGCCTGGGAAGAGAGACATCACCGAATTGTCATTTGCCCTCCGAACGCAGGAAACATCAATTGCATCGCAGTTCATCAGAGTTGGCACCACCTGCCACTTCCTTTCTCAGCGGTAATTAACATGCTGTAGCTCACCGTTGATTGATTCCAAGCAGCCTGACGCTGCCAACAAGGAGGTCTAGATGAAATGCTACAACCTGATAGGATTTTTCACAGTTTTAGCAACACGAACTTATTTTTATTGCCAGACTACAATAGTCTGGGAGAGAAGCTTTTTTTTTTTTTTTTTTTTTTTTTTTTTTTTTTTTTTTTAAGCTCTTTATGCTTTTCTTGGGGGATGGCAGTGAGTTCCCGACCTGTGTATCTCTTTGGCTTTGGAGGTGGAGAAGAGGACAAAGTTCTTTTCTGTAGCCTAGCACCCAACACTCTACCAGCACTCAGAGAATGTTGAATAAGTAGATCAATAGATGGGCGGTTGAAGAGACCACACTTAAGAACAATTCTTGATCCAGCGTGGGTAAAATTCTGAGCTTGTGATTATCAAAACCTGTCTGGCTTGATTTCAATGCCATGGGAGACTGACGGTGAAATATGACCCAAGGCTGGAGCTCAGTTTCTTCTTGACTATCTACCCTGGGGCTCTTCTGTAGAGCAGCACAGAATCCTTTCATAATCCTTCTCCATTACACAAAGGAATTGTCTTCAAGATGTGCTTTGTGCATTTTGAGGGTCTAGAACATTCTCTGTTGTAAGGAATCAAACCCTTTTAGGTAGCCCAGCAGCCACAGTATAATAACCCAGCAGTAAGACCAAGAATCACCCTCTTTCCTGGTCATTTTAAGAGAATCGCTATTGCTCTAACTAGTAAAGTTAAGCACCAATTCTTCCTCACAGTGACACCCTAGGTACCACCAACTCACATCCTCTGATAGATACACGCAGACATCAGACAGTGTGCTTTCATCTAACTGGGAAAATGAAAACTGGGGTTACACATCTCTTTCTCAAAATGAGCTCATTCTTGTGTATCCAATATTCTCAATGCCTGGAGGGGGGGCGGAAAAATATTTTTTGAGACAAGGTCTGTCTATGTAATCTTGGCTGGTATGGAACTCATTATGTAAATCAGGCTCTCTTTGAACTCAAAGAGATCCACCAGCCTCTGCTTCCTGAGTGCTGGGATAAAAGGTATGTACCACCATGCCTGGCTGAAAATATTATTTTGGTGACCTCTATACATCTTTATTACTATGCAAATCACTGCCTCAAACATCTTGGCATTATGCTGTTTATATGGTAATATCTTTGTTTTGAAAGGTCCTCTTTAAATGATAACCTAGGAGAATCTGAATGATGAGAAATCACATGACCCATGCCCACTACATATGTAAATACACAAAAATAAATAGCCAGAAGATGCAGCATTTGTAGGTTAGTAGGTAGATAGGAAAATGCCTCCACTGTTTCCTAGTATTAGAACTGAACACACTAGAGGACTTGATTCTAAAAAATAAAAACAAAAACAAAAAGGAAAGAGAAGGGAGTAAAGACAACTGCTGGACTTCAGTGTGCCGTAGAGGGTTGTGCTTAACTACTCCCCAAAACACTGGCCGACAGGGGCCATCTACATGCATCTCGATCTGACTTATCCCCAGCCAGCTTGGACCATACAGACAACCTCTCAGATGGAAGTAATTAATGAGTCAACTTAGATTGAGAAAAATCCAGTCCCCAGTTACAACCAACAGCTACCAAGCACCTTTGTCTAATGAAACATTTAAACACTCATAGATATGAGTGGCCAGATACACACTGAAGAGTCCTGTAGTCTCTCTCATGACTAGTGGTTAAAGCTTTTAAGAATTCCATGAAAGGAAGCAATCCAATATTTTATGACAAACACATCACCACTCTAAGTCTTCTTCCATCCTCGTATGCACTGTCCAAATACTCAAGGAAGGCCGACTGTTGGCATGGCCACTCCATCCACAGAAAATGTCACACACACACACACACACACACACACACACACACACACACACACACACGATTCAATTTGGAGTTAGATAAATGACAACGCTGCCTTCAGTTCTCCCTGGAAGTCAGAAGTGGTTTTGTCCTTGTCCCAAAGAGGTCGTGCACTTAAGATGACCACAGGTGACCATGGAGAAGCCGCCTCCCCTGGTACCACAGTGTGTTTTTTAGTAGCAGTATCAGCTCACCAGTGTTTTATCAACAAATGAAAGCTTCCCTTTCTGCCGTCACCAAAGCTTCCTCAAAAAGTACTTTAAAACCCTTCATTTCCTAAAAGCACTTATTATGGTCCAGGGCTAGAAGCCGAGTATTGTGGGAACAACAGGCTTCTTAAGGTAGCGGATTTGGTGAAAACCAAGAACCCTGCTGGCATGAACTTAAAGTTTTATTTCCTTTTTTCTTTTTCAAAAAAAAATTAAATTAAGGCTCAAATGTTTTGTTCAACTCTCATTGCTTATGTATATTATATTAAGGCTTATAAATATACCTGGTAAATTAAATTCACCCTGGATTGAATTAACACCTGCTATATGAGTTATTGGCTTTATTTAATCAGTAATCTCAGGGTTTCTCTGCTTTCTCTGGAAACACAATTTAAATATTAAGCTAATCTTTAAACTGCCGCTGCTGCGTCCTGACATTTGGAAACTGGTCAGCCGTGCAAAAAAGACAAATATGGACGTATTAATGAAAAGGCATTTCTTAAAAGTCTTAAAACATGTAACTCAATGAATTATAAAGAAAAATGACAAAGGCGGCAGGGAGGTCAAGCCTGTGTGACTTTCCAGGGAGCAAACAATGCTGGGCGTCTGCCAAGATCACCTCCACTCTCAGGACGACGGGCTCCTGTGCACTGCCAGGCTCAAGGGACTTGGTCATTTTTTCATTACAGACTTAGGAAAAAAATCTTGGGAAGCCATAACAGATATAAGACCTATCAGAGATGTTTGTTTTTTGAGACAGGGTCTCCTTGTATAACGCAGGCTGGCCTGGAACTCACAGCAATTCTCCTGCCTCAGCTTTCCTCAGCAGGGATTATAGACATGAACTACAATATGGAGCTCATATGAGAGGCATTTAATTTTTTCCCTTCTTTCTTTCCTTTCTTCTGTTCTTTCTTTTTTTAAGCAGTAAGGCCTAAATTCAGGGCCTGGGTGAGAAAGTGTGGTGTTCTTGGCTCTCTGGCTCCAATGGGGGAAGGGCACCTCAAGTCCTGCTGAGCTGACAGCCTCTGGAGAGAACGAAGTTTTCAAAGTGTTGGTCTTGGGTCCTTTCTTTGACCCTCTGTTCCTCCAGGGAGTCCACAAGCTTGTTTCTTTGCTCGATCACCTGCATCATCTCCTCGAATATTTCTTGCTCCTCCTTTAGATCACTCTCATCTTTCTGGCCCTCTAAAGAAAAGAAGAAGAAAGAAAAATCAGTGCTCGGGTAAGACTGGGGCCAGGGGAATTCTTAGCGTGGGAGTTCATAGTTGTTCTGGGCTCGTTATGTCCTATGATTACAAGGAAGTGAACTTAACACCAGGAACTGCCCTTAAAGCCACAGAGGAGAGAGGGAATGCTTTGTGCAGGAGTCAGCTTGGATTTCACATGTGTGCATTTGTGTGTGTGCCTGTGTGTGCACAGGTGCATGTGTGTGTGTGTTTGTGCATATGTGTGTTCACATATGTGTGCACATGTGTATGTGTGTGTTTTTGCATGTGTGTGTATATGAGTGTGTAGTGGGGAAGGGCACTTGAGAGAGAAGTTAATGCAGCCACACCCTGTCAAGCCTCAACCCTCCTTCCCCTCCTGATTCTCCTGACTCTATGTCCAAAGTCCTGGGATTATAGGCATGCACCACCATGGCATGTGTGTGGAGGTCTAAGGACAACTTTCAGGAGCTGGCTCTTGGGTTCCACCTTGTTCTAGGCAAGGTCCCTCTTGTTCTTTGCTGCTGGGATTACAGGCATGCACCACTATGGCTGCCTTGTATACCTTTCTTAACAATGTCATATAATGCAGCCCTATAGGGTTTCATAGACACAGAAATGGCTCAGCAGATAAAGGTACTTACTATCAAGTCCAATGACCTTAACTCAATTCCTAGGATGCACATAGTGGAAGGAGAGGACCAGCCCCCACAAACTGTCCTCTGACCTCCACATATGTGTTTTGGCATGTGTGTCCTCCCCCTACCCCACAGAGATAAATAAAAGTGTAGTTTTGTTTAAAAAAAGAAATACATAGTCTGAGCCAGGTATGGTGGGGCTTGCCTGTCATCCCAGTACTTGGGAGGCTGAGGAAGGCTGCAATTTAAGGCTAGCCTCAGCTACAGAGGGAGACCTTGAATTTGACACAGAGAGAGGGGGGGAGAGGGGAAGGGAGGAGGAGGAGGAGGAGGAGGAGGAGGAGGAGGAAGAGGAGGAGGAGGAGGAGACGAAGAAGAAGAAGACGAAGACGAAGACGAAGAAGAAGAAGAAGAAGAAGAAGAAGAAGAAGAAGAAGAAGAAGAAGAAGAAGAAGAAGAAGAAGAAGAAGAAGAAGAAGAAAGCTTGCAAATTGCTTCCATGGGTGGGAGATGAGTTTGTGATCTCCTACTAAATTGGAGCCCAGCTCTCACCTTGAGCTCACTATTTCTGTTCACTGTGACTTGGGCAGGGAATATTCTTATTACCATTTCTAGTGCCCAGCAGAGCCAGGCCTGGCTTCTCTGTGGCCCCCAATAACTTTTACAGTCCTCATGTATTGTGATGACTGATCTGGCTATTGGTCTCCCCATTGAGATCACAAACTCCCAGTGGGGAGGGGCTGGTCTTTGCCATGTGCTAAACCTGTTCTACCTCTTCAATAAATATTTGCTAAGTGAATGGATAACTAAGCAAATACATGGATACCATGGTGCTTGCCGGGCATGGTGGTGTACATGCCTGGAACCCTAGCACGTGAGAGGGTGAGCGGCATAGTTTTAATAGGAAAATCTCCCCTACAGGCTCATGAGTTTCAACACTTGGTTCCTACCTGGTGGCAGGAAGCAGAGATAGGCCAGGAAGCAGAACAAGACTATAAACCTCACCCTTCCCCTGACAGTGACCCAGTTCCTCCTGTGAGGCCCCACCTCCCGAAAGATCAGAAAACCTTCCAAAGCAATGCCACCACAGACCTGCCAGACACCATGCCTCCCAGCCATGGTGGCTGTGCCCCCTCAAACTGTGAGACAAAACAAACCTCTTCAGGGATTTGGTCACAGCCATGAGAAAAGTAGTGACTATACAGAGGCAGGAAGACTAGATGTTCAAGGCCAGCTTGGGCTACATAACAAGACTCCACCTTAATAAAAATACATTTAAAAATTAAATAAATTGCTTTATTTCTATCAACACATGGGATGAA
This sequence comes from Peromyscus californicus insignis, assembly GCF_007827085.1. Classification (NCBI taxonomy): domain Eukaryota; kingdom Metazoa; phylum Chordata; class Mammalia; order Rodentia; family Cricetidae; genus Peromyscus; species Peromyscus californicus. The sequence goes on from NW_026294562.1 coordinate 91,223,248, forward strand.
GTAAATGTGGCCCTCACAACTGAGTGATACCAACTGGAGGCCCTCTGGGCTTCTGGGGAGGTCGAGGAACAGGCTGGCTTTGTGCTGTTTCTCTCTCAGGCTGGTGGGATGGGCTCTCCGCTCATATCTGTAGCATGCCTTGCTCAAATGTCCTGGGTGGTTTGGGTCTTCAGCAGGGGTCCCAGATGTGTACCATACTCACCATCCTTGAGCATTTTCTCCCGTAGTTTCTGCTCCAGTCTGCTCTGGTGATCTTCTAGCTCTAACTCTTGGGCCCTGAGTACAGGAAAATGTTATAGCCATTACTAGGGGAATATGTGGAAACATGAATGGAGACACCTATAGACGGTGGCCGGCACAGTCTTTTTCCCCATTAAAAATGGCATCTCCTAATATCTCTAAATAGGAGGCATTGCTACTGCTGGGACCACTAGAGATGCCTAGAAAGAGACTGAGATTACTGGATTTGAGAGATGAGGAGACAGCGGAGGGGATGATGATGAAGGCCACCAAGTTGTTCCTTAGGGTTTGCCTCTGTAGGGACCAGCAGAGCAGGGAGTGGAGCTGAGTCCTGGGGACTTGGCTTTGCAGAGCCTGGTGGTGTCCCAGGCATTCCTCACTGTGTGGCTCCCCAGATGCTTGCATTTTGGGGGGGACTTCCAAATGCCACTCTGGAGTTCATCAGAGAAATGAGGACCCAGACAGATGTGGTGATGTCAAGAGGAGATACGATCCTTAAGAAAGACTGCAGAGAAAGTAAAGGGGAGAGGGGAGAAGCACTGAATGGCCCCCAAGGATTGAAGGACACAGCAGGACGTGCACCCCCACAGAAACCGCAGGACAGGGGCTTAGGGCCACTGCTCCTGGGCCACAAAGAGTCCAAGGGTTGGGAATGGGCCCCTCTGTTCCTCCTGTTGGGACTTTCTCTTCTAGACCCGACCTGTAGTTGTTTGTGTACTTGTGACAGTGTGGGACCATTAGTTTTCGTATTTATTTTGCTTCTTTGTTTTGGAGATGGGGTTTCATGTAGAGCAGGCTGGCCTCAGACGTGCTGTGTCCCCTTGAACTCCTGCGCTTCTTGCCACCCCTCTACCCCTACACACAACGCTGGTATTACAGATGTGTGCCCCTACACCAGTAGTGCTGGGATCGAACCCAGGGCTTCCTGCATGCTGGGCAAGCACTCTACCAGCCAAGCTACATCCCCAGCCCTGCTTCTACTTTTACTTCTGAAGTTATTTGAGCTCAAGTCCTGCCTTATTACTGACAACTGGACCCTCTGCAGGGCTAGGAGGTGGGGGCAGCTCAGATCTCAGAGAGAATGGCTGGGAGAAGCTCAGTGACAAGGAGGCTGCTCTAGGATCACCTTCAATGTCATGTGGAAGCCCTGTTGTTCCTGGGGGACTCCCATCCAATGGCTGAACAGCATAGAGGTGTGAGAACTGGCAAGTCCTTCCCAACATGGAGACCTCTGATGGGCCATCTCCACTTGGATGTTTCTCTGCCTTGGCTGAGACTCAGAGCTATTCACATCCGGAACTCCTCTTGCCCAGGTCTCCTTCCTTCCTTCCTTCCTTCCTTCCTTCCTTCCTTCCTTCCTTCCTTCCTCTGTTTTTACAAGGAATCAGAACCACAGTAGGGCCCACGACTCTCCCCCGCCCTGTCTCCTTTCTCTTTATCCTTCACAGATGTCTTCCTCAAGGAATCTTACGCACCACTCATTCTGTCTTAACTTTGCTTTCCAAAGGGTCTGATCTGACACACAAATCTAAGACACGTCCCCTTGTTCATACAGGTCTTCCTCCAACCAAAACCTGCCCTCCAACATGCCTCTGCCCAGTGCACACACCCCGGTTGTCCTATTTGACCTCTATGGAAGAGAAAGTCCTTGGCCAGTGCTCTCTCTAGTGAAGCTGCTGGCTCTGGCCCGCAGCCACAGCTGGCCTCCCTCCTCCCCAAGACAGACTCTTGCATCCTTCACGAAACTCTTGACGGGCTTTCTTATTGACATGTGTTCACTTCTCTGCCCCGTGCCCACCCCACCCCCAATCTCCAAAGTGCTGGGATTCTAGGCTTGCACCACCATGCCTGGCTATGGCCTATGTCTACAGAAACCAACTGAGTTCCTGGTACAAAGAAGATGTTCTTGATACATTTCTGTTGGAAGGACTTTATAATTTAGAGCTAACTCCACTGCAGACCGGATGGCTGCATATAAGGCAGATATGACGCACATTACTTAATTCCTCTGAGGCTCATTATACTCATCAACTAAAAAAAAAAAGTCCAAAAGCAATGATTGCAAGAGAGGAGCCCCCTTTCCCCTATGCCTGGCATTCCCTTCCGTGTGGATGGAGAGCAGTGAGTGTAACTCCTGGTCGCCTTCTCCAACCCCTCCCATCCCCACTCTCAGGTAGATTTTGGAAAAATAGATGAGGCACACTCATCTCACTGTCCTTCTCTTCCAGGCTCATCTATCTTCAGCAAGTATGTGTTCTCAAGTACCCTAGGCCTTGCTATGGACCTTGGTAAGATGTCACAGTGCTGCTGGCTTCTTGTCGGTGGAAGGAGGGGCTGCCCTGTGTATCATAGGAAGAAAGCTTAGCATCCTTGGTCTGTAGTCCCTAGCCTTTGGTCACAACCCCATGTGTGACAACCAAACACATCTTCCTGGCCTTTGCTAAATAACCTCTGGGTACATCACCCCCTCTCCACCCTTGAGACACAAGGTCTAGGATGAAGCCTTTCCCCTAAGGATCAAGTAGGTTCACTTTCTTTTTTCATGAGGTAGAAATATCAAATTCTGAGATTTGGCTAGTGTAGTGGGTTGAGTAAGAAAGATGTGTCCACATCCTAAGCTCCGGAAATAGTGAATGTGATGATACTTTAGAAGGGGTCTTTGCAGACATGGTTAGGGACCTTAAGATGGCTACATTCTAGATTATATCAGTGAACCCTCAGCCCAGCGAGAAGACTTTCAAAGAGTCAGACAAGGAGGAGACACAGACACACAGAGAAGGCCGTATGACACAGCCACCACCACCAAATGCCCGGAGCCACAGGAAGTAGAAGAGGCAAGGAAGGAGTCCCCGTGAAGAGTGTCTGGGAGAATGAGGCTCCCTCGACACCTTCATGTGGACTTCTGGCTTCCAGACTGAGGGAAATGTTCCTTTTGTTATGAGTCATCTACTTGTTACTAATTTGTCGGGAGCTCTAAACTAGTTAGTAAGCCGGCCTGGGTTCTCATCCTCAGCCATTAGTCACTATCAATAATAAAGGTAATATTTGGATGGTTTACCTATTTCTCACCTGGTTTAGAACCTGGGCAGGGAAGAGTGGACCCCCTCTAAAGCTCTCCAGATGACCACTCAGGGTTGGAGTGAAAATTAAACCAACAGCATACGGAAAACCTTCAGCATAACTCTAGAGCTTAGTGGTTTACTCTCAATGCTATTTTCTCTCTCTCCAGAGTGCTGGCGGGTACAGCGTCCTTTGTTTCAGAATCGTGTGATGAACCAGAAGTCTTCATTTCAGCTGTCTGACCAGGTCATCAGCCCTTTCTCCAAGAAGACACACGGGCAGATCCCAGACAGCCAGTATCCAACCCTTCTTTCGTTAAAGCCACCAGGAAGTGGCCAGGCAGATTTCCCATGATTCACACACAGGCCAAGCATGGCCTCCCCACGGATGGTGTGAGACTGGGGCCAGGAATGGGCCGGCTGCCTTCCAGCTCCTGACCTGCTACTGAAATCTATTTTAACCACTGAACTCCGAAGAAAGAGCGGACCACTGAAGAGTCTTTCCACTAATGCCAGCATGATATGCAAGACACAAAGTCCCAATTTGCCTCAATCACTGTTCCGTATGCACAAAGAAGGAAAGCTCTGGGACTCCTGCCAAGGCCGGTGAGCCACCCGCTCCTGCCGCCAGGCTGTTAGCACTCAGTTATCTGTGTTGCCTTACTTACATGATCAGTAGCTCCGACTCATATCGCATTAATTTATTCTTCTCCAGAACCAGCTTAAACCATTCCTGCAAAAGCTGGGCTTCGTCCTGTGTCCCTGAATCTGCTTAAGAAATCAGTGGCAAATGGGTTAGATTGGCATTTCTCGCCCCATGATCAAACTGCTTCCGAGCCACTTTAGCGGGCCATGTTTGCGGCAAGCAGGGCTCGGCAGGAAGCAGCTCCTGGCACCCTGTGGATACCTCAAGGTCATGGGCATCACAAATGAAACCCACCTGTGCCTGCTCTGGGGGAGTCCTCCTGTGCATGGAGGACATGACTACTTCAATTCCAAGGTCACATGCCTGTGATGACTAATGTCCTACTACAAAGGACTCATCTCCTGCCTACTTGTGTGTCCATAAAACTGTTGTACGTTTCTGCATCCGAGAAGCCCTAGCTGCCTGCCAGTGACCTTTTCTCATCCCATCACCCCTCTGTAAATCAAACTCTCAGACAGAGTGCCCAGGTGGTGTGTGGTCCCTTCCCAGGGCAGGGATGCTCATAACACATTTGATCACAGGCAGGTGATTGAGATTTTGATTTTTTTTCCTGAAGAAAAGCCAAACGATGAAAAAAAAAATACAATTGGAATTGAGTCTCATGGGAGATAAATTTGTATTCCTATATTACTACAGCATAGGTACTCCCCTCTATTAAACAGAGGCATATTCGTGCACCATGTGCATGCCTGGTGCCCATGGAGGTCGGAAAAAGACAGCAGTTTCCCCAGCAACTGGTGTTACAGACAGTTGTGAGTTGCCATGCATGCTGGGGATCAAACCTGGGTCCTCTGGAAGAGTAGCCAGTGCTCTTAACCTTTGAGCCCTCTCTCCAACCCCTAATTCAAGATTGCAAAAGGCATTTTGTTCATTTGGTTTCTACCAAGTCAGGGATAAAGTGATATGTTGTAATCTATCTCAAGAAATTTGGAGAGTTCAGTGTACCTATTGAACTGTAGTGTCTAATAATCTTTGTGATCAGATTGACTCAAATCACAACAAAGTAACAAAGTAACCATCTGGAAATGCAGAGGAGACAGGGGTGGGGAGGTGGGGGGGGGGGAGCGACGGGACTCTGGCACCTTTGCCCCGTGATCTGGGGTTACAGACATCGGTACCAGCCCTGCCACTGGCCTTCATATTCACTCACAAGGAACTCTGGCTTTCCACCGTGGTGGTGGTGCAACGGTGCCCCATGTTTCGTTTAGGTGGTGAGTTCAAGACTTTGCATGTATCTCATTCAATACCATCTTGTTAAGCTGAGTGTGGAGGGGCACACCTGATATCCCAGCACTTGGGAGGCCGAGGCAGGAAGATTGCCATGAATTCAAAGCCAACCTGGACTACATAGTAAGTTCCAGGCCAGTCTAAACTATGTAGCAAGACCCTGTCTCAAAAAAACTAACAACTAACCAATTAACTATAAATGAATTAAATACCAACTTGTTTGCTTTTTCTGTTATAGGGAAATCTCTTGACTATTTTACCCAACTGACACATTTCTTTTTCCTTTTTAAAAAATGTCTCTGTGTGGGTGAGTACATGTGAGTGCGGTGTCCTTGGGGTCCAAAAGAGGAGTTCAGATTTCCTGTATTTGGAGTTATAAGTAGTTGTGAACTGCCTGATGTGGGTGTTGAGAACTGAGCTCCTGTCTTCTGCAAGCCCAGTAGGTACTATTAACCCTTCTGTGGGGCACCCACCCTCCCACACACAGACACACACAACACACACACCACACACACATACAACACACACACAACACACAAACACACACAACACACACATACAACACACACAACACACACACACTACACACACACACAACACACACATACAACACACACACACAACACACAAACACACACAACACACACATACAACACACACAACACACACATACAACACACACCCACACAACACACATACAAACACACACAACACACACAAACACACACATACAACACACACCCACACAACACATACTCACACACACACATACAACACATACCCACATAACACACACATTACACAACACACACCCACACAACACACACAGACACACACATACAACACACACCCACACAACACATACTCACACACATACAACACACACCCACATGACACACACATTACACAACACACACATAACGCAACACACCATACACCACACACAATACACATACACACACAACACACAACACAGACACACATATACCCACACAATTTAAAAATAGTAAATTCTTAAAAAAAAAATCTAAATTCAAATCTCTTCCGTTTTATCATCTATCCAGAGTCAACTTCTTCTAGATGTTTGTTTAATGTTTCTATATTAAGAACCGTTTTCCACGATAGAGAAAACAGAAAAGCTGCTAGTTGGAAATGCTGTCTTTCCTTATCGTCTAACGACACCATCTGCTATCAGCTCTGGGCTTCCCCTGCCTTGTCCCCAGTCCAAAAGAAACAGCTTTAAGGCACTATTTTGCTGTCTGTAGAGAAGCTTTTGCTTTTGTTTTTCAAATTCAGTCGCTCTGCTACACGGATCTGCACAGTCTAGTTAGGTTTGATCTATCCTTGCTTCTATCTTATGTGTCCTTCTGAAAATCTTGCTCATGATGGACTTCCCTATGTGTCACAGTGACTTCCCCTGACACACATGGAACAAACACAAGGTGAACTGAGCCACTTAATTCTCCTTTATCAGTAGAGTAATTGGTGATTTGATTGGCTTTGGCTCAGTTTTTTAAAGCCTTCTGTTCTTTAGTAGACAAAGTCCCTTTGGGGGGAATCTGTAGATACAGCTTCACATAAAGGTTTACAGGTGTTATAGTTTGAATATAAAATGTCCCTCATAGGCTCACGTAGTTGAACATGTGATCTTTAGCTGTTTGAGAGGTTGCAGAACCTTTAGGAAGTCAAGCCTCACTCGAGGAAGTGGGTCACTGGGGGGCAGGCCTTGAGGCTTTATAGCCTGGCTCCACTTCCTGTTCACTCTCTGCTTCCTGAATGCAGATGCAATGTGAGCAGCCAGGCTTGCTCCTGCCTCCAAGCCTTTACTGCCCTACCATCACCCCTTTCCCAACATGCTTTCCCCACCATGAGGCACTCTGAAAATATGAACCCTAAGTTTATTGTGTCAAGATATTTTATCACAGCAACAGAGCAGTAACTAAGATACCAGGGAGCCTGCCCTCTCAAAGTATCAGATCCACGTGGGTCTTGCTTCCTTAGTTACAACAGTGCACCGAAGTATTTGTCTACAATTTCCACTTACTGATTGGCCCCTATCACATTCTGCCCTCGTGGCTCCTGTGAAGTTTGGAAAGCATTGCCTCTCCCTGCAGGTATAGTAGAATGGACAGAGCGTGGGCTTCTGGGTCACTCAGGCCTGTGACATTCGAGTCAACTCATCTGTCTCTGCCTTGGTCTTCCCCGGGTTTAGAAATGAGGATGCTGCGGACAGTGCTACCTTAAGTTGGTTAGAGATGTTAAATGAAAGGCTACACGGGAAATGCTCAACACAGTGCTTTGTGCACAGTAACCCTTCTGTGCACTGTCCCCTTGCAATAGCCCTCAATCATTCTTCCCATGCCTAGTTTCGGAAGGGTTAGTTTCTAGTCATCTTTAAAACTCAGCTAGGTGGTAAAACAAAACAAAACAAACAACAACAACAAAAACCCTTTGTCTTCTAATAACTTGAAACCACCACCATACCTCACGAATACTCACCCCCCACTCATACAATGGAAATGCCAGCGGTGGAGTGGATAATCTACACAGATGTGAGTGTGTCGTGCCTACCCAGGCTCTTGGCTTCCTCTCCTCTCCCATTGTTCCAGTGCTGCTGTTACAGTCAAAGCCCTTCCTCCACAGGGCTGTGACTCCTCACCTAGGGCCAGGCTTCAGCTAGAGGGGTGTGTCCAGAAGGCAAGGTGTCTTCTGGCCACCATCAGGACAGTGTAGTTATCTAACCCTTCCTCCTAGCCTCTCTGCTTGGGTCTACTGCCAAGGCTCTTTGCTCCTGAACTCTTACGGCTCTTCTCAGACACAGTGGAAGGATTCCACTTGCCATGAGTGAAATCAACACTCAGTGTCTGGGCATGGTGGCACCCAAGCACTTGGGAGGTGGGAGCAAGATGATCAGGAGTTCAAGGCCAGTCCGGGGTACATGAGATTTTTGTCTCAAAAAACTAAGCGCGGGGCTGGAGAGATGGCTCAGAGGTTAAGAGCACTGACTGCTCTTCTAGAGGTCCTGAGTTCAATTCCCAGCAACCACATGGTGGCTCACAACCATCTGTAGTGAGATCTGGTGCCCTCTTCTGGCCTGCAGGGATACATGCAGGCAGAACATTGTATACACAATAAATAAATCTTTAAAAAAAAAAAAAACTAAGCACACACACACACACACACACACACACACACACACACACACACCTTAAAAAAAAAAAAAACCTGGCCAGCTGGTGAGATGGCACATGCCCCAAGCCTGACAACCTGAGTCTTTGATCCTAAGAATTCATATGGTAGGAGAGAACCGGCTTCTGCAAGTTGCCCTCTGTGTGCCATGACATGTGCACCCATGCACACACATGATATTTATACATCAATGTAATCCAAATTTTCAAAATCTACATTGAAATTATTTCCCTCCTCTTTTTCCTTCTCCTTCTCTCCCTCCTCCTTCTTTGTGAGACAGGCTCACCATGTAACCCAGGCTGGCCTTGAACTTCTCATCCTTTTGCCCCAGCCTCCTGAGAAGATTATAGGCATGAGCCACTAAGTTCGACTTCCCTCAAGATTCTTATATGGGCAAACATGTGAAATTCATGGACTGTACATGTCTGTGGAGAAGAGAGTTATAGATGAGTGTGAACGAATGGATGAGCCAATGAACGGCGCTAAGGAAAGATCGGCCCTCGCTGGGTTTCAGAAGGAGAGGGACTCAAAAGGAAAGAGAAGAATGCATCCCACTGACATTCTAAGATGTGACAGACCCATTTATCAAGTGCGTCACTAAAATGATCTCATTTATTCTGTGTGTGTGTGTGTGTGTCTGTGTGTGTGTGTGCATGTGTGACAGTCAGAGGGTGTGTGTGTATGTGTGTGTGTGTGTGTGTGTATGTGTGCATGTGTGATGGTCAGAGGTCAACACAAAGCGTCTTCTCACCTTTCCCACTTTCTTTTTAAGACAGGGTCTTTCACTGGGATGTGAGGCACACTGACACGGCTGAACTGACCGGTCAGCGAGCCCTGGGACCCTCTTGCCTCCACCTCCCCAGCACTGGGATGGGGCTGCCACACATACCAAGCTTTTTACCAAAGGTGTGGGGATTGAACTCTGGTCCTCAGGTTTGCGTGGCGAGCACTTTCCCGACTGAGCCATCCCCTTAACCCCCCGTTTTATCATTTACTCTTTCATCTCTCTCTACCATCCCTAGGAGGAAGGTTTATCAGTCCCATTTTACAGATGGGAAAATTTGACAGAGCAGGAACTGCAGAATGTTGGTGATGTAAGATTCATTCAAGAACACCTGACTCATTCCTGTGCTCTGTCCAGAATCCCTCACTGTCACATGAAGCAGGAAATTAGCATTCCCCTGGGTTCCTCAGCAACAGACAAGATGAAAACCACAGGGTAGCAGCCAAACTACTTCCTTTCTTCCTGGCTGGGCTGGCCATTAAGTCATTCTTAATGTATGTGCTGCTGCCCTCTGCTGGCAGCCTCCAGCATCTGCATGGTCTTCGCTGTCCAAACTGCTGGGCTCCATGGAAAGGAGGAAGCACAAGGTGGGCTTCTGGGCAGTCAGCTGAAGTGAGCAAGGCTACAAGGGAAGGACCTTGCTTGTCTACCTTCCCTGAGAATAAACCTTTCATCCTTTGAAGCTTTTCTTCTTTTGCCTTTGACTTCTTCTGTCTCCAGAGACGGAAAGAAAGCTCAGGACTCCACCAGACTACTTCATCTGCGTGGTAGTCTCTTGCCGGGGCATACTGTGATCCTAGCATTTAACATGATGCAATCCTAGCAATGTCTAGTGTCTCAACTAGACAAGTCCAAGCAACTGACAGAGCCAGGTCTGGCTATTTCATGGAGGATGGTGGGACTCAGGGGGTCCAGGTCACTGAGTATCCTGCTCCATTGGTGACTTAGGCACAGGGGACCACAGGGATTCTCTGCTGCCTTTGCCAAAGATACCCACCACATGCACAGACATCCTGTGTGTCTTGGTTTGTCATTTGGGGTTGATGGTTAGCTCTCTGCTTTACTTTGTTTCCTTTTCCTGAACAAATTGGGGGGGACCCCATGCTGGGGTGTGGTGGGGGAACTCATTTCTGACTGTTGGAAAAAAAAAATTAAAAGAAAGCCGGAATTGTTGTTGGGACAATGAAGAGCTCATTTTACTCAGACATCAGGGCTCTCGGGCTGCACCCTCCACCCTGCACCCCTGCACAGTCCTCTAATTCAATGGGCCTAATGAATAACTCCCAGGCACAAAAGACCCTTTCAGGCTGTCCCCAGTCATTATAGAGGGGCCTCGCCTAACTGCCTCAGCCCACTCCTTGTTTTCAGGCTTGCCTCTAAATTTGGTTATTCACAACCTTGATAGCTCAATATTATTGCCTAACTGTGATCATTGTCTAATTATCCTAATAATACCTATTAAATAATTCTCATTAAATCACTTGAATGGGAGCAGCAGAGGCCAGCTCAAATACAACTTAACCCAATAAGCATTGGTCATTCGCTGAGCAGCAGGCAATCTCTTCAAGGGACTCCATAGACTATCGAACCACAGGGAAATATGGCCATTGCGCCAATGCGCATGTCTTCCCTTTGATGGCCTGGCTTGCGGATCCACTTGGTTTCCTCTGAGACCGCTCTCTGTGACTTGACTCTTTTTTGTCCCTAGCCCCTCACTGATTTCCATCTGTCATCCTCACAAGAATATCAAAGGAGAAAAGGCCTAGGAACCTAACAGGGTAATTAGTTTACTGAGAATAGAAAGGGAATGAACAGAATCCATCTTTTGGCTGGCCTGACTCACCTTTGATAACACCGATAGCTGGCCACATTTCTTTAGGTATGGCTCAAAATGGCTTCCTTCTCCTTACCGTTGGAGACTGGGGGAGATGTTCAGAACAAGCTTTAAACATTTGGGGTCTATAATTGAAGTTTCTAGCAGGAAAGCTTGCAGAGGTAGGTATTTTCTTTAAATCATCTTGTGTAGATTGGAGTGTTTTGTAGAATATGGGTAGTGTTTGTTGACTGTCTCTGTGTAGGAGAGACTTGGGTAGATGGCACTTGAATTCTCAAAATGGCCTAGTACTGTGGGGTTAGCTCACTTTTCAGCTAAGGAATCTGAGTGATTTTCCTAGGACTATGCCCCTCCAAAATAGGTGATATGTTTTTGTTTGTTTGCAGCGCTGGGTCTCAAACCCATGACCTCATGAAGCGTACTAGGCAAGTGCTACAACCAGCTGAGCCATATCCCGTCACTGCTCACTCTGCATGCTGGGAAACAAATTTAAATACAGAGTTCCTGTATATGTGAGGGGATAAAGGTGAGTGTGTGTGTGTGTGTGTGTGTGTGTGTGTGTGTGTGTGTGCACATGTGTGCGTGCGTGCATGCATGTGTGTGTATGTATGTGTGTGTGTGTGCTTGTGTACCTGTGTGCTCACGCATGTCAAGGTCAGAAGTTGATGGTGTATCTCTTCCTCAGTCACTTTCCACTTTATTTTTTGAGATAAGATCTCTCACTGAACCTTAGAGCTTTTTTTTGAAAAGCTAGACTGGTTGGCTAGTCAGTCCCTGGCATCATCCTGTCTCAGCCTCTCCAGAATTAGGATTATAGATATGTGCTGCTATGCCCAGATTTTTCACATGGGTGCTGGGGATTTGAACTCTGGTCCTCACACTTGCACAGCATGCACTTTACCCATTAGGCCACCCCTAGAAACCAGGATTTGAACTTGGGGCTTTCCCTCTTAATCAATATTGCTTGAACATTAGAATATTCCTCCTGGATTCTTCTTAACTTCTGAATTTCAAAGATTATTCACACAGAGAGAAAGCTACAGAGGATGTCCACAGGAATTTCAGATCAAACCAGCAGCTTCATGTTTAAAGTGTGGGCATGAGGCCGGAGAGCTGACTCATCAGTTAAGAGCACTTGCTGCTCCTCCAGAGGACAAGGGTTCGATTCCCAGCATCCACAGGGCAGCTAACAGCTATCTGTAGTTCCAGTTTCAGGGACTCTGAGGCCCTCTTCTGGCCTCTTGTGGACATTGCACTCAATGGTGCACAGACAAGTACACAGGTAAAACGCACATAAAATAAAAGTAAATACATTTAAAAAAAAGCATAAGGCAGTGGACTTAGTCTGTGTTGACCTGTGCCCTGAGGTGATGAGTGCTCTTTGTCCTCCCCGCCCTGCAAGGCCAATGCCACTCTCAGACTCCGGACCCAGACCTCCACCCTCAGCTGCTGACCTGCCCTCTGTACCTGCTTCTCCTCTCAGAACCTTCTCCAGCTTCACGCCCCGGATCTCTGAGGTCCTCTGCTGCTCTTCCACCTCCTCTAGCTGTCTCTGGATGGCCTGCAAGACCGAGAGGGCATGCCATTGGAGGGCTCTGTATATGTGCAAGCACAAGAGGGGCCGAGCCTGCTCCTAGCGGTCACCATTTCATTGCCCCAGTTCACTCAGCAGAGACGGTGAAGTTCCCCAGCTCTGGACCTTGGTACTTTAGTCCTTAGGATGAGCCACAGAGCACAGCATCTGTACATGTGTAGGTGACATCCACATAAGAGTCAAAACCCGCCTCTGACAAGGCCCATCACACTGGAGTCCTGGGAGAGAGGCTCCTGGGCTGGCCAGGGGATCCTCATGAGTCCTGGACTGTGACCATGGGCTCAATGACCAGGGCTGTCTCTCAGCACAGGCTAGGGGTGTTTAGATTCTGTTTTGCAGGAGTGAGCAGCTGGCACCTCCTGAGAGGGAGACCTGGGCCTGCCCATGGGGACCGGTGTTCCTTTTTGAGACATCCTGCATCCCACCTTAGTGACAAATGGCTCCAGTCCTGCACCACTGCTTCAGGCCCAAGGTGCTGCCATGGCAGAAGAGCCTGTGGATCTGTTGTTATCCAGTTATGAAGGGGAACACCAGGTGCTGAACCCGTAAGGTCCACCACTCACACTCCATGGACCCCCTAAGCACTTGCTCAGTTTGGAGTTATGCTTGGGTTTGAGTGGGCACGTTTACTTTCCCTGCAAGCTGTTACTCTCCTGGAGTCTCTTAGGAAGGAGAGTTGAGCAAGGTTTTTGTTTTTGTTTTTGTTTTTTTTTCCTAAGTTTTGTTCATCTCCATCAACTTTCCCTGATGTCAAGCACTGGGGAACCGGGAGGCAGGACAGTCCTTACACACTGTTGAACAGGAACAGTAAAGAACCGTGAACCATCTTGGCAGGTGGCCATCTGTCTGCTCCCCTCTCCCCATCACACCCATCCTTCTAAATCTCCCCTGGAATCACAGGTGCAATGGTCAAGGCATCCCCAGCACCAAGAGACCCAAACAGGGGCATGAGCAGTCACCTGCTCTTCTTGAGTATTCAAGCCAACAACATAAATTAGATGGGAATTCTGCTGCTAACTGCTTGCAATTTCATGCCCTCTGCTCTGCTGCTTTTGAAAGAGGCTTGTGTCCTTGATAAAGCCATCTATCTGTTCTTGCAGGTAAGGCCCAGGACTGCTAAGGAAGGGGGGCAGTTAGGTGACTTTATAACTGATGGTTGTGTGGTTACAGCTCTGAAGTTGTTCTGGAATAAAATGAATTGCCCCTAAATTCATAGGTTGGGACCCTAACTCCCAGGGTGACTGTATTAGAGACAAGGTGTTTTAGGAGACCACTGTTTTAGATGCAGCCCTGATCTAACAGGCCTCCTACCTGTATGAGTAGAGGAAGCTCTTCCTCCCCCGCCTCCCCCTCCCCTCCCCTCACACTTCAAAAAGACCCTGTGAGGATGCAGTGGGCAGGTGCTGTCTCTCAGCCAGGAACAGAGGCCTTGGCGGACTTTCAGTCTGACCCGCCTTGATCTTGGTTCTTCAGCCTCCAGAAAAGAAATATCTGTTGTTTGAGTCACCCAGGCTGTGGTCTGTGGCTGTGGAAGCCCGAGCAGGTAAACAACGTGCTCATTCACCAAAGGGCCACTTCCCAGCCAAGGGTGCCACCATAGGCAGTGAAACTTTTAGAAGGTAGGCCTCCCAGAAAGAAGCTATGTCACCGTGAGTGTGCCCTTGAAGGGCGTGTGAGGAACTCTTCTCTCTCTCACTGTCTCTGCTTCTGGAGCCGTGAAGTAAACAGTTGCCTCCTCTCTCTACACTCCCTGCCATGATATGCTGCCTCTCCACAGGGCCAAAGCAACGGGGCCAACTGACCATGGATTAGCATGACTGACCCTATAAATCCAAACAAACCTTTCCTTTTCTAAAGTTAATTGTCTTGGGCATTTTGTTACAGTAGCAGAGAGCTGACTAGTGCACAAGACTACATGGCCATATAAAGGATTCAGTGGTGAAAGTAATAGAATGATATGTGCATTAACGGGTATGATTGTTCTAAGTTCTTACACACTAAAGTCCAACTGTTCTTCAAGACTAGGCTTGGAGAGGGACAATGTTTATGCTACCTGCTTCCTTTTGTTCTTCTGTGACAGAGACAGATCAGCTTGGGCACCAATGCTTGGAGTAAACCATCAGTTAGGAAGTGTGAGGTACTTATACTTTCAACTAATCCTAACATGGAGTCAGACCCCAGTAGCTAACAGTGTAGTAAAGATTCAGTCAAGGAGTTGCTGGATGACTTCTGCCCTTACTGAGGACATAGCCAAGGTCACTGCTTTGGGGGAGTAAGGGCTTATAATGGCCAAGGCCACAAGCCAGCCTCATTTTGCAGGACACAAACCTGAGCCTGGAAAGGTGACTGGGTTGGGAATAGTTCAACCTCCCGAGCTCCTCACTCCAGAGTCCTACTTGGGATTGGGCCAAGACTTTCAGAATGGCCTGGTTCTGGTCCATCTCCCCAAGTACAGATTGACTCCCGAAGGATTTCCCACCCATGCCCTGGGCACACCCTTCACATGTTTGCTTCCTGACCTGAGCCTTATGGAGTCTTTTCAATTCTTCTTGCTTAACCAACTGCTTCTCCAGCTTCCTTCTTCTTCTGGGTATCTTCTCCTATACAAACCCATGGAGAAGAAAAGCCAAGACTAAGAAAAGGGGTTAAAGTTTACAAAACCTCACCATCGCCTTCTGCCCTCTCCATGCATGGCTCCAAGCCACTGCTGGGCTTCCAGCATTATGATATCCAACAGAACTTTCTACAATGATGACAATGACCTCTATTTGTACTATGTGAAATATGAATGCCACTATCCACATGTGGCACGGGAATTGAGCTGTGAATAAAAAAATTGAAGTTAAAATTTCATTTAACTTCATCATCATCAGCAGCAGCAGCAGCAGTATTATCCTTATTATTTTGAGACAGGGTCTCACGGTATAGCTCTGACTGGCCTAGAACTTGCTACATGGACCAGGATGTCTTTGAACTCACAGAGATCCACCTGCCTTTGCCTTCCAAGTGCTCCATCTCAGGGATGGAATTTCTTCTTCTAGAATTTGTAGAATCCTAAAGATCTTTGGGAGGAAATCTTGGCTTTTACATCTCAGCCCAGACCCATCATTGTTCCTGGAGATAACCCCCAGGTAGACTGCTCCGGTTCTGGATTTAGCATGAGGACCCTCTGATAATCAGTGAGAGGTGCATCCTGCCTGGAGATGATCTCACTCAGCTCACACGGAGACCTGGTTTGTTTATTTCATAAGCATCTCAGGAGCACCCATCACATGAACCCACATTGTAAATCCTGGCATCTTTAGAGTGTTGTGTGCCAGACAATGAACTAATTACTTCCTGGTGTCTCCTCTGTTTCCCAGGTTGTATGTCTCTACAAACACGGATAACATAATTCAGAAAGACAACCTGCCCAAATTGACACAATTAGTAATGGCATACAGGCGAACATCTTCAGTACACTTAGTTTCCCATAGGCAATACTGCCTTTCCTTTTGCCAGGCACTAGATGATCAAGGACCCCTGCTCTGGGGTAGGACCTATAGCAGTGCCACTTTCCTCTAAATGGAGACAAGTGAGTCCAGATTCTGTGTTCTGGTTAGGTTTTTTTTTTTTTTTTTTTTTTTGGTCAACTTGACACAAGCTGGGTCATCTGGGAAGAAGAGATCTCAATTGAGCAAATGCCTCCCTCAGATGCCCTGCACATAAGTCTGTAGAGCATTTTCTTGATTGATGATTTGCTGTGGGATGTTCTGTATGGCAAATGTGTTGCTGATTAGTCAATAAATAAAACACTGATTGGCCATTGGCTAGGCAGGAAGTGTAGGCGGGACAAGGAGGAGAATAAAGCTGGGAAGTGGAAGGCTGAGTCAGAGAGACACTGCCAGCCGCCATGATGAGAAACAGCATGTGAAGGTGCCGGTAAGCCACGAGCCATGTGGCAAGGTATAGATTAATGGAAATGGATTAATTTAAGCTGTAAGAACAGTTAGCAAGAAGCCTGCCATGGCCATACAGTTTGTAACCAATACAAGTCTCTGTGTTTACTTGGTTGGGTCTGAGTGGCTGTGGGACTGGCAGGTGAGAGAGATTTATCCTGACTGTGGGCCAGGCAGGAAAACTCTAGCTAAAAATGGCGTCCAACGTGGTGGCAAGAGTTTCCACCTAAAACCTGAGAAAAGATTCTAAAATGGAGCTAAAAACAGCTTCCTAATTGTCTCTCTCAAATGAGCGGCAGCTGCCGGTTTGAGCTACTTGTGGGTTTCTGTTGTGCGTGCTCGACCTGCAGTTTGGCGGGAATGAGGCCTCTGCAAGTGGCACATTAAGCTGCATGGTGGATTTAGCCTTTGCAGGTACAAAACAAAAAGAGAGGTTTCTGGACTACAGGCTGTTTGGATAAATGCATAGACCCACGATAGCTCCCACGTAGCCATGTTGGGAAGCTGAGGTGGGCGGAGTCAGCAGCCACAGCTGCTGCAGTTTATTGCAATAGATACACAATAAGACAGATTCAGATGTAATAGTTTACAATGTGTGTAAAATATACGTAGGCTTGAAAGAGACTAAAAAGGTGATATATGGTGATATATACAGTTATATAAACAAATACATAGTTTTAAAAAATAAAGTCTTTAAAGAGACAGTAAAATTAATATAAAAAAATAAGCCACGTAAAGATGAATATTACACAGAGAATCTGGATTGTGTTGTCTTTGGGATTTTTAACTGCAGAAAAACATTTGATTGTAAAAGCTGTTGAGTTATGCCAAAATGTGTGTTTTAAAGGTACCTTGACTTCAAAATTTGGATATAAGGATATGTTGCTTTGGAAAGGAGACTCTGCTTCTGTTCCCACAGAAAGCCAGAGGCTATGGATTTGTTCAAGATTAAGATACATCAGGTTTGACCTGCAAAATGAGGCTGGCTTGTGGCCTTGGCCATTATAAGCCCTTACTCCCCCAAAGCAGTGACACTAGCCATGTGCTAGGCCAGCAAGATGACAAGGAGCTGGTTGTGAGGTTTATCTGGGATATTATGGTCTTGCTACTTCTACATGCCAGTGCTAACCTATTCTTTCTCCATGAGTGTTAAGAAGATGGAGTTTGGGATCTGTCTCATTTGAGTGGAGAGTTAACTTAGGGCCATTTGAGGGGATGAGGGGCAATAAGGAACCCCCAGAAATCAATGTAACATAATTCACATACAATTAACTTCTGGTGAGGATTAAAGTTAACTTGAGAAGCTCACAATTTAAAAAAGAAAATTTCCTACCCCACCCCCACTGTGTGTGCACCCCCCCCCACACTGTTTATGTGTGCTTACACATGCCTGTGTGTGTGAGCACTCGCTTGCCCTAGGGAGTTGGAATCCCCCTTTGTGACTTGAACTGAAGCCAAAGCTTCCCTTGCTAGATATGGAAAAGTTGAGTGTGAGTGAATAAATTTGGTTCTCTTCTTCCTTCCACTACATCTTCTCAGCTGCAACAATATAAACAGTACCAGAGCAGTGCATGGATCCTCTGCCTACCCCAGAGGCATGTGAGGACCAGCCGTTCAGCATTCCACCCCCTTGAGTCCTAGGGGATAGGCTTCAGTCCCAAGCTTCGAGGAAACAGCAGTGAGGTTGGGTGGCCAACATTTGTCTCTGTGTATGTGATCTATAGACACATCTACAGACATGCCACACTGTGTTTTCTCTGCATTCGTAGGAGAGATCTGGAAAGGGCTCTCTGGACACTAACATCCACTAAGAAGGGGGCTGGTTGCCTTCCCAGCGGCATGCAGGTTGTACCTCTGACAGTAAGTGTCTGGGTGCATCTGCGTCTCTGCACACCTGCAGGGTTTGTTTCATAGCTCTGATTAGAATAAACATAACATTTTCTGTGCAATCTGCCTCTAGTGCTTCTTAAATGAAGTTGTGCTTCCCTTGGGGAAATACACATCTGCTTGTTGAAATTTTTCAATGGTTTGCTTATTGGACCACATATTAAACCCACTTTAAGAACCGCACTCGCCAAATGGTTTCAAGTCAGTACGTCTTCTTTTCTCCTTTCTCCATTTGAGACGCTGAGGTTTTCTTTTTTCTTTCCTTTTTTTTTTAAAGAAGACAGATTGGGGTGTTCCAGATAAAAAGAAGGGTGGTTTTCCGTTGCAATGTGGCCTGACCCTCATGAGCATCCTTGCAGCTGGAGCCCACATTGGCTCTGAAACCTGGATGGGAAATGAGCCCCAGTCAGCCAAGGCATTGTATGCTGTTCTAAGTGATGTTACCTTTGACCTGGAGGAAAGCCTGGAGTCAAAGTCTTCATCTGCAGAGGAGGAGGTGGCTGAAGAGGGAGAAGAGATGGCCTCTGTCACTGTCGTGCCTGAAACAAGAACCAGAGAACTCACCAAACCGCGGGGGCTTCTTTTCCTGCTCCGTGCCTCACAGCTGCCTCCCTCCCCCCTCACCCCGTTTGCTTCCTCCTGCCCACCCCTCACTGCACCTGCCAGAAGCTTGGGAAAGCAGTACCTCAGGGCCACTGAAAAGTTGGCCCTCCACGTTAATTACATTTCTGGACCCCTGCCAAGAGCTCTGCCGCTCTCTTCTCACATTCAAAACAAAACAAAACAAAACAAGGTATTATGCAGAAATCAAGGAAGTCCTTAAACACCCTTTACAGGGCAGGGTCCTTGCTTACAACGCTTTTGGATCAAAAATCTATTATGAAAATGCATATCTGAAGTTAGCTGAGTTACCTAAACGCTTGGGTAAGGTTCGTTCTACAGAGTAATTGAATGCAAAGAAAAAAAAAAAAGTCAGAGCCAGCTCTTAAACAAATCGCCCTTCTGCGGCTCGCAGCATCTGGCACCCATTTTTACTACACGACATCTGCTCAGTGTAAAAGAGCTGGCGTCAGAATGTCTGGTCATAGAAAAAAAAATCCCAAATGTAATCAGAAGCAAAAGGACTCTAAGCCTAAGGATTTTATCACATAGCCTCATGCAACATAAATATTTCATTAATTATGGCTAAACAAATGCCACTTTTATTTTCCCAACTTGCAGATATTATCACATCATGGAAGGGATGATTCAAATGCCAGGAAAAAAGCAGTTTAAAATAGGGATGGCCCAACAAAGCAGGGCCCACGGGGAAGCTAAAGCTGAGGGGCATGCCAGACTCCAAACATGAACTGGATGGCTGAGGACTGTAATGTGCCCATGTTGACCAAACACCTTTTTGTGATTTGGCTGGGGACCAGGTGTGACGGGGCTTCCAGGTGCTACAGGAGACTTTCATTTTTCCCAGCTAAAACATCTGCCCTTGCACGTACACCTGATGAAGTCTGTGCCAATACCAGGATTAACCCATGCTGGTCACTGCACTGCAGAACCTACTAGAATTCAGTGATGGCAAACGGACTCTACAGTGGCAGCTTGTGTCTGCAGAGAACGATGGAGTGGGTGGAGAGAAAGGAGGGAAGCAATTCCAAGTCAGCTAACATCCTCTCCAGCCTCCCTATAATTTTCAACTATTCACCCCAGTGGGAGCAGCCAAGTGTTACAAAATAAGGGTAATTTTAACCTCCAGCAACACATTTACATACACTCTTATTCAGAGCAAAATAATACAAAACATGCATATAACAACCCAGCCTCTCTGGGGAGGGAGTTTGCTGTTTTCCACTTTAATTTGCCAGATGGGAAAGCTCAGGTAAAGATAGAATCAGAGAGTGGCATCGTCATAGGAGGAGGCTGTGTTCTCTTTGGGCAGAGACTGCATCCTGCTTCAGCCACTAAATTACCACCGAGGGATCGAGTCACTGAGTGCTGAGGATAGAAGCTGGAGGGACCGACTTTATACCCTTGAGTTCTACTGTCATGATTCCTACGTGCAGAATCGCTGGGATGAGCAAACAAAGTCCCTGGCAGTATCTGGTATACGAGAAGTAGCTATTGGGAATGTTTAGACTTGTTTTATTTACTGCTTTTCTCATTGCTGTGACCAAACATGTGATATGGAGCAACTTGAGGGCTGGGGATGCAGCTCAGCTGATACATCACTTGTTTAGCATGCAGGAGGCTCTGGGTTAGATTCCCAGCACTGCACTTGGGAGATGGAGGCAGGAGGACCAGAAGTTCAAGGCCATCTTCGGCTACATAGGGAGTTTGAAGCCAGTCTGAGCTAGAGACTGTCTCAAAAAGAGGTGAATTGAGAGAAGGGGGGTTTATTTTGGCTCACAATTTGAGGACACAGTCCATCATGGAAGGAAGGTGTGGAGGCCGAAGACTGCTCACTCACCTCTGAGTAGTGGGGAGCAGAGGGAGATGAATGCTGCCATGCATTCCTCTTTATTCCCTTTGCAGTCAGTCTGCTAGTCCAGCCCATGACTAGTGCTCTCCACACTCAGGATAGGTCTTCACTCCTGTTACCCCTCCCTAAAAACATCCTTGCAGAGGACCCAAAGGGGCGTCTCCTGGGTGGTTCCACACCCAGTCAA
The DNA here is from genome assembly GCF_007827085.1 of Peromyscus californicus insignis. Taxonomy (NCBI): domain Eukaryota; kingdom Metazoa; phylum Chordata; class Mammalia; order Rodentia; family Cricetidae; genus Peromyscus; species Peromyscus californicus. The sequence goes on from NW_026294562.1 coordinate 91,244,363, forward strand.
GTTGACAACGATCATTAACATCACAACTGTCTTCACCATCTTCCTTGTTATCATTGACCCAATTAACAAGGCTTTTCATGTTACTAAAACTGCCTAGTGGACCTTTATTTATGGGAGAAGTATAGCTATAAAGCTGAAACTTTTCTAATTTCAAAAAGTCACTGTTTTGGTAGCATTTCATTTGGAAACAGGAATGAAATGGCTCCTAAGCATATGCACCTCCTTAGGTAAGAAGGGCGATTAGCAGTTTAATGCCACTGAGTCTCTCTGCTCTTCAGTAGAGTACCAACAATACTGAAGGTCATTTTTCATTTGCAATTTTTAAGAACCTTGCAGCATTGCCCGACTACACTATGTTAGACTGACTGACTTTGGACCTGGCTTTCCACCAGGAAGCAGTAGAATTCAGGACACAGTATATGAAGCATCTTTTTCCAGATATTAGCCAACAGGCAGTACAGAAAAGATATAAAAGACAAGAGCCCATATGGAAAGTTCTATGGCCATAGATGCTTCTGCCCTGAGGTCCTTCGCCGACCACAGTGCAGGCAGGAAAAACCCAAACAGGGCAAAATGGGTTCACTGAGTTGAAAGGCAGTTCAGAGTTTGGCCAGGCAGAGGCAGCAGTAATGTGTAGGATGGAGCCCTGGAGAGGAGGGACTGCTGGGAAAAAAGAATGTTAGAAACCAGCATAGAAGTCCATGTGCATCCACTGCTTAACAGGAATCCAAAGCTACATCAAAAGAAACTACCTGGTTGGGCATATAACTGCGGAGAAGTCGCAGGCTCAACAGTCTCTACAGCAGTGGTTCTCAACCTTCCTGATACTGTGACCCTTCAATGCAGTTCCTCATGTTGTAGTGACCCCAACCATAAAATTATTTTCATTGCTACTTTATAACTGTAATTTTACTACTGTTATTAATCGTAATGTAATATTTTGGGAGCTAGAGGTTTGTCAAAGGGGTCGTGACCCACAGGTTGAGAACCACTGCTCTAAAGCTTTCCTAGGTGGGAGATGCTTGTCCCTAGTCTGAGTAGCACAGACACCTGGGGCATTATTGAGATCACAGGAAACTTTTACTTTATGAACAGGTATAGATTAGTGAAGAGTAATGCTTATCATAGACACACCTAACAAGGGTAAAGACAAGCCTTGGAAGGAATAGAGTTAGACTACTGCTTATTAAACATTCTTTATTCCCCACTTAACATTAAAAAAATAAAATCCAATCACTAATAAAATAAAGTCCAATCACTTCTCAGCATAATACTCATAAACTCTATCAGTTGGTAAACAATGACTAGGTGTACACACACACACACACACACACACACACACACACACACACACACATTTAATAAGCAAGAGAAAAATCCATCAATAAAAACAGACCCAGAAATGACAGGTACAGTGAAATTAACAGGCAAGTATTTAAAGTTATCATAAATGTGCTCAAGAAGTTTAAAAGTATGTTACCAAAATAACCTTGAGAACTGATAAATTTAGTAGTGATATATAAAATTAACATTACTATGGTTAGCTCTTTCCCCCCCTCTTCCTCCTGTTCCCTTCTCTCCCCTCCTCTTCTCTTCCTCCTCACCTTCCTCCCTCCTTCCTTCCTTTTGGCTTGGTGCTGAGATTTAAACCCAGGGAATTCTATATGCTAAGTTTGAGTTCTATGGCAAAGCCACACCTTCAGCTCCAGCCAGCAGCATTTCTATCTACTTACATGCAGCTATATAAAATGAAATCACAGAAACCCACACAAGTGGAGAGTCTAATAAAATGCTGGTCACTATAACTAATAGGTGGAGGTGGGGGCTGGGGAGATGTTCAAAGGATATGAAATTTCAGTTCAACAGGACCAAGATTAAGAGATCTATTCTATAGCATGGTGACGGCTAGTGTTGGAATGTAAAATGTCGGCCATAGGCCCCTGTGTTTGAACAGTTGATTGGAAGGTGCTTCAGAACCTCTAGGAGGTGGAGCCTACTTGGATGAAGAAAGCCAATGGGGGATGGGCTTTGAATGCTACTGTGCACTGTTTCTGGCTCAGTTTCTCTGCTTCTTGACTGTTGATATGATGAAAACGTCAGCCTCTGCCCCCACCACCTGGATAACTGGTCTGACAACCGTGTGTTCCCTGCCATGAGACCGCTCAGTGAGTAAAGCAGACATGAGGACCGCAGTTTGTATCCCCAGAACTCACATAAAGCCAGATGTACACATCTGCAATGCCAGTGCTCCCATTGTGAGACGGGAGGCAGAAACAAGGGAATCCTGGGAGGCTTGAAGACCAGCTAGTCTGGAGTATACACACCCGAACAACTGCAAAACAGAGATCCTGGGGCTGGAGGGATGACTCGGCAGTTAAGAGCACAAGCTGATATTGCAAAGGACTTGGGTTTCATTCCCAGCACCCACATGGCAGCACGTAACTGTCTATAATTCCAGTTCCAGAGAATCTGACACCCTCTTTGGGTACTGTATGCGCTTGGTCCACAGACATACATGCAAGCAAAGCACTCACACATATCAAATAAAATTAAAATCTCAAAAAAGTGACCCTGTCTTAAACAAGGTAGAATGTGGGCACTCACAGGTCTGTATTCACACACATACTCATACATACAGCTCGTGTGCGCACACACACACACACACACACACACACACACACAGAGTTAAATAAATTAAAAGTGAAGAAATATATATACATATATATACATGTATATATATTTCTGTCCTCTTTTAGTAATTGATAAAATAACCAAACCAATGTAAGAGTTCTTACTATGAGCATCATTGAATAACTGAAACACACTTCGAATTATGGACACTTTACTCGACAACAAAATCCCATAGAAGAAAAACAACTTCCTCACCCACTCCATTGTGTATAGATACTACATTTTCTTTATTTATTCATCTGTTTTCTGTTGTTGAGTTTTGTGTATATCTGTGTGTGTATATATCTATATACATATATATTCTGTATATAGATATATACACTTTGTGTGTGTGTGTATATATATATATATATGTATGTACACATACCCACACCCACATATATGTGTCTGTGTATACATAATACACACACACACACACACACACACACATACACACACACATACACACACCATTGGTTTGGTTTTGAGACAGGGTCTCAGTGTAGCCCAAGTTGGCCTCAACCTTTCAGTTCTCCTGCCCTAGTGCGAAGACTGCAGACATATGTCACCACACCAGGATCTCTCCTTCTGTAGATGGGCACTTAGGCTGACTCTATAACTTGGCTGTTCTGAATAGTATGCAGTGTGCATGGGTGTGCTGACTTTGATTTTTTCAGGTGTATAAGTAGGTGTGGTACACCTGGATGTTATGGCAGCTCCAGTTCCATTGTTCAAGGGACCTTAATATCAAGTTTTATAGTAGCTGAACTAATTTATATTCCTGTAAATAGTACAGAAGGGTCTCTCATGCTTGTTCTAACTCCATCCTCATTGGCTCGCATTTGTAGTTTCCTTGGTGACCTTGATGACAACCCTTCTGACTACTGTAAGATGGACTCTTAGAGCAGTTTTGATTTGCATTTCCCTGATGGCTAAATATGTTGAACATTTTCATGCATATATTGGACATTTATCCTTCTACTATCCAGTTTATTTGCCCATTTATTGGTTAGATTATTTGTTGTTTGAGTATTTAATTTTTTGAGTTCTTAATGAGTTTGCATATGAATCTCTAATCAGATAAGTGGTTGGCAAAGATTTTCTCCAGCTCTTTAGAATGCCTTTTCACTCTGTTAACAGTGCTTTTTGCTATGCAGAAGCTTTCTAATCAGATGGATAAATTCATATTTATGCCAATGGATTAAGTTTCCAGCTATTTTTTCTTTGTTATCTTTTTTAGATTAAGTCTTACTATGTAGCCCAGGCTGGCCTCAAACTCATACTCTTTTGGCTTTAGACTTACGAGTATTGGGATTACAGGCAATGCACTATCACACCCAGCTACATGCTTTTTAGTTTTAAAGGAGATAAATGTACTATCTATTAAACATCTACTTCATGGGTCAGGAGAGATAGCCTGGGTAGGAACATTTGTTGCTCTTGCAGAGGATTCAGGTTTGACTGCAAGCACCCACACAACAGCTCACAACCATCTGTAATTCCAGTCCTAGGAGACCAAATACCATCTTCTGGCCTCCACTGGCACCAGGCATGCACATGGTACACAGATCTACATGTAGGCAAAACCTGCATATGCATAAAAAGTGAATAAATCTAAAAAATTAAATATATATATATATAATAAATGAAATTTTATGGTGTGTGATTTTAAAAGAATCCTTACATCTCAACTTACCTATGCTTATTCCAAACTTGGCTGTTAAGAAGTTCTCTTGTTAATCTATACAGATATTTGATTAGGGTGCAAAGAAGATAAATAATTAATTTCTTGAAAACTGATTTCCCTTAAAAATTAAAAAAAAATTAAAAGGTAAAAATGTAAAGAAAAACAGAATTTTTGAAAACTGGAAGTATTAGGATCACGATTTGTTTAATGAGGTCAAACGAACATTCAGCAACGAAAGAAATCCTTGTCTGGGGAGACAGCTCAGTGGTAAGAACGCTGCTTGCTGTGCAAATGTAAGGAGGACTTGAGTTCAGATTCTCCCGTAAAAAGCTGTGTGTGACTGCACCCACTCCTACAATCCGGCATTGTAGGGGAATGGACACGGGGATCATGGGGGCTTTCATGCTACCCGCAGAATTCCAGGCTCTGTGAAAGACACTGTCTTGAAGGAATAAGAAGTCAGGGAGTAATTGACCAGGACACCTAGCAACCTCTTCTAGCCTAGAGTGCACACACATGCATGTACACATTTACACATTTGCATACATACCACACACTCACATACCCACCTTAAAAAAAAAAGACATCAGATATGTGTTTAAATCATCCTTAAAGAAATACACTAAATGTTTGGCAAGGTGCAGAAACAACAATGTGCTCTGCTTTTTCCTATGTATTTCCGTACTGTTTGATTACTCTGACTCTGTGATATATTAATTAAATAATGAACAACAACCAGATTTAAATATAAAAAGTCTCTATTTTCATTGGTAATCAAACATACAGAAAAGTGGTTAGTAATTCAAGGGAAACAAAAAGGTACATTTGTAAAAACGTCCAACCAGCACCATCCATACATTATAAATACATTCACCTACAAGTATGTGTGTGTATATAAATATATTACATATATCCTTATAAGTTAAACAATCAAATAATGGCTCATTAAATGACAATATTGCCACAAGAAAGAACATTCTTTTAAATCACATTTATATAGATTCTGTGATTATTTGTATAATACCTAGAATATAAAGTTGATTTTTAAAATATGCAATTGTATGTACATCGAAGTAAAAATGTTCACATAGTCACAGAGAAAAGAAAAGTGGTAGGATTATTGTTAATTTAACTTATTTTATAACATAATTTCAAGGGTTTTTTTTTTTTTTTTTTTTTTTTTTAGGATTTCTCTTACAAAATTTTCAAGTTTCTTTCATTTTTCCCCCCCAATTATATTCATTTCTTTGTGTATTGAGAGAGGGAGGGAGGTGCCCATGAGGAGGCCACAAGACAACTTGGGAGAGTGGGGCCTGGGGATGGAACTCAGGTTATCAGGCCTGGCAGAGAGAGCCTTTAAGACCAGCTGAGCCATCACATCAGTCCCGACTTTTCCCACTTTCGTCAGAATGAGCTGGAGAAGTAAATCAAAATGCACAGTGCCTGTTTGTGAATCCAGGGAGGCCGCTAACTGCTCAGCATGAACTCTAGACTAGACTACTAAGACAGCCACTTACGTGTATCTTGCCCTGTAGAAGAAGGATGCGCCACCTGCCCCCGGGAGGTGCTGCCAAAAGGCTGTGCTGGCTTCTCCAAGGATGGGACTCTGTTCCTGGGTGGCCCCTTCTCCTTGGGGCTGTTAAAGAAGTCCCCAATATCCTTTCTCTGTTTGCATTCCTGGAGAAAACTCTCAAAGGATTTATCTTTGAGGCCAAGGGAGGGAACACACAAGGCTCTTTTCTTTGGAACTTGAGTGGCATCCTGTAAACTCACTTTCTCCAGGAGGGTAGGGACATCTTCAATCTTGCTGCGGGGTGGTGGGGATGTGGCTGCAGAGAACATCTTGGATGGACGACTGGGCAGACTCCGGGTGCGGAGGATAGGGTCAGGAAGGCTAAGGTCTGAGGCCTGGGCAGTCTTAGAAGTTGGAGAAGCCAGAGAGAAGAAGGCTGAAGCCTTCTTGGCCATGTGTCTCCCTGGAGACTGCTGGTCCCCATCTTTAATGGAACTGGGTTTCCGAAAACTAAAGGAGCGTGTGAAGGTATGTGGCTGGCCCCGAGGCAATGTTTTTGACTCCGGTTTAGGGCAGGTTTTCTTTCCACCTTCCGAATTGGGGAGCAGAGACTTTAGGATGGCATTTGCTATGAACCTCAGGGGAGACTTGGGTGGAGGCACTTCTCGTTCCCGGGGCGCCTTGACAGTTGGGGGACGCATCTCCTCTGGGATGCCTGTCTGGGATATTAGTTTCTCTTTCACTGCCTGAGGGAGGGTAGAGGATTTCAGGGTCCGGCCTCTGCCATTCTCAGCTCTTTCCTGGGAGAGTCGCTCCCCAGCCTTGTGCTCAGGGGTAGAATCACTCCAGTCTAGCAACATGGTTTTCTGCTCCTGTGTGAGGACTAATTTCTTCAAACCCAACTTCCTTTCTTCAGACAGCTCTGGGCCACCTGTCTGTCCCCTCCTGGGTCTCTCCTTCAGTTCTCTTGGGTTCCCTGCAGCCCCAAGAGCTAGGTTTTGATGGGACAAAAGCTGGTCCTCCCCTGCAACGGGGTGGGAATCTTTGTACATGCTTTTGGTGCTCCCAAGAGGAGCCCGTGCTTCCCTGCAGTCCTCTGAAGCCATTTGCACAGGGCTGCTGAGGTCTTCTCCACTGGGGCTCCCCAGGCCTGTGCTCTCCAGCATGGGGCCATGAGGCAGATAGAGAGGCACTTCCTTCAAGATCCCTTGAGCCCTGGCACGTCTCAGGTAGAGTGGAATAGGGCTTAAATCACCTCTGGAGACTGGCAGGGAGTGGAGGCTGTAAGCTGGCACCTACAGGGGATGGGCAGAAATACCAGTTATTAAAGCTCCCAGTGTTTATTTCTATGGGGAAGGTGAGTGTCCATGCATGCATCACTTTCTCCCTTTCTCCTGCTCTTAGATACTCAAAGTCAGAGGAGGTTTCAGAAAGCTCCTTCTTTGTTCCAAGTGGCCATTAGGAATTTGCTGTCACCTACCTACAGTCCCCAAATATGCTCTAATCAAAGACCATTAAAGGCTCTAGAATAAGTGGAGAAAAAGCCAGATGGGAAAGCCTAGGCATGGCTGCTGCTCTTGACAAGCTCCTGAGCAGTAAATATAGGTAGGGTGGGGTGGGTTCCTCATGGTTTGTTCAAATACTGCCTTTACTAAAGGGGACCTTCTTCCCATAGGTATACTTTGCTGACATCCAAGAAGTCAGTTTCTCCAACCCATGGTTCGTGGGCTGTCTAGGTAAGGAGTTACAGTTCTTCTTCTTAGCTGAAGTATTGGTAGTGAAGCCTTTGGGACTTTCTGAGACGCTTTCTAAATGTCACACTTCGCACCATTGTAGAACCAATGTTTCAAGCATGTGGGAACTTGGAAGAACTTGAGTGGACTCTACAAAGAGTGGCAATGTCCTGCCAAGACTCCTGGCGCCCGAGGGGCAGGCCACAGGTCAGAGGGCCTCAAAAGAGTACACACTTTTTTTCTGTCTTGAAGACTCCACAGAGTCTAGCACAGTCCTAGCAGGTTACAGAGACTGCAGGATGCACATGAAAAGAAAGAATCCAGCCATCCATTGCCGTGGTGATGCTTTCTATTCTAGACAGATACTGCTCTCAAGGTCCTTGGATGCTACTGAGAACCACCCTTATTTCTGGGCCTATCACCCTTTGGCTGTTCTTCCCTGGGTGAACTTCCTCAGGGGCATATGCACTACGCCCATCTCCCACACAATGCTGAAGGGGGTGACTTTGTTCATGAGAGTGGCCCAGGAGGGGCAAAATGAGTTTTTATGAAAGACACATGTAAAGAGTATCCAGAGGCCCACAGCAGAGCCTGTCTCTGCCCTGGCTTTGCACGTGAAAGGGACCTGTGAGCACTTAGAATCCAGAATTAAGTATGGCGGTAGTGAGGAGCGTGGAAAGTTGGCATTCCCATGGTTTGTGCAGAGCTCTTGAGAGCACTTACCCGAGGAGGGGAGAAATTCTCTGAAGTGTGCCCAGGTACACTGGCTGAGGAAAAGGAAGATGGCAGAGAAGATGAAGAAGATAAAGATGGAGGAGGAGGAGGCTCCTTTGGAGGCGATGGTGCTCTTTTGTTCATGGGTGTTGAATCTACGAAGGAAACAACACACCCCATAGTTGCCTTGTTTTTAGCACAAAAAAGAGAAGACCGTGGGTGGATCTTCAGTTTAGGAAGGAAGATGCTGGGGATGGACACCGAGGTAGGGCCCTAGTGCCCACAGCTTGGGACTTGGCAGCAGGGTTCTGGAGGAGAAGTCATGGGAGTCAGTGTTTCCGACTTCCATAAGATTGCTCCTGGGAGATGTGAGCCCAACCCACAGAGTGCTTTTTGGAGACGGACATTTACTGCTAACGTTTCCCTGAAGTCATGGTGGTCAGGAGCTGGGATTGCACTAAATCTCTCTGTCAATAAACCATCTGAGGTTTCTTTCCACAAGATGTCAGACCATTAGTTGTGGGCACGGACAGGATAGATGCTTAGTCCTAATGAAATGGGTTCTCCCTCTCCTGTGTGTGCCGCTGAGGGGCTCTCAGACAAGGTGGTTAGCTTGAGATCTTCTGGGAACCCAAGGGAGGGAGGTTACACCCATATCAATGGTTCGAATCACACAGAATTAATGGGTCCTTGCCAAACTTCTGTGGCTCAGGGAACAGACAGGAAGCAGTGTGTCTGTTCAGAGATGCATGAGAAAGGAGTGAGCTGGCCTCTGGGGAGGAGGAGCCCAGTTCTGAACTGTGGGCAGCTGAAATCATCTGGTCCCGCAAGAGCAGGATTCTAACAGTGCAGCCTGGGAAGTCATTCAGACCCTTGTTTTGCTGACACTTCCTGTCCCTCGTCACTTCTTCCCCTCCAACTTGGTAACCTTCAGTCTGCAATGTCAAGTATTTTATCTCCAGACGGGAGCATTTCAGATAACTTGTACACATCTTTCATGGGCATGCTCTGTGCTCTGGACTTTTAGTATGCTTTTTGCTCTCCTCACACAAAGGCAAACATGTTAGGCAGTACAGGCCATGCCAGGCATAGGCTCTGAAAAGATGACTCTGTGCACGTGTGGTCCATGAGCTTCTACAGGGTACCCTCCCCGCTTGCCTCATGGTGTTTCTGAGGGAGAAGGTAACTGCAGGAAAACAGCCGCTGTGAAGGTGGGCAAGGAGGAGATCCTGGAATAAAGGCTATCAGGGGCTGCCAGGAGCTGAGCAGGGGAGCACTGGCCTCCATCCCATCACCCGCAAGCCCAGCTCAGCCCACAACATGACCGATCGAGCCTAAAAAGGCAAACCTTAGGAGTCAGTTGCTGTCTTGCTTCCTGCCCCCAGCTGCTAAATTCCTGCCAAATTCCTTCTCCCCCTCTTCTTCGCCCCCTCACTCTCTTCTCCCTGCCATCCTCTGAATCAGACTCCTTAAGTAGCCTCAAAAGTCCCTTCAGCTCCACAGACTGTCCCTTTGTTCCTCTGAGGAGTCACAGGGGACCTTGCGACACGGGACCAGGGATACCTTGTGATACAAGCTAGACAGAAAAGTCTTGGGATCTACAAGGTTGTGACCCAGAAGTTGTCTCCTTCTTCTTTCTCTGATCCCAGCCCCATCCTTGTGGTGGAGTCTCTGGCTACAAGGTCCTTATGTATTCTGTCTTAAAGACAGAACTTGTGGAAGGCTTGAGAAATGAGGACATGGAGGTCCAGTCTCTCCTTTGTCCTTGGGCCAAGTCCTTGCCCAAGGGCCAGGCCTGACTCCAGGAAGGGAAAGAAAGGCCAGCCAGGGGCTGAGAGATGGGAAATCTCTCCTGTGAGATGAGTAACGTCTTCTAGCTCCTCTGAAAGATGATAAACTGGGGACCTCAGGACATTTACAGCTGTTCACATTTACAACTGATGTGAGCAAGTTGCTTACCTCCAGAGTCCTCATCCAAAAAGTCCACATTACCATGCGGACAAATGCTAGCTTAGCACAAATCAGGCTCACTTCCCTCCTCTTGCACACAAGCCATCACAGAGATACCGAGACCTGCCGTCGGTTTCAGAGGGAATGAGACACCCAGACCAGCCAGGCTTTCTCTAACTCTTGGCCTAGGAATTCATTCTTCGTCTACTTAGATCCTCCTCTCCAGTGCATGCCCAGGCACTCTTGGATGGCCCAGCCAGGCTACTTTGTCCTCTGTAGGGCACAGGATCTGAGTGCTGCTGGTTCTCGGGTTCTTTGGATCAAAGGGGTTGATAAGCAGACCTGGGCCAGCATTACAGCCTCTGTACCCATTGGTGAAATTCCTTGTGCTACCTCCTCTTGGCTTTGCTGGCAGTGGTGGCCTTTCCCCTGATGGTGGAGGTCACACTAAGCATGTTCAGCTTGGAAAGGATGCCTGTGTCCTATCTCCTATTAACTGACAAACCTTCTTTGGGGGCATAGGGGTTCTTGATTTTGGGGATTGTCATGAGGATTGGGATTCCTGGTGCCCCTGCTTTCCAGAATTTGGAGGCTATGAAGGATTCAGTCTTCTCAAAGTCTTGGAGTGCCCTCTAGGGGCAGAAGCTTGCAAGTCTGAACCCATACGCTGTTTCATTGTGCCTAATCCAACCAACTTTCCAGCTCCCTTCCTTCCTTCTTTCCTTCCTTCCTTCCTCCCTCTCTCCTACTCAAAAACAAGAACTCCTTTGGACCAGACATTGCTAGGCCATAGAAACAACAGGGTCAAGCCCTGCTCACACCCAGCGTCACTGTATACTTAAGACCCACACCCTATATTCATTAATAACTGAACACTGAAGTCTCTGGGTCCGTCCCCAAACCCCACCTCTGAGTAACAGAATTGTCTTGTTTTCTAGAATCCCTGGCCCTGCTGTTTGCCAGTCTCCTATCTCACTCCATGCTGGGAGCTTGCTGAGGACAGACTGAGCTCCCTGACACTGGTGATACTCAGAAATGTTGGGATAGCCTCAACACCCAGGAGGACCGGCCTGAGAGCAGGATCCTAGTGCTTCTGAACCTCTAGGCACAGGGTGAGAAGACTCCTCTGCTCTCACATCCACCACCCGGGGGAGCTCAGATGAGTCAGCTGTCATTTCAGCTTATCCCAGATATGCAGATCTGGTCTAGCTCCAAAGGTGGCCCCTGTCCTAGGGAGACACAATGAGAGGCGATGAGTCTGGGGGTTGGTGGGAATCAGGCTGACTCAGAAAGAGGGAGAGTTAGGGCCTCTGCCCAAGGCCTCCCTGGGGTCAGCCTTGGGCAGAATGAGGCTGGAGGGGAACATGGATACAAAGGAGCCAGGAGGGGGGGATGGGCTCACAGCAGGATGGAGCCCCAGCTTCTCACTCAAGGGTTCTGGGGGAGAATTCTGGTGCTGTGTGACTATGTGTGCATGGTCAGTATAGCTCTTGTGGGAGCCCTGGAACTCACCAGGGGCCAAGATCTGCTTAGAAGAAACAAACTCCTCTCTCTCTCTCTCTCTCTCTCTCTCTCTCTCTCTCTCTCTCTCTCTGTGTGTGTGTGTGTGTGTGTGTGTGTGTGTGTGTGTGTGTGTGTGTGTGCATATTTGCGAGTGTTTACACTCATGTTCTAGTGCAAGCTGCTACCTTCATGCCTTGGCCACAATGACATGGAGCCAAAAGGGGATCTAGTCCAGTTCCTGGGACAGAACCAAGCGCCTGGCTCTCAGTCTCTCCTCCTCTTCCTCATTTCAAACTTGGAGCTCATGGCTGAGAGGGCTCTGTTCTGGTGAAAGTATAGACACTGGGATTTCAGAGTGGAGAGAGAGGCCTGGGGAGGGCCCAGATCCCTTGGCAAATGCTTCTAGTTAGCAGTCAAGCTAATGGTTTTTCTAGCCCTCATATCCCAGGCTATGCCAGAGAAGATACCATGTAAGGAATGAGAGCAGCGCCTCCCCATCCCTGGACCCCCCTTCCCCCCACCGCCCCCCTTCATGACTCACTGGACGGGAATTTTCTTCTCCAGTTCTGGTATTTGCTTGGAGCTGGAGACTGGAGGCTGTGGGTCCTTTGCAGAGCTGTGGTGGAAAACAGAAAGGGGCAGGGAAAATGGAGCGAGTAGAGTCTGTTAGTGTGCAGAAGAATTTGTCTCCTGTGGCGTTCTCACCAAAAGTTAGCAGGCAAACACTTAGGACGGACAGACACTTCCTCTTAACACACTGTACTTCTCTGACCCCATCCTACTTTCCCTCCCTCCCCCTCCCTCCCTCCTCCCTCCCTCCCTCCCTCCTTCATTCTTCATCAGATAATTATACAGGAAGCTGGGCAGATGGTTCAGGAGATAACCTGAGTTTGATCCCTGAAACCCAAATAAAAATCTGGGAGCAGGAGAGATGGTCCTCCACAGGGAAGAGCACATCGATTGGTTGTCCAGTGCTAAATGGTCAGCCCTGAAAACATGCATACAAGTGACATTATATAATATATATATATATATATATATATATTACATAAACTCAGTAGGTTATATTTATGAATATATGTGTACGTACAAATACTTCTATGCATGCTAAAACAATTAATGGAAGAAGAGGCCATGAATTTGAAGGAGGGCGGGGAAGGGTATATAGAAGAGTTTGGAGGGAGGAAAGGGAGCAGGAAGGGAGAAATGTAATTAAATTACAATCTCAAAAAAACCCCAAAAACCCCAATCTGCCATAGAGGCGTACATCTATTGTAGCACCCCACAGTGAGATGGTGGCAGACAGAGACTCGGTGGAATGCTCACAGCCCAGCTGGTCTGCAGTATACTGTATGGAAACAATACGAGAAACCCTGTCTCAATAGAGTAGCAGGTGAGAACTCCTGAAAGTTGGGTTCCCAATGGAAGCATGTTTGGAGGACCCCGTGTGTTTCTCCTCTGCCTGGCAGGGCCTGGAGCACAGGCACTGGCCGTTCTGAATCTGAGAACAGGCGTGGGATCCAAATGCTTCCTGTTCCCACACTGAACTCTAATGCTCAGGCCCCTGTGTTTCCTTCAGAGAGAAAGGAGGGGCGTGCGTGCACATCTGAGGGGCAGAAGATGGAATTAGGAGGGGAAAAAAAAAGACACCCATGGGAGGGTGTGGGAGAAGGGGTGGAGAAGGTTTGAACATAGAGCTCTCTGAATCCAAGACCTGACCAGTGAGTGCTCTCTCATCTCACCCAGACATTTCACCCCTGCCCTATGAGCTGACCCTCAGCACTGCCATGCAGCCACTACCTCGGGTTTCCTTTCTCAGGACAAGATCCTTCAGCTCCTTAGGGTCTCTGAGTTACACTGTGGGATGGTGGAACTGATGGCCCAGAGGCACCACTGGTAGAAATAGGGCACTCAGGCACAATTTTACCACGGCAGGAACAATAGTGAGGTCACAATATAACTGGAGTCCTAGGTCAGAGGCCTGACTCCCCAGCTGATGGTTGGAGTGAGAAAAGTCCCCACAGGCTCAGGTTTGTGAACACCTGCTCCCTGGCTAGTGACCCTGGAGGAGGTGTGTCGTTGAGAGGGTGGGCTTTGGGAATACGTAGCCTCACTCTACTTTTGGTCTACTTTCTGCTTCGTGTTTGCCATTGAAGACGTGAGTTCTCAGCGTCTCGCTCCGGCCACCGTTCCTGACGCATGCTGCCATGCCTCCCTGCCGTGCTGGACTCTCATCCCTCCAGAACCGTAAGCCCAAATAAACCCTTCCTTCTCTAAGTTGTCCTGGCCATGGTGGTTTACCTCACATAGGTTCCCACACGTCAAGCTTGCCCCAGAGAAAATGAGCAGAAATCACTGTGGAAATGCAGGGAAGGGTTTTAAACAGCATCCTTAAGGAGCAGAAAGTGAGCGTTTGAGCCCATCTGTGGGGCACTGGCATGAGCTCTGGGCTTATAGGCCAAGAACTGGGTCAGGAGGCAAGAGGTCAAAGTTGAGGTGTGGTCTGGTTAATCAGTGCTCTGTTCTGGCTGTGCACAGTGAGGAGAAGCAGTCCTTTTGATGATCTCGGCTTGGGGGTGGGGGCGGGGGGGGGGGACTTGTATAATCTCATCACGGGATGACCCGCTTGCCAGGCTCTGCTGGTCTGTTTTCTAAGAGGTGACGGTAGGTTTAGGGCAATGACTGAAAATTTTCGGGGCCTGGAACAGGATATTATAATGGCTAAAAGTAAATCCAGCATTGCTCTGATCTGTGTGCCTTCATGAAGCCATGGGGGACGGGGTAAGGTAGGGCAGGTGTCACTTGGCGTGACACAGCCACTCCTGGAGTGATTAACATGCAGTGGTCTGGCCCAAAGTTTGGACAGAGACAGATGCAAACTCGAATAGAAAAGCCAGATGTTTACCTTGCTCTGTATTACCCCACGGGCCCAAGTGAGGAGCAGTGTTTTTTTTCTTTTACTGTTGAGATTATAATTACATCATTTTTCCTTTCCCTCCGGGCCCTCCCATATACCTCTCCTTCCTCGCTTTCTAATTCATGGCCTTTTCCTTCATTATTGTTGTTGCATGCATATATGTATGTGTATATGCATATACTCCTAACTATAACCGGCTCTGTCTGTGTATTGTTACCCGGATGTGTGTTTTCAGGGCTGACCATTCGGTATTGGACCACCAGGTCATGTGTTCTTCCGGGGGGGAGGGCTGCCCCTCCCACTCTCGGCATTCCTTAGTTGACTACAGTTCTTTGTGTAAGGCTGAGGCCACACAGGCTTGCTCCTGTCCACTCTGGCACGTCTGGTGTTGTCCTTGTTCAGCTCATGTTTATTCAGTCACGTTGGTGAGACTTTAGGGGTGTAGCATCTGTCATGACCAGGAGACAATCTCACAGCAAACTCCCCAGTCCGCTGGCTCTTTCAATCTTTTTGCCCCCCTCTGGAGCTATCACTTTTTAGCAAAAGAAACTCGCTCTCCCTCTCCTCTCCTCTCCTCTCCTCTCTCTTTTCGTTCCTTTCCTTTGTGTTTTGAAGCGGTCTGATTGTGCAGCACTGACCGGCCTGGATCTTGCTGTGCTTACCAGGCTGAGCTCAGGTTAGCAATGACCCCCCTCTCCCTCTGCTTTCCGAGTGCTGGGATTACGGGTGTGCACATTCACATCTTTCCCGAGTGCTGGGATTATGGGTGTGCACACTCACATCTTTCCCGAGTGCTGGGATTACGGGTGTGCACACTCACATCTTTCCCGAGTGCTGGGATTACTGGTGTGCACACTCACATCTTTCCCGAGTGCTGGGATTACAAATGTGCACACTCGAATCTGGAAAAGAAATTTATAGCCAGGCGGTGGTGGCACATGCCTTTAATCCCACCACTCGGGAAGCAGAGGCAGGCAGATCTTTGTGAGTTCGAGGCCAGCCTGGTCTACAGAGCGAGATCCAGGAAAGCTGCAAAGCTACACAGAGAAACCCTGTCTCAAAAAGCAAACAAACAAAAAACAAAAAGAAAGAAAGAAACGTGTAAGCCGCCTTTCCAGCCATGATTTACCTAGCAGTGTCCAACACAGCTTGTGCTCTGTGTACCAATCAACTTTGTATAAAGTTGGTGTTTTTTTTTTAAATGTGTATGACTGTTTGCCTGCATGTATGTCTGTGTACCATGTGCATGCCTGGTGCCCTCAGAGGCCAGAAGAGTATGTCAGATTCCCTGGAGCTGGAGTTACAGGCAGTCATGAGCCAGTATGTGGGTACTGGGAACCGAACTTGGGTCCTCTGCAAGGGTAACAAGGGCTCTTCTGAGTCACCTCTCCAGCCCCACTTTGTATTAATTTTAAAGGAGTGCTTTTGGAACTCACAGCACACAGCCTGTTTGGGAAAAGGAGTAGAGGGCAAGCATTTAGCCAGATGCTTTTGATCTGGTTTTATTGTTACACACTAGCCAGTGTTCTCCTGTCCTATAGCTGCCTCAAATGACTGCTGACAGATGGAGAATACCAACTTGTTTAGGCTGGAACAACTTGGGGACAGGTTGCCCTCTTAAACCATATTAGTTTCTGTCCATGAACTTGATGAATTAGATAGCTCCGCTTAGTTGCTTCGGGCATGCACCACAGCTACTTCATTGAGGCATGCCGGGAAGCTGCCCTGCTGTGATGTCTAAAGCACAGGCATGCTGACCTGCATCCAGGCGTTTGGGATTCTTTTACCAAATACAGACACTCAATTTGGCTTTAGGCCCACTGAGCCTGGCTCTCCGGTGTTGGGGATCTGGGACTATGCCTTTTACTCAGGATTTATGTGAACCACTGAATGGGGTTCTTAAGCTTTGGATTTTAAGTGTCCCCAAAGGGCTACTGTGTTAAAAGCTTGGTCCTTAGCCTGTGGTGCTGGGGGAAGTGGTGGAAGCTTTAGGAGTTGGGTCTAGTGGAAGGAAATTAGGTCACTGGGCTTGTGGCCTTGAAGGATTACAAGGACCCTTGCTCCTGCCTGGTTTTTCACTTCTGAGATTCTACCAGGCGAGCAGTTTTCTTCTTTGGAATATGCTGCCCCACCAAAGGCCCAAAGGCGGCCGGGCCAAGAGCCACAGCAAGCCAGAGTCTATCTCAGGCATTTTCTCACTGCAGTGGAAAGCTGAGTAAGACACAGATCGTTTAAATGAGTGTTTTCTAGAGTTTCCATAACACAAGGGTTTACGTTGCTTCACACCCTCATCTTGGGAAGGTTCTATGTTGAAGAACTTGGAGGGTCTGGAAGGTTGCTTGGCATGCTAAGGCAGTCCTGGCAACCTCTTGCTAAGTGGTGCACTTAGCACTAACAGAAAAAGGACCATTCAAGCCATTGTCCTTTTACATTTACTCTTTTGTTGTAAGAGGATAAAACCGGAGACAACCAAATAGAAATGATGTCGAGAGAGAGAGAGAAAGAGAGAGGGGGGGGGTTTGTCTCCCCTGGAGCTGTTGTGGATAGTACTGCTGTGGTCATGACTGTACAGACCAGGAGTCTTGAAAACAGTATCCGTCTTTTACTCAGCCTCCTCTGAAACCACCAGGAGGCAGTGATGTAGGTGAGCACTGTGGCTGGTGAACCTCCATGAGATCCACTATTGGGGTTTGTCCTGTGCTATTTGGGAAAGTGATGGGCTTACTTCATCACCATGATGCATGGCAGTGCAAACTGTCTAAAGGAGGAGAGATTAGGCTTCGGGGTTTTAGAGGGGTCACTCCATAGTCAGCTGGGTCCATTGCTATAGGCCTCTGGGGAGGCAGAGCATCATATAGTGGAGCGAACTGTCCCACTGGGAAGCAGAGAGTGGGAGGAAGAATCTGGGGATAGGATGTGCCTTTGAAAGGCAACACCCACAGTGACTTACTTCTTCCAACTAGACCCCACACTCTCTTGTGGCCTCATTGATGAGTTAATCCACTGAAGTTAGCACCATTCATTATCTAATTAACTGTCAATAGCTGGGACCAAGTCTTCAACAATGAGTATTTGGCAGGGGTTGGAGGGCAGATAGGGGAGAGATATGTCATATCTAAGTTGCAACATCTATGTAAGAAATGTCGCACTTGCACTGGGGCTTGTCTGTCAATCATCATCATGACTGCTGAAGACTGAGTCAAGAAAGGATTGGAAATCATGCGGTCTACCCATTTTTCTATCTGCTCAGTGATTCACTGTAGAGTAAAGTTGGGCTTTATTGTAAAGTATATTACAGAATATTTTACTGTACACTCAAGTTCTCTAGTTTCTGAGGGCCAACCCATGCTTCAGGTCTTGGTATGCCCTTCCCTGTCAGCACAGGGTACCTAAAAAAACAGACATAGGCAGCCATTGTTAAGGACATGACCTAGGACATCTCTCGACATCATTTATTTGACAGAAGCCAGAAGCTTTCTGTAGAGTTAAGCATTATGCTGGTTAGGTTTTTGCAAACTTGACAGGAACCTAGACATATCTGGGAAGAGGGAATCCCTCCTCCTGCAGGCACGTCTGTGGAGGTATTTCCTTAACTGCTAATGATGTAGGAGGGCCCAGCCCACTGAGGGTGGTGCCACCCTTAGGCAGGTGGCTGGGCTGTATAAGAAAGGTAGCAGAGTAAGCAGCACTCCTCCACAGCTGCTACTCCAGTTCCTGCCTCCAGGTTCCTGCCTCCAGGGTCCTGCCTCCAGGTCCTGCCTCCAGGTTCCTGCCTCCAGGTTCCTGCCTCCAGGGTCCTGCCTCCAGGGTCCTGCCTCCAGGTCCTGCCTCCAGGTCCTGCCTCCAGGTTCCTGCCTCCAGGTCCTGCCTCCAGGTCCTGCCTCCAGGTTCCTGCCTCCAGGGTCCTGCCTCCAGGGTCCTGCCTCCAGGTCCTGCCTCCAGGTCCTGCCTCCAGGTTCCTGCCTCCAGGTTCCTGCCTCCAGGTTCCTGCCTCCAGGTCCTGCCTCCAGGTTCCTGCCTCCAGGTTCCTGCCTCCAGGTTCCTGCCTCCAGGTCCTGCCTCCAGGTTCCTGCCTCCAGGTCCTGCCTCCAGGTCCTGCCTCCAGGTCCTGCCTCCAGGTCCTGCCTCCAGGTTCCTGCCTCCAGGTTCCTGCCTTGAGTCTTCCCCTTGCTTTCTTTATTATGGACTATAACCTATAAGCCAAATAAACCCTTTTCTCCCCACGCTGGTTTTCAGTGTTTTATCACGGCAGCAGAGTCACAGACTCGGACAAGCGTTGAGAAAAGTTGTGTCAGCGCACACCTACAAACCAACGTGTTTTTCCTCTTTGACAGTGAGAACAATCATCTCTGGGTTTCCCTCTAAACTGGCGAAACTGTTTCCTTCTGAACAGTTCTAAACTGGCTGTTTAGAATTATGGCCTGCCTCTCTGGAGTCTTTGCCTCCTAAACTGGCTTTGTTATTCTTGATCCAGAAGCTTTATTTTTCATACAGACAGACGCATAATTCTGATTTACAGCTTCCAGGCAAATTGCTTCAAGTCCCATGGAGGAGAGGAGACGCGGAGAAAAGGGTGAACGGTAGGCAGGCTTCCCTCTGTCAGGGTTATGCTTAGGATTAAGTTTTTGTTTTGTTTTTGATTTTGAGATAGGGTTTTACCCTGTAGCCCAGGTTGGGTCTAACTTCAAATTTGTGGCAATCTTCCTGCCTAATGCGCTGAGTTCTGGGATTACAGGCATTAGCCATATACCGTGCCTGTCCGCTTCCTAGTCTTTAAAGGCCCACGTTGAAGGTTAAATTCAGAGTTTCCCAGGCTTGGAAATGGCTATACAAGTGTCTGTGTTTGTTTTGGCCCAGCTCTTCCCAGGCCTGGTCTTCTGGGAAACCCCCACACCGGTGAGGATAAGCCAGCGATTCTGCTCTTGGCCACCAGAGGGCAATGCAGGACAAGTTGATCACAAGCTCTCACAGGCCATTTAAAGCTGTTGGTCCTTCAGGTAGCAGATTTCTATGGCCCTGCAGGGGTCCCCAGGAAGTCAGAGGATGTCCTGATTTACTCGTATGTGGCTATTGACTGAGTCAAGAGCTGGGCTACTAGAGGCAAATTCTTAGCTGGTTTGAGCTTAGAGAGTGGAGTCACCAGCCCTGGCCACATGGCTCACTGGCTGGAGACCATAGCATGCCCCACAGAATGAGCTGGTTGCTACTCACCTCACAAGTCAACCTAGAGATGAAAAGGGGTCATGTGTGAAGAAGGTTCCAGTAGAAAAAGGATCCTCATTACTGTGTAGGTCAAGTTTGGGTATATCTCATCTACCCCCTCACACTCCAGTAAAACCTCCTGTGGTACCCCGAGAGGTATGCTCAGGGGGTCCTAGGAGACTGAGTTACCTAGGGCTACATAGCAACCAGACTCATGTTCCTTCTCTCAAACACTATGGGATGCTGGAGGGGCCCCTGAGACACAAGGAGGCTGTCCCAGGCAAAGACCTAGATTTCCTTATCTGTGACAGCCAATGACACGCAACAGCTGCCTAGAACTACTGGATGTCATCCTACTTGTGACTCCAAAGCTTCTGGAGGAGTCTAGGTCTGATCCTGACCCCCCTGTCTGTCCCTGGTCCCTGCTGCCTCTCTGTGTTCCCGGATGAAGCCTGGTGGACCCTTTACTCACCATGGATAGCTTGTGGCTCCTCGTGGTGTAGGAGAGAGACTGGTCTAGTCAGGGGCTCCCTCAGGGAGCTGTGCCGGGCTGGGGGCTTTGATAGAGGCGTGGATTCTGGAAGCTGGGGCCTCTCTTTGCGGGCCTTTGCACAGGGAGCTCTGATGCTGCCACAGTCGGATTCTGCATCAGAGCTGAAGGAGGAAGAGGAGGGTGAGCCAGAAGCTCTAGAACCCCACCCCACCCCCACACCCCATGTCCTACTCATCACCTCGGACAGTCCTCAGGGGCCTGGAGCAAGGGTGTCAGCCCAACTACCTCTGTGCCCGGGCCCAGACTTAGCTCTGTCGTGTCCTGGATTATGTCTCCTTAGATTCCCATGCTAAGGGGGTGGCTCCCAATACCTCAGCATGTGACTGCGTTTAGAGAGAGGACCATTAAAGAGGTGACTGAGTTAAAATGAGGTCATTATGGTGGGCCCTAATCCTATGATTGGTGCCCTTATAGGAAGAAACAGGGACACAAATGCACATATAGAAAGTGGCTGTCATTGCAAACAGGAAGATGCCATCTACAGGCCAGGGAGAGGCTTGAGATAGACCCCTTTTCCCACAGAGGCCCCAGGAGAATTCTCCTCTGCCACCCTTTCATCTCACACTTGTCATATGACAGTTTCCTCTGGTACTGACATAGTCCATTCTGCAGGGAAGCTCCACAAGCAGGAAAGTAAACAACTCAAAATAGCTTCAGGAAGTCCCTGAATCTGACTAGATCGACCAAGCCCCGCCCCGCCAGAGTAAGCAATAAAAGTCAAGCGTCCCCCTCAGATAAGAGAGAGAGCTGAACAGCCAAGAAGACTCAGACAAGCTGAGGTACAAGGAGGCTCTGAGAGCAGACTGCCTGGAAGGAGCAGAAACCAGCCAAGCTGCCCAGAAGAGGTTTAGACCGACTGCATCACCTGGAAAGGACACTCTCTGACCTATGGAGCTGCCTTCAGGCTATGCAGTGTGCTCCAGGTTCCCAGCTTTGTGAGCTGTCACCCATGCTGGGGTGGACTGTGTTGACTCAGCTGTCTTTGAGTCATTTCTGCTCCTTACAAGTAACCCCTCACCTATATTCCTGTAGGCAACCCCAATAAAGCTCATGGTTCACCCAGTTGGACTTTGGTGGTATCTGTGCCTTGGTCTGTTGTGGGTTCCCTCTCTAGGGTGAGTAGCTGTGTGTTTCATCTCCCCAGAAAAAGTTTGATCATATATCATACTCTAGCCTCCAGAAAGTGAGAAGACATTTTCATGAGGCTCCCAGGCTGGGGTGCTGTTCTGACAGTCCCAGAGGCTGCTGCTACAGCCTTGGACAGAACAGGAAGAAGTTCCCTCCCAGGTCTCCTGAACCACTTCAGTGAAGGCTATTCTCACTCTCCTTCCTCCCAAGCCGTGGCTCTAGGGCTGGGGATATGGGTAAGTTGGTAGAGTGCATGCCCAGCATGCACAAAGTCTGGGGTTCAGTCCCTAGCACCTCATAAACTGAGTGTGGTAGCACACACCTGTAATTCCAGCACTTTGGAGGTAGAGGCAGGGAGACAAGATTTTAGGACCAGCCTCAGCTGCATAGTGAATTTAAGGCCACTCTGGGCCACATGAGACTGCCCCAAACCAAACCAAACCAAACCAAACCAAACCAAACCAAACCAAACCAAACCCACAAATGGAAACAAAGGCCAACAAGAGTATGGCTGCTAAGCTCTTCAGGCCAAAGAAGCTGATCTCTAGAGACCTAGTTCCTAAACCACAGAATGGACATGTGGCTTTCCTCCATCAGCTGCATGACTGGGCAGGCAGAAGGAAATACAGGGATTCAAGCGGTGTGTGTGTGTGTGTGTGTGTGTGTGTGTGAGCTTCTCCGAAACTGTGGACTTAATGCTCAACTGCAGACACAGTGTCGGCACAGAGATACAGCCCTGTCAAACCCAATGGGCTCAACAGAGCACTCTGCTTTCTCACAACCCGAATCTTCCTCACCCTCGGATGCCTCGAGAATATTCCTAATATTCCTACCATCCCTTCAGTAATTTGAGTCAAGACTGGGGAGAAGTCCTTGAGCTCTCTCTTATTCTCCTGTTTAGTCTATCAGCAAATCCATCACCATGGCTCTGACCCTTGTTCCCCAACTCCCAGGAGCCCCAGGTTCCTACCAAGTCTCCCCCTGGCTTCAGTCTCACCCATCCTGTCTCCTCTGCTCTGCACACCGAACGAAGCCTGTAGATGTCTAAACACTCTTCATGGTGTGCCATGTAGAGTTTAACCCTCTTTCAATTGTTCCCAGAATAAAATATAAATTCCTTCAAAACCAATCAACCAATCTTTCTCCCTCTCTCCCTCCCTCCCTCCCTCCTCTTCCTCCTCCCTCTTCCTTCCTGGTGCTGAGGATTAAACTCAGGCCTTGCACATGCTAGTTAAGTGCTCTACCATTGAACTACACCCAAGCTTCCCAGGATAGCCCCGCCCCTACTTCACCCGTTATTGGCTGCTGGCTACGTGGACCTTCCATTCTCTTCCTACACCATTCCTGCTGCTCTAGCTGACAGCCAGCTAGATCCAGAACCCATCTGGGCAAGCCCAGCCTGGCCAGCACAGTCTCACAGAGGCCCCTTAGCTACTGGCCCACATGTGAGGAAAGGGAGCGACCCACTTGCTCCGGGGCTACTTTGGCACCCATCACTGTGGTACTTACTCAGGGACTGACAGGCAAACCTTTCCTGGCCATCCAGTCTAAGGTGACCATCCCGACCCTGTTTATAACACAACTCCACTTTCTTTCTCTGCCTGACACATCCGTGGTATTTTTCTCGTTTAATGTTTCCTTGTTTCCCTGGCTGTCTACCCAGGTGATGAAGATATCTGGTAGCAAGGACCTCACCTGGTGTGTGAGTCACAGTTACACACTCAGAGTCTAGGCATTCATAAGCAGTTGATACTGATGCTTTCCTGGATGCACTCAGTGTATGTGGGGGCTGGAAGAGGCCGGAAGGCTGAGCTTCTCATAACCACAGTTGGTGTGGATCGGATGCTGGGTGCATAAGAACTATATTCTCCCCTCTGCCCATCTTGGCCTCTCCCTCACCATGAATCAGCATTGGAGGGCCCCAGGAGCCTCTCCCTGTGACAGTGTCACTCATTTGCAGCCCTCAGTGTGCCAGCATGACAATGGACTCCTGGAGGAAAACAGGGCCTTTTCCTTCTCTGAGAAAATGACAACACAGCCTTGGAGGATTTACTATGCAGCAAGAAATATCGGGCACATGTCAATTCTGTGAGTCTCACAGCTCCTTCAGAGGCAAGCCACTATAAGAGTTCCCATTAACAGGTGAGGACACAGGCCCAGAGAGTCCCTTTGCTGGGAGTTCCCAGTGGAAAGCAGAGCAGATCCCAGATGCTGCCGGCCCCCACCATCACCTTGCTTCTGCCTCCATCCTTCAGCAGTCTGGGCATACCTGCTGTCCTCACTGGTGACCAGGACACGTACAGCCAGCACATCCTGCCCGACTGCATCTTCCCCAGGGCCAATCCTCACTGAAGTCCATTCAGAGGGTTGGGGAGAGGTGACGTCAACTTCCATGTCTCTGGGGGTGGGCTCAGGGATACTCTTTGGCTTCTTGGGGGAGGTGGGCTCATCTGCTGAGAGAATAGGTCCTCTAGAGATAGCGGAACAAATGGTCCCTTTCAGGGCACTGGCTGCTCCAGGTGTCTGGATAGGATACTGGAAAGGAAGCCTCTGGTCCATTCAGATGTTCAAGGACAGGCTTTCCCATCCTCTGTGCCATTGTCCAGGGCCATCTCTCAGCCCAGTAGATACCCCCCAATGCTTAGGGCACTCCCCGATGTGTGTAAAGCATGACTACATATATCATCTCATTTAACCTGGAGGGAGGTGCTGATATGTTCTCAGGGTCCATCACAGGCTCACTGGCCTCTGGATGGCTTTGCTCAAAGTGCCTCTGCCAGCATGCTGTTAGATTCAGAGGTGACATCTTAGATCTCATCTTTAAAAATTCTTTCCACCAGGTGTGGTGGTACACCCCTTTAACCCCAGCACTTGGGAGGCAGAGTCAGGAGGATCTCTGTGAGTTTGAGGCCAGCCTGGTCTGTACATAGTGAGTTCCAGGCCAGCTAGAGCTATACAATGAGACCCTGTCTCAAAGAAAATAAAACAAACCCCATTAAAAAATGTTTCTAAGCTGTGCAGCCGTGGCGCACACCTTTAATCCCAGTACTCGGGAGGCAGGTGGATCTCTGTGCGTTCGAGGCCAGCCTGGTCTACAAAGCAAGTTCCAGGACAGCCAGGGCTGTTACACAGAGAAACCCTGTCTCAAAAAACCAAAAAAAAAAAAAAAGTTTCTATTTTCATAGCTTCCCATGTGTATGGAAGCATATGTGTGTGTGCATATGTGTGTGTGTGTGTGCGTGCATGTGTGTTGTATACACATGTATGTATGCATAGCTTCCCATGTGTATGGAAGCAGGTGTGTGTGTGTGTGTGTGTGTGTGTGTGTGTGTGTGTGTGTGTGGTGTATACACATGTATGTATGCATAGCTTCCCATGTGTATGGAAGCGGGGTGTGTGTGTGTGTGTGTGTGTGTGTGTGTGTGTGTGTTGTATACACATGTATGTATGCATAGTTTCCCATGCGTATGGAAGCGTGTGTGTGTGTGTGTGTGTGTGTGTGTGTGTGTGTGTGTGTACATGTGTAAATGGAGGCCTGAGATGGATATCATCCTCGATTGCTCTTCCAACTTATTCATTAAGACAGGACCTCACAACCAAACCTGGAGCTCAGAGATATGCCTAGTTTTGCCAGACAGTCTACTCTGGAAGTCCCCTCTCACCATCTCCTGAGGCTGTAACTACAGAGGGTCACCACAGCTACCTGGCATTTCTGTGGATTTCTGGGGATTCGAACTCACATCCTCGTGATTGCACGGCAAGCCCTTTAACCCTCGAGTCATCTCCAGAGCCCTTCAGTTCTCAGCCTATTGACCTTGTGGCCTAGCCTGTCAAGGTCATCCACAAAAGGCTCCTCTCAGCTCCCAGACAGCTCTTCCCAACTTCCTCCTCTGTGCCAGTCTTGTCTGTACTCAAGTCTCCAGTCTCACCTGCTCTCATGATTCTCAATAACCCTGGACAGTGAGGGGTCCCAGATTTGCACCCACAGCCTGGATGCTTGCCCTGCATCTGGATGAGTGTCTCCTGTTCTTACTTGACATCTCCATGTGGGTGTCTAGCAGACACACCACATGCAATAAATCCAAAGAGAGTCCTCCATCTTCACTTTTCCCCAACGCCTGCTCCGCCCATCACCACGCCCAGTTCAGTCAGTGGCAACCTGAGCCTCCTGAAGCTAAGGTGGCTTAGGTTGGTACCATAACGCCATACTTGATATCACCCTCACCCTTCACAAAGTCCTCTACAAGTGCGGATGGCTCTTCCCTCAAATGTGCCAGGAATGGGGTCTCTTCCCTGCCACATCTCTAGGCCTGGCCCCATCACATCTTGTCCAGATGTTAAGCAACATCTCTACCTAGGCCCCCAGCCCTTTCCTGCCAAGCCCCATCCCCCAGTCTTTCAACAGCAGCCAGAATCAACCCATGAAAATGCAAGTTGGAGAATGGCATGTCTGCTCAGGATCCCCTGAGAGGTTCCTCGTTTCACTCTGAGGAGAAGTGGAAGAGTCCCATCTAATTCGGCTCTGTGGTCTCTATGGCCTTATCTCTTCACATTGTCCCTTGGCTTGCTCTGCTCCTGCTCTCTCACCGCTGTGCTGTCCCCTCAGGACTCAGGCCAGCACCGTATTAGACCCCTCATGTTGTCCCTGAATCTGGGCACTATTCAGTGCCGTCCCTGGATGCTCCCGTCACTGCCTGCAAGCATTGGTCAAATGTCATCTCAGTGTTGAAGTGTCCTGCTGAGGATGGCCATACACTCTGCTTCCCTTTATTATTACTCATAGTGAGTCTTGCCTTCCAATAAGCTGTATAATTCCTATTTTTGTTTTTCTCTTTTTATGACCAGGATGTGGGCAGTGCTTTGTCTGTTTTGGTTGTTGTTAGAATCATGCCTTGTAAAGCAGGTGCCTGTGAGATGCCTGTTGAGTGGCTGAATGCATGAGCCCAACTCCAGCCTGGCCACTAGCTAGGTGGTGAGTCTTCTCCTGTCACAGGGAAGCAGCTGCCCATGTTCCTTCTCGAATTAGCCCTCTGCTGGCCTTGGCTCCCTCTCACTTCTCACCCCCAATGTGGCTCACTATCTTCTCTCTTTCCCGTGTTCTTGACTTCACCTACTGGATTGGTTCCATCTGTGCTTAATATACAGGAGGCCCCACCTCCAGCCCATTTACTCTCCTCTCATTCTGGCCAGTCTTGGAAGAGTTGGGCAAGCTTTCCCTTGACCAACCCCTACAATTATGAGACCTTTGCCTCTCTACCCTCTTACTTCTGGAAAATTCTCTGGAGCCTACTTGTTGCTGGATCCAGTTCACAGTGTTTCCCCCACCCCCAGGTTCTCCTCTGGCTCTTGACTTCAACCCTTCTCTACTCTGACAGATTTTCTCCCCCATCTCTCTGTCTCTATCCTTAAGTGTTGCATCTTCATGCATCTACCCAGGTCTCTCCTTTTCACCCTACAGTCTCTGGAAGAGGAATCTGCTTAGCTGTGTTCCCCACCTGTAAAGACAATTCAAGAAGTCTGAGCTTTCTGTGAAATTCCTGAAGTTTTAAAATACTATAAGGTCAAATTAAATGTGAGTCCTGGCAGACCCAAGCAGTGGGCTATCTCGTCTAACCCCAGTGTGCGTGCAAACTCACGCATGTGCACACGTGCCTATGCTTTTATGTTAGTGCAACTGGGGAGGGAGGCATTTGGGGGCTGTTACTGACTGCTCTGCTAATGATGATGATGGTAGCGATGGTTGTGGTGATGGTGGTGATAACAGTGGTTGTGGGTTTGGTGGCAGTGATGGTAGCTGTGGTGGTAATAGTAGTTTTGGTTTGGGTGGTGGTGGTTGCGATGGTTATGGTGATGGTGTTAGGTACGGTGATGATGGTGGTGGTTTTGGTTTTGCTGGTGTTTGTAGTGATGGTAGTAATAATAGCAGTGGCAGCTTACCTTTATTGGGCCCCCAGTATATGCCAGGGATACTTTGAGCACTGACTTGTACTAAGTGTGTCACACTCATATACTCCTTCAAGCAAAGCATTTTGTGACTCCCTTTTCCTTGCTTAGATAATGGAAACATTGGTTAAGACACCCACAGATGGTTACATGTTGCCCTTCTGTATGTCTGTCTGGTAGGACAGAGTCACACCCTGTCCTTGATGTTGTAGTCCTTTCGAGAGTAGGCAGAACACACCCCTGCCCCAGCAATGTAACACTTGTCCACCACAGTCATTGGATATTTGTGACTCATTTGAGCTGGGGCTATGAGTGGCCTTGCTGGGTTGGATTGTCACTCATGTTCCTGTTGAGAAAGCTTGTTTCTGATGACTGCTGTTCTGTTAGCCTGGATCCTTGGTTGAGGGCACATGGAGGGACAGACCTGGAGCCCATCCTTAGACATCCAGCCTGTGGAGTCACCCAGCAACCCAGCAATAGGACTCAGCAATAGGAAGCAGAAGAGGCCACACATCCCACTGAGAGTTGAGAGATTTGTTCAAGATCCTAACTACTAGAGTCTGTTCTGGTGTGAGGCTTGAAGAAATTCCTCCTGCCACACCCACCCCCTTCCCATGGACAAGAGCTGAGAATGAAATGTGTGGAGGGAAATCAAGGCATCAGGATACAACTGGAATACAGAACCCCAGCCAAAGAGCTCAGCAGAGTGAGGTCACGGCAGGCAAGGAACATGGTGGTGCTGGACAAAGCAAAGAGCCAGCCTCACCAGACCCCAGAAGCCAAGGTCACTGCTATGATACTAAGGGTGGGGGTGTCAGGATTAACACCCTGGCGCCTCTCTTGATCACAACCCACCTTTCCACCAGTGCATCCTGCTCGCAAACCTAACAGGAAGCTAGTTCAAGGCACCCTGGAGAACAGTTTGCAGGGCTTCCATCTCTGTAGCATAGTGCAGCTCAGGGATGGCAGAGCACAGGGGCAGCACAGACAGGCAGATATCTACGATGCTATCAGCAGATGACAGAGAGCTTGAGCGGGCAGCCCTTCCACACATTACCAGGGCTGTTATCACTGCTTTGGGAGGAAGACTTGTCCTTGGCATTGTTGAGGTCCTCAGCAGGACATGTGCTCAAAGACACTGCTGCTACCCTAGGGGCTTCTGAGAGTGACTCATCACATTTTCTAAAGGAAGTAAGAGTGACTCATCACATTTTCTAGAGGAAGTGGAGTACCCTGGGATGTTCAGAGATGAATACATGGATAGGTAGCGATGGGGTCTCTGGGTCTACCCTCCACCCAGAAGCCTGGTCAACCTGCCTTGCTGTGTTTTCCCCAGGTGTCAAAGACCCTGTGTGTGTGTGTGTGTGTGTGTGTGTGTGTGTGTGTGTGTGTGTGTGTGTGTGTGTGGTGTGGGGGGCAGAATATGGACACACAGCTCCACCTCTGCTGAATGAAACCAGGATAGACAGCATTACTTAGAGGGCCCTTTATGGCCCCAGCAAAAGCCTAAGCAAAGAGATAGACACACTCAGCTAAACGGACATGGAAGGGAAGCTATACCCTCCCAGATGGAAGCCACACCTCTGCCTAGAGAGGAAGGGAACCAGGCCCAACCTGATGCTGTAGGCCTCGGTGGAGTTTACCCATTCCTGACCCTTCATCCTAAATCTTGAGCCAGACACTAGGGAAATGCCAACCTCACATGGATCCCAAGAACAGATAGCAGCTCCCAGAGCATGAGTGGGGTGGGGGTATGGAAGGGGGGGGGCGGGGGAAGGTGAGGTGGGTGTAGTGGTTCACTAGATGTCTTTGTTTTTCTTCCTAATGTAGTCACATTGAATACATGGTTCTCTGTTATCAGTCTGCTTAACTGGCCTATTCAGGTTAAGTGGCTGAGCCTGGTTTGTTAGGACTCCTAGGGTCCGGGCTCTGTCCCTAATAACTCTGGTAACAAGATGGGAAGGGGAAGACCTGGAATTTCTGGAAGGTAGTTCACCACCTCCTGCAGCAATCTAGGAAGGCAGGAAGGGAGGCAGCCTTGGGGCGTGTGTCTTATCGTCCTTCTTAGGCTAGTGCTAGGCAACGACTTCTGGCACCCTTGGGATAGAGGGTGTGGTAGGCTTTGCCATAGGGCCAGATGGGGGTCTACACCTGGCTAGGCCTGGTGTTGGTTAATGATACAGATCTGACAGCATTTCCGGACTCCCACATGGTTGAGAGGCTGGTCACTCTACCTAGGTGGGCCCCTTGCTATAACCACACGTGGGCTCAATGGATCAAAGACAGCAATCAGTGCCTTTGGCTCACCCAGAGCCCAGATTCTAAGAGTAGAACATTCCCCACTCCACTTATTGTCTCCATGTCACCTGGACTCCTGTGTTAGAGACAGTGAGAACAGGAGAGAGGATGTACATGGCCTGGTGGACTTGTGACACATTACTAAACAAGACTTTGGTGTCAAAGTTACCATAGGAACGGCTATCACCTCAGGTGCATCCCTTTGGGGTTGGGGGAGGGGGCACTCAAATCTGCTTTGTCACAGGATGCATGTGAGGATGACAGCCCTTGGAAGGCAAGGAGGGGACAGTGTGGAGGCATTGTGTAGGGATGGCATGATGCACAATGTGTGCCTTCTGCTCCTTGAGGGCTCTGTCATGAACTGTGGCTGGACACCAGCAAGACCTTCCCAGCCTAAATATACTCTTCCAGCCCTCAGGACGGATTCTAGATGAGCGAGGTGTGGGTCCAGGATAAAGCAGACTCAAGCATGGCTCCACGGCTTTCGAGATAAACAAGCAGGGACTGTTCTTTGCTGTAAGGGAGATGGTTAACAGTGGAGACTGTTTGGTGAAAAAAAATTGGTGTTGGAGAAGGATCTGAGCTGGAGTTGCCTAAAAGATGTCCAGGTCAATGTGGGGATGGGGTGGGGTGGGGTGGGGAGAGGTGGGACGGGGTAGGGTAGGGAGGCAGCAACACAGTCAGAATCTGTGTTTCCTCTTAGCTGAGGCTCGAACACTCCTCACACAAAGCCTTTGACAGGCGGCAGGAGGTGGGACTCTCGAGCTAAGCCCTGTGTCTGAGGGGAAGTAGCTGGTTGCCTTCAAGAGGCTGGGGATAAGAGTATAAGAGAGGAAAGATGGTGCCTCCCAGCATGCTCTAGGGCCTCTGTCCAGTGTCCACCTACCTCATGGTGGTGGAGCCTCAGCTTATCTACAATGTCAGAAAGAAGCTTTCCCAGAAGCAATCCCTCCAGGGAGGTGCCATCCAGAAGAGCACAGTAGAATGCCCCGACTGCAGAGTCCCAGGCACTGTCCTGGGTTGGCTTGTTGATTCCACCTTCCCAAAACCTAATGCCAGAGGCTCTGTTAGCTCCGGGTACAGAGAGGGCTCACCCAGGACACAGTGAGAACAAAGTTTCAGGGGTCAAAGCCCCGACACCTAGTGTGGGCCCACCCCAGTGCTCTCTGCTCACTCACAGTGGAGGATGATGTCACTGGAACTCGCCTGCCTAGCACCAAAGGTCTTTCCTAGGATCCTCTTTCCTATCTGCACGGACTTCACAGAGCTACAAGGAGACAGCACTAATGAGGGGCTGGACCTGGAGAGCTTGGCCCAGAGATGGTCACAGAGAAAGTGCTGGGCAGGAAGCAGCTGCCCCAGGGCAGTGACAGAGGCAGACACTCTTTGACTAAAGATTTTTGGGGTAGTGGTGGGTGGTGGGGTATTAAATCACAAAAAGAACAGTCCAGAGGAACCGAGGAACAGCCCACCCACTCTGGACTCACTATTCAATGTACACGGAGATTTCTTTCTTACTGGGCCAAAGGTCAATGCCATTTTCTGAGACTTAATCTTGGTTGCTCTATTGCCTTTCAGGAGACAGACTGTCCCTGCTGCCAATCCTAAACTCATATATTTCCTTACCATCACTACTTCTCTGTCTCCCCTGCTGACTAGGTGGATAACAGGATTCACTTACATTCCTTTGAAAGCCAGGAGAGGACGTTTCCCCCAAATGCTTCCTTTTTCTTTTCCAGTGTTTACTTCTTGAATTTGCGTAGGTGGGTACTATTTGTTCACAGCCTTTCCTCACTTATCCTTGGGTCATTGCTCAGTAAAGATTAACTTCGTGAGTGTCACTGTGGGAGGTGCCCAGGAACGCCTGCTTTAAGTGGACTCTTTAATACCATGGCCGTGAACTTTCATGTTATGATATTTAATTCAATTTTTTTTCTTTTTTCCAGTCTGACTGCATAGTTAATATTTTAATTTTTACAATTACATGGTTTGCTTATTTATTTATTTTTGGTGTTTTGAAACAGGGTCTCTACATATCCTTTGCTGTCCTGGAACTCACTGTATAGACCAAACTGGCCTAGACTCACAGAGATCCACCTGCCTCTTCCTCCTGAGTGCTGGGATTAAGGGCATGTGCCACCATGCCTGACTTTCACGCTGGTTTTAAAATGTAGATAGTTGGGGCTGGAGAGGTAGCTCAGTGGTTAATAGCACCTGTTTCTCCTCCAGAGGACCTGAGTATGGTTCTCAGCACCCACATCTGACATCTCACAACCACTTTGAGTTTTAACTCCAGGGGATCCAATACCCTCTTTTGGCACCCAAGGGTACTGTACTTATGTGTGCAAACCCACATTCTCTCTCTCTCTCTCTCTCTCTCTCTCTCTCTCTCTCTCTCTCTCTCTATCTCACATACACACACACACACACACACACACACACATACACACATACACACAATAATTTAAAAATATTTAAAGTGTACATGGTCAAATACCCACAGGAATTAGCTTTTGTCAGTAGTTCTAAAACTCAGAGAGTTTTATCCCCTTTGATCTAACAAATATTTAATTGTATTTAATACATATATATATATATATATATGTGTGTGTGTGTGTATATGGGTGTGTATTAGCATATCACATCTAACACAATTTTTTCCAATAGGAACTTCTTTTTTGGGGGTGGGGTGGGGTATGTTCTTGAGATAGGGTCACATGTAGCCAAGTTTTTCTGGAACTTGCTATGTAGCTGAGGGTGACCTTGAACTATTGACCCTCCTGTCTCCACCTTCCCAGTGCAGGCATTGTGGGCATAGCCACCTTGTCTGACTTGTGTTTGGAACTTTTATTTAATATTTTTTAAGTTTTTTTTTTTTTTATTTGAGTGCTCTTTTCTGCATGTATGCCTGCATGCCAGAAGAGGGCATCAGATGGCATTGTTGATGGTTGTGAGCCACCATGTGGTAGCTGGGAATTGAACTCAGGACTTTTGGAAGAGTAGCTAGTGCTCTTAGTCACTGAGCCATCTCTCCAGTCCCTCTACTTAATATTTAATTCTATTAGACTACTTTAAAATGTTAAGTCTTAGGATTGGTAGAGTGCTTACCTACCTATACAAAGTCTTGGATTTGATCTCCCAACCATAAAAAGTTAAGTTTCCAATGTTTTGGGATTAAAGAATATTCTACCAAATACAAATTACGTAGGGTTATAATAATAGTCAAACTAAATCAAATCAAGACACTTTGCAAGCAGGTATGAGAAAGCTAACCCAAACACTTAAACTTATTCACCAGAGGGCTCCATCAGAGACTTAACATGAGCCTTCAAGACTTAGAGAGACTGGCAAGATTAGCTGTATTCCCTAGCACACAGTAGGTGCTTAGTCAAATGAAGTAAACGGGTGAACGAGTAGGAGCATAGACAAGCTGAATCAGAATCCAAACAGCAATCTAAGGCACGCACTTCTTAAATGTCTCTTGGACCTAGAATAATGCCTCGGGCAGTAACTTGCATAGGTAAAGGAATGGGTCATTCGCCCATCCCTGCACTTGATCTCTGGTCCCTAACAGCCTTCCTTGAACAGAAGTGAAGGAGACAGGGACCCTGGGTCACAACCTGAGGTGGCTCTGAAGGCAGATACAAGCACCAGCAATTGAGTTGGAGATTGGAATCCCAGAAATCCTCTCTGGGAGATGCCAGGGCCCTCATAGTCCTCAGGAGGCTTCTTAGGTCAGTATTAGAAGCCCAACCATATCCAGTCTGGCAATGGCAGACATTCCTCCCTGGGGAGATCTGGCACTGTCCAGAATAGTCAAGGGAGTCTCCAAGTTCTTCCCATACACAGAGTGGAGTTGGGCAGAGCCTGCTGGGCACTGTGCTCAGAGTGGCCAGGTGGGCAGAACCCCAGGTGGCCAGGTATGCTGATGAGCATACCTGCTGGTTCACTGCCCTCCAGAGACTGACACCCACTCCTTCCTCCTTACCTTTCTCCCATCACTTGGGTGGACCAGTGCAAACCATGAAAAGATTCATTTTTTTTCTCTGTAAGAACCCAAACAGGTGGGACTTTTGGTAAAGCCCTCCTACAGAGCCATGGCCTGTAGGTGCCAGGGAACTTGGTTCAGACAGCTGTCAACACAGCCTGTTCCTAAAAGTTGAGGTCACACTGGCCCTGTCCTCCTCTGCCCAGCATCTAGAACAGCAAAGTACCCACACATTTTAAGGAAGAGACCCCAAAGCCTGGCACCGGAGTATTGGTGACATTTTTCCAAATATTACCCTGGGGTAATATTTCCAATTGCCCTGGCACAGCCCCAGAGAGTCCCGGGTTACCACCACAACAAGTGCAAGCCCCGCCAGCAGTTTAGGAGAGGATGGCTCCCCTAAACCGGTGCCTGTGTTTGAGATTTAGAAGCTTCCACGGCAAAGAAGAGAGGAAACGATGAGCTTTATAAAGAACCATATTTATTTTCATTTACAGCATCAAATATCATAAATAAACCTAGACATCATTTAGCTGTGTGTAAAATACAGGGTTCCATATGGCACTGTAAATGAATTCTCTAGGGTCACAGACATGCCTTGCCATGAGATGGGGAGGAGGCTAGCTAAAGAGGCTGAGAGCAAGGGGGGCTCTCTTTGGTTGACATTTTAGAGGGGGAATGCTGGAAGAGAAGAGAGGAGAGGAGAGGGCTTTGTACGGCTGGGCTCTGCGCCAGTGCAGCAGACACGTGCGGCATGCAGGGCTGGCAGAAGCTGAGGGCAGGGTAGCTCTAGCTACAGGCTGGAAGGACTCTGACTGCTGTCTGAGGAGGTGGGTGGGGCTAGACTCACACTGCTCTCTGCCCTCCATGTGACCGCTTTTTGTAGTAGCACATGACCATCCCACTGGTCCAGGTAGGTGAGCAGAGGGACTATGCGCTTTAGATAGATTGACAGGACCATTGACAGTGGCTGACCTGGGTTATTTCTGAAAGTCAGCGCTTGTCCTGCGACCGTGACTGCTCTGATTAAAGCTTCTGAACCAGTATGGACGTTAAGAGCCCAGAGGCATATGAAAGGCATAGCAAGGCCCTAGGATTAACTCTGCTGAAACAGAGGAAGGGCTTGCTAGCCTCATTGTAGTCACAGCAGAGAGCATGGGTCAAACTGGTCACAGAGTCTGGGGATAAGCCCACTTTTAAAACCTCGCCACACTGAGTCGCTTATGGTTCCAATCAAAGGCATTGGTAATCTTTGTATTAGAACTGGCTGAAGAAGATATTCCTAGACAGGTTCTTTTCAAAAGGTCACTAAACAGAAATGTTTTCAAAGGCCACAGAGCCTTCCTTATACGGTATTGTCTCACAATCATGGCGAACCCTCCCAAGAAGACAAGAGCCTTTGAAGGTGCAACAGAAAAAGCATGCATAGAGGCCAGCGAGGGGGGGGGGGCATGCACTTGTTGTGGACCCAGGCTGCTGGCTGGGCTCCAAAGAAGGGAAGGCAGAACACAGCTTTCAAGCTGACCCCCACCCCATGCTGTTAACCACTCATGCCTTGGGGAGTCTGTTAGTATGCAAGACACAGTTAGTGCTACCAGTCCACCATCGGCGCAGAGGATGGGGTGCGGAAAGCGGGTTAGGGGTTAGTACCTCTCTCCGAAAATTGCCAAGAAAATGAGTCACCTTAGAGCAGAAGTGTCAGCCAAGAAGTGGGTGTAGGACAGGAAGGCTGAAACGCACTGGCGGCCACAGTGTGAGGTTGGAAAGAGAAAGACAGAAAGGAGGTCTTAGCAAGGGAGCAGAACAACATCACAAGAGGAAAAAAGGGCCCTGGAGGTGATAAGAGAGCAACCACTGTCCCCCACAAATGCCTGCTTGCTTAGGAGACACAGACCTTCCTGGTGGCGGCCAGCCATTCATTTCCAAGAGTGGATGCACAGGGTCTGCACATCCACAAAACCCCGCTCTTGCCCACAAATGTTCCCAGGACCTTTGGCCCCGCTAGCCCCCATCCCCTCCATGGTACTCCGGGGTTTCATCCTCATCCTTGAGGCAAATTCATTTCTGGAGTATCTGTCTCCCAGGACCTGCCCCTGCTGTTGCCCACCAGGAAGGTTCAAGGTCTCAAAACATATAGATGTCTGGGCGTTGTGACAGACACACCCTGTCTACCAGAGTAATTCAAACCAGCCTCCTTGTGGCTATAAATGACATTTTTTAGAGAGTTCACTCTGGCTTCCCAGAGCATTCCACAGAGCATCTCAGCCCACCCTGAGCTGGAGAAAATCACTATAATCTGACCTCAAGAGTTCATGGGGCATAATGAAACATAATAGGACTCAAGGGCTTCTGCCACCATGCTTGACCATTAGAACCCCAGCTACAAGCGGGGCAAATACAATGTACGTCATCACACTGGCAACAGATCCAACAAGGTCAGGGGTGCTGGTCCCCACAGACTTGAACACAGCTATGCCCTGTCTTTCCCATGGCTTCAGGACAGAGTCTCTAGAAACGCTAGTCTCCTCCCCCTTACAGAAACTTATGTCAAAGCTTTCAAGCCGGTCTGCCTTTAAGCAGACCTTTATCTTGGAGGGTGCTCTGGTGGCCACAGCCCTCCATAGCTGTACTGTACCAGTGACAGTAGATACCCTGGGTACCTAGAAGGCCCTTAGCAGCCCTCCACAGCTGTACTGTACCAGTGATGGTAGATACCCTGGGTACCTAGAAGGCCCTTAGCAGCCCTCCACAGCTGTACTGTACCAGTGACAGTAGATACCCTGAGTACCTAGAAGGCCCTTAGCAGTCCTCCAGTTGCTCATCATGCTGCATAAGCTGAGCATCCCAGAGTTGGGTGGGGACAGCTGCAGGCTTTTCCAGACATCCAGAGTAGAAAACACTTACGGGCTCGAAGCCACCCAAAGACCAGACACTTTTCTTTTTCTGGGGCACTAGGAGAAGGTTCTCTGACTGTGTGGGTGAAATATGCAAGGCAGCCATATGCCTGGGCAGCCAGGAGACCACCAGCAAGGCTCACTGATCAGGGCCAGCAAGTATCCTTAGGTTCAAAGGACACGAGGGAGAGACAGCCTGACCAAGATGGACCTGAGCAGCTTTGGCTCTGTCTGCAGCCTGGGTTCGGGGCTAGGTAGGGGTGAAAAGGCACCATCTGAAATAGTTTGTCCTCAGTATTACCTTAGCCTGACAGAGCTATTCAGATCTAAGTGCCAACGGGCTTCACTGTAGTACCCATTAGTGGGGCGGGGGCGGGGATATATGTCTGCAGTGCAGTACCCCGTGGTGCTGTGCTATTGGCTATGATTTGGTGATTTGGTGGGCATGAGGGAAAGCCTTCAGGCTTTTTTACTTCAAAAGATAGGGGTAAAATACCTCTCCCCAACCCAGAGGACAGAGCGCTGACACACTGCTGTGTGCTTCGGTTCATTTTGGTTTATTCTACCCCTCTACTTCTTCCTTTTGACCTCACTGACTGTACATATATGTGTTCTTGAAGAAACAAACGCACGCACGCAGCACCCACTGGGAACAGGTGACATCTCTTTGCAAAATCGAAAGGCATGGGTCTGGTGATGGCACTCTCTGTTTTGTGGCTCTAAAGTCTCAGCTCATTAACTTTGCTGGCAACAATAAATCTCAACTCATTGCCAAGTTCGAGGGCCTTGTAAAACTGGTGATAAAAGTTAAAACAGTTAGAAGTATTGATACTTGTAGAAAAATAATGTTTTCTTTTTGGCTTATGAAAAGTTAAAAATTGAAATGTAAACCCAGAAATATGGCTCGCTTTGGTATGAAAAGACAAAACAATACAAAGCTGTTAAAAAAAAAAATCCTTCATGTTGTCCCTGGCCCTAGCACCATGATTAGATGCTCGACCCTGTCAAAGCCAGGTGGAGGTGGCCAACGTGGGACTCTTTGGCTTGGAGCTAATCGGTTACAGATGCTGGCTGGAGCCTGTGCCAACTACAAATGTCGCAGTCTGCACTTGGAAATGTTAGGGCACTGTGGGGCACTGCACTGTGTGCCTCACTGCAGCTTCACTGGGATGAACCTGAGCAACCAGCTGCGGATGCTCCCCAGGGATTCCTCAGACTCCCTGTACATGGCGCCTAGGACCTCGGAGAAGGCCCAGAGAAGCAGCAGCCCCAGGCACAGGAGCTCAAACGTGAAGCAGTAGTTGTAAGCATTGTCCCTGACATGGTGGCCAGCAGCATTCAGGAGTCCCTGCATCCACCTAAGCAGGCTCCGGGGCAGGTCGAGCAGGCCTCTTGTCAGCCTGAAAGGCCAGCTCAGTGCCTTCCTAAAGAAGGAGGTGGAGATACCTGGGGGGCTGCCTTCTGGCGTGCTGATGGCCGCCACTGCACAAGAGCTTTCCGTGGGAGTGTCTCTCCGAGGTGCTTCCCGTTCCTGCCAAGTGCCTTCCTCCTGAGAAAGACAGCAAAGCAAGAGCACTTAGTCCAAGAGTCTCAGAGGCTGCCTCCAATAGAGCAGACTGAGCCAGGACAACTCTAACTGGAGTGGCTCCCATACTGGTGTAGAATGTGGACACAACTTGTTTAAAGGGGCAAATTTACCATACCATTCACTAGCCTTCAAAATATGCATGCCCTTCAACCTTGTATACCTACTTGTATTGTTATATAGTACAGGAATAATTAGAAATAGGGATTAAGATTTGTATGCAACTATATTAATTGTAAAAAAAATCTTTGCAAGATAAAAGTATTAAATGGTGTAAAAGCCCAACAGGATGGAACTGCTGGAGCAGATTACTGACCATGCATAAAATACAATCTTTTAATAGCATTAGAGATTATACTCCTAAAGCAAGGTGTGGCAGTGCACACTTTAAATCACAGCACTCAGGAGGCAGCGCCAGGTAGATCTCTGTGACTTTGAGGCCAGCCTGGGCTAGCTATTGAGTTCCAGGCCAGTCAAGTTTACACAATGAGATCCTATCCCATTTAAAAACAAAAACAAAAAAGTTTTACTTTTAACTGTCAGCCTCTGCACAGCCTCCCCCCTTCTCCCCTCCCTCCCCCCTTCTCCCCTCCCTCCCCACTTCTGTTGAGTTAGAGTGTGGCTAAGTTGCTCAGACAGGCCTTGAACTTCATCCGTAGACTGGACTGGCCTCCACTTCAAACCTTCCTGCCTCAACCTCTCAAGTGCTTAGATTATATAGGGGCTGGAGAAATGGCTCCATGGTTTAAAGAGCATTGGCTGCTATTCTAGAAGACCTGGGTTTGACTCCCAACACCCACATGGTGGTTCACAACCATCTGTAACTCCAGTCCCTGAGCCTCCATGGGCACAGGGCACAAATGTGGTATACAGACATATATGTAGAAAAAAAAAAAACAACCCATGCACATAGAATAAAATGAGGAAAAATTTTAAAAAGAATTTTCAGTATCACAGAAAACTGTTCTTGATATACTGTTAGCAGAGATAAAGCTGAGAAAGCCATGGAGGTGTGACCTACTCACACAGGGACACATCTGGAAGGAGAGGTGATGGAATACAATGTCAACTCTTCCAAGTGTCAGTAGTCTCGAACGATTGCCATAATGTCAACCGGAGCTTTTCCAGGGTAAGTGGTCATCGGTGATTTTGGTCTCTACTTCTATTTACTGTCTCATTTTCCTACAGTGAGCCTATGACTATACCATTAG
The DNA here is from genome assembly GCF_007827085.1 of Peromyscus californicus insignis. NCBI lineage: Eukaryota > Metazoa > Chordata > Mammalia > Rodentia > Cricetidae > Peromyscus > Peromyscus californicus. Next base: position 91,283,852 of record NW_026294562.1, read on the forward strand.
GAAAGTTCAAGTTGTCGCTTTCAATTGGTGCTAAGTGATTCATCAAACTGGAGAGAAGGTATTTCCCGAGAGCTGCCAGAGGGGGGCGCTACCACAAACCAGGGATACATTCAGTGGCTGCTTTGAAAGCCTAGGAAGAGACCTGGAAACCTGGCTTTCCTCCTGCAAGCAGTGCCCCGTGGCTCCTGGGCACAGAGGGACCACATGGCTTTTGCACAGTTCCACATACAGCTCAGTCTGGACACATGTGCAAACATTTCGTGATGTCTCAGAGGAAGCTAGCCACGTATCAGGGAGCTGGTGTCTGAAGCAGGGCCAACCCCAGAGGCTGCTGAACAGACAGAGACAAAAGAACACTCTAGAAGGGACTCTTATTTATTTGGGAGCCGTCTCTGCCCCTTCAGGGCTAGAGAAGTCTGTCTCACTTTGAGGCTGCCTTTAGAAACCTCATCAAGGGGGTGGGACCGCCCCTGCTCTCCCAGCGTGTTGAGACCAACATACCTCTCTTTGCTGCTTCAGCTCTGCCCGTCTCTTCCGCTGTTTGCTGTTGGTTTTACAATGAATGAAATGGGGCTTGCAGTAAAATTTGCCTGTGAGAAGAGACATATGCACATATAGTTTTTCTCTGTAGACAGAACCATGGGAACAAATGCTCATCCCTGTCCAAGCAGAACACAGCAACCATGGAAATAAGCCCAGCCCAGACATGAGCAGGGGCTTATTTATACACCCGCCCTAACATGGCACCAAGAAAAGGCAGCTACACTCTGCTGCCTCCCTCAGAGAAGGTGCTGGCAATGGGGGACTCCCTGAGTGGGCCTAAAAACCCTCAGGTGACTCCTAACCCAAACAGAAGTTAGATTTCTTCACAGGCCCAGTTGTCAGGGAGAAAAATAGGTAGCTCCATGGACCAGCCCCTCAGTCCTTTCTGGAATCTTGAGGGTCAGTGCAGCTGGCCAGTGATGAGAGAAAAGACTTGGCAGGGTACGTGCTGGGTAAAACAGCCACTGCCCAGGACCACTGGGTACCCTCTAGGACAGCATTGCTGTCTGCTTCTATGATAACAACAATGATGGTGGTAATAGTGATGATGATGATGATGATGATGATGATGGTGATGATGATGATGGTGATGATGATGATGATGGTGATGATGATGATGATGATGGTGATGATGATGATGATGATGATGATGATGATGATGGTGATGATGATGATGATGATGGTGATGATGATGATGATGATGGTGATAATAGTGATGATGATGATGATGATGATGATGATGGTGATGATGATGATGATGATGGTGATGGGAAAACCTAATAAATACTTCATAGAACTTAGCTCATCAACGCCCACATCCTCATGAACTATGACCTATTATTTCTTTGTTTTGTTCTTTCGAGGCAGAGTCTCTATACTGTGGTGATATTGTGTTCCCCAAAATATTGTGCACCCTAATAAACTTATCTGGGGTCAGAGAACAGAACAGCCACTAGATACAGAGGCCAGAAAATGGTGGCACACACACCTTTAATCCTAGCACTCCTAAGGCAGAGATCCATCCGGATCTCTGTGAGTTTAAAGCCACAAGGGAAACAGCCAGGCATGGTGACTCATGCCTTGAATCCCAGGAAGTGAGCCTTTAATCCCAGGAAGTAATGGCAGAAAGCAGAAAGGTATATAAGGCGTGAAAACCAGGAACTAGGCTGGTTAAGCTTTTAGGCTTTTGAGCAGCAGAGTTCAGCTGAGAGCCATCCAGTCTGAGAAAACAGGATCAGCTGAGAAGTTGCTGAGGTGAGGTCAGCTGTAGTTTGTGTTCTGCTACTCTGATCTTCCAGCATTCACCCCAATACCTGGCTCCTGGGTTTGATTTTATTAAGAAGAACTTTTAAGATTCTTGCTACACTATACGTAGCCCAGGCTGGTCTGGAACTCAGAATCTTACTGACTCTGCCTCTAGAGTGCTGGGATCATTGATGTGCAGCATCCATACAGGTCCTATTATTTCATTTTGCAGATGAGGAAACTGAGGAACCAAGAATTTAAGTAACAGCCCCAAGGTTATGCAGTAAGTAGGTGCTACTGCCTGGGTTCACCCCAGGTAGGACAGCTTGAAGACACATAATCATAAGCACTGTGTCATTCTGTCCCACATTCAGTATGACACTGTAATATCAAAGGTTGACGAATTGAAAGTGATCTCTTTGTATAGTGAATGTAATTCTTGGCTGATGATCTCTTAGGCCACTTACCCAAAGAGGCGCTAATATTGAGGCCAGTTTTATAATTCATACTTTGTGTATGTTTATACAGGTATGTGTATGGGGGGTAGTTGTGTGTGGGGGTCAGAGCACAAGCTGAGCTATAGTTCTTCAGGCACTTTTACTTTGGCTTTCTGCTTCTGTTTTGAGACAGGATCGCTCACTGGCCTGGAACATACCAAGTAGCCTAGGCTGGCCAGCCAGAGAGTCCAAAGGATCCACCTGTGTGGTCTCTCCAGTGCTGGGGTTAAGAACATGCAACAGCACACACTGCTTCTCTTTTTTCTTTTTTCTATTTATTTATTTTGAGACAGAATCTCACTATGTATCTCAGGCTGGCCTGGAATTCACTATGTATCTCAGGCTGGCCTGAAATTCACTATGTATCTCAGACTGGCCTCAAACTCCAGAGACCAACCTGACTTTGCCTTTCCAGTGCTGGAACTACAGATATGCACCACGACATCTGGTCCCATTTAAACAAAACAAAACACAGGTTCAGGACTCAGGTCCTCATGGTTGCCAGACAGGCACTTAACTTCCTGAGCAGTCTCCCCAGCCCCACATACTGTATTAGTATGCCATCACTCATTAAGCTCTTACTACAGGCCAGGTATAACTGGAACAGTTCTGGGCATGTCGCACAGTTCATCGGGTTTGGTTATCTTGGCCTCACGGGTACCATGGGAAGCGGTGGGCTGAGTGAGATAAGTGAGGGCCCTGAGCAGACAGCAGGTGTCATTGTGTTTGGTACACTGTTGGTGCCAACGGCTTCTGCTCTGTACAGTGGGACCTTTCAGTTTCCCTAAGTAGCATTCCTGATGATATCATACTCCCTTGGTGGTAAGTGTTGGGGGCCCTCCAGCCTCCAGAGGGTTGGAATCCCAGAGCAAGGTCACATCTGAGACAGAGGCCAGAGACCAGTGTTCTCTTGCCCGCCAGGGTTACCTTCATCGCAGTCAAAGGCATAGGCAGCCAGGCGCAGGGTGGTGGTGCAGACGCTGCAGCGGAAGCACTCCCGGTGGAAAAAGTGACCCTCTGCACTCAGCCGCTCCATCACGTACACACGCTTCTTACAAAAGTAGCAGGTATCGCTGCCGCCCAGGCTCAGGGGAAATGTCTTTTTCACGGATTCCTAGGGCCAGGAGAAAAGAGCTAGGTGAATAAATCTTTAAAGGCCAGGCCTATGGATGTTGAAGTTCTTAATCAAACCGCAGCATCTTCAGGGCTCCTGGCCGCTGATTATGTCACTGCAGACAAGAGCATGGGGCAGGAAGCCACTCCCCACATAGCCTTCACCCTTGCAGGGGCTCTCCTCCAGGCTGTTCTAAATGAGTGGACATCTTGCTTGAATATGTCTACCTAGTGTTGGTTTCCTGTGGTCCGTCCTAGAGGATAAATGTCACTGGGTGACGAGTGATGATCAGCGTTACTTGTCAACTTGATGGAATCTAGTCTCACCTGGGAGATGAGGCTCTGGGTATACCTGTGGTGGATTACCTTGATTAGTTAACAGAGGAGGGAAGATCCACGCACTGTGAGTGGTACCACTCTCTGGCTAGGAGTTTGGACTGCAAAGACAGCAGCAGTAAGCCTCCAGTTATCCCTCTCTGCTTCGTGACTGTGGATGCAATGTGTCCACCTGCTTCAAGTTCCTTCTTGACTTCCTGCCATGATGGACCATGCCTTGAACTGTGAGTTAAATAAACTCTCTCCCCTGAGGTTATGTTTGTCAGGGTAGTCCATCACAGTAACAGGAAAAGAAACCAAGAGAGGGTGTGATATATGCCTTTGCCCCCTACAGTATAGGGATCAAGTGAAGACTGAGTGTGACCTCCGATCTATTCAAGAGAGTGCAGAAAAGGGGGGCCTGTGCCTTACAGTTCCCTCCACACTTGCAATGGGGAAGGGAAGGGCTGAAGCAGGCTGGTGCTGGGCAATTCCAGATCAGTGAGCCCAAAGGAGACCAGATCAACAATCAGGGCAGTGTTGCTGATGGCAGCATGCCACTTAGAGCGAGGAGGGAGAGAGCCAGAGGGGAGATGTGCTCGCCCTGCCAGCAAGTCTCAGTTCCCAGGTCTACTTAGGCTGGACACTAAATGCTGAAGGTGGGGGACTTGTCCAACAGCCCTGCAGGCCTGATACTGAATAGATCCTGAAAGCCACAGATAGCAAGGAGCATGTCTTGCCTGGAAAATGAACCACAAGGACCCAAGTAAAGTGAGTCTTTGAAGAAATGTAGCTTCCCTCAGTCTCTGCTGGATCCGGTCTACTTTCAGCACCCCCTTGTTCCCTGAGAAAGGGGTTCCTTTGGATCCTCCCATTCTCTTGTCCGGTGAGGCTGGGCAAATATCTTCAGGTGGAGGCTGACAGTGCATTTCCTTACCAGGTCTGGAGAGGTGGCCTGTGTCTTAGGTCTGTGATCATTCAAGTACAGATTGACCAGAACTTCAGCTGCAGCCCCTATTCCGCTGGACACTTTCCCTACTGTGAGCTAGCAGAGGTAAGGAAACAGAGCAGAGGTAAGGAAACAGACAAAGGAAAGGCGGTTAGAACCCAGCAGGGGCACAGGGCAAGGGAAGAGGGTTCCAGCCCACAGGAAAGCAGAACCCCAGAGTCTCCAGAGGTAAACCAGACCACCAGGAGTGGACCCCAGAGTTACAGAAATGGACAGAGGCAAGAGCCCCAAACTGGTGGTGGCAAGAGGAAAAAGTGCACATTTCTACTCCTATGAGCTATGCGACATTGTTCAGTCACAGAGATAGAGCCAGTCATGACACATGCCTGGAATTCCAAAACTCAGCAATCTGAAGCAGGAGGATTGTTGTGGATTTGAGTCCAGCATGAGTGACATAGTGAGATCTAGATCAGCCTGAACTATAGAATGAGATCCTGCCCCCAACTCAGAAAAACAAATAAACAAACCCCAAAACCAACAACAAAATCACAGTGGAATTACAGCCAGGGGGTGGGGAAGGGAGTTTGTATATAACGTGTCTGCGTTTTGTTTTCTAAGATACAAAGATCTGCATTTTCCTAAATGAGTGAACTAAGTCTAGGAGCTTGTTGCATGCCTTGGAACCCATCTAGAGAGAAGCTAGGTCTTAGTCCCGTCCCATGACCTGCTCAGCACAGCAGCCGGAAGACAGCCCTGGAGGGATGGCTACAGAGCAGCATCACTGAACAACAGCTCAAATAGTGGATGGAATAATCACACATCCAGGCCCAGCCAAGCTCCTCTAAGCCCCTTCCTCCCCAGCAGCTCTGACAGATCACACTGGGAAGCCTTTGTCTGCTCTGACAGGAGGTGAATAATGCATAGCCCAAGAGGCCAGAAGTACTGTTTGTGATCCCCAGACTCTTGAAGGAGGCTCCAAGGCCTTGCTGCCTTCCAAATTCAACCTCTGAGAGGCATGGCCAGACAGAACTAGCAAGCCATTTAGACTGCCAGGACCCTGGTACAAGTTGCCTCACGTAACACTGAGTCTTATGTGATAAAACAATGCCTTCCATCCAAATCCAAGACTGCTCCTGGGAGCCACGTCCAATGTGGTTAAGAGTGAGGCTTGAGAACAAAGCAGATCTAGGGAACTGCAACCAAGCATGGACCCCAGCTCCTGGAGCAGAGTCACCCCAGCATCCCAGACTAACTCTTCAGATCCCAGACAAAGCAGATATCATGGGGGTGAACAGAAAGGAAGCTGAGCAGGCAGGAGAGAAGGCCACAGAGACCCTCACACCTTTGGCTAGTCTAGAAGCTGTACCATTGAGCAAAGTTTGGTAGTCACTCCATATGAGGCGGGTTCTCGAGGCTGCTGGGGTAAGGGGTTCTGATCTCTCTAGTGTATGTTGGGGCTGCCTCAGCCTGTGCAAAGCCTCTGTGTCTTGACTTGTGAGCAGCAGCTGCCAGGCCAGGCACCCCCTAGCCCTGCCCCTGCCTGGTCTAGCTGGGAAAGATTAGAATTCTGCTTTGACACAACCTCTTCCTACTTTTAGGAACCTGGCTCCTCCTTCTAGGAAGGTTCAGGTGTATTGGTTCATGACAATAAGCCATTGCTTGTCTGATATTCCATCCCCTGGTGGCGCCCCAACTCTGCCTCTCATATAGAGGCTGTAGAACACAAGGTTTGCTTGAAAATAAAAAGGGGAAGGAGGCTAGCTTCTCCCAGGTACTGCCTTCCCAGCCTCCTATGATGTGAACTGGCTCCACATCACTCTCCCAGAAAGGAGATGAAGGGTGCCACAACACCCACGGGCAGTACCTGCCTCCTGATGGAGCCGAGATTCAGCCTGTACTGTCTGAGACGAGACACCCCAGTGTCTAATGAGACCTTATTAACTACTTAGCTAATAAGCACTTTATGCCACCGAACTTCTGAGCAATCCTGTCTTAGGGAGAAATCACTGAAGCTTGCAGAGGGCTGTGAGGGTGCTGGGGTGTCCCAAAATACACTGGGATAGTTACAGCCTGTTCAGCTGATCTAATCAGCTGTGCAAGTCACCTGGAAGCTGAGTGGGGAGTTGGGAGACAGTAATGTCCAAGATGAAGACCATACCCAGAGTTTCATTATGAGCCAACTAAGTCGGCAGTGGGTCTCTTAGCTGCTCTTCCCACCTGCTGGGAACCATCCCAGGTCACTGAGCCATAAATGGGATTTACAGAGGTTCATAAGGATGGAGACTTGCCCCAAGGGATGAGAGGGCTCTTGAAGCCTACTCAAGACCAGGGTGAAAGTGAGCATCCCTCTGAGGACTGGGAGTTATCTTCCCTCTAAAAGATTATTTTAGATTTATTTATTGTATTATATATGTGTGAGGGTTTGCCTGCATGGATGTACATGTACCATGTACGTGTCTGGTACCCTCAGAGGCCAGAAGAGGGCATCAGATCCCCTGGAATTGGAGTTACAGATGTTGTGAGCCACCAGGGTGTTGAGAACTGAACCCAGGTCCTCTGCAAGAACAATAAGTGCTCTTAACTGAGCCATCTATCCAGCTCGTTCTATTTCTTTTCTTTTTTTTTTTTGAGATCATTCTATTTCTTGATAGGAGGGCGACTCTCTTGGCTCTGTGAAAGGGAGGCTATAACCCAGTCTCTGCCTGGGGACCATGTTTTCATCAGCTGGAGAGTTACCAGGTGGCCTGTCTTCTGAGAAACGATGAAAGGCATAGCTCATGAAGAGACCTAGAGAAAGTTCATCCTGCGGTGACTACAGCATACGAGCTACACATTCTCAGCAAGAAGATTCACATACATTGAATGGCAAGCCACATGTGTTTGTGGGGGTAGGGCTGGATGAGGGGAACACTGGCGATTTGCCTGAGAAGAATTTATTTAAATGTGAAACTGGACAATCTGATGAGTTAACCAAAAAAACATTAAGAATTAGCAATTTTAGAATCCCCTGGGACTGGTTTTGCAGTTTTTTACATAACTTACAGTCTTATAATTTTCAAGAACTACATTTGGAAGTTTTTTCACTATTTGCTGTTCCTTTTGAATTCAAACTATTTTTCAGTGAATTCCTTAGAATGAGTTACAGAATGGTTGGTTATTTGGGGCAGGCCATCATCTCACACGACATTTGACTAACCTCACATATATTATTTCTCTGCTGTGAACCTTGGTTTCTCTACTGCCGAGTTTTCAGGGTTGTGGAAGCACCCTAGAAGACCCTGGGTAGGGGCTGGAGAGGTGACTTCGAGGTTAAGTGCATCTTAGTCTTTCAGAGGACCCGAGTTCAGTTCCCAGCACCCATATCAGGTGACTCACAACCACCTGTGACTTCAACTCCAAGAGGTCCATGCCTCTTTCGGCAGGTGCCCCCACACAGCATATGTTCATGTGGACATACACAGACAACTGACATAATAAGAACAAAAGACCTTGGGTGGAGTCCAACATAGTGCTGGGCACCCAGAGGTCCTCAGCAAGTAGCCTGTGAGACTAGGGCACTATCATGCATATAGTTTTAAGTTCTGGTTTTTAGACTCTCTCTTTTCTGCACAAACAGTGGTGTGGCTTTGTCTTCCCTGAGACACTCTCAATTCAAGCATACTAACACAGATATTGTCACAAGCATCAATGCCAAAGGCTGCAGGGGTGACTAGCCTTCTACCAAGAGACAGTCCTCACACAGCCTTGTGACCCCCTCCAGCTCAGGTCTCCAGATGTAGGAGTCTTTCTCACACTGGACTGGCCTGGTTCAGCTACTCCCCAAGTCTGCATCCCTGATGTCAGTGGTCCTGACAGTTAGCCATCTCTCTACCTCTGGCAGAGCAGATATGATGCTCTCAATGGAGGAGGATGCAGGCTGCTGGGCCCCTTGACTCAAAACAGTGGGACTTCTCCACCTTGGGTACCAGAACTCAGTTCACATAGCAAGTATCCAGGCAGTGCTATTCTGCAGAGCTGAGTCATCTGTGGCCAGCTAGCTTGTTTTGAGCATCAAGCCAGCCCACACAAGACAGTCAGGGAGGAAGAATCAAGCTTCCAGGGATTTGGAGCTGAGGGTTTGTGGGAAGGGGAAGATTCAGTCAGGAGAGCCAGAGTGGTCTTTTGGATCTTGGGGGTCAAGGATATCTCCCACTGAGGAGCCCCTAGATAAGAAAACCACAGAGAACAGACCTTTGGACCTGGTTCCTCATCTCTGCCCAAGGCAAGGGGAGAACAAGGGACAAACACTGTGTTCTTTAAGGATATTGGAAATGACATGCTCGAGCTGAGATGAGGCAAGCCTTGAGGGCTATGAGCTCCCGTGGGGGAGTCTTCATCTGCCAAATTTTACCTGTGGTGACAGGCACGCAAAGTTGATCATATGCATTTAACCCGCTGGGTCTGAAATCCCTTTGGACTCTAAATTAGCCAGGATGGTGTTTGTTCTTAAGTGACTATGATAGAAAATGGAAACCCTTTAAAACATTTCCTTAAAAGGATTGCTGTTTTAGAGATATGTGTTTTAGGTAAATGAGCTTTCTTCCAGATGTTTCTTCTATTGGGAAAAGGAACATTTACTCAACATTTCAGGCATTTTGCATATGTTGGATCACTGCAATGTTCTAATCACCCCAAGGAGTAGCTGATACACCTCCTGCTTATAGGCTAGGAAACTAAGGCTCAGAGAGGCCCACTGCATTGTCCAAAGTCACACAGCGAGTGAGTGGTGCTTTAAATTCAAGTCTGGTTCTAAGCTCAGATTCTTCTACTTAACAACATCCTACTTCTCCAATACATACCAGCACTGGTGTATTCAAATACCCCTTGACTGGGATGTGCACTGGAGACCTTCACATGCTGCCTAGCCCTATCCTGGGACAGAGGGAAGATGCTAAGGATGGCGGGGGCCTTGAGGTCTATCCTAGCAAGGGATAATTCAAGACAGGTTGCCCAGCCAAAACATGCCCACTGATGGTATCTCCTTCTAATACATAAATCCCAGAGTAAATCCTGCAAGTCTGGTCTTAACACAAACACCCCGAGGGGTAGAGGAAGCTCCTCTTGCGGGACTCCTTGCTCTTCAGGCTCTGTCAGCTAGCTAAGCCAGAGCAAAGCAATCCTTGGCCCAGCTGTGCAATCATTCACCACCATCTTGTTCTTGTAAGAGCTCAATAACCTTGGCAAATGTCAGCAGCCAAACTGTGGACCAAATTGACATGGCTTCCCCTTTTCAAAGGAAAAAAAAAAAAGAATGGGTGATAGGGATTTGATAAGACAAATGAGAAAATAGAGCTATTCATAAGATTGGGCATGGAACCCATAGTCCAAGGTTTTGATGCTGGGTGTACAAAAGAGGGCCTCAGGACTGATTATTCAGACAAAACCCCATAGGACCTATCTGAACTTCAAAGCATCATTTGAGAAGGTAGACATGGACGGAAAGCAGAGCCTTGGGCACATCTCTTGGGGTTGATGACTCATGTTTGCGTCCCTGTGGGTAATATGTGACCCTCAGAATAAGTTTGGCCAAATCTGCTCCCCTCACAAAGTGACCAATCCTGGACTCTCAGAGTTGGGGTCCAAGACCCCAAGGCAGGATCAGAGCATGCTACCTGATAGGAAGCTAAGGCTAACTGCCAGATGTTTTTCTTCCTTGCGCTTCTGTGAATTGTAGCAGCCTCATACTGGGCAATCAGAGTACTTCCTCATCTGATGGGAAGAAGCATCCAGCTCCAGGTTTTCTTCTTGGAAGAGATGGCCTGAGCTCCATCAGGATGGAATAAAACTGTCTATCAACAGGTCGGCATCTGCTGTAAGGGGCAACCAGGTCCATCCTTGGGGAGGTAAGGATGATGGTAGACTTTGTACATGCAAAGCCTGGTGCTGACTTAAGGATGAGGAGTTGGGAGGGAGGGAAAGGTTGGGTAGGTGCAAGGCTGGGAAGACTGTCCAAGAGGCTTGCACCCGAACTCTCACAACCCCATCCCCAGCTGCCTGCCATGAACCCATAGTGAGAGTGGCAGGGGTCTTTGAGTGTGGGCACTGAGGAAAAACTGAAGCATAGAGAGATTCACAGACTTACCCACCATGCCACGGTGGCTGCTAAGAGCTTCCAGATTATCCCAGCCACATTTGAAAGACACATTGGCCTGTAACTAACAAGCTGGAAGCTGTTAAAATGTCCTAATTATACAGCCATCTTGTGACCGAAGTTGGCCTGGGAGATGGAAAGGCTCTGCCCACAGAGTATCAAGCCCACAGAAACAAGGAACAAAGCTAAAGAAGTAGGGCCATCTCCAAGCCAATCCCATTCAGCCTGTCCCCAGGTATGGGGCTTCCCATGCATACAACTTGTGGACTGGTGCCTCTGCCAGGGCTCTATCTATCTGGTTCAGAGAGACCACTGAACCTCAGATTGAGAGCTATGGACCCCAAGATTCTTCTTGAACCTTTGTCTTCTTATTGACTCTGCCCTTGCTCAGTTCTCACAGTCACAGGATGGCCCTTCTTGCTCATCCCACTTTATAGTGCTCCTTGCTATCAGCACCCCAGGCTTCTACTAATGCTTCAAATCTTCCATAGTGATTATCATACGTTACGTATGTATGTATGTATGTATGTATGTATGTATGTATGTATGTATGTATAATGGGAATAGAACTCCCAGTTACAAAGCAGGGGGCAACTTGGAACTTTTTGCTAAGACAACAGCATGAAGCTGGGTGTGCACCAGCTCAATAACACAGAAGCAAAACAGGAGTCCTTCAGACGGGACACTCAGCCCTCCTTGCTGACCTCTGCAGGAGCCTGGCTAACAGATTGTTCGAGCACAGTTTGGCTGGGGACTCACTCATCCTGGAGGTTAAAAATGTGCTGCAGATCCAAACTAATTCTTGTTCACAGAACACTTCACTATCCACTGAATCGTAGCTCATTCCTTGCCTCTCTTCCTCCAAGCTAACTTCTGTACTGCCATCCAAATCATCCTTCAAGAACGCAGGGTAGCCCAGTGAGAGGATGAAACTCCTTAACACGCCGACCATGCTGTGTGCTGTTCTCACTCTCTGTACACCCTTACACACCGCCATCCCAGAGCCAGGTGACACCAGCCATTCTGACCTCTCATTTCATGTCAGTCCTGTCTGCCTACCTTTACACATGTTGATCACTCTCTACCACACCCTAGCTCTCTGTCTAGAAAACTGTTCCTGTGGAATCTTCTACACAGGTCTCCTATCACTGCCTCTGAACCCTCTCCAGGCTTCTTTCTGTTCTTATAATCTTGCCCATTATACATCTCACAAAATTCACAAATAGCACTGTATTAAGTGTACTGTGTGAAATTGCCATTTGCTTAGGTCAGGCACACCAAATTTCAGCAACTCCACATATTAAATGTGTGACTATTCTTATGATGGGGTGGTGTTTCCATCCACATTGTAATAAGGGGTCCAAAGCTTCCCCTTTATTTTCTCAGTATCTGGGCAGGGCTCAGCATCCGGGTCCCCGATGAATGCTTTCTGTGTGAGTGACACCAGGAGCACAGGCTGGAGCTGTTCTGCTAGACACATGCACTAACACAAACCCCAAACCGGATCTAGGACTGTTGTACAATATCTAACAGACTTTCATCCAGCCAAGCCTGGCTCCAGATGTTTGGCTGTGCCGGCCAAATGGAGCCTGAGAACATCCCAGAACATGCAGGGGGTGGAGGAGGCAATGATTCAGGAACGACTACCTTTCTGGCAGGAGAAACAGAGTCGGCAGCTGGTGGAGAGGAAGGAGCAGCTGGATCAGGAGACGGAAGGCAAGAGGGAGGAGATGGAGGATGAGTGTGAGGCAGACGTTTAGACAGGAGTTTATCCTGCATGGAACAGAGACAGGAAAGAAAGCAGGATTACAGCTGTGACATGTGTAGTGATCGTGCCTTTAATATACCCACGGAGGAGCAGACACTGAGGCCCATCTCTCAGGATGACACAGAAGTGCATCTTTGGAGCCAAGTGGGATTACGTGGCTCCTGGCTGCACTGCATTCTGCTACAGTTCCAGCTCCCTGAAATACCCTGAGGAGACCCATTCTGCTCCTGCCTGGAGCTGCCTCAGACTGCAGTGCTCATAGGACACCCTTATAGAAGAGTTTGGTGTGAGGGAGCAGCTGCAGCCTCAGAGCGGAGAACTCTGAGCCAATGGGGGCAGCCCGCCACAGCTGGGGTTTCCACAGCTGTCGGCACACACTTGCGCTAGCCTCCTGGAGGCTGCTAAAACTCTGGCAATGAACTCTATGCAGAATATCCCTCCTCTGTGCATGACTCCACTGACAGCTGGAGACACAGGAGGAGGCTGAGTGAAGGTGGCTGAGTTGTGTTCTAGAGACAGCTTGCTGAAGGAGGAGGATTTCACAAGTATACCCCCACCCCCACCTCCTGGCCTTCACTATTACTTCACTATTACTCTCAGTTCCTGCTCTGCAAAGACCAACTCTCCTTTTTCTACCAGTTTCTGAGTATGTAGGTGGTCTGGAGGAAGCTCTACTTCCCATGCTAAGGCAAAGTTTCTTGCATTAGCTTAGCATGGCTGCTTTGAGAGTCAGAGCTGAAGAGGCATACCTCCTTGACTGGGGGTGGTGGTGAGGGCAATGGGCTGTAACAGCACAAGCAATTGGCTTGCTTTCTCCTTTAAGGCACCCAGAGCCTTGAGGTTGACCAGTAGTCCTTTTTTTTCCCTCCCAGGAAGCTCCAAGTCTACTTAGAAACTAAGCATACATGTATCCAAGCTATGGTCCACAGTCCACATGCATCCCAGGATAACTGTAAATGTGACCAAGCACATTTGTGGATGACAGCATCACATCCCAAAGTTACCCTTGACTAGGTTGTTTCATTTGATTTAATGTTACTTGGTATGAACTCAGGGTTTCAGTGTGCAGTCCTGGCTGCCCTGGAACTCACTACATACACCAGACTGGCCTCAAGTTCACAGGATCTACCTGCCTCTGCCTCTGCTATGCTGGAATTAAAGGCTTGAGCCACCACACTCAGCCCAACTAGGGTCTTCAAGGCCCTGTTTTTGCTGAGTGTGTGTGGGGGTTCTTTTCACTTGAGCTTACTTTCCTGCCTCTATTTCCCCTGTCATCATGTGTCTACTCTCTCAAAACTATGCATCTGGGTCTCTTAGACTCAAGCTCAAACTTATCAGTGGTGTAAAACGTGAATTGCTTCTTGTACTATAGAAAAGGAAGGAGAGAGAACTGGGCTTCCGGGGCTGGTTCATGGCTACCTGACTAGACCTCCAGCCCTGGTTCCTGGAGACTCCGAAAGCCCCTGGTTTACCTGTGGTAAATCCCCGTGTCCAAACATGGAGGCCAGGTGAGCTGCCTTCTCTTTAATGTTCTTTTTGTGAAATTCCCTGTTAGCCAAGTTCTGGGCCCTCTTCTGCAGTCAAGGTGAGAGAGGAGAAAGAGGGTGACAGTGGCCATGAGGGTCACCTCAAGGGAGAAGGGAAGGAGTGGGCCAGGTTTGTCTCCTCACACACAGCAGACAGAAGATAGGGAGGGAACCAGAGGAGAAGGGACCCGCTCTGGGTGGATGAGGAGCAGGTAGGACAGGACATGGACACAGGTAGGCAGAGAGGGCGGTCACCTGAAGGACCTTTTCTTCTACTTGCTGCAGTCGCCTCAGCACCCCGGACAGGGCCAGTGCCCCTTGGCAGGTGGGAGGCAGGGTGGCGAGATTTTCAGCCCCGCCCAGTTGCAGGTCTGACTTGGCCCTGGCTCTCCAGGGTCTGCTTGGGCACTCGCCACTAGCAGGTACTTGATTGAGTTCTCTGAGTACCTGTCCTGTCGCCACCACGGAGGAGAACTGGGAGAGAGGGAGAAGTCAGCTTCTTTCCCTTTACAGGCCCCACCCCCATGAGGACCGGAGATAGAGGGTACAGCAGCAGATGCCACTTGAGAAAGGTCACAGACTAGGCGGGGTGGAGAAGGAACTTCTGCATCTGTACTGGTGTCCGGAGTACTCAGTCCTGGCTTGCCTAAGAGCCCTCCAGTCAAACCTCCACAACCCTGGTCCCTATGCATATCTCTATTCTGAGATTGCCTAGGACACCTTAAGGAGGGTCTGACCCATTAGGGAATGTGATTGACCTGAGTATGCAGGAGACACGGGTATACCTTAAACGCCTCCTCGTGAGACTGGTATGCACACGGACACACAGTTGCTGCATCCGACCTGCACCTACTGCTGTCCACCTCTGGTACCCAACATACAACACCCAATGCTGACCAGATGACCCTGGAATTTGTGGACACTCATCCTGACTCTGTCCAGATTCCAAGCCAGGGATGGGATAAGCCACAGTCTCACCATGCAGGCTCTGGCTGGTCTGACATCTGGAAATGCCTTTACCATGCCTCAGCCTCACTCTTTCAGTGGGTATAGCCACAAGCCCCCACCCCCACCCCTGAGCCCATTCTACCATTGCTTTTTCAATAACTTGGAAATCAGCTTATTCACTAGCCCCTCTATAAAGCATAGCATGGGAATTCTCCAAAGTGGCCACATGGAGTTGTTTACTTTTCCCTCAAGTGTGTGCATGGTTGGCTGGGTAACACCTGTGATGGGCTGAGGGACCAGTGGCATGGACTTCAGGTGCTGTCTATGTAGTCGTTCTTATCCATAAGGATAGTGACCTTGGACTGTGTCCGCATGGACAGGGACTCTACAATCAGCCACATATCGGGGCTGGAGGGAGCCATGGATCCCACCCTTTGGTTCAAAGTTCCCTCCCTCTGGCTTTACCAAATAGTATCCACTGGAAAGAGCCCTACCTGCCTTTTCAGAGGAGGTGGAAGCTTGGGAGTTGACTCCTCCAGCTTGGGGCAGCAAGAGGTACCAGGAGGGCGAGAGGTAGAGCACAAGACAGGCTTACCTGTGCCTGAGAGCCGGCGGCAGTCCTGGGAGGAGAGAGGCAGTCCAGAGAAGCAGCCCCAGGAGACAGGAAAGAAAAGGCCAGTAAGAAAGGCATGTGGAGTGGGCAGAGGCACAGCAAGGGCTAGGAGACGCCACCATGTGGAGGAGCAGAGATGGTGTTGGCTAGGTTCCTGCAAGCCTGTCCCAGCTTGGAAACTGGATCCCTGGCTCTACAAGCATGTCGATGGACAAGTCTGCTCTGGGACAACGTGTGAATCCCACAGGCCTTGCTTTTGGCTCAAACACAGGGCTCTGGGCCATCAATGCCAGCCTACACCAGGCTAGGGTGGCCAGCACAGTCCTTCTGGAAACAGAGACCTTCTTGCCCACTCCAGGACAGAGATGTCCAGACCAAATGAACAGAGCCAGGTGTCCAGAAAGGACTGTGGAAACTGTTTAGACAAAGACAGGACTCAAGAAAATTGCCCTTTTGTAAAAAAAAAAAATCCACTTCCTAGGGAAGGTTAGTTATTCAGAAGAGGTGTGGCTAACCCCAAGACCAAGGAGTCATTCATGTTTGCCTCTAAAGTTAAAGAGACTGGACACTCCCACCTCCCCGCTCCCCTCTGCCAAATGAGCTCAATTTTGTCATGGGACCAGTGTTCACCATAGACAAAGGGAATCTGACCCCCAGAGTTTTGTAATATGGCAATGTATCATAGCAGGACAACATCCATCCAAATGCAGTGAAGAGGAACCAAGGTAAGATCACAGACTCCGTGAGGCAGAGGACTCTGCAGCCCGAACCACAGCAGCCAGCCTGCCCTGGTCAAACACAGCCACCCTGCAGGGCCTGGCTGGTGTGGGGAGAGGAGAGGCACCAGGGAACACTGAGGAAGTCGGTTAAGACCTTGCAGTTATCTGAGTCAGCACCTCTGGTCAGGACGCATCATCTCACCATGGACGTGGGCAGGATTCTCCCACACGGCCTCTCAACTTGAGTTGTCCCATCTCAGACTGGCTACAAATCATGATTTGAGTGCAAAACCAAATTAGGAAATGGATTTAATTACTGTAAGATGGATACTAGCAAACTGTGACTCACAGGCCTAATCCAGGGGCCTGTTTCTGTAAACAGGTTTTTACTGGAATGCTATCACCCTTATTTGTTGAGGGATCCAGTATGGAGGCCTAAATGTTCTAACAGGACAGTATGACTCCAAAGTAGAAATGAGTTACTATCTGACCCCATGGAAAAGTCTGCTATTGCATAACCAGGAGGCTGAAGTTTTTTGTTTTTTTGTTGTTTTTTTTTTGATCAGACCTAGGTGGTGAACTTTAGCCCATCTCTGCCAGCCCAGCAGGGTTCTGCCACTGGTAGAGTAGGTCCAGTGACCATATGATAGCCTTACCTGTTTCAGGGCTGCAGAGTTCCGTGTGTTCTCCTCAAACTTGGCTAGCAGCTGGTTGGCCATGGACTTGACTTTGTTCTGATTGCCGCCTTCTCTAGCGCAGTCTTGACTGGAGCCCAAGCTACGGCTGGAGAAGGCCGGCAGCTGAAAAGATAAAATCAGCACACTGGAATACAAGATCCTCAGGACGCAGGGCCCTCAGTGGCTTGAGGGAGTGAGTGCAGGCAACAGGGTTGGCCTCAATTCATGTGTCTAAAGAATGGCCACATGGCTTGGGAACCCGGCAGTTGGAGTCTGAAGTCTTTCTCCTCTCAGCCCTGGACCTAGGCGATTCATGTCTTTGAATTTGCCCCATCTACAAATTGGGAGGAGTGTCTTACTTCAAGAGGTTATTGCAAAAAACAAAGCAAAACAAAACAAAAACCAGTTCTAATAGAGAAGTGTTACATAAAGTAGTTTCCAAAATACATAATTTTGGCTGAAAAGTAAACAGAGAGTGTGTGAGGGGAGTTGGGCTATCCTAAGCACAGGCTGTAGGCTTTTTGCTCCTCTGTATTCCCTTTCCCAACTTCGCCCACAACTCCAATCTCTAAAGAAAAAATAATTCAGAAATAGTGTTAGATTTACACAGAAGGTACAAAGAAGTATGGCTTGCTCTCGAGTACGCTTCCCCCAGCCACTTTGATGTAGCTTCAGGAATTATCACAGCACTGTTATCAAAGCCAGGGAACGGACGCTGGCATAATACTGCGAACTGGACCAGGGGCTCTGTTTGGATTGCATCAGTTTTTCCGTTTCCACCCTCTTCTGTTCCAGGCTCCCATCCAGGATCCCACACATTTATTCATCCCGTCTCCTTAGTCTCCTCCAATCCCTGGCAATTTCGCTATCTTCCTTGGCTCTGACTCTTCTGAAGGGCACTTGGCAGCTGTTTTACAAAAAGACCTCAGTCTGTGTTGGTCTGATGTGCTCTCACAATTAACCTGGGACCGGAGGTTCTAGGGATTCAGGGCACAGGGACGAAGAGCCCTTCACATCCATCCTGTTGGGATGCATGATGGTAACAAGACTTATGAGGGGTGATAGGAAGCTTGGTTATGATGGTTTATAAAACTGAGTTCCATCTCATTCATCTACTAACTAATAAAATTTGAAAATTTCTAGAATTTCCTAACGTCTTTTCCTGTTCCATGGCATCTTCTCTCATACATCTCAGATCATACAGAGGGGTACTGTGCCAAGTGGGTGGTCAAGCCACTGAAGGAAACAATGAGTCTTCCCCACAGGAACTGCTTTCTTGACATGGGAAAGATGTGTTCATTCAGAAGAGATGCGTGGGAAGACACAAGCTAAAATTAACTGTTTTTTAAAATAAGATCCCAAAGAGAAGAAGCCCCGGGGAGGGGGCTGTGTACGCACAGTGTAGTCAAATGCTGGACAAGCACACAATGGAGAGCCACTCCCTGCTTTAGCAGATGAAGTGTGGCTTGCACATGGACACACGCTCAAGGGGAGGATGAAATCTACTGAGTGAATGCTGTTTGCACAAAATCAAAGTGGGCGAGAACAGCGGGCCACACCAATGCACTAATCAACTCTGATCCCTTTTCCAAACCAGACTTGATTCATGGAGTCAGGGCACCAGCGTGTGCATTTCTCTTTCATTTTCATTTTTTAAACATGTGTGTGTGTGTGTGTGTGTGTGTGTGTGTGTGTGTGTGTGTGTGTGTGTGTGAGAGAGAGAGAGAGAGAGAGAGAGAGAGAGAGAGAGAGAGAGAGAGAGAGAGAGATGCACATGGGTGTCTGTGGAGGCCAGAAGAGGGCATTGGATTTCCCCAGAGCTGCAGTTTTAGGCAGGTAAGAGCTACCTGATGTGGGTGCTGGGAACTGAACTCGGGTCCTCTGGAACAGCAATGAGCCTGCTTAACTGCTCAAACATTACTCCAGCCCCTGAGTAATCAAGCCACAGTTCTTGATGGGATCAACCCCAGAGCTCTGGAAACGCTTCAGATGAGGGTAGTGAGCATATTCACATTGTAAGATGTGACATGAACTCCAGATTTTCTTTTATCAGAAAATATGGTAAATGGTGGGCAGCTGCACTCTATCATGGTGGGCTCCTGGCTTGATTGACAGCTCACTGATGGGAGGTGGAACAAGTCTAAGGCATGAACAATAATGTTTTACAAACTACAGCAATAAAGTCTCTTCAACCACACAGAAGATGCAGTAAGTCTCTTATAAGTCCTGGGAACAAGAACCAATATAGTTTATCAATGATCCCATGTGCCTCTGAGTCATCTTTGACATCAGCCTGTAGCCTAGCTAAAACTGGCATCCACACATCATTAGCATATGCATGCTTCCTTTTGCAGAATTAGGGTGGCTTTGAAAAATGAAGTACAGGGCTGGGGAGATGGCTTAGCTGGTAAAGTGATTGGCATACAAAACATGAAGACCTGAACTCAGGTCCCCCAATAACCCAAATAAAAAGCTGGGTGCAGTGGAATGTGTCCATAGCCCTGGCAGTGGGAAGTGGAGGTAGGCTGATCCCTGAGGCTCACTGGCCATCTAGTCCAGCCTAATAGATGAGCTATCATTTCAGTGTGAGACCCTGTCCCAAAAAATAAGGTGGAGTGCAAACAAGAAAGATGCTTGACACCAGTCTCTGACCTTCACAGGCATATAAGGTGCATGATTACCCTCCAGCATGTACACACACTCACAGGCATACAAGGTGTATGATTACCCTCCAGCATGTATACACACTCACAGGCATACAAGGTGCATGATTACCCTCCAGCATGTATACACACTCACAGGCATACAAGGTGCATGATTACCCTCCAGCATGTACACACACTCACAGGCATACAAGGTGCATGATTACCCTCCAGCATGTACACACACTCACAGGCATACAAGCTGTATGATTACCCTCCAGCATGTACACACTCATGCACAAGTAAAATGAAATGAGATGCATATCTTATGTCTCTTTAAATTGTTTCACTAAAGTAGACTGCACGCCCTCCTTCTGCTCAAATTTGCAGAGGCAGGTTCTAGACTTGGACACTATCTCCTACAATTTTCTCCCTTTACCAGAGGGTGGCACTCACGGGCACTCAACATTTTTCTTAAAGACTCCAAGTACCGAAGAAAAAAAGCAGCAGCAAGTGAAGAGAGCAGGCCTGCTGGTGTCTCTTTCCTGCTTTCTATAATTAGTAACTCCATATTAATTAACCATGCTATCTATGTCATCCTATTGATCTAAGAACCCTTCGAAGCTCAAACATTTTGGATGTATTGGCACATTTGAGAGCCATAGCCCTTACCCCAGGGAGGTTTCATCCTGCAAGGTTATACAGCTAGGAAGTAGGAAAGTGATCAAACTGAGCCTGGATCCCAGTGGTTCATGAGAGAAACAACAAAATGGGACCAGGACTAGAGACATAGCTAAGCACACCCCAAAGCCTCAGGACATGGGTTTTATAACAACTGAGCCCAGGCATACATTCTTTTTTTTTTGATGTTTTGAGACAGGGTTTCTCTGTGTAGTTTTGGTGCCTGTCCTGGATCTCGCTCTGCAGACCAGGCTGGCCTCGAACTCACAGAGATCCGCCTGGCTCTGCCTCCCGAGTGCTGGGATTAAAGGCGTGCGCCACCACCGCCCGGCTGCATACATACCTCTTCCAGGTTGTTGAAGCCCTGTCGTCTCCTCTTATTCATGTCGTTCTCTTCAGTCTGGGTGTCTACCTGCAATGGTCAAGGAAACACGGTGAGCTCAGGGCCACGGACACTGTTGGAACTGGAAGCACAGAATGATGCATGCTTGTCTGGACACCACTGTCAGCCGAACGGTAGACATGGGAATAGACGGCCCTGCACGTAAGTGCTGCCATGGAGTTACAGCCAAGCATAGTGGAGCATGCTTCTACTTTATCTCAGAAATCCTGTCACACAAGCAGGGCACGCATCATTTCTATTACAGTGGCTGTGGGCTTGGAGGGGGTTAATCATGTGCCTGAGGTCAGAGCCTGGCCTGGGGGTGCCCTCTGTGTTTGCTGCCTTATGGGAGGGAACTCCCTGACTGTCTTTGTTCCTTGGGCCTCCCATGAAGAGGTGGGACAGGTTCACCCTGCAGAGAGCATTCTCAGGACTTGAGTGAGCTGTTCAGGGCTTTGGTGTCAAATTAAGCCTGCAATTCAGGTACCATAAATAAGATTTAACTCATTTCAAATAAACATTAGCTCCAACCTGAGGACTAGAGATTGAATGTCCAGCTTGCCAGGGATGGTTCAGATTTACTGATTCCCTCATTCACTATAACTTTTAATAGACACATTCCCTTTCATAGTGTATTACCCAGCTATCCTGATAACCCCTCATAGTTCATCCCCCGCTGACCGAATCTGAACAATCTACCAAGGCCTATCAGGCTGGCCTAGGCAGATGAGGAGGGGTATAAATACTGAGCTGTCACCATGGCCTGGGGTGGGGGAGGAGGCAGAGTGCTATATCTTCTCCACATGTATCTTGAGCCCAGATTAGGTCTATTTCCTAAGGACAGACATCTTAACTACCAACTTCCAGTGTTTTGGACCTTCTCCTAACAGTTATCTCCTGTTGGAGTCTGGAGTCACATCCCACAGAGCATGTATCCCATCTGCATGGACTCTCCTATACTCTGACTTCCTCCATGGCAGGTCCACATCACATTCCAGCCTTTCAGACATCATAAATGCAGGAAGAGGTGCCACAGACTCACTGTAAACCCAGGCATAACACCCATCCAGGCCCAAACATAGTGCTGCCTAGCCCCAGAAGGGTCCTTTCATGCCTGGATACTCTGAAACAGCTGTCTTGGAACCACAGCACAGAGTCTACTGCGCATCACTTGAGTCCAATAAACACCCTCATACATACACACACTCATACTACAAACACCACATACACACAACACATACACTACACACACACACACACACACACACAGAGCTGCCATGTTCACCAATCCCATTAAAAGAAAGACCAACAACAGTTTAGTCCTGGATATTTGTTTGAAAATTTGTATTTTTTTTAAAGGTTTATTATGTATACAGTGTTCTGTCAGCATGCTAGAAGAGGGCGCCAGATATCATTACAGATGGAATTGAACTCATGACCTCTAGAAGAGCAGCTAGTGCTCTTAACCATTGAGCCATCTCTCCAGCCCTTACCGAATCTTTTTTTTTTTTTTTTTTTTTTTTTTTTCTGGAGCTGAGGCCTGAACCCAGGGCCTTGTGCTTGCTAGGCAAGCACTCTACCACTGAGCTAAATCCCCAATTCCTTGTTTGAAAATTTGACCAAGACACCATAAAAGAGCAGATCAAAGGGCCCTGCCTGCCTTCAACATCTCCTTCAGCTTCTCATACATCACTGTTTTCTGAATGGAAATAATCCCAGTCTAAATGCTGGACAGACACCAAGAGAAACAGATGACCTTATTTCCAACAATGTTGGGTTTTAGAGGCACCAACTGTTTGGGCTCCCAGTTCCACTGACTGTGAATGCCACTTAGGCCCAGAGACCAGAGCTGTGAAAGTACAGAATGTCCCATCAACAAGAAAGCTTCGTGCATAATCTGAGGGCTCTCTTTGTGCTTTTGTTTCCACTTTCAATGAGGACTTGGCTTTTCTCACAAAGAGCAATACATCCTACTCTTTCCCTTATACTTGACAGCCTAGGGTGGGACCGTTCAAACAACTGGAGCCTGGCTAGCTAGACCCCATTCGGACATGTGACTTAAGGGCTCACAAAATGCACTCCAGGGTGGTGGGCCCAGTCAGCAGCTCCTAAGAAGATCCTAAATCCTGGGAGAATAAATGCAGTACAAGGGGGCAACCTTTGCATCTTAGATGCCTCCACGGTGACCCTGGGAAATAAAATGCGTTTACATGGAAAGGTTAGCCATGCACACACATCCAAACCATGTTTACTTTCCCCAGTGAAAAGTACTATTGAGATTCAGGTCAAAACAAAAGTCTAAGAAAATGAAAATGTAGAGATTTATTTATTTATTTTTCTCATTGGAAGCCAAATATTGACCCAAGACCTTAACCCACAGCCATTTTCTTGAGTAGCAACTGGTAAGTTGCTATGCACCACTAAATAACCCCCACCTATGCTCATGCAAGTGAGCCTAGTAAAACTCAGTGGGACATGGACACAGACACACATACATGAAAGTCCGAGGGGGACTGGTAGGGAGAAGAGAGACTTCTGTGGGAATGGGGGTGATAAAAATATATTACATACATGTATGAGATTGTTAAAACATAAATGAAAATACATTTCACAAGAAGGCTCTAATCACTCTGGACTTTATTATACTTGACAAAGAACCAGAAGCATAAGGATAAACCAAATATTTCTCATGGCCAGGCTGAGGGAACACAGAATAAACAAATGGCTTACGTTCTCTTCCTATGAACGTTTCCAGCTCTTTCACCCTAGGAACATTTTCTTATCATGATTTTCCAAGGATTTGAAAGAGTTGATATGCCAAAAGCCATTTATTAAACTAAATGGTTTCCCTCTTTATAAAACAACCAATGCCACACATCGCTAGTCTGATAATTAATCTGACTAGCTGAAGACAGCCATGTCCCCACACATCCTGAGCTGTTTTGGCTCAATGCAAACAACATTTATATTTAGTTATCTGGTCTAGCCTAACCCTGGAGGAATTTAGATCTGGTTGGGTTGGTTATCAGCTTTGATATTTAAAAAGATGGCCAGTGACACTGGCAGACAAGCTCTTTCTTCAAGGAATCACAGGTTCAGGTGCTAGGCTGTGGCTAGTGACGTTCAGAAAATCACCTAGCTACTTTGACTTCATTGTCCTCACATATAGGAAAGAGTCTAACACCATCGACTCATAAGCTTGGAATCACAGAATGTTAAACACTTCTTAAACTGAACATTGCTGTACAAGTGTTAATGCTATAGTAACAGAATTTTAAACATCTGAATTCTAGTTCTTACTTTGATAATACCTGTATAACTTATTAAAATTTAACATCTCCAAGTCGAAGTTTCCCTACCCACTACATTGCAAGGACACTATGTTCCCATCCTTTCTCCAAAGGATGTATGTATGGGTGGGTGGTTAGGTAGGTAGGTGATGGATAGATTGGTGGTGGGTGGATAGATAGGTGGGTGGGTGGGTGAATGGACTGATGGATAGATAAATGGATGGATGGATGGAAGGATAGATAGGTAGATGGGTGGGAGGGTGAACGGACTGATGGGTAGATATATGGATGGATGGATGGATGGGTGAATGGACTGCTGTATAGACAGAAGGGTAGATGGATAGGTGGCAATCAGGCTAGATAAATAGAAGAGGCACTTTTTAAAAACACCTTTGTCTCTCTGAAAAAGTATCTGTGCAGAAAGCTCAAGGTTCAGTGGGCTCTAGAGCAGCATCTGGACCACTCTGACCACACACAGAAGAGTCATGCTGTGCAACTCCATCTCTTCCAGGAACCAGTGCTGGTAGTGCAGGAGCTAGCCAGCTGAACTTTGGCATGGGCATTCGACAGTAGGTGATGGATTTATGTATTGTCTCGCAAGAAATGAGCTCAAGAGGAGACAAATCCCAGGTACCTTCATGTGCAAATCATTTAACAAGGACAATGAAGGACGGCAGTGCCCATAATAACTGGCATTGCCAGGGAGGTCTAGGAGAGTCCAAAGGAGCACAGATAAGAGTATGTGCAGGTCTGTGTGAATACAGAAAGGCAAGAGGCTGAAAAATGTGGCACCAACATGCCACCTCCTTGCATGGTGAAAATAATTTAGGAACTCCCAAGAACGTTCATCCTATGCTAAGAAGTGTTTAGGTGCTGACCAGGATCACAGGCAGATTGCAGAAGCACACCAAAGACTCTAAAGAGAGAAACACAATCCCTAGCCTTCCTTTCTCATGCATGGGCCACCCACCCAGTCTTCATTACTTAGCAATCCTGAGTGAAGTACTCTCCCTCAAAGCATGGCCCTAGTGGAGAAAATGCCTTCATTTTGCGTGAAGTTGGTATGTCTTGCTGAGATTTGAATGTTGTCAGTAAGATAAGAGGAGAGGAGAAAGAAGAATTGAATCTTTAGGATTCAAACCTGGAGGGAGAGAGATTGTTAGGACTGGCTCAGCAGGGGACAGTGATGCCTCTGGATGAAGAGATCCACTGTGGAGGGATGGACAGGTGGGCATGGTAGGCTATTTCTCTAGAAGCTGGAGAAACACCAGGGAGGGATAGTGAGGAGGATGAATACTGACACCTGTATCAAGGTTGCAGGCATTGTTGGCCAGGTGGGCTATGGGGCAGAATGGTCCAGGCATGATCGAACCTAAATTTGTATTCCCTAAGTGTGCACAAGCTCCCATGCTGGCAGGGCATGTGCCTGGCTGTACCAATATCTGTATGGCATGACAGAGGCGGAGCCATCACAGATAGATAAGAATGCGTGTGTGGTTCTCAGCATCTTGTGTGGGACCCCGCTCAGTCTTCCCACTGCCTCCCAACTAACCTCACTTCAGCATGCTCCTTTACTGGATACACAACAAAGGCCTTTTTGATGAACAGATGTAGTGCAGGGGGGCAAAGCAATGAAGTATAACTCAGTAGTGTGTGACCTTAGCAAGCCAAGTGGCCTCCCTGGGCCCTGGCTTATATCTGTAAATATGAACATAGTAAGTAAGGACATTCCATCTCCCATTGAGATGCAAGATGGTTGAAATCAAGGCTATCCAGTTTTCAGCTTCTCTGGGCCACACTGGATGGAGTGAATTGTCTTAGACCACACATTAAGTTCAGAGGTGTCCAACCTGTGGCTTGTAGGCTGTGAGAACATATGCTTACTTATTTTGTGCAACTGTGAGACAACGCTGTCATTTACAAAGTTCACACTCAAGAAATGCATAATGGAGTTATAAAAAAATTGCCAAAAAAAGTCTCATCCAGGATAGGGTATACTTTGAATCCCAGTGGAGCGGGGCAGAGGTAGGCAGATCTCTGTTAAGTGTGAGGTCAGCCTGGTCTACATAGGGAGACCTGATCTAAAAAACAATGTCTTTATCATGTTTGAATCAAGTTCACAATTTTGTGTTAGGCTATGTTCACAGCTATTCTGGGGGTACACTTCTACCTTAAGGCTACAAGTTGGACATCATAAATAAAATGGTAATTGTTCTCCAGTCCTGTGGTTCCCAACTGTGTAGCTAAGCATCCCACGACACCAGAGTGAACCCAGAGGAATGGCAGGTGTCATCTGTCAGACAGCTTGAAAAATACTGATTATTTGGACTTAATTGCTTAGGGAACAGAACAATAGGCATTTTTTTTTCCTGATCTGGAAGTACTGTGAAAAAGTCACAGGCACTAAGGGTCCTGTAAATCGTGAAAGTTCTAGAAGCTCACTATGCCCTGGACTTGTGTTAGTTAGTGTTTGTCAATGTGGTACAAACTAGAGTCACCCAGGAAGAGGAAACTTCAACTGAGGAAATGCCTCCATGAGACTGGCCTAATGCAGACACGTCTGGGGGGCATTTTCTTCACTGATCTTTGATGTAGGAGGGCCCAGACATGAAATTCTCCTTCCTTCTCCCCCATCACCTGCAGTGAGGAAGAAACAAAAGGCCAGCCTGAAACTTACCCGTGGGGTCCTCTTCCTGGGAAATGTGAGGTTGAGATAGTTATTAGGAATGAATGATTTGCCCAAGCCGAAGTCAGCATATTCTCCATAGTTTTTACGCCAGGAATCTGTTAAGAAGTAAAAGCAACATTGAAATTGGGATTCAGGGCCCAGGTGGTAATGTTGTAACCTATGGGTGTCCTTGTATCAGGGCTCTTCTAGAATAATTCTCTCACCCCAACCTTTATAAATCTTAAATGGCTGAGGGTGTGGGGAGGCCACTGCATCTCTTCAAGGGTAGTCACCCTTGTTTGGCCTCTGAGTCAAAGATTTCTTGAAGATGCAGGGTAGACATACCAGCCGGATCAGACTGGAGGACAGGGAAGGCACTAGAGACTAGACACGGCCTCCATGCTTACCCATGGGTCTCAGCGGGGTGCCCCGGAAGAGCTCATAGAACTTGGAGAGGTACATGACCATGCTGAGTTTGTCGGGCTCCTGAGTAGATGCCATCTCTTTGCCTGTAGTCACAGGCAGGATCCCAAACTCACGCTTGGCCACATCAAATGCCAGCTGATTGTTCTCCACAGCGTCGTCTTCATTCAGTGAGTCAAAGTTGCTGGAGGACCAAGACCAGGGGAAGTTCAGGGTGAGCCAGGATGCACTGAGCCCATAAGGAGAACTGTGGGCTGATGATGCTCCAGCCCCGTTGAGCCCCAACCTCCAGCCCTGGAACACGCCTTGCTCATGAAGGGAATGAATCATTATGACACCACTGACCTAGCCTGAAACCGTCAGAAAATGATTTACTCCCTTTGGAAAATGTAGGAGTTACTTTAATTACTTCTCTCCCACATTTTTCATTTTAATTGCTATAGTAACAGGATCTTTTCTCAAACCAATCAAATGATATGTATCATGTGGAGATGAGAGTCCCATCTCCTCACGGCTAGATGATGTTGGTGGGTTTCCATCAGTCTTTTAGGAAGGGTTTGTACGTGGATGGGAGTCTGTGCTGCTCCCCATGTCAATAGGTGTTTTTCTTTTATCATCACGAAGGGTTTCTAGAATGTCATCTCACTTTCCAGTTGACCCTGCCATTTTGCCCACATACAAAGAAGCTTTAGAAGATTCTAGAAATGATCTGATGAATCAGAGTGTCAAAAAATACTTCTTTGGCTGAGTAGGTCTCTCTTCTACTTCCTCTCCTGGGGGGTGGGGCTTTGAGGCCTATGCTCAATTTCCAAAATGTGGCTATTAGGGTTGGGGGCCAAGTGTTGAGACGCAGCCACTGCCCCTGTGCTGACTGTCAGGTACCAGGGACACAGGGCAAACATGTTGCTGTTCAAACAAGGGAAAAGCAAGTTTTAGAAAACAACCCAACCAGAACGTGCAGAGAGAAATACTAAGCCAGGTTGGGGGTCTCCACCCAGAAAAGTCTGGGGTCCCTTGTGTCCAGGGTCCACACTCACATCAGCTCTGGCCGGAAGCGGTGGATGATGGCACACAGAGCCAGACCACTGCGCCAGGATGTGGTCAGGTCGGTGACATGGACGTGCTGGTAACCCTCGGTCTGCTGCTGGCACCAGGTTAAGAGCTTGTTAGGCCGGATGTCTGACTCTGTAGGGAAGAGGTAGGTGGTGAGGCTCTGCAGGAATTTCAGAGAGTTCAGCCTGAGCATCACTCCCACTGCCAACAGGGCTGGGAGCCAGGAAGAGTGGATGGCATAGAAGTAGCACTGATGGCCACCGCACAGGGTCTGGGTCAGCAGGAAGCACACTGTCTAATAGCACTGTCCCTGTGGTCCACTATGGCTAGGGTCCAGGGTTGGAGGCTGGGAACACAGACCCTGCATCTACTAGGTGACACTAATGACATGGGGCTGTCGTGGATAGAGGTGCTTATGACCAGGTTTGCTGCAAGCTGGCCCAGGGAGAAGAACTCTCTAGAGAAAGTGTCTGGGGATGTATATTTGAGCTGGCTACTGAAGAGTGTCTAGGAATTCATCAGACAGAGGCGTTCCAGGAAAAGAGGATGGGGTGAGAGCAGAGAATGTGGAGAGCCTGCCATGTTTGTGTGACAATAAATGTTTACTACTGTCAACAGTGTTTCCCAACAGCTGCACATGGGCTGTGTGCAGGGGAGGGAGAGAGAGGCACATAGCGGTAGCTGGAGTGTCTCTGGGTAGCAGAGGAGAGGGGCCTGAGAGAGGGGGGTTGTTGGCGAGTTACTCATTGAACCATCCCTCCCCTGCCTCTGAGCCCACTCTGTGACAGTGTTGTGTCAGGAATAGGAAGATAAGGAGGGGGGGGGCAGGAATCTGTTGTTTAGTTGCTAGGGAGACAGGACACTCATCCCAGAAATAAGAGGCAAAGAAAGATCAGCCCTGTGGAACTCCCTACAGTGGACTTTCCTGTGCTAAGTGCTCAGCAAGTAACTGCATGTCTTAATTCTGATAATCCTGTCTTACTTTTGCTCTTATAGATGAGGAAATTGAAGGACAAAGAGAAGAGGCACTTGTCAAGGTCACACAGATAAGGGGGCAGAGCCCGGCTGCTGTGGGTCTGCAGCCTCATCATGCCCTGCACAGCTTGTCCCAGGGTTCCAGAAGGGCAACTCACCCCGCCTGGAGAGGCTAACGGATCTCCTCACTGAGCCCCATCTCTCTTGAGAGAAGCTGTCCAGCTCCTTAGTGATGTACAAATGCTTCACCTACGAGCAGAGAAGACCACACATCTGCCCACCAGTTTCCAGATCCTGGGCTGGAGGCCTCTCTATGCCCTACATAAGATTCCCTACCCGCTACTACTTTCTTCAGGTATTGGCTGGTCTGACTTTCGGCAGGGCATCCAGACAACTGAGTCACAGACAAAAACTGGCTTCCCAAATGTGGCAACTGGCAGTGACTATCTAATTGTCTAATAGGAATCCATACTATTTTCTGTCCTATTAATAGAAGATGACAGAGGTTGGGTAGATAAAATCCCCAGGATAAATGATGTCCAGGCCTATGCATGGTAAGGAAGAAAGGGGGTATCTAGGTAAGTGGATTATTTTTGAGAGAGAGGTATGATCGATGTCACATTTGCACAGTGACAAATTAACACAAGAAAACATGTAAATAAACACACACATATGCACAGTTCCACTTCTGCTCTAGTTTCCTGACAGACTATAAAGAGGCCTAATAGGCCTTGGCTGTTCCTTTGCATCTTGTGGGGAAAAGAACTGCTCCACCCTTCTGCTAGCAAGCTTTGGTGGCCTCAGTTTCAGGACTGTGACAATTTATGAGACCATTACTTCTCCTCAGGTCACTGCAGAGGCTTAAGACAGGCTTGGGAGTGGGCTTACCTGGTGAGGCCTGACACAGTGCAAGTTGAGGTTTGGGTACCGTGTTCCTGGGTCCAATGTATACTGTTCAAAATTTTTGTTGATGTTCTCTGGGGTTGTCTGAGGTAACAGCCGGTAAAGACTTTCTCTGCAGAGAGTCAGAGTCCAGAAGTCAGGGGTTGCTCTTGCTATATCAGGCCCTTGTTCCTACACTCCCTTCTCCCCCAGCCTCCCAGGTTCCAGGGATCGCTTCTGGTGTGTTTGTATAATCCTCTCCTGTAATCTGACACCCCCCCCCCCAAGAGCTGTAAAATGTCAGGGAGGGACAGAGGAGGAGAGAGGAAAGAGTGTTAGGGACATGGTCTCCTTCCCTAGGCAGGAGGCTGCAATGCGGGCCCAACATCTCAGTAGCCTCTGCTTCAGCTAAAGCCACCACCCAGCCACAACGCTCCTGTGGCCTGCCTTTGTGGCCACAGTGGTCCACACCCAAGGCCATCAGAAGCCTATCTCCTATATCAGCACCAACTCTCCTGGTCAGCTGTGGCCAGCAGCAAGGGCCTGGGAGGAAGCCAGGACTTCAACTGTAGGAGAGGTCTGGCAGGTCACAGAATCCTTACTCAGGGCAGGACATTGTGAATCGTCCTTGAAGGCTTCCTTAAACAAACCTCTTGGGTCTTGTGTGGATGAGAAAAGTCAAAGAGAACCCTGATTTAGGACTAGCCTATGTCAAGATTTGTCTCTACTATCCTCGACACCAGAGAAACTCACTGACAGAGAGGAATCATGACACAGAGTGTCCTTGAAGACCCGGAGATCACATCAGGCAACCAGTGGGATGACAGAGTAAGCTCAATGCAGAGGCTGCAGGACAGCCAGCCTGGCTCTTCTCCTACCCAGAACCCTCCAGTTAGGAGCTCTGCTTTTGAGGCTCACCTTTCAGCCAGCACCTCCAGGGGAGGGGTGCCCTGGTCCCAGCTCTTCACCATCCACGCTGTGTCAAAGGCTGCCAGGAAGCCCCGGGCACAGCCTGTACCCATGGGCCAAAATGGCTGTAAAAAAACATATGTAAAATTCTCATTGACTCTAATGACTCCCAATCCCCTCTCCCATTCTATCTGGAACTCTCTGGTTGCCAGCTCTGAGCCAGAGCAGGGCTGGACCCTGCTGCCCACGGCTTACCAGAACCACAGGTAGTTGTAGCACAAATATGAAGGGTGTAATAGCCCCGTGTGTAGCAAAGCTACCTGGGGGCTCTGGAAGAGAGAGAATGGAACCAGTGAACACTTTTGAAAAGTGTGGCCTTTATGCTCATTGTAAAGCATGGATGGCGTTCTGATCTCCTTCCGTTTGGGAAGATCAGGGGCAAAGGGTTTGTGGCTGGAGGCTGCCAGAGCACGCAGCACAGGAGGAGAGTGAGGAAGGGGAGGATGGGAGGGAGACAGGGATAGAAGCGACAGGTCACAATAAGGGTGAGCAAAGACCGATCTGGTCAAGCCAAGGGTAAACAGCTTGCTCCATGGTGTACCCAAAGCAGGGTTTGCAATCTGACTCTCAGTCCTGGATGACTTTGCAAACACTGTCAATGCTCACATTAAGAGTGGAAGCTGACCCTCAAATGGTTGCTTATCTAAGGATCCTTGCACTTACAGGGTTGACAGGGAAAGTCACGATTTCAATGCTGTACTTTGAAAACCCCTTGTTCTCAAGCCTCCCTCACACTCTGGAAGATTTCTATACTGAGAGGCCACCCAGGGCCACCCACATGGGTAACAGGTCCCAGTAACACTTGGTTAGGGTCTACATGTTGTGAGGAGGACAGTCCTGGGCTCTAGATCAGGGCTGGCCAGTATTCTTCAATCTAGAAGCAGCCCAGAAGAAGCTGGAAATGGGAGGAAAGGCTTCTGCTACAGGCAAGCTGACATATTTCAGAATTCAGCCAAAAGGGCTGGCTCCCAGGCCAGCATGGCCTTGGCAGAGGTCTGCCCATTGTCTGAGAACCTGCCCTTCCTGGGATGTTGGCAGCAGAGCCTACGAGCCTGAGTGCAGATGTGTAGATCTGAACTGTGGCAGGAATGAAGGACTCTAAGGGCAGGGAGTACCTCGAGCAAGCTGTCGCCCACAAGGGCCACGAGCAGCTGGTGTGCCTGGCGCTCTCGAATCAGGGCTGCATTCTCTGAGGCGTACATGGAGGTGAAGTCGAACATGGCCACATCAGGCTGCCCATTGTGATTTATGGCAAAGTCTAAGGATGGCAGCTGGTAATTGGTGGCAAAATCCGCAGCCTCACGGGCATAGGAGAGCAGATTATCCTGGTTCACGTTCTCTGTACACAGTAGCATCTCTGTGTCAATGTAGTCCTGGGGAAGATCAAAAACATACATTAAAACCTCCCTCCTCTCCAAAGGGCCAGATTCAGACCCTTTTAGGCAAGAGACCATGGGATGGGTCTTTACCAGGGGGCTAGTCAAAACAGAAACAGAGGGGCTGGGAAATGAATCAGGCTGTAAAGCATTTGCTGTGCCAACATGAAGGCCTGAGTTCCATCCCCAGAACCCACATAAAAAAGGCAGGCAGAACAGTGTGTGATTATAATCTCAGTGTGTGTGTGTGGGGGGGGAGTCAGAGACGAAAGGATCCCCGGAAGTCCTTTGCTGGCCTGCCTAGCCTAATGGGTGAACTCCGGGCCAGTGAGAGACCTGTCTCAAAAGACAAGATGATGACTCCAGAGAAGTTCCCCCTGAAGCCAAGCTCTGCCCTCCACAGAGATGCATGTATGTCTTCAGGAAGTGTGTGTTTATGAGTGTGCGTGTGTACACACACGCACACGCACGCACACATACATGAACCAAAACTAGAAAACCAGAGCCAAGGAAATAAACACATGGTCCAGCCACGGTGGTTAGCATGGTTGTGATTAAGCACCCAGTTTGCCTTTGGGCTTCCTGGCATCCAAGGCCAAGTGGAAACGTGATATGGGCTTTCCTTATCAGAAAATGAAGCATAGCAATTCCTCATGGGAGGCAAGTTTCTTCTGGGATGGAGTGCTGAAAGATCTATCTCTCGTAGGAATTTAGACAGAGGACACTGGGAACCGTAATGAACAGTGGGCTTGATAACAGCCACTTGGCAAACAAACAAGCACATTGCACATGGCTGGTCCTGGCGATAACTTTCAGTACAATTAAGAGACAAAGGAAACGCCAGTAAATGTGACTTAATAATGGATGAAGTTAAGCTACGGAGGTCCAGATATGCTGTGGTTAGTCAAACAATATCAAAAAAAAAAAAATGGGTATGCCATGCCACTCACTGAATTTCTTTCCAGACTCAGTTGCTCACTTTTCTGTGATGCTGGGGACGCTCATGACTTGGTTCTGAAAGTGGGCAATTGTCCTATTTCTCTGTTGGGGTGGAGATGCCTGCACTCGGACAATGAGGAAATTCATCCCAGAGACAGAGTGCTACAGAATGAGAAGTTTAGAAGATTTCCAAAGTCTGTTCTGCTCATCTTTGGCAAAGGCCATCTTTCCTAAAGATGATGTGAAAGGGCGAGTTTCCATTGATAGGATGCTCCCTAGTGTATGAAAAACCTGAGTTCAGTCTCCAGCACTGATTAAAACTGGGAGCGGTGGTGCTCGCCTGTAATTTCAGTATGTGGGAGATGGAGGCAAAGTGATCAGGAGTTCAAGGTCATCCTCAGCTACAAAATGAGTTCAAGGCCAGCCTGGTATACATGAGGCCCTATCACAGCTGGAATATGGTCATGCTGTTTAGCTTTATTCTGAGACTCCATCTTCTCATTTGCAAAACCATAATTGCAAGATTCCTCCTTGAAGCCATATGAAGATGAAGTTTGAGTGTACACAGGAAATATCCCATGCTGTGCCTGGCACATAGGAAGTACTCAGCAGATGATACTGCCTGTCTCTACTGATTTATAATGTCATGAATGGTGCCATAGGATGAGATGCCAACTGGACCCATCCAAGATGCCAGCATGGGCACATCTATAGGTCCCAAGATATACAGCCTCCCCTATATCCAGAGTGACCTTCTGTTTCTATTTCTTGTGAAGCTGTGATTTCTAATATTCTATTTTGAAAATTCTAATATTTCCTCAGAGAATGTACCCAGTATTTGCCCAAGAGAGGACTGAAAGAAGCCACACCAGCACACCTGAGGGAAGAAGAGGACATCATATCTCCAGACTGACTACCTAGCTGTGAGCTGGCAGATGTGGAAGCCCAGTGCTCACACAGCTGGTGTGTGTACGTGGGGGTGTGTGGGGGGCTAGCCCTCATCTGCCTACCCACAGCCTCTGCCCACAACCCATGCTTTCAGCAGAGGCCCCAGTCAAGGTGGAGGAGGCCCAGGGGAGGCCTGGGTTACTCATGCTTCCAGGCCAGATGCCAGTACAAGCTGGTGAGAAGATAGGCACACTGTAGTTTCCAGCCTGGGACAGGACCTGGAGGCAGCTGACCTGGGGCTGTGAGATCCTTGTCTTGAAGCAGTGAACACAGGAGCTCTAGAAGGGTGGGGCCTGACCACCTCATCCTCCCCACCTCCCCTTCTCATTTTTATTCATCCATATGTGTGTGTCTACGGAAGTATATGCCACATGCATGCAAGTACCCATAGGGGTCAGAAGAGGGCACCCACCCCGTTCTTTCTTTATACTTGATGATGTAGGCTAGACATGGTGTGCATGCCTGCAGTCTCAGCCCTTGGGAGGCTGAGGCAAGAGGATGGAGAGTTTGAGGGCAGCCTGGGTTATACAGCAAGAGATTATTTCAGAACAAGAATAAATAAATAAATAAAGCAAGAAGCAAAGCCATGGAGAGAAACCAAAGAGCCAACAGGACAGAACAAGTGTCCAAACAAGGCTGGGGGTGAAGAACCCTGAAAACCAGTCTACCAGGCACTGTGCTAAGCATGATGTGTGTGCATACATATATATACATATATACATGTGTGTGCATTCCTCAGGCATCCCCCGCCCACACACAGTCACGTCTCAAGAACCCTTTTCAGAAGATTTACAGGGGTTATTCAACTTTATAGATGTAAGACTGAGATTCAGAAAAAAAAATCAAAATCTTGACCACCATCCTGAATTAGCTCATGGGAGAACTGGGTCTCTGCTCATCTCTGATGGCACAAACAGTGAGTGTGCCCCTCCGACAAAGGGCACAGTGTGAGACTCCCAAGTGATGGCATCTCTATGTTCCACAAGGACAAGGAGTCCCCATCTCTGGTAACTGACCTCCTAGGGAAGGAGTGGGGCCAAATGAAGGATGACATTTGCGGAAGGAAAAGATTCAGCTGATCATATTCTGGGCAAAGGTCTCCCACCCCATCATGTTTGAAACATATCTGTGTGGATGGGTAGTCACACAAGGTCAAAGACAAAGAAGGTGCCCCATGGTTTCTCTTTCCCTTCCCCGCTCGCATGGGTTCTAGCAGGACAGTATCTTCTCTCACATCTGCTGATACTGCCAGTCCATGCTGCCCGGGGGAAGACAGGAGAGAAATCACGGTCTACAGGTACGTACATTAATGATGACGCCTTTGTCCAGCAGGCTCTGTTTCTTGGCCGTCATGACAAAGTAGTGGGTACAGTCCTTGTAGTAAACAATGTTCTCGAGATCAATCCCTGGAAGGAGAAACATTCAGACTCAGTTTACCAACCTGCACCTTGCTTCATTCCAGCTCTCATTATGTATGTGCAGAAGATGCATATAAGAGAAACAGGAAAGACTTAGCAGGCTGGAGAAGGTAGAAGAGAGGACCAGAAGTCACCCAGACCAAAGCAGCTAGTTTTTCTGATTGCACAAAGACATGTTCAAAAACAAAGCAACCAAACAGCAGAAACGACCACAGGTGTCCAGTATTCCTAAGTTAAAGCTAGACAGAAAGTGTTATAGGAAGTGCTGGACAGGACCATGAATGCTCAGGCCACGTCCACTGTCTACTCCACAAAGTATGTCTATCATGTCCTCGCTTGCATGAGAAAACCCAGGTCAACAGAACAATAGCTCTAGGTTAAAGGCCTAGATTGCATCCTGGTATATGGGTGTGTGCCTGTGCCTATGTGTAGGCCAGAAGACAACCTCAGGTATCATTTTTCAGGTACCTGCCTCCTTGAGACAGGGTCTACCATTGACCCAAAGCTCAGCAACTAGACTAGACTGGCCAGCCAGTAAGTCTCAGGGATGCTCCTGTCTCCATGCCCTAGAGCTGGAATGAAAAACATATACTACCACACCCAACATTTTTGCGTGGGTCCTGGGAATTGAATTCAGATCCTCAGTGGAGCCATCTCCCCAGCCCTAGACCTCATCTTTTGTCCTTTCCATGGACAGCAACATATGTACATAATAGGATTCTGTACTTAAGATCATGTTGTGAGATGATCACTTGGCTCTGTGTTCTCAAAGGGATGCCAGGAGGCTCAGCCAGAGCCACTGGCTTCACCTGAGAACTTAATAGAAAGTCAAATTGTCAGGGCTGCTAAATTAGAAACTGGGGGTAGGGCCAACACCTTACATCTTAAGCTCCCTGGTTGACTTTAACGATCACTAGAACATGAGACCCTCTGGCTTAGTTTATGTGAAGGGAAGCAAAAGGCACACAGTGACCTCAAAACACCCACACAAGGTGTGCTGGGTAACCATAGCAACACCCTTATTATTACAGTAAAATAGGAAACAGCCATGCATGCAGAAGGCCCCCAAGAGAATCAAAGGAAATTCATTGCTGTCACTGATGTGAGACAATGACTTACGGTGTAACAATGGCCAAGTTTAAAGGAAGCTCATGAAAGCTTTGGAGAAACACACACAATGTCCTATCATAGTCCCTATTTGGTGGTTTGGGTATTTATTTTCTTTGTTTCTAAGGGGAAGGAAGGGCTGGAAAATTAAGTATTAAATCATTCAAAGGATATAATACTCTGGAAAGGAAATATTAAAACTTGTAATAATAAATTGTGGAGGCTCAGAGGGACATAAGATGGCAAATACTATTGTGACCAGCAAGAGGCAGAGCCTGGCTCAGCAACTTGGCCCACTCCTAGAGGATGAACCTTATAGAAAATGATTCCATGGAAAGTGGTACCACAATAGGAAACTCATGGGAGATGGAGTTAAAGTTTAAGTGAACATGTGTGTCTTTGTGGGTCACAGGGTCTTTGTTACAAATACAGTGGAACCAGCCGTAGACAATGCATGTCCATGGCTGCATTGTGAAATCACAGCCCTTGCCAAAGGACATTGAAACCTGAATGTCCTGTCATCTCAGTGTACCATGAAACATGATCCTTTTGAGTTTTTTTCCTCCCTTTGACCCCCTGAACACAGAAAACCATTCCCATCTCAGAGATAATACCAAAGCCACGGGTCATCCACAGTCCTCAGGCTTGGATGCCAAGAGATGCCACAGTCCCCCAAACCTACCATCAGGACTATATTTAAGATGTGATGTTGAATTAGAAAATGAGAAACGTAGGCAATATTTACAATGTGCTCAGAAAGGGAGAAGAAAAAGTATGGATACATTGATCAGAACTGGAGCCACGTGAAATAAGTGTGCAGGTGGCTCTGACAGGAAGTGTCAATAGACCAGTGCAGACTGGGCCGTAGGAGAGTATTCATAATTTACTTCTTTTATAGACAGGGACTCCTAGAGTTGAGGCTGGCCTCAAAACTATTATGTAGCTGGTGCTAGCCTTGAACATCTAGTTTTCCTGCCTCTACCTTCCAAATGTTGAGGTTACAGGCATATGCCCCCATGCCTGGTAAGAATAGAGGCCTTAATTTAACATTATCATTGCACTGCTTTTTCAAGGAACAGTGTGCATTTTTGGTCAGGTTATAAAGAAAGCCAATTTCTCTTTGCTTCTCCTCTTACCCTTATGAGCACCTGTTGCTCATTTACTGGCTTTCTGGCCCCAAAGAATCTAAGTCTTGGATTGCTGATCTGGTTGGCCCCATGTTGGGTGCCATTTGTAGCTGAAGTTTTCCTGGTCCTGCCTGGCCCACGGTCAGGACAAATCTCTCTCACCTTCCAGTCCCGCAGCCACTCAGACCCAAGCACACACACACAGAGACTTATATTACTTATAAACTGTATGGCCTTGGCAGGCTTCTTGCTATTTAGTTTTTATATCTTAAATTAACCCATTTCTATAAATCTATACCTTGCCACGTGGCTCATGGTTTATTGGTACTTTACATCTGTTTCTCATGGTGGATGGTGGCAGTGGCTGGCAGCGTCTCCCTGCCTCCTCAGCCTTCCATTTCCCAGAATTCTCCTCTCTCCTTGTCCCGCCTATACTTCCTGCCTGGCTATTGGCTAATCAGCACTTTATTTATCAATCAATTATCCATAGCATGTGTGGGGTCCTTATCTTGTCTCATAGGGAAAGGCATTTGATGTGCTGCACAAAGCACCTGGGAATCTTCAGGTTCTCCCCTCAGACTATAGGCTCTCTCCTCAGAATGCCCCCAGCATCTCATGCTGAATTAGGCACAGCCTTTCCAACTACCTCTTGTTATAGCACTTTATGTGGGTACCCTCTTTGGATAGGGAGGGGTGGGGCTAACATTGACTTTGTATTCCACAATGATGAGCACCAGTGAACAACAGACACTCAGTAAATGCCCATCAGTAAATTCTATAATCTATTTCCACACACAACATTCAGAACATTCTCTCAAGATTCCCTCTTTTCCTTGAAGGGCCTCTGGACATTCACTGTACTGAGAGAAATCTTTGCTCCCAGACTCCAGTCCCAGTGACCCCTGGAAGCCAGTGGGCCCCGTGAACAGTTTGGAAATCTTGGACAAGGGACTAGGGAGATGGCTTAGTCAGAAAAATGTATGCTGGGCAAATATTGCAGAATGGAATTTGATTCCCAGAATCCACGAGTTGGGGGAAGGCCGCCATGGTATTGTAACCCCAATGTTTCACAGAAACAGACACCTGGGGCTCATTGGCCATTCAACCTAGCCTACTTGTCAAGCATTAGGTCAGTGAGGCTTTTTCTCAGGAAAAAAAAAGTGGACAGCATCTGAAGAATGATGGTTGAGGTTGTCATCTGACCCCCACACATGTGTTCACACATGCATACATATGCACGCACACACACACACACACACACACACACACACACACACGCACACTCACAGCAACTGTGAATAGGGTCTGGTTTAGAGATGTGAAGTCTTAACTGTTTTTCCTTTTTTTTTTAAAAAAAAGATTTATTTATTTATTATGTATACAATATTCTGTCTGCATATATTCCTACATCCCAGAAAAGGGCACCAGATCTCATTATAGATGGTTGTGAGCCATCATGTGGGTTCTGGGATTTGAACTCAGGACCTCTGAAAGAGCTGCTGGTGCTCTTAACCTCTGAGCCATCTCTCCAGCCTACCTGTTTCTTCTTTAAGGTCCTGAAAGAACTTCTGGTTGAAGATGAAGGCCACGCCACTGATCTCCTCCACCTTGGCCTCGGCCGTGCTGTTCCTGTTTATGAAGTTGGCAGTGATGGCAATGGCCAGCTTCCCTCGGAACTCCTTCCTCCTGAACCCTGCAGAAGGGAAAGGATAGATGGGTCAGTCCTCTAGGTTGGGTGGGAACTCAGACAACATTGCTGAGGACACTTCTCAGTGCCCCACAGACAAGGGGGACAGGGGCTCTGGAGCAGGCAGAGGCACCAGGCTTGTTCCCGCAAGAGGCATTTTGAAGTCAGTGTGGCTCTGTTCTTTCCTATACTGTTGGACCATATGGGCTGCTTACATATCCACAGGCCAGTGGCCAAAATGATCTGTGCAGGAGGCTACCGTAGAGCTCAGCCCTCTGTAAACACTCTGAGTATGTCACTGAACACTTAAGACGCTTTGGCATTGGAGCCTTCCATGAGTCAAATGATTTTGTTAGCATTTTAAATGGAGAAGAAAACCTTTTGAAAAATAGGATTAGACTGAACTCCCATAGGACAGGGATGCTAAAACATTTTCTTTATATCTTCGTTGTTATGGGTCGTATTGCATTGTCATTTCCCCACCACATATATGTGGTGAAGTCCTAACCCTTGGTGTCTCTGTATGTGACAATGGAGATGGGGTCATTATAGATGTGCTTAGTTAAGATGAGGTCTACTGGAGTAGAATGGGTCCTCTGCTGTAACATGGCTGACGTCTTTATTCACAGGGAAAGCTGGACACACATACACACTGCGGGAGATGCTCCATATAGATGAAGGCAGAGCCGGGATGGTGCTTCTGAAGGCAACATCAAGGCCTAGCAAAGGAAACCAGTACACTAGTTCCCAGGAGCTGGTGCCTAGGATGTACGCTGGCTGGTTTACGTCTTGACATAAACCTAGACATACCTGGGAAGAAGGAATCTCAACGGATGAATAGCCCCCCATCAGACTGGCCTGGGGGTACATCTGTGGTGGCATTTTCTTGATTAGTGATTGATATAGGAGGGTTCAACCTATAGCAGGCTGAGCATAGACCCGAGGCTTTCAAGTATTCTGACCCGTATTTTTCCCAAACCACCAGAGCAATCCCACAAATCATACATGTATTCACACTGGCAGATTTAAGTGCCCTGACAGATATTGCTGTGAGAAGATGGGTACAGGAGTGGGGGCAGGGCAAGTAGAGACTTGGCAGAGTGAGGGGCAGACAGGAGAGGCCTGAGCTGGAGGACCACACATTCAGAATTTTCTGAGATCAGACTTATTTCAGTCCGTGCATTCTATCCTCAGAGAATGAGTTTTCCCAGCCATGCATCTTCAGCTTGGGACCCTTGACAGGGGCAAATTCAGAAACCACAACTCCCCCTACTCTAAGAGATGCCACTGGTACCATGCTGTTTTTCAACCATAGTCTCAGACAACATTTTCAGTATAAATGAGTACATGAAGCCTGTCTGCTGCACTCAGAGAAGCATGGCTTTGAATCCTGACAGTTTTCCTAGCTGCCCGGCAGTGGGTGTG
Organism: Peromyscus californicus insignis; assembly: GCF_007827085.1. Lineage (NCBI taxonomy): Eukaryota > Metazoa > Chordata > Mammalia > Rodentia > Cricetidae > Peromyscus > Peromyscus californicus. Next base: position 91,324,887 of record NW_026294562.1, read on the forward strand.
CTTAAGAGTTATGAAGAGGGCCCCACTGTTGATTGGGAGAGTACTTGAACATGAGCGGATGCCATTAAAATCTTGAGATGTTTGCTTTAGATGAGGTGAGAGGAGAGTACCTTGGCTAACACAGCAGCAGGTGCTCAGTGAGTTTGTGTTGACTTTTCCCACAGTGTCCTCCCTTTAAGAAGCATTTTCACAGAAAAGCCCTCCCCCACTCCTTGCCTCTGTGCTCTGAGAGGTTCTGCTACCCATATTCTCATTTGGGGATGCTTAGGTCCAGCGCGAGAGGGAAAGTGGAATGGCCATCCTCACACGCTCAGCCTCAGGCAGGACAGAACAGACTGACCTCTACTCTTAGCCAAAGCATCTGCCATCTTGATCACCCTTCTCTGGTTCCCCTCATTATCTCTCAGCTCTAGCCCCGAAGAAGAATCCTCACCTTCCAGAGTGTTCCTATGGCCGTCAGCACCAACGATGACGTCAAACTCAAAGTCAGACAGGGCGTGGTCTGCAGGGAGGAATTCTGCCCGCCAGCCGACTTCTACCGGGGCAGAGAGACTATTAGATGAGCTGACAGAGGCAGGCTGAGAGAGTGATGCCACCCCTCCCTGCTGGCCATGAGAAATGGATAATGACCCAATGGAGTCTCCCTAAGAAAGGCCCAGGCATCAGGTATATACAGCCTCTTGACACTGTGACACAATGCTGTCATCTACAAGGTTCATGGTTGAGAACTGTGCAATTGAGGCTTTTTTAATGTCAAAAAGCTCCCATAATATTTTAATAAACTTACTATTTCCTCTTTGGCCATATTCATAATTATCTTGGGAAGCATGTGGTTCCCAGGCCGCAGCTAGGCACCCCTGGACAGTCCATATCTAGGTTCTCTGTGGTTTTGTATCAGTGCAATCCAGCACAAAGCTAAAAGGAACTGCCAGCTCCACGCCTGGTCTGACTGAACTGTGCTAGGATGCTAACCTTCAGCAATCTCAAACCAGGCTGCCTGGTCCCTGCTATATCACACCAGATTCACCCGTATTCGGCCCATATTCAATGGCTTCTCATTGTCAAGCAGGTCCCAGGGGGTGTGGGAGATGCTGGGAAGCCACTTCGCATTTCTGCTTCTTGCTCCAAGGGTTTGCTGCTTGTCGAAACACACTCTCAGGGCAAGCCTGGCTGGGTCCTCAGAATTAGGACCGACTACCCAGCAGAGACGTTTCAACAGGAGCACACAGTCTCTGAGTGTCCCAAATGATAGTGTCTTGTTAGAAAAGCAAGGAAATCCTCCCCAAATTGTCAAATATACTAGGCTGAGGCCAGGAGAAATTCCATGGGAAACAGCAAAGCCTCCAATACACACTGTCTCAAAACTCAGCATTTCCAAGGCAAGAGGCAATAATGATAGTAAGATATAAAACCTGGATGACAAATTCCATGTCTATGGTGTGTAAAAGAGATCAGAATTTGATTTCCTTTTTTTCTATTTTTTTTATAAGGTAGGTTCTCAGTATGTAGCCCAGGTTGGCCTTGAACCCACAACCATCTTGCCTCAGTGCTGGGATTATAGGTATGTACCACCATGTTCAGTTAAAATATCAGAATTTAAGTATGCATAATAAGAAAGAAGAGTATTATCAAGACATTTTATGGTCTATAAATTAAAACTCAATAAAATTAAAAATACTGCTAGGTATGATGGCGTACCTGCAATACCTGTAATCCTAGCATTCAGAAAGAAGTTCAAGGGTCATCTTTGGCAACATAGCGAGTTTGAGGTCAGTATGGACTACATAAGACTATCTCAGGAATAATACATATGTTGTGGTGGTTTGAATGAAAATAACCCCCATAGGCCCTTAGGGAGTGGCACTATTGGGAGGTGTGGCCTTGGAGGAAGTGTGTCACTAGAGTGGGCTTTGAGGTTTTGGAAACTCAAGCCAGTCCCAGTGACTTTCTCTTCCTGCTATCTGCTGATGGAGATGTAGAACTCTCAGCTACCTCTCCAGCACCATGACTGCCTGCATGCTGCCTTGCTTCCCGCCATGATGATAATGGACTAAACCTCTAACTGCAAGCAAGCCCCAGTGAAATGTTTTCCTTTATAAGAGTTGCTGTGGCCAGGCTGTCTCTTCACAGCAACAAAACCCTAAGACATATGTATTCCAAGAAATATCTACGGCCTTTGTTTTACAGCTGTTCTAGAAGTCTCAATTTCTTTACTGTATTTTAAAATATTTTGCGGGCACAGCAGGCACATCCACCCATCTGTGTGCGGACTGGCACACACATGCTGAAGCTTGTGTGAACTTTATTACACTACCAGGTCTGTCTTCTTTCCTGCCACTGGCCGGATGTCGTTTGTCAAAGCTGCATCTTCCTAGGGGCTGAGTAACCAAATTATAGGCTTCATGGCGCACATAGTATTTCCACCATCACCCCCGCCCTTGTCGGGAGCTGAAGAATAAGCCCAAAGCCACAGAAATGGTCAAAAAAGGTAAAGTATTTGTCAGTGGAAGTATGCCAAACAGCTCCCAGCAAAAATAACTTGCAGAGATAGCCTCTGAAAGCTACCAGCACTGCTGCCCGCTTGGAGTATCTGCCTTCAAGGCAGGGAAGGAGAATCACACTGTACTTTGATTTTCTTGGTCTTCAGGAGGCTCTAGAACCCTCACGAATTCCACATTCACGTGGATTTCCACTCCCAACATCAGGGCCACCTTGAACAGGATGAGCTGCAGTTGACGGATACCTGTCAGGAAGGAAGGGAAGGGAGAGAGAGGACTGTCAGGAGCAATGCTTGAGCACCACCTGGATGTGAGTACCAGGCAGGTGTGGCTCACCGTATCAGCTGAGTTTGCACCAAGCACTCAGGTCTTTTCATTCATCCCACACAGCGGCCTTTGGGGAACCTTCTTATTTTCATTTAATAGAGGAGATTTTGAGACTTGATAAAGTCAAGTGACTGCCCAGGGCCACACAGAAGCAAAAAGCGGAGCGGAGCCAGTTCAGTCTGACCCGACAGCTTGGCTCTAGCTGTACCAGGCTGTTCTAAGTAGGAAGAGCTGTCTGTCCTTCCTTCACCTTTGCTGAGCCGGGCTCTGATCGGATGAGATAAAGATGGAGAGAGGAGGAGACAGTGAGAGTCAGGGGCCATAAGGGAAGTCAGAGATCAAAGGGCTCATTGGATGCAGCCCATGCTCAAAGCTCCTCCATCTCCAACGGGAAGGGGCAAGGCAGGGAATTCTCCCCACCAACTGTGCTCAATGCTCTCCACTTTTTACCATGTCAGATGCCTTCAGTGAGCGCAACCTTGTTTGTCCCCCACCGCTCAGCACAAATGGGCATGCCTCCAACTATTTTTCTGCACAGTGAGAAGTTGTAAACTTGCTGTGGGCGTCTCTGTATTGAGTGGGCGTAGCTCATTTAATATTCACTGAGCACCCACAATGTGCCAGGTGCCATTTTAGTCACAGGAAGATGGCACATGCTGTCTAATGGAGGAAGCAGATGGACAGAATGCCGGGGCTTGGACTGGGGCTGCAAGAGAGGAGCAATTGGGAGCATCAGATTCGCTGGACAGACTGAGAACAATGAGGGCCACATGAGGCCAGGGCACCCCGGAGCCAGGAAGCTGCTGGGTAAAAATCTCTTTAGTGTGGCAACAGAAAGGAAGCAGACAACCATGGGAGGAGTATGAATGGACAGACAGACAGTCCACACTTCCTCTTCTAGAACAAACCCTTTGAGCTAAGGAACAATAATGGGGTCCCCACAGAAGGCAGGGTCCAGGGTGAGGAGCAGGAAGACTGGTGATGGGGAAGGGGGAAGAAGGAGGAGAGAAATCCAAGAGGGATCAGAGTTGGAAGGTGGGCTAGCTCTGTTTCTGTCCTGGGGGCGCTAAGAAAGGAAGATAAGTGTGTAAGGGGCAGGCCAATGACCTCTCTTCATCAGGCATAGGACACAGACCGCTGCTAAGATCCTAGGGCTGGAAGAACAGGGGTGGGGAGTGGAGCGTTCTAACACAGTACTAAAGAGAAGTGCTGAGCAATGCTGAACCTGAGGGCGCAGCTGTGGCTGGAGACCGCCCACAGTCTGAGCAGAAGCCAGACAGCTGGGTTTAGAGAGCCCAGGCCACAACCTGCTAAGGAGACAGTCCTTCCAGGGGAGGCTTGGCCACACCTTACTCACATTGTCGAGGTCCCTGGCTTCCAGTACACAGTGGGTGCTCTATAAGTTCCCACCTCCATTCTAACAGGACTTGCCTTGACGATGCCACATCCTCTTAGCACTGTGCTCAAAGCTGTGCTCCACATTCTAACCAACAGACCTTCTTCTCTGGGTGGGTCAGAGCATCCCGCCAGCTCATGCTGTGGCTTTCTGGGCAAATACAAATTTCTTTCCATTGGACTCCTGGAATTTTCTCATCCCAAAGTGGGAATAAACTCTGGGGCTGCTGCTGGTAAATTCTTCTGTGTCTGAATAAATTATACCCTTAGCAGCTGATAATTCTCTCCAGTCCCACCCACACCCCACTCACTTTTCCCATCAATTCTGGTCTCATATGGACATGGCTCTTTGGGCTCCCTTCTCACCCATCCCCATGGAAATGTACAAGGTTCTTAGGTTTGAGGACCACACATGGCACCCTGTTTACTATATGCCACAAAGCACTTTAGTCCTTACTACACAGCAGATATAGTGCTACCATGTTACAAACTTGACCCCAGGTACCCTTAGCAATTCAAGGAGACAAGATTAATCCTGTTTTATAGGAGATAAAATCGAGGTCTGAGGAAGGTAAGGAATTTTAACCAAGTAAGGAAGAAATAAAAGAGACATACTTTGTGTTTAATTCACTTGATTCCCATGTGACCTGCCTGACTTCCATAAGTCCCACTGTAATAGAGATGATGGCTAGAGACCTCTTCCCTGCGAAGCTCAGAGGAGGAGGGAGGCTATCTCTCCAAAGCTGGTATGCACAGATCTTGCCTCAAGATGCCAGGAGTGACCAATGGCAGAACAGGAGCCATACTCCACAGGGGCATTCAGAGACTGCCCAGCATCAGGTCTACATCCTCAACTTCCCTTCCCAGCCTCCACCAAGGCACACCATGCAGCCTTCTCTCGTCAAAGCTCTCAGGAGCACTGGTAAGCAGTCTGTCAGAGATTACACATCCAATTACATCACTCCTCTCATCTGCCACCTGCCCTGCTCCCCAGGACTAGCAGCACAATGTCCAAATGCCTCTGCACAAGGAAGTCTCAACCATCTGGCCCTGTTAGAGCTTTTGTGAGTTCTCTCTTTAAATTCCTCCTGGGAATGTGACTCACTCTATTAGAGCACATTTTATTACTGACAAAAATCTTAGTGTACTCCCGGAGCGTACAGACTCGGCTGCTTACCTCAGGGCTTTGTATTTCATTCATCCACTCAACAGATGTTTATTGTTCATCTATTATGTGTCAAGCACTTAGGCCCTGGAGACAGGTCTTTTGGCAAGCAGTATGTGCCAGAGTCTGTGACCAATGGGATATAGCACAGAGCCCAGAATAACCCACAAAGTAGCCTTCATGGTCTGAATGTGAAATGTCCTCACAGTCTCATGTGTTTTGACATTTGATCCCCATCCAGTGGTACTGTTCTAGGAGACTGTAGGACCTTTAGGAGATGTGGCCTAGCTGGAAGAAGTGAGTCACTGGGGTAGGAGGGGAGCTTAATGCTTATAGCCTGGCCTTTCTGCTGGGCTGCTCATCATTTCCAGATCTGCCCAGGTATGAGCTATCAGCCATGCAGCTGCTTGCCTTTTTGACTTCCCTGACATGATAGGCTGTGTCCCTTCAAACCATGAGCCCGAACAAACCTCTCCTCAAGTTGATTCCTGCGAAGCATTTGACCACAGGCAGAGCAAAGTAACTAATGCATAGTCCTTCAGGTAACATCTGTTAGTTGGATGTATGGATCCTCAAGGACCAGTGGGGGCTCCCATATATGACAAGATGGGTCCACCCACAGTGAGACCTGGACCTTCATGAAGTACCCCACCCCAAGCCCCACTCACTGATGTGGTCGATGGAACCAGCACAGAATTTCCCATAGAACTTCTTGGCTCCTAGGCCGCGCAGGTCGTGGATGGTAAAGGGCCAGAGGTGCAGCACATTGTTCCGGGAGAAGGTGTCCCTCTTCTCCACTACAACCACTTTGGCTCCCAGGTAGGCAAGTTCAATGGCAGTGCGCAAGCCACACGGTCCTCCTCCGACAATGAGACACTGTGGAGGAGAAGGAGACACTTAGCAACCTTGAGCGTCCAGGCAGTGCCATCACTGAGGTACGACCTCACCAGCCACGTCATCCTGGGCATCTGCTAGGGTCTGTCATTTATCTACCCAGTGTATGTTCCCTGTGGGTCCATCACAGACTAGACACTGTTCAAGTCCTGGGAGGACACAGAAGGGGATTTTTGGAGAAGGTACCATAAGATACGTAGGAGGTTCTGAGTAAGGCGGAACCAGATCTGATCCCAGCCCTGGTACACCACCTCTTAGTTTCCTCTCCTGTGAACTGGATCTATGAAGTGCTGCTTTTCTTCAGAGGGCTGTTGTCAATGGGATCACCTTTGGGAAGTATATTGGGCTGGGGAAGTGGTTCAGCTGTAGGGCGCTAGCCTAGCATGTGCAAGGCCCTGAGCTACGTGTCCCCAGCAGCACTAAATAAATACACAGTAAAAGAAGGAAGTGCTTCCGAGTCGCGAAAGTGTGTGGAACATCATTCTTGTGACCGAAGGCTAGCCAATAGTTCCTTAGGACCAAGAGCCAAACAACAAGAGAAAATATTGACCATCTGGATTTCAGCAAGATTAAAAACTTCGGTGCTGGGGCTGGAGAGATGGATCAGTGGCTAAGAGCATTCTCTGTTCTTCTAGAAGCCAGAGTTCCATTCCCAGCACCCATGTCAGGCGGCTTACAACCACCTGTAATTCCAGCTCAGAGGATCTGACACCCTCCTCTCGCCCATCATGCACCAGCACACAGATCTGACACCCCCCCCATACACAAATAAAAATAAATCTTAAAATAAAACTGATGTTTCAAAAGATATTTTTGCCCAGGAAGTGAAAAGAAGACAGTTAGGGCGGCACACGCCTGTGAGCCCAGGCCAGCCTGTCTCACCCCACCCCCTCCCCAGCCTGGCAAAGGAAAGGAAACAAGGGAAGACTGTCCCACTGATGGGAGAAAACATTTGCAAACCACATAACTGATAAGTCCTGATAACGTACTTGTATTAATATGCATAAAAATTTGACAGCTTAAAATGAAAAATAAATTAAAATACCTGAGTAAGCCCCGAGAAAGAACTTAGATAGCATTTTTCCCCCAGTAAAGATATACAAAGAGTCAGTAAGTAGATAAAAAGACCTCAACACTATTAGTCATCAGAGAAATGCAAAAGTAAGCCAAGGTGAGTGGCCACTCTTTCGTCGCTAGTAAAGGTTCTAATTTGATGGAGGCACAAGAATCAGGAGCTGGAAATACTCAAAGTTCACCATCTTGCTAGTGCAAATGATTTCAAACAGTCTGCTATAGCAATTCCTCTATCAGTTAAACCCAGGGGTACCATATTAGTCAGCCATCCCACTCCTAGGTACATAGACTCAAGAGAATCAAAGACATCTCCATGAACATCAAGGGAAGGATTATACATATTAGCCCCAAATTGCAAACAACTTGTGAGCCTATGAATTAATGGATAAGCAAGATACAGGTGTGATATCGGGGTGCCTATATGTATTTGCATGTGTGGGTGCAGGTATACGTGTGTGGGGGCCCAAAGTTGACATCAGGAGTCTTCCTCAATTGTTCCCCCTTATTCAAGTGACCCTAGGGCTTGCTGATACAGAATAGTCTAGTCAGCCATCCTGCTTTTGCTCTGGGGATCCCTGATACCTGCTTTCTGAACACTGGAATTACAGATGGGCTGCCACACCCAGCTGGTGCTGATTTGGGTTTGGGGGTCTGAACTGCAGAATAGGCAATCTGTATAGACAGAAAGATTGGTGTGATAAGGTTAAAGGGAAGGGAAGATTGGGAAGTGAATGCTACCGGGTACATGGCTTCCTTTTAGAATGTTCTGGAATTAGGCAGTGGTGATAGTTATATCCTTTAGTAGGATAAATCTTATAGTATGTTGGTTATATTACATACAATAAAACAGTGAAACCCTATCTAAAATCAAAATGGACTGGCGATAACTCAGCAGTTAAGAGCATTGGCTGCTCTTCGAGAGGACCCAAGTTCAATTTCCAGCACCCACACAATGGCTCACAACCACCTGTAACTAGTTCCAGGGCATCCGATGCCTTCTTCTAGTCCCTATGGGCACTGTTTGCACGTGGTACACACACATACACACAGATACTCAAATATACACGTAAAATAAGTATTAAAAAAATAAAAACTTCCCAGTGGTAGAATCCCAGGACCCAATTCTAGGTAATGTTAGACAAACAAAAATTGTGGTAATTAGAGAAAGGCATGCCACACATTGGTATGAATGTTGGATTATTATTTCTTTTTTTACAAAGTTTTAAATTTTATTATTCATATGGGTGTTTTGCCTGTGGATATGTTTGTGCATCAGGTGTTTGCCTAAGTGCCTATGGAGGCCAGGAGATGGTACCAGAGCGCTTGAAACTGGAGTTACAGGTGGTTTCAAGGCACCATATGGATGCTGGGAATTGAACCTGGATCCTCCAAAAGAGTAGCCAGTGCTCCTAACCACTGAGCCATCTCTCCAGCCCTGAATGTTGGAGTCTTATTACTGAAAACTAACACCTGTTTCTAGAGACTCCCAGGCCATGGGGTAAATCTGGACTTTGAAATAAAGAACTACAATGTCTTATGGTTCATCTATTTCATGCTCAGAAAGAGAAAAGCTAAGTCTGCCTGGTAGAATGCCAGGAGAGGAGGGGCTTCCCGTGTCATCCTCATCATCATGGTAGCCCACATCTGTGGTGCACTCACTCACAGTCGTGTGCTTGACTTCTCAAATTCAGGAACTGTTATTGCTCATAGAAGAGAACTTTCATTCTGACCATTTCCCAAATGGGAAAAGCAGGGCACAGAACTGCAAGGTCACTAACTGGTCCATGGTGTCAGATTGAAAGGGGGCAGAGCCAGGATCGAAACCCAGATGGTCTTGCTTCCAAGTCTACCATGCACTCCTGCTTCTGGTTTGATGGAAATAATGAGAAAACCAAACATCTCAGCCGCTGGAGCCCATTTGGAGAAAAAGGGGTGAGGGGTGAGAAAAGAGGAGAGTAGTCTGCACCCAGATGCTGAAGGTCTTAAACGCATTGGTTTTCTTGGCACCGGGCCGTGGGTGAAGAAGAGACAAGGCCCATATACCAAGTCATGCATGTTGAAGAAGACCATGTCCTTCTCCAGAGAGGACACAGTCTGTTAGGACAGAAGAGGAGGCACATGGTGATGTAGATAGTCACACTGACATCTAATTTTCTTCAGTGCTGTGTAAGACCCGAAAGCATGGCGGTAGCCCAGCAGTGGCAGGAGTTCACAGGTGAGTGTGTGTGCGGGGTGGGTGGGGTGGACATGGGGGTGTGGGGTATGTGCGAATAGCTGAAGCTGTTCAGCAAGTCAATAAGCGAGGCCTTCACCCACTTCTCGCTCACTGACGGATGCTGCAGAGACATCTGGAAACTTCCCTCTACTTGGGATTAAATGTTATCTTAGAAACACATCCCTCTTCCTGAGCAAATACTCCATCCTCTCATGTCACTCCCTAGGCCGCCAGGGTCCCGGAGGGAAAGGGCGATCAAGTGTATCAGAGGCTCCCACACTGCAATCAGTGTAGTTTACTGGCTGGAACCTTCCAGAGAGTTTGTAGATACCCAATTAGAGGAAATGAAGTCACTGCTGAGATTTGACTCACCCCCAGAGACTTTGGGGAGTGCGGGGAGGGGGGGAGTGGGAGGGGGACTGGCTTCCTCTCTGGACAGAGGTGCCTGGAGAAAACCAGCTTCCTCAGCCCAGATCTGTACGTTATCTCACCCTCCATGTAGCTTCTTGCTCCACATAGCCAGACAATGACGGTCATTTCAGAACCGGCTCCAAACCCCAGGCTTGTGGGGTTTGCTTTGGGCGAAGTCTGGACCCATTACATGTCTTTGCAGTTACCACATTTTTCCCGTTGGTGAGTTCTGTCACTCCACGGCCAGAGCTGGGCCAGCTGGAGGATGGAGGGTGAGGAGGACAGAGGCCTTCTGCAGTTTCTGTTCACCATGCCTAACCCATCTCTGGTACCCAGACAAGGCAGGAAACCTCTTCTCCAGCCAGGGACTGTTGTACCTCGAGTGTACAAACACTAGCCAGGACTCATGTCCAGTCTTCTTGGCAGCACCTGGGTTCCTGTCAGCGAATGTTTGTTTGGCCTTCCTATCATCCTAGGCTTTGTTGCATATTTTGGGCCTGGAATCTCAGAGATGCCAGTCATACCATGATTTTAATCAAAGCAAATGCCAATGGGCTTAGTTATATCAAGGAAGAAAAATCTCGGCTGGCACAAGGGGGGGGCTGGGGCAGTGGGGGGCAGGACGGTTCCCCTCGGAATGTGCTAGTTATGATTAGAATGGAGACTTGGTATCCTGACAAGTGGCCAAACACCACGCAGCCACGTGTCTGGGCAGAGGAGCAGCACTGGCTTCCTGGGATGCCCGTGGTCAGAGGATGCTCTGGATGACAAGTGTGGCCCAGTAGACTGAACCCAGAGGCAAAGGACCCTCCTCTTTCCACAGACCCACCCAGCAATTGCCACTTAGGTCTGACTTTCGATAGATAGAGCTTCTGGTTAAAACTCAGCCTCAGTCAGCGATTGCTCACTCTGCACAAGCATGAGAACCTATGTTCAGGCCCAGAGCCCATTTTAAAGAGAAAGAGCAAAAAAAAGAGAGTGGGGAGAGGGCCAGAGAGACAGAGACAGAAAGAGAGAGTTGTGTTTGATGTCACACAGCTGTGGGGAGGCAGCGAGCTTGAGACAGGTGGATCTCTGGGCTCACTGACTAGTCAGCCTAATTAAAACGGTGAGTCTCAGGCCAATGAGAGACCCTATCTCAAAAGACAAGGTAAATATCTCCTGAAGAGTGACTCTCAAGGCTGCCCTCTGCCCTCCATACACACACATGAGCAAACATGTGCACCTACCACACATCCATGAACACACACAATGAATGCACACACACACACAAACATGCACACACATAATAAACACACACACACACATGAGTACACACACAGGATTGTGCACACACACACACACACCATGAACACACACAGACATACACACACACAGGAACGTGCACGCACCACACACACACACAGTGAGAGAGAAAGAGAGAGAGAGAGAGAGAGAGAGAGAGAGAGAGAGAGAGAGAGAGAGAGAGAGAGAGAGAGAGAGAATGAGAGAGAGCCAGCCCAAAGGCCTTCCTTGAGTTCCGAGATTAGGCCACACACTCCTCCTATGCTCCTGCTGGCTCAGTCCTTACTGTTGCCCCAGAACAGGCTCTTATGTTATCATTGGCTGGGCCCCAAGAACTGCCCCATCCTCTCTGTGTTATCTGTGTGCCTGAGCTCATCCACTGCCTGGTACGCACAGGAGGCCCAACACAGAGCTGATGGATGAATGAACTTCCCATCCACCCACTCCCCGCCAACTCAGTCCTGGCTTTCTGACCATGAGAGGGATGTTGGGTGCATGCCAGCCAGGGTTAATGTTTGCAGATTCCCACCCAGACAGAAGGAGCAGGGGTCTGCCAAGGCCACCTACATCACGGACATCAGTATTATCTTTGCACTTGGGTGATGTGAATTATTGTTCATTGGGGAGCAGGCAGATCCACCAGCAGCAGGAAATCCACTGTAAAGATAAGCTTGGCAGAGTTCAGGCCTGCACATTCTCAACAAGAGACAAACACTGCATGAAAAAAACAGACTATTTATCAAGGAGCCGGAGTCAGGACAACAGCTAGTGTACCCGGCCAGGAATCTCACACAGAACTCTTGCTGCACTTCAGATGGGGCCCTGAAAGCATGACTCTTTTAAACTTTTATTTATTTTTATGTATATGAGTGTTTTGCCTGCAAGTGCCTGTGAAGGCCGTAAGGTGTTGGATCTTTTGGAATTGGAGTTCCATACAGCTGTGACTTACCATGTGGATGCTGGGAACTGAACCCAGATCCCCTGTGAGAGCAGCCAGTGTTCTTACCCACTGAGCCATCTTGCCAATTCTTTTTTTTTGCATGTGTTTGTGTTGTATATATAGGTGTGTAAGTGTGTTCGCCTATGTAGGTGTAGGCACGTGTGTGTGTGTGTGTGTGTGTGTGTGTGTGTGTGTGTGTGTGCCTGAAGTCTTCCTCAGTCACTTTCCATCTTATTCAAGTGGGCACCGAGCTCACAGACACAGGCTAGTCTAGCTAGCCAGCCTGCTCCCGGTCTGGAGACCCCTGCCTCTGAGCCCAGCTTACAGGTGGGCTGCCACACCTAGCCAGCACTCAGGTGGGTTCTGGAGAGCTGAACTCCAGTTCTCCCGCTTACACAGCAAGAACTTCATACACCGAGCCATCCCCACAGCCCGCTCACTCATTTCTTGATGGCACAGTGCATCTTCCAACCACATCTCCTAGCCCATGAGTCAAGGGGAACACTGCGACCCAGCACAGAATGTGCAAGGATCACTGAGTGCACCCAGGGTTAGTGCAGGGCCCGGCAGTCTGCAGTCTTTGTTTCTTCTCTGCTTCCGCCCTCCCTTCTCCCTGGCTGCAGTGTGGGCCAGGGCTATGGTGAGGTGCTGTGAGCACTGGCAACGGCCAGCAGACAGGGGTCTGCTCTGCATAGGTGCTGGCCCGCCCAGGCCCTCAGCTGAAACCAAGTATAAAACGGCTCACATGCACTCTGCCAGCACTCTCTACTGTGGGCCGCCACCCTGACCACTTCCTGCATCTCATCTCTCTAACTGTCCCTTGAAAGGGTCAGCGTCACACCCACCTTAGAAATGGAGTGACAGAGGCGTGGAAAGGTTAAACGAGGGCCTGAGAGGTGGCTTAGCAGGTAAGAGCAATTGCTGTGCACACATGAGGATCTGAGTTCAAATCCTTAGCAGCCATGTTAAAAAACAAAACAAAACAAAACATAACAAAAGGCTGGGTGTAGCTACGCACACACCTGTGACCCCAGCACTGTTGGGAGCAGAGACATGAAGTCACTGGAGCCTGCTGGCTGCAAGTCTAGCTCCAGGCTCAGTGAGAGACCCAAAGGAGTAAGGCAGAAAGTGATTGAGTAAGACACCTTGTCTGGCCTCCGAAAGCACATGGGGATACACACCTACACACACACACACACACACACACACACACACACACACACACACACACACACACAGTGCCTCCTTGTGTGAGTAGCGTGCCCAGGGGCTAAAGGTGGGGTCTAAGGAATATTTGTGAATATTCTGCCCTTCAGTTTGGAAGTCATGAGCACAGTCCTCAATTTTGAGGGAGTAAAAAAAAAAAAAGGCAAGAAATCCCTCCCAAGACCATGTAACAGGTAAATGGTCAAGCTTGGATTTAACCTCAGGCCTATGCTCTCAATGGCTTGCCTGAGTGGAAAACCTGACTAACAGGAACTTAGTAGTGAGAATGGACAGAGGTCACTTCCCTCTCTCCCTACACCGAGGCCACATGAATGCAGCCAGAGTTCAACCTGGGTTCACAGGGAATTTCTGCACAGGAGGACAGGGCTGTGCCCCACTGTGCTTTCCCAGGGAGGAAGTTCCCAGGCCAGATGAAGCTTCAGCCTGTGCAGCTCCCAGGAAGCCATGGGGACAGGTGCCGCACGCAGTGTTTTCAATCAGCTAGCACAAGGATTCTAAGGCGAGCTGGGTCTCCTTGGCAATGATAGCCCTCCAGACATGCTGGCTCTTTGGGGCAGCACTCTGGTGCCAGAGACATGCCAGTGTACTTCCTAGGGTGGCTTCACAGCCTCTGACTGTTGGGACAAGCAACTTATCTGAACCCAGGCAGGAAGTCCGTGGCTGTTACCTGATGACTGCAAGCAAAACCAGCCTGTTCATAATCATAGGATGAAGTATTTGAAGCCAAGGCACCTGCCTTATGCCTGCAGGGAGGGGGCTCATGGTGGGAGCTGGGGGACTTTATAGCATCATTTTGCACAGCAACAAGGAGGGAGCCTCACGGGAGATATGGCCACCAAGATCCCAGCCATGAAGAAGTCCTTGAAAGGGCTGGCCAGGGAAGGCTCTTCACAAACACTTCACACTCCATTTTTGGCAGGGTGCTAAATCTCATTTTGTTGGTAGGACCCTGCCCCATCCAACGCCCTGACTGCTTCTGCACGCCCCCCTCCCCAAGTCCAGTTTCGTGTAGCCCAATCTGGTGTTGAATTTGATATATAACCAAGGATGACCTTGAACCTCAGATTCTCCTGCCTCCACCTCCACCAAATGCTGGAATCAGAGACGTGTGCCACCACACCCAGATTATGCAGTGCTACAGATAGGACCCAGGACTTCACATCTGCTAGACAGTCTACCGACAGAATGGCATCCTCAGCCCCAACTCTCTCTTGTATTGCTCTCCCACCCAGCTATCCTGACTAACACACTCCACTTAATAACTACAGAGATCCACAGGCACATTAGCTTTCTCCCATCACCATGCTTCCCCTCGAGAAATACTTCCTCCAAGAGAAACATTCCATTCCCTCTCTCCCTCCCACTGGCTGGAGTGTCCAGTACTCTCCTCCTCTCACAACAGGGTAAGAAGGGAGCCAGGTTCTGGGCCAGGGAAGCTCCACTTGCAAACATTCTTCCCTTAGCCTCATGAGTATGCTCAAGCTAGCACTGGTCTAGGGGTTGAAAGTACTGTCCTTGCCCCTATGGCTATCTTTGGGGGAGTGGTATTCGGGCCTCATGGCATCTCCCCACCTAAAGTATAAGATCCTGAAGCCAGGGCACATGTGCCACCTTAGCCCCTGCTAGCAGAGAGTCACTGTGGCTCATGTGCATCCCTGCTGAGAGGAGCAATGGTAACAGTAGCATTAAGACTAGAATAAGATCTGGAGCTGCCCTAATTGCTCACATTGCCTGCACTGCCCACAGTGCCCACATTGCCTGCACTGCCCACAGTGCCCACACTGCCCGCACTGCCTACACTGCCTGCACTGCTCACACTGCCTGCACTGCTCACACTAATCACACTGCCCACACTGCTCACACTGCCCGCACTGCCTGCACTGCCTGCACTGCTCACACTGACTGCACTGCTCACACTGTCTGCACTGCTCACACTGCCCGCACTGCCTACATTGCTCACACTGCCCGCACTGCCTATACTGCTCACACTGCTCACACTGCCCGCACTGCCCGCACTGCTGACACTGCCTGCACTGCCCACACCCCCTACACTGCCTATACTGCTCACACTGCCTTCAATGCTCACACTGCCTGCACTGCCTACACTGCTCACACTGCCTTCACTGCTCACACTGCCCACACTGCTCACACTGCCCACACTGCCTTCACTGCTCACACTGCCTACACTGCCTACACTGTTCACACTGCCCGCACTGCTCACACTGCCCACACTGCTGACACTGCCTGCACTGCCCACACCCCCTACACTGCCTATACTGCTCACACTGCTCACACTGCCTTCAATGCTCACACTGCCTGCACTGCCTACACTGCTCACACTGCCTTCACTGCTCACACTGCCACACTGCTCACACTGCCTTCACTGCTCACACTGCCCACACTGCCTGCACTGTTCACACTGCCCGCACTGCCCGCACTGCTCACACTGCCCACACTGCCTGCACTGCTCACACTGCCCGCACTGCCCGCACTGCTCACACTGCCCACACTGCCCGCACTGCCTACACTGCTCACACAGCCCACACTGCCCGCACTGCTCACACTGCCTGCACTGTCTACACTGTTCACACTGCCCGCACTGCTCACACTGCTCACACTGCCCGCACTGCCTATACTGCTCACACTGCCTGCACTGCTCACACTGCCTGCACTGCCCACATCTCCTACACTGCCTACACTGCCTGCACTGCCCACACTGCCTGCACTGCTCACACTGCCTGCACTGCTCACACTGCCCGCACTGCCTACACTGCCTACACTGCTCACACTGCCTGCTCACACTGCCCGCACTGCCCACACCGCCTGCACTGCCTGTACTGCTCACACTGCTCACACTGCCTTCACTGCTCACACTGCCCACACTGCCTGCACTGCCCACACTGCCTGCACTGCTCACACTGCCTGCACTGCCTACACTGTTCACACTGCCTTCACTGCTCACACTGCCTACACTGCCTGCACTGCCCACCATGCCCGCACTGCCTACACTGCCTACACTGCTCACACTGCCTGCACTGCTCACACTGCTCACACTGCCTGCACTGCTCACACTGCCCACACTGCCTGCACTGCTCACACTGCCTACACTGCCTTCACTGCTCACACTGCCTGCACTGCCTACACTGCTCACACTGCTCACACTGCCTTCACTGCTCACACTGCCACACTGCTCACACTGCCTGCACTGCTCACACTGCCCGCACTGCCTGCACTGCTCACACTGCCCACACTGCCTGCACTGCCTACACTGCTCACACTGCCCACACTGCCCGCACTGCTCACACTGCCCGCACTGCCCGCACTGCTCACACTGCCCACACTGCCTGCACTGCCTACACTGCTCACACTGCCCACACTGCCCGCACTGCTCACACTGCCCGCACTGCTCACACTGCCTGCACTGCCTACACTGTTCACACTGCCCGCACTGCTCACACTGCCCGCACTGCCTATACTGCTCACACTGCCTGCACTGCTCACACTGCCTGCACTGCCCACACCTCCTACACTGCCTACACTGCTCACACTGCCTGCACTGCGTACACTGCTCACACTGCTCACACTGCCTTCACTGCTCACACTGCCCACACTGCCCACACTGCCCACACTGCCTGCACTGCTCACACTGCCTGCGCTGCTCACACTGCCCGCACTGCCTACACTGCCTACACTGTTCACACTGCCTGCACTGCTCACACTGCCTGCACTGCTCACACTGCCTACACTGCCTGCACTGCCCACACTGCCTGCACTGCTCACACTGCCTGCACTGCTCACACTGTCTGCACTGCTCACACTGCCTACACTGCCTGCACTGCTCACACTGCTCACACTGCCCACACTGCCTATACTGCCTGCACTGCTCACACCCCCTACACTGCCTATACTGCTCACACTGCCTGCACTGCCCACACTGCCTGCACAGCTCACACTGCCTGCACTGCTCACACTGCTCACACTGCCTGCACTGTTCACATGCCTGCACTGCTCACACTGCCTGCTGATGTGGGCCTATGGTCACTTGGAATAGTGAGTGCTGGATTCTAACTGTAAAACAAGGGTGAAAATATGACCTCTGGTCTTAGAGGTCAGGCTCAAGGTTACCATGCTACTACTACTTCTTCCAAGTCAAAGACAGTATTAACCAGGAGAGAGCTCACAGTACTGTCCTGACACCTGAGATGTGTAGGGACTTGTGAGAGGGTTGTGGACTGTGTCCTTTGCCCCAGGAAACTGATAGCCCAGTTGGGAATAGAGAAGAGAGGCAGATACAGTGAGTGCTAGGTTGTTGAGTTCTAGCCACCACTGTTAAGGAAGTTGGAGAAGGCATGGATTGGGTGACTGGATCAAGGAAGGACCATGCAGGAGATGGAACGTGATGGGAGAACTGAGCTGGGGGAATTAGAGAGGCAGAAGAAATGGCAAGAATGAGAATGAGGGAGATGGCTGCAGAGCAGTGGGGAGCCTGGATGGGGCTAGAGCTGGGGGTTCAGAGAGGCAGAGAAGGTGAAACCAAGTAGGCATGGGAGAAGGAGCCAGACCTGGAGGGTCCTGGAGCAGGTGGGGTCTCCATTCTTCCTTTTGCCTGGTTGGGACAGAATAGAATGAAACCCTGCCTTAGGAGAATTGGTTCTAGAACAATGCCAGATGAGAGGGAGAATGGCATCCCTGTGCTGTTTAAATGGAGTCTTCCACCCACCCCACAGGTGCTCAGATGCCCAGGCTGCTCCCCTCATCTTCCTCGTGCTACAATGGAGTGGATCCTCAGGCTTGATCTTGGTAGGCTTCACCATCAACTCACATGTTGATGATATGCAAAACTATCACCAGTAACTCCCCTAGGTTTCAGAACGCAGTAGTGGCGCTCCTGCCTGCTGATTATTTCCAGCTGTTCTAATAAGCATCTCACAGATTCACAGCCTACCCCAGACCTGTTCCTCCCTCGACCATCGCTGTCTTGGGAAATGCTTATGGGACTCTTCCAGCTTTTTAGTGCTAGACTCTATGCCTATTCTGCTCCTTTCTCACCAACCCTCCCTCACTCCCTCACCCCCTCCCACTCTCCCATCTCCCACCCCCATGGCAGCAAACCAGTTGACTTCTTTCAAACACATCCAGGTCGAACCAGTTTTTGTCTCTTCTGTGTTACCACCTTCTCCAAGTCCTACCTGCCCTGACATCGGGGTCCTACCTGGTCTCCCTGCTCCTTCCTGTATCTCTTTCTAGCCTCTCCCCGACACATCAGCCATAGCCCTTCTAATGGGAGACCTTGCCTCTCCCGGCTTGTCACCATCCACTCCTGTGGCTCTCACAACTCAAAATCAGAACTCATTGTGGCCTTCAGACCCCTTGTGACCTTGTGTTCCAGTTTCCCTCCGATTTCAGTGTCTACCACACCCTCCCTCCCGGCTCTTCTGTGGTGATGGCCTGGATGCGCACGTGGCACCTGCTCACCTGCTTCTCCTTCACCATTTTCATTTTTTTTTAACTTAAAAAGGGCATCTATTATAGGACATCAACATGCCTAGTTATATTTCTTATAGTATTTTAAATGTCTGTAAATATTCCAAGCATTTGCTTTTTTTTTTTTTGAAAAAAGGTTTTCTTATACTTTATTATTGTTGCGTTTGTGAGGGAAGTGGAGAGAGTGCACGCACCATAGCATACATGTGGAGGTCAGAGGACAGCTTGTGGGAGTCAGTTCTCTCCTTCCACCCTGTGGGTCCTGGTGATTGAACTCAGGTAGCCTGGCTTGGCATCAAACATCTTTCCCCACTGAGCCATCTCACCTGTCTCAGAATCTGTTGGGGTTTTTTTTTTTTTTTTGTCTTACTTTTTTTTGTTCTAACAGCTTTCTATTACTTTTGGTAATACATGAACATTTTTCAAAAAGAAAATTGTCAACAATCTTAGATAACATCAAAGTACTCACCACATAGATTCTTTAATTAGATTTTGCTTTCCTTGCTTTATTATATACCTATTCCTCCATCCATAAATCTATCTATCCATCCATTCCTCCATCCATGTATCCATCTCTCCATCCATCTCTCCACCCATCTATCCATCCATTCATCAGCTATCTATCTTACTTCTTGGTGCACCTCAACTCAATTGCAGAACCAGTACCTTTCCTCTCAGTTACTTCAGGGTAGATATCATTGGCAAGAGTTCAGAGGTCAATATTTGGTCAAGCTTTAAATATTTCAATTTTACTTTATTTTTATGTGTTTGGGTGTTTTGCCTGTACATATGTTTGTACACACATGTGTTCCTGGTGACTGTGGAGGTCAGAAGACAGCACTGTGTCCCTGGAACTGGAATTACAGATGGTTGTGAGCCACCATGTGTGTTATCTAAGATTGTTGACAATTTTCTTTTTGAAAAATGTTCATGTATTACCAAAAGTAATAGAAAGCTGTTAGAACAAAAAAAAGTAAGACAAAAAAAAAAACCCAACAGATTCTGAGACAGGTGAGATGGCTCAGTGGGGAAAGATGTTTGATGCCAAGCCAGGCTACCTGAGTTCAATCACCAGGACCCACAGGGTGGAAGGAGAGAACTGACTCCCACAATTGAACCTGGGTCCTCTGGAAGAAGATCCAGTGATCTTAATCACTGGGCCATCTCTCCAGCACCCCCATTTTAAAAAAAATTCTAAACCACTTATTTCTCTTCATCAGATATTTTCAAGGTGTTTTTTACACAGACTGAAATCCACATCTTTTACGTGTGTGTGCACACCCACGTAGCTATGACTCAAACTTAATCTTGACTAGATCTATGACTCTTCTGTGCATGTGGAGGCCAGAGGTCAACTTGCTCTTCAGGAGCTGGCTACTTTCTTTTCTTTTCTTTTTCTTTTTCTTTTCTTTTCTTTTTTTTTTTTTGAGACAAGGTCTTTTCATAGGACTTGGGGCTCTCAGGTTAGGCTAGCTTAGCTAGCCAGTGGACCCCAAGGATCCTCCTCTTCCTACTTCTCCAGTGCAGGGATTACAAACGTACACTACCGCTCCTGTTTGTTTTGGTTTTTGTTTAATTTGGGGCATGGGATTGATCTGAGACCTTTCTAAGCCCATACATGTATATATGTCACTTGATATGACAAATTACAACATCCTTTGCTTTACTTAATTATTTTCTCCTGCCAATGGTCTTTCTTCTATGTAGCTCTGTGAACCTTCAGCCTTCTGGTTAGCAGCTCAGTGTTCAGGGTCACCTAACCAAGGACAGGGCGCTGGCTGGATGCCTTTCTTCTGTTCAGAAGAGAAGCCATAGGTTCTTCCAAGATCCAAAATGGGGTGTCACAAGAATATCACATTTATTGAGGAGGAATGGGAGAAAGATGTTTCCAGGAGGGTATAAGGCACAGCCAAAGCTAAGACACCCAGAGCCAGTTAGAATCCACATGTAGAGAAAAAGTAGAACTAAAACATATACATGGTGTAGCATCCAGAATTATTAGCTAATTTTTATCATGTTCTTTCTTTTTAGTAGCTTAGTAAGGGGTTCCCATAGCATAATAATAGCTAAAATTTTAACTATATGCCAAGACCTTCCGAGTTCATGTTCACAACAACACACAGCCCAAAGGTGACAATTTTTGCAGCTGTAACTACTGAGTGGTGGAGCTGAACGTGAAGCCAGACTATGGTGCACAGATCACACCTTTAACCATGGTGCCTAGACCATGCATCTAACTGTGCAAAGATCGTGTATTTAACTTAGTCATCAGGCGTCAAGGTCACAACACATAGAACATACACTTAACCCTTGCACCTGGTCCCAGAGCATGCAGTTAGCCTTGGTGTAGGCTGTACTGCCCTAGTGAGGCAGGTGGCAGACAATCTCTATGATACTATGATGCAGTACATGTGAGTGATTTTTCAAGCCCAGCTCTGCCATCCTCCTGTGGACTTCTCGGGAGATGCATCCCTCATGTCCCTGGCACTGGAAGGTGTTCAGAAGTTATTAGAGAGGAGGAGGGGACACTACCCTCAGGTCATATTGCATATGTCCCATTAGTTCTGTTTCTGGAGAACCATGATGAATATACCCAGTTTGTCTCTTTTTCTTTTTCTTCATTGGCCAATGAAGGGGAATGCTTCACCTCCTCCCTCCTCCCTGAAAGAACAACTTTCTCCTGTGAGTCACAGGAGTCTAGTCTAAAGTAACTTAGACAAGAAACAAAACAAACTAAAACACACAAGAAGCAAGGCAGGATCCTGGAAAGTTTTGCAACAGTCAGGAGAGGGCTGGCACTCAGTCAGCTGGGACCAGGCTCTGGCATCCTCAGGATTCTTTATGGCTTAATCGCAACTCCCGGCTTCCACCTCAGTCCTGCCATGAATGTGCTTGTTGACACTGATTTCACACTTAGTGCGTTTCTACCAGACACATTTTTGAAATGGAATTATGAGGTGATATGGTTGACAAGCATCAAACAGTGCCAAAATGTTGATAGAGGGAGAATACTCAAAGGGCCTTAGGGGAGACAGTACCCCCTGGGGCCAGCCTGGCTTGGTGGCTGGGAGAACAGTGGACGCCCTCAAGTTCCAGCCGGAAAATAACAGCAACAGCAGATTGCTTCTTGGCCTGCCCAACTTGGTGGTTTCTCGAAGGAGCCAACAGCATAGGCCACTAATCCAGTGTTAAAGGCTGAACACAGGCTGAGCAGTGCCACCCAGTACTTGCCCAGTGGGCAGAACTCCAGCCAAGGCTTCAAACAGCAGCTGTCAATCTACCTAATGACAAGTGTTTCCACTCAACAGGTGCCACAGCCGGGGACCAGTTGAGGTCAAGAGAGCTCCTGACGTGCCTGCTGCCCAGGCTGCCTGAAGTATATTCAGTCCGGCTTTGCAGGAGCCACTATGGGACCAAGGTGAACAAGGTCCTCTAGTCCCACCAGAACCTGGTTGGTGGCCAGCATGATTTTAAGTACATCACGCATGCAGAGCTCACAACCACCGGAACTGAGGAAACAAAGGCACAAAACGGCTTCACGTGCGCTGGAGGTCAGAGCGCACAGGAAGTGAAGGAACTGCCATTTGAAGGAACTGCCAATCAGTGCTGAAGCACAAACTCACCCAAGATGACACAGGTTGAGCGGTGGTGGCGCACTCCTTTAATCCCAGCCCTTGGGAGGCAGAGGCAGGCGGATCTCTGAGTTTGAGGCCAGCTTAGTCTACAGAGTGAGTTCCAGGACAACTAGGGCTACACAGAGAAACCCTGTCTCAACAAAACGAAACGAAACGAAATGAAACGAAACCAAACCAAAACAAAACAAGGTAACAGCTACACAGCTAATGGTGGGCAGGTCAGGGAGTTACCACCCCGTCTTTCTGTTGCCCGTATCTGACTCGTTTCTTGCTGTTACCTGTCTCAAAGATGTAGGCCTTGATTTTCCTGTCCAGCACCTTTAGTCTTCCTTGTGGGGACATGAATTCTCTACTGGTGCCATCTCAACCTATGACCACCATGGACACAGACGAGAATAATTCTGTCCATAGACAGTTTTGTCCCAGCCTGGCATCACAGAAAGGCCACAAAGGTAATGGATGTGTATGAGACAAGGCCAGGCATTCCTCTGTCAACAACTCGGAGGTCAGCAAAGGACAGACTACTATGCCCAGCAGCTGTCCCTGTAGCCAGTACAGAGGTGGAACCAAGGAAAACAGGGTCAGCTCTGTCAGAATGCACCTAGTCCACAGCCACCCTCCTACCCAGAGCCCTAGCAGGTGGCTCAGAAAAGGAGCAGGAGCCTCTGCTAGAACATGCCTCTCTTCTTCATCACCTCCTCCTCCCAAGCTGGAGGTGATAAGGTTGCTCTGCTCAGGGCTTCACACTTGACTTCATTCAGGCACATCTGTAGAACTGAATATTCCAGAAACAGCAGGCAGGGTAGAGAAAAGTGAGGCAGTCAGGCCATTGGCCACTCTGGCTTTCTGCACACAGCTCATTACATAGGCTGCCAGTCTCTGGATAAGGGTGTCTCCTATCAACCAGAGTTACTGTGGGCATGGAGGGAATGTTCTATAGAACTGCTCCTTAAGACACCTTGATGGTGCATGGTACCCACAGTGTAAAGATATTAAAAAGGAGGGCCCCTCTCCTCAGTTCTTGTTTCCTGTGAAATCAGCAATATGACCTCTTAAGGCGGTGGCAGGAGAGCCCAGGCCATCTCATTTGGGGATATGGACATGGTGGTTCCAGCAGGCTAGAAGCAGTCTTCATTGCTTAGCGCAGACACTTCACTACAGCATCATCAGGATGGGGAATGGGTCCCACCTGGAGCCTGTGCACACAGGAGGTCACTGGGTGAGTTCCTTTTGTTGCAGTGAGTTGCCTGGTCCCCTGAACTTTCAAGAGTGTGTACTGTCTGAGCTCTAAGGGGCCTCAGATCAGGTCCAGTGAATTTTATTCTTTTTGTAAAGGGCCAGTTAGGAAATACTTTATACCTTTTTCTTAACCCCAGTTTCTGGCTTCCATTATTCAGTCAGTCCCTCCACATAATCCCTTGCCCTTAGGGGTTTAAGAAATATTTAAGTGAGCTCAGAGGCCATTTGTAATATCTGAAGTTGCAAGGTGCTGTGGGATGTTCTGTATGGCAAATGTGTTGCTGATTGGTCAATAAATAAATCACTGATTGGCCAGTGGCCAGGCAGGAAGTATAGGCGGGACAAGAAGGAGAATAAAGCTGGGAAGTGGAAGGCTGAGTCAGAGAGACACTGTCAGCCGCCATGATGAGAAACAGCATGTGAAGATGCCGGTAAGCCACGAACCATGTGGCAAGGTATAGAGTAATGGAAATGGATTAATTTAAGCTGTAAGAACAGTTAGCAAGAAGCCTGCCACGGCCATACAGTTTGTAACCAGTATAAGTCTCTATGTTTACTTGGTCGGGTCTGAGCTGCTGTGGGACTGGCGGGTGACAGAGATTTGTCCTGACTGTGGGCCAGGCAGGAAAACTCTAGCTACAGCAAGGACTTCCCTGATGGTCTTCCTGCATTGGCCATTCTTCATTCTTATCCCAAGCATCACAATCCTTCAAGATACCTTCCCACCCCATCCCCACCTCATGTCCCTGTGGCTCACCTCTTTCTTTCTGTCTTTGTTTCTTTCTTTTCCTTCCCTCCCTCCCTCCCTCCCTTCCTCCCTCCCTCCCTCCCTCCCTCCCTCCCTCCCTCCCTGTTCTTCTTAGTGTTTATCACAATCCTAAATCTATTTTTGTTTGATTTTGTTAACCAATTCTCTCCATGTCTCTTCTGAGAGAATATAAGCTTCACAAACACCAGCATCTTGTCTCTCTATTCAATTCATGAGAATCTCTTTGAGCCACAGCACAGACCCATATATATTTGCCTATTGAATAAATGAGTCAAATCAAATCAGATCTTTGATGGATTCAGAGGCTAACTGAAGTACAAGGACCAGTATTTACAAAGATTCAGGGATACCATCTTATTAGATAAAGATACCTACCTATCCTATTAGATGAGGGAGAAGATAACTCGGGAGGTGGGAACTCTCTCCTCTCCTTGTTTCAGTGAGGTCACCGCAGGTAAGGGCAAACCACTTCAAGATGTTTATCCGAGAAACAGTAGGACTAAGTTTCAACCCAGATCTGTTCCACTCTGGGCAAAGCTACCAACCAGCTCTATTGCATAATTTTGTGAGTTTAGTCTGAACACAGATTATTGGCCCCTGGAAGGGCTGAGGGGCAGAGATGGGTCTCTGAACTTCGCAAAACAAACAAACAAGGTGGGAGACGTTATGACCCAATAAATGTAGGATTACTAAACAATTGGTTTCAAGGCATAACCTGGGATTAGAGAGTAGAAAGAATCAAAGATGCAATAAAATGTGTGTGTTTGTGTCTCACATTTAATAAATGTAATACCTAGGCTCAGCTAGGGAAAACAAGCTAAGATGTTTCAAAGCCAGTGAGAGGTGTCAGCAAATCCTCAGGCTTTCTAAGGGCAAAGCTATTGCAAATCCTCAGGCTTTCTAAGGACAAAGCCATTGCCCACTCACTGCACCTGGATCTGTTGTCTGGGAGTGGAATGCACAAATCTGGTACCCAAGCCACAGAAAGCAGCTGTTTGGGAACGTCCATCATCCAGATGCTCAAGCAGGCCAATCCCCGAGAAAAGAGGCGAAGGAGAGGTACTGTGAGCTTTTTACACACATTTCCCAGGCAGGGAACTCAGCTTCCTTAGAGGAATGTAATCTTGACCCAAGTTGCAGCTGCTACACAAGAAGTGAAGACGTTTACTCAGAAGTTCTCGATAATTCCAAGTGGGTCAACTTACACCGTAAAGTGCTTTGTAATTAAAATGCTTTTGAAACAGTAACTAGACCATAGTGTCTAGACATCAGGCGGCTCCAATCTTACATCGTCCTTACCGCCCACGACTGTCATGTGACACTTGCCTCCGGCCTGCCACAACACATGTTATATTTTCTTTCTGAGAACATCCTGAAGGGCACGTATCTGGAAGGCATCTCACAGCCTACTGGCGATTGTCTGGGATTGTCTTCTTTCACCTATGCCCTGCCTGAGCAGTCAGAGCACCTGTTCTCTGGAGAGGGCCTGGGTGTCCCCTCAGTCGTGTTGAGGATGTCCTCATGGCGAATGTAGGACTTCTGGGTCCCAGGTTTATTAGCACATTGTTGTACATATCTGGCACCGATAGACCAACTTCTCCACCTCAAACTCAGAGTGGAGGTATTGGATTGACAAGTCAATGAGGGCATAGCTTAAGCTCTCCCGAACTATGAACAGAAAGTAAGACAGCTGGATGCCCCACCCACACACCTCATTCTACCCATTAGGCAAGAGGAGAAGCACATCTACCATTCATTTCCCTATTCATTTCAAAAACACTCAGCTCAGCTTTCTTCAAGGCATCCTGTTGGGAGCAAGGGAAACAGAAATATACAAGTCATGTGTCCTGTCTACATTTCTTTACAATTCAGCAAATTGACATGGATGGGTACCTATACAAGACAGAGCTTACCTGCCTCACACACACCAAGGGCTGGGGAAGGGAGGTCTCCACTGAGTGAGAAGGAGTGGAGGAGGGGGAGGAGACACAATCTAAAGAGGCTGAGCGCACAAATGCGGGCCAAAGGGAAGGTGGACGAAGTCAGACCACACAGTCTCGGAGTGGGTGTGGTGGGGCTGAGACTGCAAGTGTAGAGGAAGGTCACATCTGAGGAAGTGGGAGAGCAGAAGGAAGCAGGGAGCAGTGCCTACTCGGTTTGTTTGGCAAGTGCCAAGGTGCCCGTGGAGGCATGATGGCACAGCACCCGTAATCTCAACATTGAAGAAAACTGAGCAGGAGGATCTTGAGTTTGAGGAGGGCCTGATCTATATATTGAGATCTTGTCTCAAGCACACCTACCACATGGGATGCCGTTAGATATGGTCTCATGGGAGAAGTGAAGGAAGGTGGAGAAACCAGATAGGGCCTAGCCTGGGAGTCCTCGGAAGCCCACCCACGTGGACAATGGAGGGCCCCACAGAGCATCAGCCCCTGGCCTCTGGTAAGAGTGGAGGAACTATGCATACACATGATGCAACCATGCCGGGGAGATCCAGTCCCCTTTACCAAGAGCTGCAAAGCAGGGCTGATTCTGGCCTATGGACGTGCAGAAAGCCAACCTTCAAAACCATGTGCCACCATGCCTCCACGAGCACCACAGGCTGCGGAGTCAACCCCCAGCTCGTTTGAAGTGAGTCCAGGGGGACCACTTGCCATTCTCAGCACAGCTTTAGGGGAAGGGTGGAGGCTGCCGCTGCCAGGCCTCTAGTTTGCACTCGTTTATTTTGCTTCTATCCCAAGGAGGAAAGGTGTACTCTCGTCTAGTACGGAGAAGACTAGACCACACCCTAGAAAGGATGCCAGGATGTGATCACCGAAGCAAATAATTCGGAAAGAAAAATCTTGGAGAGGCTCCCCCCTTGATTACGCAATTGTTTCATGAATCCAAGTTTTACAAACAGAACAAAAAATATCTTTGATATTTAACAACCAACAGCTCCATGGGAACAGAGCGAAGTGGGAATATGAGGAGGAGAAGGGGCTGGAGGTATCACTGGGAGGTAAGGTGTGAGGCCCCGGGCTTCACCCCCAGTGCCAGGGAGGAGGAGAGAGCAGGGCAAGAGATGAGTCTCCCCTCCCACCAGAAACAGGGCCTCTCTTGATTGAGCCATAGGCAAAGAGGAGGAAAGATCGTCCACCAGCAGGCAGAGCAGAGGAAGGGACCTTCTGTGACCGTTCACCAGACCACTCAGACGCCCAGTGAAAACTGGCCTGCTGGTACTCCTAAAAGCCCAGGCTCAGCATCTTGGGGAGCAAGTTCAGGAGGATGGGCTGGGCTCAGAGTCTCTCTGATCTCACACCCGGGGGCTTCTGCCTACTCAGTTCTAAGGAGCTGCAACTCTCACCCCTAAATTGGGGTGAAGGGAACAGCCCCCACCAACTGCACAGCTGACCTCTGTTACTGTTGGAGGAGGTAGCTCAGCTCTGCTCACCACAATTGTGCAGTGAGAGGCCATTTCCTTAGCACTGTCTCCTGGTTTTGTTTTTTGTATGTGTATATGTGTGTAGCATGCATGTATGCATTTATATGGTTATATATAGGTGAGTACCTGTGTGTGTGGTTGCACATGCATGTATGTGAGTACATACAGGGGCCTGAAGTTGAAGTAAGGTGTCTTCTTTAATCCTTCTCAACTTTATGTGCTGAGGCAGGATCCTTCACTGAACCTGGAACTTTCCAATTTAGCTACTCTAACTAACCAGTTGGCCTGGGGGCCTTGTCTCTGCCTCCTAAGTCCTGGGATCATAGGCAGGAAGGCACACATGCCCAGCTTTACCTGGGTTCTGGGGATCTGAATCCCAGCCCTCATACTTACACAACAAATGCTTTATTCAGACCTATGGTCCCGGCCACCCCCGTGTTATTGATTTCACTTGCAGATGGGAAAACTGAGTCCAAGATGGAAAGTCTGTCTGTCTGTGTTCTTTCTACTATAGTACCGGTGGAATGATGAGTCTGTGAGGTGTTTTAATATAATAACAACACTAAAAGGGAAAGTTTACAGATAATACTTGCTACACTTATAAATCCAGTGTATGTTGAAGGACTTTCTATGAGTGAGTCAACCCTGGCAATCAATAAAGTGACAGATGTCACAGCCAGATTACCCTCCCCTCCTGCTTCTTAAAAAATGTTTTGTTATATTTAGTGTCTGTAGTGGGTAGCCATTCCAGCTTTGATCTGGAAGTTCCAACCCCCATTGAGACTTTGGCAACTGTCACGCCTACAAGGCGGGGTCAAGGGAGGCGCCTGGGGACCCGAGATCTGGATCGGTGGGCGCTGGACCCTGGACGTGAGAGGTGGACCAAGCAGAGCTCCAGAGAACACCGCTGGACTGCGATACACCTTCCCCAGACCCCGCGACCTACCTATCCCTTAATTTGTAAGTTACGCCATTAAATAAATCTCCTTTTAACTACGTGGAGTGGCTTTAATAATTACACCAATAAGTGTCTGTGTGTGAGAGAGAGACATATGGTAACACAAGAGCATGTCATAGCATGTACAATGAGGTCACAGGACAACTTGCAGGAGTCGGGTCTCTCCTTCCACCGTGTGGATCCCAGGAACCGAACTCAGGTCATTAGGCTCGGCAGCCAGTGCCTTTATCCACCAGACTGCCTCGCTTGCCCACACCCTGTTTCTTACAAATGAGTGTTATTAAATTTACTTGTAACACACAGAACTGTTTTCTAAAAAAGCCACAGACCTACTTTCAAAGGGTTGAAGGCTCACTTAAGAGTCTAGTCTGTTTTCAGCTAAGCCAACAGAAAAACAAAAAGGCTGAGCCACATCTGCCCTCCTCTCCTGGCCTGCGTAGGCTGCTCTGGATTGTTTTGTTTGCTTTTTGAATCCCACTTCTTAAAAACACTGAGGGAACCCTTGGCCATTTCCGAGGTTTCCAGCAATGGTGTAGGCCTCAGTTAATCTCATAAACCAAAGCCACTCCATTGGGTTGTATGGACGGCTTCCACCTCCCTGCGTGGGAAGTAGGGAGCTCTCATAGCACCAGGGGTCAGGGACCCCAACAAGGACAGTTGGACCAACTAACTAGTTCTAGGGCTCCACTGCTGAGCACCTACTGTGTGCCCAGGAGGTAGCTGGTGTGTGAACAAGGTATAAGATCTCAAAGGTTCTGCAGTATTTTGAAAGCAAAGTCAAAGCCACAGGCTGGGCTTGGAGTTGGGGCTCAATTTGAAGCCATTTATGGGAAGTACAATAGTACTAGACAGGGTGCTGTCTGGGCCTCCTCCAGAACCCTGAGATTCTTCTCTTTTATCTTTATTTGTGGGCTGGGACATCGTTGGGGTGTGGAAGAGTCACAGCACAGGACAGAGACCCCCAAGAACTAGAACCAGACACCCAGCTAAGAACCGAGAGCTAGCGTGCTCCCCCGCTTCAGACATTGTGGCCTCAGCCATCCCACCTATGAAATGCTTGTATAACTCATGACAGACCGGCTGGGAGCCTCATGTTCAGTCCCAACTAGAACAGCACACAACAGCCTCAGCAGCTTGGACTAGGGACGAAACAAACTAAGATGCTCAAATCATGGGGGAGGGTAACTCCAGATCAGCCAACAGGGGAGACATTTCTTTACTGGTCCCTCTAGCATTAAATGACAGGAGTAAGTTTTATCCCAACAGTAACTACTTGTTGCTAACATCTGCATCAGTGTGCTCTGCATCCATCCATCCATCCATCCATCCATCCATCCACCCACCTAGCCAGCTATCTGTCATAAATCAATCCATCTATCTACCCACTCACCATCTTCCCATATGAGTGTTTATTCATCCATCCTTTTTTCCATCCACCAATCTATCCACCTATCCAACTACCCACCTGCTAATACATCGCTCTATCCATCTATGCAGCCATTTATCATTTACCCATCTATCCATCCATCCATCCATCCACCCATCTATCATCCAAGCATTTCTTGTCCTTGCTGAATAAAAGTTAATGGTTACTTTAAGCCTTAAAAAAAAATCCAAAAACCCGTGGAGAGTCAGAGTTTAGGTGGAGTGGGTGGGGAGCCTTCCCCTGCCAGTCAGACCTTTCAGAACATGAAATCTTCGCTTCTTCCTCTCCTGAGATACACACTCCCCTAGACATAGAGACCCAGTACTCCAGAGGATGTAAGCATATAACATCCTCCAAGACTTGAAAAGGAATTCAAACTTAGAGCCCAGAATAGGTGAGTTGCCTCTGCCATATTCACCACTAAGAAAGCTTATCCAATGTTCCTTACCTAGCAGGCTGAGCAATGGACCCTAACTCACTATTATGTCAGCGGAAACACAGAAAGGCCTAGTGTAAGGCTTGGGTAAATACAATGTTGGGAATCTATGAAGCCTCCCAGCAAAACCTAGACAATTCCTTCACAAATGCCAGTGTTAGACATCTCTTGGAGATATGACACCATGGGGCACTCAGGGGCCAGCATGCTAAAGATTGGGAGCTTGGCTTCTTCAGGTGTCCTCCTGAACTGCCACTTAAATAGAAGTAAATGGCTGCCAGCTCTGCAGGGATGACCTGCTCAGGGGCTGCAGTGACATCCTGACCAAAGACAGACACCTACCTTTAGCCCCTAGTGGAGGAGTAATCACAAAGCAGCCCTCAGGCTGTGGTGGAGCCACAACAAAGAACCTCACTGCACAGCAACACGGACAAAGGTCATAACTGTATCGCACACTGGGCACTGTTCCTAGACACTTAAATATATTAACTTATCCAGGCTTCCTAATTCCCTTTAAGGTGGGTGTTATTATCAACCTCATTTTATAATAAGACACAAAGGAAGTTAAATAATATGCCTTAGGTCACAGGACCATAGCAGGCTATGAACCCAGGCTGCTTTGACCCTAGACTCTGCTTTGAGCCATGGCTCCACAGCCACTGTGATACCTCAGTGCAGATGTGGGAGCCTCAAAGGCAGTCTATTTGATGGAGCTCTGAGTATGCCTTCCTCTCTGTGTCCTGGTGCAGGATGGTTCCTCTCACCTCAGCAGCCCACAGTCAGCATCCTGCCCATGGCATTAAAGACACCAAGCACATCATCAACCCTTCTTGTCAGGGCTCCATCTTAGAAACACTGGGTTCTTCACATTGCAATCTTTTGCAAGCTTCAGAGGACCACATGGGAAGTAAGAGATTGGGCTGGGACAGGGAGAGGACAGGCAGACCACAGGCAGACACATCCAGAATGCTAAGACTCTAGGTATCACTTTAAGGGACAGCACAGCCACCAGCCAACCGGAGCATGCGTGCTCACAGACTCTGGAAGTCAAGCTGAAATAGAGTGTGCTCCAAAGGCCAGGACAGTTCCAGAAATGAAAAATAAAAACCAGCATATGTGTCATCTGAGCCAGTGACCACAACGCCTTTTTTGATTAGGGGATTAATTAAGAAAAATAAAAAAACAGTCAGGATACAGTTTCCTAACAGCATGGAGCCCCGGCCCCGCCCGTGGACTCTCAGCATCCTGTACAAAGAAAGCATTCCGTCATTTTAGCACCTTTCCCCAAGACAATAGGCTACATTTTTCCACCTAAGAATTGTTGGCTTGAAACCACAGATGGAGAGTCTGTGAGTGTGGATGTGGCTCGGCACAGTCCCCTGAGGACAATGATTAATGGCTTTCCCAGGCCTGCTATCTGGTGGTCCAGATGCTGACCATAAGGGCTGGTCTTAGAATTCACTGCCTTAAAGACCCTCTTCCAACGTACACATTCCCAAGCCCTGAGCTCTGGCAGGAGTGGGCAGGGAAGTTTACTACAGTGGGGAGTCGCAGGGTCAGGGCAGCCTATCCTCACTGCTGCTGTAGAAAAAGGAAGCTGGCTGTCCATGGAGGCCTTGCCTAGCAACAGACTGGCTGGGGTGACCTTTGCGCAATAAAAGGCCATCCATAAGTAGCACACAGGTGACTGTGGCTGAGATGTTCCTTGAGAAGTCACATCCAGGGGCTAAAAGATGCAGCGACACATCCTCAGAGGACAGAGTATTCACTAGGGAGAAGAAGGACAATGACAACTTTAGAAATAAAAGAGGCTGGAAAAAAGTTTAACCATGGCCCAACTAACTCCACACATAAAATTGGATTCAAAGTGGCTCAAAGTTCTAAACTTTACGGTTTTACAAGAAAACTGGGGGGGGGGGGGGGGGGGGGGGGGGGGGGGGATGGAACTACTGGTGATCTATGTAAACCGTGTGTGGTGGTGTGTGCCTGTTATCTCAACGCCTATCAGATGCGACAGAAGTTGTGGACATCCTTCCTTCTAGTCCAGACAGACGACACTTGGTGCTTGGGCAGTGACAAGAGATGAGCAGTGGATGAATGAAGCATAGTCAAGGTCCTTCCCAGCTCGACACAGCAGGATAAGACTCCCCAGCAGCACCCAGACCCATCCTGACCTCGGCGGAGGCAGGGCTGCCTTCCCTCACTTCCATGACCTGCAGGCATGCTGTGAAAGCAAGCCACTACCTGGACAGAAGAACTCAGGCCACTATGAAATCCTCAGGCCCACCAAGGTGTCACTCAGGGACAACTGCTAATCTATCTTTAGTACCCCTGGGATATCACAAGTTCTTCCAGGAGGAAGTAAATCAGGTGACCTGGTACCCAAAAGTCCCCTGTGACTTTGCATCTCACAGGGTAAAAAGGCCAGTTCCACATGGTATCCACACTCTCTGGCCCATCTTTTTCAAGGATTTCTTTCTTTTTCTATTGAAAATAGTTATTTCCATAAAATATATTCTGATCATAGCTTTCCCTCTGCCGTCTCCTCCCAGATACTCCTCACCTCCCTATAACAAGGATATCTAACCAATATTTGGTATCCAAACTGAGAAGTCCTGTAAGGGTAAAAATATTAGACATTTGAAGACTGGGTACTAAAAAATGTAAGATACATTGTAAATAAATGTTATAGTTATTGTTTATCAAAACAATAATATTCCAGATACGTTTGAGTTAAATGAAAGGTCTGACTAGAATGGAAGACACAAAAGAACGGAGTCTGAATGCATGCTGTCCCATGAACCACTCTTGAAATCATTATGGTGACTGAAATGGCCAAATACAAAACGGCACATGCCTGATTCCCTTTTAGGAAATACCCCAAACAGGAAAAATTACAGCGAAAGGGCAGGGTGGGCAAGCCGGAGTTACTATCAGTGGGTTCAGAACTTCTAGTTAGAGTGTGGGAACATTTTAGAGATAAACTGGTGCTGGGTGAGGGCGCGGCATGCCTGTAACCTCAGAACTCTGAAGTGCAGGCAGGAGCATCAGGAGTTCAAGGCCAGCCCTTGTGTGTGTGTGTTCAAAGTTATTTCACCAGGCTGGAGAGATGGTTCAGAGGTTAAGAGCACTTTCTGCTCTTCTAAGGGCTCAAGTTCAGTTTCCAGCATGCTCATGGCAACCACAAACATCTGTAACTCCAATTTTAGGGGATCTGATGCCCTCTTCTGGACTCCTTGGGCACTGCACACATGTGGCACACATACACACATGCAGGCAAAATACATACACATAAAGTAAAAATAAATTTCATAAATCATTCCACCACTTCCTTGTACTTTTTCAGTGTGGCTCACATCACAGTGCTCTCAGGCAGAGCTGGCCCAGAGCCTCCAGCTACTGCTCCTCAGGTGGCCACCTCCGCCCTGAATACCTGCTTTAAAAACCACACCTTTCCTTCAGTCCCCATGGCTATTTGTGGCTGTTTCACAGTTACTTGTAGCTGAACACAATCCTCACTGACTCAGCAAGAGAACAACTTAAAAGGCTGAGCCTGATGTACTTCCGGGTAGCTGCCCCACAGGAGAATGCCTTGCTATGGAAAATACCCATCCCCAAGGCTTTCCTCCTCCCCCTCTCCCTTCCCCTCCCCCTCCTATTACTACTACTTCTTCTTCTCCTTCTTTCTTTTTTTCAGTGGAAAACAACAACAAGGAGAAGCAGGAGTCTCAAGAAGCAAGAAAGACCGGAGCCAGGCAGCTCTTGCCATGTGGGAGGCATAGCTTTCAACCCTCCATTCTCGTCTCCTGCCCTACCCAGACATCCAGTTATTTGGATAATCTGGCCAGAGACTCATCTAGAGTGCAACCCTGGGTGGGCCAGGGACTGCAAGAAGAGTTTTTTTTCTCCCAGAAAAAGGAAGGCTCCTCTCCCGCCTTGCAGACCTACTTATGGGCTGATTCCCCACACCCGTTGGGAACTCCTTGAGTCACAGAGGCTAGCCAAGGCCCAGAAGTGGCTGCAATCACTGTCCCTGCCTCCCAGGGGAGAGATGCTCAGAGGCAAATGCGGGCAGGTGCTGCAATAAACAAGCAAAGGGATTAGCTGGGGCCAAGTCTAAAAGCTCCTTGGCTCACCTGGGATAGCTTCAGAAAAAAGCTACTTACCAACTTCAATATACTTTTCTTTCTTTTTTTTTTTGAGACAAGGTTTCACTGTGTAGCCCTGATTGGCCTAGACTTTGAACTCAGAGATCTGCCTACTTCCCAAGTGCTGGGATTAAAGGCATGTGCCACCGCCAAGCCCAGCTTTTTAATGAATGAAAACTAGCTTCCCTTTTTCTTTTCTTTGACACAGGGTCTCTTGTAGCCTAGGCTGGCTTCAAATTGGCTATGTAGCTGAGCATGACCTTGAACTTCTGATCCTCCTGCCCGCTGTGTCCTGAGTGCTGGGATTACAGTCCTGTTACAGCAGGCCTCATTTATGGTATGCTAAGGATGGAACCCTTAGCTTCATGCATGTTGTGCAAGCACTCTACCTATATCCCTAGCTCAACTAGTTTTTCCTTTAAAAAGAAAGTGTATTTAAATGTAGTTATTATTCAGTATCCAGGGTTCTAGGAGGCCTTTATTGCTTCCCTACAGATACCAAAATCTGCAAAGTTCAAGTCTCTTGAATAAAATGGTGTATCATGTTTGCATATAGCCTGTGCATATCTTCCCATGCACTTTAAGTCATCTCTAGATCACATATGCAAATGCTATGCAAACAGTTATTTTACTGTATCATCTAGGGAATAACAAGGAAAAAAAATCCATGTTTATTCAGGACAGACAAAATTGTTATTTTTTTTGATCTGTAATTGGTTGAATCCATAGATACAGAACTCGGAAATACATAGGGCTGACTGTATCTCCACAAAGCAAATCACAGTGGATCCAGACATTAGATTTTATATGAAGCTAGAACCAAGAGAGAGGGTTTTCTCCTCAGTAAAATGTTGTCAGGAAGCGGCCTTGGGTAGACTTGTGTGCTTCCTTGAGATAGGTAATGGTGTGGCAGTGAGCATCACCTTCCATCTCCAGGATGGTCCGTCCAGTAGCGGGGTCAGCCGTCTCTAGCCAGGTGAGTGGGCAGATCCAGAATTTCCTCAACTAGTTCTTCTGCAGAGTACAGAATTTCACAGCCCAGAGACAGAACCACCTCGGCCTTACCAGTCCTGTGAGGCTGCCTGTACCTGTCCATATTAGGCAAAGAGGCACTTGACCTGCATCAGCCCTTGTGTGTGTGTGACTTCAGACATCAGGAATGTCTGATAGTCTTATCCAAGCAGGAGATAGCAGCTGGGAGCTCCCAGCTTTACCCCTTTCGCTCCTAACTCCCTCCCCTCCTCTCAGCTGCAGGCCTCCCCAGGGACTTCACCTCGGCAGTGCAGGAGCCACATGGCGAGCTGGGTCACGTGTGAGAACCAGGGCATGGGATCGACACGGGGAGCTGAGGCGGCCATGAGCCAGGGTCATATCAGGGAGGAAATGGTGTGTGCCAACCCAGCTGGATGCTCCCCAAATGCACACTCATCCCTCCACAGTGACAGTGTAAGAGGGCTTTGTTTTCATCATGTCAGCTGTCCCCAACCTCTGATTGGGACAGGAGTCCTTGGGTCATTTTCTGCAAGTGTGTTTTTCTGCAAGGTAGACAATGCCCGCTGGCCTGCAATGATCACCTGGTGTTACAGAGCAAGCCCAGGAGGTGCTAGGAGGAGTTCCGGGCTGGGTGGTGGGGTGTCCATTAGGGAGGTTGAGGTGAGGGTTCTTCGCTCATGGTCCTCCTTCCTTGTAGCCTGGCCCTGAAGCAGGAGGTCTTTTCCCCATCTCTTCCTCTCATTCATCCATCCATCCTACTTCCTCAGGCTCTTCCCATCCCCTCTCCCCTTTCCTTCCCATTGCGCAGGCAATGCCTCTTTCTAGATTGTCTTTCTTCTTTCTGTCCTTAGCTCTACAAGACAGAGCCCTGCTTACCTGGCAAACTCCCACACCATCCACCCTCTTCCAGGAACCATTTCCAGACTACCCCAGCCAGTTAGTCATTTGTTTTCCTGTATCCCGGCATACTGGAGTACACACCCCTCTCACAGCACTTGGATGGTAATGATTGGGATGGCTCAATGTTTGCTGATCATTAACTATGTGGTAGGCAACACTGCGGGACTCCACAAGGGTGACTGTATTTAACCCTAACAGTCACTATGAAACAGACACACTGTTATTCTTATTTGACAGAGAAAAGCAGAGAGATAGCAAAGAGGCCTGCAGAACTACGGAAGGATTTACAGGTACCTAGATAAGCGTTTGGTGCATAGTACTAGCTCTGTAACACTCATCTTGTGAATGATCAAATATGTAGATGAATAAGGAAGTAATTACATTCCTGTCTCCATTATAAAAAGCTCAGGTGAGAACTTTTTTTTTTTAAAGACAAAGCCTCATGTAGCCCAGGCTCACCCTGAACTGGTCCTCTTGCTGCTACCTCCCTTGTGTAAGGATTACAGGCATGGGCAGCCACATATAACTTGAAAACTACTTCTTTTTTTTTTAATATAATTTAAATTTACTATTATTATTGTGTGTTGGGGGATGTGTTCTGTGGGATGTGTGTGGAGGTCAGAAGTTATGTTGGTGCAGCTGGTTCTCTTCATCTACCTTTACGTGGGCTCCAGGAATTGAACTCGGGTCACCAGGCTTGCATGACAAGTGCCTTTATCCACTGAACCACCTCAGCATCTCACTGGCAGTGTTTGTTTGACAGCGTAGCTCAGGCTGGCTTCAAACACTGTGTAAAAGGTAGATTAATGCCTTCTTTTCTGTTGTTGATTTTTGGGACAAGGTTTCTCTGTATAGCCCTGAACTCACTCTGTAGACCAGGGATCCACCTGCCTCTGTCTCCCGCTTGCTGGGATTAAAGGCGTGTGCCACCACCACCTGGCTGATTAATACCTTCTTAAGCATCTTTCAAACCATCTTTACTGTTGGACGCCTAGCTAAGGTGCAGGGATCTACAAACACCTGCTGCTGGGGCAAACCATGATAGCCTGAACCCTAGCCGTGATACTCACTGGCTCCCTCGAAACAGCTGTGGCTCCCTGCCTGCCCCAACCCCCACACCTGCCAGATGAAGAGAACACTATTCTCACACTGCTTCTAGAATTACATAAGTGCATGGATTTGGGGGTGTGACAGCTCCATACCAAATTACATATTACAGGCTCATCTGGGCCTGGCGTAAGACCTACCCACTTGGATGTCACAGCTGAGCCAGGTGTGGCCCTAGTGCAAACGTGGCATCAATCTCAAGAGAGTTCATATGATTTGATCCTTGGTTCACCCCATTCTTATCCAGAGCCACACCCAGGGAATGAATTATGAAGTGCCTAATGAAACCCTCATAAATATTAATAGGTCATAAACAACTATCTCAGGCTAAATTAGGCAATGCACACTTGGGCCAGTGCTTTGGAGATCTGCTAGGTCATTTTCACTTCTAGGTACCTCCACTGTAGCTCTTCTCCTCATAGGTCCTGGCCCTCCGGCCATTGCCACCAGCACACGCAGGCATGTGTGGTTAGGGATTTGGAAGCAACCACAGAACTTAGCATGTGCGGGTGGTGGGCTGATAAGCCCAAATCAACTCCAGATGGTATTGGATCATGTTCCCCTCAATACAAAGAAGGGGTCAGGACAAATTGCATTTGTTCCTACTCATGCCTGTGGCTAACTGGGCGCTTTAATGAAGTCAGGCATTCAATGCACCTGCATTATCTGGAATAGCATTTATGATCAACCACATGTTTGCTAAGGTCTAGTATTTCTTATCTGGCTGATGCTAAGCATAAACTATTATGTCAAAGAAAATATAAACATGCTGTGTGAACAAGTCAGTGTCTGTCACGTGGGAGGACAGGTGGGACCCATCTTCTGTGGTTTGGCTTGACTCACAAGAACAGCAGCATGGCTTCTTAGAGCTGACTACCCATCACCCATGCATGAATCGGTTATGGGAGGGCCTGACCAGAGAAAAGTAACTAGTAGATGTGGAAAACACCTGTGTTTGTCTGAGCTCCCAGGCTGGGGAAGCTGCTCCACCCTCGTGTCAATCATGTGATGCTTGGAAGGGCTAACAATTACAGTAGCCAGGTTTCCTGGATTTGATCATTATGAATCCAGAGGCAGGGTAATCAAAAATCCACTACTGAGCTGCACGAGAAAGATGTACCTTTTGGGTCACAGACCTGTCAAGATGGGACCCAGACATTCCAGGAGGAGAGAAACCTGCCCACATTACAGCGGAATACAGCAACATATCCAACACGGATGGAAGGAGAAAGGATGGGAAAGACTGCGTGATGAACCATCCTGCCTCCATTACTGAATGGTTTTCCTCCCGGTTTGACTGGTGTGAGTTGGGGTGCTGAAAAGACCAGCATAGGTGACCTCCCAGAGTCTCAGTTTAGACTGCCAGTGCCTGTTCAGACCCTTCCACTCCCCAGCCAGGCAGTTTTAATAAGATAGACTCTCGCACATTCGAAAAGCCTTCATTCCTCCTCACCAAGGCATAACAACTCAAGCTCAGGGGTACTACTACTTACTAAAGCCCCGCTAACCAAAGATGTTCTCGTTTTCTTTGTATCTCAGGTACACATAGTGTCTGTCAGCCACAAGGTGTGAGGACTCGGCTGCTTCAAGCCACTAGAGCTTGTAAAATAGGACTGACCAGACAAGACAAGCCACCCTCTGGCTGATGATTTTTCAAGGCACACCCTCAGAGCCAGACATGGACGTGCACGCTAGTAAGCTTAGCAATCAGGATGTGGATGCGAAAGATCAGGAGTTCAAGGCCAGCCACCAGTACATAGTGAGTTTGTGGCCAGCCTGCACTACATGAGACCCTGTCTCAAAACAAAAGACATCATGTTAGCCAGCCTTCCTCTCATGCCCTGCTGGCTGACTTCCTCAGAAGGTTCACCTTTGGATCAGCCACCTGGGCGATGCCACTTCCTAATAAAACAGTTCTGCTAGGCAAGGTGACTCACACCTCTAACCCTAGCACTGAGACAAGAAGATTGCCATGAGTTCAAAGCCAGCCTGGGCTAACAGTTCCAAAGAAATCCTCCATGAGAGAGAGTGTGTCAAATAGTGACTACACAATTTCTTTCTATGGTACCTTCCTTGTGACTTTCTTGAGGTTTGCAAGGACCATACATAGGGTCCTTTTAAAAAGAAAGCCACCATATACAATGATTGAAAAGGTAACTCTGAAGCCTCCTGCACCCCACCCTCCCCCAATCCCCAGGGAGCCATGAACCAGGAAATTACAACAACTTTGAAGGGAGGCATTGGTGGGAGTGGAGTGGCACCCAAGGCATCTGTCTTCTCCCCTTTCCTTTGCCACCCTGGTGTCTTCTGCTTGAGGCTAGAGCATGGCAAGGTTTGGATCAGCATGGGGGGAGTGGGCAGAGGGGTGCTCTCCTCCTCAGAGTTGAAGTGCACATGGTTTTAGTACAGTTGGGCTGCTTTCCTGTACTCTGCACATTGGTGCTTTGGGACTCAGGAGCTTGGCAGCTGTTCCCCTGGGGCAATGGAAAGCAGCCGTATCCCACGGTGGCCTCAACCACTCCCCATCACCAAAACAAAGACACAACAAGCTCCATTGCTATGGAGAGTTCAATCCTCTTGTCTTGGGATTGGCACAGAGGAGAATTCCATGGGCTCTGCTGAGCTACCTCCTGAGAGGTCTAAATACCGTGCATTCAACGTTAACCTAAACACACAGCCTGGATCTGTACCAGCGACAGTCCTCTGGGGCAGGCAATGAATCTCAGCTTTAGCAGCTTGTCAGGTGGTGACATGGCAGAGATGTCAGAGGTGTGATGCTCTGGGTCCTAGGTTCACTGATGCTGCCAATCACAAGCCACGGGGGACACAACCAGTTTATGGGGACTATCTGCAGATGTGACACAGATCCTGGGGAAGGGGCAAGGAGATGTTAAGAAGAAAAGACCAGAGACTACCCTATAGCTATTAATGAAAATCAGGGAGTCAGGACGGGGAGATGCTCAGTGAGTAGAAAGCTTGCTGTGCAAGCTTGAGGATCCAAGTTCCAATCCCCAGCTGCCATGTAAAATCTAGGCACGGAGACAGACACCTGCAAGCCCAGCATTGAGGGGACAGAAACAGGCGGATCGCAGGGGCTCACTGGCCAGCCAGTCTAGCTGAAATACCGAGCTATCAGATCAGTGAAAGAGCCTGTCTCAAAAGAGAGCAATAGAAGAAGATGCCTGAAGTTGACCCTTGACCTCACATGCACACATTCAGGCAAGTGCACCCACTCCCACCCACCCCCCACACAACAAAAACAAACAGGAGTCTCTAAAATGTTTGCTACCAGTAGACAAGCACTTAAAGGACACATTTTAGGTAACATGGTGCGTAAGCCATAGACTCAGACAGAGCCACCGTGCCTTCTGGAAGTATGAACCCAGGTAAAACAATTGTTTTCCTAGTCTACACACCTCTAAAGCAGTTCAAAGACCTACAGCAGGTGTTCAATGGGCTCAAATGGGACAAAAGCTACCTTGTATACAGAAGTTGCTCAATAAAGAACAGGGCCCACAGGCAGCAGGGTTGTAGAGACAGGAGAAGTAGGAGATACGATGGTGGCGTTTGCTTCATGTCCCCATTTTGCTTTTGGTTCCCTCCCTTGGGGAAGGTACAAAGGGGGAGCTGTGGCCACCACAACAGGATCAACTTCATGGCACCCCTTCCAGACAAAGGAAGCCTTCCCCTGAGAACACGAGATAGCACCCACAGGCACATCTACAAAGAATCTCCAAGTGGCAAGGTGACACTAGTTCTCCAGCTTCCCATCCCATGGGGAATGTCTGCGGGGTCCCCCTTACCTTGGTGTTCATGCAGGCTTTCCCTCGCTTGTATTCCTTGTGGGAGCCACGCTTATCCAGTTTGTGCCACAGAGCCTTGGCCTTCCAGGTGTTCACCTTGGACTTGAGCTGAGAGTAGAAGTTTCTATGGTCCAGCGGATCTAGGTCCAGGAGGCAGGTGAGGATGTTGAAGGCCTGGAGCGTGCCTTTGCATGTGGTAGCTTGCACAAAGTTCTCGAAGACCTGGCTGGCCTGGGCCTGCTTCTCATCCTCATTTTCTCCCATGGTTCAGGAGCTGTGTGGAACAGTGGTGTGGAGGGGTCAGAGAGGGTTACCATAAAGTGCTGGGAAAGTGTCACACCTGCAAAGGAAGGCGTTGACAGGTGAGTCTCATATCCTTTAAAGGGACTAAAGGCCTGATCTTGATTCCGCGTGCTCA
This sequence comes from Peromyscus californicus insignis, assembly GCF_007827085.1. Classification (NCBI taxonomy): domain Eukaryota; kingdom Metazoa; phylum Chordata; class Mammalia; order Rodentia; family Cricetidae; genus Peromyscus; species Peromyscus californicus. The sequence continues at coordinate 91,367,057 of NW_026294562.1, forward strand.
CCGCTCCACCTGGACCTTATTTGGAGAAGGTCCAATGTACCTTCTAGCCTGGCATGACACCTTGCTGGCAACCTCTCTCCCCAGCCCCCAGTCCTTTCCCTGGCTGGAGAACTGCAGATTGCACAAAGCTATATAAATATACTCCAGAGAATGTCAACAGGGCCCAGGCAATATGCCGCAAGTCAGATGGTTCTAAAAACAGCGAGTAGGAAAAGGAAAAGGCCAGAATGGAACAGTTGGTTTAGCCCCTGTGGAAAACCTATCATTCTTGGTGCTACAAATTGATTAACAGGAATTCAACTTAGTTATAATTATGTCAGTGCACAGGCAAAAACCCCATAGACCATCTTCCTTCAGACTCCCTGATCCTTTCCACTGATTACCCTGGGGTGAGGTTTTTCCCCTTAGAACTTCTGTTTCTGGAATCTGCTGGAAGCACACCATCTACCTCAGTCAGACAACCAGAAGACAGAGTCACATGGCCTTTTCTTTGCCAATAGTGAAAGGAGCCTGTTCTGTGCAAGACCAAGCAGGGAGCTGTTTGAACAAGTGCTTGGTCCGACGGAGGAGACACGCAATGGGGCGGGCGTTCATTCACATCGCTGAAATTGTTTGGGTTTGGGACGTGCTCCCACCTCCCTCTCTCTGTGCCATTCTAACCTCAAGCATTTCTTAGGGAAGTCATTTCAGCTTCAAAGAAATGAAAATGAAGGAAAGCCACTTCTCCAAAGCAAAGCTATTTTTTTCTCTCAAAATGTATAGTTAGTGCAAGAAGGCCAGTGTGAGGGCTTTGGGCTGGCCAGCTGTTGGGGTACTGAGGGGCCTGGCAATGGGAGACTGGACAACACACAGAGGAGAAGGCCCCAGGCAGCTTCACACTCCCCAGATAGGATCATCTATGAAGGGCACATCTGGATCGGAGTTTGGTTTCAAAATACCCAAAGCAGTCAGGAGGCTGTGTATCTTTTCCCCTAATTTCTGATTCATCCACAACAGTTTCTGGTGCCTTGGAAAATGTCAGCATCGCACTGGGTGCCGGGAATACAGAGATGGATCATGCATAGAGAGACCCCATCTGGGGAAGAAGACAGAACAATGGGCAAAAGGGCACTTTGTCCAAAGAGCCTGGGGTTGCTCAGAGAAGCAGAAGAAGTCCCCAGGAAATGCCAAATTGCTTCTGTTGTAGGAAGGAGGAGGGTTTCAGTACAAGATGGAAGAGTGGACATTATGGGCCAGTGAGACACCGTTTAGAGACATGAGTCTGGAAAGAGCTGGTAGAGTTACAGCAACAGCCAATTCAAGGTGTTAGCAGCCCAAGATTCTTGCAAAAGTGGTAGATTAGGGGTTCTGAGATCCACCATGGAGTATCTCCTCCAGGCCAAGGGATATACATAGCTCATGTGGGAGCCTATCCTCACCTACTGCTCCCCTGAGAACATCCCTGTGCCTGGCACCGGGCTCATATGGAGATTAACCCCCATCCCTGTGCGAGGTCTTAACTTGCATATGTTGGCCAGGCCAACATATGCCCATCTGGCTACCCCGATCCATGCCACCCAACAAGTTACACAGGTGGAGAGGACCGGCGATGCCAGTGCCCTATCTTGGAGGAGACATGAATTCCTTCCCTTGTGCTCCCTTAGCTCCTCTAACATCCCCGGCACTTGCTTGGCATCTCACATCAGCACTGTGACCTCCCATGTCTCATCCTTCTCTGCATGCCATACTTGCCACCCAGAAAGCACCCACAAAAAGTGGGACTCATCTGCTTCTCTGAGTGTGTTCACATTCCCAGACTTATCTATCTTTGGAAGCACAACAGTGTGGCACTGAATGAGGGTGTGGAGGGTAGTTGGGAGACAAAACAAGGCACCTAGGATTCTAGTGCAACCCCACAATCCCTGCTAAGGATGGACTGACCTTGGAGTGGGGTGACCTTGGAGATATGGGAGCAGGTGTGCAGAGCCCCTTCACTGCCACATGACCTCACACAAGCCACTTAAATGCCAAAACTTGGTTTCTTCTAAGAGATGGATGATAACCGCGGGCCCAGGAAGTGCTGGGCATGTGTGCTAACATATGTAATGCATGTAACACGTTATAGCCAAACCCGCTCTCCACTCCCAGTTTCCCGTCTAAAATCTGTCTACAGTTGCACACCATTGGTAAGTATCCAGCCAGATCTGGCTCCCAGGAGACAATTTACAAACCTGAAGAACTTGTCTTCTCTCTCTCTCCTGAAACCACTTAAATCTTGGACTCCAAGAGAGGATGAGGCTAAGGCGGTGCAAGGGTCTGGGGGTGTGAGAGCTCCAGAACTGGCTCTTATCTGGGGTGCAATAAGAGAAGGGGAGGTAGAGGGCCCATGGGAGGAGTTAAGTTTGGCTTTGGACACGAGCCCCACTGTACCAGGCTTGAACATGCCTCTCTGAATCTAAACAGTCTCCACGTTTTTAAAGACTGGACTGCCAAGTCATACCGCTTTAAGACGGCACTGTCACATGAAGGTGGCCATCGCTGTGGGAACATCAGAGCATTTGTTTAGTCAAGGAAATCTGTACCTGAGTCTGGTCTCAAGCACTTGCCAGCTGTGGGACATGAGGCAAGCCAGTGTTCAGTCGGCAGCCTCAGTGTTCTTGTCTGTAAGATGGAGACAATACTTCTCACAACACAGAATCACAAGAGAGTGATGCAATCAGCTTTGGGATGTCTTTCAAGGGCTCAAACAGCAACTTAAAAAGCAGCATAATTCATGGTTTAGACTGGCTTCCCAAAGCACTTGCCTAGCATGCACAGACTCTGAATTTGAGCCCCATAACTGACAAAACAAAACACAAGCAAAACCCCCAAACCCTGCTAGACTAGCTTCCTATGTCAAGACGTTACATAAACCTCAAAACTACAGCACATCTCAGTAGTCTCAGCTCTTGGGAGGCAGAAGCATGTTTGGCCAGCCTGGGGTACATAGGAAGACCCTGTCTTAAATAAAATAAAACAAACAAAAACTCTAAAGCCAAGAGCATCAGTTCGGAAGATCTAGGTCTGAGCTCCCTCCTTAGCCATTAGTCTTGGACAAATCACTGGATTTGCCAGTTTTCATTTCCCCATATGTCAAGGGGGAATCTCACCCAGGGAGTTTTGATAATGAACTGCACACATGCACACATGCAGTGTTGGTCAGGGGCCTGCCTAGTACTGTGAGCTTCCATTTCTTAGAGGTTTGTGGGTTCGTGACCTCTGGGGAACACTCTCACCAGTCCCAAATGACAAAGCTCAAAAATTGTTGAAACAGAGTTGGGCCTGGTGATCCAAACCTATAATCACAGTGCTTTCAAGGTATAAGCAGAGAGATTAGGCAGAAGTTCAAGGTCATCCTTGGCTACAAAGTGAGTTCAAGACCATCCTGAGCTACACGAGACCACAGAGTCTCAGAAACAAGAATACTTCAATCAGAGGCTCCTGGTGGCTGGTTCTTGGTAGTCTGCCTTTTTAACCACCGCCCAGATGTTGCCTCTCTGGAGTTTGAGATGTAATAGAAATAGAACCAACCAGCTAGAAATATGCAAGGTTTTGCATTTTCTGGGAAGAAACAAGATGTGATGTGTCGTTTCCAAGAATAGCCTGAAGTAGTTTGGGCTTTGTTGACTGAGTCTCTTATTTGTGGTTTTCCAGCTTTCCTGCCTATGTGACTTCATGAGTCACAGAGACATTCCCTTCTCCTGCCTCTGACCATCAAAAATGAACATTCAGAGCCCTGTACTGCAGGTGACAGCATAGTGATGGCCTCAGCCCACAGCATCTGGGAGACAAGGTCAAAAGTTGCGCAGAGACCTTGTTCCCCCTCTCAATATAAGTGATGGGACTCCTGGGCCCAGGTTGGCCTGTGTATTCATATTTAGAACTTCTGATGTATCCTCTGAGCCCCACCACCTACCTGATGGTCAGTATGACAATGTCTCGAGGAAAAGGTGGAGTTCCTGAAAACCTATGGAGGCCTAGGGAGGGATGTGGGTAGCCATGTCCAGGAGAGACACTCAACCCTCTACCCCACCCTCGGGCCCCAAAGACAAGATCTGTTTCAAGGTCACTGCAACCTAAGAATACATCCTCGTGTCCTTTTCATGCCAACCTGTGCTCCTCATCTCTTGGGTCTGCTGCAGCAAGGGGTCTCTGGGGGAGTCTCAGCAATGACATGGGTGTCTCCCTGTCCTCCGCAAGGATAGGAAACACCAGCAGCCCGTTAGCCTCCTATACTGCAGAAAATCAGTCACAGCCACCTAATCCCTAAGCTGAGGCAAAAGCCAGCTAGGGGTGTGGTAGGAAACACTTCCCTTCCGGCTAGGTCTCTGTGGAACCCAGCAAGGACAGGAAGCCCTGGTCCCCACAGGTGGCCTGAAACCCCAACTTCCCATCTGGCCCTCCATTTCTCTGGGTGCTAGGCAGCCAACATAAACTGGGAGCAACTCCAAGCCTGGTAGCACAGGCCTAGCTACCCAAGAAGCTAAGGCAGGAGGATAGAAATTTTGAAGTCCCTCTGGGCTATAGTTAGTTCAAGGTCAGCCTGGGCAGTTTAGTAAGACCCTGTTTCAAAATAAAAACTGAAAAGAGGCCTGAGGAGCAGCTCAATAGAAGACTTTTCTAGCATGTGTGAGGCCCTGGGTTCAACCCCAGTTCTAGAAATAAAAGGGAACTCTGAGGTAGAAAGGGACTGAAGGGCCAGCCATGTTTCCGTGTTCTGTGTTCTGTGTCCACCAAGCATTGCCTGTCTTAATCACTTCCATAGTGGGGTGTGCATCGGCTCCTAGGCCTCCGACCTGGGCCCTGGCCTCAGAGGTCTGTCAGCCCTGGAGAGAGGCATTGTCTAGCCACAGTGTCTTTGCTGCCTGATCTCAACCTAGGGCTCACCCACAGGAGGTAGAAGCCCTTTCTACTCACCCTGCTTGGAACCTCTCTAGGAAGGAGAAGATACCCAGAGATGTGCTGTAACAATACCAACCTGACCCCCAGCTGCAACGGGGCTGGAAAAACCTGTCCCCGCCCCCGCTCCTCCCCCACACCCTAGGTGCGCACTGGAGGACCTTCCAGTCCACAGCAGGTCCTGGCTTTCCACTCCTGCTCTTACCCCACGATCCTGTCCACTTACTTGTTCCCGGCCTCCCCGGCCCTTTCCTCCCTCTCCAGCGGTGCCCGTGGTCTGGTATGAAGTAGTCTCACACTTTACCACGTCCTGGCCTCCACGCACTACGGTCTTGAGCCACACACAATGCCAGGCACCAGGATGACCCGGAGAGTCAGTCCCCAGTCCCCACCCTCCAAGGGTCTTACTACCCATGTCCTGTACATGCCAGGAGGTGGCGAGATGAGGGAACAACAGCTAGGCAGCATTATCCAAGGTCATTGCCCACCAGGTACCTTCACCCAGGAGTTCCAACAACAAGCCTGTATGTTGTTCTCTGTTTCTCTGTCTCTCTCTGTCTCTCTGTCTCTCTCTGTCTCTCTCTCTCTCTGATCATAAAAAAAGAAGAGGTTATCTCAAAACTTGTCCGTCTCTTTCTTGACTGTATAAAGTAACTATAACTTTGCTATTTGAGGTAGCTCTTTTACATGTGTTTGTTTATCTGTAAGAGTGTGCATATCTATGGGCATACGTGTGTGTGTGTGTGTGTGTGTATGTGTGTGTGTGTGTGTGTGTGTGTGATGTATATATGTATATTTAAAATTTTCTTCCACAAGAATTTCTGGCCACACCCCCCCATCTCCAACTAGTACTGCTGAACCTCTCTTCAGAGCCTCCTAGAAGAATCCCCATGTGAGGAAGGCTAAGTTTCAGTTGCTGCCTACCCCTTCCCTCAGCCCTGCTGGGGTGCTTAATGCTATACAAACCCCTTCACACATCCACACTCTCATTCAACTGCCTGTGATTGACAGGGAAAGTGGAGGTTCCAGGATAAGTAGCCTCATCAGAGGCTAGATACAGAACGTGGGCAGATACAGAACAGGCTGAGAGGGGAGCCAAGCCCGCTCTCATAGTGAGACCCACACTTTCAGCCTCCATGGGTGGGTGCCATGTAACAGAAATAGCATGTGTACTTGCTCATGTCCCCAGTTACACCGGTTAAATTATGTAGCCTGTGACATTCTTGGGCATGGCTTCCTCAGTTAGAGCATCCCGAACAAGGAAGGATTAGTGCATCTTTATCTAGTTCTCAGATGTTTTACATGACACACGCACAACTCAAGTAACTCCCTCCTGTTGACATGCCCCACATCCAGGAATATCTTTCCCTGGCTCGTCTTATTTAGCTAAGATGTGGCCCCATGCTTTCCCCAGCTATGCTCAGTGCTGGGCACTCAGGGCTCAGTCACCAGTGCCCACCTGGATCACAACACTGGCTGTTTCCTCCAGAAAAGAAAGAGCAGTCCTGCATGAAGCCCTGCCAGTGAGATGACTAGGGAGCTTCAAATCTCAGCAAGGTAAATTCCCATCCAGCATCTCCACAAGGCCCTAAGGGCAGTGCGGCAGGGCCCCTTCCAAAGAGACATGTCCTTAGCCAGGCATGGTAGTTCACACCTGCAATGCTTGCGCTCCAAAGGCTAAGGGAGGGGGTTCCCAGAAGTTCAAAGCCAGCCTCAGCTATATAGTGAGTTCTAGACCAGACTGAGCTATACAAGGGGACACTTTCTCAAATAATCTAAAAAGTAACAATAGCATTAACAACAATAAAAACCCAAGCGTCATGTCCTTCCACGGTAGTGTAGAAGGAAAATGATGTGCTGCCCACCCATGTCTTGGCTGTGACTTCAAACATCTGGTGTGATCTCCCTGGTGGAAACCTCTTTATTTAGTCATCAAAATAGCATACATCTCCCCACACACAGAGTCCATCTTTGCTACCACACTCAGCAGGCTGTTCTGCAGGACAGTGGGCTGGTGACCACACATTGGGAGCATCCAGGAAAACTGTGATCTCAAACTTCTAGCTTCCTGAAGGCTGGCTTGCTTGTCTCGAAGTGGACAATAGGAGATACCACAGCAAACATGTTCAGCGATGGAAAGAGAATGGAGCTGGGCATGGCAGGCACGCCTTTAATCCCAGCAGTTGGGAGGCTGAGAAAAGAGAATCATGCGTGGAGACCAGGCTAGGCTGCTTAACAAGGTCCTTAAGAAAACCTTAAAAACCACGACTAAAGAAGTCATGATCTTCCCATGGGCATGATAGGACCATCTATTCACATCACATCTGGTCTATGTTTACAGGACCCCAGTAGTGAATCCACTATGGAAACCTGTGTTCTTAGTTAGACAGTGGGTGCCACATGTGGTAAGTAATCAAGTTCAGAGACAGAATGTAGAATGGAGCTGGGAATAATGGGACATGCCTATAATCCATAATCCCAGCACTTGAGAGGCTGAGGCAGGAGGATCATGCCTCAAGGCCTGCCTAGACAATAAAGCAAAACCAAAAGAGAATGGAGGTTGCCAGGGTCTGAGGGAGAAGAGAGAGGAAGCCCTTAACAAAACAGAGTTCCAGTGCAGGCTGATGAAAATGTTCTGTGGATGGATGGTGGTGACGGCTGGGCCACAAGGTGAATGGCCTTTGTGCCACTGAACTGTACACTTGAACATGGTTAAAATGGTAAATTTGATGTTATGCATATTTCACCGCAGAAACAACAAATAATCAAATCCATACAAAACAAAACCACAAAGACCACCACCCGAGAGTGGAGGTGCCCAAGGCCAGGGTAGGGAATGGGTAGCATCATTTACAGTGAAGCCTGTTTTTAAACCTAGCAAACAAATCATTGCACTAATGGAAGAAACTCATTGGTTCTTATTTGGTGAAATGTCATGGTTTTAAACTTTTTTTCAAAGTTCTCTGGGTTTCTCTCCTTCTTCCCTTCACATCTCATTTAAGCCCAAGAAGCGTCTGGAAGCTCAGCTCTACCAAGCCCTCTTGGTGTCTTTTGCCCCTCTTCCCCAGGATCTCATGCTAACATACTTCCTCCCGCTTGGCACCTATAAAATCCATTGCAACACCCCATGAGAAAATGGGGTACAGGATCCTTAGTGCTAGTTTCCAAAGCCACCACACATCACCCTCACCCAGGAGAACACTCCAATCCCCTAGTCCCTGTGGTTCCTGTATAGTCCCACTGGGGACTGCTCCTCTGGATCTGGGAACATTCATGCCTGTGTGAGCAGAATCCTGAAAGCAATTTGGAGATACACCCGGATCAGCCCAGAACTGTACACAGACCTCAGTGTGTACAGACACTGGTTATGTCATCACAGCTCTGTCCCTCAACCAAGGTTTAGCATGTGTTTCGTTAACTAACAACCACTTTAAATCTGAGTCCTCTCGATTCATCAGAATCCTACGGTCATGCAAAGAAGCTTCTCATTCATAAGGCAGTGTGGGCTCTATCACTCTATTCCAGGCTTGCCACTCTTGGGTGGGCACCAGACCTGACCACATCTTCATCTGGTAACTCTTGTTCTCCTAACCTCTCCTCCCAACACACATACCCCCTACCCCAGTGTCTTTCCCAAAGGGTTGCCCCCCCCCTTACAGAGTTTCCACAGCATACTGTACCTACCTTGACTGCAGTTAGTTCCCATATTGACATGTTTTACTCCCTGCTTCTAGCACCCCACACAAGGCCTTCTCTACAGTTTGTGGCACAGAAATGAAAGAGTGAGTGTTCACTCTCTGAGAACATAATTGTTGGCATTTAATGAGCATCAGTAAAGTCTCGGGCAATGTATTAACAGCTTCACTGTGTATTGAAGTGGTTAACTATTGTAACAAACCATGGCATTGTTAGATAACTCATGCTCATTTTTCAAAGGATTGGAAGTCAGCAGCTTACTGAAGGTCATAGGGCCTGAGTAGGGAAGCTTCCATTGGAGGCCCCACAGCCAAGTTCAAAAGCATATTCTTAGGTGCCATCCCCATAATGCTCCTGTACAAAGTGCATAGAGCCACAGGTACACAGACTACCTTGCACACCAAGTCAAAGACCAGCTTTCCTTTAGAGCTAGGATGCATGATGCTCCCTCACATCCTTTCTTCATCAGTTCTAATACAGCAGGATCTGAGGTCATGAGAGCTCAGTGAAGAGCCAAAAGAGAATAGTGACTAATACATCTATAAACGCTCAGTTGAGAGGTGACATTTTAGTTATGGTGGGCATGGCAGAGATAAGCTAGCTGACCTCCAGCTTGGTGACTCCTTCCTCCTGGGCTATTCCTTGCAGGTGTGGGAGCACTGGTGACTAGGAATACCCTTATGGAGTGTGAGCAGGAGGAACTTACAACACTTTGGGGACTGACCCATAAGCACTCCACCTCATACCAAGATTGACCCATAAGTGCCCCACCTGTTCCTGACAGACTGACCCATAAGCGCCCTACCTCATCCTGACAGACTGGCCCATAAGTGCCCTACCTCATCTCTAGACTGACCCATAAGCACCCCACCTCATCCCAAGATCCTGTTTGCTCTTCTTCTGTAGAATCTTTAAGAGCTGGGGCTTGGTTGATAGAAGTCAGTCACTAGGAGTGAGTCTTTGAAAGTTATGCCCAGACTTGCTCTCACTGCCTCCTGGTCCACTTTGGTGTGAACAGTACCCAGACTTGCTCTCACTGCCTCCTGGTCCACTTTGGTGTGAACAGTACCCAGACTTGCTCTCATGGCCTCCTGGTCCACTTTGGTGTGAACAGCCATTACCACTTGTTTTCACCGCCACAGACTAAGTCATTCCATCCACACTCCATCACTCAGCTTTTCAAGTAGAAGCTATGATGAAACCTCTTGAGACCATGAGCTGAAATAAATCTTGCCTCTCATGAACTGTGTCTGCTAGGTATCTTTTGTCACAGTGATATTAAAATAGCTAATTTGCCCATGAACCACAATTATAATCAGCATGGCAAATTATCCCTAAAAGTGCAATAATGATACTTATATCTTGGCAGTAACCAACAGCTCTTTAATCGGACATAAGGCCAGCTCAACATGAGGGAAATTATGCCTGGTACTAGAAATCTAGCCAACTATCTGGGACTAGTGAGAACAAGCGTCTTAGAAAGAACCATCACTTCACGAAACCAGGATAATCCCTAGATAGATTCTAAATTATCCTTATACCCACAGAATGAGGGTAGGTCTCACCCTTCATCAAAGAAGTGTCTCTTTGCAGCAGACAGAGACCATCACAGAAAACCACAGTGAGTCAAAATGCAGCAATCAACTGATTGTGGAGTGCCCAGCCACAATCTACAACACAACGCTTATACCTAAGGTACAGGAGGCATCTTGGAATAGGGGGCAGAAAGACTGTAAGAGCCAGAGGACCAAGAAGTCTGCTGTGAGATTGTGTCTCCTAGAAATGACAAAGAAACCACACTCATGATACCACAACAATATGGCTGCCTAAACAAGACCTGAACAATGGCAATACCAAAAGACGTGCTAACGCGAAAGGAGGAAATTTCACAGGGTCACCTGTAGACATAGAACTACAGGCAATGACTGACTACTGAGAGAGGGAGAGGTCATAACTGGTTCTCCAATAACAAGTGGTCAGCCCTGAAATCATAGAGACACAAGCAACATTAAGTGGACTCTGTGGGTTGTATTTCTATATTTATGCATATATGCCTGCAACAATAATAATCAAGGAAAATAAACCATCAAAGAAAATAAATAAAAATCAAAGAGACCGTCAGTTTGAGAGGGAGTGAGGGGCATGGGAGGGGTTGGTAGGAAGGGCATGAGAAGAGCTGGAGAGAGGAAAGGGAAGGCAGAAAATGATGTGATTATATTTTAATTAAAAAATAAAATAAATGTATATAATTAAAAAATGTTTTAAAGAAAATAGCTAAGACATAGGCCAACTTCCAATAACAATCTATTCTGCCATTTTATATGTAACCTTATATCAGGACCTTGATGTCTTGAAATAGTTGTTTGAACTCCAGAAATAAGTCTACCTGCTCTCTTGAAAACCCAAGTCCTTTCCCCATTTGGAAATGGCATACAGTGGAGTGCTGAGACAGACAGCTAGTTCATTCCCTTGGTTTCAACGATAACCCAACTGTTGAACTCCCAAGGCCCTACATACCTGTGTGAAGAGATCAAAAGAAATGTGGGTCTCTGAGTCATTTGACTCTCCCTTGAGCAAGTCACAAACAACATAGAATTCTATGAAAATTAAATGAAGAGACTTCTTACCAGGCAAGCCTGGTCAGTGTCAATGTGGACATCAGGGTTGGGAGTGATTCTTCCCTCAAGAGACAAGGCATTTTTTCAAGGGGATGGGACCAACCACCTGTTGAAATAGGATGGCTGATGTACACTTTCTACTCGGCTTCTGCCTGGCCCCCCTGCAAAGTTACCTCCCAGGTGAATCTTAGCATTTGGAGGTGCTTCTCTTGGCTTGCTGAAGTTAAGTCTTGGGAATGAAAATCTCCACCCACCCTCAGTCTGAAGGAAGATTCGGGTTTGCGGGTGTGTGTGTGTGTGTGTGTGTGTGTGTGTGTGTGTGTGTGTGTGTGTGTGTGTGGCTGCAGAGTCATGTTCACTCTGTCCATTCGCTGCTTCTTGGCATCTGATGGTCTATCCTACAACATTTCCTTCATTTAGAAGAATGTGACTCTTCACTGAATTTTCTACCTTCTCCTTCAAAGATTCATTACACACATTTTGGTTGTCTTCTGATTTCTGAATTTATCATTATGAAGACACTTCTGCAAATATGCCCAAACTCAATCCAGTCAGAATTAAATTTTCCCTTACTGGAGAGAACAAATTATACCCTCCCCTTTACACTTCACAGCCAATGTTCCCTTTCAAGGCCACTTCCTTAGGTCCCACCCACCCTTCCCCCACCACATTCTGGTTTCTGTTCACACCCCATGCTTCATGTCATCACCCACTCTCTGTTTCTAAATTCCACAGCCACTTATCCAGCCTTATCTTGCTGGTCTGTGTGTGATTTCCATCTTTGGCAAAGTCTTCTCTCTCAACTGCCCTTGAAAGAGAATGTTCTGACCCTTGCCCTCCAGGAACTTAGCCATTCTATAGTCCCACCAATGGCTGCCTCCTGGTGACTCATTGGTGAGAGCTGCCACATGTATCTCTCTCTTGCCCCTACAGAAACTTCCAGTGTGATCTGTTCGCTTCAAGTTCACCTGCACCTGTCTTGCAATACACCAGACCCTGGTGCCGCATCCTTGGAGCCAATGCCTTGTGGCCAGATGAGTCCTGCCTCTTCAGTAGCCCTGTTCACAGCTCCTGTCCTCACCCAGGGCTCAGCTTCCCTTCCACTCACTGGAAACCGCAAAGTCCCCTCATCAACACCTTTTCTGTTTCCAGATTCACCTCCCACCAAGCTCCCAGGCCAGACCTCAAACTGTTGCTGGAGAGGTCTATCTCTCTATCAGAAATGCACAGAACTCAGCCCTGTTATTGCTTGTTGCATATTGCAACCTGTGATGCTTTGCTGCCTTAGAAGCTTCAGCTGTACAGACAGGATGAAGGCCAACATCTAGTAGAGCTGAACAGAGCCCACCAGCATGGACAAGCTCCTGCCTGTCCCTCCAGTTTCAGCCCTCGCCACTCCCCAGCCTCAGGTCCCTAACATAGGGGAGTCCTCTTTGCTTCCATCCCCAGGTCCCACTAGTGCAGTCCCCTCTGTCCACACTGCGCACCCCAACTCTGGTCACTGGTTAAATCCCAGTTGTTACAGCTAGATGTAGAGTTCCCCCAAGGGCTAAGGAGTTTGAACACTGAGCCTCATGGTGTAGCGCTGTTTAGGTAGGCTGTGGAACCTTTAGGAGTTGGGCCTAGCTGGAGAAACTGAGTCACGTGGGGTGGGAGGAACTTCAGGTTTATAGCTGGCTCCACTTTCTCTTCCATCCCTCTGTTTTCTGGTCCACCAATATGAATAAGCAGCTGCTATGTTTCCATGGCCACAGGGGTACCCAACACCATGCCTTTCCTTCAGTGATAGACTGCATTCCCTCACACCATCAGCCAACAGCTCTTCCTTCAACTAGCTCCCTGCCAGGCATTTGGTCACAGCAATGAGAAAAGAAACTAACTCACCTGAGGAGGCAACAGAGCATCATGGGGTTTCAGTATTCAGTGTGGTCTCTGGAGTCAGGCAGACGGGTGGCGAATCCCAAGTCGCCATTTACTAGGTGTGTGAACCAGGATGAGTTGCCTAACCTCTTTGAACCTCAGTTTTCTCATCCATAAAATGGGGATAATAACAGTCCTGCCTTGCTGGGCTCCTTGAGGATAAAGTACAAAGATTCCTGGCCAGCTGGTATTCTTCACAGCATTGTTCTTTGAAGACTACCTTGCCCTCCCTTCCCCACACTGTACCCTGTGGATGTTTCCCACACATGATTGCATTGAACTACTAAGGCCGACGACTGCCTGTTTCAGTGTCTGGCATCTGTGCCTCTGGCAGTGCCAGATGCTTGATAAAAGCTGTGTAAGGATCAAATTAAATCAAAAGCATCACATGACTTTCAGGGCACATGGAGGCTTAGAGTAGGACTGGTTGGAAAGGAGCTGGGGGTCCCCACACTTTCAGTGGCTCCCCAGGTTCTTCCTGACGTGACTGTCACCACACAGCACCGCCCTCCTTCTCAGGCTTGCTTCCAGAAGTCCCTCTGTCTTCACTCACTATGAAGTCTCACATAGGCAGCAGCCTATTCGGAATTCCCAGCAGGCCTCTGCTTGGGTCTCTTCTCCTGCTCTAAGAATCGACCCACGGCACTGGTTAGAGACCTACTAGACACCATGCCCTGGGGAAGCTCCATACGTAAGAACTGCAGCAAACCTGGGCACTATGATGCATGACCACAGAGATGCAAGATGAAGGGCCCCGAGCCCTGGCTGGCTGTGAGGGGAGAGCTGGAGTGTTTAGAGGCCAAAGCTCCTTGAGATTTTACCCACCTTTCTTCCCTCTGCATTCTTCTAATTCCTCAACTCTATGCCAGAGTCACCAAGGCTGGGTAATGGCATAGTAGATTCCCCATGGAGTGACCCAAAATTAGCATCCTAGGCCACTCCCAAACAGAATCTCAGAGGCTGAGGGCCCAGAGGTGAAATGCTTTTAACTCTCCAGAGAATTCTGCTGACCAGCCAGGGTTGAAGGCCAGCAGCCACACTGAGTTCCACCCATCTCTTCACTGAGAACCTCTACAATGCCGGAACCATGGTAGGCTATCGGTACCAGGCGAACAAGGCACACACCCTACTCTCTCTTCCAAAGACTCCATTGGGCAGGGGAGTATCACACAGGACACAGACCAAGCTGCTGGCACTTCCTTCAGCCTTGAATTCGTCAAGCCTTCTGTGTGCTCATCGTCTTGCCTGGGTAACTAACGTGGGGACATCTTAAGGAAAAGGTAGATGCCCTTCATGTCTTGTCTATTCCCAGTGACCACTTCACTTGAGTGCCCTGTTGGTACTCAATCAATGTTTAGAGCTCCAGCGATTGAGTTCCACATGCTGTGTCTCTTTTTTCTAATTCACCCTCTGATGAGTTGTCTCAATTTTTTTTATCTTTGAAATCTCAGTGTTAAGGTCATTCTCACTCCCAGTTAGTAGTCGATACATTCACTGAATGAACAAATGTTCCCCAGTAAAAATTTATCTCAGGAAGGATGGTGCTCTTTCTACCTCTAAATTTTGAAATTTGGGTTGTGGACTTTCACTTTCAGTACAATTTCCTGATGTGTGAGTCCATGCCTTTGCTGCTGACGCCATCATTGATGGTATAACTAATGATATAAGTAGCACCTTCCTGGATCTTAGCAGGCAGCTGGCCTCTGTGAACATGCTGAGGCCAGGGGAATGGGCAGTACATGTCTGTTCCTTCTATTAATGTTCACCTAGCAAGCCATGCAGCTGGCCACACCTTCCTTCTCATCCTTATATAAGGTCCATACACATCACCCAGCCTTTATGAGCAGATGAGGCCATCTGCACAGATGGATAGCCCCTTTCTGAGTCAGAAGGGACCCTTGGGTGACTTAAAGCCTACTAGCATGTCAGTATATTGGAAAGGCAGGGTCTAAGTTATCAGTGTGAATTCCTCTAGGCTTCAGAGAAGCCAATGGGCAGAGCGAGCATCCCCATAGGGAGGTTTCTATGACATGTGTCTAGCAGTAGGGAATCTAGTCCTGTGCCAGAACGAACTCTACCCTGCTTCTGCCATGGCCAGCTCTCTCAGAGCCATGTAATTGCTATTGGTGTTTGTTTTAAACCCTGAAAACAGGAATTAAGGTCCGAGGTGTTGTGGCTCAAAGTTTAGCTGCCCTGCTGGCACTTCCTAGGAAACAGCTTTATCATACAACTCCTTTTGTTCCAAGGACCAAATGGATTTCTTCTGACATATATGCTGGACCCTAGATAGCAGGTGGGCAACTCGGTCTGGACCTGTTCACTTCCTTTATGCTTCTACTGGAAGGAAGAGAGATTTGCTTGCTGCTCATTCATCCACACACTCATTCATTCATTGATTCATTCATTCATTCATATTCATCTGTCTAACCATCCATTCATCCACACCCATCCACACTCATTCATTCATCCTTCTCTCTATCCATTCATTAATTTATACATTCATTCATATGCTCATCCATTCATCCTACAAACACTGATGAGGATGTGCCAGGTAGTGTGCTAACAGTTCCCAGACACAACCCCAGGAGAGCAAGCAGATCCTACACAGACAAGTGAGGCAGTTCAGCTCCAATAAAGTCCTCTTTCCCTTCACCAGGGCCAAGGAGCTCCCTGCCTGTGGGAAATGCGTTATGCTCTTGTTAGCAGGCATTGAAAAAGTCTGAGCAAAAAAGAGAAAGATGGAGAGAGGGAAAGAGACAGGGAAAAACAGAGACAGAGAGACAGACACACAGACAGACAAAGGCAACAGTGGCCCACTCCCTTACTAAGCAGAGGAATGGAAGTCACTGTTTTCCATAAAGACTTATAAAATCAATTCAGGTGTATAAACTAAAGTAGAGAGGCTTTCTCATCAGATGGGGTGGAATGCCTGCCTGGAACCCACTCACTGTGACCTGAGTCTGGAGGAGTTGCTACCTGGACAGGCTTATTCATCTTCCAGTGCCCAAGCACTGGGGTTTGAAAGTCAAGTAGTTACAAGGTTGGTTGCTAAAAGCAGCACAGACTGAGGGAGGGTAACGGTCTGAGGATGCTGACTGACTCTCTTGGGGACATTCGGAGGCCACATCTTCTGAGCTTGGAGACGCTCGGACAAACGAACCAAACTCAGCAAGTATCTTGACATTGATTTGACTGCAGTATCTCTCAGTGACTCCAAACTCCAACATCTACAGCCCCAGGAAAAGGGGCCACAGAGGTGGAACCAAGGATCCATGTTCCATGGTAGAAGGGAGATGTGATACATTTGCTCAGAGAAGGGTCTAGCCTCTCTCTTTGGTATGTGGCTTCATGCTCTGAAAGACACATGCACTAAAATAAGCAGCAACATCTCAGAGACAATGCTCTTTCCTCATCAGGATGCAAAACTCAGGGCTACTGAGCGAGGCACAGCGGTACGTGCCCAAGCTCCCAGGCTGAAGCAGGAGAAAGGCAAGTCCAAGGCCAGCTTGAGCTATATAGTGAGACTCTGCCTCAAAACCACCAAAGGCTGGGGGGGTGTATAGCTCAGAGAATTTACACAGCACACTCAAGGCCCTGGGTTCTGAAGTCTAATCCCCAGAACTGTGAAGAAAGTAAAACCAGAGGCGACAATGCATCTCTTAGAGGAAGCCACAAAAGCCGCAGACTCCAGATCACTCTGCAGGGGCTTAAATGTCACCCTCTAAAACTGGTTTCCAGGAGGCAGACCTCAGCAAGGTATTGAGGGGACGTCCATGCCAGGGGGATGAATTCTTGGGGGGATTCTTTGTCCCTATTCCTCTCTCCACTCAAAGGATCTGGATTTTTCTTTAACTTGTAGCTTGCCCTCGTGGCAAATAATCTGCTTCCTGGGTAATGTTGCCTTGTAAATTATCACATATTTTTATTCATTTTTTTTGTTGTTGTTAAAAAAATACAGTTTTCTCACCCATGCCCCAGCTCTGCAGAATTATGGTGTGGCCTTGTCCAGACTGTAGCAGTCCTGGGAGGGACAGTCTGTCATGAACTCACAAGGACGTTTGATCTCAGCTTACTTCGCACGAGGAATCCAAGACATTTAAAATACAAACCTCCGGTATGCGACGCCTCACCTCACCGTCTTTACCTACCATTAGTCACCCTCACTTCTGTAAGAGGCCCAAGAAGTAGAAAAGAGACACCAACTGCTGAGGCCCCACTCCATATCCAAACACATGGGACTCCGGATGCACGGAGTTGACGCTGGTCTCTGGGGTCTCCTATAGTAACAAGTGTTTTGAAATGCCTTGACAGTCTAGTTCAGACCCCAATGGATGGCTCACCGGATATTCCACTCCTTGTGTTCTCAGGTAAGGAGAAAACATGCTTACAGCCTCTTCAGTTCCAAATACAGACTGAGCTCCTTCCCACCCTACCCATTCCTTGGACAACCCTCCGCCTTCTCTGCTCCACAGTCTCCTGTTCATCCTTCAATCCTCATGGGAGGGAGGACAAGCCAGGAGGTGTGTGCATACCTAGGGCCTATCCAACAAAGGAGCCAACATAGACCCTCCCCCTCCCACCCTCCACCCTCACTCAGGCAGAAGTCAAGAGGAGGCCTCAGAAGAGTGAGACACCCCTGCCTGATTCACAGAGACCATCAGCAATGGGGCAGTCATTGGCTTCTCACCCCAACAGTTTCTCTGTGAGCCAAGCACAGGCTGTACTCAGTCCTGCCCCAGAACAAGGCTGCCTCACACCCAAGCCATGCAGTTGTTATCCAAATGACAAACCCACAAGAGGCCACCGGAGCTGAAGCTGGGCATCATTCCCTTTACCTCTTGTCTTCACAACTGACCCTCCACCCCAAGACACATCATAAAACAGAATCCTGCTGACTCAGAATTGTTAGGGACAAAGTACTGGTCAAATAGACTCAAGGCAGTTCAGCCTTTCCACACTGCTGTGCCTGGGTTTTATTAGACCTCAATAAACAAGGTGGGGCCTGGCTAACACCTTAGACAGCCAAGTTCAGGGTCAAAGAGGAAAGTGGAAGGCATGGAGTTTGAGCTCATGTGAGAAAGGAGTATGGCATTGGAGAAAAGCCATTTGGGGAAACATGGAGGCTTGCTTCCTGGGACTGTTTCAGTCTTGCCCCTAGGCCTCAGGTTCCCTAGTCACAAAAGTGAAGATGACTGGGTTAGACCATCTGTAAGTGAAGACTGGGTTAGACCATCCATAAGTTCCTTCTAGTTTAAATACTCTATATAACTGCAAATCCTAATGCCATGTCCCTTCCAGAGTCTTTCCCATCTGGTGTTAGCTGTCTGGCTAAGCTCTGTCCTCCTTTACCAAATGTCTCTACTTTTATTGCTGCAAAATGTCACCCCGAAGCCCTGGCCACAGAGTCTGGCCACTCTTAGAACATACATTTATTTCTTTATTGAGTGGTGCTTGTCACGGGGTTTGCCCAGGCTAGGAAAGCACCACTGAGCTAGCCCAGTCCTCTTCTCACATTTTCCCTGAGACGGTCTCACTAAATTGCCCAGGCTGGCTTTAAATTAACTCTAGTCTCATTGGCCCTGAAGCTGCAATCCCTCTACCTCAGGCTCCTGAGCAGCTGAGATCACAGGCCTGAGCCACCAGGTCCAGTGGGACCACATTATTGAGAACATATTTATTACCTTTGGGTCAATAATGGCAAAGTCTGGGAACCCGGGACACTGAGAACTTGGATATTCAACATCTCCTCCCAGCCCCGTGCCTGTCTACCAACCAGTCTCTCTCCTTTATAGCTCCAACACCTCTTCCAAGCCAGAGTGCCCCTCCTGCAGCCTGGCAGAGACCAGGGCAGCAACAGGCTGCTCTTAGCTGAGCTCAGGCATATCCCTGGGTGGGGCTGGGAGTTGTGGCAGAGCTACATAGGCCAAGATGGAAGGGCTTACAGAAGCAAGCTCTCCTCACAGGAGGAGGTGACAGGGCAAGAAGGCAGTGTGAGAGTGGGCACTGAGGACCACTGAAGCCTGGGAGGCTCCCGTAAGATACTCCCCACCCCCACATCTCCTTCATTTCCTTACTAAGAAGTCAAGGCAGAAGAAGCACCCTGATTTTCCCAAAGTCATGCAACTAAGCCGGGACCAGAGGATCACACAGGGATCTCTGGGTCTCAGCTCACTGTTTTTTCCATTCAACTCTGCTGACCTCAAGAGTCTAATGAGGCCAGCAGATCTGCTGCAGATGCTGTGAAATTCAACCCTAGAGCCACTCACGGAATACGTGGCCAGGGAGATGTTACGATAAATGCCTCCTCATCTCCTGGGTTCCTTCCTGACTCAGTGTGTTTCTCTTTTCTATTGGAAAATTACATGACAGGCTTTTGACACATGTATTTAATCCCAGCACTCAGCAGGCAGAGGCAGGTGGTTCTCTGAAAGTTTGATGCCAGCCTGAATGATACAGCAAGTTACAGGCCAGCCAGGGCTATGTGGTGAGACACTGTTGCACACATATGTATATACGTGTGTGCACACATGTATTTACTTATTTCTCTCTGTGTGTATGGACATATACATACACCATAGCACACTTGTGGAGGTGAAAGGAAATCTGTGGAAGTCTGCTCTCTCCCTCTACCATGTGGCTCCTGGGGACTGAACTCAGATCATCAGGCTTGGTGGCAAGCAAGCACCTTTACCTACTAAGCCGTCTCACCAGCCCCTCGACCTGGTTTTCTTTGTTCATTCTCCAGCACTTGTGACAAAATCATGGGGACATCAGAGGCCAGTGAGAAGAGAGAGTTGGGCCTCTCTGTTCCTCCAGAGCCCCAAATAGATAAGATACACACACTATCGCTCTTTCCTGGTCTTGAACTCTAGAGAAAGTTTGGTGGGGGAAGGGTGACATGATAGCAAATTACTCCCACGGAAGATCCAGAACACCACAGGCAGGCAATTTCAAGGTCATCTCAAGGTTTAGGACAACAAACAGAAGAGTGTGCCTTTAAAGACCTGCTAACGGAAGGAGGACGCACCAGGGAAGTCACAGAGTTAATTATTCAGAAGCATGACCCAGTTCCTGGGGGTGAGGCTGGGCGAGAAGGAAGCTCACTAGTTACTCCACAGCAGCAAGAAATCCACACTTCATGGGGAATGACCCGTTGACTGCCCAGGAAGATCCACTTATGGCTAAATGGCCTTCCCGGACCTTCCAGGGTTTAGATACAGCTGGAGTTCAACAGAGAGGAGAGATCAGCGAGTTCTGAGCAGTGCCCCAGCTCGGCCCTTCGAAGATGCTACCTGGGCAGGTTGCAGCCTGCCTAAAGCCAGTTTCTCATCTGGACAATGTGGGTGAATTCACCTGCTTGATGGGGAAGATGGCATGGTCTTTGTAAATGGCAAAGTGCGATGCAAACTTGGAGTTTAAGCCATAATCATGTACCACCACACACTTTCTCTGCCCTGGAGAAACGTGTAATCTGGGTATGTTTTGGAAAACCATCCAAGGTACCTATTTGACTGACATCACATTCTCTGTAATTTGGGCAAATTGTATGTTTCTACTTGGCATCAGAGACAGAGCTGGCGGGTGGAGTTCACATCAGAGCCTGCCTGGCCCCGTGTCAAGCCTGGACTGACTGAATGAGCCAGAAAAGACCCACAATGCAATGTGGGAGGAGAACACATGGTCACTCAGAAACAAAACAAGACAATTCATGGGCTCATGAGAGGAGTGAGCTGGCCAGAAAGGCACAAACGCCTCACCCCACGCTTGCTTCAGACAATGCTGGAATTCACGGCTTGCTGCCGACCTTCCTCCATGGACACACTCTAGGTGTTATATGTCTTCAGGGAAAGTAGGGGTGGCATCTCAGGCTGGCACATACTGGTCAATCTTGCCCTCTCTGCCTGAGTCTGCACCCAATAGAGTCAGAACTCTACAGCAGCCTTCCATGGAGTCCACTCAATCTCTCATCTTGTTCCCCTGTGGGTCCTCAGTGCCACCAAGCCAGCCTCTGAATGCATCCACCAATATGCCACCAGCTGTCACCCTAGCCCTGGACTCCTGGACTGGACCCTGCTGTTCTCCTGTAACCTTTACCCTCCCTCCACCAACAAAGCTGAGCTCTTGTAAGTCCTGAGTGTCCCTGTGGGAGGGACCAGGCCACTTCCCCTGTGTCCCCACAGCTCAGGGCCCTCTGTAAGTTCCAACAAAGGCAGACACAGGGTCTCAAAATGTTCTCAGGGTGCAGTTCACAGAAGAGAGGCCAAGAGAGGAGGAAGCGGGGAATGGAAAGAAGGCCATAGTGTTTGTCCATCACCTATGGTCTAATACTCCACTCTACACCAGTTGCTGTTACAGCAGCCAGACAAGCCCAGGACACAGAAGGTAGGAGGCCTGGTCCTTAGGTGTGAATGACCTGGGGCGAGTCCCTGACAGCCTGTGATCTGTCACATCTGACATGACCACAAACAAGGGAATATAAAACAACTGTCTTTCATGTGGAGTACTGTGCGGCTGAGTTTCAGGACTCATCATAAGGGGCTCATATCCTTGAACAAATATCTATTAGCCACCATCACTGTGCGGAAGCTATGTCCAGCTCAGACAGGGAGGCTGAATGGTAGCTCTTTGCCCCTAAGGCTCCCTTGGCCTGTAGGTAAGAGCCAAGTGCAGATACCATACTGGTGGGTCTGAGGAACCCACAAAGCACCATGGGAAGGCAGGAGTTTCACCAGCCTCTCCTGGGCAAAGAAAGCTTCTTGGGAGAACAGCATGTCCTGGACATGGTGAGCTACTTCAAGACCGTGGGAATGGAGCCAGAGTGGAGGAGAGGCAGGAAGTGAGGCAGGACAGTGAGAAGTGTGTGTGGCGGGGAGGGGGTTTGAAAGCCCACAAGACAGTCAGTTGTGTCTCCATGGACAGTCACCCTGGGCTTCACACTATCTTCACACTAAGTTTGCTCTGGTCTACTGAGAAAGTGCCAGAACTTCTAAGCTCAAGACAGAATGAAAGCAAGTCCAACTGGTGTAAGTAAAACTTAAGTTACTGATGTATAATCTGTCCCATTGCCTGAGGTGGGAAGGTCCTCAGAGGATAAATTAGCTAAAACGCAGCAGAAGTGAGCCAGCTGAGCATGGCTGTTTCCTAACCAAATTATTATGTCGGCTTCCGGTGACCACCCACAGTATTTGGTTACATCTTAATTGTTGCTGTAGAAAATGCTTCCACACCTGCTTGGAAGAAAGAGTTCAGAGTCATAAAATATTTCTGGTGATTTATTTTCACATTCAAAGAAAATGCAAATGTCTCAGAGACTTTGAGAGGATGAAAGCCGACACAGATGTGAAATCTGAGATATGTAGAGGCAATATCCATGCTTTGGAGAAGCAAAGGTCCTGCTTTTACACACACACACACACACACACACACACACACACACACACACACACACACACTCATACATGGGTGTTCTCTCTAGCACATAAAGAGGCCTGTTTAGAATGCTGGGAGAAAGGATCCCCTGCCCAGTTGCTCATATCACTCATGAGAGAAAACTCACTATTTATTGAGTGCTGGCCACACAGGAGTTGGCACTGCCAGGATCAGACATACTTTCATCCCAGCAACTCTACACAGACTAGAAGCTGAGGTTTGGAAGCTTGGGTGGCACTTGCCTTGAACCTACAACATAGCAGGGCTCAAGCCCACACTGATATGCTCAGCACTCAGGGCCCTTTCACCCAAACTGAGGTGCCCTGAATATGAAGGCCTGGTGCAGCTATGGCGGCTTGCACAGCCTGTGAGGTTGGCAAGTTCTGAGAGAAATCACCTGTTCAGGAGCTAACACCCTGTCCATCATCATCCCGATTACCATGCCCACAGCCCTCAGGGCCTGTGCCAACTGATGAACAGGCTAGCCTGCCTTGGCTACATTCTATCAGCCTGAGCTGTAGGCTTGGTACTGATGCCTCATGAAAGAAGTCACAGCAGCCAGGGGCCTCAACACATCTGGCCTGCTTCTCAAGGGAAGCTTCCAGGAGCAATGGATAACAGAGCTAGACATCTTTACTGCCAGTCTAACCAGAGTTTAAGAAACTTGGTATCACATCCTGCTCCCTAGAGCTCATGAGATCTATGAAGAACATCAGGGAGATGAGGGGCTCTTTGGGGATCTACTTGGGTTGCTTTCACAGTGGTAAGAAAATGAACATGGCTGGGTCAGGGAGACATTAGTCAGATTCCCAGAGGCCGGAACACTATGATCCAGCCACTCAAAAGACCAACCAATGCCTACATTCTGACCAACAGTCAAACATGCCCTACATATCACACCTGACCAGAAGGTCCCAGAGTCCATTGCCACCAGGAGCCTCTGTGTCTTCATTTTCACAATAAAGGGCTTGACATAACTGGTGATTCCCTCCCCACTGTGCCTTTTCAGCTGCCCACAGACCCTGGCTTTGGAAACACAGGTGACTAATAGACTAGGCATGGAATTACCTGTGGAACAGGCTTCGCTCTGGCTAGTTACTATGTTCTGCATTGGTGAATCCTCCCACCTGCCCTGGAAAGAGCTTGAACTATGTCATGTGCTTGAACCAAAGTCCCAACTAGCACTAACCACAGCAGTCCTAGGATCCATGGTGGAGCAGCCTAAGTCCAGGCCCACACTTGTTCCTTGACACACAAAGACTCCCTTTGTGATCAGTCGGATGAAGAAACGTCATCTCCTGGGAACTTGACATCATGCCAGGCAAAAACTAAAGAAGCAGGAGGCTTCTGGTCCCCTGTGGACTTGATTTAGTGGTACATGTGTCCCTGTGGAGCTCAAAGGAGAAGAACTCTGGGGGTCTTCCTCTCTGATGTCCTCCACATCTAGCTGCATAGAGTCAGTCTTCCTGAGGACTCTCTACACTTAGACTGGGCCTGGAATGCTCCAGGCACTCAGGAAATACTTGTTGAATAAAGGCTGGGGGTGTGGCTCAGTAGGAGAGTTGTTTGCTCAGTGTATGCAAGGTCTTGGTCCAATACTCAGTACCATTAAGAGAAATGGGGTGGGGAAGGAGTGAAAGCAGAACCTGGATCTACCGCATCACACGGGCTGGCCCAGGAGCCACTTGATATGAGTTTAGTTAGACACATCAAGGCAGGTTCAAACTTCAAAGCAGCATGCAATGCAATAAGAGAGGTCTCCACACCGCAGCCTGCTGGACAGAGGACAATGGCTCAGATTTTGAGCCAAGTCTGGGATTTACCTCAGGCACCCAGGAGCCTCTGACTGAGCAAGAGAAATGTCTTCGTCTAAAGTTTCCCAGTCAACATCTCAGGTTTTCCAGTCTGGTTCCTCTGCTCTAACATAGTTAGTGGCCTTGGAAAAGTCACAAGCTGTTGCTCGGGGCTGAGGATGGATCTCAGTTGGCATGCTCCCCTGACCCACACTAAATTCTGGGTTCCATCCCCAGTACCACATAAAACTAGACATGGTGGTGCATGCCTGTAACTCTAGCACTTAGGAGGTAGAGGCAAGAGGCTCAAAAGTTCAAGGTCATCTTCGGCTACATAGTTAAGTTTGAGGCCAGCCTGGGATTCATAAGTCCCTGTCTCAAAAAAAATTTTTTTTAATTTAAAATGGACCTAATTTTGGTACCCACCCAATAAGGACACTTGAAGGTTAAATGAGATAATATAGTAAAGGACTTGGTCCAGCACTAGCTCTCAGCATGTGCTTGGAAGTGGCACAGATATTCCTACCCACATTAGAGTGAGTGGCAAAGGAAATGTCTGGAGTCCTCTGCCTGATCTAATCCTCCCAGAAGAGGGAGGGGGGAAGCATCCTTGAGCAAACTGTCTAACCTTCATGCTCCTGTCTCATGGCACATAAAACAGGGCCAGCTTTATAGAATAATAGAGCTTTACAAGCAAGAACCTTCGAATATCAGGTGTCACTAAGTAAGCGCAAGGTAAGACTCAGTGTTCTATCTTCTCATAATAGACCCCACCCCATCTCCCATTCCTCAGCCCAAGATGGAGGCACAGGACTCAAGGCTGAGTAGGCATACAGTCTGCTCTGAAAAGTCCCCGGAAGGCCTGGTCCCCCTCGATCAAGTCAGCCCTTCGGCTGGGTGGGGTAAGCTGAGAGCTGCCTGCCACTGAGGACCACTAGAAAGGGGACTCTGGCCGAGGGAGGCTGGCATTCAGCTGTTCTCCTTCCAGGGCTGGGTTCTTCAGAGCCTCCCCTGGCACCTTCCGCTATATACTCCCTTTTGACGTAAGCTCATTTGGGTTTGGCTCCTGTTCCTTAAATGGAGAAGCCTGACGAACAACAGCCCCGAACAGATGGCTGCTCTGTCACCACCAAATCTGCCCAGGAAGAAGAGCAAGCTGTCCACCCTCGTCGGGACCCAGACAGCCAGGGCGAAGCAAACGAGTGCAGCAAGGTGTCTGTAAGCAGCAGGGAGGGGTGGCCACTGCAAGCTCGGGATCTGTCCTCTTAGGGCACAAGAAGCTGCCAGAACCAAGGCTGAGCAGCCTGGTCCTGCAGCCCTTGGCAACAACCTGGCCTCAGACATTGCCATACGTATTTGGAAAGTAGAAGGAGAGAAAGATAGACGGAAGCTAGAGTTGATTTTCATTGACTTCAAAGTGGTACCCCACCCCTCAAAATTAAGATAACTATTTAATATAGCTCTTTGGAGGAGGAAGTAAAGGACAAAGGAGGGAGGAAGGGAAGGGAACTTGCCCTGTTGGAGCCCATGAACCATTTTTAGGACCTCACCCCAGCCTACGCCATCATCCTGAGAGCCAGGTGATCATTTGGTCCCCTTTCCAGATGAAGAGACAGAGGCTCACAGAGATGAGCAACCAAACTCACCCATCACATGGCTCAGGCCTCTGCTTCCCTAGGTCTTGTCTTCATTCAGCCTGGGGTCTCCTCCTCACATGGATCATTTCTGCTGTCACTAATCCCTGAGCTCAGAATGGCCAAAGGACAATGGTGTTGTCCTGCTGTTCTCTCACCCCCACCCACCCCCACCCCCGCCAACCAGATGTCACAGGAAGTGGTACCCTTACAGAGGAAGGGGCTGCTGGAAGACAGACAGGAGAGGTAGCTTCAGCTACCCCAGGTGTGTTTCAGGGCAATTCGCCTTCTCTCCACCTAAGAGTTTTTAATCAGTGTTTGCCACCAAAGCATAAGGACCAGAGTTTGATCCCCAGCACCCACATATGAAACCAGACATAGTGGCATGAATGGGTAATTCCAGCATTGTGGAAGCAGGGACAGGCAGATCCTTGGGGCTCACTGGCCAGCCAGCCTCACTTACTAGGCCAGTGAGAGACCATGTCTCCAAACACAAGGTGGATGGCTCCTGAGGAATGACCCCCAAGACTTCTGGCCTCTACACACAGGCATACACA
Source organism: Peromyscus californicus insignis (assembly GCF_007827085.1). Taxonomy (NCBI): domain Eukaryota; kingdom Metazoa; phylum Chordata; class Mammalia; order Rodentia; family Cricetidae; genus Peromyscus; species Peromyscus californicus. The sequence goes on from NW_026294562.1 coordinate 91,393,621, forward strand.
AGCACTCACGAACACATGCACACACATATATACATATGTACATATTCCTGCACATACACAGAATGGTTTTTAATCTCCAAGAGCTCTATGTGAGTCTCAGGAGACCACATGAGCTGTGTGTTTTAACCAGATGCACCTGTCAGAATCCCATGGGGAGTTAGGGTTTGTTTTTGTCTTCGTTATCTGTCCCGGGAGAGTCTGTCTTAACAGATAGAGACTGCAATGCCCAGCACGTGGTACTGAGCTCAACAAAGTTATCTTTGCTTGGTTTCACTGTCTCATTACCTTCCAGGCCGGCACCCAAAGATACTCTATTTCTCTATTTTTAGGTAGATTGACCCAAGCCTTCAAGTAGAGTCTCTTACTTCTCCCCAGGAAAGGAAGTTCGACCATTATATGAGTTTTTAAAGGGTTTTTTACTGTTTTGTTTGTTTGTTCTTTTGTTTTGTTTTTAGACAATGTTTCTCTGTGTAGCTCTGGCTGTCCTGGAACTTGCTCTGGAGACCAGGCTGGCCTCAAACTCAGAGATCCATCTGCCTCTGCCTCCTGAGTGCTGGGATTAAAGGCCTACACTGCCACCACCCAATTTAGATTTTAAAGCTTTTTAAAGTTGCCAAAAATAATAAAATCTGTGGCCTGACAGCCAAAAAGAAGAACCAAAGCATACTAGCCTCCACCTCATGAGTAAGTATGCCCAGTTGCCTGCCTCCCACTTCCCAGGAAGTCTAGCACCCCCAGTGCACAGGGGTAACTCTGACAACCAGTGGGAAAGGCCTGTCCAGACACAAACATCTCCTGGCACAGAAGGGGACATGGCCACAGGCAGAAGTGGGAGCTTCCAACATTTGCTGGAGAATGCAATTGGAAGCCACAGTCGGGAATGATGTAAAAACCCTTCTGGCCACAGCAATGGTAGGAGGTAAGCACTGGGCAGGGTCTGTACTGCACCTGTGTTTAGAGCTAAGGGCAATAAGTCAAGTCGGGGGGGTCATTACCTGCCAACCCCCAAGGGACATGCACAGCCCACAGCCTGCCTGACAGCCAGAGGGAGCAGCAGCTGCCCCCACCACAGGGACCCCCCAGATAAAGTATTCCCATTCTTTGGACTCAAACAATCAAAGAAACTGGCTCATCTTTCCTCACGGCCTGATCTGGTTCACTCCTTCCGGCCAGTGAGAACTGGTGATGGAGTGTGGCACTGCCTGGTGTGGGAGGAGGAAGTGGGGAGTCGGGGCTGGGGCTCAGGAAGCAGAGGGAGCAGGAGGAAGGGTGCAAACAGAGAGACCGTAAGTCACATCAACTCTGAGTCAAGTGCTGCCCTTGGCTGGAGTGAGAGCTAACTCTTGGCTGTTCTTCTCCCCGCTGTGACCAGATTCCTGACAGAAGCGACAGGAGGAGGGGAAGGTTTATTTTGGCTCACAGTTTAAAGGAAACAGTCCATTGTGGTGGAGAAGGCATGGCAGCTGGGACTCCATCCATGGCAGCAGGAGGTTGATACATGGCTTATGACAACTTGGCAGATCAAGAAACAGGGATGTATGGCCAGAAGTGGGTTTGGCCTCAAATCCTAAGTCCCAGGTTCTACTGCCTATGAGGTCTGCTGATTAGACCTCTTGTTCAAAAGGTTGTTCAGCCTCTCAGAACAGCACCGCCCTCTGGGTGCCAAGTGTTCAAACATGACAGCTCTGTGGGAGACATATCATATGCAAGCATAACAACTAAGATGCTAGGATAAAAACTACCATATGTCATCCCTTTCCAGTGAGGCTGGAACTGGGCACAGAGCACTGTGCTCAGAGCATTCCATCTAATGCTTTCAACGTGAGCAGGCGCCACATGCTCCCTTCACATGAGGACATGAAGACCAAGGAAACTGGAGCATCTATACCAAGTCACATACCTTAGAAGGAGCAGAGGTAGGACATGTATCCTGGCCAGGCACACTCCACTAGAGTCCCAGCTTCTGCTCGGCAGCCTGGGCTATGGTGGATGCTCAAAACATGTCCCCGGGAAAGAGTGCCCCACTCTGGAAGCTGCTAAGTTCTGAACCGGGGGCTGCTGGCTCTCAGCAGGGAGGCAGATGGAGAATGGGTGGAAAGATGCGGAAAGAGCCTTTCTGAAGTAGGCAGGGCTGGAGCCAAGCCTGGGTGGAGGATGGGTAAGGGAAGTGGTCCAGAGCCAAAGCAAAAAGCTGAACAGGGCCACTGCTGGTGGTGGAGCTGTGAATGCTAGCGAGGTAGGCCAGCGTGGAAGCTAAGGGATAGAAGGACCCACCTGGGATGGAGGCGAAAGGGATCTGAACCTTTCTGTTGGGGACAATTCTACTGGGATCTCTGTCCCCTAGAGCCTGGAGGCCCTCCAGCACCTGCTCCTTCAGTGAATTACGAAGGGTGTTCAGAGGCAAGTGCACTTCAAAGCCCAGTGCCTTCTCTTCCCACGGCAGGATGGAAACTCAGCTCCATAGCAGGTATGTCTGAGCAGTCTGCACTGCTCTGCTGACCTGCCAGGCATGGATTCCAGCCCAAGCAGAGAATCTAAAAGGCTGCTACATGCATGCAAGGAGCCCCCAAGCCCCAGCATTTAAGGCTGTCTGGGAGAAGAAGGGAGTGCTGTTCCAAGCAAGGCTGGAGGCTTGGAGCCCTCCCAGCATGGTGGGTTCTCCTCACAGAAAGGACTTCTTCAGGACTTTCCTGCTGAGGGTCCTTGCCATAGTATCTTACAAGCCCATGTTAAGGGCTGGTTTCACCACATTAGCAAACAGCATCATTACTTGTTTCTCCTCCAGGAAGGAAGTATTCCCATTGTCTCTGCTTCAGCCTTCAATATCCTCTGGCCCAGGAGAGACTCTGGGCCTCACACTCACCCTGTCTCTCCTCCTTGGGGAAGCCTGGGCCCCTTCCTGCCCCTTCCCCCTTCAACTGCAAGGTTCCCCAAAGTTATCTCCAGGCCTTACTGTCTCTACTCCTCACTGGGCCCTACAGGCCCAGATCCAGCCCTGACCTCCGACCACAAAAGGGAAATGGGGGTGGCCAATGATCAGCTTAGACCAAGGCTGCCAGTGTGGGCTTGGTTTGAGAGTGATAGAGCCAGAGAGCCAAAGGCAGATGGCTAACTGGTCTGCATGGTTCATGTGCTTTGATAACAGCTGTTATTATTTTTATTTTTGTGAGACAGTGTCTTACTCTGTAATTCACTGTGTAGCTCATGCAGGCTTTGAACACACAACAATACTCCCTCAGCCTCCCAGATGCTGGTATATTACAGGTGTGCACACCACACCTGGTTTCTTAGTACGCCCCTGCTTGTGAACACTCATAGCTCTACACAGTCTAGAGTCAAAGACCCCAGTGGGTTAAGGAGCATCTGCTGGGGACTCCAGATCCCTGTGGGGTCCAGCCTGGCCCTCCCCATGGCTCCATTCTTTCAGTTGCCAACTGCAGGTGGCCAGTTTATAATAGGCAGCCTCCCTCACCCAGCACACCCTTTTCCTTCCCTGCTGTAGCTGCCTCCAGGGCCCCTTCATCCTTCAACATTGACCTTTTATTGTCCCTCTTTCCTCGGATAAGAGCTTCAGGAGCTGGGAGATGGGGTGCTGTTTTGTCTTGTTATTAACCGTCCCTCCCCCAGGTTGTGAACCCAGAGCTCAGAGCAGTGGCAGGCTTGGTCTAAAGCAATGGTTCTCAACCTGTGGGTTGTGACCTCTAGGGTTGAACAACCCTTTCATGGGGTCACATATCAGATATTTACATTAGGATTCATAACGGTAGCAAAATTATAGTCACGAAGTAGCAACAAAATAATTTTGTGGTTGAGGAACTGTATTAAAGGGTTGTAGCATTAGGACAGGGGACTAGAGCAAGATCTTGTGAATACCCATAAGATGACTGGACAGGCCTTAGAATGTTGAGGGAGAGCTGGGCAAGTTGCTCACTCAGTTGGTAGAATGCTTGCCTAGCCTGCATGAAGCAGATCCTGAACTCTATAAAGTCAGGTACATGGTGTGCCTGCAAGCCCAGCACTCAAGGCAGAGGCAGGAAGATCAAGAGTTCAAGGCTATCCTTGGCTACACAGCAAAGTTCAAGACCAGCTCGAGCACATGCAACTTGTCTAAAACAAAACAAAATGAAAATGTCAGGGGAGAAACCATCCTGGGGAGAGATGGTAAGCATGTGGGTAGCATGCCTCCTGCCCTCCTGCTCCTCAGTACTCTGGAGCTGCCTAGAATGGAATTGAGGGAAACCAAACCCTGATTGTCTGGCCTTACTGGCCTAGGGGTGGCTGTGTACCCTGCCCCGTCTTACACAAAAGACCCTCCACATATGTTGAATGTCACTGACTCAGAGTCTGGGCTTTTTCCCACCTTCCTACCAGCTCTCTCCCTTCCTTCCAGCATGCGCAGAGGGAGAGATGCTCTCTGCTTCCTCCCACTTGCCATCTGCACTTCGCCTACCCCTCAAGATCCACATCAAACACCACCACCTTCTCCCCTCCTAGGAAACTTTCCAGGTCTCCCCAGCCCATAGAGAACACTCCTCACACCAAGGCCTTCCTCCATCCCCTCTGTCACTTGGACTAGTCATGAATTTCCTGGTGACCGCCGCCACTGCTGCCACACTTATGTACACACGTGGGTCTTGCTTCCATGGCACTGTAAACTTTCTAGGAAGAGCTGCCAAGCCTGGTGAATTCCAATGTCCCCAAAGCACAGGGAACAGGCACACAGTAGGTACTCTATAGATGTTTCTCAGTTCACTTCCCGGTATAAACAAGCCACCTTCTCAACAGCCTCTCCCACCCCCTCCCACCCCCTCCATCCCCCCCCCACCCCCCCCCACACCCCCCCCCCACCCCCCCCCCACCCCACCCCACCCCCCGCCTGGCTGCTGCTTGCTTATCTGCACAGGCAGCTGCAGACCTATGTCTTCAAAGGCAAGGGCCCTGGATAGGGCCCACCAGATGGTTTGAAAAGCACCACAGGTCTGGAAAAGTGAAGTGTCTGGTTCTTTCTGGCAGATCAGGGGTTCAGAGTACGATTCCTTCAGACACAGGAGCCTAACCGAGGAATCACTAGGGTGGAGGTGGAGGTGACTCACCGCAGAAACCTGCGCTGGAGCCTCGGTTTGCTCAGCGCCAGCTCTCAGCAAACCCATGTTACAAGAACAGCAGACATGACCATGACTTTTTTCTTTTCTTTTTCAGACAGGTCTCTCTGTAGCACAAGCTAGCCTTGAACTCTCAGGGTTCTTTCTACTCGGTCCCCAGAGTGCTGGGGTTACAAGTGTGAGCCACCAAAACCTGCTTTCCAGTTACTTCTGCTCTGCAGGGAGATGAGTCAGGTGGGATAGAGGAGGCCATGTCTCAAAGACGCTCTGTGTGGAGCCTGGGCTGGACACTGGAGGACAGAATGGTCTTCCCACCTGCTTCTGCCAAGGGCAGAAGGCTGGAGCTGTACACCTGAGCAACTGAGACCCAGGTGAGCAGGAATCAACAGAGACCTGACTCAGACTTGGGAGCCACACTCTTTCCACATGGCCTCACCAACTCCAATTAGCTAATTATACATCCTGATTACCTGAGACTTTTGGCGGCGGGGGGGGGGGGGGGGGGGGGGGGGGGACGACGACGGGACGACGACAGGAAATATACTCACTGAATTCTCAAATCCAAAATTCTGGAAGCTCCCCACTCTCCCTCTCCAAACAAACAAACAACCACCATTTTCTCTTCTCTTGTTCCCTAGCTAGGGTGCCAATCAAACAGATAAGCTGTTTTGAGCTGCCTCCTGACAATGCTCTTCATGCATCTGCAAGCCGAAGTCCAAGTCCACTCCTTTATTTAACTGACAGCTGACTCCACACACTTGTGTGGCCACTTTAGCCTTGTACGAGATGGACTTGCATTAGGGCAGGGGGAGAAATAATCTTCACATGGAAAGCCTGTGAGACATAGAGCCCTCAAGTGACAGGACTGAGTGACTGAGGCAAGAGGCTGCTCAGGGTGGAAGCCTCAAGCCAACTGCCAGCACGAATGCAGCTGGCCAGAGAAAGCTGCTAGTCCTGAGGGGCGGGTGGACCCCAGTGGCTACTGACCAGGGCTGCCTGGCCTCTCTGAGACCTTCATCTTCCAGAAGAGGGAGGCAGCTTCCATGGTAACAAGACTAGCCTAATGCCCTAGTTCCCACAGCAACGGCAGAGCCAGCTAAGTGACCAGGACACAGGAAATGTGGAGGAAAAACAACCATTTCCTGTGAAGTTTGTGAACCACAGAAGGGGAAGTTGGTACGCGGGATCTGAGGATAACAGACCTTCCTAACAGCTGGGGAGAGAAAAGGGCTCCTAGATTTGGCTAGGACTGAGAAGACTGAGACTCAGAAGTGTGATTCCATCCTCCAGACTGAGACAAGAGACAGAGGCAGACACAAGAACTTACCCTGGGGTGACATGGGGCACTCAGATGAGATAGGAGCTTGGTTTAGCTTTATATGTTTTTTTCTTATTGTTGGTTATTGTTTTTAGTTTTTCACTGTTGGAGCCTTGAGCATGCTAGGGAAATACTCTACCACTCATCCATATCCCCAGCACTGTTTTGTTTTTAAAGGATGTCTAAAAAGTTTTAATGAGTTCCAAGTCCTCCAGGCCAAAATAGCTTGAGCCTAGAGTGCTGTCCACATCTGGAGAGGAGACACTTAATGGCTTAGTGACTTTTGTATCTTAGTGACTTTTTGTATCAGACCCAGAGCTGAACGTGGTCCTGGAGCCCTGTGGGAAGTTGGAGCATATAATGTCAAAGCAGATGGAGAGTGGCAACAGTCAGATCTCATCTGGTTGCCAGTGGGAATCTTGTTAGGTCAGAGAGGGAAAGGGATGGAACCAAGAGGCCAACTGGAATCTGTGCTCTCAAAGCAAGCTGGCTAAAGTCTGAAGTCTCCTAAAGAGTGCTCTCTGGCTGTATGAGAACCCTGTGTGGTGGTGACCTGGGTGCTGCAGTCACTACATGCAAAGCTGAAATGGTCCTCAGAGCAAGGCAGCTTGGAATTTAACAAGTCAGCATTTAAAGTGATGCATGACTGCATCCTAGCACTCAGGATGGTGATGCATGCCTGAATCACAGCACTCAGGACTGCGAGTTCAAAACAGCCTAAACCACATATTGGGACCCTGTCTCAAGAAAAACAAGACAAAGTCCAAATTGGATCAGAATAGGAAAACAGTGACCAGGCACCCTCATAAGGTAAAGGCGCCTGTTACCATGCCTGATAACTGGAATCCGGTTCCTGGGTCCCACATGGTAGAGGGAGGGGACCAACTCTTGCAGGTTGTTCTCTGACCTCAACATGGGGTCTGTGGTAGGCACTCTCATCCCCATCCATACGTATAAATGGATAGATAAAATGTAATTTTAAAAAAATTAACCAGCATGCTTGTTCAATTTGCAGTCAAAATAATCTTTTACAGACATGCCCACAGACCAACCTGATAAAGACAATTCCTCAACTGAGAGTTTTTTCCAGGTGACTCTAGGCTGTGTCAAGTTGACAGTCAATGCTAACTAGGGCAGATCCAAATGAGATGTTGAAGAGCTGAACCCTGAGTGTGAAGAAGGTCCAGAAATGCTGTAACCAATTTTATTCTCTTTTTAGATGCACACAAAAGGAATATGAAATAAATGAAGTATGGTGATGCATGCCTCAGTATGCAGGAGGCTGAGGTGGGAGGGTCAGGGTCAGTCTAGCCTACATGGCGAATGAGTTTGAGGAGTTTATACTACAGAGAGTGTGAGTTCCAGTCCAGCCTGGACTACCAGATGAGATCCGTACTCTCAAAAAACTAAACAAGCAAAACTCGGGAATAATATAAAAACATTTGTCTAATGCCTAGTAGAGTAATATTTAAATGACAATGAATGGAATTAATGAAGTACCCAGTGGGATCAGGACTCTCCTCACCCTACAGTTCTGAGTCCAGTGGGGCGCTGGCCTCACCAAGGAGGCAAGCCTCCCCTATCTCTTTATTGCCTGTGACGGTGTCCCAACTGAGGCACTCTTTAAAAAGCCACTGCTTCAGGGCAAACGTCACTTATGGAACAATACAATACAAATGGGAGACTTGAAGGAAAGAGGAACTCTGACCCATAAAAAAAAATAAAAACAAAAACAAAACCTCACTGGTGTCTCGGGTACTGGTGGCTGTGCTGAGCTCACTGCCCTATTGAATCTTCACATACATCCTGTGGGGTAAATAATGTCACTAAACCTGACCCAAAACCCAGTCGTGCCTGTGACAACTCGCCTCCAATAGACAGAGGTCTTGAACTGCAGAGCAAATGTGCCGAGAGATCAGTCGGTCATGGAGGAGCCAACCTGGGCTCCCACAGGGGCAACAGATGCAAGGAAAGAAAGGGAGGTTGGGAGGGAGAAGGAGAGAGAAATAGAGAGGAAGGAGAGGAGGAAGGGAGGAAGACAGGGAGGGAGGGAGGGAGGGAGGGAGGGAGGAAGAGCAGAGAGGATTCCCTACCATACCTCAGCCCCAGATCCCCTGAGTACTCAATTCTTCCCACTTGCGGCTTGCAAGAGCAATTTATTCCATGACATAAACCCAGGGTGTCCCCAAGACGAACATGAGAGACAGGTGCCCGCAGCTCTGCTCAAATGTCAAAACTGTAAACACAGCAGGTTGCCATGCCACCCGCCCACCAGGTTAACACCAGCAGCAGGTGGATGTTGAGCACAGCCTTCCCCTCCCATTCCTGGCCAGGACACGGAGGGAAGGGAGAGAGTCAGCAGCATTTCAGATGGGATGCTGGGCTCTGCAAGCTTCTGACCCCTACAGAAACAATTCTCTCACAGGCTGCTCCTTTGGAGGAGGGCATCCCTGGGCTCCAGTCCCCACCCCCGCCTTGCTGCTTTGACTTACCACAGGCAAGCAGGAACCTCCCGATCCGTTTCTAGGGTCAGTACCTCTATGTCTGCATTTCCTCCCCTAAAAATGACCTGGAAGAAGGGAAGAAAGGGTGTAAGGGGGCAGTTGCTTTTTTCTCTACAGAATACAACCTGCAGGAAAGGATGGATGGACTGTATTCTACAACCCTAGCTGGAGAGTTGCCTAATGGGTTACTGTACTTAGAAGTGGGAAGACAGGGTTGCGTACACAGACCCTGTAACCACAAAGGAGGTTACAAGACAAAAGCCAGGGCACAGAGGAAGCCTTAGAGCCTTGCCTTAACTGCTCCACTCCACTTCCTAGGGTACCTCTCAGTGTAGACAACAGTTTAGTATTTAGTTAGCATTCAGTGTTGGGAGAGCGGTGCAGGCCTCCTAAACTTACCTGGCCTGAGGATTAGGGGCCGGAGTCCTTTCTGGTGGCTTCCTCCTGCCTCTTGGGTTGGCTCACATCCTGCACATGTCATTTGGCCTCTGCTCATTTCTATTGAGGGCACCCTACTCATCTTCCAAGGCGCTTTGTGACCAACAAGCTGGCCCTACCCCTTCCTCCTCCAAGAAGTCCTCTGGCTGGCACCCACTGTGTGCATTCCATACCCAGTCCTGGGGTGCAGGCAGCAGCAAGAAGCTGGTCCTACATACCTCACTCTGGGCAATAGAAGAACGATTGGATCTGGGCCCCAGCACAACAGCTGCACACTGCCGGGCACTAACGAGCCTGAGCCCACAGCTGTTGGTAGTCACCCCAGCACCTATTTATAGCCTTTTCTGCAGCCCTCTTCCACGATGCCCAACTGGCCCGTGTTGGTGCATTTTCTCAAGGTTCAGCAGAAAGCCAATTTGAGACAAACAAATCTCTACAGACAGTTGCCCTTCCCAGTCAAAATCTGGGTTTGTGAGCTGGGTGTAGTGGCGCATGCCTTTAATCCCAGCACCTGGGAGGCACAGGCAGGTGGATCTCTGTAATTTTGAGATCATCCTGGTCTATATAGAGAGTTCCGGGACAGCCAGGACAACATAGGTAAAACCCTTTCTTGGGGGAAAAAAAAATCTGGGTTTGTATCAGAGGCCAAGAAAACAAAGGTAGGAATTTAATCCCCAAGGCTCTGGGGATGTATTCTGATAGGGAAAGATCTCGAGGCCAAGGTTAGTCCACCCTACACTACACTGTCCTTCCTTACAGAAGGCTGGAGCTGGGTAAATGCCTGAAATCCCAGTAGGCAGGAGGCTTAGGCAGGAGGATTGCAAGCTAAGGCCAACTGTGCTACATGGTAAGACCCTGCCTCAAAAAAAATAAAAAATAAAAATAAAAACACATTGTCTGAGCCCCTTATCCCACACACATAAACTCAAGGCAGGGTTGAGAACTTTATGACCATGACATCAGAGGGCCCTTCCAACTTGACATCCCATGGCTCTGTGACTCATACTCTCTCTTCCTCCTCTGGCACAGAGGTCAGAATCACCTAAAGCCACCCCAGTGCCCCTATCCCGAGCACCTCAATCCCCACCCCAGTCCAAACGGGAAGATAAAACTCCCAAGCTGCCAGCTAATCTCATGGCAGCCTCTGAATGCCTACTCAAGCCTGCAGGTGGAAAGAGGGGGCGGGAAGGAGGGTTGCCGTTGCTATGGCTACAAAAATGCTCCTCTCATTCACACCATCTGTCTGAGCCAGGATAGAAGACAAACTGTTGGTTGCCCACACTCCCCTGGCCTACCTTTCTAAGTGGTTACAACTGGATGCTAAATTTAAATGCCGCTCTGAAATCAGGACATATAAGGTCTCTCTGCCAGCATCTGAAGGGTTTCATAATGGGTAGAGCTGGAGAGCATGACAAATTAGACTTGGAGGCAATCTAAGCCGTATTGTGCAGCCACCACAATTAGAGATCTTTAAAAAAAAGGCCTCTCCTCTCTCTGGCTGAAGATGAAGTCTCAGCAATAAACAGACATCTGCTAGGAGCTTGTGAAGCAGAGGCAGCATAAACACCCCAGGGAGCAACCATAAACAGGGAGCCCTCTCCAGGAAGCTACTGCTCGCCAGGGAAGAAGGGACGGAAGTGAGGAGGAGGCTGTGGGGAAGGGCAGAGAAGGATGGGGTGCTGACAGGCTGGGTGGGATGGAGGTGGAGTGGAGTGGGGGGCAGTGGACAGGCAGACAGAAAAAGCTCAGCTTGGGGGGAAAATGGAGAACTGGCTGACTTCTGCAGGAGGCCATACATGATATTCATTATGGAAACTGACCACTCTTTTTAGGTAGAAAAAAGGGAGGTATTGGAATGCACACCTACGCAGGGCACTTTGTTTTTTTTTTGTTTTTTGTTTTTTGTTTTGGTTTTTCAAGACAGGGTTTCTCTGTGTAGCTTTGTGCCTTTCCTGGATCTCGCTCTGTAGACCAGGCTGGCCTCGAACTCACAAAGATCCTCCTGCCTCTGCCTCCTGAGTGCTGGGATTAAAGGCGTGTGCCACCACCGCCCGGCAGCAGGGCACTTTGTAAATATTTTAATTTCATCTCCACATCAGTCTCTCAAGATAAATGTGACTACCTCTTCTTTGTAGGTTAAATGATAAGGTTCACAAAACTTTCCAAGGCCTCATGGCTAAGATTCGAACCCATGTCTGTCATAGCATGCTTCTTTGGTCTGCTTGCTTGTTTTTGCCTCTATCACCTGCCTGGAGAACTTGCTCCTGATGTTTATCTTCGGTGCTTAGACGCTCTGAGTCCCCCAGATCTAACAAAAAGGGATCCTGATGGAGAAGTGGTGAATCTCACGGAGGAGGCAGTCATTAAGTTTGGGCTAACTCATTGTTGAGTCTCTGGGGCCCTGTGGGTCCTGTTTCTTCCCATTCTGGTCACTGCCCAGCAGACAGAAGGAAAAACAGAGCATGGAATGGGCTGAAGAATGTGCCCACAGCATGTCTACAGAAGGTTTGGAACAGCAACCACCATTGTGAGAAGAGCACATGGATGGAGGGAAGGATGGAGGCTGAGGGAAGGATGGAGGCTGAGGGAAGGATGGAGGATTGGGTTTTCACTAGCTCCTTTTGTATGGAGTGTTTTACCATCCATTCTTGTGTGCATGTGGGGTGGTTCTATGCATCTATGTGTTTGTGATGGTGAATTCCACACATCCTTGTGTGTGGAGGTGAAAACCATGCATCTATACAGGTGTGTTGGGGCAAGTACCATGAGTGTGTGTGTGTGTGTGTGTGTGTGTGTGTGTGTGTGTCTTTCGCGTGCACACGAGTAGGGAGAGTACTGTGTATCCATGTGTGTGAACGGATGAATACAGTGTCTCCCTATGTGTACCAGTGAGCACCATGCATCCATGTGCATGTTTTAGAGTGAGTACATACATGTGTGTCCTCCCTCCCCTCTGTTTACCCTTACACTTGCCTGTCAGATACCCACTTCCTTCGGAAAGAAACTCTTGTCCATTACCACCTTTGTATCCACGTGTTAAAGAGCCAGCTGCCCCCACACATGGAGCTATCAACTTCATGAATACTGCACATGGCGCCCTAGGATGAGTAGGCACCTAACACAGGAGTCAGCAGCCAGATCCCCCACAGACTTGGGTCTATCTACTCCAGGAAGCAGCTCTCTTCAGTGACTAAAGGGTCTGAGTGACTCTTCTGATGTACGTCATCATCCTTCCCTGCTCCTCATGCTCCTGGCTCCCAGAACCCTGAGGCTTAGATCCAGCCAGTGCTGAGCTGAGTGGCCAAGGCCAGTATTCAGTCTGCGAGTAAAGAGGCGTCTCTGCAGCTCAGCACACTGATAGGAAGGGGGCAAGGCCGGGCGGGACAGCGTGTTCTAGACACTCACCCCTGTTTCTGGCATGCGCTGAGCTTCTGGGCTGGGTGTGTCTGAAACTTGGGCCTGAGAATGTTCCACTAACCTGTGGCTCTAACAGTACAGGGCCCAGCAACAACTGTCTAGCTCCTTGCTGCCGGGCTCCTGAAGGTAGCCAAAAGGACATGAGCTCTGGACATACCTTGTGGCCTAGGAAAGGGCCTGCTGTAACATTTTTATACCTGAAAGAGATGCAGGCAAGCTAGAGGAGGAACGCTTGAGCCACAAGACATCCAGGAAGCCACAGAGATGGAGATTCAGGGGAGGAAGGAACACAGGCCCATGGAGAAGCATTAATTCACATCTAGAGCACACTAAGCCCGAAGGCTGTAGCTCAGTTGGGAATGTGCTTGCCCTACACAAAAAACTCCCTGAGTGTGAACCCCAGCACTATATAAAATGGCCATGGTGCATACCTATACCCCAGCACTCAGGGACTACGTGGAGGCAGGGGAACCACAAACTCAAGGTCATTCTCACATACACAATAAATTTGAGGTCAGCCTGGACTACATGAGCCCTTGTCTTTAAAATAAAAATAAGTTTGGACCGGTAGCAAAGGCCTTTAATCTCAGCACCTGTCAGAGGCAGGCAGTTGCCAATGAGTGAGTCCATCCTGGTCTATACAGTTTTAGGTCAGACAGGGCTACACAATGAGACCTGCAAAAACAAACAAACAAACAAACAAACAAACAAACAAACAAAAAACCCTAAAGTCTCCAACACGGCAAACGCAGTATTAACTATGTGGACACAGTGCCCTGCATGCTCACTGAGCCTGGGAATCTCTCCCCATGATGACTACAGCAATGCTCAGATGGGCACACAGGGACGGAGCAAGAGACTGGAAGAAATCCGACCACATCTGGCACCCGGTACCACAAAAGGCAGTGTGCTGTGTACTTGGGGCACAGGGATGATGATGATTCTTCAAGATCTGACAGAGAAGAGAGCATCCCCAAATCAGACTCACAGCAGATGCAACCCTACAGTGGCAGTTTATGACCAGAGGGGCTCTGGCACCATCTCTCTCGCCAGCTTTAATATCAGCCACTGGCATCAGGAGGATCAATGCTTTAGAAGGTGCACCTTCTCATCAGGTTCCAGTCATGTGTTCTACACCTGGGGCAGGGGCCCAGAAGAAAGGAGAAGCTAGCATAGTGGGGGTCGGGGGACCCTAGAGTGAGGTGCACAGGTATTTGTCCTTCAGGATTTTCCCAAGAGGGCAGTGGAGGCTGGAGCTGGGGCCTGCCTGCTCTTGTGCCATCTCTGATGGCTCAGCCTCCAGAATAACAAGATGAACCTAATATACAAACAATATTTATGATCTGAGCAAATTTCAAAATCCCAGTAACTGAGGTACTGTCAATACACACAGCTGTAGGCAATGCACGAGATGAGTCCAAGCTTGTCTACAGGCACCCAAGCAGTTGAGGGCCTGGTTTTAGAAAGATTACAATATGGCTCTCCTGTCATGAAAACATTTTTTACTATATAAATTTGAGGGAGAAAAAGAAAGTAAAGGGTGACGTCATGCCTAGTGGTCCATGCCTGCAATCCCAGGTCTCTGGGAGGCTGAGCCACGGGGAGCTTAAGTTCAAAGCCTTCCTAGGCTTCAAAGCCTGCCTGGGCAACTTAGTAAGACCACCTCTCAAGATTAAAACCTTTAAAGAGGGCAGAGGGCGTGGCTCAGTGGTCAAATGCTTGACTAACATGCATGAGAAGGCTCAGACTTTGGTCTCCAGTATAAAAACCAACCAACCAAAGACCCTAAAAAGTAAATAAGAAAGGAAAATATCAACTCAAATGCTGACATAACAGAAGCATTAAAATGTTGTTACATTTGCTGAAAAAAAAATTAAAAAGATGAACTGTAGTTAGTGGTATACGTGCATAATCCCAGCACTTGGGAAGAAGAGGCAGTAGAGATCAGGAGTTCGAGGCCATTATCAACTACATATTGAGTTCAAGTCCAGCCTGGGCAACATAAGACCCTTTCTCAAAAAAGCTAAAAGAAAAAAAAAAAAAGAAACTAAGATAACAAAAGCAAAACTCTAAGTCTTCCCTCAGGGGGAGGGCTGTGGTGGGAAGGGCCTTGACTGGGAGGAGAGGGTCTGCTCAGAGGAGGGAGGGAGAGGAGACACACCCTGCTCTCTACCTAGTCCTGTGTCAGAGTCACAACTCGGCCTCGATGGAACTGAACTCAAAACTTTAACAGAATGAACTCAGCTGCTGTCAGCCATGTGTGATGGGCAGGGCCAGCTGCTGCTGAGGGCACACACGTGGCCATCTGGGCTCCACACCACAGACCAAAGGGGCGAGGGTGAGTGTTGTAAATAGTTCTCCTATTATTTCAGGATGCTTATGGGCTGACGCTCACTGCTGTGACTGCCACACGAGCGTGAGCAAGTCATCATTCCAAACACGCACCACAGTCACGGGAGCCCCTGACAGTCCCCTCATTCACAGCACGCCCCTCGAGTGGCTGCTACGCCACTGAGCAGCCTCTGCTGTGTGTCCCCTGTGTGTAGGCTTTGTTCCTGAGGATCCAGAGAGGGACAGTCTCCAGAGGCTGTGATCCCTGGGGGGATGAGCTCTTGAGATGGAGGTTAATTGCTCATGGAGAGGAGGGGACCCTCTCCTGTTCACAGCAGGCAGCGAGGCACCGGTGACCAAATACAGCGCATGCACAGAGCCTCACTCTAGCAGACAGCTGGAGAGGTCATTGCTGACAAGCAGGCCTGTACGCCTATCTGGATGTGGACAGGTGACGCCGTAAGATTACTGTTGTCTCTGTCCTGTGCAACAATGACGATTTGCAAGGGGATACTCTTTTGAAGCGATGTGTGGTTCAAAAGATTCTGTACAATCAAAAGATTGTATAGAAGAAAAGTGACATAAACAACGACATCAGAAATCAGCTTCAAAATATTCCAGAAGGAAAAAATCCAGGGAGGGGGTGGCAAGATGGCTCAGCAGGTCAAGGTGCTTGCTGCCAAGTCTGGCAACTTGAGTTCAGTCTCAGGGACGCACACAGTTGAAGGAGAGGACCGACTCCCCCAAACTGTCCTCTGACCTCTGCACAAGAACTATGGTACCCACGCCCATACATGTACACACATATAGTAGATATATATATATAAACAAACAAATAAGTAAAGGGAAGTTTAAAACAGAACCGAGAGAAAAGTAAAAGAAACGCATGGAGTTAGCACAATGCAGCATCACTTTAATGGCTGGGGAGCTGGGGGAGGTATAGGCAGGGCTCATTACACCATCCTATTTTTATGGAAAAAATTATATAAGTGTGTGTGTGTGTGTGTGTGTGTGTGTGTGTGTATGTATACATACATACATATATATGTGTTTGATTGGTTGGTTGGTTTTGGTTTGTTTGTTTGTTTGTTTGTTTGTTTTTGATACAGCCATGACTGACTTAGAACTTATATTTACTAGGTTGGTGTCAAACTTACAGCAATCCTCCTGCTTCTGCCTCCTCAGGGCTGGGATTATGGGCCTATGATACCTACCCACTGCTCTTCGTTGTTGTTGAGACAAAGTCTTGCTGTGTAGCTAAAACTATCCTCAAATTCACTATATAGCCTAGACTGGCCTTGAACCCTGGATTCTCTGCTGTGGCTTGCCTTGTAGTATTTTTTGACAGGAGACTGCTCTGTATGGTGGTAGATGCCCCAGTGAGACTAGTGTAAGAGGAACACACAGCAAAGAGCCAGGAGGACTGTGATAACCAGCTGGGGTTTATGTGCCATTTCATAGTGGGGTGGGAAGACCCACTCACCTGTCATTAGGAAACTGGTCAGTACCAACAGGGGCTATCTGTACCAAGCCCCTCAAGTCCAGAGGGTGTCCAAGATTTCCCTGCTTCCTGTGGTGTTTAATCCCCTTCCCAAACAGCTGGAAGCTAGAATCATTGTGAGACTCTAGCAGTCTGATGGGGCCAGTAGCAATCTCTCTGCATCTCAGTTTTCTAATCTGTAAAATGGGCATAGATAGCCCCAACTACTACAGAGCATCATGAGATGCTCCTGAGGTAAAGAATGAGCAATCCCAGATGAGCAATCCCAGAATGCAGCATCCTCTTCCAGGCTTTTCAAAGGACAGGGACTGTTAGCACTCTGCAGACTTCTTGGGTTAGCCATGTTCAGCCCCTTCCAAGCCAGCCAAGTCCTCCAACAGGAAGGCAGATCCTCTACCATTCAGCAGCAGAAAGTGAGCAGAGTCAGGCCTAGACTGGAAGGTAAACCCAGGTAGAGATGTAGACATGGTGGAGAGAACAGAGAGACACCACCCCCCATCACAGGAGGGAAGAATTGGGGCTGTTCTCTGCAGCTCCTAGGAAGGACACTGTTCAAACTGGGTTTAAAAGCATATTCCAAAACCTGCCCCACACCCACTGCAGAAAGAACAAGCCTGAGTTCCTTCTAAGAGTCCAAGTTATTTCAATGAATACAATTTTAGACTACTGGAAACGCCAGCCCCACAGAGATGTCTTTCCTCTAAAGCAGTCAATCCTTCCCTATCACAGCTAACACTGCCAGAGCCCCTCCATTGTAGGACACAGTGAGGGGCAGTTTGCAGTGCGTCCGCTGGCTGTCTGGTCAAGTGATTTGCAAACTACTCCTGCAATCCCCAGAATCTCTCAAAGGCCAGGGGGCTCCAGGCACACAGAGCATATTCCCACAGCCACCAGGCAAACTGGTAGGAAGCAAGCACAGAGCCAGGAGAGGACGCAACTCAGGCTTTTTGGAAAGTAACCACCAGGACCCAACCTGTGCCCACTTCACTGCGTCTGAAGAAGGCAACACTGATTGCCTTTGAAATCTCTGGGGCATGAACAAGGGGCATGGACTGTCCTGGTGGCCCACCTGTTAGGTCCACTGCCCCCGCGGAGGTGACTGACACACAGAGGACACAGGTGCCAGGGAACTCGGGGGACGCGAATGCGGAAGGCCAATTAGCCTCTGGCTTTTTTTCCCTCCGGGTCTGTCCCCAAAGGAACTGGCTACTGACTTTATCCTCCCCCTAAACCACCTAAGACATAGTGGGCAGCTAGTGGCCTTGCAAATGAGAGCTCTTTCCACTTTAGAAACCCAGGCCCAGAATAAACAATGTGGAAGGAGACACGAGAGTACTCTGGTTTCAGCACGCCTCTTCCCGGTCCGGTAAAGGCCCTTCCCAGCTGTGCCGGTGAGGGTGCGGTTGAGACTGAGGCTGGCCTGGGATAAGTTAACCCCGCCCTCTCCAGACAGCTGCTGCGGGGCAGAGGCTGCAAGGGGGACCCCAGCCCAGGGCTGGTCAGCCAGCGTTAGGGCGGGACGCAAGAATGGGGTGTTCCTAGTCCGGGGACGAGCACAGGCTGCCAGGGGTCCCAGGATATAGAGGAGACAGTAGCGCGGTCCCTGGAAGCGCTGCCACTGGCCAAGTAACCAGCCCGGGTCCCAGCCCACTGCCGGCCAGGCCACTGACATTTGGCCCAACTTAACTTCCTGTTATCAAGGCGGGAGGAGAAGAAGGGAGGCAGAAAAAGACAATAAAATAAAAATAAGCAAGGCGCTCAGTGAGAGGATGGGAAAGGCACGGGAGCCTAAATCGTATGGAGCAAAGTTTGGGGACGGTCCCCTGAACGATGACAGGCGACCCTGCTGCCAAAGGGCGCCCACTCTGCGCTGGTGTGTTGTGTTTTCTGAGGTTAGAATGGCAGTTTTGATTGGTGGAGAGCCCACGGCGCGCCTGGCAGGTGGGTCTAAGATCGCGGACGCAGCTGCCGCACCTGACCCTCCGGAGCGCCCGATAGGGCGCAGAGTCCAGCTAGGACTGGCACAGTCCCCACCCGCTCCCGCGCGCCACGGAGCCCACTCCCGCTCGGTCTTACCGAAGGTCTGGCGGGCCTCCGGGTCTCGAGTCAGCGCCTGCCTTGGTCTCCGGCTGCGGGCGCAGCGATCCGGGACCCCGCGGGCCGCCTGCCGAGCCCCGAGCGAGCGAGGCGGCCCGGCGCAGGCTGAGCCGGCCGGGTGCCTGCGGTTCTGCGAGCTGCGGAGGACCCGGTTGGGGCACGCCCCCTTCGGGGGCTTGGCCAATGACAGGGCCTCTGAGGGCGAGGCTCCGCCCTAGGCCTGAGACGCACGGCCAATGATCATGCAGCGCGGAACCCACCCCAGCGCCCTCCCAGTCAATCCTAGGCTGAGGACGACTACTACCGCTGCAGCGCACGTGGGCTGAAGCCCTGCCCCAGTCCCGGGAGCGGCTGGCCGTTCCCACCCTGGCCACAGGTCGGAGACCGAACCCTGGGCTGTTGAGAGGTGAACATCTGGCCTTGGTGTTCTGATGTCGAGGGAGAGGCGAGGGCTGGGCCTCACGATACTTGGCCTAGGCAGCTGCAAAGCCAACCTCACTGTCCTCTTTTGGACTGGAGGGAGCAGCGAAGGGCTTCTAGAACTGCCTGGCACTCGTGGGCCCTCATTCCTTGCTTTGCCGAGTGCAGTCTTCCTTGCTTAGGTCCTGCCCTGAACTGGCCTTGCTTTGGCTAAAGCTGTGGGAAAGGGGGTGGTGACACAGACCATCCGCGTTATCTGGGGCCACTGCATCTTCCCTTTCTTGGATGTAGAATGGCAATCCTCTGCCCTGCCCGCTTTCCTGAGTGGCCATGCCCCTCATCATTTCAGAGAAAATTATGAATGAGTGGTTGGGGGCTGGGAGTCTTGTGAAATTCGTGCAGTCGCTGTGATAGCAGAGACCAGGAAAATAGGAGTCAAATGGCAAGTACCAGGGCTGACTCTCCCCTGGGGCCCTTGGCCCAATACAGCGTCCATAAATGTTCTTAGAACTGAACTGACCCAAGGCTTAGGAGGTGAAAGCAAACGGTACCATGACTCCAGGCTGCTGGAATGCCCTCTGGAGAGGCATGCCCCTTGGCCAGGCAAGTGCAGGCAGCAATCCCCTCACCCCCAAACCTGGGCCCCGTTTTTCTATAGTCTTTGCTGTGTGTTCCTCCTTCCAGCCCTTGAGGTTTCTGAAGGTTTGTCTCTTAAGCATCTTCAGAGTTCAATCTACTTTTGTGAGTTTTATCCCCAGGATGGACCCCACTCAGTCTGCACAACTCACTCATTGCTGACTCTGAGAGGGACAGGCTGATCTCAAACTCACAGCTGTCTTGTCTCTCAGCCTCCCAAATGCCAGGATTGCATGCATGTCCCATATTGCTGGGCTAGCACAGAAGTCCTGGCTGCTCAAAAATAAGAATTTACCCATACATCCTCTCTTCTGTAGACAAGCCTTTCATTTCTTAGGGCTCTGCTGAGAAAGACTCTTGCTTGGTAGCTGTGGTGGACTGAGTTTTAGCTCAGAAACATGGCAAGCTGGGCGTTGATGGGGCTGCCCGTAGAGCAGTGTTTCCCAACCTGTGGGTCATGGCCACCAGAAAATACATATTTCTGATGGTCTTAGGAACTAAGACACTGCTCAGTAGCAAAATCACAGTTATAGAAGTAGCAGTGAAAATAATTTTATGGTTGGGGGTCCACTACAACATGAGGAACTGCATTATAGGGTTGCAGCCTTAGGAAGGTTAAGAACTACTGGTGTAGAGGAATTGGATAAGTCTTGTGGTTTCTTGGGCCAGAGACTCTTATTATCTTTCAGATTTCCATTGCTAAACAGCTCCCTGGGGGTGAGATGAGGAATGAGAAGACTGGGGATAGGGGCGTCAAAACTCAGAATACAGAGCAGTCACCATAGAGAGGCCTGCTGGATTGGGAGTATATATAATTGATTCAAAGAAATCATTAGGCAAAAGCAGTATCTAGCTTTTTTCTTAACAGATAATGAATGAATGAATGAATGAATGAATGATGCAGCATCCCCACACTCTGTATTTAACAGCAATCACTTCCCCATCCTGCTTTTCTAGGATGCAGCTTGAGGACGTTGCCTGGGAGATACAGATGGCTACTTAGCATCAGAGGGAGGGAGAGAAGGAAGACCCAGATTCAGCCCTAAAAATATCCTCATTCCCAACTGAAGCGGTGGCCTCTGCAGCTCCAAAGCAGCCCCAGCTGGTGGTCCTGTCATTATCAACATCCACCTGACCACCTTCCAAGGGGGCTGCAGAGGTAGCAGGCCTGGTTCTCATATTTGCAGCCTCCCAGTGTGCTAGAAACAAGGTTAGTGCATTTTCCAGGAAGGATGCTCTGTCCCACCCCCTCCCACCCCCCCCACCCCCACTTTCACTATTCCCCGCAGGGGTGACAGTGTGAGCGTGTGGTTCCCAGGCTTTCTCTAGAGCTGACATCAAAGTGCCTTGGTGTTTCAGGGGAAGAGGAAGGTTGGTCTCTCCAGAGCCCAGCGACCTTGTCAAGTGATGAAAAGAGGCTGATGGGCCCCAGGCCACTTTGACGGCTAGCTATCTTTGGAGGACTTTTTTTTTTTTTTTTTTTTTTTTGGTTTTTCGAGACAGGGTTTCTCTGTGTAGCTTTGCGCCTTTTCCTGGAACTCACTTGGTAGCCCAGGCTGGCCTCGAACTCACAGAGATCCTCCTTTCTAAGCCAGGAAGTGGGAGCCATGGAGCCTCCCTTGGGCATACCCACCAGTGTGTGAGAAACAAGATCCTGGCAGCTTGTTCCAGCCTCTTATCATCCCATTGTTCCTGTATACACAAGCATTCAAGGTCATCAGGAACCAATCAGGCATACCACACCTTCAAGCAGATTTTTCTGACAATTTGGGGGAAGAAATGGCACCTGTCTGGGGGCTTCCAGTCAGGATTATCCCTGGAGCCCCACAGCACTTTGGGGGATGTGTGCATGTTGCTGGCAATGTAAGAAAGTCAGCGCTGGGGTAGCTGAGAGATGCTGCTCTAGGCAGAAAGTGGAACTCCAGCTAGGGGTGCCAACCGCAGCCGACAGCGGCAGCATGGCTGTGTGGAAGAGCTGGGAGGTCACAGGGCCTCACAGATAGTTTGGCCTCAGCACCAAATAGGCTGGAGATCAACCTGTACTTCGTTTTTGTTTTTTTTTTTTAATTAGTTTGTTTATTTGGGGCTTTTTTGTGAGTGTTTTGTTTTGTTTCAGTTTGTTTGTTTGCTTATTGAGACATGGCCCCAAACTGACTATGTAGCTAAGGATGAGCTTAAACACTGGATCCTCCTGCCTCCCCCTCTCAAGAGCTGTGAATACACGCTTGCACTGTCATGGCCGGCTTCAACACAGATCTTCAAAGACAACTGAATCCAAGGGCATCATTATGGTCCTGAGAGACACAAGAAACCAAACCCTGGGACTCTCATGGTGGGCTGGATTGTGGTTACTGAACACATCTGAAGCCCATTCCAGAGTACACTGTTGTAGCTAAATGGAACCTGGAGACAGGCTCACACAGTGCTCACACAGTGCTTCCCAACCCTCCACACAGCAGCTAAATGGCCTGATGTTTCCTTAGGGCTAGCACACAGCAGAGGGGCACCTGACTGTTGGACCCAAGCCTGTGCTCCAGCATTGTTTACTAAATCTTTATGAGCATGAGAGCGTACATGTGAATGCTGCTGCAGGTGCCACGGCACTGTGGAAGTCGGGGACAACCTCAGATGCCCCTCCCAGCCTTCCACCTTGTTTAAGACAAGGTCTCTTGTTTGATGGTGTCTGTGTATGCCAGACCAGCTGACCTGTGAGCCTCTGGCCTCCTCCTGTCTGCTTCCTATCTCACTATAGTAATGCTAGGTCACAGAGATGCACTCCCGTGTGTGTGGGGGGAGTCTCTGTGTGTGTGGGGGAATACTTGCCTGGCAACACTGAACCACCTCCCTCAATGCACAATTTTACATGGATATTAAGGATCTAATTCAAGTGCCCATGCCTTGCAAGGTAAGCCCTTTGTCAATTGAGGCATCTCTATTGGGATTAGTATATGCATGCATGTTGGTGTGTGTATGTGTGTGTGTGTGTGTGTGTGTGTGTTGGTTTTTTGTTTGCCACATGCTCCCACCATGATGTAGTAGTGTACAGCCACAGACACAAAGAAGCAAGGCCAAGCAGGTCAGACCGAAACTATGAGTCCTAACAAACCATTTCCCCTTGTAAGTGTGTCTCGGGTATTTTCTCACAGCCACAGACAGCTGTCTATCACACAGCTCCTCTGAGCTCCCACAATCAAACCTCCTGAGAGGAGTCATAGTATAGCATTCACCATGGTCACCCCAGTTACCAGAAGTAAGTACACATTGCTTAAACAGTAACCAGCATGTGGTGGGCGACCATAAATGTTTGCTGAGGGACTAAATAAGGAAACAACATTTTCCCATGGCCTCCGTGGTTGTGTGACCCAATCACTGCCCTAAAAAGCTGTTTTCTGAAAGGTAAGTAAAATAATAAATAAGTAAGAGGGCTAAGGATGTAGCTCAACAGTAGTGTTTGTCTAGAATGCATAGAGCCTCAGAACCAGAAGTAAGTACACCACTAAGTGAGGTGTTTGTAGCCCCCATATGCTGATTCTCTATGGCCTGGATTCTACCCACAGCTCTGACCTGTGTGGTCTCTCACAATAATGTATCTTCTGATATCTCAAAAAGTCATGTAACCCTATCAGCCTCCTCTGTGATCCGTTCTACATTCCTGCTCCACCCACACACCAGCATCCCAGATAAGCCTTTGGTGAATTTTGTAATGGATAAATATTTTGATACTGAAGTAAGTTCCTTCCTGACTGCTTCCCTCCTAATCTTTCTCCTGGTGCAGCTGAGATGGCAACGGACTCCCTGGGCAGCCCAGACCCTGGGGGGTTTCAGAAGGGGCTGCCCCATCTTTATTGGACCAGTGTGACCCACAGGAGGTGTCCCTTGCAAGCGGTTCTTCACAGAGCTGGATCTTCAACTAGAAAAGCCCAAGCCTTTGCCAGGGCTGTAGCTCAGTGGCAGAGTGGTTGCTGGGCATGCTTGAGCCCCGCCCCATTTCTGCATCTCAGAGTAGGGAGAGATAGACAGAGACGGGGAACGGGAACATTAGTTGCTTTTTTCCTTTCTGTAACAAAAACAAAAAAAACTACAAAAGCAACTTAAAAAAGAAACACTTTATTTTGGGTCATGACTTAAGAAGGGGTACAATCCCTCATGGGTGCACAGGTGGTCACATTGTACCCACAGTCTGGAAGCAGCAGGAGTGTGGGTGCCCAGGTGGTCACATTGTATCCACATTCAGGAAGCAGAAAGTAAGCTGGAAGGCTATGCTTCCAAATGCCCCGCCCCCAAGTAGAGAAGGAGAATGACTGGTTGGCTGGCCCTAGGGCAGGAACACGCTGGGTCAAAGGGTCGGGTACAGCTTCCAAGGGCTGACTTCTCATGCACAGGCAGTTCCTTACTTTGGACAAAATGAGATAAAAAGTCATTCTCTGCGTGTCCATCATTCAGCATTCTCCTCAGCCGACAACTGGGAAGAAATCAAAGAAGCAATCGAGTAAGGACCTCTCCAGGTGCGTCCCCAAGTCACAGGATCCAGGAACAGAGCAGAAGAAGGCATTTCCTGCAGCAGTCAAGGAGCGTGAGAGGCCATGTTGCTATTTCTCCAAGGATGTGGGATGGGGTGGAGTTGGGGGTGCTGTCTTGGAACAAGGCTGTAGCTGTCCTTTGGAGCAAGGCAAGTTCATGCCACAGGGGTTCTCTCTGTTCAGACAGAGAGGAACAGGGTCTGGAAGCCAAACAGTGGGAATCAGGAAAGAGTTGGCTTGGAGCAGACCCCTAGAGTCCAGCCTGGTGCCTATTGCCTCTCATCCCTGCCAGATCTAAGATTCTCTGCCTGGTGTCCACCACCCCCCAACCACAGCCCTTCTTCCTCCTTCCTACCCAGAAGACTGTCATTCTCTTTCAGACTGTGCTGTAGGTCACCACCTGGAGAACTCCTTATCACCTTGTTTGTGTTCTTCCAGTCTACCAGACCCATGCACAGCCCAGTGTGTCCCCAACACCTGTAGTACCTCCTTCACCAGGAACCAGCCTTTCTTTTTCCTCCTTATGTTAAATCTGAGCTTTATAATAACTTCTAAAATCACAGCTCTCCCCAATCAAACAGACCAATGAAAAAGGATAATGTTTAACATGTAGAAATTGTGTGTGTGTGTGTGTATGTGTGTGTGTGTGTGTGTGTGTATGTGTGTGTGTGTGTGTGTGTGTGTGTGTGTGTGTGTGTGTGTGTAATGTCTTCAATCCTAGCACGTAGGAGGTGGAGGCAGGCAGATCTCTCTGTGTTTGGGGCCAGCCTGGTCTATACTATAAGGCCCTGGCCACCTCAAACTACATAGTGAGACCCTATCTCAAAAAGCAAACCAACAACCAACAACAACAATGATGAAAAACCATGTAGATGCTGAGCTGGGGATATAGATCAGCTGGTAGAGTGCTTGCTTAACATGCATGAAGCCCTGAGTTCAAGTCCCAACACCACATAAACCAGGCCTAATGGTGATGCCTGTCACCCCAGAACGTGAAAGTTCAGAAGTTCAAAGTCATCCTCAGCTACACAGTTAAGTTTAATGCCAGCCTGGTCTACTTGAGAACTTATCTCAAAGGAAAAACAAAAAGTGGATGTATTTATCACCCAGATATTTGGACCATAATATCTTGGTTGCTATAGTTTAGGTCTATAGTTTGCTCCTTAGAGGTCTTGATGTTAAAAGTGCTGCTAGGAGGCGGCAGAACCTTTAAGAGTAGAACCAATGAAGGGGCTCAGATCAGTGGAGGCATGCCCTTGATGCAACAGTGGGAAAACAGTACCCACCCGTGCTCTCTCCTCCCTCCCTCCCTCCCTCTCCTGACTTCTATGAGGTAAACAGCTTCCTCCACCAAATGCTACCCAAACCACATGACCAAAATCAACAGGACCAACTAACCACAGATTAAAACTTCCAAAACCGTGAACCAAAATAAAGGTCAGGGATTTGGTTACAGTAACCGAGCTGACAAATGCACCAGTAGATAGGAATCAATTCTCATTATCAATACAGGTGTCTGTGAAATGTAGCTATGGAGACAGCATGAGAAAGTGGCTCATAGTTTGGGTTCTGTAGTTAAATAAGCTTGAGTTGAAATCTTAAATCCAGTTGTGTGGTCTAGTCATGTAGAGTGGGTATGGCACCCTGTTTAATGGTGTGGGGAATCAGCTTAGATGAAACATGTAAAATCCACCAAGCATGGCATGTGTGAGACCACTGTTTTTGGGAACATGGTAAGATGTACATTTTTAAAAATCCGCCTGCATTTCAAAATATAAAACGCAGGAGCATGTCATAAACCCATGAGGTTGTGTTAACAACTCTTATCTAGTTCCAGAGCATTTTTATCACCCCAGGAGGAAACTCCACCCAGTGGAGCAGTCGCTCCCCTGCCCGCTTCCGCCCAGTCTCTAACATCTGGCAGTCTGCTTTCCAGGTCTCTGGAAAATCACTATACTTTTCTCCCATTCTTTCTCACTGTCTTTGTTTGTCCTGGTAGCTTTAATCATGGTCAAATTTCCCTCATCGAGCAAACAAAATCAAGCTTTAAAAGACAAATAAACAAACAAAACAGAAAAATAACAACAAAATTGAAAACCAAACATGCACAAATCATTTCACCTATCCCCTTCTGAGACTGCACTGCCTCTCACCATCAAACTTTTTTGTTTTCTGACAGGTCTCCTGTCAGACTGACCTTGAACTTGGTACATAGCCAAGGATGACCTTGAACTCCTAGTATTCCTGCCTCTACCGAGTTCTCGGATCACAGGAGTGCATCACCACATCTGACTCAAACATCTTCCATATTTTCTCTGCATTCTCTATCTTGCTTACTGGCAATCCTGTAGCCTAGGTCTTGCTAGAGTGAGAGCCCCTTCCTAGTAGCTAAATCCATGTTCTAGTCCCAGCTTCTACCCCCTTGATTTCTTTGCACTGTGGACAGTACCTGCCACCCTCCACCCTCTCCTTGTCCACACAGGCTCCTGACTTCCTAATCCTCTCCTCCATCTCTCCTCCAGGGACCACGCCCATGGCCCCTGCTGCCTCAGAAGTCTGGATACCTGACTTTCAGTGCTTCCCTGGATTCTCTGGATTGCACATCACCCTCTGCTAATCTTCAAGACGTCTAGGTGTTTTAAATGTCTTCCCAAACTAGTGTGTGGCAAGTCTAAGCCCCAGTGAGATTGTTTGAGGGTGGAACTGTTGAAGGTAACTAAATTATGAATGCGCTGATGTCACTGTCACAGAAGTGAGTATGTTGCCTCAAGGCTGGGATGTTACACAAGTTCAGCCCCTTCTGCTCGCTCTAACCCTTCCACCTTCTGCCTCGGGACAGAGGTAAGAAGGTCCTTGCCTGATGCTGGCTCCTAGATCTTGAACTCCTCAGCCTTCAGAAGGCGAGAATAAATTTCTTGTCTTTACTAAGAACCCAACTTGTGATATCCTGCTGTAGCAATACAGATACACTGAGACAAGATTTCAAAGTTGACATATCCAAATTGGATTGACCAGTATCTGCTTGACTACAAACTCAAGTTTTCAGTCATCTGTGGATCCTCTCTTCTAACTTTTCTTTCTTTCTTTTTTTAAAAGACTTATTTATTTATTATATATACAGTGTTCTGCCTGCATGCATGCCTGCACACCAGAAGAGGGCACCAGATCTCATTACAGATGGTTATGAGCCACCATGTAGTTGCTGGGAATTGAACTCAGGACCTCTGGAAGAGCAGCCAGTGCTCTTAACGTCTGAGCCACCTCTCCAGACTCCCCTCTCTTCTAACTTTTCTTTCTATTAGGATAACCAACCCTATCAACTATAATTCACAAAACGCCCCTTCCTGCTTATCTACCTGGGTTTCCATGGTCTCAGTTCCCAAGAATCTCTTCCCTGAATGACCTCAGTCACCTGTTCTTTTTATTCTCAATGTCCTTCCTATAACTGTCAAGAATTATATCTTTTTTTAACTTTTTAAAGTTTATGTGTCCACCAGGTATTTTGCCTGCATGAGTGTCTGCACACCACATGCATGTAGTGCCTGAAGAGGCCAGAAGAGGGCGTGAATCCTCTAGAACTGGAGTTACAAACAATTCTGAGCAGCCATGTGGGTGATGGAAATCGAACCCGGCTTCTCTGTAAGAGCATCTGGTGCTCTTGCCTGCTCTGCCATCTCTGCAGCCCCAAGAATTACATCTTAAGGGCTGGGGGGATGACTCAGTGGGTAAAGGCTCTTGCCTGATGGTCTGAGTTAGAACCCCAAGACCAACATGGTGGAAGGAGAGAACCCACTCTAAAAGTTGTCCTCTGACCTCTACACACACATCCAGGAGCCAACACCTCACCCCCTCATAAAAACAAACAAACAAATAAATGTAATTTTACGTTTTTAAGGAATTAAAATGCAAAAGTAATTGGGTGTGATGGCACACCCCCTTAATATCAGCAGTAAGGGGCAAGTAGGTCGAGTTCAGGGACTACCTGTACTATAGTAAATTGGAGGCCAGACTGACCTACATGAGACCCTGTCTTTATAAAAAGAAAATGTAGGGGCTTAAGAGACGACACAGCAGTTAAGAGCACTGGCTGCTCTTCCAGAGGGCGCCAGTTCAATTCCCAGAACCTACATGGCAGTTCATAACTGTCTGTAACCCCAGTTCCAGGGGATCTGACACCCTCACACACACATACATGCAGGCAATACACATTTCTTTTATGTGCAACACCAATGCATAGAAAATAGAAAGAAAAAAAGTAAGAGTAGAGCTGATGGTGGTTGCATTTAAAGAGGTCTACACCCTGGAAAACAGTCACGGTCCAGGAATAAGCCTGTCAGCCATTTCCACTCAGCCCAGGAATCAACTCAGTCCAAGTCAGAGCCTGTGAAGTTGTTTTGGACTTCCATTTGAGCGCCAAGGACACCAGGCCTCTTTGTACTGGGTGTAAAGAAGGAAGACACACAGAGGCAAGACTGTGACTTTTTGCAAACCCAATGAGCCAGGACTACAGCCCCCCTGCACCCTCACAGACCCCTTTACAAAGATTAGTTGTTCTTAACGTATATGGAGGTTTTGCCTGAAAGTGTGTATATCTACCATATGCATGCAGTGCCTAGAGAGGCCAGAAGAGGATGCTGGATCCTCCAGAACTGGAGTTACACATAGTTGTGAGCTGCCATGTGGGTGCTGGGAATTGGACCTGGGTCCTCTGGAAGAGCAGCCGGTGCTGTTGACCACTGAGCCATCTCTCTAGAGCCTCTCAAGATCCTTCCACTCAGAGCTACATACACCTCCTCTGTTGTTCAAATGTGATTTGATATATAACACCCCTTTCCTGATTTCTTTTATATCTAAGATAATCTAAATTGGACTGTGTAATTCCTTTGAGGGGGTGAGACAGTGTCTATAAATAGTTCAGGATGGCCTCAGACTTGTAGTGATCCTCCTGCCTCAGGCTTCCAGTTGCTAGGATTATAGGTATGCACAGCCAGGCTTTGCACCACTTGCAAACCCAACTTTCTAGTTATTAACAGCATTGAAACCCATAGTTCCTCAGTTTTCTGAGCATTCGTGTCACCTGGAGATTTAAAACACCCAAATGTCAATTCGTCCATAACATCTGGGAGTGGGCCAAGCATCCGCAAATAAAAAAATTGTAATTTTTGAAACAGAGTCTCATGTGACTCAGGCTAGCTTTGAACTTCTGTAGTCAAGGATTACCTTGGACTCCAGATTGTCTCTCCCAAGTCCTGGGATTCCAGGAATGGGCACTATAGGAGATTCTAGTGCGCAGTAGAATTTGAGAACTCCTGCTACAAGCCAAGTCAACTGCTTTCTCTGGGCTCCTTCACTCCTTTTCAGCCTCCACTATATATCCACTGGCAGCATCGTAAAGGCAGATGCATGACCTTCCCTGCCTTGGCCATGGTAGAACCTGAAATAATGTGAGCTGATGAGCAAACATGTAAGAGATGGGGCCACATCATAGTCTTGAACAATTTTCTTTCAAGGTACTTTGTGCTGGGTACCAGGTGTAAGAGAGGCAATAAAGGGTCAAGGAATAAGAGAGGCGTAACCTCTGCAGCCAGACTCCACGTCCAGGGCAAATACTCAACTGCCTGCTGCCTCCCTTCCCTCTTCTGTGAAATATAAATGGCAGTGGGGTTAGCAGGAGCTCATAAATAAATAAATAAATCCGTGTCAAATTCATCACATCTCCGGTCAATCATTCCTAGAGATGAGTCTGACACTGGCGTGCTCCCTGAGTTAGCTGAGAGGTGACCAGGAAGTGAGCCAGGACATGGCATGACGGCTCTGTAGACCCTTCCTTGGTGGAAGGGGACACGGAAGGAAAGAAACAGAGTAAGGCGGGGTTTGGGTGGCTTAGGTTTTAGGCCACCTTCCACAGATGGGGAAAGAGCTGGCCCAGGGAGAGGCTGAACTGAGGAGAGCAGAAGGTCAACAGAGACTGTCCACAGAGGGGAAGGAAGGAGAGGAGGCAGGAGGACCAGAGAGGCTGGGTCTCCCTGGGTGATGGAGGACCAGGCAGTGAGGAATAGACAGCCTTGTGTTCACCTCAGAGCACCCCTGGGGGCCTGTTTGCTTTGGGCCCGGTTTATTAATTGAAGTGAGTTGTGGCTGGTGACTGGAGTTGACTCAGGGAAGCAGTGCAAAGACTTGTAAAGCCCCGGGCTTCTGCAGGCCTTGCCCCTCCCACAACGCCAACAGGGCGGGGCGGGTGCTTTCAGCCACCTGAGCAGAGCCTGTCAGGCTGGAGCACCGCCAGCTCCCGGCCTGTTGTTTTGTATTATCCATCAGAGAGAACTTATTTTTATGTTGTGTGAGGTCTTTTTGCCCCAGGAGAAAGAAAAGCACAAAGCACTTCTTTATAAGTAACACTACTTTTTTTTTTTTTTTTTTTTTTTTTTTTGACAGGGTCTTGCTTTGACTGGTCCAGCCCAGGCCAGGAATACAAAGCAATTCTCCTGAGTGCTGGAAGGACAGGCATGGGGCGCCATACAATACCACCACCTTATGACAGGACCCACTCGCTGAGACAGGCTCACACCTGTAAAGTCCTTTCATTAGCAGTACATGTGCACACACACTTTGTCAACAGGCTGGGTAGCAGCCAGCCTCCGGGGCCCTTTATCTTCCCAGATGGTGAATCGCTGAGCAAGCTTGTAAGTAGTGCGAAGGCTGTTCTCGAAAAATCCCTCCTCCCTGGCTCTGTTCTCTGCTGGCCTCTTTCCTCCCTCCTGCCCGGCCACCAACATGTATTTACTGAGCTCCTCCAAGCAGACAGGGAGGCCTGTGGGTGCAGTGAAGAGATAAACACGGCTTGATTAAAGCAAACCCAACAGAGATGAACCAAGCCTTGGCCCCTCTCTGTGTCAGTGTGCAGCTTGACAGAAAAACACAAGCATCCCTCAGTTTCATAGCCAGGAGCCCCTCAGGTGCCCAAATCTGTGGATGCTCAAGTGTCTTATATACAACGATGGGGATATGTTTGCCTATAACCAACACACATCCTCTTGCTATATTTATTATATTTACTGTGGCTTTTTGAGACAAGGTCTCATGTAACCCAGGCTGGTCTCAAATGCACTGTGTAGCTCAAGATGACATTGAATTCCCGGCTCTCTTTCCTCAACCTCCTGAACCCAGCTCTGTGTGTGTGTGTGTGTGTGTGTGTGTGTGTGTGTGTGTGTGTGTGTGTACAAGGCCAGATGTCACCAGTGGCTGTCTTCCTCCATGGCCCTCCACCTTGTTTTCTGAAATAGGAGCTCTCACTGAATCAAGCGCTCCCTGATTCTCAGCCAGAGTGGCTGACTGGAGAGTCCCAGGCATCCTCCTGTCTCCATCCCCGTTCCAGGGCTGGGATGACAGGTGCATGGCACCACTTATTACGTGGTTGGGGAAGCTCAGGAGGTCCTCATGTCTGCACAGCATGCACTTTACTGGCTGAGCCGTCTCCCCAGCTCTCAGCCCACTTTGGTTGTTGTTGCTTGGAGATAATTTGAGACAAAATCTTCCTCTGTAGTCTAAGTTGGCCTGGAACTCATGGCAGTCCTCCTGCCTCATCCTCTTGGGTGCTTGATCACACTGTGCCTGGCTCTCCTGTGTGTTTTAAAGCATTGCTAGGTTAATTAAAATACTTTCTGCAAAGCAAATGGCCTATAATCACTGCTCTACTGTGTTATTTGGGAGATAATGATGACGGAGGGGAACTATATATATTCAGAACAAAAAAAATTAACATTTATTTCTTTTTTCTTTTTTTTTTTTTTTTAGTTCTTTTGAGACAGGGTTTCTCTGTGTATCTTTGGAGCCTGTCCTGGAACTCTCTCTATAGACCAAGGTGACCTCAAACTCACAGAGATCCACCTGCCTCTGCTGCCCAGCCATTTGTTTTATTCTTAATTAAGTGTATGTGTATACACACATGTGCACCTGAAATGGGTGCTGGGAACAGAACTCTGGTCCTCTGCAAAAGCAGCAAGTGCTCTTAACTGCTGGGCCATCACTTCAGCTCCCTCAGGACAGTAGCCAGTCAGAATATAAATGAAATGTATGTTTTATATATATTCCATCCCCAAATGGTTGAATCTGTGATATGGAAGCCACAGATTCAGACTGCCTGTGCACCCTAAACTGTTCTCGCGGCTGCATGTTCTCGCGGCTGCAGGTTGTACTCTAATTGCCTCTCACTTAAATCACCAGGCTTCCTGCCTTCCAGCATTTGCCAGCTGTTCCCTCTGATGTACATGACAAGCTGCAAGCTGCAAACTGCCCTCCACAATGTACCACACCCTCCCACATTTGAAATCTTGACTCACTCCACCCTCTTATCCAATTGCAAACTCCTATCCAGCCTCCAAGGCCCAACTCCTTGCTTGCCCAGTTCCTACCCACTGGACAGACGAAAGCTTGCTTCTACCCTGATATCCCTAAGGTTTTCAAATACATCTCAGTTTAGCATGAATCCTACTGTGGCCATTTCCCTCTCCCTCTTTCAATGGGGAAGAACAGATCTTAATATTTTTGTTTTCCCCATGCATGACTTATAGATAGTGATGGACAAATGATTGTGAGGTGGTTGAATATCATATATGAAGCATGCATAAAACATTTCTGCCCTTTGCCCTCCAGCCCATAACCAGCTTTTCAGGGAATGCAAGAGGCCAAGGGCACAGGGATAGTTTTTCTTTTCTTTTTCTTTCTTTCTTTTTTTTTGATGAGCATGATATTTTATTACTATTTTTTATTAAAAATTTTTTTATTCATTCAAGATTCCCCTCTTCCCTCCTCCCATGCTTCCAGCCTCCCCCCTTCCAGCCCACCCCCCATTCCCTCCTACAAGAAGGTAAGGCTTCCCATGGGGAGATACATTTAGTAGAGGCAGATCCAAGCCCCTCCCCCTGCCTCAAGGTTGTACGAGGTGTCCCATCATTGGTAGTAGGTTCCAAAAAGTCTGCTTATGCACCAGGGATGGATTCTAATTCTATGGCCAGGGGGTCCCTGGGGTAGTTTTTCTTATATTTCTAACATAAGGCAATAAAGTAGCCACACCTCATGTGAGGCCATACAACTTCACAGCTCTGACCATTGTGACATTCACTGCGGATACTTTTCTTTCTAAAGACGTAAGCATCCCTGGCATGGTGGCACAAGCCTGTAATCCCAGTGTTCAGGAGGTTGAGGCAAGAGGATCAGGAGTTAAAGGCCAACCTGGACTGTGTGAAACCCTGTCTCAAAAACCCAAAATAAAATGAAATTAAATCAATAGACACAAACATGGCCGTTGATGCATACTCTGAGCCCCAGAGGCATCCATGCCTTGTCTTCTGACTGGGTAGTTGCCATATTGGCGTGGGTTTTAGTATCTGTCCTCGGAAGTATTCATTCTAAACAATGTTTTGTAGTGTTCTTCGGGCTTTTAGACTTCATATACTCGACCTGCTTTGCCTCTCACTGCAGTCCAGATGGCAACAGGTGTACTTGCGAGCTCTTTGTTTGATCCCACCCTCTGTGGTCTACTCCGGCACTCAGCCTTTGACATGGGGCCTTTGGAGCAGGTCTTGATGGCTGTGTAAGACTCCCCTTGTTCTTCAAAATCACTTAAGCTGCTACTCATCCTGGGCCCTCAGCACAGCGAGAGGGTCCCCACTTTGCATGTGAGAGTAAAGGCTCAGAGTCACACAACTTGTCTCCAATAGGATTGTGACCTAGGATCTACAGACCTGTGCCTGTGGGACCTAGCCTGTTGCTGCTTGTTATGAAGGAGAGGAAAGGAGGCAGGGAGGGTGAGGGAAGAGAAAGAGGAGCAGGAGAGACAGTGTAGGAAGAGCGGGGACAGAGGTCATTGACAGACTAGGAGAACGAGATGGGAGGAACAGAGATGGGGAGGCTGTGGGAATTGAAAACCCCAAGCCTGTCACAGAAAGGGAGACTCCCTTTCTTTCCCAGGGTCTACAGCCTGACCCCGATGTTACAGATTCCTGTGTTCTTGTCGGTCTAGGGTAGTTTTGTGTCCAGGGGAGGAGGATGTGGGGAGGAAGGAAGAGGAAAAAGAGGAAAAAGAAGAGGAAGGAGAAGAAGAAGGAGAAGAGGAGGGGGAAGAAGAGGAGGAGGAGGAAGAGGAAGAGGAGGAGGAAGAAGAGGAGGGGACAACCACAGCCACTTTCGGCTAAGGACCCTCCCTAAAGGCAGACAGAGTTCTTTGAAGCCTGGTAGGTGGGTACAGGTGAGACTCCTGAGAACAAAGACCTTGGGGGTCCCGGAGCTTAGTGATGGGAACAAAAAAAGACACAACAGCCCTGTGCCCACCTGCAGCCTGGTAGAGGGACTTGGTTCAAGACCAAAGGAAAGGCCAGAGTTAAAGAGTGGGGCTTGGTAAACACCACTAAATATGCAGTCTTTCCCAGGATTCCTGCAGGTCGCACGTGGGGTGGTTTGCTCTGCTTAAGTGTTCTCTTGCATGCCTGTGCTAGGGTGGACACAGTGCTTGTCACCTTGATGGATCTGCAGCATTGTCCAAAGGTCATGTTTGCTCAGTGGATGGATGAGACAGGAAGGAGAGCCTGTGCCCAGGGTAGAGCTGGGTGTGGGGAGGCCCTTGCAGGGAGGGACTGTCATTCCTGAGCTCAGAGGTTCAGGTGAGGTGCTTGCTACAGAACATACATTACTGGGGCGTTACCTCAGCCAGGAAGGGAGCCTCTGGCCCTGTGACTTCACCTCCCTGCT
This sequence comes from Peromyscus californicus insignis, assembly GCF_007827085.1. Lineage (NCBI taxonomy): Eukaryota > Metazoa > Chordata > Mammalia > Rodentia > Cricetidae > Peromyscus > Peromyscus californicus. The sequence continues at coordinate 91,428,651 of NW_026294562.1, forward strand.
TGCCTCCGGTCTCAGCTCCCAGATGCCTTCCTCTCTGAGGAGTTCCAAGAATCCAGCTCTCCCCCAAGCTCCGTGATATACCAGCTTAATTAAAATGCACTCATTTGCTCCTCCATAGGAAACAGAGCAGACAGGATGTTGGTGCCAAAGCAAGCCAAAAACCAAGTCAGTATGGGAGGCATCTGACAGTTTCCTGTCAGAACTCCCCAGCTGAAGGCCAGCCAGGACAGGACTCTCAGGCCTCAGGCTCTCAGTAGAGCTAGCACACTGCCTTCAGGACCTGGCAGGTCTCCTGGCAGCAGCTCTGACAGGAAGAGGCGCTGACATTTGCCAAGCATATTTGCCCCCAGGTGGGCAGGGGACATCTCACTTCTGAGAAGACTTCCTGTTTGAAACAGGAAGTGGTTTTGGATTCAGGAACCAGGTCTGGCCTGAATAAGGGCAAACAATAAAGGAAGTTAGCAAGACCTTAGGTTCCCAGCCAAATGGGACTAAGGGATTCCATTTCTTGCAGGGAAAACCATGTGTGGTGGTTTGAGCAAGAATGGCCCCCATAGGCTCATATATTTGAACACTTTGTCACCAGGGAGTGGCACTATTTGAAAGAATTAGAAGGATTAGGAGGTGTGGCCTTGTTGGAGCAAGTACGTCACTGGGGGTGGGCTTTGAGGTTTCAAAAACCCACACCAACCCTTTCTCCCCCTCTCCCCCTCTCTCCACTCTCTCTCTCCCCCTTTCTCTCTCTGGCTGCAGCTCAGGATGTAGCTCTCAGCTACTGCTCCAGTGCCTTGTGTGCCGAGATGATTCCCACCATGCTGATAACGGACTAAACCTCTGAAACTGTAAACTAGCTTCTTTTATAAGAGTTGACTTGGTCATGGTGTCTCTTCACAGCAATAGACCAGTGACTAAGACCCCATAAGAACTCAGGCAGAAGCCTGGTCACCACTGGGCTGTGGGAAGGCTGGAGAGGAGAATGCAGTTGTTGACCCAAGGGGGATCTTTGTCTGGAACACTGTGGGCACAACCATTGATCTTCCCACTGTCCTGATGGGGTCCCCGCTGCAGTGACCTGCATCACCGGTACATGAGGCCGGGAAAAGCTGAACAGGACAGTTCAAAACCTTCCAGCCCTTGTAGCTGGGCTTGGCTGGGCCTGGCAGATTGACAACCTCCGCCTTCCTCACTAGACAAGGATCAGGTGCAAATCTTAACCTGTTGATAGTCTGATTTTTCCCACTGTGGTTTTGGCAGAGGGCTTGGCTGACAGGATTATATCTGTTCACTTCTGAAGCCAGAGAACTGCGTTTCCTCCCACCCTCACCAAAGAGGCCTTAAAAGTCAGGGGGTGAGGGGGTAGCAGCTGTCCAGACAAAGAGAGGTAGAAGGTACAAGTTCACACTTACCAGGTGGCCACCTCTTGCACTCCGCCCTTGGGAGGCAGTACTCATCATGGTCCCTGCAGAACTTTATACCTCAGTCAATGCCATCAATGTAATCTCCCATAAGCCTAACCAGGGACTAACCCCAGGGTGAGCCTAAACACTGTCACCCTAGGCAAGTGCCCTGACACCAGAGCTACACCCTCAGCTTGTATTTAAGCATTGTATCAGTCACTTATCTCATGGCTGCAGAGTATCTGACAGAAGCAGCTTAAGGAAGGAGAGGCTTTATTTGGCTCACAGTTTGAGGTTATGCAGTCCATCACGGTGGGGAAATAGTGGTAGGTGACCCATGATAAAGGAGTATAACTGCTGCTTGGTACAGAGATCAGAGTCTGGGCCAGAGCACAGGCTGAACTATAACTCTCAAGGCTGCCTGCCCAGAGGTCTATTGCCTCCAGATGGGTCCTACCTCCCTAGTCAACACTACCAAGGGGAGGGTCAAGCGTTTGAACACGTGAGTCTGTCAGGAACATTTCACATTCAGACTGCCATTAGTATAAAGTACTCAGCAGTGAGTGGTTCATAAACTCAGCAATGGATAGCTGGAGCAGGAATAGACTACTCCCAGAGCTATACCCCCAGTTTGTATTTAAGCATTGTATCGGTCACTTATCACATCACAGGCCTCAAAGCAGCCCCCATTTATGATCACTCACGACTCTAGAGGCTGATGTTTCTGCAAGCAGCTGGCAGGTGAACTGGGGTGTCTGGCCTGGGGTGGCCTCTGCTGAGACACGTCTGCTTTGTGTAGTCTTGTCCTCCGTGGGCTAGCCTAGAACTGCCCTTATGGCAGTAGCAGGAATGTGGGGTTGCGGGGAGGAGGAAAAAGTGGGGGACACAAAGCTTCCTTAGGCCTACTTGGAGCCAGCCCCATCACTTCCACTAAACACTGCCTGAAGCAAATCCCCAGGCTAGCTCATATTCACCGGGTGGGAAACGGAGCCTGTCTCTTAATAGAGGTGCAGCAAGGTCACATGGCAGAGGGTGTGGCTACTGGGAAGAGGGAGAGCCAAGTGTAGTATGCATTTTGTCTGTCTCTTAGACCCTGAGGCCGTTAAGACACTGGCAGGGGTTTGAAAGACGTGAATGGTCCTTCTGTGTTGACGGACGTTTCTGGACAATGCCGTTACAGGAATAATCAATGCTTTTCACTATTTTAACAATAATTTCTGTGTGGAGGAAGTAAAAGAACCATGAGAAAGAGTTTTGGGTGGCCAGCCAGCCCTAAGGATTGGAACTCTAGATCTGTGGTCTTCAAACAGTGCCCTGTGAAGCCCAGGGGCAGTGTGGGGAATGGGTGCTTTGTATAAGGTCCAAGGAAAGTGGGTCCCCACCCTATTCAGGGTGGACCTATTTTCTCTCCCTTTCTTGCTGTTTCCTTTGGAGAAGTGCTGTAAGGCTTTGAAAAACTAAGGATTTTGAAGTCCAGCAGACTGGACCAACATCTCATAAAACAAACAAAACAAAACAAAACAACCCCCCTCAAAAAGGAAAAATCCCAAAACAAAAAATAGTCTCAGAAATGTCCACATGTCCACTCTAAGTAACTGAGTGCCCTGACAAGTATTATCCAAGCTGCACTGTATCCAAGGTCAATTCTGATGTTCTCTCTCCTCCATCACTGGATTCAAGCTGATATACAGGGGAAACTGAGGCACTCATATGGGAGATTTTCTTAAAACATCATTGCTTCAGCTTTCCACTTGTCCAGGATATTAGTTATTTTTTATCTCATTTTTGTAATCAAATACCTGGCAAGAATGCTGAGCCCCAAATGGGATATCTCTGTTAATCTCCCCCACTCCCTCACCAGTGCCCCAAGGCTCAGAGGGGGCTGGAGGATGGGAGGAGTGCTGTGACATGCTGCCATCTAGACATGGCTATTGTACTCACAAACCCACAGCAGCTGTGGTTACCTGCACAAGAATAAGCCAGCCAGCATCCCCCAGGCCCCACCCCTTACTGAAGAGCTGTTGGCAGTTGGTAGAGTGAGCAGGTGGAGATCCAGAACTATCCAGATGGAGGCAGCAGACCTCTGGGAGGAGGGCCTTGAGGGTTAAATGAAGGCTTTTGTCTGTGCTCTACAGTTAGCACTCCATCCAAAGCAGCTGCCACTTGCTCCTCTTGCAGTGGGCCATCTGCACATTTTCCCATGTTAATGGACTATGCACTCTCAAACTGTAAGCCAAAACAAACCTCTCCCTCCTGAAATTGCTTCTGTGAGGCATTTTGTCACAGCAATGCAAATCAATCTTCTTTTTTTAATTAAGAAAATTTTTTTCATTCATTTTACACACAAATCAAAGATCCCCTTCTTCCGTCCTCCTGCCCCCCCCCCCAGCCTCCCCCTCCCAACCTATCCCCCACTCCCCCTCCACAAGAAGGCAAGGCCTCCCATGGGGAGACACATCCAGTAGAGGCAAGTCCAAGCCCTTCCCCTGCCTCAAGGCTGCACGAGGTGTCTCATCATAGGTAGTGGGCTCCAAAAAGCCTGCTCATGCACCAGGGATGGTGAACCAATCTTCTTTAAGGATGTGGCCACTGGTAGGTTTCCAGGCTCTAGTGGGTAGACTCACACCTATGAACATATAACTATACTCAGTGGGCTATAACAAAAGACATGAAGTCAAGAGGGGAACCTGTTGAAAAGGATATGGCAAGCCACTAGAGATCCACTTCCTTCTTCTAGGGCACAGCCCTTAAAGGTTCCACAATTTCCCAAAACAGTGCCATCAGCTGGGGACCAGGTGCTCAAACACAGGAGCCTGTGAAGAACATTTCACATACAAGTCATAATGTCCCCAAGCAAGAGCCTTCACACTCTTGAACTCTGAATCTCAATCCTTCATGTATATCATGTTATATCATGGTCCCTATGAAGCTGGATTACCCAGAACCACAGACAATCCAGGACATCTTATTGGCAACAAGCGGGGCTGGGGGGTCGACTTGGAGCAGAGCTGAGCACACACTCAGTGCTGCTGATCTTCTGAGGCCCGATGGAGTGCTGCCTGGGAGGAAAGCTCACTTCCGGATGATGCCTGGATTTGTTTGGAAGCTGTATTTCCTCCTCCTCCTCCTCCTCCTTCTCCTCCTTCTCCTCCTCCTTCTCCTCCTCCTCCTCCTCCTCCTCCTCCTCCTCCTCCTCCTCCTCCTCCTCCTCCTCCCAGTATGTTAATTCCATTTCTTCCCAAGTGAGTGTTTTTAGGACAGGAGCTAATTATAGCCTCTCCTAAGTCTTTTGCAGTCTGTTTCCTGTTCAAGTATTGCATTAGTCACCAGCAAGAGTCTCCAGCCATCTCCTGTCCCTGTCTGGTCTCCGCCACTGGGGATGGGGATGCTGGACAGACTAGGGGCAGATCCCAATGGGGAGATAGGAAGAGGAGGTTAGAGGCTGGCTGGGGGACACAGGGAGAGTCTCTTGTCCCTGTCCTCTGTGGATTGCAGCTCTCAGTCCTGGAGTTTGCTCAGCCTTTGGAGCCACAGAGACTGCAGAGGCACATCCATTCAGCTGCATATTTTTGCCATTACTTGATGACCTATTTGCATCTTTGCTGAGAATTTCCTCTCAAGCCATATACGGTGATTTCACTGCCCCACAAACTGAGGCTTCCAGCTGCAGCCATGCTCAAGGATCCTCCCCATAGAGCTCCATCCTTGCCTTTACTTTGGTTTGTGCAAAGAAAAACCCTTCATGCTCAGTCCTTCCCATGCATGGCTGGTCCCGGGCACTAATCGGCTGCATCTGATGGGAGCTCTTTGATCAGCTGAATGCTTGTGCCCACAGGTGCATGAGCAGCTCCTGCACCCAGGGAGCAAGAGGGGACTCTGCCCAGGGATTGGCAAAGCTCCACCCAAAGCCTTTTTGCTTCCTGTGTCCCTGGCCCGAAACCAATGCCCTGGACCATGTGTCAAGGTCTCCATTGCCAAAGCTCTCCATAAGGCCACAGTGTTGGTCGCTTTTCTTGCTGTGACAAAAGCCACGTGAAAGGAGGGCTTCTTTCTTTTTATTTGGCTCACTCCATCGTGTGAGGGTGAGCCAGCTGGTCCAGCACATGGCCTCTGTAGTCATGAAGCAAAGAGAGAGACGAAGGCTGGTGTTCAGCTAGCATTCTCCTTTTATGTGCAGTCTGGGACCCGGGCCATGAGATGGTGCCATCTGCAGTTAGGGTGCGTCTTCTTGACTTAATTCACTTAATCTAAAAAAATAAAATAAAATAAAATCCCTCACAGACGCACCCGGGGGCTTGTCTCTTCAGTTGTCCTATATTATCCTGGAAAGCTGACAATCAGTATCACCCATCACAACCACCAACTTCTGGCCACTCTGACTAGTTGATCCCTCTTCATCAGTCTCTGGTGAAGGAGTGGGGTGACGGGTTTCAGACCCTGAGCTCTCCAGGGACAAAGGAGGAAAAGGAAGTTCTATTTGAAAAACTCATCTTCCGGTGGCCACCATCCCAGCATCCCAGAGACTAAAGTCCTTTCAAATCGGCCTTACCACTCCCCAGTCCCCAAACAAGGGGACTCTGTCCCTTGAATAAAGCCTCTGGGAGATGACTCATTCCAAGCTATCTCCTTAGGAACTTTGGCCTCCCAAGCCAACCTCAGGCAGGCCAGGTGGTCAAGGAGTACCTGTTCTGAGCCAGGTGGCTTCCTGGCTACTGGGGAAATAAATACTCAGAGTCTACCAGAAGATGCCCGAGCTCACACCACCCTCAGCTCCTATTTGGAGCACATGGGCACCCTGAGTGGAGGAGGTGGAAGAGAGTGGGTAAGAGCCTAGGTCGTCAAGCACCAACTTGGGCCCAGACATCCCAGGGCTACTCCTGATCTGGGGTGCATGCCAGCAATCTGGCCCAACTATTTTTATAATCATTTGGTTTCCATCCTAGGAAATTCGTTCCAGATTGTCTGCCCACAGAGCATACGCGATTACATCCTGGGAAGGGTAAAAGTCCAGAAGACGCCATCAGGGATGGCTGAGTCAGGCTTAGTCAGGGGTAAACTAGCTTTAGCCATTGCTGAAGACCTGGAGACTGAGTCTTGGGGGGAATGGGATATTGGGGAGTAGGACTGGAGGTAGCAGGAAAAGGGGTGTGGGCACCTAGCACAAACTCTCTCTCCCTAGGGCTATGAGGATGGATTTTGAAGCAATGAGCATCTGAAAGAAACACCTCTAGCCAAGCTCCTCCTCCTCCCCTCCCCCCTCCCCTTTTCCTTTCCCTCCTCCTCCTTCTTCTTCCCCTCCCCCCAACTCCCTTTTCTCCCCCTCCTCCTCTCTCCTCCTCCCCCTCCTCTCCCTCCCAAAAGAAAAACACCAAACCCTTTCCCTTAGCACACCCCCCAACCCCCACCCAGGGACCCACCAGGCAGCAGAGCTGGCAGAATTTCTTCTAGAAATTTGTTCTTCAGCAGCCAGACATAGAACAAAAGAGGATGCTGGCTGTTCCCCCTGGTTGAGGGGGCCTTGTGGAGTATCCCCAGGTCTGCTAGCCCATCCCCTCAGGTGAAGCTCCAGGCAGTCCCTGGCCCCCATCACCTCTGCAGCTGGGTAAAGGCTCACAGAGGCTCTTGGCAGGGGACTATTTACCAGGGAGAATGTCCCACAGGAAGGATTTCTTCTTGATTACATAGAATATCTCCCGCTCTCTTTTTCCAACAGTGAGTCACCCAGGAGTCATCAGAGCCGCTGATGGGGACCGTGCCTGTGTTCCTGCCCCAGCTTTGATCAGGGTTACATAACTTCATGCTGATCTGCACTCAGAAGCTGGCTCTCACTCTGCTGTTCACCCCTAAAATGCAAAGCAGGAAACTGCGGGCCTGAGGGTGACACTGGATGCCTGAGGGTGACATTTGATGCCTGAGGAAAGGCATCAAAGCCTTTCCCTCAAACGTACAGACTGGCATGGTGGGGGCAGCAAAAGCCTGTGATGCCAGCCCTCGGGAGACAGGCTGGAGGATTGCTGCAAGTTCAAGACCACTCTGTTCTACCTGTAGGTTCCAAGTCAGCCAGAGCTACGGGAAAGGACGGTAGTAGTTACTTGTCTGTTGTGGTGATAAAACACATGACTAGGGCAACTTGGAGAAGGAAGAGTTTATTTGGACTTAGGTTCCAAAGGAAGAAGGGTCCTCAGGGTGGTGAATTGTGGCAGCAAGCAACAGACAAAATGGTTGGGAAGCTTAGCTCCTCCACCATAGGCACAATGGAGAGAGAACAAGCTGGAAGTGGAGAAGGTTTTAAACCCTTCAAGCCTGCCTCCAGGGACAGAGCTCCTCCCGTAAGGCCACACCTCCAAAACCTCCCCAAACAACATCACCAACTGAAGACCAAAGCGTTCAGATACCCAAACCTATGGGGACATTTCTCACTCAAACCACCACAGAGACTTTGTCTCAAAATAAAATAAGTAAAAGAAAAGGCATTCAGCTATGTCTGCCCATAAACATGCCTCTGAGTGATACTGGACCTTGAAGAAAAGCGCACGGCTCTCAGAAACTCTCACTCAGCAGACATCTACTGAGCCTTGCTCATTCCTCCTGTATTTATTTCCCAGTCCACAGGCCCTGTTCCAGACCATTGGCACCTCTGTATGAGGCCTTAAAACACAGCCATGCTTCCTGAGGCTGAGGAAGGAGAGGGGTGCACAGACCCCAGGAAGAGTGTGAGGAACAGGAATTTCTGCAAGAGGCTCCTGATGATTCAGTTCTGCAGTGAGTCTTGGCCAGTGGCAAGCCCGGGGTAGGGGGTTAGGGGCAAGGCCAGATGGAGCTGCACGGTGAGAGACCTCCTTCCCAAGATCCTCACCTCACCACGGACTGTTCTTAAACCCTGCGGAAACCACAGAAGGGTTTGATTGGGAGAGTTAAATCACTGAGGGGCCCAGCACAAAGCAGCAGATCTCCTCTTGGAGAACTCGGGGAGCATTCACGAAGAACAGTTGACTGAGAGCTAACCGTGTAGTATGGTACCGTCTGCAGAGAAAGGAGCATGAAAATGATGGGGCAAGAGGGACTGAGGGAAGAAAGTCGCTGGGAGTTAGCTAAAGGTCACCTTGAGAGGAGCTGTGGCCTGGGATGGATTATTATACCATGAGGAAGCCAAATTTGACTCTCACCTCCCTGACCACATTGGCCAAACCCACCATAAATCAGAAGCCTCGGAGTAGATGTAAGAAGGTAAAGTTAGAATCTGGCTGCTGCTAAGGCCACTGCCTTTTTTTTGTTTTTTTTTGTTTGTTTGTTTGTTTTTTGTTTTTTGACACAAACAGGCCTCCTACTAAGACTTATCTCTCTGCACCCCCCTCCCCCCTGCCAGCTAACAGACTCCCCAGGGCCGATCTGTCACCCAGGAAGTGAGTTTCTAACAAAGCAGGTGTTGGTGCCCACACATCCTACTCCCTGCCCCTTCCCTGCCTCCCGCCTAGAAATCAGACAGCCTAGCTACAGATTTATACTGGGAAACTTTCCATGCTCTGGCCTGAGAAGAGACCCCCCATTTCTACTGTCACAGGGTCCGAGGAAATGCTGAAGGAAGACCCCAGACTCAAATAGTATGTAAGAGCAAAGAGCGTTTATTAATATTCCAGCATGCATGTGGGGGAGTTCATCTGTACAAAATGGCGATGACCCCAAGAGGAACATGTAGGCTCCTTTTAAACACAGTTACGGGGAGTAGCAGGGACAGTTAGATCACCTCATACATAACTGGTTAAGCAAGCAGCAGTTACATTAGTATATTTCTAATTGGCTGGGGTTTAGTCTTATCATTTTTGGACATACCTCCACAAGCTTGGGCAAGTCAAGACGTGACGCAGAAGGGGCTGCAGGATTTGTCCTTGAGACACTGTGAAGCTGACTTAGACCTGTGTTAATTCTCTCCCTGGACCCTGAATGCAAGGGCCTTGTGGATAAATGGCCCTTTGTTGGGAGAGACACCGGTTTTGCCCTTTTCAGAGAACTGAAACCTAAGTTCAGTTGTGAGGGTGGGAGAGTTTAACCCCTTCACTGTGCAGGCTCACTCCTCTCTTCAGAGACCCCACCATGTTGTTTCTATGACCTGGACTCTCCTTGGAGCCCCTGCCATTCTGCTGCCCTTCTGTCTGTCTGTCTGTCTGTCTATGGCATTAGTAACTCTTAAACCCCCACCTGAAACCTTTAGTGGGGAGGCTTGCCATGGTCTGCATCTCCAGTGACATACTAGAGACAGGACAGAGGGATGTCCCACACAAGAGGGCTGTGATCACATGCATGGTTCAGCGATCCAACCATCTTCTGGGAAGATGAGGAGGAAGAAAAAGAACCAGAAAGAGGAGAGAGGGTCCTACCTGCAACAGGGGTGAGGATGAGGACACCATCAACCAGGACAGTGACCAAGACAAGTGGCTGCTTCTGGACAAATAAAGTTAAGTCTTTCTGGGGCAGCAGGGGTCCAACTGGATGGAGGTGGGTGGTGGGGGACAGGCAGTTTCTCTCTGTGTCCCTGCTCTGGGCAGAAATGCCACATGTCTGGGTTTCCTCTTTCTGTCTCTTGTGTACCATTTAACAGCCCCAAATGCTCACAGCACTGGGAGGGGGTCCTCAGAGCATCAGGGCTACCACCTTCATCCCTAGTCCATCGGCTAAAATGGCAGTCTTTATTGGTTTTTGTGTTTTGTTTTTTTGAGACAAGGTCTCATGTGGCCCATGCTGGGCTCCAGTGTATCATGTAGCTAAGGATGACCTTGAACTTCTGATTCCCTACCCCTATTCCCTGAGTGTGCACCAGCATGCTCAGTTTATATGGTGCTGGGGATCGAACTTGAGGCTTCTTCATGCTAGGCATGGACACTACCAACTCATCTACATCCTCAGCAATCCTTAAAAGTCATAGTTAAAAGTGACTGTCAACTTTCTGTGGAGATAACTGTCAACCTTCAGAAGATCCATGACCATGAATCTCTAAACGGATTTTAAACTCTGCTTTTAGAGGCACTCTGAACCCCCACTTCATCCTGTTCCCCATCTCCTCAAAGGAACTCAGTGCCTCTTCTAAACTGTGGCCATCCCCCATTGGCATCAAAACAATAATAATAATATAAAATGGCAATACCACTAAGTTCTAAGAGTAGAACTGTCCACCACTCCAGGAACTCCCATCATTCCACCCACAGCTACCTTAAAAGGCAGTTGGGTCCCCAGGGCCCCTGGCAACAGAAGAAAAAGGGACATGGGGGAAGGGAAGCATTGCTACTAGGTAGCATGCTGCTGTCCTGTGGTTGCCCTGGTGATGATGGTTCATATGTGTAAGGAGTGGTACTGGGTGGTTCCTTGTTAAGCCTCTGTATTAGCTGGCTTGGCTTTTTCATGGTGCTGCATTCTCTGACACCATGTCATGAGCAGTCAAATTTCTCAGAGGAACAGCATTAGTTCTCCTGGAGGGGCTGCATGTCTCACCCAGAGATAAGTCGTAACCGCCATCAATAATCTGCCATAAGCTGAAGGCACAAGTGCCCAGAATCCTTTATGAGTTCCACAGCTAAAATTGCACTCCAGCCTCACCACAAAGCACACCTGGACCCAGTATACCATGTTCATTCATTCATCCATTTATCTGCACATCCATTCATCTACTAGTTCATTCACCCATCCATCCATCCATCCATCCATCCATCCATCCATCCATCCATCCATCCATCCACATATTCATTCATCCACATATCCATACCCTCACCTACTCATCTATCTCTCTACCTATCTATCTACCCATTTGACAGTTTTAGGGTCCATTGTAACTTCCTCTAATATCTAGCTCATCTCAAAGAATCAGTATTCTAAGCTAGGGTTGTGTTCTCTAGGCTAAATTGTGCTCTCCCAAAATGGTCTATCAACACCCTAACTGCTAATACTATGGAATGTGTTGTGGTTTGGATGTGAAATGTTTCCATAGGTTCATGTGTTTGGATACTTGGTCCTCAGTGGGTGATGCTGTTTTGGAAAGTTGTAGAACCTATAGGGAATGGAGCCTTGCTGGAGGGAGTGGGACACTGTGGTGCACATCTTATCTACATTATCTTTGCTTCCTAACTGAGGATGCAATGGGACCCCTTGCCTTGTGCTCCAGCTGTGATGGATTGTGTCCCATTGAACTGTAAGCCAAAACAAAGCCTCCCACTCATAGGTTGCTTCTTGTCAGATATTCGGTCACAAGAAGAAGAAGAAGAAGAAGAAGAAGAAGAAGAAGAAGAAGAAGAAGAAGAAGAAGAAGAAGAAGAAGAAGAAAGGTAGCTAACACAGAATACAACTTCATTCAGAAATACAGAGTTTATAAAAGTCATCTAGTTGAATAAGGTCCTTAAGGAGAGACTTAACCTAGTGTGTCTGGTATCATTATGAAAAGGGGACACTGGGAGGCAGAAAGACACATGATGGGGAGATGTGAATGTGACACCACAAGATGTCACTTGAAGATCGAGGATTGGGATAAAACAAGGATCGAAGCACCAGCCAAGACAGGTCAAGCTATACCAGAGGCCAGGAGGAAGTAAGGAAAGGGTCCGTTTCTGTGTTCAGAGGGAACACACCTTCTGCACCTTCATTTTCTAGCCTTCTAAAGTGTAGAAGGTACGTTTCAATGACTTTAGATCACCCATTATGCCCAACTTGGTTGCAGCAGTACTGGGACATAACCAACTAACAATTGCATGCCCTTCGCCCAGTCCTTGCCATGAGCTGTAAGAATTCCTGACACTGGACGGTGGTGGCACACGCCTTTAATCCTAGCACTTGGGAGGCAGAGCCAGGCAAATCTCTATGAGTTTGAGGCCAGCCTGGACTAAAGATTGAGATCCAGGAAGAAGGAGAAGGAGGAGGAGGAGGAGGAGGAGGAGGAGGAGGAGGAGGAGGAGGAGGAGGAGGAGGAGAAGAAGAAGAAGAAGAAGAAGAAGAAGAAGAAGAAGAAGAAGAAGAAGAAGAAGAAGAAGAAGAGTGCCTGTGCCTGGATAGCTCTGTGAGCTGCTGACATCATCCTATGCTAATCTTAATGCTAATCCTGATGGTCAACTTGGCAGGATCCAGAGTCACCTAGGAGACACACCTCCGGAAACTATGAAGGAGTTTCTATATTGGTTAACTGGGGTGGGAAAACCTACCTACATGTGGGCAGCACCATTCTTTTGGCTGTGGTCCTGGACTGAATAAAAAGGAGAAGGCAAGCTGAGTACCCTCATTCATCTTCCTGCTTGCTAACTATGGACACAATGGGACCGGCCATTTCACACCTTTCTCCATGACTTCCCTGCCATGATGAAATGTATCCCTAGAACTGTGGGGCAAAACAAACCCTTTCTCCCTTAACTTGCTTTTGTCACAACAACAAACAAGTAACTAATAGTGCCTGTAAGGGCCTGAGACTGAAGCCTTCATCAAGGGAGGCAGAGCGAGTGCCACATAACCTTGCTGAACCAACATTTCAGAAAACTGCTGGGGTTCCGCCCACCCCACTCCACCCTGAATAGTTAGGAAATGACTTTGCCACCTCTCCCATGAAGAAATCCAGTCTATTTCTCCATCCTTAAATTCAGGCTTGACCATGTGACTCACCTCGATTTGAATGTGTCCCCAAAGTGAATGAATTGGGAATTGTCCTGGTTTGTTTCTCTGTTACTGTGATAAAACACTGACCAAAAGCAACTTGGGAAAGAACGTGTCAGTTCATCTTACAAGTGTCAATTCCCCACTGAGGGAAGCCAAGGCAGAAGCTCACAGCAGGAGCCTGGAGGTGGGGACTGGAGCAGGGACCACAGAGAAACTTGCTTTCATTTGTATCACAGGACCACCAGCCCATGGGTAGCATCCCCCACAGTGAGCTAGGTCCCTCCACACCAATTATTAATCAACAAAATACCCCCACAGACCAATCTGTTGGAGGCAATTCCTTAACTGAGGTTCCCTCTTCCCAAATGACTTTAGTCCATGTTGAGTTGACAACCAAGATTAGCCATCACAAGAAGTTAATCCCCAATACATCCATGCTGAGAGTGGGATTTTTGGAAGTAATTAAGTTGCAAGAACTCTGCCTTCATTCAAATCACTAACATGGAGGGGCTGATGACCCAGTGGTTAAGAGCACACACTGCTCTTCCTGAGGACCTGAGTTGGATTCCCAGCACCCATATCAGGTGGCTTACAACTGTCTATAACCCCAGCTTCAGGAGATCTCTGACCTCTGTGAGCTGTTGCATTTATGTGCATATATCCCTCACACACACACACATACCACACACACATACACACAATTAAAATAATAAAAATAAATCTTAAAAAAAAAAGGTGGGCAGTGGTGCTGTACACCTTTAGTTCCGGCACTCAGGAGGCAAAGGCAGGTCTACAAACCAAGTTCCAGGGCAGCCAGAGCTGTTACACAGAGAAACCTTGTCTCAAAAAATGTTTTGTTTTTTTTTTTGATACAAAAAAAGAAAGAGGAGAGAGAGAGAGAGAGAGAGAGAGAGAGAGAGAGAGAGAGAGAGAGAGAGAGAACACTAACACAGGCTGGATTCATTAACATGTGGATTCGTTAACATAGAGAAGTCCTCCTGAAGGCTGAGTTCAGCCCTCCTACTTCTCTTGGTTCTACCCCATGCCTCCTGCCATGTAATAATGCAGCAAAGGCCTCACTGGGTGTTCAACCTCTTAGCCAGAATTATGAACCAAATAAATCTGGTTGCTGTGACAACAGCATGGGAAATGACTTAAGGCAGAGTTCCGTGGGCTCGCGGTTGGAAGGGCTACAGTCCATCATGGAGGGGAAGGCATGGTGGCAGGCGTGTGAGACAGCCTCTCACATGTCCACAGCCAGGTTGTGGAGATGAGTGCTAGTGCTCTCTTCTCCTTCTTTCCCTCTTTTTATTCTGCCTGGAACCCCAGCCCATGGGATCATGTCTTCAGGACAGGTCTTCCCCCTTTATCTAAACCACTCTGGGAACTTCCTCAAGGATACACCCAGAGATGTGTTTCCTAGGTGATTCCAAATCCAATAAAGGGATCCAGTTCCCATTTCCCAAGTGCGGGGCTGCAGGCATGTCACTCGGGTATAGTGCTTGCCTTGCGTGTGTAAGACCCTGCATTTGATGTCAGTGCTGTGGAGGAGGAGGAGGAGGAGGAGGAGGAGGAGGAGGAGGAGGAGGAAGGAGACCGAGAGAGTGGGAAGTGGACCCAGCTAGGCAGAAAGATCCTGTGGTCTTGGAAAGACGTAACCAATTTTCCAAACTTGTCCTTACAACTAAATGACCAGAGGCCCCATATCTAGATCCCAGCTTCTTGAAATATGAGTTGCAACATGTATGGACCACAAAAAAATTGAAAATAGTACAAGGTTTCTGTATGCACTATGATCAAAAATTGATTGAAAGTCATACACATTCTAAATGCTGCCTGATACATTTTGCCTCACATCTGAGACTACTGTTAGTGTGAACTACGGTGTTTTATTGTACAGTTTTCCACTCTTACAGAAACACATTCATTTAACTGTGGAGAGTAAAGACTTTTAATCTTTTCCTACCATCATGCCTCAGCATGCAACTGTCAAATTAGTATTATCTTTGGTACTCAAATTAGAATGTTAGATTTTAAAAATTCCATCTTGAACTTGTTTTTTCAGAGGACCCAAGTTCTGTTCCCAGCACCTACATGGCAACTCACAACCGTTTATAACTCCAGCTCCAGGAGAGCTGATGACTCTCTCTAGTCTTTGTGGATACTGCCCACATGCAGGCGCACGCGCACGCACACACACAATACAAATAATTTAAAATAATAAAAATAAATCTTTAAAATTTTAGGTTGAGTTGCTGGCTTGAGTTTCATAAAGAAAACAAAAACAAAACTTTGATCCATTAATATTAATTTGAGATTAGGGCAGAATTTCCAGCAGTTTCTGAAATGGCCCTAAATATACTTCTGCCATTAGGCACTATATATTTGTGTGAAGTAGTGTTCTCAGCGTTGATCATAAAATCAAACCAAAATATTGATTAACTCTGAAAAATGTTGAAGATGCTTTGTGTCTGCAGCCTCAAATAGTCTGTATTGGAGTCCTTATGAAAAAACAAACAAGTTCATCCTTCTCATTAGTATAAAAATTTGCTTTCTTCATTTTATGTTAAAATTATACACACACTAAAGAATTGTTGGGTTTGGGGTTTTTGTTTTGTTTTAGACTTTGAGACTGAGTATCTCAAGTAGTCCAGGCTGGCCGCCAACTCGCTATGTAGTCAAGAATGGACTCGAACATTTGATTCTTAAATGTCCACTTCCCAAGTGCCAGATTGCAGGCATGTGTGCCACTACACATAGTTTATGTGGTTCTGGGTTCAACCCCAGAGCTTTATGCATAAGGGGACCACAGTCCACCAACTGAGCCGTATCCCAGCCCCCCAAAGACTTGTTTTTAAATAAATTTCATCAGGATTTGTTGTCAGTAAATGTTTGCTTTGCACCTCTGTTCTATAGCACTGTACACTTGGGGTCATGTAAAAATGTCTTAGGTGTAAGGAGCTGGGAATGGGAAACTTTGAGAAGCCCTGCATAGATGACTGTGTGCCTGTTTAAAACAATAGTGAGGTTTCCTGTGGTTGCCAGCAGAGGACAGAGCCTGGTCCCTGGTACTAGTGTAGAGAACTGAAGCGGATGCTGGGTTGATGCTGATGCTCTGCACAGATGAGAATGTATGCAGAGACTGGGTGGAAAGGGAGTCTTGTCCAGAGTAGCTCACACCTTTGCCTTGCCAGGTAGGAACCCCTGGAGGAGGTAGGACACTCTTGTTACAACAACCTTGTTTTGCACCAAGCATGGAGCAGGACTCTTTAGACATAGTTGCTTTAAAATAATAGCTCCACATGGCAGCAGGTATTAACTCCAATTTATAAATGGGGAGTTGAGTTTTAGTAGGAAAGTCAGCACAGAGAGCATACAGCCATTGGCCATTCTCAGCAGAGCTGGGATAAGAGCCCACGCTGCCCTGCACTCAGATACCTGCCAAGAGCCCAACCTTTGGGCTACATGAGCCACTTCAGTCAGATGCCCCTCCTGACTCGACTGAAATAGACCAGATCACAGAGGTGCTGTGGTCCTCAGTGCCACGGTCACAGCTATAAATGTTACCTAATGATACCACTGACGTTGGCTGTGATAAGTGTGACATCTCAAAAAGCTGGGAAGCCAGGGTACAGTGAGTGCGTACCAAGACAGCAGGGGACAAGGTGCTCTGTGGTCACCGGGCCTTTGGTCCTCAAATTTCACAAGCTCCCTGACACATACCTTCTGGAACAACACCAGGGTCCACAGGATACCCTGAACCTCTCATTGTTTATACAACAGTGGCTGTTGTGAGCCCCTCAAGTTAGCCCTCATGCAACCACCCTGAGAAAAGTGGGGAAAATGAGGCACCAAGAGGTTGGCACCCAAACTGGGACTCACAACTTGGGGAGAATTGAGAAATCTGTACTTTGGGGTTCCCAAGTGTGCCCATGAAGTATCTGATGCTTGAGTGTAGGACATTTATTGTTTGTGAAATAGTCTTGCAATGTACCTCAGGTTGCCCTCAAATGTGAGACCCCTCTGCCTTAGTCTCCGAGTGTTGAGATTTATAGGTATGTGTCAACCGGGCCCAGCTGGGACTCACTTTACAGTAGGAATAAATGCCCCCAAATAAAAATCTGTCTTTGTCTCTGTGAGGATCTCATGATCGGAGTGAATGACCACGGCCAGAGTCCTAGATCCCAAAGGTAGGCGGTGATAGGAAGTGCTAGGATGGAGATCCAAGAAACTGCTCTGTACATCCACAATGTGGCTTCTCTCACCCTTAGGAGAGGGGCAGGCTGCATGGATACTCAAATAACCAGCCTTTTTAAGGTTTTGTTTTTGCTTTTGTTTTTTTTTTTTCTTCTGGTTTTGTGACAGTGTGCAGTTGAAAGTCACCTTTATCTTCCAAGTGACTCTTGACAGTTCCCTGAATCCCAACCACCCAGCCAGGTCAAAGGCTGTTATTATTATTACTATTGTTATTATCCTATGTCTGTGTGTGGACATGTCGGTGTGGACCTGATGTTTTATGAAGGTCAGAAGACAACCTATGGAGTCGGTTTTCTCCATCCACCTTTGTGTGGGTTCTGGGGACTGAATTCAGCTCCCCAGGCTTGCACAGCGTGTACAGCAATCAATAGGACCTACTTAGGTGTGGCTGGCTCTCCTAAAACAAAAATACTTTTTGAGACATGGTCTCATGAAGTCCACACTAGCTTTGTACTTGCTGTGTGGCCAAGAATGACCTTGAACTCCTGACCCTTCTGCCTTTATTTCCAAATGTTGTGCCGCCAGGCCTAACTCTGATTTTTTTTATTTACTATTTTTTTGTTTTTAAAACTAAAGCAGTGCTCCAAATTCCTCCTGCCTCCTATCTCTCCATCATCAAGCCATGATCATTTTTCAGAGTATTGATTGGCAGGTCTTAGGCCAGCCTGGGCTATGTATTAAGTTCCAGGCCAACCTGCTATGCATAAGGAGAGCCTGCTTCAAAAATAAAATAAAAATAAAATTGGTGGGGGGTGTTTCTCCTCAGTTAACTTACTGACTCTTCTTCTAACTAACAAGTCTGAATGTTAAAGTGACCTGAACATGGCTACAGTGGGGGAGGGCACCATGTCAAAATCTGCAGACTGCCAAGACTCGCTGCGGTCTCCAAGACATCACTTGGTAGGGAAGCAGTGACTCACTGGCACCCTTGTAAGGATAGTGACTAAGGTGTCACTGTCACAAAAGAGACAGCTCAAAGACACGGGACACCTTGTCCTAGACAGCACATGCTCCTGCTTTCAAATCCTTGGGGGATCCCAAGGACAGGAGAGGTGGGCTTGTACACAGAAAGGCTCCGCAGTGGGGACAATAAAGGATGGCCACCTGGAGGTCAAAGCAGCTGACCTCAAGGCGGAGCCAACAGCCAGGCCATCTGGACCCAGTGTGGGCGGGCCCAGACGGCTCCCTGCCCTGTCCCAGATGTGTGCAACCATGCTCATTGTATGAAGTTGAACATCGGGGCTCTGAGGCTGCCAGTGAACTTAGGAGACCTGAGCAGGTGCAGAGGTCAAATTGTCAATTTGTTTAGTGAATGGATGTTTGGGTATTTCCAGAAGCAGAGAACTCAGGACCTACAGGCTATCCTCCACTATGTCTGGATGCAAAACAGCATGCAGATACAGTTCCCATTCTCAGGAAGCTTGCATTCTGGTAGAGAGGATGAAGGGAGGGGACAAACACACGCGGTGGGCGCGCTCGCATGCACGTGCATGCGCGCGCAAACATACACACACACACACACACACACACACACACACACACACACACACACACACACGGAAAATGAGATAAGTAGCTAATGACTTTCAGGAAAACCTATGGAGTATATAGTTGGAAGGATCCACCCGCTGCAGTGTTTGGATGGGGCCAGAGCACCCCAATCACAGTGAGCTAAGGACTCTCCTTCTTTGCACCTGCCTCCCATACCCACACATGCTGTACCTTCCAGGCCCGTTGCATAACTGCCTGGCCTGTGTTCAGAGCCCAGCTCAGCATAGTGCCTGTAAAATCTTCCCTCACTCCATGAAATGCCAATGACTTCACAGCCAGGGAGACCTGGCCTCACAAGGTCCCCACACCAGCAGCCTTGCATCTAAAAGTGGCCTGGGAGGCATGAGATATTGGTGTCAGACCCGCTCTGGAGCCAAGACCCAAGCAGCCTCCATTTGCACACAAT
The DNA here is from genome assembly GCF_007827085.1 of Peromyscus californicus insignis. NCBI lineage: Eukaryota > Metazoa > Chordata > Mammalia > Rodentia > Cricetidae > Peromyscus > Peromyscus californicus. The sequence goes on from NW_026294562.1 coordinate 91,447,884, forward strand.
ATTAGCCTTTCTGGAGGGAAGGGCCCGCTTGCCTATCTACTATCCAGGCCCTGTTAGCACAGGAACCCCCCATCAGAACTCTCTGAACAGGGGGCCAGGTTGATAACCCCATTCCGGGAGCCAAGGAACTGGACCACATTTGTTTTTCCTTTCTTTTTCCATTTTAATATGAGGTCTGATGTGTGCTTGCTTATGTATTGGGTATACATGTTTGCATGTATGTAGGCACATGTGTGTGGGGGTGGGAGGTGAGTGTGCGTGTGTGCTCATGCACATGAAGACCTGAGATTGATGTTAGAAATCATCTTCGATGACTCTTCCACTTCATCCAGTGAGGTAAAACCTCTCAGTTGACCCACAGTCACCCACTATGGCTGGTCCAGCTGACCAGCCAGCTCTGGAGATTCCCTCATCTTACATCCAAGGCTGCCACACCTACTTGGCATTTATGTGAGCTCTTGGGATTTGAACCCTAGATCTCAAGCTTGCATTTGCATTTTAATCACTGGGCCCTCTCCCCAGTCCCTGGACCACATTTGTGTTCAACACTAACACTGTTTGGGGTGGGAGAGACAAAGCTGTAAGCAATCGGCAATTCATTTGGGAAAATTTCCACTTTCAGTGACTCTTAGCCTGGCTCCCACTAGAATGACCACAGAGGTTCTTGGAGGTGGAAGAGACAGCCTGCAGTAGACTCTAGAATCTAAAAGGAAACCTGGCGTCCTGCAGAGATGCTGCAGCCAAAGATGTACCACTCACTCCCTGAGAAGAACTCCAAAGGATGGACAGAGCTACTCTGGAGACTCCCGTGGGTTTAAGCCCAGCTTGGACAACACAGTGAGAGCTCATCTCAAACACACACTCACAGAGAGGAGGGGGAGAGGCCGGGGAAGGTGGGGAGGTGTAGAGTGGGAGAACCCTGCAAATCATAGAACTGCTAAGCAATTTGTTTCTAGAAGGAAGGACTCTGACACCAGTGAAACAAACAACTGGTTTTTAAACCGAGTAAAAGATCTAGACAGATATTCTTCCAAAGGAGAAATGCAAATGACGTTCAGCATGACTAGTCCCTGGAAAACTGTCAATCCAAATCACACAGAGATGTTGACAGCATCTTTACCAGGATGTCTACTATCAAAGCTGGGCCTGGTGCTGCAGGCCTGGGATCCCAGCTACTAGGGAGGCTGAGACAAGAAGATCGAATATTCAAGACCTGCCCTAGCTACAGAGTAAGTTCAAAGCCAACCTAGGCAGCTCAGGGAGATTCTGTTCAAAATAAAAAAGGCCGGGTGGTGGTGGCGCATGCCTTTAATCCCAACACTTGGGAGGCAGAGGCAGACGGATCTTTGTGAGTTCGAGGCCAGCCTGGTCTACAGAGTAAGATCCAGGAAAGGCGTAAAGCTACACAGAGAAACCCTGTCTCAAAAAACAAAAACCAAAAAAAAAAGGGGGGGGCTGGAATATAGATTAGTGATAAGCACTTGTCTGACATGTGTGAGGCCCGAGATTCACACACACACACCCATGCCACAATCAGCCAAGTAGTCAATGACAGGCTTGGTGGCACATGTCCATAACCCCAGCACTCAGGGGGCTGAGGTGGGACAATCACAAGTTCAAGGCCAGCCTGAGCTATACAGTGAGACCCTGTAGATTGATAGATAGATAATAGACAGACAGATAGATAGATAGATAGATAGATAGATAGATAGATAGATAGATGATAGGTAGAAAGAAAGGAAGGAAATAAGGAAAGAAGGAAGGAAGACAGACAGATAATTTGTTCATATGGAAAAAAACAAACTTCTAGTGAAAGAAAGTAGATTTATAGTTACCTGGGGTTAAGGAAGAGGTGAATTTGGCTATGAATGATCATAAGGAAACATTTTTAGTTGATAAAAATATTCTAAAGCTATAAAAATATTCTAAAACTAGATGGCTGCATTGCCCTTTTATTATTATTATTATTATTATTATTATTATTATTATTATTTTAAATTGTGTTGTGTGGGGGGGAGGGGTGCATGTGCATGCAGTGCTGAAGAAGACCAGAAGAGGGCAGTAGATCCCCCAGAGCTAGAGTTTCAGGCAGTTGGGAGACCCTGATATGGGTGCTGGGACCCAAATTCCAGTCCTCTGCGAGAGCAGCGCTTGCTCTTACCCACTGGGCCATCTCGCCAGCCCATGGACTTAGTTTAACAGTCACTGAATTCTGTACTTACAAAGGATGGATTTTACATCATGTAAGTTATACTTCAATTAGCTATAAAGAAGTTATATTTCTTACCTTGAACCAAGTAATTCATGTTAAGGACATCAGCAAACATGTACACAAAAACTTATATCTTAAATTCATAACAATGCTTTTTTAAAAGTTAATGAAAAACTGGAAGCACTCTAAATGCTTAGAAACAATGCATTTATTTAAAATAGATGAGCCGGGTGGTGGTGGTGGTACATGCCTTTAATCCCAACACTTGGCGGAGTGGCGGGGGTGTGTGTGTGTGTGTGGGGGGAAGGTGCACAGAGGCAGGTGGATTTCTGTGAGGCCAGGCCAGCCTGGTCTACAGAATGAGTTTTCAGGACAGCCAGGGCTGTTACATAGACAAACCCTTTCAAAAAAAAAAAAAAAAAAAAAAAAAAGAATAGGTAAGCCTTCTGAAAGAACAGTGAACATTAAAATCAGTATTTGCAAGGAATTTCTAAGGACCAGGGTCACAGCTTAGGATAGAATACCAAGTTGTTCTTATGGCCAAATTTCACCAAGAGTAAAATGAATTTATATACAAATATTTGTGTATGTACACATATGTGTGTGTGTGCATGTGTTCATGTGTGTGCATATATACATGTGTGTGCATGTGTATGGGAGCCAGAGGTCAGCATTGAGTTCCTTCTTTAGTTTCCCTCTACATTATCTTTTAAGACAGGGTCTCTCATTGAGCCTGGAGCCCACAGAGTTGGCTAGACGGTCTGTCCAGGAAACCCCAGGGTTCCTCCTGTCTGCCTCCCCAGCACTGGGGTCACGGGCACTCACCACCACGTCTAAAGTCCTCCGCTTCCTCAGCAAGCACTCTGCCAACTAAGCCACCTCTGCAGCCTCTGTCTTGTGACAGTTGAGTCCTCACTGTGAATGCATGAGTCTATACACGGTATGACCAGATGCATGTATGCATACTGCTATTTCCATATGGACATCTTCTGCCGTGAGCTTTCCCTCATAGAAGCAAGTGGGGAGAGTCGGTAGACCCTCGCCTGAGATTTTCACTGTTCCCTCCCACATTTATGTGCAATCCTGCCCTAACTGTTCGTGACCTAGGAGTTTAGGGAAATGCTAAAGTGTATAGGCTGTATGAAGTATATAAAGTATAAGGTACATAGTTAATAAAGATTAACAGGGGCACTCCATCTATGTGGCTATGGGGAAGCTGTCACCCAAGCAGGGGGAGAATTTCTTTTGGGGAGTGCTCTGGGGCCACTCACACTCCTGTAAGTAACACTTCACCCCTGCCCAGGGAACTCCCTGGTTCTTCAGGGTGAGCTGTGGTGGTCTGGTCTTGGTTCATTGTTGCTTTGGAGGAAAGGGAAAGATGTGGTTTACATCTCCCTGGGGAAAGAATTCTCTCCACACCCAGGGTGGCTCAGAATTTTCCATTCCTCCTGCCTCTACCTCCCCAGTGCTGGGATTATAGGCCTGCACCAATATATTTGCATATATTATTTTCATTTGTTGATTATACCTCAATAAAGCTGGAAAGACCCAACCAGTGATTTGAGGCTACTTTTATTTATTTATTTATTTATTTGGTTTTTTTTTTTTGGTTTTTCGAGACAGTGTTTCTCTGTGTAGCTTTGCGCCTTTCCTGGAACTCACTTGGTAGTCCAGGCTGGCCTCGAACTCACAGAGATCCGCCTGGCTCTGCCTCCCGAGTGCTGGGATTAAAGGCGTGCGCCACCACCGCCCGGCTACTTTTATTTTTTAAGCGTATTTTATTTCTGAAATATAAACATCACTTGTGATGACAAAAGATATGGTCAAGTTTTAAAAATAAACTGCATCTAACTTTCAGACATGAAAGTTTAGACTGGTTTCTAGGAATATGTGCATGAGAGCAGAGGACAGGCCAGGATTCAGCCACTGTGTCACCTAAGTGACATTGGGTGACTTCCAGCTGTTGTCAAGCACAAACCCACAGCAAACACCCACCCCCCTAAAAACTCCAAGTCTGGGTGTGTGTTTGTTTTTTGACACAGATCTCATTCTGTAGCCCAGACTGGCCTACAGTTCACTTTGCAGCCTAGGCTGAGAAGTAACTATGGGAGACTGAGGCTATGGGCTGGCCAAGCCAGCTGCCTAGGCCTGCTCTCAGAGAGAACTTCCTTCCCTCCATCCCTCCCCTACACCCTGCTTCCCTGATAGGGTACTCTGAGGGCATGAGACAGTCAGCTTGTTCACAGTGAACAGCCATTGTGGGTCAGGGCTAGGTCCAGCTTCAGGGGTGGGAGAATGAGATGGGAGGGGTCAAGTGCTGGCTGACCCTGGAAGCATGCTGTCACTCCTGAAGAAGGTGGACCTAGATGGTCCTGGCCGTGAGGCATGCTATGGCCAACAGCATGAGCGTTCCATCTGAGTGCCACCCTCCTCACCCCAGTAGTCCCCAGAATGAGGCAAACGAACAGGATCACAATCTCAGACGCTCAAGGATCGATGGTATTGGCCCCCTTAATCTAATAGGTAAAGTCTCCCTTCTGCCAGAGCAAAAGCTCTGCTCCTGGTGTTGGCCTCCACCCAATCTCTGACCCTTCTAATACATGTAGAACAGGGGACACATATGTGCCTCAGTTTGCACACGTTCCTGAATATCTCTGTGAAGTTAGGTCAAGGGGAGCTACACTAAACATGTTCCTATAGATGAAAACGTCCACCGTGTGTAAATAGTTCTTCCCAATTACAGTGTCCCACCTGAGTTCCTGAACATGGACCACAAGCATCATCCTTTGGGACCTGATGGGTAACACCCGAGGGACCAGGAAACAGGCTAATTACCCCAGCCAAGCCACAAGCCCCACCTACTCACAGGCCCTCTGGTGGGTTAAGCTCTCCGGTACCTCTCTGTCCAGCTCAGGCCTTGCTCAGCTGTCTGCTCCAGGGTGGAGCAGGGACCTGTGTGGTGACGTGATCAGGGAGAGGCCAGGGAGGTTGACTGGAGTCAGGCCTTGGCGGGCTCCTGAAGTGTCTCCCTGGGCTCAGACCTGCCAATTAAAGGCCAGAGAGATGAAAGAGGAAGGCTTCTTAGGTAAGCAGCCCGCAGTCAGGCAAGATGAAAGCCAAGCCCAAGCACTGTTTGACGGCCTCCAAATGGGAGGAATCTAGGTGCTCTTTATTACAGCGATGAGAGCTTGTAATCACAGAGACCTGGGAGACACTGGGGCTGCCTGCCAGCTTTGCCCTTCTCTGCTCGCAGGCTTTGACAAATCACAGTTCCTCATCTCCCCACCCAGGGACCTGGGGACAGGCTAATTACCCTAGACCTTGGTCACAGGCCCCACCCACTCCAGGTCCGGAAACGCCACACCTGCCGCTGTCTAGCCCAGGAACCTGACAGCCTCCTCCTCTGTGTGCTTCCACATCCGGCCAGAGCCGGGCAGCTCTGAACACAGCAGGGGTGTGAGGCCGGGGTGGCTGAGCCGGAGGGACAGAGGGATGGCCTGTCAGACGGTCTGACCCTTGCTCCCAGCTTCAACCCTGGTGCTCAGTATACCCCGCCTTCTGTTTCCTTAGTGTCTCTCCTTAAAAGGATGCAAGCTCCGTGCAGAGGGTTTGTGTTCGTTTCCCTTGGTTGCTATAACTCCCCAAAGTGAGTGGCTTAAAGCCATGTGAATTTATTTAGTTCTGGAAGGTCCAGTCTCATCAAGCTAACATGAAGGGCAGGCCTGTCCCTTTGCATCTCCCTCCCTTTCTTGGTCCCATGGCTTCCACATGCCTAGGCTCAGGCCCCCATTTATCCCCAAAGCCACAGTCGGCTCACTCAGATCTTTGCCTCCTCTGCGATCAGGTTTTCCACCTGCGCTCTGGTTGGCCTGCAATCCTATCCTCCTTCTCAGGGCTTCGTGATGAGGTGGACACACCCTGGTAACCCCAGGCTAGCCTCCCTTTCCCCTGCAACCTTAGTTCCTCAGCCACCTGACCCAGTCTGTTCACCACATCCAGGGATCGGGACCCAGGCATGGGTGGTCTGAGGACTATTATGGTTTGAGTGCAGGCTCAGGTGTTTGAACACTTTCCCCCAGGTGCCGGCACTGTTTTAGGAAGTTGTGGAACCTTTGGGACCAGAAGCATGGCTGGCAGAGGTGAAGCACAGTTGGGGGGCAGGCTTTGTGTGCTACAGGGCCTGGCCCTGCTTCAGATCCCGTCCGTGGCTTCCTGATCTAACCTCCACATGGGAAACAACTGCCCCATGTCTCTGCAGATACAGAGGGAGCCACCCTGTTCCTCCCTGCCTTCTCTACCATGATGGACTGCACTCTCTTGAAACCGTGAGCTGAGGTTGCTCCTGTCAGGGGATTCACTGGTTGAACTGCCACACTACCTGCTGCTGGACTCTTCTAGCTCCCTGGGGCACTTCCAGTACTCGATGTACTGCAGACTCTCCAGAACAACACACTAAATGAGGAAATAAAGGAAAACCTGACGATGTGGGTGAGTATAATATTTAATGTGGCAAAACAGCAGTGGTTATTCCGCACAGGCACCATTTGGATGGTTTTATGCTCATTTAATCACTACAGTTCTTATTTTCTTTTTTGAGATAGGATCTCATGTAGGCCAAGCTGGCCTTGAACTGTGTGGCAGAGGATGACCTTTAACTCTCGCCTCCATCTCTCTAGTGCTAGTTTTACACTCGTGGGCCAGCACACCCACGGTGCATATGGTGCTAAGCATGGAGCCCGGCTATCCTAAGTTAGACAAGTGCTCTACCAACCGGGCTGTATCTCTGGCCCTCCCCAACAGTTCTGTGAGGCACATTTGGTTATTATCTGTAGTGTACAAATGAAGAAATGAAGTCATACCCTGCTGCTGAGTGGTGAGGCTGCTTTATGGAGCCCTTATTGTCCCCAGCTCCCAGCCAGGCACTGTATACCTCTGATCTCAGTTCATCCCACAGCAGGGGTTGATGAAGGGGATTTGGTATAAACTGTGAAATATGCACAGAATAAGGTCCCTGGCTCGCCTAGGGGGATTCTGTTCTGGGATAGTGACTCGGTGGAGGTTCTTACGGCTCTCTGGGTCTCCTTTGTTAATGAGATCAGGCCTGTGCCCCAGATGAGCCCAGATGTCTGTGTTCCCACTATGACACAGGGCTCCTGTAGTGAACTTGGCTCCCCAGTCCCACCCCACCTTTACGGAAGTCTCCTGCCATGACAGGCCATGACCTCCCCCCGAAACTGGATATGCCCACTCTGTCCCTTAGAAGCCTGTCCTTTGGGAGACAGGAATGAACTCCAGACCTCCTCAAGGGCTCAAGCCACACTGGCCATTTTCCTGAGAACTGGGCCCTGTCCACCTTCAGCACATCCAATGGCTGTTCTTGGTCTGGGTACCTGCCCAGCCCCTCCCCCTTCCCTAGCTTCTTCTCTGCCGCCCACCCCCATCATCACTGGTTACCTCTCTTCCTGCTCCTCGTGACCATGCACACACAGGCTATGAGAAGCCCACTCTGTCACCTGGACCTCAGCTGTTCCCCTCTTTGGGGCAAGAGTGTGCTTCCAGCAGGGAGAAGGCTCCACCCTCTTTCCTGCCTCTTAACCTTTATGGTCACAGCCAAGAGCAGAGACACTTGCGCCTGCCAGCACAGTGGGGCATCACATTTTCTGTTTCTGCCAGCACATTTTTCTAGGTCAATGTCAGATCAGGGAAATCCAATACTGCATGTCCCAACGTTTTATTTGAAAACAGAGCAGTTGCTTTCCAAAATAAATAGTGTTTACAGGCAAGGTCTGGAGAAGCGTCCGCTAGAAATGGACGAGAATTTTCCCGGCTTGACTGCTGCCAGCCTGATGTCAGCCTCAGCTCTGGAGCCTTGGGCGTGCTGGCTAGAGGGGGGAGACGTCACCTTTGCTGCACAATCCACACACACCCACAGTGTTCCCCCTTCTGTATCCAGAAGCTTTGCCTTTCCCGGTACCAGCCCTGCACCCCAACCATCTGCCTTACCTATCCGCAGCCACGCAGCCTAGTTTCTGATAATCTTCCTCTCAGTTTCCCCCTCCCTGACTGGCCTGCTCTGCACTGCATCAGCTCAGGCCCTCCCTCCTAACCTCTGAGTCCCTCTCCATCCTTACGTTGTTCGCCTGCCCAACACGACGCCATGAGGTTGCTTTCCCCCCATTATGTCTGTTGGTCCAAAACCCACACAGGCACTCTCACATAAACCTCATAAGCACGACCCCTCTCCTGGGGTCCTGTGCCATAGGACCACATCCAATCCTAGAGGGGACCTAGGAGAACGGTCTCAGGCTGGTCATGTCCTGTATCTTACCTTCCACCTAGACGGCCATCTCCTTCTGGACAAGAATCAAGCCTTGAGCTTCCTGTGAGCCAGACACAAGTCTCCATGGTGACAAACCAGCGTGAGAGTGCCCCAGCTGCAGAACTGAACTGGGGACTCACCCGTTACTATTTAATAATAACCGTGACAACTGGACAGTATTATCTCTGCCCCATAGATGAACACAGCTGGAGTGAGACTAAGTGGCTTGGCCAAAGCGTCAGTCGTAGGAAGTGGACTGGGTCTGCCTGATCCCACCTCTCAGAACCACATCCATGGGAGGCAGTGTGTAAAGGGTCCAGTACACACTGACATGCACATGAAACCCTGTCAGTGGGAGACCTAGTGGGCTCCGGATTCATGGTGCCCAATAGAACTTCCAGTGATTGACATACTCACTTCTATGCCGGCCTAGTGGCAAGTCACGTGTGTCTGAAATGTGGCTAATGGAACGAAGAAACTGGATTTTCCCCTTCAATACTGTTGTTGTTGATCAGGGTATTGCTATGTATCCCAGGCTGGCTTCAAACTCACAGTAATTTAGATAGCTATATGCATCTAGCACCTGCTACCATATTGGGCCCATGTCCCAACCACGTTTATGTTAAGTTAATAACCACTGAAGAATAATGAGGTTGCGGGTTGCCAGCAGCTGTCCAAGGAGCTGTCGCTCCCTGAGCCCACCTGGCTTTCCAGGCACATCAGTTTTCAATGAGGGCCAACTTTCCCACCTGCTCCAGGCCTAGAACACCAAACTCAACACGTTCTTTCAGAATCAGAGTAGGGGTCTCTCTTGCATTGTATCCCACCCCCCAAACAAGTGCCTGGGCTGAAGGAGACCTAGAGCCCAGTCCTCACTGAGCACTGGACAGCAGTAATGAGCGGAGCCTTCTTGGTCTTCACTATGGGTAAGGGGAAGGAAGCACCCTCTCCAATACCCTCCTTCACATACACAGTGGTTGAGCTGCCCACAGGCTATGTTGTGGGCAGCAGTTTGGCGCCACCTACTGGGAATCCTGCAGAGTACAAGTGAAGGAGCCTCAGCAGAATCAGCCTGCATAGGGCAGTGTGGAGGGGCAGTGTGGAGGGGCAGGGCGGGGGGGGGGGGCACTGCAGCTCTGTCACTGTGTGAGTTTAGAATGGGAACATTTCAGAACCCAGGCTTCTGGGCTCCTGATACCTCCTGTTACATAAGCTTCCAGGCTATATTTACATGGAGAAGCCCGACATGTTTCTGAACCTGCAGGAGTTGGTGGGAGCAGATGAAAGGTATGCTTCTCATGCGGTCCTGAGAGTTAGCAGTGTGACCACTGTGGCATGTGCTGGAGTGTCCTCCTTGAGGATAAACCCTGGGTGTGATCATGGAGGAGTGATGCGCTTGGGGTGGCCAGAAAGTGGAGACCATGTGGAGTGGTGTCCACTAGCCTCCACTTGTTCAGCCACCCCAGAGGTGATTATTAAATAATTAATAAATTGTTATCTATCAATGAATAAAATAAAAGAGTGTGGCTGCTTTTATCCAGACAGCAGATGCCACAGGCCACAGTGTTTGGCGGGTACAGGAGGGGAGAGACCCAAGAGGAGAGATGATCAGACCATGAGATGATTATGTGCGCTGTGGATATGATGTGTGTGTGAGAGTGTGGGTACACATGTGCCATGGTGTGCGTGTGCAAGTCAGAGGGCAACTTTCAGGAGTTGATACTCTCCTTCGACTGTGAGTTCCGGGGACAGACCTCAGGCCCTCATGCTTGCATGGCAAGGTATCTTACCCTCTGAGGCGTCTCACTTACCTCAGACAAGAATCTTGTTTCATGACCTAGCAACATTCCTTCTCTTGGTGGGCCTCAGTTTCCCCATTAAAAAAATATAGAATTGCCAGGCAATGGTGGTACCTGCCTTTAATCCCAGCACTCAGGAGGCAGAGGCAGGTGGATCTCTGAGTTTGGGGCCAGTCTGGTTTATAGAGCAAGTTCCAGGACAGCCAAAAGCTACAGAGAAACCCTGTCTCGAGAAAACAAAAAAGGAAAGTGTAGAATTGCGGTCTCTATGAACTCTGGCGTAATCATTCTGGCCCTAAGGAACTAAAGATGGCTAGAGAAATGACTCGTGGCTAGAAGTACTTACTGACAAGCCTGACAAGCTAGCTCCTAACCCAGCACCCATGTGAGAAGGAGAGAAGCGACCTCCACAAGCTGTCTTCTGACCTCCACATGTAAGCTGTGGCCTGCTTCACCAACTCAGAATAAATATATAAAATGTAATTGTAAAAAGAACTGGAAGACGGGGCTGGAGAGATGGCTCAGCAATTAAGAGCCCTGGCTGTTCTTCCAGAGGACCCAGGGCAGCTCACAGCTGTCTGAAACTGCAGTTCCAGAGGATCTGACACCCTCACACAGACATACATACAGGCAAAACACCAGTGTACATAAAATAAATAAATTAAAAAAAAAAAAAGAAAGTGTGGCGTGGACTCGCTTGTGGTTTGGGGAATGTCTGTAACCAGAGGTGTGGGGGTGAGGGCATGTCCCTGACACACGCTTGCTAAGTGGGCACCTTCGCCTGTGGCTCTGAGGTTCTCAGGAGAAACTGGCAGGTGGAGGGCCCCAGGGGAGGCGTGCTATGGAGCTGGATCCCAGAGGCTTTCGGGATGAGGGTCACTGGGCCAGATGTCAGGCCCCAACATTTTCCTACAGCACCCAGAGAGGTTCTGCTGTTGATATTTTCAACCCTTAAAAGAGCCAGGGGAGTGGCTCAGTCAGTGAAATGCTGGCTTGAGTGTTGAGGGCCTGACTGGGAGCCCCAGAAGCCCTGTTTGTAGCAAGAATAATTTTTAAAAAGCCAGATGTGTGTTTGGTATGGTGCACGCACACGCGCGCGCGTGCGCACACACACACACACACACACACACACACACACACGTCACTGGTAGTTAGTGCCACAAAGGGCACAAAATTCTTTGATAGAAGAGATCAACTTGAACTGGCAAAGTCATGGGAGGCTTCCTGGAGGAGAGGGCATGCATACTGGGCATGATGACTGTGGGAGATTTGGAAAAGGAAGTGATGAGCAGGAGAGGGACAAACTGTTCACACACACATGCTCCAGTAGAACAGGAATGGATGAGCTACCTTCCTAAGACCAAACATTGTCCCCTCATCATCATTTTCAAATCTCACACAGCCACCATGGCCCCGTGTCTTAGGCTTTCTATTGCTGTGAGGAGATACCATGACCACAGCAACTCTTATACAGGAAAACATTTAATTGGGGCTGGCTTGTGGTTCAGGGGTTTAGTCCATTATTGTCGTGGCAGGACATGGCAGCATGCAGACAGACATGGTGCCGGAGGAGGAGCTGTGATCTTGATCCGCAGGCAGCAGAAGCAACTGTGTGCCACACTGGGTGTAGCTTGAGCACAGGAGACCTCAAAGCCCACCCCCACAGTGACACACTTCCTCCAACAAGGCCACACCTCCCGATAGTGCCACTCCCTGTGGGGGCCATTTTCTTTCAAACCACCACACCCAGTATGAATTGCCCTCTCTCCAGGAAGCCTCCCATGACTTTACCAGTTCAAGTTGGTCTCTTCTACCAAAGAATGCTGTGCCATTTATGGAACTAACTGCTTGTGAGATGTGTGTATGTGTGTGTGTGTGTGTCCTGTCTACTGAGCACTTCAGATGCATCCAAGCTGAAGTGTATTGTACATGTAAAAGACATGCAGAATCCTAAAGCCTTAGAACAGGGGTGGGGGTGGGTTTAAATATTTCATTACTCTATTGTTTATTTTTTAAAAGACGATCTCTCTATTTTAAACCAGGCTAGCCTCCAATTCACAATCCTAATGCCTCAGTCTCTCAAACACTGCAATTACAGGTGTGTACCACAATGCCTGGCTCTGAATTCTATTTTAATAACATGTTAAAATGACAAGACATTGGATCTGTTGGATGAAATCAAATATATTTTCCAAATTAATTCTATCTGCTTCTTTTATTTATTTTGATGTAGCTGTTAGAAAAAAAAGTGTCCCCTGCCTGCGGTGGGTGTAACCTTTGTATCAGACAGAGCTGTGTTGTGTTTGTGAGTGTCCACTAAGAAGTAGAGGAAAGAGACAGACCCGGGTGCTTCTGGGAACTTCCAAGTTCTAGGAAACCGCCATCTTATTTTACCTTCTTGGTGCCCTGTGTTGGGGGTGGGGGTGGAGGGTTGTGGCGGCAAAGGGAGAGTCCGAGTGACAGCCTAGGACAGGGCGAAGATGAGAAGTGGTCCCCCATCTGCCTTCCCACTGCATATGGCCTGGTTCCCCAGCTTCCCAGCTTGAGCTTGGTCATATCTCTTGTGAAATCATCTAGTCCTTCAGGCTCTGCCTTCCTTCCAGATCCAAACAGGATCCCGTGGGTGCCAGCCACACGCCCTTCTTCCTTCTTCCAACAAGCACGTAGCTGGGCCCTAGTAGTCTTTATGGTGCTCAAGAGTATGGCGGCTTTCAGGGAAGTCTCTGAGTCAGGCAACTGGGCCGTCTGGAGCTAGCTTCTAGTGTAGATGTCTCCAGGCTTCTCAATCCCAGAATCGAAGCCGCTTGTCCAAAATTGCAGCCCCAGCCTGGTGGGAGCTGGCACTGCATCCATCTCGCTCGCAAATGTAATGATAGACCACACGGTGGCGCTGTGCCCACGGCCCTGCACCCCTCGCCATCCCCGCCCTCGCCATTACCTGCACCCAACATAAGCCCTGAAGCTGTTGAATTTTTTCCCAGCCTTCAGCTGCCAAAGGTTGTTCAAATTTCAGAACCGTGCTATGAAAAATGGCTCTCTGAGTTCACACTTAAATGTTAAGCAGGTTATAGACCCAGGGCCAAATCCTGCTCCAAAGAAAATCTGTACCCAGAGGCATGCCTAATGCTCCTGAAAGGAGCGCCCACACAGCATAAACAGCCTGTGGGTGCTCACGGCTGAAATCACAGAGGTCCGAGCCAGGATGGATGATGACCGCCACACCTTATTCAATGCCGTGTTTTCCTTACTGAAGGATGCTGGTTGGTTGGTTGGTTGGTTGGTTGGTTTGAGATAAGATTTTATCACATAGTCCAGGCTGGCCTTGAACTCACAATCTTCAGCCTCCCAAATGCCTAGGCATGCACCCCACACCCCACTTAGCTACAGGATTTTTTATTTTGAAATATTTAAATCTTACATCAAAGTCAAATATGTAAAAACAGAGGGTGAGATTTAAAAAAAAGAAGAAGAAAACTTAACCACTGCTTTTATTTACAGACGAGCGGTGGTGTGTGTATGTGTGTGTGTGTGTGGGGGGGGATCTCTTTTCTCTGCAGCCACTTGAGGGACATGGCTTGAGAATTACAGCCCAGGCCTTATAGGAGAATAAGGTGAGACTCAGAGGAAGGAGCCGGCTTGTTTACAGCTGTATACTGTAAACAAGCCACTCTACAGAGGCTTCATTTTTAAGTCAAAGTCTGTAAATCAAGTATTTCAACTTTGAGTTTAATAGTTTTTAAACTTTCCCTGAGTATGTCCTGAGTGTCCTGAGATTATTCTGCCCAGCAGTGACATCTGATGCTCCCACTGTGCTCTGCCCGCCTTACCCCTTTCGGCACCCTTATACTCCAGGACCCTGAGAGTGTGTCAGGGAAGGGAGAACCAAAGCACAGAGGCGGAAGTAGACTCCCTTTAGAGCACACAGTATGTCACTAAAATTAAAAATGAAGCCAAGTACAGCGGCTGGCACCTGTAGTCCCAGAACTCAGGGGGGCTGATTCCAGAGAGCTGGGAGTTCGAGACCCAGACTATACAGTAAGACTGTCTCAACAACATAAAACAAGATAAAATAAAACAAAAGGTGCATTGAGCTGGTGCAACAGCTCAATTGGCAAAGTGCTTGCCCTGCAAGGGCAGATCCTCTGAGTTTGGATCCCCAGAACCCATATGAAAAGTGGGGCCCTGTGGTCTGTAACCTCAGCACTGGGGAGAGGCAGCAGAGAAAGATGGGAACCTGAAGCTTATTCACCAGCCTGTATAGCCTACTCAGTGAGCTCCATGTTTACCACAAAACCTCCCCATGCATAGATTACCCCCCCATGCGTAGTCACACAGACAACTACACACATGTACCCCACAGCACACAGCACACACACACACACACACACACACACACACACACACACACACACATACACACACACATACACACACACACACACACACACACACACACACACACAAACACTAGCATGTGGGACTCCTGTAGCAAGTCTATGCAATGACGTAGAGTTGCGTTTAAGCTCCACTTCATGGAAAACATTAGCAATCACTAAGAAGGGACTGACGACACAGCTCATGGGTGGCACACACCTGTGACCCCAGCACTCCGGACCTGGAGACAAGAGTATTGGAAGTTCAAGGTCATCCTCAGTTACATAGTAAGTTTGAAGACAGTCTGAGCTACATGAGACCCAGTCTCAAATCAATAAATAAGGTGACAGTTGAAGGTGGCTCTGGGAAGGTTGTCACTTTATTCAGTGGTGTAGCCACTGATACGTTGCTCCAGTAAATGACTGCCCACCCATGCTCACACAGGTATGCCTGCTTAAACTCAGTGGGTAATACATGCACAAAAAGAGGAGACTTGTAAATAAGGGTTCCATCAGGAGAGGGGCAGGGCAGAAAGAGTAATAGGGTAATACAAGTGAGAAGGAGTAAAATCAATTATAAACATGTATGAAACTGTCAAAGAATAAAAACTAAATCAGGGGGCCAGCAAAAGGGCTCCGCAGGTAAAGGCACCTGCCACCAAGGCTGATGACCCGAGTTCAATCCCTGGGACCTACATGGTGGAAGAAGATTGACTACTGAACGTTGTCCTCTCAGCTCAGCACGCATGCTAATAGCATGCATGTACACATGTATGTGCACTAGAGAAATAAATGTTAAAAAGTAAATTTAAAACATAACACTTCAAAAGTAAAAACAAGTAGGTAGAAAATTTCAAAGGATGCTGGCACACAATAAGGAAAAAGACATGAGACCAGAGTGTCTCCTTGCTGAGATCAGGACCTCCACCCTCCTGGTTTTTATGTTTCCAGGACCAAGTATGACGGCTCACCGGTCACCCAGTGACTAAACAATATGACATAGACCCGTAAGTAAATACTGCTGGTCCTTAAGACACATAATTAAAATTCTGCCCGAGTCACTGCCGTTTTCATTGCCTACACAGACAAATGCTTTCCCTGAAGCCTGGAGGAGAGAAGGCTTCCAAGCCGGGAATCTGTGGCTTTTTGTCTCATGGTCCTGAGAACAGCAGCCTCCAGGCGAAGGCAGGCTTTGAACAGTGCTGTTTCTGCAGCATGGCTACTGTTTTGCTCTTTCATTCAGTATCTTCTCCCCAGGATGGCTAAGCCTGAGACCTGAAAAATATAGAGCAGATGGTTCAGATAGGGTGTACAATCGTGTGCTATTTCCACATCAAAACTTTGTGGTGGTTGAATGAGAAATGTCCCCCACAGGCTCAGGCATGTGGACACTTGGTCTCCGTGGTGGTGCTGTTTGGGGAGGGTTAGGAGGGGTGGCCTTGCTGGAGGAAGTGTCACTGGGGGTGGGCTCTGAGAGTTTGTGGTCTCATCCCACGTCTAGGTCACTCTCTCTGTATCGGGCTTGTGGTTGAGATGTGATGTCCTAGCTTCCCCCTCCTGCCTCACGTCTGCCACTTCCTTGCCATGTCTCCCCGGGAGGATGGACTCTTCTCCTTCTGGATCTGTGTTTCATAAGATGCCTTGGCCATGGTGTTTTATCACAGCAACAGAAAAGTAACTGATAAAATGAAAATGTTTAGGAGCTAGAGAGAGAACTCCGTAGTTGAGAGTGTCTGCTGCTCTTCCAGAAGACCCAAGTTCATTTCCCAGCACCCTGTTTGATGGCTGGTAACCACCTGGGAATCAAGTTTCAGGGGACTTGACACCCCCTTCACCAGAAGGTGTCCACAGCCACCGGTATGCACACACACACACACACACACACACACACACACACACACACACACACACACCTTAATTAATTAATTAATTAAAATAATTTTTAAAAAGTGAGAGAGCAGTTAGCTCAGTGTGGGAACAGAATATGTCTGCAATCTGCACACTAGAGGCTGAGCCAAGAAAATTGTGAGTTGAGGCCAAATGGATTATGGTGCTATTTTATTTGTACTGAAATGTGATTTTATTTGTATGTTAATAAATAAAGTTGCCTGGGGGTCAGAGCTGATAACAAGCCATAGCAGAAGTCTGGCAGTGGTAGCACAGGCCCTTAATCTCAATCACATGACAGGCAGATCTCTGTGTGTTCAAGGATGCCACCAGCATGGAGACACACGCCTTTAATCTCAATACCAACCATAGAAGACCTGGAGGTCTGTATAGATGGGCAGTGATGAGGAGGTCATGTGGTTGAGTTTACAACCAATGAGAAGGCAGAACAGAAAGTCTATAAAAAGACAGATACACAGGAAGTAGCGCTCTTGCTGAGAGGAAGGACAGCAGCAGCAGCGAAGGGTAAGCTCAGATCTCAGCTACTGCTCTGACCTCTTGGGCTTTTAACTCTGCAATTGGCTCTGTGTTTCTTATTTAATAAGACTGTTCATCTACAATGGATGCTAGCTGAAGCTAAGTGGTCATAGAGTGTGTGTGCGGGGGATGATTCATAATTCAACATTATGACAATATATATACTCGACCCTATCACATCCCGGAACAGGAGCTGGTAGATGTCTGCTGTGGTTTGGGGACAATTCAGGTGTCTTCCTCAACAGTGTGTGTGCTGAGGCCTAAGCCCCAGTGTGGCAGCATCCAGTGGAGGATCCTTAAGAGGTGGGGCTGAGGTCAAGGTGGAGGGCTCCTTGGAGGGGACTAATTTGAGTTTTGTGGGTGAGTTAAGTCTCAGAGGGATGGCTCATTATAAAGTGGGGTTTTCCAATGTAGCTGATCCCTTTTGCTGCATCTATGTCCATTTCCCCTTCATCGAGAAACACACAGCCAGTGAACCCTTGCCAACACATCAGTGTCATGCTATTTGGACCCTCCTCACCACCTAGATTGTCAACCAAACAAACCTCTAGTTTATAAAGTGTCCAGCCTCAGCTATAGTGAAGTAAAATATACCAGAACAGTGGAGAAGCAGGGGAGAGTAAGACAAGACAATGGAGCTTGACAGATGAGTGCCAGGACTGCCATGTAAACAGCCACAGCTCAAGGCAGCTTACAATGAAATAGTCAAGCTTAAGCATCCAGAGCCATTAGCAGTTTGGGATGCTGCCCACATTTTAACTGTGGTTGGATAATCAAGTGCATTGTCTGGAGGCATAGTACATCTTCCCTGCCTACACAAATAGAATTGTGTTACACACATTTCCCACAGATCCTTGCACATTGCAAATAGCTTCTTTCATTCACTCTAAAGACTTTTAATGTCGTTCATCCTAGCTCTGTCCCCTGGCCCAGATGTAAGGCTAGTGCCCTGTATTGAGGGATAAAACACATCCCTGCTCCCTGCTCTTAGGTAGCACAATATGAGTGCACCATAAGAAGTCATTTTCTTCTACTATGCATCTTGGTTGGAACTCTTTATATTGGTGGAGATAGTGACAGTCATATTTTTGACAGTTTTTTTTAAAGATTTATTTGTTTATTATGTATACAGTATTCTGCCTGCATGTATGCCTGAATGCCATAAGAGGGCACCAGATCTCTTTATAGATGGCTGTGAGCTACCATGTAGTTGCTGGAAATTGGACTTGGGACCTCTGGAAGAACAGCCAGTGATTTCAATCTCTGAGCCATCTCTCCAGCCCGATGATGGTCATATTTATTGAGCCTCTGATATAAAAGCCAGTGACAATGAGAAGATTTTTTTTTTTTTAATTTTCAAAACAGAATTTCTCTGTGTAACAGCCCTGGCTGTCCTGGAACTTGCTTTGTCAAACAGGATGGCCTTGAACTCACAGAAATGCCATTGCTTCTGCCTCCCAAGTTCTGGGATTAAAAGCATGTACCATCACACCTGGCTAACGAGAAGAATTTTATGTGGATTATTTCATTGGATCTTCATAAACAACCCACAGTTTCAGGGATTTTTTTAAAATTACTTCAGCTCTATTACTAATAAGGAACTAGGGGATAAAAGGTTAATAATCTGCTCAAGGTCATGCTAATACTAACGTGATAGAGCCAGGACCCAAACTCAAGCAGTATGGCTTCAGGGCCCCTGATGCCTCCAGCAGAAGCAGCAGCAGCAAAGCTACAAATGAATATTCCTGTTCAGATGTCTTTTAAAATTTATTATGTGTGTGCATGCATGAGTGCATGTGTGAGTGCGTGCATGTGTGTGTGTGTGTGTGTGTGTGTGTGTGTGTGTGTGTGCGTGCGTGCGCGCGCGCGCGCGTGCTCATGCAGGTGTCTTAGGAAGCCAGAAGAGTGCTTTGGATCCTCTAGAGCTAGAGTTACAGATGATTGTAATATCCCAACATGAGTGCTGGGAACCAAAGTCGGGTCCTCTGCAACAGCAGTGTGTCTAGCTGAAATACCAAGCTCCGGCTTCAGTGAGAGGCCAAAGTCTCAAAGAATAAGGTGAAGAGGGATAAAGGAAGACACTCAAGGCCAACATTTGGTCTCCAACCTGTAGGTGGATTTTTTCTTTGGGCCACCAGCTCACAAAAAACAACATGGAAACTTATTATTTATTATGAAAGCTCGGCCTATAGCTTAGGCTTGTTTCTATCTAATTCTTATAACTTAAATTAACCCATTTCTATTAATCTACATGCTGTCACATGGCTTATGGGTTTTACCTCTCCTCTTGCATGTCCTGCTTCCTCTGCATCTTGCTGGTGACTCCACCTTTTTTTTTCCCTGAGACCTCTCTGTGTCCAGAAGTCCCGCTTAACCTCTTCCTGCCTAGCTATTGGCTATTCAGCTCTTTATTAAACCAGTCACAGTGACACATCTTCACACAGTGTAAAGGAATAGTCGCCGGGCGGTGGTGGCGCACGCCTTTAATCCCAGCACTCGGGAGGCAGAGGCCGGCGGATCTCTGTGAGTTCGAGGCCAGCCTGGGCTACCAAGTGAGTTCCAGGAAAGGCACAAAGCTACACAGAGAAACCCTGTCTCGAAAAAACCAAAAAAAAAAAAAAAAAAAAAAAAAAAGGAATAGTCCACAACACCAACCTGTGTATGCATGGGTGCATATAGCTGCACATTCATGCATACACAATGTGCACAGCAGGCATTCATGAACGTACATACACACACACAAAAACAAACAAACAAACAAAAAAACAAACTTCTGTAAGAACATATGAAAAAGAGAAAAAAGTGAGTTTCTTCTGCATCCATGATTCTAGAGTGAAGACTGGAGAACCTAAATGGTCTTTTATTTCTTTCTTGAGGAAAACAAAACCCAGCTACCAATATTCTTTTCTTGGAATTAGCATGTCTAATGCTTGTTTCTGGTCCATGACTTTGACCTGGAGGATGATTAAAACCCACAGTGCCTGGTTTGCCTATTGCAAGGCAGGAGCCAGTGAGAGGTTAAGTCATCGTCTCCTCTTATGCTCTGTCTTCCTGGCAGTTTGTTGGTCTCCTGCTCCAGCATGTGATCCCAGTCCCGTGGACTCTGGAATCCATCTGTGCTACACTTGGCTGGACTGTATTTCCACCTTCTGTGGGAACAGGAGTGGCTTCCTTTGTCAAGCCTTAGTGTGTCCATCAGGAGACAGACAAGGCATGGGCTGCAAGGAGACTCCAGGCACACACTAGTCTGTGGTCTTTGAGTGGGGCTTCTTGACAGGCGGGCAGAAAGGAATCTAGAATCCCAACAAGTTCAAAGAGACAGCGGAGCTGGGGAGACCGCTCATCTGGTAAAACACTTGTGGTGCACACATGCACGTGATCCTGCATGTGCAAAAACATAAGGACCTGAGTTTGAATTCCCATCACCCACATAAAAAGCTGAGCAAGGAGGGCTGGGGAGATGATTCAGTGGTTAAGAGCATTGGCTGCTCTTGCAGATGGCTCAGTCTCTATTTCCAATGTCTACATGGTGGCTAACAACCATCTGTAACTCTAGTTCCATGGGATCCAATGCCCTCTCTGGCCTCCTCAGGAACCAGGCACACAAGTGGTAGACATACATACACATACATACATACATACATACATACATACATACATACAAGTAGTCAAAATGTTCATATACATAAAATAAAAAAGTAAATTAAAAAGGGGGGGTGGGGAGAGCAAGGCAGGGTAAGTTTTAACCCAGTCTGAGGATAGCAGGAGTTGGGGGTTGGGGAGTGGAGGTGGGTGTCCTTAGAGCTCATCAGCCAGCCAATCTAGCCAGCCAGTGAGCTCCAGGTTCAGTGGGAGATTCTCTCTCAAGAAAATAAGGTGGAGAGCTATCAAGGAAGACCCCTGAAGCTGACCTCTGTTTACACACACGTTTACCACAGTGACCCATTTCCTCCAACAAGGTGCCACCTCCTAAATGTTCAGAACAGCACCACCAGCCGGGGACAGTGTGCTCAAGCCTACGCAGGGGTGGTAGGGTGGCAGTGGTTCACATTCAAACCAGAACCCTGGACTGCAGAGTGAGCTCTTGTCTCCACCAACCAGCCAATAGACCAGACAAGCTAACAAGAAACATGCAGGGACAAGGAAGGATTCTGGCTAAAGCCATCTACCACATTTGCTGCTCAACTTCGACCTTGAGGCTCAGACATCACCTGCTTGGGGGAAGGGTGGAGAATGTCTCACTTTCACTGCCTCCACCCAAGTCACCCCTTGGCAGAGTGTCTAAGACTCTTGCTCTGTGACTGCAGAGGCGAGAACAGTGTGGGCAGGAAGGACACGTGACTGAGACAGGCTGGGTTGTTTTGCCTGAGCTCTGACGTGGAGTGATGGAGCCCAGAACCATATTTATTCATTTATTCCATGGTTCCTGGGCAGTGCTGTGTGCCAGGTCCTGCTAAATGCCAGCACCCAGGAGACTCACCAGACGATGCTCCGGATGTCTGCAGGCACCTAGACAAAGACAGAGTTAGGAAATAACTAGAAAAAGGTGACACATATCAAGCCTAGGCGCTGAGTGAGGGCACCCAGGGGCTCCCAAACCAGAATGAGAGGGAGGCCAGGGAGAGCCAAAGAAGGTATCAAGAAAAAAGAAATGAAGCTTCTGGAGAGTCTTAGAATGCTGTCATGAAAAGAAGCAAGCCTTTGTGTCCTGCCCACTCCTTATTTTTAATCGCTTGCTCATAGTGTCGGCCATCTCCCATCCCCCCACTTCATTTCAGTTTGGTTTCGTTTCTTTGTTTGTTGGATTTGAAACAATGTCTCTCTATGTAGCTAGCCCAGGCTGCCCTCCATTTAGAATCAATGGAATTCCACCTCCACTACCGGGGGAGGCATCCCTTGGCCCATCCCAACTCCCAGAGCGCTTGTTTATGGTTGTTAAGAACATGCAGCATTGACTGGCTGGTAGTGGCCCACGCCTTTAATTTGCAGAACTACAGAGAGAGTTCCAGGACAGCCAAGGCTACACAGAGAAACCCTGTCTGGAAAAAACTAACTAACTCAATAAATGAAGGAAGGAAAGAAGGAATGGAGGGAGGGGAGAGAGGGAGGGAGGGGGGAAGGAGGGGAAGAGAGAGAGAGAGAGAGAGAGAGAGAGAGAGAGAGAGAGAGAGAGAGAGAGAAGAGGGAGAGAGAATATGTAAGAGGCTGCTTGCTAGGTATGGTAACACATGCTTTTAGTCCTAGCACTTGTAAAGCAGAGGCAGGTGGATCTCCGTGAGTTCAAGGCCAGCCTGGTCTACATAGTTAGTTCCAGGTGGGCTACATAGTGAGACCTTGTCTCAAATAATAATAATAAAATAAAAGAGGCCTGAGGGAAAAACCAAGTTGCTTGCCTGCCTGTGATTTTTGCTGGTGAGAGTGTCTATCGTGTTTGATTGCTGCTACTGCCATCATCCTTTGTGGCCGTCAGACTCCAGCCTCTCTGGCCTTCCAACATGGACTGAAGACCTATGGTTCCCGAAGAATCCTCCAGGCCTTCGGCACCAAATGTAACTGCTGGAGCACCCAGCTGGTGGACTGAGCAACTATCTGGTTGGGTTCTCAGCATCTCCAATGTGAAAATGGCCATTGTTGGATGACTCAGCTTGTGTAAGCCAAGCTTGTGAGTTCCTTTGCACTCTGTTCCTCTAGGGTAGTAGTTTTCAACCTGTGTGTCATGACCCTCACAGGAGTTGTGCATTAGATATCCTGTATATCAAATATTTACATTATGGTTCATAAAAGCAGCAAAATTATAGTTGTGAAGTAGCAATGAAATAATTCTATGGTTGGGGTCACAGAAACATGAGGAATTGCATTAAGGGGTCTCTTTGCACTGCCCATGAGAGAGAACATGGATACTTGGCTTTGGGCATCTGGCTTATTTCATTACCGGGATAATCTCTAGCATCATGCTTTTTCCTGAAAATAGATAATTCTTTGTTTTTTATGCCTGAATAACTCTCTCTGTGTTAAATACTACGATTTCTTTGCTTTTAAATCGACTGGTGAGCACTAAGCTGGGTATAGTGAGTGCTGCCATGATAAACGTGGTATGTGGTTATTTTGTAGTAAACTGATATCAGTCCTTTGAGTAGATACTCATGAGTGGCATAGACAAGCCACACAAAAGTTCCCTTATTAATTCTTTTCTTTATGTAGCTTAGCTGGCTTTGAACTTGCTGAGTAGACCAGACTGGCCTCAGACTCTTAGAGATCTGCCTGCCTCTGCCTCCTACATACTGGGATTAAAGGTGTGTGGCCACTGTGCCAGGAACATTTCTAATTTTTTGACAACTTCTAGGAGCCTTCTTGAGATAGCTGGCTGGAGATTTTTCTCCTGGATTCTCTGGTCTGGATTCAGAGGAAGGACAGACAGATTGCCACCAGAGTGACTCCTAGGGGATCATGACCCAGGTGTCTGTGGTCAGTGCTGGGCTTAGGGCTGTAGCCCATGGCTCGGTGTGGACCCACTTTCCCGTGAGGTACCAGCCCAATAATCTCAGACTGTGGGCTTCCTAACCAAGCTTGCAGCAACATTAGTCCATGTATCCACTAGGCTCTGGAAGCTCCTGGTAGCACCACTGGCTGGGAAGCCTTCAACACATTTGTGGTTGTTTTGTATGTGAGTCTATGTGAGGTATATGCACATGTGTGTGTGCATGTGGGGGGCATCAGGTAATCTTTACTCTCATACTCCACCTTATTCCCTGAGACGGGATCTCTCGGTGAACCTGGGACTAGGTTGGCAGCCGGAAAGCCACAGTGAGCCTCCTCTCCCCGTGCCCAATAGTGCTGAGGTTACAGGCCTGTGAGACCAACCAACTTTTTAACTCAGATGTTAGGGATTCAAACTCAGGTCTTCATGCTTGTGCAGCTGACCCATGCCCCACCCCCAGATCAGCATGTGCATTTTAAAGGAACATTTATGATCCAAACCATGGCAGTCGGTGGACCCACTGAGGGTCTGGGAAGGTGGTATACCCAGAGAGAGCAGACACTCCATATACTTCATTATGGTTTTGATATGATATATCCCTTTAAGGGTTCATGTTCTCAGCTGCTGGCACTGTTTCGGGAGGTTCTGGAAACCTTGGGGAGGAGGGCTGGCTGGAAGAAATAGGTGATAAGGGCCTTGGCTTTGAAGGTTGTACCTGGCTCCTCTCTACTGTGAGGTGAGTAGCCTCTGCCATCTGCCACCACCAGAGATTCAAGAGAATCGAGGACTGTGAGCCCAAACCTCAGAAGCTGTGGACTAAAATGAACCCTCTTCTCTTTGGGTATTTTGTCAGAGCAACAAAACATAACAGCCACCCCCATTTCTTGCCTTGCCAGGACCTATGCCTTGCTTTGGGGTCTGAATTTTATCCTTCATAATTAACTGATAATAGGAAGTAAATCACTCTTCCTGTACTAAATACAACCAACAGGTAATAAAGAAAGTGTCTTTCTGTGAAATGTTCTGGCAGATTCTGAGAATAAGTTGCCAGAACCTCTAACTACAAGTAGTCAGAAGCCCAGGTGACAACCTGAGACTTCCATCTGTCTCCCTGAGTAAAGCTGGTCTTAAGGGACTGACCTGATTAGGGGTGGGGTGGGGGTTGTGTTGCACCAGCCCAGGTAACCCCTATTAGAATTAAACTTGACTGTAGGACAGTATCCGAAGAGTTGGAGAGAGAGTTGTCGTGGTTGTGATTAGAAACTGGTTGCTCACCTTTCCCTGAGTCTCAGGTACTGTCACATATGTCATCTTATTAGTGGGCTTGACAGCCTGGAGAACAGGCCCAGTTATTAACCACAGATCACAGATATGCTACCAGTCATCATCAAGAGAAGTGAAGAAACACAAGGTCACGAGCTTGGCAGGAAGCTTAGGGCAGAGCTAGGGTTTTAGCCCAACTTTGACTCTACATTCAACATTGATTTTTATTATAATTTGTGTGTGTGGTGGGGGTGGGGGTAGGCAAAAAGCAACCCTGGGGATCATTCTTCATGAACGTCATCATCATTTTGGGACAGAGTCTCACTGTGTAGCTCTGTTGGCCTGGAACTTGCTATGTAGACCAGACTGGCCTCAAACTCACAGAGATCCCCTTGCCTCTGTCTCTGCCTCCTGAGTGCTAAGAATAAGGCATGCACTATCATGCTCAGCCTTATAAACCTTATTTTTGACACGTGATCCCTCTTTGACTTGAAGCTCACCCATTAGGCTAGACCGACTGGCCAGTGAGCCCCAGGGACGCTCCTGTCTCTTTCTCCCCAAGGCTGAAATCAGAACACGTGCCACCTTGCCCAGTGTTTTTACCCTGGTTCTGGGACTGGAACTTGGGTCCTTGTGCCTCCATCTCTTTCTGTGCTCATCTCCCAAGTATTGAGATTCCATTCTTGTGCCACAATGCCCAGCTTAATGGGTAAGTTTTGAGAGCTAGTCAGTCCTACAGGATCCCGTTCACCATTAGCCGCTCACTCTAGGGTTCACCAAGCCTGCAGCTCATGATAGCAGGCCGCTCTCCTCCACCTGACAGGCCTTTCGCATAACTGAGCCTCAACTGCTCATTCCAGGCTGACCAGAAGCCACCCTCCCTGCCGCTGCCCTCACCTTGCCTCAGATGTGACACTCACATGGTTTGTCCAGCTCTGCTTTCTGGTGTCAGTTGTGCTCTGTAAACACGAGTCTCTGTCCACCAGTTTCCAGGGTCTCTCCATACTGGTCCTTCCCAGTCCATTCTTTACTCCTTCCTCCCTTGGTCCTGGCATTTGAACCCAATCACTCCCTCCCCTCCACCTGGAGAAGCTTGCAATGGTCCCAAGAGTTAAGAACAAGAGTTCATCACTCGGGAGGCTGGCACTGCCTGGTCCAGGACTGTGTTGAGTGCCAATGCTGCCTCTCCAGGTGCTCCTGATGCTTGCTGAGGTCTGGGAACCACCAGCCTGGAAGATGCCGGATGCTGGCATATTCTCCCGGCAGCGCTGGCCAGCTCAAGGCCAACAGCGAATCTCCAAAGGTACTTCACCAAACAGGCCAAGGGCTGTGGTGTTTCAGAGACGGGAAGCACATAGAACCATTGCGACCAGCAGAGCAAGATCCTGACAGAGGACTCAAAATGAGAAGGCAGAGTCGAGCTATGTCTAGCCAAATCATCCTAACGGTAGGAAGCCCTTTCCTCATTCACAGAGGGACTTTGGACAAATCTCTTCATTTGAATTCTACTTAGTTTTTATCAGAGAGCTGACTGGGCATCCTGCTGTAAGAAAGGATGCTGAGCTCCTAATCTGCTAAAAAAAGAAAAAAAGAAGGAAGCTTAATTAAAAACTTTTTTTTTTTCCAAGAATAAAGGTCCTTTATTGTCTTCAGAGTTGTAGTGATAGGGCTGGGACGCTAGGATTACTTAGGTGGGACTTCCCAGCACCCGACTGTAGAGTTGGATGGCGATTGTAGAGGAGGATGGCCCCTTTGGCTGAAGGGCAGAGTTGTGCCCACATCTCCGTCTCCTGCAGTCTCTGGACCCTCTGTGTCTCCACAAAGATGATTCCTGTAGACGCGTGGGCCTCAGGTCCCCCATTCATGTAGTAACTCCTGACCTCCTCTGAAGTTAGGCTGCATTGGACATAGAACTCTGCACTGGCTCTGCCCGCGCTGGTCTCATTGCAAGCGATGCCCAGTAACAGTGGCCGGCTCAGGGTGTGCAGTGGCAGGTTCACCTCATCACATATCTCCTGTAGGACACTGGAGAAGAGTTCCTGGACCACCAGTTCCCCAGGGAGGTCCTTGTGTTGGGGGCTGCCACCAGAGCACAGGGCCTGAGGTTCAGGGTGCCCACCGGGCACGTCCACCAGCCCAGGAGCCTCGGCCACCTGCTGAGAGCGGCGCAGGAAGACAAGGAAGTCATCAGCTGTGACCAACGTGGCACCCACCCCCAGTGGGTCTGCCAGATAGGCTTGCTTGTCACCCCAATCTGTAGCTCCCTGCTGTCGCAGCCAGGAGGCCGAGCTGGACCAGTTGGTGCCCAGGAAGTCCCGGTAGGAAGTCAGACCCAGGTGCAGGAGCAGCTGTGGCCCAGGTGGGCTGGATGCCAGTGTGGCTGAGTGAAGGCGGAACTTGGGGGCATCAAAGATCCAGGGCTGGGTCTGTAGCCGGGTCTCCCAGATGGCAGTAATGGTCTTGTCTCCTCCAGGCAGTGGACGACGGTCATGAGCTGGGCTCAGCTCTACTGCTACCTGCTCCTGGGACAGTCCCCCAAGAGGGCACAGCAGCAAGAGGGACACCTCAGGGTCCATGGTGTGACAGGGAAGTCTGCTTGGGCAGCGAGTATCATCCCACCAAGAGTCCTGAGCCCAGCAAGCTCCTGGACTCCTGCTGTCTCAAACCTGTAAAATCTTTGGGCATCCCTACCGCCCAGCAGCACTAGGAGCGCCAATGCTCATAGCCCCCAAACCAGGAGTCCTCCTACATCCAACCTGGACACGCAGGATCTCGGAGTTCACCGGTCGGCTTCTAAAAACTTTTTTTGAGACAGAGTCTCATGTAGCCAACGCTATGCTTGAACATAAAGGATGACTTTGAACTCCTGATCCTCCTGCCTTCACTTTGCTGAGTCACTGACATCACAGGCTAGAATCCTCTGGTCAGGTTTTAAGTTAGAGTTTAGACCCAGGACTTCAGGAATGTTAGGTAAGCACTCTACTTATGAAGCCACATCCCTGGCCAGATATTTTGGGTTTTGGAGACAAACTCACATAGCTCAAACTGACCTTGAACTCACTATGTAATGGGTGATGACCTTGAACTCTTGATCCTGTCTTCACCTCCTAAATACTGGGACTACAGTCACGTATCACCACACCTGGCTCAAGAACAGCAGCCTTAAACTTGTGAGAGCCCCAGCCACAGCACCCAGGACTGAATGGGAGCATGTTCTGGACGCAAACGTTGTTTATTCTGTGAACTCCTGACCCGGCTATCCTGGCAGCTCTGGGCTGGGAGGCAGATAAAAGGTTTGCCTGCGTAAATAAAAAGGGCTGTCTGTGGCGGGGACCCTTTGTGGTCCTAGCCCATTTGCTTTGGGCACTCCCTTGCTGGCCTTCCCTAGAGGTTGGCTGGGCCCACACAAAGGGGCTCTGTTCCTGCCCATGTCCATTTGTGATAAAAGGCCTAACGCCCTGCCAACCAGGCCTGGTAATGATGTTGCTGATGGCTGTATAATCATAGCCGGTGCTCCCCAGGGCTTCCGAAGAGCCAGCTGCTTGGCTAGGCGCTTGGAGGAACTGTTTCTTACAACAGAACTAGGAGGGAGATTGAGTTCCTGCCCTTGTTTTATAGAGGAGGCCCACAGAGCTCAAAGAAGGGAGAAAACCTGTCCTGTCACCTGGGGAGAATGGGAAAGCGTTGCCTTGGGCCATGCTTCTGTAATTGAGTTGCAGTGTTGGGGACTGGGGAGATGGCTCAGTGGGCAAAGCTTTGCAAGTACAAGGACCTGAGTTTGATCCCGGCACCCATGTTAAAAGAGGAGGAGGAGGAGGTAGAGAGGAGGAGGAGGAGGAGGAGGAGGAGGAGGAGGAGGAGGAGGAGGAGGCGGCAAGCATGGTTGTACACACCTGTAAGCCAGGGTTCTCTAGTCAGCCAGTTTAGTCTAATCATGAAGCTCCGGGTCGATGAGAGACATTGTCTCAGACACCAAGGGGGATTGCCCCAGAGGAGTAAACCCAAGGTGGTCCTCTTACTTCCTCATCCACATGCCCAAAGCACCACACATCCACACAGCATGCTCACCCCCATCCCCCAAATGTAGTGCCTCCTGACAAGTTTCTTCTTTCTAAGGTAGGTTTGTGTTACTCTTTGGTTTTTTGTTTTGTTTTTGTTTTTTTTTGGTTTTTCGAGACAGGGTTTCTCTGTGTAGCTTTGTGCCTTTCCTGGCACTCTGTAGCCCAGGCTGGCCTCGAACTCACAGAGCTCCACCTGCCTCTGCCTCCCGAGTGCTGGGATTAAAGGCGTGTGCCACCATCGCCCGGCTGGTTTGTGTTACTCTTTGTAACAAAGGTGAAATCATGTTTTTAAAAGTAAGAAAAATTTAGGATTCTACACACCAGCTTATCCAAGATTATGATTCCAGAAAAGTTTGCAGAATACCACCTGAGGCCTAGCTACCAAGCCCTTTTCTGAGAATGCCTCCTGCGGTGCCGAATGACCTTTACCCTATTATTAATTATCTATGCATTGTACACGCATAAAGTTATTTGGGAAAGAAACACATTTGGTGTGCTCTCTCTCTCTTGTCTCTCTCTCTCTCTCTCTCTCTTACACACACACACACACACACACACACACACACACACACATACACACTTTGTCTCAGCTTTGTTTCCTGTTGGTGACAAAATACCCCGACAAAAGCAAATTTCAGGAGAAAGGATTTATTTGGCTCACAGTTCCAGGTGATGGTCCACCATCACGGGGAATTCAAAGCAGCGAGAACCTTAACTAGCTAGTCACATTACAGTCACAGTTCAGAGCAGGGAGTAATGAATTCACACATACATGTTCGTGTTCAGTTCACTTTCTCTGTTTCATTCAGTCCAGGAACCTTGCCTGTGGAAAGGTGCTACTGCAGTATGCAGGTCTTCCTGACTTGATTAATGAAATCAAGACGCCACCACCACCACCACCCCAACCCTGCTGTAACATAGTCAGAGACCTGCCTCCCAGGCAATCCCAGATTGTGTCAACTCGACAATTAAAACTATCACAAACTCACATCCATAAAATTCCTCTCTTAATGTCCAGTGCTATGATGTTCAGCATGTAGGTTCCAAAGTCACATGTCTACCACCAAGATCAAGGCACAGTATCTTCCAGTGTTCCAGTTTTATCTTCAAGTCCTCCTCACCCCAGCCCCTGACAACAGGGGATCTGTGCACAGGCCCAGTAGTTTGACTTTTCTAGAACATTCAACTGCAGCTTTTTTCTCGTACTATAATGTACCTGAGATGTGTCCATATTGTCATGTGGACAGTGTAAGAGTTTGTACCTTTTAACTTCTGAATGGCAAGGATCTGGAGGTCACAAAACACAGAGGAGGAGCCAACTTTATTTTTCTGGAAACATCTATCAGGTGAGCAGTGGCTGGTGGGTCCTGCCTCAGTATCTTCAGGAAGGTCCCACCATCCTGGCTTACAAATGTGAGCCACTGTGCCTGGCTTGCCTTCTTTTGTTTTAATGAGACAATTCTCTTCAAGGCAGTCTAACTTCACAGGAGTTTACTGTCCCCCCTTGAGATTCCTAAGCAGCTGAACAGAGACAAGTCACCAGGAGTGATTTGCATCCCCTTTATTAGCTGGCCTCTGCTTGGCAATGCCAGCCACACAGTTTCACGGAGCCTTCCTAGATCCTGCCTGTAACACACAATTGTTCAGAAGAAATTTGTGCCAAGACTTTTCTGAATGGAAACTCCATCTGCCCTTGGAAAGAGTGTGCACGTGGACTCAGGGTTTCAACAACAGTGATTATTAGCTGCACAAGCATTTGCTGGGGGCCTCCTTGGCGGTGAGAGTGATAGCTGGTAGGGCTAGGAGCCCAGGAGTTGAGTACTTACCTGCCCATCTGCCGGAGAGCCCCTGGGAGGGTTCAGTCCTTGGAGAATCGGAGCCCAGTACTGTCAAGCTCTCAGTCCGCCCCCCTTCCCACTTCTCCCGGAGTTTCCATGCACATAAGAAGGAAGGGTAGCCCTGCTGGGTGTGGACAAGCTATTCCAGAAGCCAGAGGAGCTGGTGGGAGGAGAGGAGAGCTTTGTGATGAGACCTAAGATAATAGGATGCTTTTCAGGGATGTTTCCTTATAGTCTGCGGGGCCAGATTGGACCACAACATGAAGGGAACCCTATGTTACACATGCTGAATCAGCAACTCTAAACACAGCAACCAGGCACCTGGATTTTTCAGCAAATATCTATTTAAGTGACATGGTTCCTAGTCATGATTTAAATTAAATGTTTAAGTTCATCCAGCATTAAACAAACAAACAAAACAGACAAACTGTCCTAGAGAAGAACTAAACACATTATTCAGATCCCAAGCAGTGGAGTGGAGGGGGCTGGGTGAACACATTTTTAAACTTTCTTCCTCTGTAGTTACCTAACAGCTCCAGGATAAATTTGAGCTCCCCATTCGCTTGCCTCCATCTCCTAAGTGCCGGGATGAGAGGTGCTTCAGATATTCCGTCTCCTGGAGATATGAATAATGTCTACCCTCTCCTTGTAAGGCCCTGGTGACAAACTAAAGTGGGATTTCACCTAAGTTCGCCCTGGGGGAACCAGTGAGATCACTGGGCGTTTTTTACAGAGCGTGGGGGGAGGCTACTTGCAGCAGTGTGGGGGTTTCTAACTAGCCACACCAGTAAGTCTTCACCCAGCATGGACAACGGCTCCCCCATAGTCTCTGTGGGAAAGCACTTTCCGCCATAGTCTGTGGGCTAGCACCTCACCTCTGAGATCCTGAGCAATTAGGCTAGAATTGCCTACAACTGTCTGGGAAGGGCCGGAGGGTGTGGCTGGACTCACAAAGAAGCATCCATCTCCTCTCCCAACCTCCTGCTTCTCTAAGGGTACTCAACAGGCCTGCACCCTATGGTCTTTCAAAAGCAGGCTGCTTTGCTTGGAGGACTGCATCCTATAATAATCTAAGTATTTGCCATCACACTCCACCACATTTCTTTTTGTGAACTAGTTCTACCAAAATATTCCTCCTGCTGTGAGTCATTCTCCATTTCAGACACATGCAAGAATACACAGAGCACACTGATCCACCTGCTAGCCAAAGAAACAGGGCGAGCAGCCTCAAGGTTCTCCCTCCTGTGCTGTGCTCCGAGGGTGATGGCCAGGAATATGGTCCTCTGGGTCTCTTTTGCACCCGCCCATGGAAACTTGGCAAAAGAAACATATATTTTGGATATTCAGTGGCTGTTGCTCATGGAAATCCTGAGTCCACGTGGACACTCTTTCCAAGGGCAGATGGAGTTTCCATTCAGAAAAGTCTTGGCACAAATTTCTTCTGAACAATTGTGTGTTACAGGCAGGATCTAGGAAGGCTCCGTGAAACTGTGTGGCTGGCATTGCCAAGCAGAGGCCAGCTAATAAAGGGGATGCAAATCACTCCTGGTGACTTGTCTCTGTTCAGCTGCTTAGGAATCTCAAGGGGGGACAGTAAACTCCTGTGAAGTTAGACTGCCTTGAAGAGAATTGTCTCATTAAAACAAAAGAAGGCAAGCCAGGCACAGTGGCTCACACTTGTAAGCCAGGCACTTGGGAGGTGAAGCCAGGATAATTAAGGAGTTCAGACCACCGTTTGCCACTTAGTGAACTAGAAGCCTTGGTTACATGAGACCAAGGCTCAGATAAGTAAATAAATGAAATGGAAGAAAGGAAGGAGAATAAAGTATACACCAAATTGAACAGGTTATATGCAAATAATACCTTTTTTTTTTTTTCCTATGGGTTGAGTATCTGTAGGGATCCTGGAACAATCCCCAAAGGACCTGAAGAATCTAAGGACAGATTTTTGCATATCTCAGAAAGATGTGTAAGAAACCAGGGCCAAGGGTTAAGGTGGCATCTCACCCCCTCTTTCTCCCTCTTCTCCCTCAGGCTCCTGACCTTCACTTGAGGTTTCTTCTTCCTCACTTGGATGGTTTCTTCAGTCTCAAGTCCAAGAGAGAAAGAGATGGGTTCAGCTTAGATGAGCTGCCCATCCTCGGTTTAGTCAAATAAGGTGGTCACCAGTGCCATTACAACCCGATCCCCACCCCTGTCACTGTGAGGTGGAGCAGGGATGGCGGTCCTTCAGGTACTTAGGAAGACTTTGCTTTGACCACTGCTTCACCTGCCTTCCTTCCGTGGTCAGCACCTGCTTGTCCCCACTGCTTCACCCGCCTTCCTTCCGTGGTCAGCATCTCCTTGTCCCCACTGCTTCACCCGCCTTCCTTCCGTGGTCAGCACCTGCTTGTCCCCACTGCTTCACCTGACTTCCTTCCGTGGTCAGCACCTCCTTGTCCCCACTGCTTCGCCCGCCTTCCTTCCGTGGTCAGCATCTCCTTGTCCCCACTGCTTCGCCCGCCTTCCTTCCGTGGTCAGCATCTCTTTGTCCCCCACCCACCCTTGCCTTGTCTGTCTACCTGTTCTTCATTGCCCTGTGGCGTCACAGGCTTGTGCTTATTTGACATGTCCCAGTGGCCACTCTGGGGATGGATTGAAGGTGACTGCAGGGACATGTGTTGTGTGTCATCTCACTTGGCTTTCATTTGAGCTGTGAAAACAGCTGACAAAGACGTTCCCTTTACCTACAACTCTACCTATTTTGTTCCAACGTGTATTCATTATAATCTATTCGAGATGGAGAGAGAGCCAAGTGTGGTGGGGCATGCCCATGATCCTTTTATTTGGAAAGTGGAGGCAGGAGAATTAGGAATTAAAGCATCTTAACCGCATAGTGAGGCCAGCCTGGGCTTACATGTATCACTATACTAGAAAATTTTTAAAAAGAAATAAACAAAACAAAACAAAAACCCCTCTGTGTGTTTTTTCCCTGCCTCCCACTCAGAAGTAGGCTGTATATGCCTATATTATACTTATATTTGTTACTATATGCAAGGATCCATACATAACATCTGCTATTATTTTGTGTTTTAAAAATATGCACATACAGTAGTCTGTGAATTTCATTTTGCAAACTACTTCTTCCACTCTGCATAATGCTTTTGAGACTTAGTAATATTGCTGCCTATAAATGTCACTCATTATTTTTACTGCCACACAGCTTTGCACTGTGCATAAGAACCCCACTTTATCCACTCTCTTCCTGAAAAGTGCCAATAAGTGGCCTCTGTGTGCTCGTCAGCACACACAGAACCTTGATGAGCAGCAGTGTACAGACCTCCTTCAGCATGTGTTTCCAGTGGGTGGATGGCGAGATGCAAAACTGCCGTGTAGCGTCTAACTCTCTAGGAAATTTCTTGTGAGTGACAACCAGCTGGGGCCACGTCTCCATCCATGAAATGAGATGTTTATGTCACAATTGGTTCTCACAGAGGAAATGTGAGAACTGAGAGTGTTACCTAATTATCCCAGAAAGTGTTCCCAATACTCTGAACACAGACAAGCAAAACAACACCCCCTGTGGCAGTTTGAATGAGAGATGCCCCCCATAGGCTTGGTGGGGATTTGAACACTTGGTTCCCAGTGGTGGCACTATGGTTTAGATGAGGCAGACTTGTAGGAGGAAATAGGTCACTGGAGGCGGGCTTTGAGATTACGTATACCCGCCGTATTCCTGTTTGCTCTCCCTGCTTCATGTTCGTATTAAAGATAGGAAATCTCAGCTCCCCATTCCTGCTGCCTCCACTCTGCCAGTACGGACCCTATCCCCTTGGAACTGTAAGCCAGAATAAACTGTCTCTTCCTTAAGCTGCCTTGGGCCTTAGTGTTTTGTTTTGTTTTGTTTTTTCATCCCAGGGTAACTAACCCCTCCACCGCCCCCTGGTGGCCCT
The DNA here is from genome assembly GCF_007827085.1 of Peromyscus californicus insignis. Classification (NCBI taxonomy): domain Eukaryota; kingdom Metazoa; phylum Chordata; class Mammalia; order Rodentia; family Cricetidae; genus Peromyscus; species Peromyscus californicus. The sequence continues at coordinate 91,482,583 of NW_026294562.1, forward strand.
AGTGGAGATGGATCTTGGCCAAAGATACAATTGGAATTGTGGAGGTTTAGCAAGTGCCTTCCTCCGAACATGGTCTGTGCAGATCTGCCCCTCTCTGCTCCAGCCCCTAGGCCCCCCCCATCTCACAAAAGACCACCTAGTTAGAGACTCTTCTACCAGTCTCCAGAGTCACTGGACTTTCTTTGCCTTCATCCAAACTTTCCAGAGCCAAGACCACGTCTGGACAAGGGTGGTGTCCATCACTACAGCTTGTCAGTGCCTTGTGGCCAGCCTGGGGCTGTTTGCTAGACTGGCTCAGAGGGAAGCAGGTTGAGAACTTATAATTAAGTTGTGTATAGTCTCTTTTCCTTTTGTGATAGTTTTGTTTAATAACAACTATATATCTGCAAAACAGTTCTGCAAAGAATGATGGTCACAAAATTGAGATCCCCCTTATGAGAAAGCACAGCCCTTTGGCTTTTAATGACCAAAATTAGCAGCACCAACTTCAAAAGGCTGCTGAGTATTCAGTGAGTAGATTCCTGCATTCGGAACATAATGCTTGCTCACTGACCACACCACTGTACTGGTGTACCAGCAGCTATTGCTATAACCACCCGCCCGTTCATTTTCCAGGGACCAAGTGTGTAGGCCTGAGGCCCTGCAGGTACAAAGGAGCTCCTGGTTCCTGGTGGGTAGATGGGGGAGGGACTGGCAAAAAGGGAAGAGCAAAGGGGTAGAATCAGGACTAGATAATCAAAGAAGTGGGGGAAGTTTTTGAAAACACATCTTTTAAGTCCCTCCTTTTCTAGGCACTGAGGAGAGAGCTGCCAATAGACAAGGTTGAAATCTCATTAAGATAGTGACATGGGAGCAGAGGGAGCTAGCCACCCCAGAGGAGAAAGGGGGCATGTTCTCTTTGGCTCTCTATTGCTGTGATAAAGATCATGACTAAAAGCAACTTTGGGAGGAAAGGGTTTATACTCCATCATCACAGGAAGCCAGGTCAGGAGCTAAAGGCCCGAATCTGGAGTCAAGAACTGAAGCAGAGCTAGAGGAAGTCAGTTTGCTGGCTTTTTCTCCTCTGGCTTGCTCAGTCACTTTTCTTCTACAGCCTAGGTCCACCTGCCCAGGCTTGGCATCACCCACAGTGCCTGGGATCTCCCACATCAATTAGCAACTAAGAAAATGCCACGTAGATAGACCCACAGGCCAATCCAATGAGGCAGTTTCTCAACTGGGGTTCCCTTTTCCTGGGTGACTCTAGTTTGTGTCAAGTTGACAAAAAACTAGGCAGCACAGGGAAGAAAGGGGAAGGGTCAGGAAGAGCAAAGGGGTAGAATCAGGACTAGATAATCAAAGAAGTGGGGGAAGTTTTTGAAAACACATCTTTTAAGTCCCTCCTTTTCTAGGCACTGAGGAGAGAGCTGCCAATAGACAAGGTTGAAATCTCATTAAGATAGTGACACAGCCTGTTTCTGCGCCCCGATCCCTCTTCACGCCTCGTGCATATTAAGTAGAACATCCACATACAGCTATAGTCTACACAGACCACGCTAGTTTGGCGAGACTTGGGCTGGTGATGCTGGTCCTAGCCAGTCTGCTATGTCGCCCTCTAGGGGCTTGCTGACATTCTGTTGACCCATTCTTAGGGCCAAAAGTGGATTTTCCTGGCTGGAGACCGTCTAGACCAGCCTGTGTTGGCTGAGGGGCTGGGAGTCCATCCTTTAGGACCGCATCCAAGGCAGAGGCGGGCTGAGAGCCAGCAAGGTAAAATTCAAGAAGATTGTCAGGGACGGCAGAAGCCTGGGTTATCGTGGAGGCAGGGGGCTGCCTGAAAGAGGATGGATCCCCGCAGAGTGGGCCTCCCAGGACTTAGAGAGGCTCGCTTGAGGTTGTGAGCGGCAGAGAGAGCGATTGGCTGTGCGACCGCCCCTCCCGCGGGGCAGAGGCGCAGTGAGTTGGGGTGGGAGGTGAGCAGGCTGCAAGCTCACTGGGTACCGGCGCTGCGTCCCCGCCCCGAGCAGCACTAATTCTTCTCCGGCTGCTCTGTGGCAGCCCCGTGGCCAGGTGTGAGCAGATCCAGCCTACAGCTCAGCTTTGTCCTTTCGAGGTGGGTGCATGGCGGTCATTGTTGTGGGGATAGCCCAGCTAGGTCTCCCCTAGGTAGAGATGGGGGCTTCATGCATTTGGATCACGAGGAGAAGAGGATGACCTGGACTCTGCCGAGCTCCTGGGGGCTGGGAGAGGCTGGGGGCTAAGTAGGGGGCCACGGACTCTCAGCAGTAGAGTTCCACTGTGAACTAGTAAAGGAAGGGACTGGACTTGAACCCGTAGGCCAGCTAGGGTGATCCTGCTCCGGGGTGGGGGTCGGGGGAGAGGGTCTGCTGTTAGTGTAGGAGACCTTGGTTTCTTGGTTCAGGAGGAACCATTATCGTGGCAATCAGAGCTTCCCCTAGGTACTAGAATTGGAGGGGTGCAGGAGGGCATCCAGGCTGGAGCGGATTGCGAGCGCCACTGTCCTCAGCAGGGGCTGCGGCTGGGAGGAGGCTGGGTCTCACTCCATCTGGGGGCGGACTGAGCGGCGGGGCGGGGCGGGCAAGAGGGGTGGTCCTGCAGTGTCTGATAGCGTTCCGGGACACACAGGCGGCGGCCAGCGCGGAGCAAACATGCAGCGACTCAGGGGCATTTTGCTGTGTCTACTGCTGGCGGCGGCTGTCCCCACCGCCCCGGCTCCGGCCCCGACGGCGACTTGGACTCCAGTGGAGCCGGGACCGGCTCTCAGCTACCCGCAAGAGGAAGCTACGCTCAATGAGATGTTCCGAGAGGTGGAGGAGCTGATGGAAGACACGCAGCACAAACTGCGCAGCGCCGTGGAGGAGGTGGGTGCACCCCGAGGGCTCCTGGCTCGGAAAGTAGCAGGATAAGTAGGGGAGTGGGCCCTGGGGGAGGCAATGTTTCCAGCGATGGTCGCAGCACTGGCCAAAGACCTGGCTTTGTGTGGAGCTGGAAAGGGACGTGGAGTGCCCCCGAGTGCAGCGCTGGGCGATCTTTATTCTCAGCTGGTTCTACCTGCCTGCCAAATAGGTCTGGATCCAAGCCTGTTCACGGAGGGAGTCTTAGCAGAATCCTTCCCGGGGAGCTGGGGCCACTGTGTTGCAGATGTCTTTGAGTATGTAGCTGGCTTTCTTCCCCCGGTGGAGCTGAGCTGAGGTTGGAGCCACTCTGGTGTCCCAGCTCAGTGGCTTTGCAGAGGCTGAGGCAGCTGCAGGGAGCTCCAAGTTCTAACATGTCCCTTGGGCGTCAAGCCTGTACCATCTTCCCCAAGATACAGTCAGAATGCCAGTCGAGGGAAAAAAGAGTGTTGAGCTCTGCTGGCAGTCTGCTGAGGGGCGGAAAAGGAAGGCTGAAGAAAGTCCTAAGTCCATGCCGCAGTGATGGTTAGAAGGTAGGGGATGAGGATGCTAGAGGCAACCCCACTTCACCTACACCTAGTCTGTTTTGAAGCCCAAGTTTCAGATTCTCTGCTCCTCAACAATAGGTGGATGGTCAATCATTTAGCATCCTGAACCTCAGTTTCCTGTGAGAATTAGATACAATGCCTCTCACCTGACAAATGAGAGAAGACTTTGGTTTCTCATCTTCAGGTGCCAACACTTAGGATGGCACCCTGCTCTGTCCTCTAAGATGGGCCTCAACTGTGTTGAAAGCTTCCTGGACCTTCTTGATCAGTGTGTGGCTAACTGTCCTTGACACTTGAGGACAGGCTGGATTGGAGTGGAACCAGCCATTTCAGTGAACCGAACAAGTGGGTTGGGACTCTCCACTGTCTCATGGTAACCCCTTGGGCAGTCTTAAATACTGGCCCTTGTCTGCTGGGATAGGTTGCTGTCGCTTCAACCTTGTGTAGTTTGGGTATATTTCCCCCTCCATTCCCCAAGCCAGCCTGATGGGCTTTGCAGGGAACACTGGATTGGGAGACAGTGACATGAGCAACCATGTATGAATATCTACCGGACAGGCCTGGGTCCCAAGACCTGTGGGCTTTCTGAGCTAATGGGACAGTTGGCTTGAAAAGTGACTGAAGGGTGAGGGAGTCAGCTGGACTCCAGCATCCCCCAACTCTGCAACCACAGATTGCACGGAGCTCCTGACCACTCTGGCTCAAAGCAGGGCTTCTGCTGTCCTTCCCCGGGCTGTAGGACACTGCACACTTCTTCCTTCTGCACAGATTCCCAGGAACAGACCAGGTCACTTCCGTGTTTTAGCTCACTGGGAAATGCCCACCACAGTTCAGAAGGTTCGAAACAGGCTTTTTATCATGGCTCCACTCTCTCCCTTTCTGACATATCTCTGCTTGAGTTGTGCAGATTGGTTATAAAACCCAAGACCCTGACCTCGCATCAACCCAAGTCAGTGATCTTCTTCCTAGAGTGGCCTTGTGGGCTGTGGAGACAGGATAGGGGAACCTGAATACTCTCATGGCAGAATACTAGATAGTGGAGACCAACTTTCTCTCATTCAGTTCCCAGCACTGCCATTTATTAGTGATAGGATCCAGGTCTGAAGTGGAGAAAATGCCCACCTCTAAGTCAAAGAGAAGATTCTAGAAAGCAAATTACCCTGTCAAATATTGGTGTAAGGAAAGCAGGTAAATATAAACCAAGTCTCTTCCTCATGAGGTCATTGTGAGGATTATGGGGGATTGTTGGGACTCAGGAAATAATGGCTATCTCTTTTGTCATGGAAGAACTGGTAATGTGACTAGGCTTTGTGGTACACACCAGTAGTCCCAGTCCTTGGGAGACTGAGGCAGGAAGATCACAGATTTGAGGCCAGCTTAGACTACATAGTGAAACCAAAGCCAACCTGGACTACACTCTGAGACCCTCTGTTACAAAACCATAAAAGAACAAAGAAAACAAACAGTAGTAGCATGAATAACAGCAAAGCTTACCAATATTTGATGGATTCTCAGTGGAACCCATCTTTGAAATGTCTGGGCCTGGAACTGTAGCTCAGCAGCAGAGCTTAGCATGCTCCAGGCTCTGATTTTGTTTTTTTTTTTTTTTTTCGAGACAGGGTTTCTCTGTGTAGCTTTGCGCCTTTTCCTGGAACTCACTCTGTAGCCCAGGCTGGCCTCGAACTCACAGAGATCCGCCTGGCCCAGGCTCTGATTTTGATCCCCAGCTCTGGAGTGGGGTGGGAAGGAAGAGAAAAGAAAAATGTAAGGTATTAAAATCAGTCTTAAAGTAGTGTATGATTTTAATAGACTGTGGCTATTGGCTTTTTAAAAGTAACTTTTATTTTTATTTATTATTATTTTATGTATGCATGATGTGTGTGTGTGTGTGTGTGTGTGTGTGTGTGTGTGTGTGTGTGTGTATGTGTATGCATGTACACATACCTGTGTGTCACAGTGCATGTGTGGTTGTGTGGGTTCCAGGGATTGAACTTAGGGTGTCAGGCTGGCACAGCAAACACCTTTACCCTCTGAGCCATCTCACCAGCCCAGCATTTTTTTTTTAAAGAAACTTCCAGAAAGCCCCTTAAATGTCATAAACACAGGGCAGCTGATACCCAAGGGGATGAGGGAGAACCCAGCCACAGGCAGTTGATGTTTACATAGTTGCATCATGAATCTGCTTTCAAGTAACTTCCTGGCTTTTTATTTTTTCCAGCTGCCTCAAGCTGTTGATGTCCCTTGAGGGACAAAGTGGCTGATTTTCTAGGATTATCTTTAGAAAAAGCAAGTCCTCCAGTGGCTTCGATCTAAGATGTTCCTGTTTTCTTACTCCGTGTCATTAAGAAGTGTATGTTAGCGGGCGGTGGTGGCGCATGCTTTTAATCCCAGCGCTAGGGAGGCAGAGCCAGGCGGATCTCTGTGAGTTTGAGGCCAGCCTGGTCTACAGAGCTAGTTCCAGGACAGGCACCAAAGCTACACAGAGAAACCCTGTCTGGGGAAAAAAAAAAGTGTGTGTTAAGGACAAAGTCATTTCATTCCCCCCTCTCCCCAATTGTCACATCTGTAACTGCTATATTTGAGATGTTTTATTCTATGGATTAATTTGTTTTGTGTGTGTATGTAAGTGCCTGTCCCCTGTGTATATGTGAAGGTCGGAGAACAATTTAGGGACTTTACTTTCTCTTTCTACGATGTGGGGCCTGGAGATTGAACTCTGATCGTCAGGTTTGGTGGCAAGTGCCTTTACTCACATGCCATCTCCCCAGCCTGTACCTGGTATATTTTAGAGGGATCTTATGATGTCACTGAGTCTTAGGGAGAGCCCCAATACCAGCCCGGATTTATCTGTTCCATTTTCCTACCGTGCTCTTTTAATAGACGTGCATTTGATGGGCTGTGTATGCCATTTTTAACCACGTTCACATTCTTCAGCTGTGAAGCAACTATTCCTTCAGGCTTCCGTTTCTCTGGCTGGTGGCGGTAATCACTGTGGTTAAAGATTCCGTGGTAAACTGTACTTCTAGTTTATGGTTTCATTAAACAGTCCTTAGCTCATTGCCTCGATACAGCCACTGGAAGAGAGGGACCAGGGTTTGAGAGAGACTGCTCAGCCAGTGGTAGCCTGGAGATTTGGGGGTTTGCCAGCTATCTGAAAGTCAAACTGTACAATTCCAATTCCAGTGGAATTTAGAAAACATTAAGACAGTCTTTGTCTGGATACACCCTCTCCAGTACCTTGCTTTCCTTGTTCCCAGCTAAACCTTACTCTTTGCTAAATAAGCCAGGTCCCTCTCTTTAAAACTATGTCATTTCCTGCCCATCCCTCCTGTCTCTAGTCCTGGTTTCTTTTCTTTCTTCTCCACTTAGTTATAATGGGAGCTTTTCAGACGCTCACTGTTGGCTGCCTGCCCCTTCCACTTCTTCCAAGCTGGCTTCTTCACCAACCGCTTCCTTACAGGACGCTGCAAGGAGAGCGGCTCATGGCGCCTGTTAACCCTGCAACAGGTGCCATAGTGATGCTCAGACTGGGAGTTCCTTAATTCTCATACCTGCTGTACAAAGTGGAGAACATCCTCACGGTACAAGTGTCCAAGCTGTGCTTTAGGCGGGCCTGGAGTCTTGCCTAAGATGATGTGGTTATTTGTGGGGTAAAGCTGGGGATTGAACTTACCTTGTCTGACTCCACAATGCTGGCCCATACCCCCATGCTGCTCTGTGGTGGTGCTGGGGGGCAGCTGGTTGTCTAATTCAGTGCTCATCTTGGTCCTTCTAGACTTGACATGAAGCCTTTGCCACCAGATGGCTCCTTCTTCCAGACTTGATTCTGGCACCAGTCCCCTGACTCCAATCTCTTACTATCCTGGTCCCATTATTTCCTAACTAGTTTAGAACCTGCTGTAGCTCCCAGTCGCCTGGGGCAGGGGTTCTTACCTGAGGGCAGGGGAAGGAGAAGAGAATCTTCCTATTTATCAAAAAACTCACTGACATGTAGAGTCCTGCCTGTAGAAATGACAATTTGGCACATCTAGGAAGGGTCCTAAGTACTGATTTGTTTGTTTGCTTGCTTATTTATTTATTTAAGATTTTGAATGACCTCAGTGTCTCTGACTGAAAAACAGGCGAGCATCTGTATTATAGATGCTCTTTAGATGTGTCTATTGACCACTTACTCAGTTTCCCCCTGTGTGCAGCTGGGTCCCTCTGCTCCAGCTCACAGCATGCCATGCTTGCTTGTTCAGGGTGTTGCAGCTTTGCTTCTGAACTCTGTAACGTTCTCAACCTCTCTATCAAAATCCTCTCATCCTTTGGGATCAGCCCAGTCCTGCCTCCTCCTTCTCCCGAAACCTCCTTCCTTTCTTCTCTAGACCCTGAGTTGCTTGTAGACACCATCACATGAGAAGGGCCACAGTCATCTTTAAACTGGTTTGTGTGAGACTCTCCCCATAAATGTGTAAGTCACCGGGGAGGAAGGAATCTTGGACTGTTTAGGGAAGGCATGCTATTTGAAATCAGAAAGACCTAAATTTGAATCCAAACATTCCCATTTGCCAGTTGATATGATGACCTCTGTCGGCCTTGTTTTCTTTGCCTCTGACAGGAGAGAGAACAACACCTTCCCCAAAGGGGTTGCTGGGAATGTGCACAGCGCCAGGTGTAGTGGCATACACATGAGTAAGGCTAAGATTTTACAAGGAAGCAGTGACAGCCCCACAAGGCAGCAGCGTTCCTCCTTCAGAGTGTCAGCACGACAGTGTGACAGAGGCAGGCACCCAAGACCGCTGGATGAACTGTGTGTGCACAGCAGATCTCTTCTAGTTCAGCATGCTTGGTCCTCACCAGCTTGGCCTTCTGGCTGGGAGTGGGGGTGAGAAAAGGGTGCTATAGTATTTGAGAGAATGAGAGCAGGTGTTGTGGTTCATGGAAGCACTCAGGAGGTGGAGGCAGGGAGTTCAAAGCAAGCCTCGGGTACATGGTAGGTTTGTGGCAGGCAAGAAAGAAAGAAAGAAAGAGAGAGAGAGAGAGAAAGAAAGAATAGGGAGAGGAAGAAGAAAGGAGTAGAGATAGAGAAAATTATTATTTCTATAGGAAAATACTTCTTGAGGATTTGTTTTCCAAAATCAAAACAGCCCAGATAGTAGTACTGATCTCCCAGCCCCTCAGCCAGGACCTTCACTGGATTTGAAATTTCTAGAGACAACATCTGATAGGCTCTGTAGTCCATGACCTGGCCTGCCTTGTGTCTGTGGAGCTGTGGATGGTCATCTGTCACCTGCCCACTCACCAGGGCTAGAGATGTGATGGAGCCAGAAGGAAACGCTGGGTGTAAACATGTGTTGACTGCAGTTGGTGGCACAAGTGTAATCGAGGCTCATAGGACCAGAAGATTTGAGGGTATGACCTCGGAAGCTTGACACCAAAAAGGGCCAAGAAATGTCTCCGGAGAACTAGGAGGGCTGCAGGTCCAGGAACCCACCTACTGATCCCATAGAAGATCCAAGAGATGGGGTGGGGAAGGAGACTCCTGTCTCAAGGATATTCAGTCTACCTGAGTTTTCGTCTCCCTCATACACCAGACCCTGCAGCAAGGATGTGACAACAAATTGTTCAGTTGGGGGACAAACCCCAGAAAATCTTTGCAGAATTAAAAACGAAGTAGGGAGGAGGAAAACAGTAAAGGCGAGGCCCTGAAAACGACCCTGCCTTGGCCACTTGGGGTTTAATCCCACTGGAGCCCACACACTTGTCTTACAAGTAGGAGAGTTGGGATGCTTCTCCCTCAGCCTGTCACGCACTCACTGGAGACATTAACACTTGAGGCTTCCGAAGACTGAGCACATTTCTCTGGCCAGAAAGAGACCAAGGTGCTGCTGGCTGGCTGTATGGAAATTTAATGCAAGTGACCTCTGGGTTAGGCCACCAGGGCCTGGGGAAGGTAACATGCTCAAATTTCAACTCCAGCCTACACTGGGCATCTTGGGAATTCCTCTAGACTCTGTGAGCCTCAGTATCTCTATTTGAAAAATAGGGCTGGGCAGTTGGTGGCTCACGCCTTTAGTCCCAGCACTCAGGAGGCAGAGGCAGGTGGATCTCTGTGAGTTCGAGGCCAGCCTGGGCTACAGAGTGAATTCCAGGAAAGGCGCCAAAGCTACATAGAGAAACCCTGTCTCGAAAAACAAAACAAAACAAAAAAAGAAAGAAAAAAAAGAAAAAGGAAAATAGAGATATTAATATACATCTCCTAGGAGGTTGTGTTATTAAAAGAAAAAAAAAGATTGGCATGGGAGATGCAAAGCCACAAATGTGAATAAGACAAAGAGAATGCAGACTAAAAACCAGAAGTGAGGGGACCATCTGAGGGGAGAGCATGGATGCATGCATGTGTGTGCCATGGTAAATGTGTGGTGGGTCAGGGAACACATCTTCACAAATCACTTCTCTCCTTCCACCTTGCTGGGGCAGAGTCTCCCTCCGAGGCTGCTCTGTGGGCTCCCGGCTGATTCTCCCACAGCCTTGTAGCAGTGCTGGGATGACAGTTTAGAGTCACCATATCCAACATGGCTTCCAGGGATCAAACTCAGGTCTTTAGGCTTGCTTGACAAGCACATTTGCCCTTGGAGGTTGTGAGATTCGAAGGCCATGGAAAACATTGGGAACTCATGTCTAGTTGGCTACTCAGTGGCCTGTCCCTGTCACCAATCTTTGCACCTGTAGAAGGGGGAAAGAGAAGGAGGCCCTTTATTTCCCCCTCAGTTACAACTGAAGGAAACTTATTCAATTTGATAGATGGAGGCAGAAGAAGCAGCTGCTAGAACATCCTCTGAGGCGAACCTGTCACGTTTACCTGCCAACTATCACAATGAGAGCAACACGGATACCAGGGTCGGGAATAACACCGTCCATACGCACGAAGAAATCCACAAGGTAAGGGCTGGGATGTAGCCATGTCTCCTTCCCACAGGGCAGTCCCATTGGGGAGAGAGGGGCTTGTTGTCACGCGTGATACAAAGCCACTAATGTAAGTGAGAGCTGTAGAAAGCAGGTTATAAACCAGCAGAAGGGAGGGTACTGTTCAAGGGGAGAGGTGCGGATCAGGCACCAAGTTGCTTCTGTGCTGATTAGTCAGCGTGTGAAGCTGAGGCTTCTTCATAGGTGAGAAGGGGGACCTCGCCTCTTAGGCTTCCGTGTGTGCCTTTGTCAGACTTGAAGAAGAGACCTTACGGTAGACACGTCTTCACTATCTCAGTAGGAGCAACTCTTTAGTGACACACCTCACTTTAAAGAGGGGACCCTTGGGTTGGGTGTGGTGGAGCACACCTTTCATCCCAGCACTTGGGAGGCAAAGACAGGAGCATCAGGAGTTTAAGGCCAGCCTTGGCAATACAGTGACTGAGGTGGACGACTTGAGGGCCTTGGGGGAGCAAAAGTAGAGCGAGCAAAGCAGAGCAGGATGGCGGAGAGTGACCCTTGCTGCCTGGGAAGTAGAAGCTGACCCTGTCTGCAGAGTGGGCCACACTCCTCTTGGTTCTGGCTGCAGACGCTTGAGATAGTACAGCTGGCACCGACCCTAAAGATGTCAAAATAAGAACACTGAATCAGGGAAGAGAAATGACTGGGTGGTTGCCTGCTGCTGAGCCCAGGCTCAGAGAACACAGCTCTTCTGGTCCTGGGCCAGACCCATCTTTAGTCCCAGGCTTGGAGGAGGCAGGAGTGGCCCTGATTCCTTGCTGGGTGTGGCTTTCAGTACCTACCCTCAGCACAGAATTAGGGCAGGCCACAAGCTGGCACGGGGGCAGGCTTCCTTTGTGCTTCAGGGCTCTCTTGTGAGATGAATAGTTCTATAGAATGAGGAGCTGGGGGGAGTGGCCAGAGCTTTTGCCTTCTCACCAGACATTTGTTTGGCTAGGTGCACAGACTGGATTTTTTTTTTAAGACAGAGTCTCGTGTAACCCAGTCTGCCCCCCAACTTACTATATAGCTGAGGATGACCTTGAACTCCTGATCCTTCTGCCTCCACAGTCCAAGTGCTGTGATTATAGGCCTCTGCCATCACGCTGGTCAGACTGGAATTTTGTCGAAAGAATCTCGACACTGAGTGCCAAGTGATGAGCCCCAAGAGTGATAAAAATAGCTGGTGTTGAGTGCTTCCTAGGTGGCAGGCACCACCCTTTGTGCTGTCCACTAGCACTTTGTTCCCTATGCACAGTGACCTGGTGATGTGGATTCGGAATAGCTCCAGGAACTCTGTCCACTGGCAGTGCCGTGATTAGAACTGAGAAGGGGGAGTGGGCATCCTGTTGACTCCCATTCCAGAAAGTGAAAAACAAACAAAGGCTGTAGATTTTTTCCCAGAATTCCTTGTTTCATTTTTATTACACCTGTGTTTGTCTGTAGATCACCAATAACCAGACCGGACAGATGGTCTTTTCTGAGACAGTCATTACATCTGTAGGGGATGAAGAAGGCAAGAGGAACCATGTAAGTTACTGTCTCTCTCCTTTCATGCCCTGAAGTAATGCACCTCTGTGTAGTGCAGCCTGCAGACCTAGGCTGCAGGTCATGGGGGGCAGGGGCAGACTCCCCACTCATCTCCAACCTTCTCACTGCCAATGGGTTCCATCTCTGACAGGGCCAGGCAGTCTGAGAGAAGGCTACACCTTCAGATACCTGGGTCAGAAACAAGGGCTGTTGAATCCAGCTCTGATTTGTGCCTCTAATTCAAAAGGAGAACAAGTGTGAGGTATATATAAGATCCTTTGGTAATAGACCCTGTGTCCCAGCTGATAGAATACCCAGAGCCATGGGATGGCCCATGCCTTATATAACCGCAGCTCTGGCTAGGTGGTTTGTGAGCCAGTAGCCGAAAGGTGAAGAAGGCTGCCTGGCGTCCCTGGCTTCAGGCTCTGGTCCCCATAACTTCATAGTCTGCCTGTGGCTTAGTCCAAAGGTGTGTTGGATTTTGTAGGATTATGAAGTCCTAAAGTTGGCAGGGATCCGATGTGCACTCAAGTCAGGGAGAACCCAGTGGGAGTTACTGATCAAACCTCGGGGCCAGAGAAGAATTTCCTGTATGTGGATGTGGTTGTTGGAGACAAGGCACTTCCTTGTGAGGACAGCAGGACAGTCTCTTTGCCCAGATGCCTCCCACAGCCCTGGCGAAGGCATCCAGGCTTTGTGCCCACTCTTGACCTCACTGCTGAACTGGTGGATTACCAGGAAGGTGGTGGTGTTTTGGTTGGAGTCAGAACTTTCTTTTTGTTTCTTTTCTGCTTGTTTTGGCATAGTGCTCAAATGTGGAGAGTTGGTAGACATTTACCACAGGCTGGGGAGCTGGTTGGCTGTGTGACAGTAGTTACTACCTTTCAAGAGAGGCTGGCGGAATATGGAATGGGTTCTACTGTGAACTGGAGGGGGCCTGGCTACAGAGCCAAAAGCATGAGCTTATCTCTGCTCTACGAACTGGACACCTCAGTTTCCTACTTATCAGCTCATGCTTCATACCTTCTCTTGGTTCTGAAAGGACGGAGAAATGGGCCTGTGAGACAAAGGTGGGCCTAGTAAAGCCTGGAAGGGAGGGAAGCCGGCTTTGCTTCCTTTTTAATACATTCATGTGTATAGTATGTGGAAGCCGGAGGATGACCTTGGATGTCAGTCAGCCTCATGAACACTGTCCACCTACTGTGAGGCAGGGTCTCCCACTGTCCACCAACTGTGAGGCAGGGTCTCCCACTGTCCACCTACTGTGAGGCAGGGTCTCCCACTGTCCACCTACTGTGAGGCAGGGTCTCCCACTCTCCCACTGGCCTAGAGCTCACCAATTAGGCTAGATTAGTTGGTCAGCAAGCCTCCCATTTCTACATGGCTTCCTGGTGCTAGGACTATAAATGTGGCCATCACACCAAGCATTTAGAACTCAGGTCCTCATGTATATAAGACAAATGGTTTACTGCCTGAGTCATGTCCTGGGCCCAGGACCAGCTTTTAAAGCAGAAAGGCAGAGAGAGAGAGAGAGAGAGAGAGAGAGAGAGAGAGAGAGAGAGAGAGCTCAAACCAACCAGAGAGCTCAAACCAGCCAGTCTTGGCACACCATGGGCAACCTTCCTAGAAGGAAAACATTAGAGAATTCCTATGCTTGAAGCTCATAGGAGACAGAGCCTGGAAGAAAGCTGCCTGAGTAGAAAGGGCAGAGCAACAGAATTCACAGGGCTATCAATCAGAAAGAAGGCCTTAGGCCTTATTTCTCACTGATCCTCTTGACTCCAGGATGCCCTCAGGATGATGCTCAGACTATAAGAGGCCCATGTACACATGTTACATGGGGCATCCCTAATCAAAATGGAGCCTTGAACACCCCTGATCCCTCCCAGCCCTTGAATACTGTTGAGGGGATAGTGATTCTAAAAGCTATGCGTGGGTAAAACACAAGACCTCCAAGATGCTAAGAGTGTTCCCTAGACCAGAGGACAGCTGCGTCTACACTTGTGCTGGGTGCTTGTAATTTGTGCTGGCTTTCTTGGGTGTGCCTGGACTTGTGTATCTGTGTATGGCCCAGCTTGGGTCCTCAGTTGAAAAGCCCACATAGCACTTGCTCATTGGGTGACAGGGGACATAAACATGGCACTTGTGTGGTACATAATCTGAACCCCTTTGTGTGGTAGACAGCTTCCAGGAGACAGGACACTAGAGGGGAGCCACATAGACAAGGCAGAGGTGGGGGCTCATCACATTTTTTCCCTTAGGTCCTGGGAGGTGAGGGAACTGAGTTTCTCTGTGAGAATAAATGTCACTTTGATTGGCAGAAGGGAGATCTAAGGTTGGGTGTCCCACTGGCCAGAGCCTGGCTCCTCTTTCTGCTCCCTATTAGTCTCACAGGGCTTTAGAACACAGACTGAAGCCTTTACAAGCTCCCTTGAAGGGACGGCATGTGACAGAGGTAGTGTGTCTACTTCACTGTAGGGCCTGGCTAGTGTCACAGTGGCATATCAAGTGTCAAGAAAATGGCACCTAGTTTCCAATGCCCACAGCACTTTTCATTCAACCCCACCCAACCTTGGCTCACCGTGGTACACATTAAGCCAGGTTCTGGTGCATGATTACATTTATTTATTCATTTAGTGTGTGTGTGTGTGTATGTGTGTGTGTGTGTGTGTGTGTGTGTGTGTGTGTGTGTGTGTGTATGTGTGTGTGTGTGTATGTGTGTGTGTATGTGTGTATGTGTTGTGTGTGTGTGTGTGTGTGTGTGTGTGTGTGTGTGTGTGTGTGTGTGTATGCAAATGTGTGGGTCCATGTGCATGGAAGTCAGAGAAGAACTTGTGCAAATCAGTTCTCTTTCCATCATGTAAGTCCTGGGATTGAACTCAGGTCATTAAGCATTGGTAGCAAGCACCTTTACCTGCTGAGACCTCCTGTAGGTCTTTCCTCTCTCTTTCTCTCTCTCTCTCTCTCTCTCTATATATATATATATATATATATATATATATTTTTTTTTGGAGACAAGGTTTCACTATGTAGCCCTGGCTGGCTTTGAACTTGAAATGATCCTTCTGCCTCTGCCTCCCAAGTGCTTGGATTATAGGTGTGCATCATACCTGGCTCTCAACCAGTATCTTTTCTTTTAATTTAAGTTAGTTTTGTCTGCATGTATGTAAATACACCACATTCATGAGCGTTGCCCACTAGAAGAGAGTGTCAAAACCCTTGGAACTGGAATTACAGACAGTTATGAGCCACCATGTAGATGCTGGGAAACAAACTTCAGCCCTCTGCAAGAACAATGTGTGTTCTTAACCTCTGAGCCATCTCTCCAGCCCTCGAGGGCTATCTTTATAGAACTGTGAAGTTTCTGAGCAGAATGCTGTGAATGCCAGATTGTCTCTGAAGGAACACAGCAGACATGTAGTGTCACACCATCTCATCCCATAGTTCCACAACTTAATGATTTTTACAGGTGACTCTAACTTAACACTTCACACTACAGAAACTGTCCTTAAAAGGGATTCCCCATCCCAAAGAGCAAAAGTCACAACCCATTCAAACCTTCATATGCCATAAACAGGGCTAAATTTTTGAATTTAAAATTCCCAGATGAATTCATTTAAAAGCAATCACCAGGCACAACATATTTTTCTTTCTTTAAATGTGGTGTTCATATTAATATGTATGGTAACCCGAGGAGGTTCATGGAAAGTTCCAGACAGTAACACTATATGTCTGTCTAGAAATTTCAGTCTATGTAAGACACTGGTCTGTTTTTACACTCAGATGCGAGAGGGGGAATACCCTAGGCATGTAATTTCACCTGAGTGCCTCAGCTGATGCAGATTCAGCCAGACATCTTTGTAAGGGGCTTTTGTGTTGAGCCTTTGGCCAGGCCCCTCTGCGGGCCAGTGAGCAGGCTGACCATTGTGCTTCTGTTGGATAGGGGATTAGGGGGAAGTGGCAGTTGGGAGCTGGAAAGGACAAGCTATTATGCATTAGTGGGAAGCTTTTCTTCATAGAGGAGTCTGGCCTACTTAACTAAGCCACCATTTTGAAAGGCTATGGCCTCTGATTAAAACACATCCTGCAGCTACACGATTTATCATGCCCGCATTGGCTACATTCCAGGCTTCACCTCCCTAGGTGATATAAGAGCAAGTCTGTTTGTTTTCCACACAAACACACCCAGTTTGAAGCTATCTAGTAAACTCCAAGGTACTAGCCAATAGTCTGAGGCCATGGGTGGATGGATTTCACCATTTCACCAGAGCCATACAGGAAGTAGAAATTTGAATGCCTCAGTAATCTCTTTGTTCAAGAGAGTGACCAGTGTTGATGTCGTCCTTTTGACTGGAGGCAATGGATGAAGGTAGTATGCCCTTGCTGTGGCTGCGGAACCAATGGCTTCCCCAGTTTGAAGTCACCTTGACTGTTGCTCCTGTTGGATCCTGGGGAAGGTGGGATGTTACACCCTGACAGAGCTTTGGCAGATGTTTCTTTTTTCTCACAGGGCAACAAGCATACCATCCCTGGGAGAGAGACCAGAACTGAGTGGGAGGGGAAAGTGTGACCAGTTCCCAGCATCCTGCTCAGACCTCTCCTACCCCCAGCCTGGTCACATGTCACAGAGGAAAGGCTTGCATGGGCATGGCTTGGTTCCTTCCATACCCTGATTTCTGCTGCTGTCTGCCTGTCAAGTTACTGGACATGCTAGAGATGCCAAGATTCTGGGGATGTGTGTGTGTGTGTGTGTGTGTGTGTGTGTGTGTGTGTGTGTGTGTGTGTGTGTATGTGTGTGTGCGCACGCGCACGAGCCCTCACGCGTGCGTGCACACACACAAATATGTGTGGAGCCCAGAAGTCAGCCTTGTGTGTTGTTCTTCAGGTATTGTCCACTGTGTTTTTTGGGACAGGGTCTCACTGGCCTGGAACTCACCAAGTAGGCTAGACTGGCAAACTAGTGAGCTAGGGATTCATCTCTTTCTGTCTTCCCAGTGCTGGGATTACAAGGTGCATACCACTATGCTTGGCTTTTTTTAAAAGATAGGTTCTGGGGATTGAACTCAAGTCCTCATGCTTGCATGACTGAGCATGTACCCCTGGGGAGGGTACAAGCCTCCTGAGAATTCTGAGGCAGTTTCTAGAGACTCTGCCTCCTGGGAAGTCCTGCTGGGCTAGGCCAGCTTGGAGGACTGAGCTCCAAGAAATGTAGCTCTTTCCTTCAGTTGGCCCTGGGGCGGAATGGAGACGTCTACACAAGGTAGGCAGAGGCAGGCATTCCAGCACTGCCCTCACCCCTGCAGCCTCTGCCTTCTGAGAATCCGTGCAGAAGATTGACAAGAGCTCTGTGGCATGCTCATTATTAAGGAAAAGCAAATTAAAGCTGGGCTGTGCTTCACAACTGCCCTCCTTCCCAGAAACCTGCTGGGAAAAAGAACAGGACTAAACAGGAAGCTGAGGCTGTCGGGAGGCCTCCACTGCCTCTGTCTGAGAAGGTAGCTGTGGGACAGTGTCTTCTACAGTCTCTGAGTGCTTTGCTGGAGATCCTAGCCACAAGCTGAGCCTTCTGTTGTCCACAAGCTGATCATTCTCTTGCTGCTCTGTGCATGGTCTGTGTGGTTGATGCACACAGGAGACAGAAGGGGCCATCCTGAGCAGCAGACAAGGAGAGGAACTGATGGACAGGTGCTGCAGGGGTAGGTGTAGGCCATGGCAGGTGTATGCTGCTTCTATAGAAGAAAACAGACCTGCTCTTCTATGGGGGGTGTCTTGGGCTGCTGTGGACGTCCTCTGCCATGGTCAACCCCTAAATACATAGAGTGTGATGCTTTTACATCAGGCCAAGCATAAGGCTCTTATGCCTTAATACCATAGGGAAAGAATTACATGGAAAATTGAAGATCTCCACCACTCTGCAACATGGCTAATTACCCCCAAATACAGTTGGTGTGGGGGGAAGTGCTCACAGGGATGGGATGTCCTCAACCAAAATGTCCTTCAAAAAGGAATCTGTCATCTGTAAGTGATTCCACATCTTGAATTGAAACACTACGGTCTTAATAAATGAGTTTCAGGCCAGGAATGTAGCTCAGTTGGTAGAGTACTTGACAAGAATGCATGAAGGCCTAGGTTCCATCCCCAGCACTGCTTAAATGTGGTATGGTGGTATACACCTGAAACCCTAGCACTTAGATGGAGACAGGGGAAGCAGACATGCAAGGTCATTCTCAACTACATAGTGAGTTCAAGGCCAGTTTGGGCTACATAAGAGTCTGTTTTATAGTGAAAAAAGTAAGTAAATAAGATTCATTTAGGTTTAATGAAAATTGGTATAAAAAGATAAAAGGATACCTTCAACAGATTGTTAGGAAAATCAATTTCAGACCAGTACATATATAAGTTACATAAGATATACATGTGTAAGATATAAAAACATCTCATTTTTAGGAAAAAAGTATGTATAAAAAGCTTGATAAATATACACTAAGTTGTCAACAGTAGAAACCTCTGGAGGAATTTCAGTTTATGTGGACTATTCTTTATAGAGTACTGTTTTGAAAATATTTTTAATGGGATAGACAGATGGTTTAGTATAAGAGTGCTTGATGCTCTTGTGAGAGGACCCCAGTTCAGTTCCTAGCTCCCACAACCTAGGGTTCACAATTGTCTGTAACTCCAGCTCCAGGGGCTCTGTCTTAGGGTTTCTATTGCTGTGATGAAGCACCATGACCAAAAGGCAAATTGTGGAGGAAAGGGTTTCTTTGGCTTACACTTCAGCATTGCTGTTCATCACTGAAGAAGTCAGGATAGGAACTCAAACAGGGCAGGATCCTGGAAGCAGGAGCTGATGCAGAGGCCATGGAGGGGAGCTGCTTACTGGCTTGCTTCCCCTGGACTGCTCAGCCTGCTTTCTTATAGAACCTAGAACCACCAGCCCAGGGATGGCACCACCTACCATGGGCTGGGCCCTCCCCCACTGATCACTAAATGAGAAAATGCCTTACAGCTGGATCTCATGGAGGCATTTCATCAACTAGGGCTCTTTCCTCTCTGATGACCCTAGTTTGTGTCAAGTTGACACACAAAACCAGCCAGTACAGGCTCCCACACCCTCTTCTGGCCTCTATGGGCATCTGATCACATGTGTCATATACATAAAATAAAAATAATCTTTAAAAACAGTTTTGAAGACCTTGTCGTTTAGTCATAATTTCAGTGCAGACAAGCATTTCTGTTGTGTAAGCAGGAGGGCAGCCCACTTAGGCAAAGTTGTGAGAGATCCTGCAGAATTTCCCACCTGAGAGTTGTGCTTGAAATTTCAACAATTTCTGAGGCTTGTTTCTGGGCAGCCTTGGCTACGCTGAGTACCTCGGTGGGTGGTCCTCCAGAAGGCTCAAGGAGAAGGAAGAGCTTGTCTGTGGTGTGTTTAGGGTCCTGAGTAAGGTCAAAGGGGTGGCTGTTGGGACTGTGAAGTGAAGCAAATACAGAGTCTTCTGAATTTGGTCTCACTCCAGTTCTCTGTGTCAGAGAAAGGTCAGATTTGCATTGCAGGCTGTTCCCAAGACCAAACACCATCCACCCCTGTTCCCCTCTCAATGTGGGCCAGATAAGGAGGTGGGAAGTCCCTGCAGGATCCAGCTGTGTGCTCAGTCTGTGTGAACTCATGGGCTGAGTCACATGGGGGAGGAGATGATGACCACTTAGAGGCTACTGCCTCCACCTCTGAAAATCTGAAAACAGCAAGCCTGCCTTCCTTCTACTCTCTGCCCCTGTTCCATCCCCTCCCATAGGTGTTTATATGCTGCTAGCAGTTCTTTAGTGAGTTAAATAAGGCTGGCCACAGCCAGGTCAGTTCAAATGACCCTTGATACTTATTAGCTGGGTGCCTTTGATTAGTATCTTAACTGCTTTGTGCCTTAATTTCCCTATAGGTAAAAATGAGTTCATCAAATTTCCTTCAAGCCAGGAGTAGTTACCAGCATTCAGGAGGTGGAGGTAGGAGGATCATGAGTTTGGGGTTGTTCTTGGCCACACAGCAAGTTTAAGACTAACCTGAGCTACATGAGACCCTTTTTCTTTTTCAACACACACACACACACACACACACACACACACACACACACACACACACCAGACAAAATGAATTTGTCCCACATATTGTATTCATGAAGTTAAAATAGCCCATGTTAAAACCAGTGTATGGTGTCTGGATTATTGGCCAATTTCTGTTATCATATTTTGCCTGCCTCCAATCCATGCCTATCATAATTCCCTGCATTATTCCCTCAACTCATTCATTATCCATTCACTAGCATAGCATGCTCTTTTGACTACTTACTATGTTACTAGCAGGCTTGTGTAAAAGATTTTAACATCACAGGGAACCCAGGTTCAACCAATCAACTAAATAAATAATTACAGTTAGTGCATAATTTATTTCTTTTTAAATATCTTTGAAATTATTTTTAAGAGTGTGTGTGTGTTTACATTCATGTGTGTCAAATGCCCAAGGAAGCCAGAAGAGGGCGTCAGATCCCCTGGTGCTGGAGTTACAGGCAGTTGTGTGCTACCTGGGATGGGTGCTGGGAATGGAACTCAGATCTTCTGGAAGAGATCTTAACCACGAGCCATCTCTCTAGCCTTATTCATTTCTTTGTAAGACAGGGTTTTGCTATGGCTGCCGTAGCCAAGTCTGGTCTTAAACCCCTGCCTCAACCTCTTCAGCGCTGTGGGTTATGGGTGTATACCACAGATATGTAATTTCCAAAGCAGACATTCAACTAGGCAGGGTAGCCTGAGAGGACTTTGTTGGGAGGGAGGGTAGGATTCTGCATAGTCTGTCATGTTTCTGATTGCTCTGTAAGTCGGGACTCTAACTGCCCAGTTGTTCTAGACTGCCTCTTTAAGGGTATTGGGTAGATTTGGGAGATAAGAACTGCTCTCCCTCCATGTACAGATGTGCTCCAACATCAAAGGTTTTATTCCCTAAGCTTCCAATTCTTCAGGTGTGACACAAGCTCATGCAGGAGGTGAGGTTTCCCTAATGTGTGCATGAAGCTTAGGGAGCCAGAGGACCGGCACAGACATCGAGCTCACACTGCTTGTGTGCAGCTGACATCAAATCCTTTGTCTCCCACCCCAGAGTCTGGTGTGAAACAGGAGGGCTCCCTTGTCACCTTGAAGGCAGAGGAGACTCAGGCCCTTTGCATTCTTGATGGGCTTCCTGGAAGAGGTGGTAGTTGCGCTGTGTTTGCAATGGTGTCTCAGAATTAGTTGCAGGGAGGAAGGGCATTTCTTTCTGAAGTATTGATTCTTCAAAGTCAAGAAGACACGCAGCTGTAAGAGCTGCAGAACACTCATTTAGAATGCCAGAGCATGGTGGGAACAGCAGCTGAAGCTGGGAAGGGGTGGGGATTAGGTCAGGAGACTTGGAGAACCCAGCCAAGGAGTCAGCAGACATGCTGAGTTAGGCCTGTTCTGTGTGTGAAAGCCCTTACTACCCGCTGTACTGCATCAGCGAGCTACCACATGATCCCCAAAGCTGGGAGCCAGGAGGACCAGGTTTGGATGGCAGAGGCATCTCTGAGGATGCAGCTTTGCTGAAGCTTAAAACCCAAGTCCCTTCGGACTGCAGAGTCTGTGTCCCGCAAAAGCCTGGCTTGGGGCCTAGAAGTCTGGAACGTTTTACTTGAAAGTGGAGCACAGACCAGATAAGTCACACTGATCGCACCTAAAATCTGGTTAGCCTGATGCCATTAACTGTAGAACAAGCTGTGTTCTGAGCTCTTGGGACGTGTAGGGGCCAAACTGTCTTGTGCAGGCGTGTGGCTGTCTTCTGCCTTGGGAACTTGGGGATTCTTCCAGGCACCAGCCCAGGGGCCTTTGCATCCTGTTTGTCAGCTCTGCCTTTGCCCTTCTTTGCTCTTGGTGTTTGTTGTCCTGAGACCCTCACAAAGCTTGTGAGCCCAGCTTGTTTTTTTAAATAATATTACAAATGTAATAATAGTGAGGTCTGCATGCTCCCCCATGGTTTCTCATTTAGTCACTGTGACTCAGAAGGTGATCAGATTAAGCACCCCCTCCCCAAATCCAGCCGTTTGTGAGCCAGGGTAAATACTGGCTGTTGTGATGGAACACAGTAAGTGTTCCATACTAACTGGTGATTATAATGGCAATGGGAGTGCTCCATCATGAAAGCAAACACTGCCTGCTGTGTGCCAGGTGCTTAGTGAGGGGTCTCTAGCACCCCTCCCGCCATCTACATGACGGCCATCCAAGCAGGACACTCACTGACCCCAGATTGAGTAACTGAGACACAGAGAAACAATCCAAGTCCATAGGTGGCAGAGCCAGTACTAACAAGAGGGGTAAACATTTAGGTCTTTCTCACTGACTCAAAGATTCCTAAAACACGTCTTTTTCTTTAGTAGAGTTGTTGGTTTGCTCCTGTCTTTTAATGACACGATCTCTTGCATCCCAAGAGAGCTTCAGTCTTGCTCTATAGCTCAGGATGACATGAAGCTTTTGGTCATCGGGGTAGTGGTGGAGACAAGCAGATCTCAGGGTCTCACTGGTCAGCCAGTCTGGCTAAAATGGTAAGCGGCAGGTTCCCTGAGAGACACTGCTCAAAAAATAAAGTGAAGAATCATGAAGAAAGAGATCTATGTCAATCTCTGGCCTTCACATGCACACACACCAGTGAGCATAGTCATGTCTACACACACACACACCAGTGAGCATAGGCATGTTCACATGCACACACACCAGTGAGCATAGTCATGTCCACATGCACACACAGCAGTGAGCATAGTCATGTCCACATGCACACACACCAGTGAGCATAGGCATGTTCACATGCACACACACCAGTGAGCATAGGCATGTCCACATGCACACACAGCAGTGAGCATAGTCATGTCCACATGCACACACACCAGTGAGCATAGGCATGTCCACATGCACACACACCAGTGAGCATAGGCATGTCCACATGCACACACACTAATGAGCATAGGCATGTCCACATGCACACACAGCATCGAGCATAGTTATGTTCACAGGCACACACATATAATACACACTTTAAAGAAAAAAAAAAGCCAGCTTCCCATTCCTGTGGGGATATACTCAGCAGTAGAATACCCAGTATACAGGGTCTTCTATTTTTTATGGATGTTTTGCCTACATGTATGTCTATGTACCACTGTTCTGCCTGGTGCCCGAGAAGAGGGCATTGGATCCCCTGGAACTGGAGTTACAGAAGGTTGTAAGCTGCCATGTGGATGCCGGGAATCTCACCTGGACCCTCTGAAAGAGCAGCCAGTGCTCTAACCACTGAACCATCTCTTTGGCCCTTTACAGGGCTTTCAGTTTGGGGCTTGTTGAACAGTTGCCATATTGCCTCCCACAGTGACTTTCACATCCTGTCCACCATGAGCATATCTTGCCCTTCTCAAATCTCATGATTGTAGGCACTGGGAGACATGCACCAGGAACTAATTTGGAAGATTATCTGGATGTTTATGGTCTTACCTCAACACTCTGGAGGCTGAGTCAGGAGGATTGCAAGTTTGAAGCCAATCTTGGATGCATAATGAAATCTTTCTCAAAAACAACAGTAACAACAAAACAAAACAACACATAAAAGCCAAACCCCCCAATAACTCCTGGTCTCTTTTGCCCTTGGATGGGGCAGCACTTTCCCAGTTCTGACTCCAGAAGTTGCCTCTGAGTATGGCAGCCTCAGTAGAGGGAGATCCAGTGCTGCTGGCCCTGCATTCTCAGCCCGCACAGGGGCCTCTAGTTGATGTGTTCAAGACTGCCCATGGTCTTATACACAGGCCCTTAGCTTGAGCTCTGGAATCACAAGATCAGCTTTGGTGGCTTTCCAGGAATCTACACCCCCAGCCTCTCTATATGAGACTCCACATCCCCTCTCTAGCCTTCTAAAAGAACCCCCCCCCCCCCATTTCTCTGCTAGATATGCCAGACCCCAGGGACTTTGGGTTCCCAGGGAGGTTTTGTGATATCAATGATGTTTTGACTCCCATCGGCTTCCTGGAAGATGAGCCCAAAGAGAGCCAATGGAGGCCTCAGTTCTGTCCATTCTTCCTTCAGAGTGGGATGCAGGGTCAGTGGAAGGGAATGGCTGGGGTGGGGTGGACAGGACAGAGGCCGTATTTAATGCCCTTGAGTAACGACAGTGGTGTCACAGTTGGACAAGCTTGGCTGGTGTCCCACATCAGGCAGAAAGCTGCTTCTCCAGGCACCTCCTCAGCCTGGGAAGGGAAATGATGGATGGAGACCAAGTCACAGATCTCACTAGACCCATAGTCACTGTCATTTTTACCTCCACACCACGTGGAAAAGGAGCAAGACCCTTAGGTGCATTTCAGAGTAGCACAGTACTGTGGAATTTGGAGCGTGAACTACTGTGGGTCAGAAGGCTGTTGTGTGGCTGTGGTTCCTGTGTCAGGAACCTGCTCTGTGGGGAAGTGCTGACTGCCTGAGAAGGGCGTTGAAGCAGAAAGCAGTGAGCTGGTCCAGGGGTACACACCTGTAATTGTAGTACTGGGGAGCCTAAGGCATGAGGATCAGGAGTTGGGGAGCTTGAGGCAGAAGGATCAGGAGTTAGAGGACAGCCTGGGCTACATAGCAGACAGTCCTCCACCCCCCCAAATAAGATGTGGAATAAATGTAAATTTTCCCTTTTGACTTAATTTCTCGGCCCCTCAGGGTAGACGACGGTAGGTTACAGAGGATGTGTGACAGATCAGGATCGGTGTTTATTTTGCTCTAAGGTCATGGTTGCTCTAATGTAGTGCCTTAGGAGTTTATAAGAGGTGACTGTGGCCAAGGCGCCAGACCAAACCAGTGAAAAACTGTATGTGTGCAGACAGGTCCCGTGCCAAAGAAAATGGAGTGTTTCATGGGGTCTGGCAGGTATAAACTGCAGAACTCGCAGGGCCTGTTGGGCTCACTTTAAGTTCTCTAAGGAATGAGGGGCTGGGAGTGTGACTGAGTTGGTAGACTGCTTACCAAGCATGCACAAAGCCCTGGGTTCACTCCTCAGCCCTGTAAGAACCAGGTGAGGTAGCGCATGCCTGCAATCACTAGCACTCAGAAGGCGTGCGCACGCACGTGTTTGTATGTGTATGTGTGTGTGTGTGTGTGTGTGTGTATCAGGAATTCAAGGCATCCTTGGTTGCATAGTGAATTTGAAGCCGGCCTGTGCTATTCGTGACCCTGCCCCAAAACAAAGCAAACAGAGGAAGATGTAATAGAAGCACTTGGCACAGAACTCTGTCATACCCCCTTCCCCTGCCCTATGGCAGACATTACTAATATATTGCAGAGTAATTTCCTTATGAGCCCAGATAGTTCAATACTTGAGCTAAGATAATACTACAAGCAGCTGCTGACAGGGAGCTGAACTCTATTTGTAACTTACTTCTTCCCCCACTTGTGGGGGCAAACATCCCACTAATAGATGAGGAATAGAGCTGGGGGTGGTGGCTGTGAGTTTTCTTTGAACACAAAGTGATCATACCTGGAACCTCACTTCAGGTAAGTTCACGTTTTTGCTAAGCCTGGAGTTTCCTGCTACAGAGGGGCAGATTTAGGGTGTCATAGCACTGAGGATTAGTGGCAAGGAAGGTGGGGTGACTGATAATGAGAGGGATGTTGAAGACTGAGTGGGGAGACTTTTGGGGAGTTCTGGCTGGTCTGAACAGAAGTTTGTAAAGTACAAATGAGAGTATTTTCTGGAAGGTTTTGAGTCCCAGGAAGTCAGGGGGCTCCATTTGTTATGTGTCACGTCTGGGTCTGTGCTTGGAATCGAGTGGGCACCCAGTAGTGAATGAACACATGTAATAGAGAATTAGGAAGTATAAACAGAATAAACTGAAGAATTCTCGAAGACAAGAGCCAGGACAGAGTGTATACAGTAGTGTGTGTGTGTGGTGTGTGTGTGTGTGTGTGTGTGTGTGTGTGTGTGTGTGTGTGTGTGTGTGTGTGTTGGTGGGGGAGGGGGGGCACATGTGCCTGTGTGTACATGGAGGCCAGAGATTGACATCAGGTGTCTTTTCTCTATTGTTTTCCACCTCACGTTTTGAGGCAGGGTCTCTCACTGAACGTGGAATTTGCCTGTTGAGCTAGACTGGCTGGCCGGAGAGTCTCAGGATCCACCTGTCACTGCCTCCCCAGCTCTGGGAGTATAGGTGCACACCACCACTCCTGGCTTTTATACAGGTGCTGGGGGGTCACACTCAGTCCCCCACGCTTGTGCTGCGAGTGCTTTACCCACAAAGCACCTCTCCAGCTCTGTGAAGGAGTTTTATTTACTAGAAAAGCTGTCCACTCCAAGTGACAGTTTTCCTGGCCTGCACGCATCCCTCTGTGTTCCTAAGCATCCACTGTTTGCCGAGTGGTTTCCTGGCAGGCCAGACATATTCTGGTTTCCAATCCTTGTAACACTTGTGGCATTAGTATTGTTTTAGGGAGAGGACACTGGAGTTTGGTGAAGTTGAATATTGAAAGCTAATAGAGGATTAAATGGTGAGACCAGAATTAAAAAAAAAAACCTAAATTTTGGCCATTTCAATAAAAAATATGTATTTCTGATATAAAAAGTCATGGGCACTTGCAGCTGTAATTTTGGGAAGAGTTTCTCAACCCATCTGCCACCTGATTGCAATGTGCGTCATGTAGACCAAGCTTCACTGGTTGGCACCAACTCCCTCCTCTGTTGAAAATAGAAGACAAATTCACAGAGGACAACCAGAGACAAGATGCACAGTGACCGAGTCCTCCCCAGGGAGGGGGATCAGCAAAGCCCTGTGGATCAGAGGAGAAGACAAGCTGTGGTCTCTCACATCTCTCTTGTTCTTTGTGTATGTGTATGGATTCCTGTGTGTGCACACACATGCACATATGTGTGGACATGCAGGTAGAGGCCAGAGTCAACACTGGGTGTTTTCCCTCAGTCACTCCCTATTTATTTATTTTGAGACAGGTTTGTCACTGAACTGGGAGCCCACAGATTGGCCAGTGAAGCCCAGGAATCTTTCGGTCTCTGGCCCTAACAGCTCGAGGATCCAAACTCAGGTTCACATGCTTGTAGAACAAGTACTTCTCTGACTCGGCCACTGTTTGTCTTTCTTTTCCTCTTGCTACAGAGGGACAGTTTCAGCCACCGAGGCAGGGCACTTTCAGAGAGTGGTGTACAGTGTCAGGAGACACTGGCCACTGACCACATTGAGACCATGGGATGTGGAAAGGACTGCCACAGGAGATCAGCCTGGACTTTCCAGTTCCATCAGTTAGGAGCTCGAAGAAGAGGAGTCGGGTTCATGAGGCAGAGAGAATCCTGCTCAGAACGGAGGGACATTCAAGTTCAAAGGCAGAAGCAAACTAGTGCCCCACACCCGGGATCCCTGGGGCTAAGATGGGTAGAGACCCTGTCCTTCCCCAGCCTCGGAGCAGAAGGATGTAGGCTCAGGTCCCCTCCCAGCAGCCTTTGCTTCTTCTGTTGTTTCCAGGGACCCTGTCTCTGGAGACCTCCTTCCCCCAGGAGGACACGAATCTTGTTGTAGAAGGGCCAAGCCCGAGGCCACAGTCAGCTCAGTGCCTCCTGTGTAGGACAGTCTCTCTGCCTCCTACAACTTGCTGGGGCTTAGAAGGTAAGAGCAAAGAGAACTCATTTTCCTGGGCACCTACTATGTGCCAGGCTGTTTTCCCTCACTCCAGCCAACCACTCAAGTAGTAAAGTAAATCAAGCATTTGGGACTTGGGCAGGCTCCTGGGTATGCCCGGGGCCGCCTGCACCACGCTTTCCCCTTGGAGGCAAAGTGCCCATGTTCTCTACCAGCCCCTGTGTGTGTGTGTGTGTGTGCATATACACACCGAGGGTGAAGCAGAGACTCAGCCACTTCCGAGCAAAATGAAGTCAGGCATGTTTTTCTACCACAGAAGCATATTAAAACTTTTTCCAGGCTCATTAACATGCATGGCTTAAGTTGAAAAGTCTAGAAATTCCAGAAGCCCCCTTTGCGCCCTGCTGTGGAAGAATTTTGTGGGTAGAGTCAGAGAGAGGAAAAATAATTGTGGAGAGGACAGCTGGATGGGCCTTGAAGCTCTCAAGAGGCCTGAGGTGGGTTTCTTCTGTACAGAGCTAAGCAACTTTGGTTTTGTTCTGAGTAGCTTTGAATTTTATTCATCTTTTCCTGCTTTTCTTTTCAAGGGAGCTGCGGAAATTCTTTGTGATGTATTGTTTAAACATTTATTTCTTTTTATGTGCATGTGTATATGTGGTGGTGCGTGCCAGAGTATGTGTGTAATCAGAGGACAATTTACAGAAGTTTGTTCTCTCTGTCCATCATGTGGGTCCTGGGGATTGAACTCGGGTCAGCAGGCTTGGCAGCAAGCACCTTTAACCTATAGAGCCATCCCCCCATGATACATTTTTAAAGGATGATGACATAGAAGTGGAGGTTCTTAATCATGGGTACCCGCCAACATCACCCTCTTAACCTACTCAGAAAAAGAGCATGTCTCTGTTTCCACCCACTTTTTACTCATTTGTCTTTTGTTCATTTGTTTCTGAGACAGAGTTTCTCACTGAACCTGAAGCTCACCAGTTCTGCTCGGCTGGTTGGGATCCAGGGATCTGTCTGACTCAGCCTCTCCAGCACTGACATTACAGGCATGCGCCACCACTCCCAGTTTTATATGTGGATGCTGGAGATCAAACTTGGGTTCTCGTGCTGGCACACGGCAAGCGCTTTCCCCACAGAGCCATCTCCCCGGCCTCTCTAACTTTTGAATGATTTCTCCAATCTTACTGACTTAAATGGAGACCACCAGTCACGTATAACCAGGTACCAATGCCATCACACGTGCCTTGTCCTTTCTCAGTGCTGCTACGTGAATCTCCCTTTTCATAGGCTGGCCTTGAACCAGTTATGAAGCAAGGATCATCTTTTAAACTCCCAATCCTCTGACCTCCCCCTCTCTGGGGTTTGTTACTACTTTCAAACAGCACTTGTGCTCAACCCTGCTTCAAAAGGAAGAGCTGCCACTGGACTTTACTCTCCAGGATACAAATAAGCCATAAAACACTGCAACTCCGTGAATTCTAGTTAGGTGGGGTCATTTTTGCTTGTGATCTCATCTGCTCCCTTATCAATCTACCCGCAGTGTTCTGAGAAGGGTCTCCAGGGTCCAGCCGGCTGTCAGAGAGCCTACATCACAAAAAAGGCCAAGACTTCTGTCTTTATGTTTTGGGTTTTTTGAGATAGGGTTTTGCTATGTAGCCCAGGATAGCCTCAAAATTATGGCATCCTCCTGTTTTGGCCCCCCAAAGAGCTGATATCACAGACATTAAGAACTTTATTGGGCCGGGTGGTGGTGGCTCATGCCTTTAATCCCAGCACTTGGGAAGCAGAGGCAGGCGGATCTCTGTGAGTTCAAGGCCAGCCTGGTCTACAAAGTGAGTTCTTTTGTATTGTTTTGTTTGAATTTCACTCTGCCTCTTTTGGCATGGAACTCTCAGTGGTCCTCCTGCCTCAGTGACAGCTAGTCTTTGAGGATAACTGCAGATCAGGTCGGTGAAGGATTCTAGATGTGTGAGCTGAAGTCTAGATCCTGGGGAGGTCAGAAAATCAGGTAGGACAGCAGGTTGGGAACTGACCTTGTGACCTGTGTCAAGAGCAGAGTTTGGATCCCAGGCCAAGGTGGGTGGGGAAGGTAGATGATGGCCTCAGGATGGAACTTTGCAGAGGCTCTGCCTTCATGAACGTTGCTAGAGCCCAGGTTCCCTGAGCTGGGTAGACCCAGAGCCTGGACTTCCCTAGTCCTATTGCTAAGTAACTGCAGAACTTATGTGCAACCAGAAAGCCAGGTCCTTAATTTGCAGAGGTGAGGAGCACCTCTTTCAAGTGACAGGAATGTGAAGGTTCCATCTGGTGTTCCTCATAAGGATGCAAGGTTATCCCTCTGCAGGTAGCTGGGTGAGCTGGGATTAAAGGCACAGGAGGTCAAATGGTTGACCCACACTTTGTGGGTTTCAGGACTTGGAATCATTCGTGTAGACAGTTCCTCAGCTCTAGAACCACAGTCCCCCTCTTCCTGGTCACTGGGGGGAAGTGCTGTTTTTTTTTTCCACTCGAATCTCCCTTGTCACATCAATTTCTTACACAACATTGCAGATGCAGGCTATTATTGAGGCCGGGAAGGCGGCTGTCTTCTCCAATTATGTGCTGATTGAATTAGCCCAACACTAAGCCTTCTCTAGGGCCCTCAGCCCTCGACTTTCAGAACAATTATGATCAGGGACATGCACAATTAGGTTTGTGTTTTTAGAGGATGACTCAGCTACAGGAGGGAGTTGTGGGTAAGGGGGTGGCTGGTGGCTGGAGGTCGACATCTTTGTTGATGATTTGTTTGGAGAATAACCTATGACCTGAGGGGAGTGAGGATTTTCTCTGAGAACAGCAAACCTCACTGCTGAGCTGAAGCTGAAGGTCAGTTGAGGGGAATTGCCAGAGTCTTCACCCTGTGTTCCAGCCCAGCATCATATAAACAAGGCATGGTGATATTGGGAGGTATCCACCAGAGACGACCACTCGGACACAGGTTCAAGACAGTAGAAAGTCTTTACCAGCTGGCCAGCTACTATACTGGGTGGTCAGCTGTCTGGCGATGACACTTGGTGTTCCAGACCAGAGCTCAGTCCTGAACATTTCTCAGGGTTAGCTTTTAAGCACAAAAAGTACATCCTGGCTTGAAATACCTCAATTAACAAGAACAGTTAGCCAGAAGCAGAACTGCAGAAGCCAAAAAGCAAGGTTAATGTGTTTAGAGACTTACTCAGAACTGTGGACTTGGATGGATTAGGTCTTCGTGCTTCTTTGGGTGGGTGCTGCTGCCTATCTGCTGGGTTCTCAGGCCTGAATGGAATGTCCATCATGGTGTCAGTTGTGCTAAGGTCTGGGGGCCTATAACAGTGGTGCAGTTCTGTAACTCCAGCGTTTAGGACGAGGAGGCAGGAGGATCAGAAGTTCAAGGTCGTTCTTGGCTAACTAGTGAGTCTGAGGCCAGCTTAGGATACCTGAGGCCCTGCCTCAGAACAATCCCTCTGCTACATGTGTGGAAACCTGCTTTTATGCCTGAATCTGAGAACCCCAATCAGAGCCCTTCCCCCAAGCCCCATCCCTGGAAGGAACTGGCCCCAAAAGAGCCCCTTTGGGAGGGTCAGGTGAGCAGAAGCCTGTCCTTCCCTGTTTCTCTCTGGTACTCAACACCTTCCCTAGGGACCCAGGTCTGGATTTAGTTACTGGGAACCCGGCAAGAACTTGGCTCTCGGAGGTCTCTGGACCTACCTGATCACATGGTCTGAGCTTTGCTGGCTGTTGCAGGCTGGAATTCATAGCACTGAATCCCAGACCTACCCTGAGCAGAGGCAGCAGCTCGGGAGAGGGCCTGAGAAGTCCTGTCCCAGCTCACCTCTGCTCCACTGGTGTAAGGGAGGATGAGGGGGCTTGCTGTGGGTGGCGGAGCATGGCGGCGGCGAGGGGGGGGGGGGGGGTAATGGGGGGAGGAGGAGGGGCAGGGGAGGGAGTGTAGACATGAGAGGCCAGGGGTGTGAGGGGTTCTCCTTGGCGTCATTTGTCCCTTTGTCCCAGCGTGTCAGTTGGTTGTCACTGTAAAAATTTACTTCTAAAGAAAGAAGTGTGTTTTGGCTCCTGGTGAGTTGTTTTGGGGGACTGTGAAGAAACGCAAGGAACACATATATGATAGCACAGGGCTGCTCCCATCAAGGCCAGAGGAAAACAGGAAGGGAGGGGAGGATGGAGATGGAGGGAGGGAGGGAGGAGGAAGAAAGGGAGAGGGGCCAGCAGTCAGTTGACTAGATTGAGGACCAGAAAGAAGCTCCATTTAGAGCAAATCTTGGCCCAGTTCTCCAGAGGAAGTGCTGAACTGGAGAACTCAGGCTCAAAGAATGTACTGGGAAGCCCTGGGGGCATGGGGTGTGGGGCATCATGGCCAGGCAATGGGACCAGGTCCTGACGCGGGTTGTCAGCTGTTCTGTAGGACATGCCCTCCCCACCTAAGGATCTGTGGCTGATGGAAAGGAGGCTGTGAGAGGAGTCCAGGTATAGGCTGAGGGTTGGGGCAGGGTGTACTCCTTACCTCAGGGTGCCGAGCCAAGTCCAAGTTGGTGGGTGAGTCTCACTGGGGTGGAGATAGATTGTCACCCTCCTCCTCCTCGGGTTGTAAAATGTGGGGGATGGAGAACTGGCAGGCCACCCACCCAGACTTTTGCAGACGCTAGCACTTCAGGATAATAAGGGCTGGCATCAGCCCCCAACTCCTGCCCAGATTTTTCCACAGGGCTGTCTCTACAGCAGGGGCCAGGCCAGAGCCCTGGGTGAGGTTGTCCCAAAGCCGTGAGCTGGCGGACAGCATGCAGCCCCACCTCTGGGAAGGGCTACAGGCACCTCACTGTGCTAGAGACAGATGTGCAGGTTTTTGTTATAGGCTCCTGCAACTGGCTTCATTCTGAGGCCAAAAAGGACTCTTAGCAGTGGGGGCCACTGCTGACCTGGAGGCCTCTGCATACCACATAGCACATACGCATGCTTACACACCACACACACACACACACACACACACACACACACACACACACACATACATCTTAGAATTTGCTGATGTGGAAATCAGCTGAAGAACAGAGGCCACCACCGTTCTCCTGGGCACCTCAAACCAAGGCCAGCCTAGAAGAGTCTGCCCTCTTGCATCCAGCAGGGAAGATACTCCCTCCTCAAGAGCTCTAGAACACTCATTGCCTCACACTGTCACTTCCTGCCCCCTGTCCCCCACCCCCGTCTGCCCTAGTTTCCAAAGCCCTAGTACAGCCCTGCCACTTACCTGTGACCTTGACAAGAGACTGAGGCCCTCACTGCCTCAGTTTCCTTGTATGTAAGGAAGGGCTTCTCTGCTCGGTGTGGGAGAGAAGGTGGTATGAGGGTGGTGAGTGGGAGGTGACTGACAGCTGGTGTGAGGGTAGTGAGTGGGAGGTGACTGTGGGGCACCATTTCTTGCCCTCTGTTGCCTGCTGGTCGTCTTTGCTCAGCCGACCAGTCTTGGGCTCTTTCTGCATCTCTGTGTCCTTGTGGTCCTCTCTGGTGTCCTTGTCTGCTAACAGAGGGCCCTGGGATGAAGCCTGGAGGTGAGAGGTAGTGATAGGCAGAGTCCTGGTGTAAGCTGCATACTGTCAGTCATTCAAGAGAAAAAGTACTCACTCACTAGAATGAGGTCCACCAGCCCAAAGCGAGGTGAGGCAGGTTGTTGGAGTCTTCCTGACACTTCAGGGGTGCTCCTGGCCTTGTGGGCTCTGGAGATGAGGGCAGAAGTGAGAGGCCATGGAGTCTTCCTGACACTTCAGGGGTGCTCCTGGCCTTGTGGGCTCTGGAGATGAGGGCAGAAGTGAGAGGCCACGGTCTGTTAGTATAGGCTGATAATCACAAGGATGTTAGCTTAGACACAGAGGTGGACCATGAGTGACTGCTAAAGGAGCTGAAGACAGTCGGAGATAATTAGCTTTAGGGATGCAACACTCCAGCACCCACAACCTGGAGGTTCTCGTCAGTCAACTTTGTAGGTCTTTAACATAGGTGAGGCTTTTCCTAGGGAGTCCAGCACAGCCTCATTTGAATTAGTTGAGCTGCAAGGACCTTCTCTCTAGGACATGTTCTGAAGTATTCGGTGGCTAAGTTATTGTGGGGGCAGAGTGGGTGGTCATGGCACGGGTGTGGAGGTCCGAGGATGACGTTGTGGGGTTGGTTCTCTCCTTCGCCTTTGCTCAGAGCCTGAGGTTGGAGCTTTAGGTCACCAGCCTTGTGGGGTGAGCACTTTGACAGGCTGAACCATCTTGCCCACCCCAAATGGGGCATTTTGAGACTTTTTTTTTTTTTGATTTTCGAGACAGGGTTTCTCTGTGTAGCTTTGTGCCTTTCCTGGAACTCACTTGGTAGCCCAGGCTGACCTCGAACTCACAGAGATCCGCCTGGCTCTGCCTCCTGAGTGCTGGGATTAAAGGCGTGCGCCACCACCGCCCGGCTCATTTTGAGACTATTAAGAGCAGCAGACAGAGTGATCCCCTGAGAGTCTGAGGGACTTGTGTTTAAATCTTTGCCTCCCACCATGACCTGAGGCTCTGAGGCTCACTTTTCCTCTCTGCAAAATGGAGCCCAAACTGTGCGCGCCTGCCACTGACTCCAAACAGCTGCCTTGGAAGCTGTGAGAAACCATTGCTGCCCTCCTACCCCCACGCTTTGACCTTTGCTCCCTAGGACCTCTTTGCTGATAAACTGGGAGCTTACTAGAGATGCCAAGTGATTCCTGTGCCGCTTTCCACTCTTTCAGGGTCTCGACAAGGCACTGGGGCAGTTTCTAGGCGATCCTGGCCCAGTCCACACTGTTTTCAGTTCCAATTTCGAGCCTGGTTTCCTAAATATAGCTCCCGACAACAAAAAAGGCCTCCTTGGAATGACTGCAGCCCATGACCAGCTTCTGGGACGTCTGTCAGGCTGAGGGAGGAGCAGGACAGACAGACAAGGCACAGCTCCAGCTGCACAGAAGCCCGGAAGCCCCATGCTGCCCCTGCCATCCAGGCGCCCAGAGCCTCTGGTGTTGGTTTTCTGTCTCAGCCCTGGTGCAGGCAGATGCTGCTGGGCTGGGTGTGCCTGTGGGCTGGTACTGAAGGGAGGCCCACGCTGAGATGTACACCAAACTGAGGAGACACTATGGCAAGCTGGGTGACCCTGGGCAGACCCTTCAAGGCCTTAAAACTGAGATGGGAATATTGGTACCAAAAAAAGGAAAACAAACAAATAACAACAATGGAACAGCTATCACCTCAAAGAGAGTAAAAGTTTATTTGGGAGCCACATATGAGTGACCATGGCCCCAGGATCATGGATTCAGATTGCTATAAATTCTGTGTTCTAATGTGGTAATGGTTTCATGAAGGTTATTTTTTTTTCCAGTAGCAGAAAAAACAAAAACAAAAAACAAAACAAAAAAAACCCCCCAAAATCCAGTCATAAATCAAATAAAAAAATACATTGGGAGGTACAGCAGATAGGTGAGTTACAGCAAATTGGGGAAGTATCTGCTATAGGCCTCGGTTATTATCTGATGACAGTCTTAGCTTGTGGGTTAATAGAGGTTAAGGGTCATTTAGTACATTACAAAAAGATTTGCCTAAAATCCATAGGGATGGGTCAGATACAGTAGTGGGAATGATAGCTACAGGACCCAAAATAGCCCAGGACAATTTGGCTCTGTACCCTTAACATTCTGACTCCCCGCAATCACTTAGGGCCTAGTCAGAGAACCTACCCAGAAGAACCTTCATCACCGGTGTGGTTGTTTTGTTTTTGTTTTCGTTTTCTTCCTCTGAGAACTTCAGCTCACAGGAATCTTAACCATGTTGAGGGTATTAGAGGGAGCCTGTGCAGTTCTGTGAGCACTTAGGGCCTTTCTTGCTCTGCTAGAATTGAGCCGGCTCTGGAGCACAGCTTCTTATCTCATCCCCCTGCTGGGCAGCATGATAAGCCCAGGACTCCTCACTCTGACCTTGGTCTTCAGCCTCTGTTTTGAGTGGCAGTCTGCCTTCAGGTCTAGAGTCTAAGAGACGTGAGGTCAGCAGCTCCCAGAAATCAAAGCACCGCCCCGAGAGTCATAGCCAGCCATAGGCCGGGAAGCAGCAGAGTCTCCCAGCCCTTCTAGCACCCTGGCCTCTCACCCTGCTCAGCCCCTGTAGTGGCCTGGGCGCAGCTGGGTACGTAGGACCCTGCAGAGTGTGCTCAGATGTAGCCCAGGAAAGAGAAGCTGGATTTCTCAGCCATGCCAGCCCTCCCTTCTCTGTTCACTCAGGTTAGAGGACCTGGCCTCTTCCTCATGCGAGACCTGCACCTGCTGCGGAGGGACCCTCTGGTTGGCCTTTCTTCTTTTTCTTTGTTCCCTCCCCTGGTTGAATTATGAATTTATAAGGGCAGAGACCTCCTCACAGTCATCTCTGTCCTTGGTGCCTGATGGTTCTTCCTTCCCAAATGTCACTCTCCCACTCCGTTCTCTTGGAAGAAATATCAGGAGCATCCTGCCGCCTGTGTGTGGGAGGGTGTGGTGGGGTGCCAGGAAGGGCTCCTCGAGTTTTACAGCCAGCCGCGGTACCCCAGGATCCACACCCACAGCCAACCTATCTTAAATAGCATTTGTACTGAACATACACTCCACTTTGTTATTGTCCCCTAGACAGCACAACATAACCATGATTCCACAGTATACACGTTGCATTGGGCATTAAATCCAGAGATGATAAAGCATGTAGTAGGATTGTGTGGGTTAGATGCAAATTCTGTGTCCTTTCATGTAAGGGACTTGAGCATCTATGGAGTCTATACTTGTGCGGGTGTGTGGGGGGGCAGGGAGCATGCTGGATGCAATCCCCCAGGGATGCAGTGTCAACTCACATCCTCATAGACCTCTCTTGCCACTATGGGGTCCTGGGTCCAGCAGATGCAGGTTCAGCCCCTTGACTTGAGGTAGTTTGTTTTCTTCCTGGTAGAAGCCAGAATGGTGGCCCTCCTGACATTTCTGGTGTGCTGAGCCAAACACGTCAGGGAAACAAAGGTGCCGACCTGCTGCTCTGGGTGAGACCTGGGCTGTGCTGTCAGCTCCCAGCACACTGGTGGGCGAGGGGAAGGGACCTGCAGCTTCTGAGCTAGACGAACGGGATCCCTGGGCCATGTGCAGGAGAGTGAGATTAGGTCGTTTTTAGGGTGTCAGGTGGTGGGATCTTCTTTGGCATTTTTTTGTTGAGGAATTGCAGTAGATGATTTTCTGGTGTGAGCCCCTGGTGAGCCCAGAGCTTGCTTGGTGTGTGAGAGCAACATGTCTGTGTCAAACAGGTATCCTGTCTCAGGTTTCTCCTCTGTCACCCTTCAGAAAGGACTGGGGGGTGATATTGTAGTGACTCTGTCTTCCTGGCCAGGGAGCCTTGCTTGGTGAGCAGAGCACAGTGCAAGCTCCCCCTGGTGGGGCCTTAGCTTAGTGCTAGGCCTGTAGCTCCCCTCAACCAAACACCTATCTCCTCAGACCTGTAGGGTTCGCCAGGACACATTCAGACCTGGGTCAAGGACACCAGCTACTTCTCAGGAATAGCATTCAATAATAGTTAAGAGAGCCAGGGCCTGTCTTCTAAGACCCAGCTTGCACATGTTCAGGGCCACAGGCCCCCAGACAACCCTCTGTACCCACTGGTACAGTTGCCTCAACTCAGAGTAGAGCTGAGGACCATCCCAGGCACTGTGCACGCCTGACCCACCAGACCTTGCCATATAAGGATCCACACTGGGTCTCAGGATGGAGGATGCCCTGAGATGGGGGTGAGGCAGTCCCCAGTCTTCACAGAGGTCTTTCTAGAATGTTTGCCAGGGCTCAAGAGCTCCTCGTCTCTGATTACTGTATTTGGGGCTCTGAGCCCCTCCACTCAAGGGCTGTGGTGGAAACAATCCCTCTACCCTGCCTTAGCCATATCTCCTGCAGGATGCTATGACCATTCTGTGCCACCATTTCCCAACACAGAAGAAGTAACCTCCAGCTGCCATGTGCTGGGAAGGTTCTGTCCCAGGGAAGTGGGTGATGAATGATGTCCTTGCGTGTTTTTCTTCCTCAGTCCCCCTTTTCTATGGCTGAGATTGACTGTGGGTCTGACTTTCAGATGGACAGATGTCCCTAGCTAAGCGGAGCTGGCAGCCCTAAGGCCCCTTGGCTGGGAGGGGGGTGGGGTTTAGCCATCCCACTTTAAAGTTTGCCTTGCCTCTTGACTGTTCCTTAGAAGTCAGGAGCCCACGGAGGGCCCTCTGTGGGCAGGCCTGTGGCCTTAGGGCCAGTGCCAAGGGAGGTGGTCTCTGGTATCTTCCTAGGCAGTAGGGACTGTGTTGGGTTTGGCCTCCCGCTCTTCCTGCACAGTCACACAGAGCCTGGAACTCATTAGCACCTTTTATTAAAACCATCTGTTCTGTGTATAAGCCACTTTGAGTCCCCATGCTCCCTGCCCTGGGTGTGGGGGACGCTGGACACAGATGGTGATTGTGTGATGGATGTGGGAGGCTCCAGACTCCTGGGGTCTTGAGAAGATAGACCCCACGTGGACTGCGGGTGAGGGGTAGGTGACAAGCGCCAGCTGGGCCAGGCTTTGGTGTGGCTGGAGCCAGCAGACACTTCTGGTCTTGTGCTTCACCCAAGACAGGGATGAACCTGGAGTCCGCCCTTCCAGGGCACTGCAGATCTACACCTCTGCATTTTACTGACAACATTTTCCGCCCCCTCCCAGGAATGTATCATTGATGAGGACTGTGGGCCCACCAGGTACTGCCAGTTCTCCAGCTTCAAGTACACCTGCCAGCCATGCCGGGATCAGCAGATGGTAAGGACACCAGTAGTCTCCATTGCTGTGCCACGAGGGGACGATCCTAAGTCCCGGGGGTTCTCAGCTTGGTTGCTTGCAAGAGCCTTTTAGTGATGGGGAGGAGTCCCAGAGGGGCTGATTCCTGGAGTGATCAGGATGTCTGCAGACCTGCAGTCACTCCACCCCATGATCTCTGGTCATATTGTATGGCTCATGGGTAGCCAAGATGCAGTGGGAGGAGAGAATGGGAGGCCCTGTACTGGTCCCTTCCTCTGGGGCAGTGAACAGCAGCAGACACAGTGTACACATGTGGTTCCCAGACAAGGAAAAGGGCTACCCCTTCCCTCCTGGGCTGTTCCTTAGGTCCCTGGGCTTCCAGTCTGCTTAATAAATGTGCAGAAGGAGGAGCTGGCGGGGGCGGGGGCGGGGGGGGGGGGGGGAGGCTGGAGGACTCTCCGCAGTGCTGGTTGTGAGAGAAACACGAGCCCAAGCAAAGGAAACCCTCTGTTCCACCCAGCAGGGCTTTTGGACAAAGCCATGGGCTCATGAACTCTTGACATTTTTCCTTATTTTGACAGCAAAAAAAAAAAAAGCACAGTAAGTTTGGAAGATAAATGGTTCCTGTGACCTTGCTCAGCTCCATCATGGTGAGGCCATTGCTGTTGTCCTCCCAGGCCTCTCACATCACAGGGCACAGTCCTGGAGACCATCTGTTGCTCTTTAATTACCATTCCCTGTGGGTCTCTGGGCCCCTGCCCCCAGCATGCTTCCCCAGACGGTGTCTTCCAGCTCTGATTGACTTAGTGGTTTGTTAGAATGCTGCTGCCTCCACCTGTGGCCTGAGCGGCCTTCCCTTCTGCTGGGCCTAGTTAAGAGGGTGAAAGATAAACTGGGCAGTGGTGGTGTGTGCCTTTAATCCCAGCATTTGGGAGACAGAGATAGGCGGATCTGGTGTCCAGAGGCCAGCCTGGTGTACAGAGTGAGTTCCAGGACAGCCAGGGCTACCCAGAGAGACCTTGTCTCAAAAAACAAACAACAAGCCGGGCGGTGGTGGCGCACGCCTTTAATCCCAGCACTCGGGAGGCAGAGCCAGGCGGATCTCTACGAGTTCGAGGCCAGCCTGGTCTCCAAAGCGAGTTCCAGGAAAGGCGCAAAGCTACACAGAGAAACCCTGTCTCGAAAAAACCAAAAAAAAAAACAAAAAAAAAACCAAAAAAACAAACAACAAAAAGAACAAACAAACAAACAAAAGGGTGAAAGATAGTTATGGGACAGAGGCACCAAAGATACACAGGTTCTGTTTGTAAAGTCTTTGACCTGGGTAGAACAGACTTAGACATTCTCCTTGTCGGGTGCCATTTTCCTCATGTTTTGACCCTTCTTGCGCCAATAGCCACATTTTCAAGCTGCCTCCTTCAGTTTCCACTAATGTGAGCCATCTTGGATCGGGCCGAGCAGGCTGGAGCACCAGGTGCCCAGACTTGTAGGCTAGTGAGCCTCTGGGCCTCACGGTTTTCTCATTTCTCTGCAGCTGTGTACCCGGGACAGTGAGTGCTGTGGAGACCAGCTGTGTGTCTGGGGTTACTGCACCCAAAAGGCCACCAAAGGTAGCAATGGGACCATCTGTGACAACCAGAGAGATTGCCAGCCCGGCCTGTGCTGTGCCTTCCAAAGAGGTGTGTGGGCTCCCTGACGGCTGCTGGGGAAATCTGTCCCAATCTCTCAGGAGGGTCTGCTGGGCCCCAAAATGCCCTTTTCCGGGTCTTGCCTCCCTGCAGCAGGGTCTTTAAGGCTTTCACTGCATGTTCCAGCCCCACAGCCTCTTCCTAGAATAGGGAGATAAGTGCCTGCTTCGGTTTTTCCCAGTTTTTGACTATGCAAGTTAAGTTCTTTTAGGATGCATGAGTCCAGGGCAGGAGGA
The DNA here is from genome assembly GCF_007827085.1 of Peromyscus californicus insignis. Lineage (NCBI taxonomy): Eukaryota > Metazoa > Chordata > Mammalia > Rodentia > Cricetidae > Peromyscus > Peromyscus californicus. Next base: position 91,522,903 of record NW_026294562.1, read on the forward strand.
GCATCCCTAGATGGGTGGGATTCTGGAAGCCCCTGCCCCATCCCACAAAGGCACATTGGCCTGGGTTCTTTGTGTGGATTCTCTTTTGAGTTCCTAGCAACTCTCCCGAGGGCTTGTGCAGGCTCGCTCATTTGCCCGGAGTATCTGAAAACTGCCAGCTGCCTCCCCAGGTCCCTTTCCCAACCCCATTGCTCCTCCCTGTCCCTGCCACCTCGATGATTTGCTTGGAGGACAACATTATAGAGGTTGCTCCTCTAGGACCCCCCTTAGCTTCTGTCATCTCCCACCTCCGAGGCCTTGTCCACCCAGATCCTCTGTCCTCTTTATCGCTGCCCCTTGGGCTCTTCCTACTACACTGCCCCAAGCCCTTACTGGCACTCTGCCCCCGCTTCAGGGCCTTGGTTCCATTCTTCATTTCCCTTGGTGGTTTGCCCTCCAAAACCCAGCTCCTCTCTTCAGGCAGACCCCTGTCACGGCTCCAGTTCTCAGTACTCGGTTCGTCCCGAGTGTGGGCTACCGTTCCTATTCTTCAGTTCTAACCTCACATGGGGCTGAGGGGCGAGAGCAAGCGTGCATCTGTTTCTGTGCCTCTCTTCATGGTGACTCTCGGCTGGCTCCAGGCCTGCTGTTCCCTGTGTGCACATTCCTGCCTGTGGAGGGAGAGCTCTGCCATGACCCTGCCAGCCAGCTGCTGGACCTCATCACCTGGGAGCTGGAGCCCGAAGGCGCGTTGGACCGATGCCCCTGTGCCAGTGGACTCCTCTGCCAGCCTCACAGGTGAGGTCCCTTCTGTTGACTGTCCTGGGGGCTGAGAGGAGGCAAATGCCATCCAGAGGGACTGAGAAGCAAGTTGGGCTAAGGAGGAGATAGATGTTGGTTCAGTATAGGGCAGGTGTTTCTAGAGGTGTCCCCAGGTCACTAGGATGGAGGAGGGGTCCAGTCAGCATCAGATTCATAGACTGGGGCTCTGTTAGATAGTGATTGAAGTTTCCCAAGTAGGTGCCCTAGGGGGAGGGCGTGGAGGGAAGGAGCCCAGACACACTGTCACAGTGGGAGAAGATGCTGACAGGAAAGAGGGGTGAACCGCCAATGTGGACAGCGCCTGCTGTGTTAGAGGCTCAGGAAACTGAAGCTTCAGGCCTGACAGGGCTGTTTCCTACATCCTTCTGTCTTTCCCACACCCTCTACTCAGCCTTCTGTTCTACCAGAATCCAGGGTCACAGGGAAGACAGACAGAACTCCCCTCCCCTCTCCCACAGAGGCCCAGGGTTACAATGTGTGCAGCAGATGTGGGGTTACATTGTGCTTCCTTCTTGGAACCCAAACGGGCAGAGGGCTGAGGCGACTCCGTGTGGCAGTGAACTTCTGAAACTCCATCATGAGGGTCTGCACCTAGGCAGACAAGCCAATAGTTAGTCCCAGAAGGGCAGGCCCGTGACTCCCCCTTGAGGACATTCTCCCGGCTGACTCTTCAGGAAGATGTTAACAGGAAGTACCTTGACAGGAAGTAGTGAGTTAGAGAGGCCTGGAGGCCCACAGAGAGTACAGCCCAAGGCTTCACCTGCAGCTGACATGCTCCAAGCCTGGCTTTGCTCTCTAGGATAACAGAGAGAACCTTGACCAAATCTCAACCCTCTTCCCCAGCCACAGTCTGGTGTACGTGTGCAAGCCAGCCTTCACTGATGGCCATGACCAAAACGAGGAGAGTCTGCTGCCCAGGGGGGCCCCGGATGAGTGTGAAGATGGCTTCATAGGGGAGGTGCGTCAAGAGTTGGAGGACCTGGAGCGGAGCCTGGCCCAGGAAATGGCCTTTGGGGAGCCTGGCCCTGCGGAGTCATTGGGTGAAGAGGAGATTTAGACCCAGGCCCAGCTGAGCTGCTGGTAGATGTGCAATAGAAATGGCTAATTTATTTCCCAAGGAGTGTCCCCTAGGTGTGGGACTGGCCAGGCCTTCTCCACAGCTCCTTCCCAGTAGCTTTTCCTCTGGCTTGACGGGGTGCAGTGTAAGTACATTTGTTCCAGCTGCCCTGCTGCTCTGGCGCTGGGAAAGACAGACATGGTGGGTGAGGGTAGCGGTGAGCCACCCCACACCATTGCCAGACACTCTGCTTTGTTCTTCATGGACCGGAGATTTGTCTGAAGGGAGAAGATGGAAAGAGGTGAAGTCTGCCCATGATGGCTTTGGGGGACACATGGAGGAGGGTGCCTGCCTTGCAAACATGGACCTGGCAAAATGGAGCCATTGCCTTTGTCCCGTGGCCCTTCCGTGGCCCGAGGCAGTGGCTGCACAGGAGCTATGCTGCTCTTGTGGCCTCCCACACATTCATCCCTCCACCCTTTCTTTCATCTCCTCCTACCTCACTGTCAGCAAAGCCCTTTACATCCACACTCACTCCACTCACCACAGCCTGGGAGTGGACCTGAGTGGGTTTCTCTCCAAGCCCCGTGTTCTCTCACTCACCCCCACACCAGCCTTGGTACCACCAACAGTACTTCCAAAAGGAGGGCAGTGAAATTCTTTTATTTTAATTTTTTACACATTTGAGGCATGCTTGGAATTAAGATCAGGCCAGTTTGCACATCTGTCCCTCTGAGGTTAGAAGCGGCCGTGTGGAGGCCAGTGGTATGGACATTGCCCTCTCCATCTGTTTCAATAACTCTGAAAGTCAGTAATTGGAGGGCAGTTTGTGTAAATTAATTCATAGGAAGGACACTGGGTAATTGTAGGGCCAGGGTTATAAATGAACTTTGCAAAGTCGCTCGGCAACAACGGGAGGCCTTTCTCAGTCACACAGAAATCCAAACCAAGCCAGGCTGTGTGAAGTATGACTGTGGTGTCCAGACAGAAGGCTGGGCTGGGCGTCAGGCCTCAGATGATGGTTTCAGGTGCCAGAGACTGTTTCCATCCTGTATTCATCCAGTTATTAAATTTTAAAGTTGCACACAAATTGTATAAGCATGCTTTCTTCTGAGTTTTCAGTTATGTATAAACACATGTGTTGCACTCAAAGATCACGCATAAATCACTTTGGCTACTCTTTGATAATTCTTGGACTTTTCTTTTTCTTTGACTTTCAATAAATATAAACCACCTTTGCCCAGAACAATAAAATAAAACAATCTGTAGTATAAAGAGACAAAAATATTTCCATAGAAACAGATTTTCCAGGCCTCTGCAGTTCACTTCTTTTAGAATATGTTGGAAGTCTTTTCCTTGTCTGGATGGGAAAGAGTTTTAAGAGAGAAAATCCTTTACTGTCTCCTGTAATCAAATGTGGTTTTGGCCGGGCGGTGGTGGCACATGCCTTTAATCCCAGCACTCGGGAGGCAGAGCCAGGCAGATCTCTGTGAGTTCGAGGCCAGCCTGGACTACCAAGTGAGTTCCAGGAAAGGCGCAAAGCTACACAGAGAAACCCTGTCTCGAAAAACCAAAAAAAAAAAAAAAAAAAAAAAAAAATGTGGTTCTGGGCTTGTGTAGCACTGTTACTCTAACAAAATATCTGAGGTAATTAACATATATATACATATATGTATATATATATATATATTTTTTTTTTCAAGATAAGTTTTCTCTGTGTAGTTTTGGTGCCTGTCCTGGATCTTGCTCTATAGACTAGGCTGGCCTTGAACTCACAAAGATCCGCCTGGCTCTGCCTCCCGAGTGCTGAGATTAAAGGTGTGCGCCACCACTGCCCGGATTAATTTATATATTTTTTAAAAAGTTTATTTTGGTTCACCATTTCAGGTTTCAGTTATGATCCTGTTGCCTTGAAACTGTGGAGAGGCAGCACAACATGGTGGAGGCGTGTGGTAGAGTCAAGCTTCTCCCTTCCTGGCTGAAAGGGAGAGAGAGAGGAACACACAACCTTGTTAAGGATACGCAGCTCCCCCCCACCCCCCACGCGCCAGGACCTGAAGCCTTTTCACAAGGCCCCACCCCATAAAGGTGCAAGGCTCTGCCCCCTTGGTTTTAGTAACTAACTCTTCTTGGTGCTGATGAGAAGCTAGTTGAGGGATGGAGGTTCATTTTGTAGCAGGGAAGGCACAGGGGTGGAGAGCGGGGCTGCTTCCCACATTTCTGAGGCCCAGGAAGCAGAGAAAGGGCAATACCAGGACTCAGCTTTCTCCTCCCCCCTTTTATTTATTCTGGGACCCCAGCCCATGGGATGGTGCCACCCACAATAAGGGTGAGTTTTCCTCCCTCAGTTGGAACTTTCTGGGAACTCCTGGCCTCATAGACATGTGCAGAGGTATGTCTCCTAAATGATTCAAAATCCATTTGGTTCCAAGACATGGAAGTGGTATGTAATAACTCTTCCACATAGCACCATGTGCCACTTAAAAGCCTTTAGATCTCTAATCTGAAGATGTCACAGTAAAGCAATGTAAACCTTTAGAAAAACAATAGATGTAAGTACTGGATGAAGTCACCCATGTCTGTGGTTTGGACCCATTTGTCACTAAAACCTGTACTGGTTAGGATTTGCTATATTTCATCTGATAACGCTGAAATCCTGTGGTTTTAGCTACAAATGTTAAGATTCAGAAAAAATGAACAACGTATTTTCAAAAAATGCTCAGATTGACAAAGATTATTGTAGCCTCCCAATAGTGGCATGGGGAACACGTCTTTAACAAATAGTCTTCGGGCAGGGGGATACTTTACCTGGTCCATAACAGGCTTGTGACACATTAAGCTCTTTAAGGACTAGATTAATGAGGTCACTATATATTTAGGTCAACAGGGCAGCAGGCACCAACTCTCTGAATTCTATGAGGTATTAACAGATGAAGAAATGGGGCTTCAAAGATGGATAGAGGTAAACGTCTGATGAAATGGCATCTAGGGTACACTGATTATTTTACTACCAAACATGGAGGTGTTCTTCATTCAGTGTCAAAACTTACCAGGGCTACTTTAGCTCATGGATCACCTGGCAGCTATGTGTGGAGGGCTTGCTCAGAGCCAGGGGTTGGGATGTGCCGTGGGGGTTCCCAGATGAGAGTCCCCGCTCTGAAATCATCACAGTAGAAGGCGGGACACAGCTAGACCAAGAGGTGACAAAACCAGTCAACCCCATAATGTTAGAGTATCCCCAGCAGAGTGCTTAGCTTGGAAGGCTGGCATGGAGATGGGATGACAGGGTTCCTGGGAAGGTGGTGGGGTGGAGGGGAGGGGAGACAAGATTCTCAATGGATAGGGTGACTGGAAGCCCAGGCAAGCATGAGGAAATGCTTAGAAATGAGACTGAAAATTGTCTCATCAAAAACACCCACCATGTATCAGGCCCTGTCTCAGTCGTGAATGAGGGAAAACTAGAGTCCCCTTCCCAGAGCTAAGCACCCCGTGAGAGGCCTGAATGCCCAGCTGAGACCACACCTCACCGCTGTTAATGGGCCATGGGAAGAGCTGAGCTGAGTACCGCTCTTAACTAGCTGCCTGCTCTTTTCTTGGATCCTGTTCTGCCAGGGAAACAGCAGCAGGAGCTGAAGGATTGGCTCCTTAATGGTCATCCCAGCAAAGGACCAAGCTGCCAAGGAGGGATTTTCCCGTTTGCCTGACAAGGAAAATGGAACATGAAGAGCCCTCCCCTTGTTCCTGGCTTTCCAGGACAGGTACTCAAGATGAGGCATTTGGCTTCAAGGCCCTCTGGGGAAGCTGGGAGCTGCCAGGCTGCCCTCCTCCAGCCTTCAGCTAGCACTCACTTCTTAGCTTCTGTTAGCTTGGTATTCCTTGACTCATGACTCCTGTATGACTTTTATTATTTTTGTGGCAATAAATACCTGACAAGAGCAATTTAAGGGAGGAAAAGTTTAGAGTTTGAAGGAATTGTCCATGATGGTTGCAGGAGTGGAGATGACCGGTCATGTGACTTTTCTATCAGGAAGTAGAGTGCATAGGAAGTGGGGCAAACCTCAAGGTCCACCTCCAGTGACCCACTTCTGCCAGCAAGACTCCTCTTCGCTGATGTTCCACAACCTTTAGAGACAGTGCTGCAAGCTGAGGACTAAGTGTTCAAAGACAAATGGGTGGTGATGGTGGGTGGTTGTTTGAAAGAGAACTGTCCCCTGTAGTCTTGGACATTTGGACACTCGGTTCCCAGTTGGTGATGCAGCCTTGCTGGAGGAAGTCACTGGGGGCAGGCTTTGAGATTTTATAGCTTTGTCTACATTGCTTTTTCTGCTTCACGTTTGGGTTCAAGATGTGAGCTCTCAGCTTCCTGTTCCTGCTGCCATGGCACTCTACCATCATAGACTCAAACTGTAGGTCAAAATAAACTCTTAAGTTGCCTTTGGCCCTGGTGGTTTATTACAGCAACAGAAAGTAACAAATGCAGGGGACATTTCACATTCAAACTACGAGAGCTCCCTTCTTCAAAATCAGCAATAATGGGCCCCTCTGGTTTTCTGCAGTGAAAATTCTCCACTCTCAAGAGCTTATGTGAGTAGATGGAGCCCACATGAACAGGGTCATCTTTACCCTGAGGAGTATTATCACATCATCAGTCTCTGTGCTGCATAAGGTTCCTGGGATTCTGTTTTGGGCCCTGGATATCTCGAGGGAGAGTTATACTGTCTAGCACAGAAGTTTGAGTTTGAGGCCCACAAGTTGAAAACAAAAGCATTCCTGGGCACAACTATCTCCGGCTAGTGTGTGTGTGCATGCAAGTACTCATGACTATGTGCATGTATGTGTACACATGTGGAGACAAAAGATGAGTCAAGTTTGAATAGCTAAGTCCTTTGGTGATGGGACCTATGGACATCTACCATTAAGTCTGTAAGAGGGGACAGTGACCTCACAGCAGATGGCTGCTTTGAACATAGTCATCTTTCCCACCTGCCATCAGTAGTGGTACAGGAAGAATGGACAATGGTAGGTGACCATACCTCTCACACATTCTGCATCTGGCAGTGTAACTAATAGACCATAGTGTGTGCTGAGGAAGCACACTATTTTGAATGACACAAATTTAAGATCAGATTGTTGCAATATGCAAAACAATCCAAGTTACAGACTACACTGAGAACAGGCTTCCCATTGGGGACATCCAACAGAGCAGTCTAGTTACTAGAAAAACCACCATTTCTTGTATCTCCACAAACTGGCTCTAAGCATGCTACCCAAGCAGTGTGAGCTTGTGATCTGTGCTTACAGTATGGAAAAGTTGGGGGTACTCAAAAGCAGAAAGGGTGCTATCTTTCAGTAATTTGGGAGGGGGGTGCTAGTGAATTAATTCCCAGTTCCAATCATGATCAACTTCTCTGCAGTGGTTAGTAGCAGTAGGTAACAGGGGTGATATACCTCTCTCAACGTCCCTTTGCCCTCCTACCTTGACCCTACTGATAGCTCCACTCTCTAAACAATCACAGATGTCAATGAATTATTAGTTAATCCAATGCTTTTGGTAGCTTCCAAAAGCCAACTTATGAAAACCAACACAGGTCTAGGAATACGACTCCTCCCACGTTGGCTACCCTGGAGCATCTTCAAATTCCATGTACACTCAGCTGAGGTGTCTAAAAGCCTCTTTTGAGGCACGAACTCCTTTGCAAACTGGACACAGGCCACCTTCTAGCCCCCTAGGAAACTTCATGCATACCATTTTGCATTTGATTCCAGGATTCATGGCCTATTTATAAGACTATTAGTGACCAATGTATAGTTTCATTTTTCAAAAATAGTGTAGAATTGTTTGGGTGGAATAATGATGCACACTACTGGGCACTAGACTATAACTTGCAAGTCATAGGTTTGAGAACTGTGAGGTCTTTGATGCTGAGCAGAGATGAGTCCAGAAGGAGATTGACAATTCAAGGGCAAAGAAAATCTTAGAACAACCCAGCAAAGTCACAGGTCATGTACAGATTTACTAACCACATTACTGCACTGCCTCCTGCTTCCAACTAGGGATGTGCCACCATATCCCCACAGTATGGCTGGCAAACAGTGGTTCTCCTGTTTACTTTCTAGCTAGGGCCTGGGATCATCCATCTTCCTAACTGTAGCACACTTTTCCATTACAAGACATTAGTATTCTAGAGTAGGCCTTTGTCACAATTACTGTCCCTTACATCTATTCCCCCTGTAGGCCTGCTAAATGGGACACAGTCATGAAACCAAATCTGTGGGTTTCTTGACTAGAATGCTCTTTACCTTCAACAGGGCTCAGAATCATGGTCATATGTACCTGGCTGACACAAGTCATCTGCCTTAATAAAAGCCCTTCAAAACTTCTGTGACCCCTAGAGAATGGTCACATTTCAATGCATTTGGCTTGCTACAGGCTCTGCTACAGGCTTCAGGGGCTACCACTTCTCTGAAGCCCAAAGGGGCTGCCTCCACTTTTTACTTCACTGTGCAAAGCTCTCCACTCCTTGCTTTCTCTCACTCCCATGCACTGAGAAGCTAACTCTTGAGCTTTTTTTTTTTCCCCCCACAAAGCATTTCTTCTATTCTTGGTATGTGCAATATGCCCGCAATGACTCACACACAGCAGCAACAGACCCAGAGCAGAAGGCACACACCAAGGGGCAGACAAATGGGAAGAATTGTGCCAGCCACTGAGTATACTATGCCAAACCAGATGGAAGACAAGTAAGCCCACTCTACCAACGTCCACTGCTTACCAGAAAGCCAGTCCTGGGGAGCAGACTGACGCCCAGGTCCCAAGTAAGCAGGCCTGGGCCAGATCCAAGAGACTTTTAAGATATTATAGAATATCTTAATTATACTCAAACCAGAGTCAACATTTGCTAATATTCTCATTAAGTATTTCTTAAAAGGAAAAAAAAAGGTAAAAATCTGATTCTGAAGTACTGTCAGGATCCTCTGAAGAACTTTACTATAAATATACTTCAGAGAATGAGATACTTATCCCATACAGGTAACAAAGTGCCATATTTAAAGACAACAAATTCATTCTGTACCCAGATTCATGTCCCCAGAGGTTTAATGACAAAAATAACACAGCAACATGAACAAATGTTTTATTGGCGTGTTCATTGTTGTAAACAGCATCTTGCATGAAAAAGTTTTACCAAAACCTTTTTATTGACTTTTATAAATTAGATAGTATTTCAAAGTTTATGTAGAATTGTGTTCTTTGAAGTTGTATTTAGCAGAGCAGAAGAAGCCTGCTGATTCTAGCACACTCTGCAATGGATCATGTGGCACCAAGTCTACACCAAGGCCCCCGAGAAACTTTATTCCACATGATGGGCAGATGGTTCCCCAAAGTTACACTACAGAACTACAAATCGACTCTTAAAAATTAAAACGGGACTTTACAAGCATTCTAGAAGACTCAAACTTGAAGCAATTCGTTGAAAATAAATGTACAGAGAAAAGACTGAAGCTACTGAACAGAGAACCCTCATTAACGAGCAAATACATCCTATGGAGCCTCACTGAGGAATACATGGGCAGACTGCTGAGCTTCAGTGTACACAAATGTACATGACGAATGAGAGGCAAAGAACCATGGCAAACAGCAGAGCTGCAGCCGGGAGAACTCAACAGGCCCCCTTTATTTACATGCCGAGTGAAGGAGTGAGACATTCTCTACATCCAGAGCTTAAAATACAGTTGGTTCTAATCACAAACCTGCAGCAGCCACAGTGCACCTACTGGGAGTGGCCTAAGGGAAACAGATATTGGGCTGTTTTGCTAAGTTTCTTAATACTTTGTAAAAAGTGAAACAAAATTAAAAAAAAATCTTCCTAATTCCTCTGTGGGCTATGCTGGTTCTAAGAACTCCTCAGCTCCTCTTTGCTGCTTACCAAGAGTCAACACAGTTGCATTTGCTTCAGAACTGTCAATGAGGTAATGTGTGTATCAATGAAATAAACAGAAGATTCATTCATTCATGGCCTTTGCACAGCTTTTATTATTAAGCTATGAGCATCCTGTTTGAGGCTAGTTTTACTAGCAGCTATGTGCACATTTGTCCGCAATCAATGGATCTACTCGTCCCCCTCCCCTTTCATAGTAGCAGGCTTTGCTTGTTTCTCTTTGCACATCCTTGGCTTTACAGTACATCTGACCATAGTGCACAACATGATTCCAAGTCAAGACAGTGGCCCACTGGGCACTGAGCTTCTGATTGGTGAAGGGAGGTCCAATCAGTGCTGGTGTCATGGGATTACCCCAACCATGTCCGGCCAAAATGGCACTACCCAGCAGTAGTGAACCATCTACTTAAACCAACCCTCAGGGAACAGGCTACACTGGCAGTCAGTCTTGAGCCACTTCCTTATTTGGCGCCCCATCCAGGTAGATCTTGAGTGCTTTCTCTTTTCGAGGGGAGTACGTTACACGATGTCCAGTCTTCTGCAGTCGGCTGCTTTCCTTTTTCATCAGTTCATTTCTTTGTTCCTCTGTCAACTCCATTACTTCTTCGGTTTTATCCCTTTATGTAAAATACAAATGCATTAGACCAGTCGGTCACTTACGTCTGAATGCTATTGTGTTCCTCTTCCTGCTCTCACACACCAGGATGGACTAGGTTGCTCACGTGAATCACATGTGCACAGAATCATCTCACATGAGTATAAAAGTAGAACAATCTGCATTACTGAACATTTACTTATATCAGATGACAGCTCTATGAAATAGCTTGGATTCTCAGGAAAGACAGCATTGTCACCATTTTACAGGTAAGAGCTAGGAAAACAAACAAGTTAGATTTGACTTCCAGGTTCCAGACACTATTTTCCTTTGTATGTGTGCTGTCCAACATGGTAGCTAAAGAGCACCTGAGGTATGTCTTGACCACACTGAGCCATGCTGGAAGTGTGATACACAGTATGTCTTAGACATCTATAAATGAAAGAATGTAAGCTACCCCAAAATGTCAGTGACATGCTGTAGTAACATTTTGTATGTACTGGATTAAAAAAAATTTTTTTTTGCAATTATAATTTATCTCACTGGTTTCCTTTTCGTATTTATTTGTTGTGTCCTATCGTGAATGGGCGTGTCCTATCGTGAATGGGCATGTCCTAGCGTGTCACAGTATGTATGTTAAGATCAGAGGACAACTTGGGAGAATCGGTTTTCTCCTTAAATTATGTGGGTTCTGGGGACTGAACTCTCACATCATCATATTTGGTGGCAAGTGCTCTTACCTGCCGGGCCATCTTGTCTGCCCTCCCTCACTTCTCACTGATGTTATTTTTAGGGGCAAGTACTAAGACAGGGTCTCACATAGCTGAAGCTGGTATCAACCCCATTATATAGCAGAAACTGGCCCTGATCCCTGCTCCTCCTGCATCTACTTCTCTGTTGCTGGGGTCACAGGTCCGAGGCAGTAGTGTTCTGTCTCCTATCGTAACTGCAGTACTCTAACCCTCACGCTGTGCTGTGCAGCACTCACTGTGTTGCTACCGTTCAGTGGTGCTATGTCAAAACCACTGTAAAGGTCCAACACCAGACACATCAGCACTAGCAGCAACAAAATCATTGCACTTTACCTATAAAATATGACGGCACCATCATCACAGATATACAGAGGCCAAACATTCAGGGTAGAGACTTTTGGATTCCAGTCCAAATCTTGATGAATATCAAGGACAGAAATGTCACAGGGGAAGGTTCCCCTACCCTAAGAAGAAAACGAATGACTAGATGAGTTACACCATGAACCACATCTGTGGCATACCAGCACTAGGATGCAAATGTTCTCAGGTTTTACCTTGGCAAATTCAATGTCTTCCAAAGGAATCCCGCTGATTTCACTCAGCTAGAAAAGAAAAGTCTTATGTAAGTTTATTTAAAAGTAATTTTTCTTGAGAAGTTATTTTCCTTTTCTTCTACAAAATTAGCTGGATTTAAAAACTAATATATTTGATTTAAAAAATTTAGAAGACAGTGAAATTTGCATCTCTGCCCAGGATGTAAATCCCATGCCCCTGGAACATGCTAGCATACTCCTTCCAGACTTGACTCTACACACATCACATTTACACATTTCTAAAAGCATAAAGTTCTATTCTGAGCTATCTCTACACTCTTATCACACAACCAATGTAGAAACACAGAATCCAGAGCAACTTCCTGATCACACTGCTGGATGTGGAGCTCTGCTCATCTCAAGTGCTGACAGCATGTTGACAACATCTGCCACTCTGAAATCTATCAGAGCGATATGATCTTGCCCATCAGATGCAAAGCTGGACAAATTTAGATATTATTTTAATTTTCTAACTCTTCACTGAGAAGAGCTCAAAAAGGATGTTATTCTTTGCTTCTGTGGTTCTTCTACAAGTTGCCTGCTCATGTTCTTTGCTCACCTTAAGACTGAGCTGCTTATGTTCTCTTTGTTAAGACAGTGGTTGCATTTACACTAGGGCATCAGTGAGTATGGTGCATGCCTGTGATCTCAGTGCTAGGAGTTTAAGGCCAGTCAGGTCTACAGAATGAGACTCTGACTAAAATAAAACAAACCAACCAATCCCCCACCTCAAGGCATTGTGTCCCATGAAGGTTTCAAATAATTTCCTCCTTTCTTGTCTTCTAGCTTTGTCTGTAAGCTGTTTTTCTAAATTAGTATTTGGGGTCATACAGAACATTTAAGCTTTTGTGTAGCATGCTTTTCTTTTTCTGGCTTTTAGCACTAGATCAGGAGTACTGTTCTCCCAATATTTAAGAAGCACATCTGTCATTTTCTTTTACTTCTTATGTAAATATAATATAGTTACAATTATTTGGGGATTAAACCCAGGCCCTTGTACATGCCAGGCAACTGCAACTGAGTTACTTCCCAAGTGTGGGGACTGCAGGCATGCACTGTGGACATTAGATGTTTTACAAATGCCCACTGAAGTAGTACCACCGATGGAGAGGGCAATTCCCACTTCCTCATGACACCCGAATTACAGTAAAATGCAAGGCGTATCTTCACTCTATTTAATTCTCCCTTTCAAGTACCCACCATGCCCAAGTCTGTTTAGCTTCTGTGACCAGATGCCACCAGGTATATTCAGAGTAGTATGGCCTAGGACCTCCATTCAACTCTCTTTCCTTTGTTCATTTAGTCATAGAGCAGTTTAGTAACTTCTAACTAATCTTAAAAACTTAGGACAAAGTTGGCCAAGTAATGAAAAGTGAAGATCCTCCTCTAGACAAATGAAAACAAGGTAATTTCAAAACATAAGGAGCTCTAAGGGACAATGTAGATGTAACCAACGGTCTTATAAAATAAGAAACACAGAGCCAATTCAGAGAAGAAAGCCAAGAGGTCAGAGCTAAGAGCCTCACCCTTCCTGATTCAGGACAATAGTGATACAAAGTATGACAGAGACCAATAAAGACTCCTGACAACAGTGCCTGGTACTCACTTCCTACACAACACAGGAAAATATGTATTAGCTAATTATATTCAAATGAACTTACCTTCTCTCGAAGTTCATCAACACTATTGCTCTCCAACACAAGCTCCTGGAAGGGATCCAACTTCATCTCTGAAGGCCTCCACCGTTTTGATAAAATGGCAAGCTGTGACATGGACTTCATCTTCTCTACGCCTAAGGACATGCAGGATTACACCCAGCATTCTATTTTCTCGAAAGGCTTATTTATAATCTTACTTTTCCTGTAGTTCCTAACTAAACACAAAGATCTATTTTTCTTTTAAAGATTTTATTTATGTGTGTCTCTGTATGGATATGTGTATGTAAGTGCAGGTGCTCAAGGAGGCCAGAAGGTGCCAGATCTCTTGAAGCTGAAATTGCAGAAGGTAGTGAGCTGCCTGATGTGGGTGCTAGGAATCAAACTCAAGTCCTCTGAAATAGCAGCAAGATCTTTTAACCACTGAGCCAACTCTTCAGCCCCCTTTAAAAAATTATGTATTTATTTTATGTGTATGGGTATTTTGCTATATGTATATCTGTGTATATTTTGCCTATATGTGTATCTGCCTATATGCATGCCTGCTGCCCTTGGAGATCAGAAGAGAACATTAGATCCCCTGGAACTGGAGTTATGGATGGTTGAGAGGAGCCATGTGGGTGCTGGAATAAACAGAACATGGGCCCTCTGCAACAGAAGCCAGTGCACTTAGCTGCTGAGCCAGGCCTCCAGCTCCTGTTCTTTCTTTAAAAGCATGTGCACACACAACCCTCCACTCCCAGCTACCATCTGCCCATCAGTGTAGACCACCCTAGCTCTGGAAGCTAGGGGAGTGACATGGAAGACACACTTCCCCAGTAAGAGCAAGAAAAAAAAGAAACAGTTCCACTAATGCCTTGACCTCTGACCTCAGTAAAGACTAAGCTTCTGCCATTAAACTGTCCTGTTGGTAGCACTCTGAAGTAGCAGTAGCCTTGGCCACTAACACAGCTATTTTCAACGTCTTTGACACATTTATAATAGCATATTCTCAACATAAAATATGGGACAATGATAAAGAAATAACAAGCATGACTAAGGTAATACCAACAGAATTTTCTGCACAATGAACCAAAAACCTACCAAACTTTTAAATTATAATTTTTATGTACCAGAAAATGAGAGAAAAGAAGAAATATTAGAAGGCAAAAGACAAGTGATATCTTCTAAAAAGAATGCAAGCAGCTATGTTAGGGACAAGGAAAGAAAGAAGACTCTCAGGAATGGAGCAGCCCACAAAGCCACGGCTGGGTGCCGACAAAGACAGTACTGCACTATACAGCACACTTCTCACAACTCAATTTGAGATCAGGCACTAGGCCATTAGGCTTCCATTAGCTCTATGGTTCTTTCTAATTGATATTTATTTCTCCAAAAAACAATGATAATACCATCAAGAACTTCTAGGAAAACTTCCCAGTTGCTGGAAATATTAATATCTTCTTCATAAATATGATAATCCAAAAAGACAGTGCCAGGGTTCTTCCATGTTTTCTTCCTTAGACGAAACCTAAAAATACAATAATACATTTAAAAATGCTATAATTTGACATATTTAATTAAAAGGTGTACATTAATTAGACACCAAAAATGAACTGGGTTCAAAGTACAAGACAAATGGTTACTCATTAAAATTTAGGGGTGATGCAGAGGTAATGCCTCTAGTACATCATATCCTGTATTCTCCAGGGAAATTCAAGCAGTCTAGCACTTCAGCTTACTACTCCTAATGCTGGGCACTACATTCTCGAGGGAAGGTGGCATGAAGCAGCCAGCACTGGGGCCTCACTTACCTGTCAATGCTGAGGTCTAAGCCACACTGCTCCCTGAGTTGAGGAATCAGCTCCTCCTTTGACTGCCGCACAGTCATGCCTTTAGCAAATACAGCATCTAGCAGGAATTTGCATGGCTAGGAATATAAACACACAGTTAGAGCTCATGTGTCACAATGAAGCAAGGGTTAAGAAGACATTTTATTTGTGCTGGGCAGCATGACAAGGAAGGGCCAGATGGAGTTTAAGAATCTGTCTCCTTGTTCTTGTTAGCTCCAAACTTATAGGCTCAGCAGTTGTGAGCAGCCTATGCCTCAGTTTTCTCCCTTGTAAATTGGGGACAATAGCTTCCTTTCAGAGTTATCATGATGATTAACTATGATAATGTATTCATATTTCCCTATTTGTCATCAAATATGACAATTTTTGAAAGGTAAAGGCATAGTTCCATGGATTTCAATGAAGGAATGTACATTCAGTCTTCAACACATAACAAAGGACTCAGAAGAAGCATATGAATGAAAACAGGATGATAAGATGAGTGATAAAACATTGTTCAATTAATAAAGGCATTGTATACAAAGTTCCAGCTTCATGTTTGTCTAGATCACTATATGATGAGCATCTTGGAAACATTCCTCATCGTTTGGGTAATTTAGGCCTAAGTCTTATGTATGAGATAAACTGAAATAGTCTGATTCCTTCTTAAAACAGTCTGCAGAGAACCTTTATACAGCATTCAAACTGTGACCTTTAGCAGATTACCTAACTTCTTCATCTACAGATTGGGAATACTAAACAGGACTTAGACCACAGAGCTAACTGATAGAGTTTAAATGAGTCTTTGCAGGAACTGATATCATACAACACACTACAGGGATGCCTCTAAAACCATGATTACCTTGGACACAGAAGGTACCCACACAGGCCAGCTGCCATCCTCTTGTACAACAGCACCATCCTTCCCAGAAGGCAACTATAAACATATCTATCTCCTTCTCAATGCAGGAAAAGCCTGCTTACTCCCGTGTGTGACAATACACCATGCCTGTATTGTACATATGATCTCAATGGGATACAGGCTACTTGTGTACTGTCACAGCAGAACTGAGTACTGCAGAAGAGATGAGATGACTACAAGTCATCTATCTCGACCTGCAGGGGTTGGTACTCTCCTGCTGTCCCAAGTGTCACTCACCTCTTGCTCGTTGACTAAGAGCTGGCACACTTTAACTCTGTACTCTCCCTTCTTCAGTGCTCTCCCCAGCCGGATTGTGATCTATGAATCAAGAACATTCTTTAGATGAACTGTCTCAGCAGCAGCCTAGGCTCACTCTGTTGTTAGCTTCTGGTTTCCCCATCCCCTATCTCACGGGCTCCCGGGGAACAGGTGCACCTTCACCTCTGACTCCCCACCACTAGAAAGAACTGTAACTGACACAGTTAACACTTTACCATGCCTGTTGGGTGAACAAGCAAAGAACAATCCAAACACCCAGGAGCCGCCAACCACCTATCCTGGGGCTACCTACTTCACCTTCATTGGAAGGTCTGCAAGCTGCTCTCAAACCTACTACTTAAAATGGACTAATTCTATAAGGATTATCATAATCAACCTTAGTGTCATCTGAAAATGATGAAAGGGTCTCATTCAGTCGGACGCTCTCAAACTCTTGGTTGCTGGTGTATACGCGAAAAACCTTGAAGTGAGAGGAGAGGACTCCAACAAATGGCTCTAACTGCTGTTTGAAAGCTGCCAGGGTGATTCTCTTATCAACATGCACCATCAACCCTAAGTACAAAAACCAAACAAAACAGGAACAAAAATGTGAAAGCAGCTTTGAGTATTGTAAAACAGAGCACATTTCTTATCATACTGTCAATAGGAAAATGTATCTTTTTTGGGGCTAGATTTTTAGGTAATAACACTAAACAAAAAAACAAGACAACATATACACAACCCAGATGAAGACTGAGGACTTGGTAAGTGTAATCTATCAAACCTCTAGGCCAGTGGTCTGCAACCTCCCTAATGCTGAGATGCTTTAATACAGTTCGTCCTGTTGTGGTGACCCCCACCCATAAAATTATTTTCACTGCTACTTCATAACTGTAATTTTGCTGTTATGAATCATAATGTAAATATCTATGTTTTCCAATGACTTAGGTGACCCCCTCCCCCCCACCACTCAAAGGGTCATGACCCATAGGTTAAGAACTGCTGCTCTAGGGAGCCTCTTAAAACACAATGTTTCTAGTGTCACTAGATGACACTAGTGTCACACAGTACTAGTTCTGGCCATCTGGCTGGGTCACACCATTGCTCCTCTGCTTACTAGCCATGAGACACAGGGTACCACTGGCTTCCATGCCCCGTTTTTGTCTAGGGAAAATGGAGATGAAAGCATAGTGTTACAGTGCTGTGTGTGAATTCAATGAGCTCACATTTATGAAGCTTTTAGCACAGTGCAAGATCTATGGCAGCTATCTCAAAATCTGGCAGCAATATTATCTGGAATAATAATTCTGGGATTTCTATTAGGAAAAAAAAGGGACTAGCATATTGAAATGCATGTTTATCATGTGGTTGAACTATAGCAGGATTGTACGTAAATGATCTATTGTTCTCACTTCCCCTAGGCTTAAACTGAAACTCTCCTGGCATCATGACAAGATTACTTCTCATAAACTACTTTTTTCTTTTTTTTTGAGACAGGTCTCACTATGTAGCCCTGGCTGGCTTAGAACTCAGAGATCTACCTGCCTCTGCTTCCATGTTGGGATTAAAGGTGTGTACCATCATGCCTGGCCAATAAGCTGTATTTCTCTATTCTTTCCTAATACCTACCCCATTCAGCCTTCTGCACCTTATTAGATACTTGTAAGAATGCATCTAGCTATCCTGGTATTTACATTCTAGCAAACACGGTTGCAGGTCTAACTCTTTTTCTCTTGTAATAAGGCAGGTATGAAACACAAGAGCAGCCATGCTTCCAGGCTGTACCTCAACATCCCTAAGGCTACTTTGTCAGTAGGACCCCCTTTCTTTTCAACTTTACAAAAGGCCATAAACACTTCTGGTTTACATTCTCAGGCCAGCTCAACTCCTGAATGGATGAAACATTCTGAGTATGTTTTCAAGTGAATTAATCTTCACTGACTACTTGCCTGGTAATGAAACAGGTATCAGTAGATGTAAGGAGTGTAAACGAGGAGAAAATACAGACAGCCATGAACTTGAGCTTGAAGAAGCTTTTTTTTTTAATTGCTAGATTCCTAACTTCTAAGCTTTAAGGAATGTCCCCAAATGTTAATCATATGGCAAACAAGCTTACATTTGCACTGTTCAACAAGACACTGGAGATTCTGAAGGAGGTGTGTAATGGAAAGTGACTGGAAATCAAAAGCTGAGGGCTTATAGGCAGGGATCCAATGCAAACCTCAGTTCCCCCATAAGAGTCTATGAGCCCAACACAACACTCAAATGCAAGGCCATCTGGTTCCTCTCCTAGCTTCTGGTAATGTTGTGTCATGGGGAGACACAGATGTTGGGTTACTGATCTAGTCTAATCCGGAGTCAAGCACCAAGCAGGCCTGGTTTCAATGAACTCCTGGCTCCTTTATGGAGCCTGTGATTAGACTTCTCTGTACTTATAGCCTCAGCAAACACTCCCTTCCTGTAGCAGCTCTGTGTTAGAGATGACCATCACATCTCTTTTCCTTTCTGCCTCTAAAAACCACAGGATCCAGCCTTCTCATAATACAACTTCAAGTATTTTTAGGATACCAAAATTATATGAAGACATTTCAAAGTCCATGCACTATATCCATTATTTGGCTTCCTTGTTCATACCTAAGTGCTATAGACTTAGCACTACCACAACTAGGTCAGACCAGGGCTCATTTTTCAGAGAGGTAATTACTCCCTTAAGGTGAGTACTCCCACCAGGTGGCTTAAGGATCAGCATCTTAGATGCAGTTCAGTTATTGCCTAAGTCAGCTGCCAATGTTATGATGCTATGCATGATAGATCATTCTTGGGATTTGGAATTCTTTGTCTGCTAGACCTGACCACTACACAACTGTGAACAGGCCATCACTCATAGCCCACTGTGTTCCAGCACTCACTTTCAAGTCATTGAGGACTGCAGTGACTCAGTCACAGCAGAGACAGTTGGGAACCTTGGCAGCTGGCCAGCATCTCCCCCATCCCCCCACTGCCCCAATCTCCAAGTCTTTTCTAAACATCAAGATCAATGTAGAACTTTTCTTTGCAAACAAGCCTTCTGTATGGTCTCTAGTAGCCTAAACTGATGGGAAAAGTGGTTTCCCTCCCAGCCCTATCTACTATTTCAGTGAGCAGTAAGACTAGCCTACTACACATTTCCAGAAAGATTAAACTGGCCAGTAACCTACCTTTTAAAGAGTTTATCAAATCTGCAAACAGAGAAATGAGACTTTAGACTTTAACGCCAAGTGTTCCTGCTGAATCCATGCTGAGGTAGAGACTACTAGCCAATTGATTTTAATTATTGTTCTCTGTCAACCAGAAATGTCCAAGATCTCCTCCAGAGAGTAGCTCTCCTCTTTCTCAGCACCTTTATTGGCTGACTGTAGCCAGGCAGCAGTTGCTATTTGCTAGTTTTCTTCTCAGGAAAAGTGACAGTGGCATCTAGGTGGTGGCTTACAATCAGAATACCAGAGTGGAATCCTGGTAGCATACCTTACTAGGAATACAACCCCAGACAACTGAACCTGTTTGAACCAGGTATTTTACCAGGGAAAACAGGCTTCACACAGCTGCTGAGCAGACTACATGAAACCATGCATGCTAATGAGCCTTTGGAGGTGTAGCCCCTGGATGGAAACCGAAGAAGCACCAGTACAATATTGTTTCTCTGTCACCATTTTGGCCAGCAATCTACATTTTTACACTTGAGTTTCTACAGGACATATACGGATGTCAAAGGATTCTGGTGTTAGTTAGATCTCATTGGTTACTATGCACTTTTATTACTGATTTCTTTACCTTCATTTAAAAGATAGACCTGTCAGTCTATAAGTCATCTCATTTCTTTCTTTTTAGAAAGCATTTTCCCATTTATTAACTTGTCTATGTATATGTAGGGGAACACAGAGTGCATGTGGAGGTCAGAGGACAACTTGTTTCTTTACTTCCACCATGTGGGTTCCAGGGATCAAACTCAGGTCATCAAGACTTAGCAGGAAGCATGTTTATCTGATGTGCTATCTCCCTGGGCCAAGTCTCTTCTTTGTTTGTGTGCACATGTGTCCACGTCTGCATGCACATGCATGCTGCCTGCTTGTGGAGGCCAGGGAGCACTATCAGGTATTGTTTCCTTTGGAGCTGTCTACTTTGTTTTTTGAGACAGAGCTTCTCATTGGCCTGGAGCTTGCCAAGGAGTTGGTCTGTCTGGCCTGAGAGCCCTAGGGATCTGCTTATTTCTTCTGCCTTCCCAGAGCTGGGACTACAAGTGCAAGTGTGCACCACCCCACCTGTTTGTTTTTACATGGGCTTTGGGTACTGAATTACATCTTCATGTTTGCAAGGCAAGCACTTTACTGACGGAGCTGTCTTTCATTTCTACTTCTTGCTATATTAGGCCTGATACCTAGGGGTTCTCTTCCAAAGGTAAAGGAAGCATGCACATTCAGTTAGAAGCCTTACAGGGACTGGAAAGCTGGCTCATTGGATATGAATGCCTGGTGTTCTTGCAGAGGACCAGAGTTCAGTTCCCAGCACCCATGCAGGGCAGCTCACAGCCACCTGCAATTCTAGTTCCAGGTGATCTGATTTCTTCTCTGGTCTCCTTAAACATCCCCATACATATACTCTTCCCCGCAACATAAGCAAAAACCGTATATATATACGTTGTGGCAGTCCTGGGGCTCACTGTATAGATGTTATACATGTGTGTTCTTTTGCCAGGCCTCCATCTTCTGTGAGCTGCAGTTTTCTAATATGTCAATGGAGGACACCAGGATTTGCTTTAGAAATTCAGAGACACTTTGAGAAATAAACACTCTGAAAACTAAAAAACACAGGGGAAGTATGAATATATGCTTCGTTTGTTTTTTGAGACAGAGTCCCACTATGTAGCCAAGGATGGACTAGAACTCACAGAGATCATCCTGCCTCTGCCCCTCACTCGGTACAATTGAAGGCACATTTCACCAAGCCAGGCTAATACAAGTTTTGTTACAGAGTAATACTACTAAGCATTTAACTTTTCAGAAAGCTACTTCCTTTTCATACTTGGGAAAAGAAATATATACTTTTTTTTTTGGTCTTTTCAAGACAGAGTTTCTTTGTGTAACCCTGGCTGTCCTTGAACTCAGAGACTCACCTGCCTCTGCCCCCGAGGTCTGGGATTAGTCATGAGTCACCACTACCCAGACAAAGAAAAAGATCTTGACTCTGGTTCTTGTTAACTTGTGACTAGCTCTAACCTGTGGATATGTAAAAGTCCTTTCCAAAACTTCTTTTTACAACTCATACAGGTCTACACTGTGGGTATACCTGCTGTTATTGCCTTTCTCAAATGCTTACGCTGACAAAGCTCTCCCTTTTTTTGTCCTTTGAGATCTGTAACATTCAGAACTCTAGTTTATCTCTTGCCTACTATCAAATTAACAAAATTAAATTAACAAATTTAAGGGTTGGGATGTGGCTCAGTGGTAAAGTACCAAGTTCCATTCCCAGAAGCACATAAAATAAAAATAAAATAAGACTCAGGTAATAAATGAACCCTCACTCCCAAACTCCCTTTCTTTTGCCACTGAATATAGATTTTTTAAAGGATGTGGGAATGAAGTTGTTTCCTTTGGGACATAGAAAAGAGGTGTAAAAAATTTTTTTTCCTGCAAACCGAGTAACAATTTTTTGAAGCCATCCAAACAATCCAAGCCTATTGCCATAGCTCTTGGTTATACTCTATAGCTTGATGTTAAGAACCTACTGCTGAAGACACCACATATTGAGTCATAGGACATGGAGAAATCAAGCTGGTACTAACCTGAAAGTTTCATCTCTGTTGGATAACTTTCAAAATGCTGGAAAGTTCTATGCACGCTACTGGGGTTGAAAAATAACCAGTTGTCTTACCCAGGTGTGAGTCTGGAGAGCTACAATAAGGACAGGCCTAATAAGATTTGCCCACTGCTGCAATAGTAGCAAATATGTTCATGGGAATAACTAACCACTTTCTGATTGGACTTAAGGCCTGCTCCACAAGACAGGACCATTAACTGGTGGCTGGCTAGGTCACAGGCCCTAAGGGAGAACTTAGTTCTATCATTCTGCTAAATGGACATAAACTGCCCCTTAAGTACTTTGCCCCTTAAGTACTTATAACGTTATACTTATAGAGTAGTACATCTCTCAACCCTCATCAGAGAAGCTTCTTTTTGCAGTAGATGGCAATTAATACAGCGACCCAACTGGTTACTGTATGAGAACAAAGGACTATGGAGTACTCAGCCTTAAATGGGAGAGCTAACTCATACACACACCCTACCCTCCAAGGCTCAGGAACATTTCGGAACAGGGGGTGTTAAAAATTTAAGAGCCAAGGTAGTGGACATCTGTAGCAACAGTATTTGCCAGATGTGGCAAGGCTGCTGCACACACCAACTCAAAGTGCTAGTGAATGCATGCATAAGCCCTGCAGAAATCAACACAGTCGAAGTCCCAACACCGATGGGCAGGGTTCATAGTACCAACCTAGGTGAGAAGCTTCTGGCAACTGATGTCTGCTGGAGAAAGAAGATGCAAGTTTTCTTCAGGGGTGTGGCCCCTGAGAGGCTACTCATGTTCCAGTAGATGGCCCTATACCCATGCACATAGAGACATCACTAAGTGGACTCAATGAGCTTACACACAGCACATGAAGCTGGGAGGGAAAAGTGGTAGTAGTGGGGAACAGAGAATGTACTGGAGGAGAGGAAATGGGTGGATTTGATCAAAACACATTACTATGCATATATAAACTTCTCAAACAAAAATAAACTCTTGAAAGCATCTGGCTTCTTTAGCAGTGAGGGTGTATGTTACCTTTAAAGTACTCCTTGGCATTCTTACCATAGACTTTCCTACTATCGGTTACTCTTCTACTTAACTCGACACAATTACTGCGTAAGTACTGCACTGCCAATGAAAGAAAGCTGAACTATCTCACAGTCCATGAAGTTACTGTAAGGCGGTCTTAGAGCTAAGCAATGGAAGCCTAATCAAACGTTAGTGAGGAACACCCTGGTGCCCTTCCAGAGCCTTTCTCTCAAGTACATACATTTGTGTCCTTCCCCAGAGCCTTCGTCTGCGGCGTAGGGGTCGGCTTTGAAGTACATGTACTGCATTTCCCCCCTGCTCTTGCCACTCTCGTCATATTCACTGTCAGTCCCTGAGTCTTCTTCGGCTGTGTCCCAGGTCTCCTTTTTCCCTTCGTTTGCCTTAGTTCTTCTACTACTTGTGATACTGTGAGAGTCGAGTCCATTGGCCAGAGGAATCTGAGCACTGTCTGCATTGCACAAAGTGTCACTGCTGTGACTGGAGCTAAGAATGTCACTGTCTACTGAACTTGTACTCCGGTCATTATTCACATCCGAGTCTGAGCGTTCTTCAGACTGAAAGTTTTCTGGGTCAGAAGTCTGAATGTGCTGTTCAAGCTCTCGATTATCCACAGAGGTGGAAGAGCCCCTCTCATTGAGAGGGGATTCAATATTCTCAAAGTCGCTTGTCTCAGTGCTTTTGCTGCTGTCTCCATTGTCTCCATCCTGCTGCTGCTGCAGTGACAAGCTTTTGAGTTTCTCAGTGCTTTCTTCTAGAATAGCATCCACAGACTTGAAGTTCCCTGCAGGTCCTTTGACTCTTTCACAATCATCCTCCACATTACTAGAATCGCCTCCAGCTTTCTGGTACGCTGTCCTTTTGGAATAAGATCCTGGTGATTGTTCAGGCAGCAAAACAAATAATCGGATTGTGTTTGCATGTCGATCCAGAAGTTTCCACAAGTGGGAGTCTGTGAAGGCTGCTTGGTGATCCAGAGTCTCAGAGCTTTCAACAAACACCTAAATAGTGAGTGAAAGAGTTACACTCCATACAATGTTAGTGGTATTCTTATTCTTCATAAGAATGTTGTATCAATACAAGTTAGTATATAGTATGCTATAAAACTTGCGACATTATACATAAATTTGACCAGGCATGGTAGCATATACCCAATCTCAGTACTTGTAGGACAGAGGCAGGATGACTGTCACAGGTTAGCCTGGTCTACGTAGTGAGTTCAAGGACAGCTAAGGCAAATACAAGACCCTGTCTCCAAAAAACAAAACAAAACAAAAATTAACCATAAATCTGGCAATAATTAACATTATGTCGAGTTTTTCATAAAAAGGTAAACCTATTACTATTTAATAAACATTATATATTAAGACTATTAGTTAACCATGTAAGAAAAAAAATGGGGACTAAAAGGATTGCTCTGGCACTCTTTACCATAAATTAACATTATTATAGTTTAAACATTAAAAAAATGAAATTATATTTAAAAAACTTGTGCACACACGAGTGTGTATATGGTGTATGGGTGTGCAGCACATGTGCAGAGTTCAGAAAAAAACTTGAGGTAGTCAATTCTCTCTGCCTTATGTGTTCATGGGATCAAATTTAGGTTGTCAGGCTTGGTCACAAGCATCTTGTACCTGATGAATGCTCTCGCCAGCTCACAGATTACATTTTAATATCAGACACACGTATCAGAAGAAGATACAGAATACAATGATATTAAAAAGGTTACACGGAAGTATGTACTAAGACGAAAGACTGGCAAATGGACTGAGCAGAAGGTAGTGAACAAGTCTGGATGCATCAAGACACAGGGCAAGCCATGGTATCGATGGCACACTGAAGGTGGAGAGTCCTAAAACAAGCTGGACAACTTGTCTCCTCCCCAGCTGAGACACGAGCAGGCAAAGGGGACAAGCGTGGAAGAGTCTCATGAGGCCCATCTCTAACTTGGTTACCAGGGAACTCAAGGATGGAAACTAGGAAGACAGTCACCAAGGAGGGAGACTCAATCACAAAAATCTCAAAGCTTGAAAACTGAAGGAGGGCAGGCAAACAGGAAAAAGTGCTCCCAGGCAGAGGGCACAGGGCAGAGGGAAAAGGAGCAGCAGCAAGGAGGAGTCAGCAGAGAAAGAAGGCCGACTGGATGACAAAGGAAGAAAATCTGGGGCGGCTGTGTGCACTGAAAGGCTACTCTTGCAGACAGATGGGGAAAGTGCTGGTTGCTCGCAGCCAGGCTTACAATAAATACTCAACTTTACTCCATTTGTTAGCAGCAAAAACATAAGGAAAAGGTAAAGGCATACCTTGTTACTTCTAAAGAAGCCCTCGGCCTTCAGGGTCTTGCTGGGCACGCTGAGAAGGCGCAGGTCATTGTAGCAGCGTTCCAGCACTATCCGCATGGATTCTGCAGCTAAGTGCGTGGCCTGTAACGAGAGTGTCAGTACAGAGTGTGCTACCTAAAGGAATTCTGGCTGGCTTTAGACACACGGAAGAGAAAATTGCTGAGTTCCTCAAAGCTGATGAGAGCAGGGACCTGGGTGCCAATCCTAGGGCCAACCCTCACCCCTCAAAAGAAGTGTCAGAGAATGATACTTTTAAGTGGAGATTTAACAGTTTTTGGTGACTCAAAGGAAAAATTCTTAGTCATCTCCCTATCACTTAAGCTGTAAACTGAGCAAAGTAACACTCTGTGATTACAGTTGTTCTTTAAACATTTCTTTCCTCAATGAGGTTATTAGCTTTATTAGAGTGTGGGCTAACATACTGTATTGTCCTCTTTTTTCTTTTTAAATCCAACTTCAGGGCTTATATTTTGCACTGGATTGAAAATGTTTGCAGGTGGCACTTATTCTAAATGTATAGAGCCATCTGATCATGTGGTATGCATGTGTGAGCAAGTTAGCCATCAGGCAGGACACCGTACAGTATGATTTGTCCTCTGATGTACCTGCCAACAGTGGTTGAAGTCTCTTAGCTGTTACTGCTTAAACACAGTGACAGTCACCAAACCTGACAGAACTGACAAAATCCCTCACAACCAGAACACTTATTTACTGATGGTCAGTAAGTCCCCAAACATTAAGCTATAAGATAAGACCTGAAAACTGTACTTCAATTTTTTTTTTAACTTGCATTCAATGGACAGTAAGGAAGGCTGCAAAACTCTACCTGTTTATGTGCTCAAGGTACACAGTATGGGACCCTTGAAAGAGAACAGTCATTTGTCACACATGGTCCAGTCCATTTATCCAAAGAGATCCAAATGTTTTCATCATCTCATTCCCGCTCAAACATTCAGAATAGGCCTATGTTCTGAGCCACTATTTAATCCATCACCGTTCTTGTCAAGTCTGCTCCTCCACTTCACTGTTGCTATTAATATGTCACCACCTTTCATTCAGAACTGAGATGACTCAGTGGATAAAGTCTCTTGTCACTAAGCCTGAGTACATGCATACACACCACAAAATAAATAAATGTAATAAAAATATTAACGACTGGGTGTGGTGATGCACATCTTTAATCCCAGCACCCAGAAGGTGAAGGCAGGAAGATAGTTATGAGTTCAAGACTAGCCTGGTTTACATAATGAGTTCCAGGCCAGCCAGGCACTATTAGGAGGAGTGGCCTTGCAGGAGTAGGTGTGGCCTTGTTGGAGGAAGTGTGTCACTATGGAGGCGGGCTTTGAGGTCTCATATATGCTCAAGCCACGCCTAGTGAGACAGACCACTTCTGTGTGTTGCCTATGGAAGATGTAGAACTCTCAGCTACCTCTCCAGCACTATGTCTGCCTATATGCCGCCATGTCCCACCATGATGATAATGGACTAAAACTTTCAACTGTAAGCTATCCAATTAAATGTTTTCTTTATAAGAGTTGCTGTGGTGGTCATGGTGTCTCTTCACAGCTATAGAAACCCTAACTAAGACCTAAATTGAATTCATATCCCTAGCATGTGTTTCACCCAGCTCAAACTATAGTCTGGGTCAGTGCTACTGCCTCATGCCCCAAAGTTGCTCAGTCTGTTTCTTCTACCTGAAGTATCCCTTTGTATTTCAATTGTGTTCTGCCTATAAATATTTCCCCTTTACAGTAGACTCTACAACTTGGAACTATTACAGTGAGCTGTACACACAGTAAGAACTCAAAAACATTCACGGTCTAATTTTACCACTTACCTTTGAGATCAGCTGTTTGAACTCTGTAACTGTTTGATTTAAGTAAGCACGGACTGTTATAGGAGCAGCGACAGTCTCTGCCTTCAGATCCACAACATGCACTTTCACCATCACTTCTATCACATTGGAAAACATGAAGACATAGCTGAAGGTTATTTTCTTAAACTGTATTTTACGTGAGCAGTGCATTCTAAATATGTTTCTAATAGATGGCAAAGAGAGTATGCTCTCATTATTGAATATAGTGGGTTTATATTACATCCATCTAATGTTCATTAAAAAGCATTATTTTAGATCTATGCATTGTAAAAAACCCAAATGTAATTTAAAAAATGTTTTATTTCCTTTTAAAATGTAACATCACTTTCAAATTTATTAAGCAAGTTAAAAATACAATCCAGTTGCTTCTTGGTCTTAGGATCAAATGTAAAATACATATGCAAAAAGATCCGAATAGCAAGAAAACCACAGCACTGAAAGCATACGTGGTGTAGAGACCGCAAAATAAATACTAAGGGGGCAGATATAACCCTGCTTATAAACAACCTCCATTAAGCCATTCATGACCTTGTTGCTCTCCTCAAACAATGTACTTCAAATCCCACAGAAAATTCTATGCACAAACTGGTGTGGTATATCAGTTTCTTTTTGTTTTTAGATCATATTTATAACTAAATTTTAGTCACTTGAAAAAGAAATAGCCATCAAGAACTACATCTAGCAGTTGTTTTGTTTTAATGTTAATTCTCAATTTTCCCCTTATATTGTTTACTTAAAT
This sequence comes from Peromyscus californicus insignis, assembly GCF_007827085.1. Taxonomy (NCBI): domain Eukaryota; kingdom Metazoa; phylum Chordata; class Mammalia; order Rodentia; family Cricetidae; genus Peromyscus; species Peromyscus californicus. Next base: position 91,551,111 of record NW_026294562.1, read on the forward strand.
GATAAATATACTTTGGACAGCAGAGCCACACAAAGCCAAGGAAGTGTATGGCTTCCATAATGAATAGGAGAGGGAAGGCAGGAGAAGAGGAGGAGAGAGAAAGGTGTCGACAGAGATACTCTTAGGAGTTGAGTCAATAACTATGGCATTTCTTATTATCAGGCAGACACTACATCATTTAGCACTCCACATTAAAGAAGGAAATCCTACTGAAGACCGAGAAGTGTTTTCTTGTTGCTGCTGCTCATTATTTAAATTCTGTGTATAGACAAGGTCTAGCAAATGTGCCCACTTGAACTTGTGAAATGCCCATCTCAGCCTCCCCACTGTTGGAATCACAGCATGTGCCAGCAAGCCCAGCATAAGCTAAAACTTAACTTCAAACTCATTGCTGACTACTTCTCAACTTGTCAAAATTATGTACACTTTAAGAACATATTAAAAACGTTTTTTTACTCATTCACTTCTATGAAGAAAACATTTGATCACAGTAATTTAAAGCCCACTGTAACTCAAAGGAGTATAAAATTGCTTACCTCCAGGTTTGTAAGACTGGAAAACTTGATCAGGCTTTCTAGTCTCCAACAGCAGATCAAACATGTATGTGGACTTAACCCCTCCCAGGAGCAGCCCCATTGGTGTGTCTTCTTCTCCCTCATATGATCGTTCCAGGTAATCATGAAACTCATCATATTTTACCAGGCGACAGCAGTCCAGCGGAATCACCTCTTCTAAGTCCATCATCTAACAAAACACAATCCCCCACAAGTAAAAACATAGAGTGCTTTAGTTTCGTGTGCAGTAACCCTACTAATAGATCCATAGAAACAATAAAATCTATACAATTATGATTTTTATCAGAGTAACAGATACCTTTCATTTTGAGAAAGAGCCACGTAACCCAGGCTGACCCTGAATTCACTATGCAAAAGAGGATGACTGTGAACACTAGATTTTTTTTTTTCCCCCCCTTCGAGACAGGATTTCTCTGTGTAGTTTTGGTGCCTGTCCTGGATCTCGCTCTGTAGACCAGGCTGGCCTCGAACTCACAGAGATCCGCCTGCCTCTGCCTCCTGAGTGCTGGGATTAAAGGTATGTGCTACCAATACCCGGTTCTCAAAACTTGATCTTATTGCCTCCATCTCTCAAATGCTGAGATTACAGGGTATGAGCATCCATGCCTAGCTTTAATTTATTTAATAACCACCTTTCATTATTTCTAAAATAACACAAACCATACAATGACATAGTTGTGTCCTTATCATGGTTACTATCGCAGGATAAATTATCTCAATATACTACTACTCAATATACTAATATACTACTTTATGACATCCAAACAAAATAATTGCAAATTGTCAAAGAAAAACTTTTTCCCATTGGATTATAAATTCCATAAGGCCAAGACCATGTCTTCCCCCTGATATCTCTAATGGCTCATACAGAAGGCATACAATAGATATCTTCTAAGGAAACAGAAAGCACAAATAAATGTGTTTCTAATTCTAATTCCAGGATTCAGAAAGGTTAAAAGGCTTTCAGATGAAGATGCTGGTGGATGGAGGGAGATTAACAGGCTATCAAATCCATTCAAAGTACTTAGATCATCATCTATCTCAACTATAGAACTTGGGAGCTTCAAAATTAAAATTCAACTGTGCATTAGACATACCTTATAAGCCATTTCTACTGCTTCCTTTAATGTCTTATCCTTATGAACCTCCAACTTATTTTCCATCATTACTTGTTTCACAGGATGTAAACAGAATAATTTTATCTACAAAACAGAAAATACCATCATCAACTCACTAGGACAAGTGTCACAGCTGAATTCTTTGGCAGATAGTGCTTCTTTTTGTTTTTGTTTTTTTGTGACAGGGTTTCTTTGTTTAACAGCCCTGGCTGTTCTGGAACTTGCTCTGTAGACCAGGCTGGCCTTGAACTCACAGAGACCCACTTGCCTCTGCCTCCTAAGTACTTGGATCAAAGGCGTGCACCACCATGCCCAGCAGCAGGTAGCACTTTTCTTCATTGTCAAAACAATGTAATTAAAAAACAAAAAACATAGTTGGGACTATTCTTTCTTTCTTTTGTTTTTTTTTTTAAGACAGGGTTTCTCTGTGTAGACCCAGCTATCCTGGAACTCACTCTTTCGACCAGGCTGGCCTTGAACTCACAGATCTGCCTGCCTCTGCCTCCCAAGCGCTGGGATTAAAGGCGTGTGCCACCACTTCCCATCTGTTTAAGGATTTTGAAGGAGAACAGTAAGGGCAGTAGGAAAGTGACTGAAGCGTGGCTTTCATTTCTGTGCCTTTCCCAGTCCTTTCTTCCTGAGGACATGGGAATGCTTGCCTCACACAGCTGCACAAGCACTGAACACCATCCTACACATCACAACACGTCAGCACAAATTATGCTCATCCTGTGGTAAAGCCACACTACCTAATGACTACATGGGCAGAACCGTCCACAAAACCGACTCTGGGTTATCATGAGAATGACAGCAGTCAGAAGAGCAAACCTCAACAGCACTTGTCAATCACAATCATGGAATCGAACCTTGCATGTGTTGCGTTCAATTTCTCGTTGCCTCTTTTCCTGTTCTTCCAATTCTCTCTCTTTCTGCACCAGGTTCTTAATGTGTTCTGGGTACTCATCCACTTCTAGAAATTCTAGGAACATAAAACAGTGTCACTCAGAGTGGTATCTTGTGCTCTTTTTGCTCTCCTGCGCTGCCATGGAAACACATGTCCTTCTTTCAGTTTGAAACAAGCTTCTTCCAGGCAATCGTGAGAGGTATTGATAGTGAAACCATATGCAGACCTAGTAAATGGCTCAAATCCTAGGAGAATTCAATGAGATTTCAAAAGCTCTGGAAAGGGAAAACCACTTTTTATTTAAACTTCTGCTATCACCATGGAACCCTCTGGCTGTGGGCAACTTTACTTCTCCAGACCTTGGCTCCTTTAGCTTACTAAAAGCGCCTGGCCCAAAAGTTACTGGTTAGAATCTAATGCAAATGAATAAAAGATACTGCTGCTACATACGTGATTGTTACGACACTCTGATAGCATTCCTACCTTCCCTTCCTGCTCAAGAGTCCTTCAGCTGCCTTCTAACCAAAGAAGGCAGAGCACCAAATTGGCAACTCCACAGTAACATGTGACTTAAAAGCATATAAGAAACAATATGAAATTAAGACACTTGAATAAAGCCAATGAATGTTTGACTTTGAAGGAGAACAATGAGTATCAATAGGACCTATAAAGAGTGAAAATGAAATGTTTCTAGAAATCAGCTCTAGTCTAAAAAAAAAAGAGAGAGAAAGAAAAAGAAAAAAATTCTTCCCTTACTGGCTGTACAGGACACCTTCCTGAAATCAACTAGCTACAAGCATTCCCAACCAGATGACACAGTGCCACAGAACTAGAGTTGGGGAGTTAGCCAAGGGCTGAAGCACTGCACTGTCCACAGCAAGGCACACAGGATGCATTGATTTCAATCCTGGCTTTGCCTCCAGTCAATCTATAGGTCTTGGAATATACATTTGTTGAAATGATGACTACGTTTTAAACTTTGCATTGACTGAGTCCACAAACTAACTTTTGTTCACAAAAAATAAAATAGTTGAAACAGATATACTAAGAGCACATCAGCTCCTAAAAATAAATGTTGAAATCAAAGCTAGTGATTACTTTTTTAAATTATGAAAAGAATATGAGCAAACACATCATCTGTGTATGTGTCTATAGTCAAACATATACACACCTTAACATGTTTCCAACATTGTCAATGAGTAAGAATTAGCAAGAAAACAAAACTCTAAGAACTAAAGATTTTAAAGTTATATCAATCAAAAATATAAATAAAAAGGACAAACACACTTTATACTCAAGATTGTTTCTGGGAGGTCAGAGGGCAGCTTTGAAGGTTCTGGCATTGAAATCAGGCCATCAGGCTTGGCAGCAAGTGCTTTCACCAGTTGAGCCATCTTGCTGGCCCCCTGGGATTCTTAATAAAATTAAAATATAATAAAAATTTGTACTAGATTCACAAAATTTTATTTGCTCTTTAATCAAATAAACAGATACTATATTAAAAGATTTCTGAAGTATTTCAGGCTACGTGGAGTCCTCTCTCAAACTCTGTAGATATTAACAAATCCAAAAAGCTTGAAACTGAAACAGTAGCTAATTTGAGATTTCACTGCATACTAGCTATGCTGCAAGACTCTAAAGTATTGTTTCATTCATGTAGAACAACTCTTTAAGGTGTCATCATTTCCAGTCTACACATATGCAAAGACTCAGAAAGCTCAAGTGATTTGCTCATTTAATATTACTCTTTGGAGACAAGGTCCTGCTAAATCGACTGTAGGTCTCAGACTTGTAATCCTCTTGCCTCACTCAGCCTACCAAGTAACTAGAGTTACATATCACTGAGCACATATCACTGTGCTCAGCTCTACAGATTTTTGCCAAATATTTTTATCACTTGGTATTACTTCATAACAGTGTTAATAATTCCTTCTCCCAGGCATAGAAAGTCCTAGCTGCTAACTGTCCATCACCTAAAAGCAGTTGTCTAGGTTTACAAGACATGCCAAGGAAATGACTTTACGATGGACTAACATACTTGCATTTCTCGTTGGATCCTTCAGTCTGTATATCAGCATATATGCATTTGTTGAGCTAGGAGAAATATAAAAAAGATTAACAGGTTCTTCAAATAGATGGTAGATTCCATTTATAAGCATCAAATCTTCATTTGAAATATTAGTATTTTTCTCTTTCAAATAATCAGAAAATCATACCACCATTCACAGACACATTAAAATTAAAACATTCCAGAAAGAAAGGAAAATTCTTCCTTGTTGTTAATGGTGCACTTATGAAAAGGTTAAAACATCTCCTTTTGGTAACACAGTGAAGTTGTCAAGAAGGCTGTGTATCACAATGCCTACTACAGCTAAGTCAGGGCTGGGCAAACTGCTTTGCTAGAAAGAGTCAAGGGAAAAAAATCTCAGACTTTGTAGCCAGATGGTCTGTGATAGTGGGAACACATCAGCCAGCACTTATGAACAGAGGCCCATGGCTTGTAGTCTGCTGACCCTTGGGGAAGGCTTTCATAGTAAGATCTGTGGAGAAGCTACAACTCACTTCAGTGCATCAACATGCTATTGCTTACCTTGCAAAAGCACTGGAGTAGTAGCCTCTGCTTCCTGAAGACCCACCGTGTGTCTTCTTAATGTCTTCTTGAGTTATCTAAAAAGTTGTAACGTTACTCTTGTAAAAACCAATGACACCATTACATTAATGCCAACATGTAAATATGTAACCCAATATTCTAGGGTTGTTTTTTTTCCTTCTTGAGTTAGGTTCTTATTCTGTAGCCCAGGCTGGGCTTGAATGCTGGGCAATTCTCTGTCTCAGCCTCCCCAGTGCTAGAAACTGCTGGTGAACTTCAAGCCCAACCCTTTAGTTTCTGAATTACATGGATCATGATATTGTCAAGAAGCACCACACAGATAATTCAGTTTACCAGTGGCTAGTGAGTCAGGCTCAAGGGATTCTAGTCCCACATCACTCACAAGGAGTACATAAGAAGGGTGGGGGCTAGAGGAAAGGTGTACTCTAAATTGGAAACATGTAACAAGCTCTAACAAAGCAGAACAAGGACACTGCTAACAATGAAAGACCGGTTTGACGAGGACATGAGAGATACCATCATAGGCATCTCTGCTCTGATTAAACACCCTGCCACTGAGTAACTTCTCCATTTCAGGAGACTTACCCTGCTTACATGCTGGTCATTGAAACTGTACCACTGCTCATCACTGAACGACTTTATGCAAGCATAATAGTGACCTCCAGCAGCACTCCCTGAATGCACCATCACTGAGAAAAGCTCATACATCAGGGAGTTCTAAGGAGAGAAGAAAAAGAAGATTGGAAGAGAAGGCTACAAAACCCTTATTTCCTATGGATGCAGAGTTAAGTAATGTGACAACCATCCTATGGTAGGCTAACTTGTCCTTCAGGTAATGTTGAAATAGCAAGTCACCAAAAAACTCACTATGCAACAGGTTTCATTCAGTGTATTTCTTCACATTTTTATTATGCTGTCTTGTGATCTTTGAAACTATGTATGTCTATAAACATACGCTTGATTATTTGTGAAAAAATAAAAGTCTAAAATTACGCAGTAGGTACTAAATAGAAGGCTGTTTTAATTTGCATAGTCAAGATCAAGAAATTACCAACACATTGCTTTTTTCCTTTAAATAAAATTCTATTTCTTACAGTAATTTGAAGTATCTTCTAATGTACTCATGCAGTATTTTTGATAAGTAACATATTAATGTGGTATTTATTATTTATATTAATAATGAATCCAAGCCAGGAATGGTGGCTTATACTTTAAATTATAGCACCTGGGGGCAGAGGCAGCCAGAACTCTTGAGTTTAAGGCTAGCTTGTTTACATAGTAAGTTTTAGGACAACCACGGCTCCACAGAAGAGACATTGTCTTAGCACACATACACACACACACACACACACACACACACACACACACACACATGCACACACACACACACACACAGAGAGAGAGAGAGAGAGAGAGAGAGAGAGAGAGAGAGAGAGAGAGAGAGAGAGAGAGAGAGAACTGTGCTGTTTCTGTAATAAATCAGTTTATGGCTATTCCACTCTGAACATGCCTGATGTTGTCTACAATAAACTAAGAACCTTTTCTCTTTTTCTTGGTTCTTTTGTTGGTAGTAGAGAGTAAACTCATAGATGCTAGGCAAGTACTCCAGCACCTGGGTATATGCCTGCCCCTCTTTGTTATTTTTCATTTTGAGATAGGGTGTAAGTTGCCCAGGTGGTTCTGAACCTATTATGTTGCCCAGGGTAGGCCTCAAACTTACGACTCTCTTAGACTAGCATTGCAAGTGCTAGGATTTACAAGCCATGTGCCTAAAACAATTACCACTACTAGACATTCCGGCTACCAGTATTTTCATCTCCAAAAACAACAGGGAGCAGCCAGACATAGTAGTTCAGGTCTGTAATCTTAGCACTTGAGAGGCTGAAGAAGGACAACAGCTGTGAATTCAAGGCCAGCCTGGGCTACACAGTGAGTTTGGAGCCAGTCTAGACTATAAAGTGAAGACTGTTTCAAAAACCCCAAATAAGCCAGGTGGTGGTAGTGCATGCCTTTAAACCCAGCACTTGAGAGGCAGAGGCAGGAGGATCTCTGAGCTCAAGGCCAGCCTGGTTCCAAGACAGCCAGGACTGTTACACAAAGAAACCCTGTCTCAAAAAACCAAACTAAAACAAAAACCCAGACACAATAGAGAGGAAGATATAATAGCACAAAAGGCTTATATGAAATTCACAAGGGGGCTAGAGAGACAGTTCAGAGGTTAAAGAGTACTTGTTGCTCTTGCATAAGATCTAGGTTTGGTTCTCTGTACCCGAACTGTAGCTCACAACCACCCTTTTCTGGGCTCCACAGGTACCAGGTATGCACATGGTACACACACATACATACATTTATAAGATATATATTTAATCTTAAAAACTCCACAACCACCTAAAAACATAAGAATTTTATCAGCTCAGAGGTTATATAAGCAGCAGTATACAAGGTGCTTCGAAGGGAGACTCTTATAAGTAGTTACCCATGCTTGGAGTGGGCTTTTTGGTGATAGAGCTGCCTAAGAGTCATCATGCTCCATTAAAGAAGTCCAATAAACTCACTGGTTCACCAAGCTGGACTTGGAGGGAACCCTTTCTCTGGTCTGTCATCGCCATCTCTACCTGGAGTGAATAAAAATAGAGTTCCCAAGGCTGGAGAGATGGCTCAGTGGTTAAGAGCATTGGCTGCTTTTCCAGAGGACCCGGGTTCAGTTCCTAGCACTCACAATCATTTGCAACTCTAGACATCCTCTTCTAGCCTCTGAGGGTACCAGGTACACAAATGGTGTACAGACATGCAGGCAAAATACCCATACACATAAAATAATTTTAAAATAGAGTCTCCAGGAAGGGTTATGACACAAAAAGAAAGACCATTTATCCTAAGTAGAGTCTCCAAATGGACAAGCAAGGTTTTTATTAAAGTTTGTTTTGAGAGAGGGGCTTGCTTTGCAATCCTTTCTGAACTGAACAAGCTATGTCAGACCATGCTAAACTCAAACTTGCAGCCAATTCTCTGCCTTTCATCCTGTATTTTAGGATCACAGGTGCACTACTGCACAGGCCTGTTAGATCTCATTCACTTTTCTGCAAGAGCTCTCCTCTCTCTTTCATTTTGCAGCACTAGGGATCAAATCAGGACCCCAGGAATGCTAGGTAAGCACACTTCCATTGTCCTCTCCTCTTTACTCTTTGTTTAAAAAGTACTTGGACCTTCCAAAATAGTATTAAAATGATTATAATTATTACACAGTGAAACTTCCAGAACAAATTCTGAAAACTTGTATAGTTTAAGTTGTATTGCCAAAACTAAGATTAATTAAAGTAAATGATAGGTAGGTTTCAAACTTTATCTGCAACCTAGAATTTGTGCTGAGAAATTATTTTCTTTAAACAAGGCTCATTCTGTATTCCCTGCTGGTTGGAACCTCCTGCCTCTGCTACCTATGTGCTGGTATTCCAGGCATGTATCAGCTGGTTAGTAGTAACATTTTAAAGTTTCATTGTAATTAGCAACCTCCCCCCACCCCCATTATGTTTCTGGAAAATTCTGAGGTTGCAAGTTCTAGATAATTATGGTTATTAACTGTTTCAGAAATGCACCATTTTCAGAATTCTTAAAATGCAATAAATCAAGTCCAACACTCTTTTTCTTCTATGAGCAAACTCAGTGAATACAAAGGCTTTGGAGAGTTGATAGACACTAAGGGCAGAGGCAGCAGCCATTCTAACACATCCAACTTTCAACACAAAACAGTCTCCTAGGAATTAGTATCTCATCTGTACGCAGTGTTTCCCAAAATACAATTATAATCACACCCACCACAAGAACATTTTTAAGAAGTCTTCATTTTAAAAAATGAAGCACAAAATAATACAGAAGTTCAGAAATTACTATATTCTCTATTTAATTAAAACATGCAGGGAAATGGGGGTACAACTCTCTGGTGGACCACTTGCTTAGCATGCTCAGCACCTAATATCAATAAACTTCATAAAAGGTACCTTTTCCAGGCCAGGTTTTGAAATCTTCTCAGTCCCACTACTGCTCTCCAGGCATATGCCTTCATCCACAGCATCATCCGTGGAGAAATCATTGCTCATCTGGTCGCTGTGGCAACTGCCTTCATTTTCTGCTCCACTATCAGTGCAACTTTCAGTTTGAGGAGATTTCTAGTAAGACACAATTATCTTAAAATCTTATGCCAAATAAAGGAAAAGATATTCAAACTTTTACCTATAGCTTCTACCATGTTCAAATAGTTTAACATTGTTCTGTTTAAGAGAAACATTTAAGTATGTCTGTTTTCTCTTAAACTCAGATCTTAGGTACAAAATTACCATTTTCTGCAGCAGCATTTCTGACAGCAACTATCCTAAGCTCCAAACTAAATCTTCGGTTCCCAATTCCAACAAAATGTTCTCTTTAATTACTGTGTAAGGTGTCAAAATAGAGAACTAAGCCGTCTATCTGACCATAAGAACTTTAGTCTGGTGTACTCAGGGCAGGGACGTTATACTTCCATGCTTGACTGCTTTCAATTCACAGCCACCCAGCCTTAAGCTGAAGAATTCTACTTGTTAGAAATCCCAAGCAACAATCTCTCCTCCTTTCCTTTAATATTTTACACACATACCTACAATGTTTTTTATTGACACAGGTTTAGATTTCTCTAAGATGAAAGCCCCCGTTGTGCATAAGGCATTGTATTTAAGTTCTTGAATCCAAGTTATACACAGCAAGAATAATTTTTGTAGTTGTTACTAACTTTTTTGTAAGTACAGCATCCATTATGCAGTACAGTCTTCTTCCTTCAAGGAAATTTATTCAAGACAAAATAAAGGTGAACATCACCTCCAGAACTGCAAGCTGAGCATGATGGCACACACCTATAATCCCAGCATTTGGGATGCAGAGACATAAGGATTGCTAATTGCAGGCCAGCCATGACTGTATAACAAGACTGTCTCAAAAAAGCAAAAGCAAGCCGGGCGGTGGTGGCGCACGCCTTTAATCCCAGCACTCGGGAGGCAGAGCCAGGCGGATCTCTGTGAGTTCGAGGCCAGCCTGGTCTCCAAAGCGAGTTCCAGGAAAGGCGCAAAGCTACACAGAGAAACCCTGTCTCGAAAAACCAAAAAAAAAAAAAAAAAGCAAAAGCAAAACCAAACCCAAACAAAACAAACAGCTGAAAAAAAAAAAAAAAAGGCCCCAAACTCCAAGCAAACAAGCAAGTAAGCAAATAAAATTTGCATTTCCTTCCCTGGGATATTCCAACAAATATGTTAGGAATACACAAAATCCTAATCATATATTTAGCTACTTGTAAGTAGGAATTTGATGAAGTTTAACAGACTTTGGGTAGATTTCCTAACTCTAATTAAGCACAATTCATTCTTGTTACTCCGTCTCCATCTTTCTCCTTACAGGTGTACACATGCAGCCTGACCTGCTACTCTATCGGTTCTCTGCCAATGTTCAATGGTTGCAGTTACCATTCACTCAACATTCACTGAAGCTACAGCAGCTTCTTAAAATAGCTAGACAGGAAAATGAGGGTCGGAGTTTAGTGATTCACCTAGGATGCTACCAAGTATCAACACATCCTATCTCTGGTGTTTACTAGCACTACATAAAGGATGGTGCAGGGACAGGGTAGAGAGTGAGTGAAGCAGTTCACACCAACACATATGAAAGCCACTTGGCACACAGACTGGAGTCCCCTCCCAACCAAGACTGGCGCATCACAGATGAGATGCAGAAAAAGAAATCTGTTTTCTTGCTGAATAAACTCACTGTTTTCAACACACCCACACAAATATTGTGCTGGCTAGTTTTATGTCAAGTTGACAAATACTATAGTCATTTGAGAGGAGGGACCCTCAATTGAGAAAAAGCCCCCATAAGATCAGGCTGTAGTTAAGTTTGTAGGGCATTTTCTTTCTTTCTTTTTTAAAAATTATTTATTTATTTTTATTTTATTTACATTGGTGTTTTGTGGGCATGTATGCCTGTGTGAGGGTGTCAGACCTGGAGTTACAGACAGTTGTGAGCTGCCATGTGGGTGTTGGGAATCAAACCTGGGTCCTCTGGAAGAGCTGTCAGTGCTCTTAACCGCTGAGCAATCTCTCCAAGCCCCAGTAGGGCATTTTCTTAATTAGTGACTGATGTAGAAAGGGCAGAACCAGGGCTGGTGGTCCTGGGTTCTATAAGAAAGCAGGCTGAACAAGCCATGGGGAGCAAGCCAGTAAGCAGCACCCCTCCATGGCCTCTGCATTAGCTCCTGCCTCCAGGTTCCTGCCCTGATTGAGTTCCTGTCCTGACTTTAGTGATGAATAAAGATGTCAAAGCATAAGCCAAATAAGTCCTTTCCTTCCAAACTAGCTTTTGGTGTTTCATCACAGTATTAGTAACTCTAACTAAGATAAATACTAAATGAAACTTGATGATCATTTACAATTAATTTTGAGCTCCAGGAAGGAGGTAGATTTTACAATTGGTAATCAGTTGCAATTGGAAAAACAAACAAGCACATAAAACTCTTAGAAGCAGCAAGGGTTTATCACCCTGTAACAACTACCCTTCCTGACTATAAGTGCTTTATGCAATGCAATCATGAGAACACCATAAAGAATCAAGCAGGCTAGCACATATTTTTTTAAAAAAATTAAATAAAGCTAGAAAACCCTAGGAGGTCAACAAGTAGAAATTGATGAATCTTTCCTGTTTTCATCAAAATCTCATGTTCAAACCATTTAAACAAAAAAAAAAGGTAAATAAATAAAATATTTATAAATATAAATAAAATAATAAGATAAAACCTTTTGTAAGTTTGTCTAACTTAGTTAACTTAAGAGTTAGCAAACCTTATGTTGGAGTAACCAAGTATCTTAATTCTTGAAAAGGGTATCAGTGCAAATACAAGACATTAAGATCATGTACTACTTTGTTTACTCACTCACATATATTTGCCCTATGTGTAGTAAAGATGAGAAATCCAGCTACAGCACATAGTTTCAGTAATAAAGAAATTATGAAACAAGATTACCTAAATTCAGGAGAGAATCCCAAAGGTGAAACTCTTTTGTCTCTTGAAGAGCTTACGCTATTCCAACCAAATAAGAATACTTGAAACGTAACACACAGTGTCAGGAAAAGCCTTCTAGCCACAACAATAGTCTTCTCATGCAATACACCATTGGAAAAGTGACGAAAGAGAAAGCTTCTGTCAAGGGACACTTCAAGTTTATCAGTCTTAACTCATGAAGTAGGTCTGGAGAGATAGCTAGTGGTAAGATCACTGGCTGCTTTCCCAGAGGACGGACACCAGTTTGATTCCCAGGCTCCATATGGTGGCTCACAACTGTCTCTAACTCTAGCATCAAAGGTTACAACACCTTCTTCGAGTCTCCGAGGGCACTAGGCACACATATGACACACAGACATACATCCAGGCAAAACACCCATATACATAAAGCAATTAAAAAATTAAAACAAAAGTATACAATGAAAAATATAACAAGAAAATGTAATAAGTATTTACCTCATCTTCAATGTCAATAAATGTGCTCATATCTAGCTCCTCTGGAAATGACATTCGATCATTTAGTTTAATTCTATGCATGGTCGTATAATCAAAATCAAATCTTTTCAATTGTAAGGTCAGCAGATAGGGGAAATGCAAAAACCGAAGGCCCTAAAAAGAAGCATGTGTGGTTAGGGGTACAAATGGATTGAATACGATATCATATCAGACAATTACATAATAGTATTTATATGCCTCCTACCTTACGAGCATCACACTTCTTCTTACAACGTTCACAAAAATATTGATTTGGGCCATCTAAGATCTCTGGCTGAATAAATGCATGCAGTGCTTCTTCCTAGTTAGAAAAAAAGTAACTGTCTTATAATTACTTAAAAATACTATTTAATGGCAAAGCCTTAAATATGAAACACTGAAATCATCAAAACTGTTATGAAGGGAATGGCTAGAAAACTAATCTTAAAATGTAATAAAATTAACAGCAAAATATTATAATTATTAAAAGTTACGTTAAACTTATTTTACTTCATAAAAATTGCTTTGGTCATTATTTCATATCTAATTTCTTACTGACTTTTACACTGGGGTGTCTGACTGAATGATATAGAGAGTAAAGTCTTGATCTTTAGGAAGTACTTGCATGCATCTTAGAGATGTGTCTGTTTGTATCAGTTCAACTTTCTTTATGAGTACTTCCAACTGTCCTCCTGTGATCCGTCTTTAAAACTCACAGCACTCAACACAACAAACTGATGGTTATCTTTTCTACACACATGTGCCAAGCAGAACTATTGACAACGTATCACACGCCAAGAAAAAGGTAAAAATCACTAAGGCAAAGCATCTTCAATAGTCTTTCTGTTGAAAGAGAACACATTGCTCCCCCAAAGAAAGAAGCTCAAGCTTGCTAAATGGACTTAACTGTAAAATGGTTGATGAGGCTCAGAGAACAACTCTGCACACACCGTTTGACACAGCTTACTCTGGGACAAAATAAGAGACTGACAAGATAACCAAGTGCTTGTCAACTCATCCTATCTCCTACTTTTTCTCATCTCACAAGGAAGCACCAAGAAGGGAGAAACAGTAGCAAGGTTGTTTTTAACACACAACCAAGTGTTTCACTGGCAATCACAGGCAAAAACACACTTAGAAAACATTTCTTTTTCTCTCTGAAGCATATTCTAAGAATGAAAAACTCCTTTTAAAACAAAGAAGAAGCTTAAAAAAAATTACAGCCACTGGTGGTGGCGGACGCCTTTAATCCCAGCACTCAGGAGGCAGAGATGGGCGGATCTCTGTGAGTTCAAAGTCAGGCTGGTCAATAGAGTGAGTTCCAGGACAGCCAGGGCTGTTACACAGAGAAATCCTGTCTCAAAAAAATCCAAAAACAAACAAACAAAAATATAGCCATGGCTTAACACTGACTGAAGCCAAGTTTAGAAGGCTTCCAAACAGAATTTGAACAGGTAAAGCAGTATCTGAAGTAAGAGGGAGTATGCTGGGAGTGGTGGCTCACACCTTTAATCCCAGCACTGGGGAGGCAGAGGCAGGAGGATATCTCTGAGTTACAGGCCAGTCAGAGGGCTACATAGCAGGACCCTGTCTCAAAAAAATAAAATAAGGCATCAACACAGATCTTGTCTGCTGTGGTAGGATCATGGGTCCAGACATAGTCCTCAGCAGCAGCCTGGGCCCAACCATGGCCCCTTGTGGCAGCACAGGCCACTCAGCCACTGCAGCAGAAGAGCTGGCCATACTCCTCACCATAGTATAGAAGAGATGGCTCTGCCCTCACTTGAGGAAAGTGGTACCAGTGGCCTGGACTGACCATATGAGCTACCACCCAGACCCACATCCAGGGCTTTGAGTTGGCCCACCCCAACATCTACCCCATTTATGATCTATAGGAGCACATGAAAAGACTGGCCCTATGGAACCATAGTTGAAGGATCTTTATGACTGGGGCAATAGCAGGATATCTGAGAGGAGTCTTGGTGAGGGTCCAGCATTGATGGTGTACCAGAAGTCAGAGTTCTTGAACCTGACCATCAATATATTACATAACGAACATTTGCAAGTAAAGTTGAGCGGACAAAAGGGTACACTGCTTGACACACTGTTAGCTCCCAATGCCACTAAGACAAATGAAGTGGTGTTGGAGGGTGGGAAAGATAGAGGAGCAAGTGGTCTTTTTGTTTGTTTGTTTTGAATTAATATTTTTTTAAATTTTCTTTTTGAGGGGGACGCTACAGGGGTAAGGAGTGAATACAGAGGGACTGGGAAATGAGCAGGATTGGGGAGTATGATGTGAAATTCCCAAAGAATCAATAACAAATGTTTATTTTTATTATGTTATGTTTAAAAAAAAGGAGGGGGGGCCCCAGTGGTGGTGGTGGCGGCAGTGGTCCACACCTTTAATGCCAGTACTCAGGAGACAGAGGCAGGTGGATCTCTGTGAGTTTGAGGGCAGCCTGGGCTAAAAAGCTAGTTCCAGGACAGCCAAGCCTACACAAAGACAAAGAAACCCTACTCCAAATAAATAAATAAATAAATAAATAGTAAATAAAATAAGAGGGAGCAACACTAAACAACTTTAAAAAATTAGATTTTATTAAACTGTGTCTTGATCTCTGACAGTTCACAGCAGAGATTGTTTTGGGACAGGATCTCTCTATTATGTAGCTCTGGCTGTTTGGGAACTTATATAGACCAGGCTGGCCCCTGATTCCTAAGTGCCAGGATTAAAGGCATGCTCTAACGCATTTGTTTCAACAAACGTTTTTATAAAATAAATTTAAACTTAGTTTTTTTTTAAATGTTTTGTTATCTCTGATATTTTGCACTTTGCCCAAACCATGAGTTTAAGTTCACACAGTATACTTTATATCTTAATACTTGAGAGGGAACTCTGTATATAAGAAGTACAATTACCAAACTTATACCAATTAAGTATTTTAGGCTGTTTATGTTCACAGGATACACTAGGCTCTATGTATGTTAAGATCTCTAACCCACATAGCCTTCTCTCAGAGACTAGTTATCTCACGATACTTTCGGCATCCTGGGCTGTCTGGTTTTCTCTATGTTCAGAATCACTTTCCACATCACTTGCTAGTAGATTAGTAGGTAAGTAATGATGACCCCTTTTAAGGGTATCCTGGTCACAGGCTGTGTGCAGTCCTTAACCTCTTTAATTGCCCAGTCAAAACGTTGTCCATTTCTCCAATACAGAGTCTGTATCTTCCCCTTGAAGCTCACAAGCAATCTGTAGGAATATTCATGGAGAACATACTAAAATCCCAGGCCTTATCAACCTATCTCTGGTTTGAGCATTACTAGCAGTCTCTTGATTATCTTGGAAGTCTTCAACAGGCAACACGTGCCTATCTGAATCCATGTTTGGCATGACAGACATGCTTGGCTTTATCTTGAGCACTACTATACAACTGCTGTGTATATTTACTTGATTAATTCCTTTGGTTGTTATTCCCCATCACAACAGCCTGTGATCATGCTCTGGCCCTCTCCCTTTCCATGGTTGTAAAGTAGGTATTCTTTGTACTTTAAGCACAGGTAACACGTCATGTCATTGTGCAACCCACACTCCCACTTTGTTTTGTCCTGTCTCATGATTGGATCAGGCTCTCTTCATTGCTGTCACAACTGAAGAAAAACTTGGCTTGGATATCAAATATTAGCTTGTATCACTGTTGAAGTTTCTTGAGACTGTTACTCTACCACCACAACTCATCCTTATCAAGTTTGAGAATTTACTAAAATACCTTTCTAACTTATGGAAGTACTTCAAAGGGAGACTCACCATTGTTCTTATTCTCTGAACGTTTTCTGGCTGTAATTTAGCTGTCAGTTTGGTGCACATTTCCCTTCACATTCTGATACTGGAGAACCTTCCCATAGCTCTTCTAATTGCTTCCCCAAAGATTTCTTTCACATCTTTATCTCTCATTTTTGTTTGATGCCCAAAGGATTTCATCCTTTCTTGACCATTCTGATCTAGTCTTCATTTGACATATCTATTTCTAGTTTAATGACTTCAGTTTTCCTAACAGTGGAGGTTCCAAGTTTTATGTTGCTGGTTTAAGAACTGTTATTGTTTGCTCCTTCTGACACTACTTTCCTCAGCTTGTACTGGGTAGTGTGCGGAGTGATTCTTGAATAGAGAACATCAGACAGCCTGAGAGAGGAGGGGAGCGGGTAAGCACTACAAAGTACTGATGGCTTTATAACAAGAGAAGCCAAAATCTGGTCCTCCTGATCATTTGGGTACAGCACTGTTTAGTTTGGGCACATCTTCCTAATCTGTTTACTAAAGATCGGTTTCTTGGATAGATACAAGGGAGAGTATGGTCTCCTTCCATTTCTGTAGGCGGTTTCTTCCTTTTTTTCTTGTTTTCTTCTCACTGCTGATCCTGAAGCATCAGTCTTCTTTATTCACTTTCAAGGCTGCTATTTCGAATCCTGAGCACTATAAAACCCCTTCCTTCCCTACAACTAGCACCATAGATTACCAAGCTCAGTCTATGCTCACTCACTGGGCATGTGGACTTCTTGAGTGTGCTTCTCTGCTTTATTTTTTGGTTTCTTACATACCCCACTTATATGCTTCAGACACACAGGCTAGCAGCAGCAATGGAAAATCTGTTTAAACTTCATGTCTAGTTTGATACTTGTAAATAGTGTATTGCCCTCCATCTCCCAGCAATGCAGACGCTGTGTTACATGGATTTTACTTCCATTACATCCAGTGTTTGGGCTTTAGGAAGGATATGTGGAGATATTCCAGAAACCAGATAAAGATGAATATCTCATGAGCTTTGTAATGATGTGTCAACAAGGTAATCATAAAATAAAATTAGCTAGTTAGAAAGATTAGTGTCAACTCATCTATCCATTTGATAAACCATGTAAAAGACAGGCTAACATGGTTAAAGAAGATCTGCACTCACTGTGAGGTAGTAACTAAAATCCACACCACACTGCATTTTAGGAATCAAAGAGTAGTAGGTCCTAGGCTATGAAAAGGGAACACAATGTTACCAATACTGTGCTGCTGTTAGGACACAAAACAGAACAAGACTGCTTCCTGTAAGCTATAGTTTTGTATGCTAAACTCTTAACAAATTATGCTTCTAAATTAGCTCTGAATTGTGACTTTATTATTTTAGGGTGACAAGCTTTGCTTTATATAGACCTTTCCCTCCCTCACATACTATGAGCAACTTAACTGCACATACAGTTGTAGACTGTTCTTTTCAGAATTCAAAGTAGAACAAGGAGAATTTTTACATTTTTAGTTCAGCAGATAAAAAGCCAGATCATCACAGTTTTATAGTAATGCACACAATCTAGGCACAACTGAAACCAGAAGAAACACAGTACTACCCCAATCCTCTGACTGTTAGCATAGCTGTAGTCTCCACAGATCCATTTCTTTCTTCACTATTTAACACTTGCTTTGATTAGACTAGGGGGACCAGCACTGATTATTTTCTAGACTCAACACATAATAAAACTGGAACAAAGCACTCCTGTATGACTGATGCAGTCAGCAATCTTTGTTGGTGACGCACAGCAGCAAAGCAACATGTTTCTTTACAGATGGTTAAATTCAGCCATCTCCCTGAGATACTTTGCTCTGAGTTAGGGAAAAAACTCGAGCTATCTTAACTTAAGCCATTTATTCATTCATCTTTTTTTCATTTTCATTTCTAAGGTAATTATAAATTTGCACATATTTGTAAGAATTAATATTACCCAAAGATACTCTATATAAGTTGCCCTGTTTCCTAAAGGTGATGTTTTGTAAACCACAGAACATCATAATGGTGATAAGGACACTAAGATGATCTGCATTCCTCACTCAGACATTCCCAGTTTCACTGTTTGACCCAGTCTGTGTATTAAGTTCAGTGCACATTTATCATCTGTGCTGGGTCCTATATCCCACAGGACAGCAAAGGCATTAGATCATTTTTATATAAAGACAGGAACTGACCAAATTTATAAGTCTAGTAATGAGCAATCAGTGGGACAGTTCTAAAATGTAATCATAAAAATATTTACATGACCAAGTTTATATAAATGAAATCAGACAGTATGCCAACTTTTGCAACTGTCTTTCTTCAATACAACATCATTTCCTGCACATTCATTCAAATTAGTGATTGTATTAACCATTTGATCCTTTTTACTGTTCATCAGTATCCATAGCTTATACACATTGCAATTTGTTCACTCATTTACTTGTTAAAGCAAATATCAGCTTACTTTAGCTTTTGAATATTAAAAATAAAAATGCAACCAATATTAATGTACACATTTTTATATGAACATGAATTTACTTCTTTTGGGTAAATGGTCCAGAATACAATTACTGGGACTTGTGTCAATTTCATATTCAGTTTCACAAAGATAGCCTGTAATGTTTACATTTATACCAGTAACACAACCCAGTTTCTCTGCATTGTCAGCAGCTTTAAATGCCATAATTATTTTGTGTGTATATGTGTATAGGTGCGTGTCTGCATACTAAAGTCAGAAGTCAATGTTGGGTGTCTTCCTCAATTGTTTTTCACCTTATTTTTAGAGACAGAGTCTCTTATTGAACATGACTAGACTGGCCAGCTATAGCAAACTTCAGGTATCTTCCTAGCAAACCTCAGGTGCTTTCCTAGTAAACCTCGGGTATCCTCCTAGCAAACCTTGAGTATCTTCCTTTCTCCATCTCCCTGATACTTTAAGTGTGTCAACACGCTCAACTTCTATGTGAACTCTGGGATCAAAAATCAGGTCCTCACACTTACAGGGCTAGCAAGGTTCATCTGTGTGAGATGGATGTTAATGGTAGCCAGTTGGCACCATTACTTGAATATTCCATCCTACCTTTCCTAAATTATTTCGCCGTCTGTCAAAAACTCAGTTGGGCATATGTGTATGGATCTATTTCTGGGCTTTCTGTTCAATTATCCCTTTGCCAATACCACAGCATTCTGACAATTGCGGGAATATGGAAAGGTTTTTTATTGCTAAGTAGCATTCATTCCAATTTAGGTAGTGTTCCTTCCACTTTACTCTTTTTAAAATAAATATTTTGGTTATTGTAGTTCATATTAATATATGCTATTAAAAGTCTTGGTGGCCTTCAATAAGAACTGTATTACAACCATGTAATTTTAGAAGAACTGATATCTTTACTATGCTGAATCTTCAATCAATGTTTCTCCATTTAAACATCTTTTCCAGAGTTTTTCTGGTTTTCAGTACAGGAGTCCAATATATGTGGGTTTTTGTTATTGTTGTTGTCATTGTTTTTCCATTCACACTTGGACTTTTTTTTCCCTAGGACTGAAAGCAATACTATTATTTTTAATTTCATTTTCACATATTCATTGCTAGTACCCTGAAATACAGTGACTTTTGAATGTTTATCTTATAGCCTTGTAAAGTTACTTTAGTTTGCTTTGTTATTATCTGCCTGATTTAAACCTGCCTTAGGATTCTCTACACAATCGTGTATACTAAAAACAGGAGGTCAGCTTAGTCCTTGTTCCTCCCACTTGACTGAGCCACACTGAACAACTTATCGAGAACAAACATCCTTGCTTAGACAATCTGAATATGGAAGGAACCTTGGAAGGATTCCTCTTCCTTTTTTTTTTTTAAGAGATTATGTTGAATTCATATATTTTTCTTAAAATTTTTAGTACAAGTGTCCTCTGAAACAATTCAGACTTGAAAATTTCTTTTTCCAAAATTTTTCAGTTATGAAGTTCAGTAGCTCACTAGTCATAGGCCTATTGAAGTCATCCAATTTTGTACTTGGTTGCAGTTTGTGCTTAATTAACTGATGAGTGACATCTTTTTCATCCCAATGATGGCAATTTTTGTTGTCTCTTTTTCTGTTAGTCTTGCTATAGGGGTTCTAAAACCCACTGTTTTTAAAAAACAAATGCTTTATTGACTACTACTACTCCCCCCACTTTCTTCACTGATCTCTGCTCTATTTAAAACAAATTATTATTATATAATTACCTTTACGGAGTTTCTTTTGCTTTCCTTTTTCTGGGTTAGGTGAATCCTTAAGACTATTGACTTGACACTTTTACTTTTTAAAGGAACCATTCAATGTTGTAAGTTGTAAATTTCCTTTCAAAATTGTGTCACCTGTGTCTCAAATTTGATGTTATAATTTCATTTTCATTCAGTCACAAAAGTTCTGATAGCCTTGAGCAATAAAATGACAAAAATTCACGCCGGGCGGTGGTGGCGCACGCCTTTAATCCCAGCACTCGGGAGGCAGAGCCAGGCAGATCTCTGTGAGTTCAAGGCCAGCCTGGGCTACCAAGTGAGTCCCAGGAAAGGCGCAAAGCTACACAGAGAAACCCTGTCTCGAAAAACCGAAAAAAAAAAAAAAAAAGATAAAAATTCTGCATTTTAAAGCTGTTTTTGGATGGAGTGACAGCTTTCCCAATAAAGTGCTTGCCAGGCAAGCATGAGAACCTGATTTGGATCCCCAGACCCAGGTAAATGCTGGCTATAGTGGTACATACTTAGATCCCAGCCCTGAAGAAGGACAGAGAGGATGATCCTGGGCTAAGATTGTTAGCCAGCCAGCTTAGCCAAATCAGTGAGCTCCAGGTTCACTGAGAGACTGCTTCAAAATTAAAACAAATAAAACAAGCAAAAAAGATAAAATTTGGGTTATCTCTGGTTATATTGTGAATTCAAAGCCAGCCTGGGCTATATGAGACTCAGTCTTAAAATCTAACTAACTAATTACTGATAACTAAAGATGTTCTAATTATCTCTAAAGGCTCCCCTGGCACATAAAAATCTTGAATAAATGTTTTTGATCACTAATTTTAAGCAGCAACAACTCTTTCCATGACTTTCTTTTGTCTAAGTAAACCCACACACATATAATTATACAGCTATATACATATGATGATGCAGTAACTAGAGGAGAAAGCTAGGAAAACTTTAGACAAGCTCCCAATTAGGACACTCAGCATATGAAAATAGAACATCATCTTTCTGACTTTCAAGTTACCTATGCTTATATAATGCTTGGTTGATTTCAAGGGACATGGAGGGTCTTCTATGTGTCCAGGCCAGTCTCACACACACACTTATGATCATCCTGCCTCAGTCTGGTGAGTGCTGAGATTACAGGCTCATATCAATGTACTTTGTAATTAAGTACTCAGAATAGGGCTGATTCTTAAAGAAAAAAACAAAAACCAAAAATAAAAAGGCCTTTATCATAAGACCTAGAGGTTATTTTCGCAATTTAAAAAATGTATAGAACAAATGACTTTACTATGTCCCCCCCCCCAAAGAGGCTAAAATATCATTTATAAAATAGCTAGAGGTTTAAAAAAAAAAAAAACAAGGGTGAAAAAAAAAAGGCGAAATAATTCCATCACCTATAGGGAAGACATCTGCATTCCTTCTATTCACTTTTCCTCTTCTACAGGCACCATTAGGAGTCACTGAAGCATCAAAACTCTAGTTCTAGATATTGCTACGTAAAGTGCAGGAATGACTAACAACCCACGAAGGTATATCTTAGGATGATATCACCAGATAAGAGGTTACACTACTGTGCTACTGTGCACTCTGTGAAAATACCAAGCAGTTAGCTGGAAGGTACATACCACACTAGCAAATGCTTGGCTGGACCCATAAGGTCGGATGACCAGCGGAATATCAAGATACGTGTCAATTCTCCAGCCCTCATAACCGCATTCCAGACACCTCACGTAGTCTTTCAGCTTGCCTTGATACAGCTCATTTATAAGATCAGCCTAAAAGTAATATTCACATTTTAAAAAATGTTCCTTACGAGCAATTTTAACTTATATCTAATGGAACCAATGCTTTTTAGAAGAGATACAAAATGATACTGATTTTTTAGTATTAAAGTTTTAGAAAGCAAAAATTAAGATATATCTAAAATTTTAGGGGACAAAATTGACACTTGAAAAAAAAATCACCTGAAAGAAAATAAAATTAGGTTATCATTAATTTAAAACAGAATGTATACAAGTAACTATTTCAATAACCCAAACCAATAAAACTCTCAAGTAGTAAAATCAATGGTGATGACCTGAGTTATCAATGCACGCTATGTTCTTTTCCTTAGACTGTATGTATTCTAATCCACACTTCAGGTGTGTTGTTACAGAGCTAAGGAGCTGTTGTGCTTTTGCTACTTTACACAAACATCACTAGTCTCATAGTATATTCTTACTTATTAAATTCCACTGCTAATCTGGGCAAACAAAAATTAAATATTAATAATAAACATAAAACAATATAAAGAATTTAAGATATAAGAATTCAAACAATATCTTAAAATTCATCTCCCTCAAAATATCCTCATCTAAAAGAATACATCTCTCACCTATTTCCCAAACAGCCAACTGGGGCTCTTCTGACTCAGAGTAGGCAGGTTAATTCCCTAAGTAACGACCCTTCATAGGAATGTCTTGCCTCAAGATTCTTGTACCAAATTTTAGGAAGTCAGTAGGAATGCCCCAGCTGATCTTAATGAAGTGCTGACTCACAGAGAGGGATGTGAACAAGGAGGAAGGGTAACTTCTGACCTATGAAGAAGAAACAGCCCCAATACCATCTATATAAAAATCACTGGAGTCCCATAAGAGTATGCAGAGAAATCACCAGCTGTTTAAGTGGTTTTCATCATCTCTCAAATAAAAATTAAGTCTAAGAGAAAATATACTAACAGTTTTCTTCCTCGTAAATTCACATCTGCTGAAATGTCCAGGGTGGATCTTCACACCTTCAGACTAGACCCACCAATGACTACTCTAATACAACTGACTTGATGGACCCATCTTCATTTTCCTGCCCCACTTAGGTCTTCTTGCATCTAGGACTTTTCAAAATGGCTCAAAACCAGTGTCCTAAAAAAAAAAAAAAATTCTGGATTTTCTCCCCCTACCCCCCAAAATAATTTATGCAGGTAAACATAATTACCAAACAATTCTTATTCCTATTTATAAATTCACTTACAGTTTTCTATTCATCTTTTGAAAGTTGAGTTACAGACTCCTTAAACCTGATTTCATATTGTACAAATGGATTCCCACCTACTGTTTAAAGATTCTCTTCCAAGCAACTATATCACTCCACTCAGAGGTCAGGTCCTTGTGCTACCTTAGGACCTCCTATTCTTTTATCTCCAGGATACTCTATTATACCCAGTCTATACTCTCATCCACATCGAATCGCATAAAGCCAAGCCACTCAGTGAGTTAAGTCATATAAATAAGGACTCTAAATGTCAAAGCACATGACTACACTTGACTGGTCAAAATGAAGATAAAACTTGATAAATACACTTTATAATGTGGTAAAGATTATCACTTATTTAAAAAAATGAAAATACTTAAAATTATCCCCCCAAACAATAGATGTATTGAGTGGAAAAAACCTTTCTTGCTCATATAGACTGATTTCCTTACTTTGATGATGAATGTGCTGGCTAGTTTTATATCAACTTGACCCAAGCAAGTTATCAGAGAGGAGAGAGCCTCAGTTGAGAAAATGCCCCCCTAAATTGTAGGCAAGCCCAATGTAGGGCATTTCTTAATTGGTGATTGATGCCCATCTCATTGTGGGTGGTGCCACCCTTGGTCTGGTGGTCCTGGGTTCTTTAAGAAAGCAAGCCATGGGAAGCAAGCCAGTAGCAGCAGCACTACTCCAAGGCCTCTGCCATCAGCTCCTGCCTCTAAGTTCCTGCCCTGTTTGATGGACTACAATGTAGAAGTGTAAGCCAAATAAATGCTTTCCTCCCCAAGTTGCTTTTGGTTATGGTGTTTCATCTCAACAATAGAAACCCTACTGGGACAACGAGGAAGCTGAGGTCTGGAGTAGTTTAATGAAGATGCTTAGGGCTTAGTCAACAGCAGGTGGGAGTCTAGTAATTTCATTTCCAAATGTAGCAGACTGATGTCCAAGTCTTGAAAATTCCAATAGAATAAAAGCCATTTTAAGATACCAACTGCCTTAACACACAGTCAGTCCCCTCAGCTTAAGAGAGAGAAGTTACCTGTTCTGTTTGCTTCCACTTCTGTTCCAAAGCATCAAACATAACGCGGCATAGTTCTTGTACATCATGCTGCTGCCAAGCTATTTTAATATAAAATTTAATTAAAAACAGAATCAAATAGCATAATGAAACATTGCATTACTGTTTCAACATAAATAGGAACATGGACAAGTCTACTTTAAACAACTGAAAGCTTCAGCCGGGCGGTAGTGGCGCACGCCTTTAATCCCAGCACTCGGGAGGCAGAGCCAGGCGGATCTCTGTGAGTTCGAGGCCAGCCTGGGCTACCAAGTGAGTTCCAGGAAAGGCGCAAAGCTACACAGAGAAACCCTGTCTCGAAAAACCAAAAAAAAACCAAAAAAAAAAACAAAACAACTGAAAGCTTCTTAAGAACATAGGAAGAAGTGGGCGGTGGTGGCGCACACCTTTAATCCCAGCACTCTCGAGGCAGAGCCAGACAGATCTCTGTGAGTTTAAGGCCAGCCTGGGCTACAGTGAGTTCCAGGACAAGCACAAAGAGAAAAAAAAAAAAAAAAAGAGAAACCCTGTCTCGAAAAACAAACATAGGAAGACATATTCTAGCCATGAAAGGACAGTCAGAGGAAAACCATTAAACCAGTGCTATCTAAGTAGTGCTGGAATACTTGTGAGTTTTCATTGTACAGAAATATGTTAGACACCTACATTAAGGACACTCCTCTCTGCACCAGACAGAAAACCACAACCAATCAAAATGCAGAGCTATGGAGTCCAGTCCTAATGGATGTATCTATAACACGTTTGTAATATCAATGAATGAGAAAAGAGGTCCCAAATTTTAAAGAGAGTAAGCAGAGGTATACTGGAGGGTTTAGAGGGAGGAAAGCAAACAGAGACATGATGAAATTACATTATAATATCGAAAAATAAAAGAAGTAATATTTTTGAAGTTACAAAGTAAAAAAAGTTGCCCCTTTTCAGTTTTTTTTTCAGTATCTTTATTTTATCATGTTGAAAAAAATAAAAGAAACATGTTAGAAAAAAACTAAAGGAAAAAAAACCTGTAACATTTTTTTTTTACTTTAAGCTCATTAAAAATATAAAATACAAGCCAGGCAGTGGTAGTGCACGCCTTTAATCCCAGCACTTGAGAGGCAGAGGCAGGCAAATCTCAGTGAGTTTGAGGCCAGCCTGAACTACAGAGCGAGATACAGAACAGGCACCAAAACTACACAGAGAAACCCTGTCTCAAAAAACAAAACAAAACAAAACAAACAAACAAAAAACCCCAAAACTAAACAACAACAACAACAAAACCCCACAAAAATAGAACATACAAAACTTAACTGTACAAGTACCTTAATTGGTTAAAATTTATCTCAGAGCTTAAATAATTACAAATAAATTACTTTAACATTCAAGCAAAAAGCAAGGAGATGCTTCAAGTAAAGATCATTAAGCTCTTGATGTGCTGCAGGTGGGTAATGCCATGGTCTAGAAGTCTCTGAACACTAGAAGTTACCATTAAGAGAGTTATTACCCTCACTGCTATCCCATCCAAAGCTCCTTGTAACGTCTGTGGTCTCAATTGCTCTCTTTTTGCTGGTTTGTAACAAAACAAAAAGCCTCTGCAGCTGGTATGGGATGCTCGTCACGGGATCTTCTTCAGATTCTTCAAATTCCCACCTAGGAGGATGAGATCATGTTAACTACATCAAATGATTTCATTCTTTAAAACATAATTAATATCAAAATCATCATATAAGATCTTAATTCTAGGTAATACACAAAGCTTGGATATTAAGTAAAACTAGTATTATGTAATCAGTCTTTCTTTAATTTATAAACTCAAAACTAAAAAAGTCCAAGGCGGCTCCAGTCTGGAGAATAAAAGACAAAGCTCACTTAAAGGTATGGAGCCAAATCTGAACCTGATCAAACTTTGTCCTAATAAGTAATTCACAAAAAAGACGCTAAAATTAAAAATAGAAAAAACATAAGACAAATAACACCAGCTTTCAATATATATATTTTTCAGGGAATTACAAAGGAGAATAGACAGAGTTAAAAACAGATTAAATCAAAGTCGGGTGGTGGTAGTGCATGCCTTTAATCCCAGCACCCGGGAGGCAGAGGCATGCTCTGTGAGTTCAAGGTCAGCCTGGGCTACAGAGTGAGTTCCAGGAAAGGCTCCAAAGCTATACAGAGAAACCCTGTCTCAAAAAACCAAAAAAAAAAAAAAAAAAAAAAAAAAAAAAAAGGGCTGGAGAGATGGCTCAGTGTTTAAGAGCACTGGCTGTTTCTTCCAGAGGTCCTGAGTTCAATTCCCAGCAACCACATAGTGGCTCATCTGTAATGAGATCTGGCGCCCTCTTCCGTCATGCAGGCAGAACACTGTATACATAATAAATAAATAAAAATCTTATAAAAACAACAACAACAAACCACAGATTAAATCAGTTAAGAATCATATTGATCAATTACAATGTATGAGTCTTGTTTGGATCTGACTAAACAAATGGTTCCAAAAGTTATGTGGCCACATAACTCTAACACTAATGAAATGGAGCTGAATCTAATTTGTTGGGTGGCGTGGCACCCACCTTGGGAGGCAGAGTCAGGTGAATTTCTGTGAGTTTGAAGCCAGCCTGGTCTAAATAGTGAGTACCAGGACAGTCAAAGCAACATAGTGAGACCCCGTCTCAAAAAAAACAAACAAACAAACAAACAAAAATTCTAAGTAACACATACCTTAAGTATGCTAAGCAAAAGCACATAAACTGTATTATAAGAAAACACTCGCTGGGCGGTGGTGGCGCACGCCTTTAATCCCAGCACTCGGGAGGCAGAGGCAGGTGGATCTCTGTGAGTTCAAGGCCAGCCTGGGCTACCAAGTGAGTTCCAGGAAAGGTGCAAAGCTACACAGAGAAACCCTGTCTCGGAAAACCAAAAAAAAAAACAAAAAAAAAACAAAAAAAGAAAATACTCAACAAAAATTAATGGCTAATTTGGAGTTTACCAGACATGGTAAATGGTAAATGCATCCATAAAGCATTTTAAAGTATCTGATGTAATCTTAGAAACATGCATACACATTTAAACAAACAAGCTACGCTGTATTTTAATTAGAGATCTTATAAGTTTAAAAAATAACACTGAATTCTTAAATTGAAAGAGGGAAGAAAATGAATGCACAGGTTACATGTCTGGATTCTCTCAAAATCAGACACGCCTTTCCCTATGAAAGCAGTAAAGCTATGAATGGGGACATTCATCAATTTGATTCTTTTCTATCCAATCATTTCTAATTCTCCCTCTCTATGGCTTTCATATGTCAGTCTTTCATAAGATTTTTGTTCATATACAATATTCAAGAAGTCAGCTTATAAAGTAAGAAATACCCCAAATGTTATAAGTAAGTCTAAGAAGGTAAATTCAATTTTATTATTTAAAACTTATACTTTTATTCTTAGAACATTTTTTCAAATACTCACTTATATAGTGCATTCCTAAATTCAGGAGTCATAAAAAGTGTTT
This sequence comes from Peromyscus californicus insignis, assembly GCF_007827085.1. Lineage (NCBI taxonomy): Eukaryota > Metazoa > Chordata > Mammalia > Rodentia > Cricetidae > Peromyscus > Peromyscus californicus. The sequence continues at coordinate 91,579,472 of NW_026294562.1, forward strand.
GCAAAAGGCTATTCAGGTAGCATGTCATCGCCTGGTTTACTAATCCCACATAACCTTTAAAGAGAAAACATAAATATAGACAAATCAGCACTTAGGCAAAAACACTATCAAAAAAAAAAGGGGGAGAAAGAATGAAGAAAAGACAGAGGGCAGCACTGCTAAGTTGGAAATTATTGGTTTTTGGAGTTTTTTTTTGAGTAAATTAAAAAAAAAATTTTTTTTAATTTACTCTTCTTTCATGTATTACATCCCAACCATAGTTTCCCCTCCCACCTCTGCTCCAAGTACCCCCTCTCCCTAGATCTACTCCTCTGCCACTTTCCCTTCAGAAAAGAGAAGGCCTCCCAGGGTTTTAAAGCAAACATGACATAACAAGTTACACTAAGTTACATACTTTCATACCAACGCTGGGCAAAGCAACCCAGTAGGAGGAAAAGGGTCCCAAAAGCAGGCAAAAGAGCAAGATAGCCCTGCTCTCACTGTTAGGATCCCACAAGAACACCAAGCTACACAACCATTACATCTATGCAGAGGACCTAGCTCAGACCCATATAGGCTCCCTGATTGTTGCTTTAGTTTCTGTGAGCCCCTGTGAGTCTTAGCTGATCCTGTGGTGTCCTTGACCCCTCTGGCTCCTACAATCCTTCCTTCCCCTCTTCTGCAGTATTCTCCAAGCTCTACCCAATGTTTGGCTGTGGGTCTCTGCATCTGCTACTACCAGTTGCTGGATGAAGCCTCTCTGGTGATGATTATGTTAGGTTCGGTTAAAGGAGTATAGGAGAATATCATTAGGAGTCATTTCATTGCCTTTGTTTCCAGTTGTGTTTGGTTCTCTTCTGTGTCTCTGGCCTATGCAGCCTCTAGTTCCTGGCCCCCTAGGCAGTGTCAGGTATGTGGGTTCCTTCTTCATGGTGTGGGTCTTAAGTTGGACCAGTCATTGGTTGGCTACTCCTACAATTTCTGTACCATCTTTACTCCAGCATATCTTGCAGGTAGGACAAATTGTAGGTCAAAGGTTTTGTGGCTGGGTTGGTGTCCTGGTCCCTCCACTGGAAGCCCTACCTGGTTACAGAAGATGGCCAGTTCAGGTTCTGTATCCCCCATTACTAGGAATCTTTGCTAGGGTCACCGTTATAGACTCCAGGGAATTTCCATTGCACTGTTTCTAGCTCATACCCGAAATGTCCACCAATTCCAGTTGTCTCTTTCAGTATTCTTTCCCTCCTGCCTACTTGATTTTTCCTATTCACATTCCCACCTGCCCCTAGTCCACCCACAAAATCTATTCTATTTCCCCTTCCCACGGACATTCATGCATCCCCCCTTGAGCCATCTTTGTTACTTAACTTCTCTGGGTCTGTGAACTGTAGCATGATTATCCTTTACTTTAGAGCTAAAATCCATTTAATGAAGTGAGTACATACCATGTTTGTTTTTCTGGGTCTGGGTTACCTCACTTAGGATGATTTTTTTTTTCTAGTTCCATCTATTTGTCTGCCAATTTCATGATGTCATTGTTCTTAACAGCTAAGCAACACTACATTGGGTAAATGCACCACATTTCCTTTATCCATTTATAGTGGTTTGAATAGGTATGGTCCCCAAAGACTCATGTGTCTGAATGCTTGGCTTATAGGGAGTGGTACTATTAGGAGGTGTGGCCTTGATGGAGTAGGTATGGTTTTAGTGGAGGAAGTGTGTCACTGTGGGGGTGGCTTTGAGGTCTTATATGCTCAAGCTATGCCCAGTGTGGTACATAGTCTTCTGCTGCCTGTGGTTCAAGATGCAGAACTCTCAGCTCCTTCTCGAGCACCATGTCTGCCTGCATACTGCCATGCTTCTTGCCCTGAAGATAATGGACTAAACCTCTGAAACTGAAAGCCTCCATTAAATGTTTTCTTTTCTAAGAGTTGTGGTCATAGTGTCTTTTCATAGCAATAGAAACCCTAACTAAGACAGAAGTTGGTATCAAGGACTGGGGTATTGCTGTGATAGGCCTAACCATGCTTTTATTTGGAGGAAATGTACTTTGGTACTTTGGATTAGAAAAGCAGTTGAACGCTTTAAATGGGGCTTAATGGGTTATCCTAGAAGGAACATATAAAACAGTGGTGCTGAGGGTGACTTGAACTGTGGGGGCCTGGCTCAAGATGTTTCATTATGTTAGCATGTGACCTAGAGACAGTTTTGTGGTATTTTGGCAAAGGATATGGCTGCTTTTTGCCCTTGTCAGAAAAGTCAGCCTGAGGCTAAAGTGAAGAGTTTTGGATTAATTTTGTTGGCACAGGAAATCTCAAAACAGCCTAGTATTGACTATGTTGTGTGGTTATTAGTGGTCACTCTTATACAGATCTATAATGAAAAGGAGCAAGCTGAGAAAGGGAAAATACAAAATGTACAATTTGATGAGAAAAGGGGCACCAGGAAGTGGAATGGAGCTATGCTGTGGGATGGTCTGTATGTCAAATTGCTCTGATTGGTCAATAAATAGAACACTGATTGGCCAGTGGCCAGGCAGGAAGTATAGGTGGGACTAACAGAGAGGAGAATTAAGGGAACAGGAAGGGAAAGGGAGTCATTGCCAGCCGCCGCCATGACAAACAGTATGTGAAGATGCATGACAAACAGCATGTGAAGATGCCGGTAAGCCACGAGCCATGTGGCAAGGTATAGATTTATAGAAATGGATTAATTTAAGCTATAAGGACAGTTAGCAAGAAGCCTGCCACGGCCATACAGTTTGTAAGCAATATAAGTCTCTGTGTTTACTTGGTTGGGTCTGAGCGGCTGTGGGACTGGCGGGTGACAGAAATTTGTCCTGACTGTGGGCAAGGCAGGAAAACTCTAGCTACAGAGCTAAGTCCTGTGTTCAAGGAGATAAACAGATTAAGAAATGGAATAAAAGGAGTTGTGACCTCAAGGCAAGATCCTACTCAGCTAAGCTTCCAACTTGTGAAAAGGAATTAAAAGTGAAGAGGAATTAAAGAAAAGCTTAGGGCTAGGTGTGGTGGTGCACACCTTTAATCCCAGCACTCAGAAGACAGAGGCTGGCAGATCTATGACTTTTAGGCCAGCTTTATCAACAGAGCAAGTTCCAGCATATCCAAGCTTAGGCAATGAAGGCAACCACCAAACACAGAAAGCTGGTGAAGATGTAATTCAGTGAGGGGGGCATGTTCCAGCCCCAGCAAGCAGCAGAACTTAGCAGCTTCAGCTACATGGTTCTTGTTTTAGAGACAAGAACAGAAGAAAGGGATTATGTAGTCTCCCTCTGTGACTAAGGAAAGCCACTGAGGTTAGGTGTGTATCAGGTGTGTCCCTTCACGGAGGCCTATAGAGGCAACAGTGTAAAGCTGTGAAGGTAAAACCTGGATTGCCTTGGATACACCAAAATGTTGGAGATGCCAGAGTTGTGAGATCTACTGAGGAGAGCTGCTAACAGGAGGTGGAAACAGTTCAAGAGACAGAAGTATGTTACAGTCAAAAAGCTGAAAGGAATTGAAAATCTGTAGAGCATTTTGACATTAAACATAGAGATGCAGAGTTTGGAGTTTGCCTAGCTGGTTTGCGGTCTTGCTTTGATCCAGTATTTCTTCACTATCCTCCCTTTCTTCCATTTTGGAACAGTAATGTACATCCTGTACCATTAACATGTTGGAAATATGTGATCTGTTTTCTGATTTTGATTTTATAGGGGATTACAGTTAATAGACTGCATGAATCTTAGAAGAGGCTTTGAACTTTTAAACATCGTTAATACTGTGATAGAAGTTAGACTAAATGCATTTTGCATTATGTTATGGCTACAATCCTATGGGGCCAGGGAGTGGAATGTGTTAGTTTGAATGGGTATGGCCCCCACAAACTCGTGTGTTTGAATGCTCGGCCCATAGGGAGTGGCACTATTAGGAGGTGTGGCACTGGTGGAGTAGGTATGGTCTTGTTGGAAGAAGTGTGTCACTGTGGGGGGATGGGCTTTGAGGTCTCTTATGTTCAAGCTATGCCCAGTGTGGGATACAGTCTTCTGCTGATAATGGATCAAGATGTAGAACTCTCAGTTCCTTCTTCAGCACCAGGTCTATCTGCACACCACCATGCTTCTTGCCATGATGATAATGGACTGGAAATGTAAGCCAGCCTCCATTAAATATTTTCCTTCTATCAGAGTTGCTGTGGTCATGTGTCTTTTCACAGCAACAGATACCCTAACTAAGACATCATTCTTCAGTTGAGTGACACCTAGGTTGCTCCCAGTTTCTGTATTATGAGCAACATAGTTAAGCAAGTATCCTTGTAGTAGGATGGAGAGTTCTTTGGGTCTATGCCGAGGAGTGTTATAACTGGGTTGAGGTATGTCGATCAATTCCCAATTTTCTGAGAAACAGTCATAACTGATTTCCAAAGTGGCTGTACATGTTGCACTCCCATCAGCAATGGACGAGTGTTTCCCTTTCTCCACATCCTCACCAGCATGAGCTATCACTTGTGTGTTTGATCTTAGCCATTCAGACAGGTATAAGATGGAATCTCAGAGTTGTTTTGATTTGCATTTCCCTGATAGCTAAGGGTGTTGAACATTTAAGTGTTTCTTGGCCATTTGAGATTCCTCTGCTGAGAATTCTTTGTTTAGATCTGTACCCCATTTTTTAAAAACTGGATTATTTGGTTTGTTGATGTCTAGTTTCTTGAGTTCTTTATATATTTTGGTTATTAGCCCTCTGTCGGATGTGGAGTTGGTGAAAATCTTTTCCCATTCTGTAGGCTGCCATTTTGTTCTATTGATGGTATCCTTTGCCTTATATAAGCATTCTAGTTTCATCAAGTTCTATGTATTAATTGACCTTAGTGCCTGCGCTATCAGTGTTCTGTTCAGGAAGTTGTCTTCTGTGCCAATGCGTTCAAGGTTGTTCCCCACTTTCCTTTTCTATCAGGTTCAGTGTATCTGGTTTTATGTTGAAGTCTTTGATGGTGTTGTGGATTTACATCTGGGTCTTTGATTCAATTCCACTGATCAACCTATCTGTCTTTATGCTAGTACTATACAGTTTTTATTACTATGGCTTTGTAGTAGAGCTTGAAGTCAGGGATGGTGATACCCCTGAAAGTTCTTTTACTGTACTTAGCTATCCTGTTTTTTTTTTTTTTTTTTGGTTTCCATATGAAGTTGAATATTGTTCTTTCAAGGTCTGTAAATAATTGTATTGGAGTTTTGATAGGGATTACATTGAATCTGTAGATTGCTTTTAGTAAGATGGCCATTTTTTTTTTTTTTTTTTTTTTTTTGGTTTTTCGAGACAGGGTTTCTCTGTGTAGCTTTGCGCCTTTCCTGGATCTCGCGCCGTAGACCAGGCTGGCCTCGAACTCAGAGATCCGCCTGCCTCTGCCTCCCGAGTGCTGGGATTAAAGGCGTGCGCCACCACCGCCCGGCTAAGATGGCCATTTTTACTATGTTAATCCTACCAATCCATAAGCATGGGAGATCTTCCCATCTTCTGATATTTTCTTCAAATTTCTTTCTTTAAAGACTTAAAGTTATTGTCATACAAGTCTTTCACTTGCTTGGTTAGAGCTACCCCAACACAGTTTGTATTATTTATGGCTATTGTGAAGGGTGTTGTTTTCCTGATTTCTTTCTCAGCCCATTTGTCATTTGTATATAGGAGGGCTACTGATTTTTTTAAAAAATTAAGCCGGGCGGTGGTGGCGTACGCCTTTAATCCCAGCACTCGGGAGGCAGAGCCAGGCGGATCTCTGTGAGTTCGAGGCCAGCCTGGACTACCAAGTGAGTTCCAGGAAAGGCGCAAAGCTACACAGAGAAACCCTGTCTCGAAAAACCAAAAAAAAAAAAAAAAAAAATTAATCTTTTATTCAGACACTTTGCTGAAAGTGTTTATCAACTGTTAGGAGTTCCCTGGTAGAATTTTTGGGGTCACTAATATATACTATCATATCATCTGTGATTAGCAATAGTTCTTCCATTTCAATTTTTATCCCCTTGATCTCCTTTAGTTGCCTTATTGCTGTAGCTAGAACTTCAAGTACCATATTGAATAGATATGGAGAAAGTGGGCAGCCTGTCTTGCTTCCAATTTTAGTGAAATTGCTTTGAGTTTCTCTCCGTTAAAAAAGGCAAAATAAAAACAACAAAAATACATAACAGAGGACAAGATTGCTTAGTTGGAAATTCTTTCTTTTTTTTTCAGTGCCACCTAAAAAGTTCTCTTCTGTAGTATCTATGAGGTGAACTTTGTTTCTCAGAGAAAGTCAGGATACTTTGGTACCAAGATATAAATGGATATTACATGGTATTTAAGAAGATATCAAGAGTAACACATTTACTATAGTATGTCTTATTGGAGTGCAAATAATCTTATTCCCTAAATTTAAATTAAGATGAAAATATATAAGCATTTTCACTTTAAACATCATATATAACACAGGAAGACTGAACTAAATCAAATGTCCCAGTCATCAGCCCTGTGAATCAAATTACATCAAGAAATAATAACATGGGGAGTTAACTCAGGTCCTCATGCTCATGCAGCAAGTAATTTACAAACTGAGAAATCTCTCCAATCCCCATTACCCATTTTCTTAAAGAGGAAAGTTAAAAATGAGCAAAATAACTAAGTGGTTACTATATGGAGTACTGCTGTGGGATGGTCTGTATGTCAAATATGTTGCTGATTAGTCAATAAATAAAACACTGATTGGCCATTGGCTAGGCAGGAAGTATAGGTGGGACAAGGAGGAGAATAAAGCTGGGAAGTGGAAGACTGAGTGAGAGAGACACTGCCAGCCGCCACGATGAAAAACAGCATGTGAAGATGCTGGTAAGCTACGAGCCACATGGCAAGGTATAGATTAATGGAAATGAATTAATTTAAGCTGTAAGAACAGTTAGCAAGAAGCCTGCCACGGCCATACAGTTTTTAAGCAATATAAGTCTCTGTGTTTACTTGGTTGGGTCTGACGGCTGTGGGACTGGCAGGTGAGAGAGATTTGTCCTGACTGTGGGCCAGGCAGGAAAACTCTAGCTTCAGAGTACTGTAGTGATTCTTAATTACACAGTGTGACAAATGGCATACTTTATTTGCACAAAGAAGTAACAAACACTACTAAAAACCATTTTCTTAACTTCAATAAATTCACTGAATAGGAAGTTGGATCTAATATACAGCATTCTATAAATGTCTCATATAAAAGACTGAGTCAGTTGTCAGACTGAATAGCAAATTATTTCAAGAATCTTGTTTCAGATTTGTTAAATCTGAAACTTTGTCAAAGTATCCCAACAATCTCAGAACAATCTACACAGTACTTATTTAAAGCAAAATTTAAAGCTCTCTAGCTTGATTCAGAGCAGTTACATTCACATTTTGAGAAGCCCTGGAAGCTACATTTTAAACAATCATCTCTACATGACTTTTAAAGAGATAAATTCTTGTGACTTTACAAGTAGTTTTACTATGTGCTATAATTTGAAATAATTCCACATTCCTTTTTACCCTGGGTGGTATGCAGCCAATATCCACTAACAGAAGTTATAAACCAAACACCATAGACCCTATTGCTATTACCAGAGCAAATAAACTTCACAATGATTAGCTTTGAGAAAATAATTCTAAATTCTAATTACAAAATATAGTAAGTGTAATATTACAGATCATATTAAAACAAAGCCTGGAATGTAACTCTATGGCTTTCCTGTTATTTAAGAGAGGTGTTTAATGTAATATTTAAAATCTTTCTTGAATTTTTAAAAGGAAAGATTCTAAAGCCATGCTTAGCATTAACTAGCTGTACAAAAGACTTCTCTGTACTTGTTTCTATTTCTTTCAACATGAAAAATACTTCCTAATGGAAAAGGTGTGGTCTAAGATGAAGTACATGACAAATATCTAGAATATATTCATAAGGTAATAACCAATCATATATATATATATACACACACACATATATATGTGTATATATATGTATATATGTATACATATACACACATATATATGAATGAATGAAACCTTCATATAAAGCTAGCCTAGTAAACTGAAATAAAATTTTAATAACCTAGGGCTGGAGAGAGGGCTCAGAGATTATGAGCACTGGTTGTTCTTCCTGAGGACCCATGTGACAGCTCACAATTGTTTGTAACTTTAGTCCTAGGGGATCAGACACCCTTTTCTGCCCTCAGCAGGTAATGCACACATGCAAGTCAAACACCTATACACATTACAATAAATAATACAAAAAACAACAACTTAAAAATAATCTAGGCTCAATCATATTTCAGAAAAAAAGCTAACTTATTTTTTAAGATTTCTTTTTATTTTATATATATGTGTGTTTTGTCTGAATGCACATGTATGTTTATGTGTACCAGATGTGTGCCTGTGGAGGTCAATTGAGGGCATCAGATCTCCTGGATGGAGTTACAGATGGTTGTGAGCCCCATGTAGGTGCTAGGAACTAGACCCAGGTCCTCTTCCAGAGCAAGTACTCTCAATCACTAAGCCATCTCTCTAGACCTAACAGAAAATTTTAAATGATCTAATTTATTTGAAACATAACAAACTAAAAGATACAGCAGACCCAATAAAATTAATGTGTTCCGTCTGCTTCATTGAAGCGCATTCCTCACAGCCCATCTTAATCTAAAAGGTGAAAAGCAGATTTCATTTCCAGAGAAGCTAACTTCAAAAATGTCACATTACACTCTAAAGGGAACGAACGTTACCAAAACAATTTTCTTCAAAACACAATATCCTGGATCTTCTAGTTTGTGGATAAATAAAGGTAGTAACAATACAGTAAAGGCAGCAAGGGGTAAGGGAAGGAAGATCACACAGCCCGACAGGTCTGACTCTGCTTCTGCTGGGCTGTCATCTTGCTCTAGGTCTCAGTTTTGTACTGATGAAATGAAGAAATTCAATTAGGCCTGAACTTGCTGAGATTATGATTTTATGTTACACAACAATAAATAAGTCTTACCAGTTTCTGATTTGTTCAAAATTGATGAATAGGAGTAGCTTTGGCTGACATAATCACTGGTAGAGGCCACAGAACCTTCTCTTGGAAGTGGACCTATAAATCTGTCATGCATGCTGTCATCCACGTTACTGGAGTCCTCCTAAAATGCAGCATAACCAGTATTTACTGACTAGCAATGGTGAGAAAAATTTAAATCATGCTGTGACTGATCCTACCAGACACCTAAGGAGTGTGTGCCCTGAGTTTCTTGCAGACAACTCTGAAAGATGTCTCACTCAGAGCACCAACCAATGCTCCTGACCCTTTTCAAATAATTTAACTTTGTAGATTTTTTAAAAAGTTCTCTTTAAAATGTTTTATGTACATGAAGAAATGAGATATGTCACTATGAAGTCCTGAGTGAGCACCTAACATTCATTTTTACGTCGTAAGTTAGGCCCAGCAGTTGAGAGACATCAGAGAATTGCTGGCTTAAATAGAGAGTTGCTCAGTCTCTAACAAGAAACTTCCTGTTAATGTGTAATATGTTGAAAAGGATTAAAGGGCACAAAACCAGCATAAGCAATTAAGACAGAGCAAGAACAGTGACTAAGCAACTGAAACCACAACTCTAAAACTGTGAAGCCAGAGCTCTTACAATAATAGCTAATTATGCTTTCAGAGTCACCCAAGACCAATCAAAATCCTGTGATACCACAAAACGAAAAATGAGCTTCAGGGTGCTCAAGTGGCACATTCAAGTGCTGTTTTGGCACAGACATACTGCTTATTACCATCTCCTGCTCAAAGGGACGTCTTTACTCACAATAGATTTCTAACGGAAGGCCATCAAAAAGAACATTTTGTCCTGAGCAAGTTTTAGTAAAGAGAAGGGCTCTGAAAAAGTCCATATTCTCTGAGCCTTAGTTTCTTCAGTCTGTAAAACAGCTAGGCAAATCAGACCAGGTTTTCTTAATTTTTTAAACCTACATCCTCTGGAATTTGTAACCATCAAACAATATTTACTCACAATAGTGGTTTTTTTTTTTTTTTAATGAGTTCATTTTTTAATTTTATGTGTATGAGTACAGCTGCATATATGTCTGGGCATCACATGAATGCAGTGCCTCAGAAGGCCAGAAGAGGGCATTAGATTCCCTGGGACTAGAGTCACAATCGTGAGCTGCCATGTGGGAATCGAACCTGGGTCCTCTAGAAGAGCAGCCTTGACCTCTGTTCTTGACCTCTGAGCCATCTCTCCAGCCCCCACCATAGTTTTTAGTTAAGGAAATAGTATCTTGAATATATAGTGTTTGTAACTTATATATGTATACCTCTCCAAAAGTCAAAACTCTGGGAAAATGTTCTTCCAATTGGGAGTCAGTGGGCTAATCTGCAAGGCTACTAGACTAGACAGGAATGCCTGTTCAAGTAAGTCTGAATTGAAGTGAATATTAAATCAACAGAAGCATCTAACTGACATATTAGTCAACCCAAAAAAGATGGGGCAGGGGGTGTGTCAGGGAGTGGGAATGGAAATAGTCTCCCATCAAATAACGAAAGAGCTGATGAGTTTTATACTTAACTAAAGGATAGGCCATGGAAATACAGGCCTTTATGGTATTCTAATCTGGGCCTTTCCTATCCCTGTATAGCAGTAGTCTCAATATGGCAACAGACTAAGCATAATCGTGCTGTGGATACCTGATGCACCCATGTCATCACATGTAACTATAGCAAATCAACACAAAAGGAAAAGGAATCATTTATCATACAATTGTACATCTTTTCTTCCTCTGGAAAACTACATTCCCAGAGCACAAAAATTATGGATATTAAGTCTTCTTAAATAGCTTACCAACATCATCTGAGGCTGTTCACCATCTTTATCTGTCAAATGCAGAAAGTTCTTCTTTCCTGGCTCAAAATTAGCATCAAGAAGAGACTTGTCACTGGTGTGATCCAGTGGTGCCTATGGGTAAAAAATATTAGACTATAAGAAAAATTAATTGTGATAATAAAACACCAAATACATACACATTTTCATGAAAGTAGTATTTTTTCAGTAATGATTTGGATAAATTTCTTTTCAGTCAGGTTTTGAATGAACTCATCTATCACAAACTAAACCAATTAATAGTACATATGCTGTGGGCATCCCAGAGGCTCACATCCTCCAACATCTAAAATCCCAAAGAAAAGGCTAAGGGATTGATGATATATATAATACTCATCAAATTCAATACACCTTGTATATATACATTGGTTCTTTTTCTAAAATATATGCAATGTAATAGATTTTCATAAAGATCTTTTAAAAAGCTTATATAACTAAAACTATAAAATATTTGATATTTGAGTATAAGAATTCTCAGATAAGCAATATACTGAATATCCAAACCAAAGCAGGGATGGTAGCTAGCACCTGTAATCCCAGCACTTGGGAGGCTGAAGCAGGAGGATCACAGTCAAGTTCAAATCCTACTAGGGCTACAGAGCGAAACCTTGTCTCACCCCAAATCACAAAATAATTATACAGCATAACTGTGAGTGTGTAAGTGTGTGTGTGTGTATACTAATATAACTCTTTAAGGAGAAGGCTGAACTAGGAAATGCTATCTATTTCCACTTTACTGTCAGGACTCAAGAGGGTATGGGGTTGGGGGATGGAAATGATCACTTCTTCAATAATCTTCATCTAACTCATTTACTACTGTAGTAAAAATAAATACAGGATTGGATCATATGGTGACCTAATCATGTGTCTACCAAATAATCCTCTAAACTCCATGAATGCCAACAAAAACTTTTAAAGAAAAATTTGGCAAGAGCACAGGAAAAGGGTATCATGAACATACCAGAAATTCTGAGAAATTAAAAAATAGAAAACAGTTATGATTTATATAAAAAAACAAACCTAGAGGAAACCCAGGGCTCAAAGTGCCTACAGGAGACTGCTATGGAAGGAAACACATAAGGGTGATAGGAAACACTAGGCAAAGGTCAAGAGCTGAGGCCAGGGAACCAAGCTGAACAAATGGGAAAAGGCATTCTGTCATTCTGGCCTCTCCTTTCCCTCTTCAGACTAAGCAGTGGGCAATGGAACTTATTTTCTCCCTGCCAAAGCAAAAGCATGGGCACTACAGTCAGTCACCATGGCAGAGCAGAGCCATGCAGGGAGATGCTGGGCACCTCTCAACCCCACAGTCAAATGGGGCTGATATCAGGATGCTTCATCCCTTCTAGAAGAAAATGGAAACTGAATACTGCAAATTTTATCAGCTTCTGTGGAGATTCTTGAATACAAAGATGAATAAAACAAGAATCACTCAGCCTTTGAGGAGATGCTACAATATGAAAGAAATGAGGCAATGCAACAAAGAAATAGATCACAAAGGATGCAAGCATTTAACAGGACAGAGACATTAAAAAAAAAAGTTCACACCTGAGACTGCATACATTAGAAACTTTGGAGTTTGGGAATTAAAGAGTTTTACATGGTAACACATTACATATGTACACAGAAAAAAAAATGCCCAGAAATACACATAGGTATACAAATAAAAGGAAAAAAAAGTGATCTTATTAATAATTTTTATTAAAAACATCAAATGAGTATCTCAGTAAACATGGAAAATTTTCTTCAGCTGATATGTATGATAGCCACCTTTTTATGAATACAAAACTGATGACCTGATATTATGCAAACTTCAGGTCAACTGTTGACTCCACAAGGGAAGAGGGACCAGTCACTGCGTCGCACTCAGCACTACACTTTTGATAACCATATAAATGGCACTGTAATGTCCAGGCTTTCACTTAATCACCACTAACAACTGCAGTAATCATAGCTATGACATTACTATTAGCAGCTTAAGCAGATGCTTTAGGTCTGAGGGTTACCGTATCAGCAGTATTGACTCCATTTCCCCACGCCAAATCAAAGGTTCCATTTATGTAGCCTACTTTGTTGGCCACATCTTCAAAGAGCTTTCTGACTGGGGTAGATGCTGGTAAATTTAAAGTGATCCGTTCATTCACTGTCTTTGAGTTAGTAGTATCTTGTATTATACATAAGACTCTTGGTTCTTCAGCAGCATTTTCTATCTGAAATGAAAAAAAACAGTTATTTTCAATTAATATTCTTAAAGGAAAACACAATTATAAATAACTATAAATTTTATGATCATCATAAATGACCCATAGACAGTATATCCTCTGTACTGTTTTACTCTGAAACACACCCTAATAGATCATGTCAAACGTAAGCACCATGTTGCTTTGGAAAAGTAGTTATTCTTGTGGATATCTGCTTTTACCTTTAAGGTTATAAAGCAATAGAGCCAAGAAGCCATGAAAATTTTAAGTTAAAAATTACAAAATTTAGGGCTGGAGCAATGGCTCAGAGGTTAAGAGAGCTTGCTGCTCTTCTACAGGACCTGAGTTTGTTTCCCAGTATTCATGCTGAGCAGTTCACAACCACCTGTAACTCAGCTCCAGGAGACCCAGTGCTCTCTTCTGGCCTCCCTGGGCACCAGGCATATAGGTCTAGACATATATGTAAGCAAATCATACAAATAATTTTTTTTAATTACCAAGTTTGATCTTTAAAAAATGTGTCATTACCAAGTCTTTTCAACTGTCAATCTGGAAATTGGACTAAAAATTCTCCTTCCTTCTATTATAAATTCTCCTTCCATCAGTAATTATCAAGACAGAAATTTAAAAAAAATCTTTCTCAAAGCAAAATAAAACCCAAAATATGCCATACACGCCCCCTTAAGCTCTTGAAAATACTGATTTTTATCTTCCATTTCCCATGGTATTAGCAGTTACATCAATTGTATCTGAACACACCGGATGCTTGAGTGGAAGAAATTCCTCTCTCTTCCTCATCTAAATGGCCAGATCAACAAGAGCCACCTATACCTAGCAAGTTTCTGAAACCAGAGCCAAGCTAAGTGTCTTCCAGTTTCAGCTCTCCTCTTTACCTGCCACTAGCACCAAATTGTATCTAGTCTAGTATCTACTTTTAGGTATCCCTTACTGCTCTGTTCCCAACTATAATCAAGAGTATCTCCTATCAAAATTATGGCAACAGCTTCCTGAGAAGTTTGTATTTTTCAATCTAATATTCCTTCAATCCAAAACAGTATTTCTAATACTAGCTCCATTCTAATACTAGCTTGCATTCCCTAGAGGGCCTCTGGCCATCCCTATGCAAGGCTATTCAGAAACACAATCGTCACATTCTGGTGCTCTACCCAAATATCTTGTCTCCTCTCTTCTCCCTTTCTCACCTCTCCTACTTTGTGGTACTGCAGTGAATTTAGAGTCTCTTGCATGCTGGCCAATACTCTACCACTTAGTGATTAATCCCAGCTCCAAGAATTCCTTCTTTGTCTTTAACAGGATCAACTTCAACCTTTTCCTTATGTCCATAGCATCTACTTTAAAATAAGAACTAATAAAATTACTGACTAATACTGACAACAGGACAGCCACAAGGTTTATGTTAGGTGAAATAAAGTAAAATCATTGTAATCTGTTTCTGCAATGTCAATTTTGGACTTGGAAGGGATTGTATAAATTAAGGTTAATCCTATTAAGAACAGAAATACATTGCTATAAAAGTGTAACATTTAAAACAGATTGGCTAGCACCACATTTCAGACAAGTAAAAAATTTAATTACTAACAATAACATACTTAAAAATGAAAATGAGAAGCCGGGCGGTGGTGGCGCACGCCTTTAATCCCAGCACTCGGGAGGCAGAGCCAGGCGGATCTCTGTGAGTTCGAGGCCAGCCTGGGCTACCAAGTGAGTTCCAGGAAAGGCACAAAGCTACACAGAGAAACCCTGTCTCGAAAAACCAAAAAAAAAAAAAAAAAGAAAATGAGAAATACCCTCTCTATAAAAACTAAAACTGTAAAAGAGGGCATTATTAACATGCCCCTGAAAAGGAGGAAAAGCCTTCAACTGTGTATTTAAAGTAGACATTAACACAGAGAATATTACACACTTGAAATCAAAATTAAGAAACATAAACCAGACCCTTTAAAAAAAAAAATTGGGGCCTGGAGAGATGTCTCAGCGGTTAAGAGAACTGATTGCTCTTCCAGAGGACCCAGGTTCAATTCCCAGCACCCACATGGCAGCTCACACTGTTTGTAACAGTTCCAGGGGATCCAACACCTTCACAGACATACATGCAGACAAAACATCAATGCACATAAAATTAAAATAAATAAAATTTAAAAAATCTGGTCTAGAGTAAAAGGATGAACTCAAAATAATTTCAACTACTAAATATTTTTTTTGGGGGGGTTGGTTTATGTTTTTTTATTTGTTTGTTTTGAGACAGAGCCTGGAAACATATCCTAGACCAGGCTGGCCTTGAACTTTTCCTGACTCAGCCTTACAAGTGCTGGTATTAAAGGCATGCCCTACCACACCCAGCAAATATCTGCTTTCGTAATTCCAACACACCTTAAAAGACCCTGGATATGGAAAATGCTGCAGAGTAATATACTAACCATGGTGCTATGGCAATATCACGGCCCTATGCACCCTCAGCTGCTAGCTTCCTCAAACTGTGTGAGAGTAAAGTACAAGAACTCTAGATTCTTCTCCTCCCACATGAACACACAGGGAAGTTACCACAATGGAACCTACGTGAAGAGCACTGTGCAATAGTAAACACAAAATTTAATCTTATGTGTTCCTTTTACTTCCTTTAATGTCAATAATTATTTTTTATACACACAATTATGCTGCCCTTTAAAAAAACAGTAAGGGCTGGGTATGGTGGTGCCTGCCTTTAATCCCAACAATCAACAGGCAGAAGCAGGAAGATCTCTATTGAGTTTAAGGCCAGCCTGGTCCACATAGTGAGTTCCATACCGACAGAGCTGAACTCTGTCTCTAAATAAAATAAACAAATATATAAATAAATGTTAAGAGTATAAATAGAGAGAGAGAAATGATCTATAATCCTATATCTCAAGAGACACCCAGTAACGTTTTACTGAGCAACTTTCTAATACTTTTCCTATGCACTCACTCAGGCTTCTTAGACACAGTCACTGAATCAGAGTAGACAAGCTATTTTACATTTCTTGATTTATAAATACATCATGCAATTCTTTTTCTGTCAGGCTATAATTTATCACTTTCAGCTGAAAAGTATTATTTAATGCATGGATTAATTTTATTTTAAAATTTATTTTAAAAATAAAATTATCTATTTTACTGATTCTAGGCCAGATTTGACTACGCTTTTTTTTTTTTGGGGGGGGGGGGTCAGTATTGAGGATTGAGCCAGAGCATTGGGCATGCTAGTTAAGTGCTAGACTACTGAGCTACAACCCCAGCCCACAAACTTTTAAAAATAACTATGTGCTAAAGCTTTGTACCCATTCTGTTTTCTAAAATTTCCAGGCCCATCATATATTACTCTTGAATTCAATTCTAATTTTTTTTTTTTTTTTTTTTTTTTGGTTTTTTTTTTTTGGTTTTTTGAGACAGGGTTTCTCTGTTGTTTTGGTGCCTGTCCTGGAGCTCGCTCTGTAGATCAGGCTGGCCTTGAACTCACAGAGATCCACCTGGCTCTGCCTCCCAGTGCTGGGATTGGCACAGTGCTGGGATTGGCTGCCTGGCCAATTCTAGTATAATTTAACCAAATACAATATTCTTTAAAGGTCTAGACTAGCCCTTTGTAAACCATTACTTTATTTATACCCAATTACCTGGTTTGTTCTTTATTTCACCTATAATTAAACCTAACATGTGGCTACCCACCATACATTTCACCTAACGTTGGAATCCCTGTTTAAAAAAAAAAATTCTCCATTGGAAAGTATCATAAATAAGATATTGTAATTTTATAATAAATAGCTTTTCAAGAGCAAAATTCCTCTACAGTATCAATTTAATCATTTTCTAAAACATTCAAATGTAAAAATATATTTCACAGACTGGAGACAACTGAAGCAGCTACCTATTTTAAGGCTATACCTTAGAATGATGGTACTTATGGCCAAAGAAAAATTCAGTATCATCTTCAGGTGAATTACAAAATGTTGACTCTTTGCTATTCTTTTTCCATTTTCCCCCTTCTCACGAATTTAAGTTGGCTACATAACTATGTTTAGGACCATCAGAATGTGTGACACTGTGCCACTTAAAGCTGGGCCTTAAGAAACCATCAGCCTTCACTCTGCATCTTGGAAAGTCCCCTTTATTAAGCAGTCCTAATGTAAGAGATCTGATTACCTTGGCATTAGCACACTATGTGGAAGCCCTAGCAGTCTACATAGGCAAAGCGGACGCTGAGTGGAATCACTGAGGTGTGATACATGAGAATAGCATTCTTGGACACTCCATCCAAAGCCAACTACCAGATGAATGAAGCCAAGTAATAATGCCTCAAGGAACAGAGCTCAATAGCTGAGTCCTTGCTCAAACTTCATCTCACAGAATCCTGAGTAAATAAATGAAATGTTCTTTTAAGCCACTAAATGTTAGGGTAAGCTGCTACCAGCAACAGGTAACAAAAACATGGCAAGATACAATCAGGTACATGCAAACTATTATAGAAAGATGTGTCAATGGTGGGTGGAGGGGTGTGGGAGTGGGAACACACCTGAGCATAGATTATGCTTTAGGGGACGGAGCAAAAATCTTTAGTTCAAAGAGTTCTAAGAATTCAAGGTGAAAGAAAGCTACAAAGTTCTAAAAGCCTACAGAAGATTCCATTTAGGAAGACAAATGAGTTTAGGATGAGGTTTTGAAAGGGCAAAGTTCCCTCCATAGCAGGCCTAGCCAAAAAGGAAGGTAGAGTCACAATTGAATTTACTTATCCGACACACACATTTGACAGTCAACCTAAGAACTGCATTGGAAGCTTGTTGCTTGTATCTAACTCACTGCACAAACAGTTGATTTCCCAGCACAGCTGGAAAGGAACCCTCAAAAAGTAAAAATCAAGATAGAATCTTGGTGCAAAAAGTACGTTAGGATACAGATTGCAGAGTAAATACTGTTTTCTTCCAGAGACAGCTTTGCTACTAGGAGAACACAGAAGTAGCTGACAAGGGCAATCCTAAGTACACCCTGAATGTATAATTCTCTCAAATCGTCTTGTCTCTATTTCTTGACATTCTTAACAATCAAACTTTGAGATTACTGGTGTCAACACTGAGCTTTTCTTGTCTTTAAAAACAAAAACAAAAACAAAACAAAACAAAACAAAAAAAACAACAAATAGTTCCTAAGCTGGGCCAGGGCCTACAGTTCTGTAATTCTAGCAACTCAAGAGGTTGAGGTGGGAAGATTCCAAGTTCAAGGCCTGTCAGGCAACTTAGTGAGACTGATTCATAATAAAAAATTTAAAAAGGGTCTGGAGACATAGCTTAGTGGCAGGTCTGCCAAGTAGGTGTGAGGTGTGAGGCCACAGATTCAATCCCAAGTACCTCAAAAACGACACAAAACCCAATCAACAAAACAGTTCTTAGCTGTTTCGTATTTAAAAACACTAAGTAAGGTATATAGCTGATGGTATATGTTCAGTCATTGATGTAGTAAATAACAAAAAGAGCTACCAACATTTGATTTTTATGGGAGAAAATTGTTAAAGAATCAAAATGTTGTGAAGGGTCTTCTTTACTTCTACATTGCACAGTCAACCCATTTTCTCTTCAGGCTGGCATGCACAGTCCATTTCTCTACTTCTGGGTACAAAAGCTGCTATGAGGTAAGAAATGCAGTCTCAGGTCTTTGCTTTGTCTATTCACTGTTCATAATTACTACACTGCTACAGATGATAAAAGAGAATTGAGTATAAATATTTTTGCAACTGAAATTTATATAATTTCTCAGCCCCATTTACATCGTTCAATTTTAAGTAATAATTCTTGGTCTGCTGATTGATGAAAATCCTAAATTACATTAAAAAGATGATTTTATTTTTAAGATTCTCTTTGCACTGTATCAAAGCTCTAACCTATTCAAGTTATCTGTGTCATCTTTTCCTAAGTGGTCTCCTGCAACCGTTGGGTCCCGGGGAAAACAGATATAGATGAATCCATGGAAAGTGAAGTCTGAACAAAAGGTTAGAGTGGAATGGACAGGGAAGTTGGGCTTATTAGGAACTCAGGTGCTCCAGAAGCTAACATTTCTATCTAATTCTTCAGTAAGACTTCTAGGCAGAGGGCCTGCAAGATGGCTCAGTGTGTAAAGACACTTGCCGTCAAGATGAAGACCTGAACTTAACTCCTGGAATCCACATGATGGAAGCAGAGAATGGACTTCCCTAACAAGCTGTCCTCTGACCTTCACACGGAGGAGCAGTAAGCGCTCCTCTCCTAAATAAATAAATCAATAAATCTTATCAAAAATTTCTAGGCAGTAACTCTGTAAGGTATTAAGTTATCCAATCCCTAGTACTATTAGTGCAGATATATTCATTTTCTATTACTTAGTAGTAGTGCAGAAAATACATATATCTGTAACAACAAGCAAATACAATATCCAAATGTGAAACAAAGGGCTCTGTCGTTTTACCTCAGTCCTTCCTCCGCATTCACTTGTTACAAAGGACTGTCCAGAAGTAAAATTCATATAAGATGACATCTATGCTACTAAAATTGGATGGGAATAAAATAGCCAAACAAGCAGAAAACTTAAGACATGCTTTGTTATTAAACAAAAACACAAGCATGCTGTTATTGCTCTGCTGACTATCACACTAAAGCAATGACACCAGCAGGCTACCTGTAAAAATTTCTTCTTCATTTCATCAAAGATATTTTGTCTGCATCTCCAAAACACATCCTATGGCATATAAGAACAAAATGAATTATTCCCATAAAATATAGGCATTAAGTGAAATGAAGGAAAAAGACATTTTGTGATAAAATACATATCATTACAATATTATACATCATCTAGGATTCATTCATCACTTATGTTGCAACTGTAATGCTGGGTATCAGTCTTCTATGCATACTGAAAACCTATGGTACAGTGATGGTAAGGCTGACATGGAAACTGGCACATTTTAATGACAGGCACCTTTAAGATAAGCTTCTTACTATAGGTCCTATTTTTTAACAACTAAGAAAATAGACACACACTTGTATGAAAAAAGAAATAAAAGTTACCAATAATCAAGAAGCAATTTCTTGAAACCCCAAGTCTACAATATCCACGCTTCTTCTATACACATTTATCTTTTGTCCCTTCCTTTGCTTAATAAGGAGAACATACTGAATTAAAGGTCATTTTGCCTTTACAGTAGAAATATAATTCTAATAGCAGTAATCATTTTTCAAACAGTGACTCCAGGGTTGGGGATGTATCAGGAGGACCAGAAGTTCATGGTCTCCTCAGCTATATAATGTGTTCAAGGGCAGCCTGGACTATAGGAGACAAAGTTAAAAAAAAAAAAAAAAAAGCAATTCTAAAATAGCAATCATTAGCAATTCAATATATGTCCTACCAAAATCTTTTCTATTTTACAGTGACTCAGGTTCTAACCAAAAGGATCATTCTGTTTGACACAATTTGAATCCTGCTTCTTGTCCTTTACTACTCACTTTCCTGTGCCAGAACCGTTAGTTTAAAAACTGAAGTTTAGTAGAGAATGTTGACTGTATCTTTCACAAATACTGACCTGAAATCATCTGTTAAAGCTGCTTTAGTTGCCTAGAATGTAACTGAACAAAGCTCTTATTCCCTGGAGGAGTCTTTACATAGTGAGAAGCAGGCCATTAACAAATCTGAGCAGCCAGCTACTGCCACTCTCAGACTTAACATTTCTGTCCATGGTACCCAGATTGCTTTTCCCTTGATAGCCTTACCTCTTTGGCTCAAGTTTCATTGTGGCAGTTTCAAAACATGTGCACCCAATTCTGTGACATGACTCTTAGCAAAAGTAGGAATCTAACGTCACATCCTTTGAGGTGGGCCTGGTGACTCCCATGCTATAACATGACTTCCAAGGCTGGGTTAAAAAGGACTTTAGACACCTGGCTTGCTCTCAGATCCATGCCCTTACAATGAGATCCCAGCTGACAATCAGCATTAACAGTACACAGTCCAAGAACTCTTTCAGATGCTTCCAGCCCTACCCCTGCCTGGTTGATGCCACACAGCAGAAAAGTAAGTTAGTGTCACCTGCCTTGCCTGGGCTGCTACTCTGTGAGGAAGAAGTAGTTTAGAGACAGTGGTTACACAGCTGAAGATAATCAGAACAGCTCATCTCTCGCCATTTTACCATCATAATGTTGCTATCACTCATCTTCTTTCCCCTTAAACGTCTCCCAGTTCCTGTAGCCACCTGATCAGCAGTGAATACTTCCCCTATTGTCTTCATTTCCAAAAATAATCTACTGTGAGACAAGACAAAACAGACAGGACTTTTACTCCCACTTAACAAAAAACCTAGATGTTCCATTAAAATTGTTACTCATGCTTAATCTTGGTCAGAAAGTTCTTTATAAGGAATGAAATACAAATCAAATAACTATAAAAATTAAGCGATGCACACAGCAGCAAGTCCAAAGCCAGTCTAATTTACATGAGTTCCAGGCCAACTTGGACTATATGAGACCATTCTATCTTAAAAAAACAAAACAAGAGGTTGGGGATTTAGCTCTGTGGTAGAGCGCTCCAAGCGCAAGGCCCTGGGTTTGGCCCTCAGCTCCAGAAAAAAAAAAAAAAAACAACACTTTTTTTTTTTTAAAAATTAACTCAATAGATGGAAGACCTAATTATAACAGCTAAAACTACAGTCTCTCTAGAACCAAATATATCTGGGAATTTGGTTAGGTAGAAGATAAACTTTTTAGCCAGGTATGGTAGCCTTTAATCTCAGCACCTGAGGGAAGCTGAGGACCTCTAGAGGACCTCTAAGTTCTAGGCCAGTCTGGTCTACATAAGAGTTTCAGGCCAACTAGGGCCTTTTTAGCAAATGGTTCCAGTAAGTAGCCATTCATAGATGGGGAAAATACATCAAAATTTATAGAATTTCTTATGTCCTACATGCAAACCATATCAGTTACATTAAAGACCTAAACAGCAAAACCAAAGTTATAAATCCTTTAAGAAATTTTACAGAATATCTTCAAAATCTTAAGCTTGGAAGAATTTTAAGTATGTTAAAAAGTTCAAAGATGAACATTAAGTTAATTAAAATTGAAGACATGTAGAGTTAACAAAACAGAAAGGGCAAAAAGTGAAGAAGACTTGGGAAAGAATGTTCACAAAAATGCAACTAAAAGGCCTGCTTCCTGAGTCATAACCAACAAGTATCCAGCAGAGGACAGGAACAGCTCCTTAGAAAAGGATAGCTCCCAAAGAAATGCTGAAATGTGTAAAAGTCTTAACAAAAAGACCCTTGAAAAAATCACACTTCAAGATTTCTCAGTCTTAGTGTGAATGTAAAATGATACCACTTTCAGGAAACTTTGACATTACATTATCTATAAAACAAAAAATGCTTATTCATACAACCTACCACTCTCACCCTTAAAAATATCCATCTGCCTTCCTGCTTGTCTGTCTATGGACTCATCCATTCATCCATCCACCTATCTACTGATCATCTCCTAGAGAAGCTCCTGTCTGAGTTACAGCAGACATACATAGAAATGTGCAATTACTACTGCTTAAAATAGTACAAAACTGCAAACATCCCAAATGTGATTTGATGGATAAACTAATTAAGAGTAGGTATCATTAAAATATGAACCAAGCTATGTATTTTTGGCATTGTATATGTAGTTACTTCTTTTTATAATTTAAATCTTAAGAAAAAACTTGGTAAATTTAACTGATATATATATATATATCTCAATATATATATATATATATATATATATCTCAAATATATAATACTTTCAAATCAAATAAGTGAAAATTTTACAGATTAAAAAAAGAAGAAAGAAGAAAAGAAAGGCAGGGAGGAAGCAGAGGGGAATGATGGTAGTACAATCCCTGGGACAGTGGCTGTCAACCTATTTGAGTGAGTACAGACTAAAAACTCAGAACAGATCTGGAAAGGAGCAGTCCCACTAAACAGGAAACTTTTAATGACCACACTACCACAGCCAATCACCAAAAAACAAAGCTGACCCTGCTCTACCCCCACCAGCTGCCAAGAGGGACACTCACTTGGCTATAATAAGGAGTCCCCAGCCCCTAATCAGGGAGATGTCCAAAAAGACATTGTGGGCAGACTGGAGCACCCTCTTCACTTCTGTATTACAGAAGCCACATGGGAGGGAACCAAGTATGCCTGTCTTTCCCTTCTAGGCAGGTGTCAGCTCGGTAAGGGCTGAACTTAATCAGCACCCAACAGTAACAAGGCACTTGACCAACAGCTGAAGCTTATAGTAAGTTTTCCCAAAATGTAATATGCTATAGTTAATGAAACCTGCCTATAGACTCCCTGGGCTTAGCCTAGGTCATGGTGATGTGGCTGAATACAACAAGAACGTGAGGATCATCAGTAAATCTAGAACCCACTGTGGTGTTACCCTTTGGAAATGGAAAGAAAACTGCAATCTACCAGCACTCCAAGTACTATTTCTTCTTCTGTGACAAAACCAAGATGAAGAGATGGGCCTCTGGTATCTGGTACTATGGTTCCCATGAAAACAATACCTGGCCAGGCCTGTACCTGAAACACCACTTGTGCTCACAGTAAAGTCTGCTGTTAGAAGACTGAAGAATTCAAAGGCCAGTAGACACACCTAAGCCTACAGTAAACGGGTTAGTTTAAACAAACCTGTCTACAGATCTGGAAGTTCTAATTCTAGTAATAGCAATAACAACAAAAACTGAAGAGAGCTAACCAGTAGATATCTGTACACTCATGTTCACAACCGCATATTAATAAACCCCCTAGTGGAAGAAGCCTAACTGACCATCAGTGAGATGATTTAGTGGGTAAAGGAGCTTGTTGTCAAGCCTAACTAATGCCTGAGTTTGTCCCTGAAATCTGTACAGTGTAAGGAGAACACATGCTGTCCTCTGATTTCCACATGAATACTATGACATGTGTAGGCCCACACACATGTATACAAATAAACAAATCTTTCAAAAGATGTTAAAAGGGGAGGAGGCTGGAGAGATGGCTCAGAGGTTAAGAGCACTGGCTGTTGTTCTTCCAGGTCTTGAGCTCAATTTCCAGCAACCACATGGTGGCTCACAACCATCTATAATGAGATCTGGTGCCCTCTTCAGGCATGCAGGCAGAACACTGTATATGTAATAAATTTAAAAAAAAATGTTAAAAATATGACAATCTGTTTATTATGAAATCTTGAGGACATAAAATACACATTCCACTCTTATAAATGCTCACATGCATGTATTTATTTAGCGGCTTCCACTGAGGACTTAGGAGCAATGACATATTTCTAACAGCAGATATGTCAGTGTCTATGGTTTTGGTTTCTAGGTACTATTTTCCACAACAAAAATCAAGATCCAGAAGACTTGGTAGAAATGTCTGAGAAAGTTTAAAAAAACAAAAAACCAACCAACCTAAGTACTCAAAGAAGTATTCAAGATATATCAAGAGAATAATATAAAAACTCCTTGATAGGTTGTTCTCATTGCCAAATCTGGATAATTCCAACATAAGCAAATGATTCACTTAATTTAAAAGTTAACATTAAAAAGACCACAATATGATACAGAATGGCAAACAAACAGGTAAGATTGTATTTGTTAATATATCCTGAAAATCTAAACAAATGGGGCACATCCAAATTATATTAAAATACTGATGATCAGCAGTAAGAATCATAGAGCAGTTATTATTGGCTTAGTATTCCTTAAGAACCCTTTAGAAAAAATTGTTTTCAACTGCCAGGTGTAGTGGCACAAGCCTTTAATCCTAGTACTTGGGAGGCAGAGACAGGCGGATCTCTGAGTTCAAGGCCAGCCTGGTCCACATAGAGTTCTAGGATAGCCAGGGCTACACAGAGAAACCCTGCCTCAAAAAAAGAGAAAAAAAGTACTGGAAGTTTTTAAAGCCAATTTTGAAATTATTATTTTGGTTAAGTTGAATGGTAACCATTCCCCTGCTTTAATTTGCTTTCTAATTACAAATCCTTATATATAGAATTTTCTTAAAAACAAACAAAACCCACTTTGTGCCTATTCTAAAGTTTGTTCAAAGTGTAAAGAAATTGTGGGTAAAGTCTGTGATAAATGAACTTCATTAGTTTTTTGTTCAATGTACCATGGTTCAGATTTTCTGAATTTAAACTAATAAACATGTTATAAATTACGTTAATATATGGCATTTATTTCCAAATTATATAGCATAAAAACACTCAAGTAATAAAATACAAGCTGACTTGGATAAAGTATGCTTATAAATACTTTTATACTGTTCTTTGTACTGTTTGCATCCCTCAAGCAATTACATTGCACTGTCTTTGAAAATATTTTTAACATAAACTTCTAGAACTCATATTAATCAGAAATGCTTTCAATCTTATGCAGCTTATTTTTAGTTGCTGCAACAAATTATTCAACTTGTAGGAAAGTTTCAGAACTTTAAAAACTAGTGTCTTAGGGTTTCTAGTGCTGCGATGAAACACCATGGGAGGAAACACCATGGGAGGAAACACCATGGGAGGAAACACCATAGGGAGGAAACACCATGGGAGGAAACACCATAGGGAGGAAACACCATGGGAGGAAACAACACCATAGGGAGGAAACACCATAGGGAGGAAACACCATAGGGAGGAAACACCATAGGGAGGAAACACCATAGGGAGGAAACACCATGGGAGGAAACACCATAGGAGGAAACACCATAGGGAGGAAACACCATAGGGAGGAAACACCATGGGAGGAAACACCATAGGGAGGAAACACCATAGGGAGGAAACACCATGGGAGGAAACACCATGGGAGGAAACACCATAGGGAGGAAACACCATAGGGAGGAAACACCATAGGGAGGAAACACCATGGGAGGAAACACCGTGGGAGGAAACACCATAGGGAGGAAACACCATAGGGAGGAAACACCATAGGGAGGAAACACCATAGGGAGGAAACACCATAGGGAGGAAACACCATAGGGAGGAAACACCATAGGGAGGAAACACCATGGGAGGAAACACCATAGGGAGGAAACACCATAGGGAGGAAACACCATAGGGAGGAAACACCATAGGGAGGAAACACCATAGGGAGGAAACACCATGGGAGGAAACACCATAGGGAGGAAACACCATGGGAGGAAACACCATAGGGAGGAAACACCATAGGGAGGAAACACCATAGGGAGGAAACACCATGGGAGGAAACACCATAGGGAGGAAACACCATGGGAGGAAACACCATAGGGAGGAAACACCATGGGAGGAAACAACACCATAGGGAGGAAACACCATAGGGAGGAAACACCATGGGAGGAAACACCATAGGGAGGAAACACCATGGAAGGAAACACCATAGGGAGGAAAGAGTGCATTTGATTTATGCTTCCATATCACTGCCCATCACCAAAGGAAGTCAGGACACGGACTCTGTGGTGTTTTGAAAGAAAATGGCTCCCAAAGGAATGGCACTATAGATGGTATGACCTTGTTGAAGGAAGTATGTCACTGTGGGGGCAGGCTTTGAGGTCTCTGTTCTCAAGCTTCACTCAGTGTGACAGTCAGTCGACTTCCTATTGCCTCACAGTCAAGATGTAGGACTTTCAGCTACAGCACCATGTCTGCCTGCACACTGTCATGTTCCCTGCCATGACTGACTGAACCTCTGAAACTGTAAGTGAGCCACCTCAATTAAATATTTTCTTTATAAGAGTTGCCATAGTCATGGTGACTCCTCACAGCAATTAAAAACCAAAACTGAGACAAACTCAAATGGATTAGGAACCTGGAGGCAGGAGCTGACGTAGAGGCCATGAAGGAATGCTGCTTATTGGCTTGCTCCTCATGGCTTACTCAGCCTGCTTTCTGATAGAACTCAGGACCACCAGCCCAGGGACAGCACCACTTAAAATGGACTGGACCTTCTCCCATCAATCACTAATTAAGAAAATGTTCCACAGACTTACTTACAGTCCACTCTTAAACAATACATTTTCTCAGTTGAGGCTCCCTCCTCTCTGGTTGACTATACCTTGTGTCAAGTTGACATAAAACTAGCCAGTACTAGTATGCAAACTATTTAACTATAATGGCATATTTTGACAACTAAAATCCAAACTACCAAATGGCTCAACATATATGACATAAATAATATCCAAAGCTGGTTGATGTTGGGTCTCAGACCAGGTGCATTATTTTACAATAACAAAGGAACAAGAGGCCCTCAGATGACTCCTAACATCAATCTGTCTGCTGAATGAAAACTACAACAAACATCATTTCTCCTCTGCTCGTGGTCTTCCCATTGCTGCCTGTTAATAGTTCTAGTGTTGGTCATTGTTATCTACTAAAAATACACTAACAAGCATTAAACTTAGCAACTAACATTATTTTCAAGAGGTGAAACATTAAGTCCTTTACTATTCCTGTTATCCGTGCTTCTGATTTCAGCTTAGATTCTTCTGTTAGTAGGCTGTTGCTGACAAAAGTGACCCAGCTTGTGACACAACTGACTTGTTCACAGGTTTTCAATGTTCTGTATTCTAAAGCTTGTCTATCTACCTACTACTGTCTATTATTATACCATACATACTTATTTTGTGGTGCTGGGGATTGAACTCAGGCCCTTGTGCATGAGAAGCAAGCACTCTAAGCTACACCTCAACCCACCATGCATTTTACTTTAAAAAGCATAGGTAATAACTTTAATACAAGAATCTTAGAATGCTCTGATTATGAAGATATTCCATTTCAGAAATGTTAAGGTTTTTAAAATTTAAAAGCTGTCCAACCCTATGACTGGCCTTTGGCATGAGAGCACCATGCTAAGGTCAGAGCATCTGGCTGGGTTCTCAGGGTGATTACTGCTTTTGATTGGGTAATCCTTACACAATTCTACTCAGCTCTGGCTCAGGGTCTTCAGGGTCAAGGTATCAGAAATGAACTTTTGGACAGTCATATAGATTCTAATAATGTTGTAGAATATTCTTTACACTGTGTGAAGATGTGTCACTGTGATTGGTTTAATAAAAAGCTAAACGACCAATAGCTAGGCAGGAGGTATAGGTGGGACTTCCGGACAGAGAGCGCTCTGGGAGGAAGAAAGGCCAGTGGCCAGCCAGATGGAAGGGAAGCAGGATGGCAGTACCGAGCCATGTAAAAAAAGGTAGATTAAAAAATATGGGTTAATTTAAGTTATAAGAACTAGTTAGGAACAAGCCTAAGGTAAGGCTGAGCTTTCATAATTAATAATAAAACTCTATCTTTTTTTATGAGCTGGCAGCCCAAAGAAAAATCCATATACATAATAGTGCACCATAATAACATGAGAGTCAGATATCATTACAGAACTACCAGTTATCCTCCTGAGAACAGGTTTAAGAAACACCTAATCCTTGACTATAATACAATTTATACTATCTCAAAATGCAAAGGATTATCTGTGAAGAGAAAGTAGGAATTTTATCACACTGGAGGAAATGTAAAAAAAGTCTTTTGTTTTCATCTGTTTGAACTTCTCACAAGGGCTAAAAATCAATCTGGCAAGCAAAATTTGTATAGACATGTAATTTAATTAAGAGACAACCTTTATAGCTTATGTGGTCATACTTTCTCATGACACAGTTGAAAAAGAAGACCCAGTGGGGCATGGTGGGGCATACTTTTAATCCCAGCACTTAGGAGGCAGAAGCAGGAGGATTTCTGTGAGTTTCAGGCCAGCAGGTACTATGCAAACTCCTTTCTCAAAGAGCCTAGTAAAATTATACTAGTGCTATCAACACTTGCACTGACTTTTTGAGAATAGTATTGTGTTCCCCTCTCTCCTGGTATTACCAAGCACATTACCTGCACAAAGTATGCAGGATTAGGTTTACTACGAAACCAAATCAAGCTCAGGCAAAGTTGCACTGTGTCATTCGTCATTAGAGAGATAAAATCAAAATCACAGAGATACTACTTCATACTGAGAGCTAAAATATGGTCTTAACAAAACAAGCAACAAACAAGGCTCTGAGGCTGCTAAGTAGCAAAAGTATGCAGAGTACCCGGGATTCTCGAAATTTCTTGACTAGCAACATGGTACGTGTATTTCAGATGGGTTTGGCAGTTTCTTACAAAGTTAAACAGAAACTTTCCAAACAAAAAATATGTTCTATTCAACCTCATTTTCCCATGCCCTAGATCACAATGTGGAAGTTTTATTCAGAATCATCAAAACCGTAATAACAGTTTGGCTGGCATGGTGGTGCGTGCATGCCTGTAACACAGCAGCACTCAGAGAGGCAAGGTAGGCTGATCTCCGTGAATTCAAGGGCAGCATGATCTACATAGTAAGTTCCAGGTCAGCCAAGGCTATAAAGTGACATTCTGTCTCAAAAAACGAAATAAAACAACCACACAACAACACAGAAATAACCCAAATGTCTATTAGGTGGTAAATATATAAACAAATTGTAGCATCCAGGAACCAAAACTCGAGACAAGCAACAACAGACTAATCTCCAAAGCTTCACACACTGTGTGAGTCCACTTAAATGATGATATATTAGGGAAACAGCAAAATCTAAGGACAGCAACCAGACTGGAGGCAGCTAGCTAGGTCTGGCTGAGATAAGAGGCTCAAAAGGCGACAACTTTTATAAGGTACTAAGGTTTTCTGAGATATCCTGAGGAATAATTCATTCATCCCCAATTTAACACATTTCTGAGGGGGTTCCCAGTAATTACTCTGCTGTTGCCACACTAAAGTCACTCTCTAGTCCAGAAAAAAGTGGATAATAGAGTTAATAAGGAGTACTCTATGTTAGGGTGTTGGATCTCTTGGAGCTGGATGTACAGGATGTTGAGGGCCTACATGGGTGTTGTGAAGAAAACTCAAGTCCTCTGAAAGAACAGTACCTGCTCCTAATTCTGAGCCACCTCTCCAGCCCTAAATTCCCTATCTTACATATTAGGGCTCTTATCAAGCCCAAGGCTCACAAAGAGATTCAAGGAGAGCACTCAGGAATCAGCAGCTGTAGAAAAGTTCACCAGCATGCTCCAACACAGAAGGTTAAGAAAGAACCACATCATCCTGGTCTGTGTGTGGCTTGCAGTGAAAATCAGAAGTTATTCTTAGAACACTAACTTCTCACTTGTAAAATTTCCTTACAGCAGTAGGTAAGAAACTGCTGAGGATTTCGTATACAGATCTTGATACAACCTCACCACCAGACTACAGCTGGTGGCATTTTCTAGAGGCAAGAGAGACCTACCTGGGTCTCTAACTCAAGATGCTGTGCATGTGTTATCTATATTCATCAAGTAATTATGTACAAGGATATTCTAGCAAATAACTCACATGTAGAAATACACTAAAATGCACTATTATGGGAAACATTTCATTAAGAAACAAAAAAGTATCTAATTACCTTATTTCAAATGTAAAAGGTGAGACATTATTAATAAGTATTCCTCTCATTTTCATTTATGTGCAAATTTTAACACTGATGTGAATGACAAAATATTTGGGTAAAAAGAAACTGATAAAAATTAAGCATTCTGTGAACTTCTAGAAAACAAACAAAAACAAGTATTTCTTGGTCCTTGATGTTTGCACAATAAAAATGTCAATTCTTTCTAGAGATACAAAGCCTCTGGAACACAGTCCACCAGAACCATGCACCTACACTCAACTGGCCCAAGCCTTGACCACAGTGCCATTGTCTGCTATTTCCTAAAATGCATTACAACCCTTTCTGTTTTAAATGTTGTACCCTGCAACTGAAAGCTCTTCTGTCTCTGTATACTCATCAACCACCCTCTGAGGTCCAGCTCTAATGTTATATTCTCAGAGAATCCCCTCAGTAAAGCCAGCTGCTCCCTTTTACAGCCCTACAGTATCTCTGGAGTGCACATTTGTCTGATCACGTCAATCTCTCCTTTAGGCTAGACTGGCATCTAGAATGAGGCCATTTCTTATCTTTGCAATTCTGGTTCTTGACAGGTGTAAGCTCCAGGTTTGAACTGAATGAATTCCTCAAAATTAAGAGTAACAAAGATCTTCACTAAGAAAAATTAGAGTATAATTGAATAAGTATCACTTGAGACAAAGAAATTTGTAAGTCAAACTATAATTTTTTGGTTATACTAAAAATTTCTTAAGTCATAAACATGACTGTTACATTCTGGATCTGAACTATCCCCTGAAGGTTCATGAGTCAAAGGTTTGGTCCCCAAAGCAGCACTGGTCAGATAACTGGATCATGAGGGTTCTTTCCCCATCAACGGGTTCATCAGTGGATAGATTTTTAGTACTGCCAAGTGGTAGAAACCAGGAAGTAGGGCTTATTGGAAGACAGGAGGCATTTCTATTTGTTTTGAGACATTGTCTCTCATATAGCCCAGGGTGTCCACAAACTCTCTATGTAACTAAGGATAACCATGAACTCCTGATCCTCTCACTACTAACTTCCAATTTTGTAATTATAGGTGTATCCCAGCATGTCATCTTGGAGACACACTCTAGAACAGTGGTTCTCAACCTTCCCAATGCTGTGACCCTTTAATACAGTTCCTCATGTTGTGATGATCCCAACCATAAAATTATTTTCGATGCTACTTCTTAATTGGACTGAGAACCATAAGCCAAAATAAATGTTTCCTCCTTTTGTTTATGCCAGGCATATTATTTCAGCAATGGAAGCTGGGGACTCATGGTCTCCCTAAAGGTAAACCTATCATCTTACCAAAGGTATCAGATTGTCTTTAAAAAGATTTCTCATAAAAGCCCTTAAAATCTGTTCTTAATTGTATCACTTTGCCTTTTTTAAAAGTTGTATCACCTAACAGCCTTTATTTAATTTTTCTCTATAATAAACACTACACGTAATAGTGAAGGCATAGTTCCCTAACTGACAGGCTATAGGTCTTACAGCAATCAGGTAAAATTATCCAGTCTAAATCTAAAACATAACAACACAACTGATACAGTGTCTTCTGTTGATGGAAATATTTTTACCCCAGAGTTAAAGAAGATCAGAGCATCAACATTAAGTTCTCAACATGGATTGTGATTAGCAATGACATTCCACACCAATCCTTAAAAGCAAGCAACCTATGTGGTGGTTGAAATGAGAATGGCCCCCAGAGGCTCAAGTGTCGGAATACATGGTCTTCAGTTGGTGGAATTGTTTGAGAAAGATTAGGAGATGTGGCCTTTTTGGAGGAATGTCACTGGGGGTGGGCTCTGAGGTTTCAAAAACCATTCCCAGTTAGCTCTCTCTGCTTCTTGCAGATGTAAGCTCTTAGCTACCATGCTTCACACCATGATGGATATGGACTCTTATCCTGAACCCTGAGCCTCAAAATTAAATGTCTTCTTTTATAAATTGTTTGGGACATGGTGTTTTGTCATGGCAATAAAAAAGTTACTAAGACACCTGCTAATCAAGTAAATTACCTAACAACAACTTAAAAATATATCAGACCACATTATATCAGGATTCACAGCTTAATAAACACCTTTTCTCTAATTTTCATTATCTGTTCTCTGTTACACATTCCAACTCTCAACTGAAGCAATGAAAATAAGTTTGAACTGATCATACAAGAGAATCTGTCAAATGTAGCTAGAGTTTTCCTGCCTGGCCCACAGTCAGGATAAATCTCTGCCACCCGCCAGTCCCACAACTGCTCAAACCCGACCAAGTAAACACAGAGACTTATATTGGTTACAAACTGTATGGCCGTGGCAGGCTTCTTGCTAACTGTTCTTACAGCTTAAATTAATCCATTTCTATTAATCTATACTTTGCCACGTGGCTTGTGGCTTACCGGTACTTTACATCTTCCTTGTCCTGATGGTGGCTGGCAGTGTCTCTCTCACCCAGCTTTCTGTTCTCTCAATTCTCCTCTCTATTAGTCCCGCCTATACTTCCTGCCTGGCCACTGGCCAATCAGTGATTTATTTATTGACCAATCAGCAACACATTTGACATACAGACCATCTCACAGCAGTCAAATCTAAAAATTATATAAAACTAGCACTATGGATATAGAGATATTTATCTTGAGTCGTAATCAGAACTCTACCTTTAAATCTAATCAACAAACATTTGCACAGCATAGGATGCTGGTACATGGGAGTAAGGATGGAGGTGATAACAAAAGGTATTAATGCATGACACTCTACTGAGTAACTTTTTCCCACACCAGCAGGTCATTACTCTTATCCTTACACAAGTTTAAGTAACTTGCCCAAGGTATTTTGCCCTAGGTATTTTGAACTAGAATTCTGTCCTGTCTGAGGAAAATAGTATGAACACAAGTAACAACTTACTCTAAAGGTACACAATTTCAAATTTTAAAAGATACGATGCTGGGACTTCAGAGCTGGCAAACACAATCAGGTTGAGACAGAAGAATTAAGAAGAGTCCATTTGCTGGCTGAGTAGGAATTTCCTTCTACGCTATACCAATAGGAAACCAAGCAACCAGGTAGGGGAGGGAGTGTCTTTAAGAATCTTGATGAGGGGCAGTGGTGGTGTGTGCCTTTAATTCTGGCACTTGGGAGGAAGAAGCAGGTGGATCTCTACAAGTTTGAGGCCAACCTGATCTACAGAGGGAGTTCCTGGACAGCCAAGACTACACAGAGAAACCCTGTCTCAAAAAAAAAAAAAAAAAAGAGAATCTGGATGAGAGCGATCACATCATTTTTCATCATTTGGTGAAATTTTCTTTTACAATAGAGAAACTGCCTCAGATTTTAAGCCACCAATCCCCACAAACACTCCACTGTGTAATGAACCTCATAGAAGAACGATGCCTCTGCACATGACACCTAAGCTTGCTGACTGAAGATCCTTAATAATAAGGAATTTTTCACATGGAAGATGGTTTTTGGAACTTTAGTTTCTTCTATTTAACCATATTAATGCTGTTTTTAATGTACTCTTGCTTTGGCAATTATTTTCAAAAGAATCTGTCTTTCTAATGTGGCAACCATTTAGCTCTACTGATCTGGAAATGTTTGAACCTCAGGGGAGAAAATAAAATTAAAACAAAGGAGAATTCAGGAATTCTCAGAAAACACTGAAAATACTGACTTTCATGAAACATCCAATTTCACCCACTTAAAGTTCCTTAAAACTGAATAACAAAAAGAAATACTTCAGATTGTTGCCTCAGGACTGGGCACAGAGTGACACAAATGCACGGGCATCTGGGAATAGCAAGTGGGGGAGTAGAATGGGATTCAAACAAAACGGGCCTATTACAGAGGACCAAACACTAAGTTAGGAACTTCGGGTTAAAGAGTATAGACTGGATGCATGCAATTACTTCATGCTTCTCCAACTATATTTAAACTATGTTTAAAACAAGAGAAAAGAAAAAATTTGAAGAGTATAAACCCATACAAAACAGAAACATGAGTTGAGGAGTTATAAAGCAAGGCAAGTGGTAGCTACTATGGCAGGCAACTGAGAAACTGCTTAGCAGCAAGCCAGGCACCTTATTTATATTTTAGCAAAGAAAGGTCCTTCAAGAAGTGGTGAAGTCCAGGGCTGGGGCAGGGAGAATGTAAGATGAACAGACGCAGCACTGTATGGTACCAGAGAATTAGGCAGCACTCGGAGAGTAAGGACACTGAACAGAAAGGGCTCCCCTTGGTCCAAACTGGAATAGTTTAATCAGCAAAACAGATAACTGTTAGTAAAAATCTGAGTAATTTCTTAGCCAGGCAGTGGTGGCACATGTCTTTAATTCCAGCACTCAGGAGACAGAGACAGGCAGTAGGTCTCTGTGAGTTCCATCCAGCCTGGTCTATAAAGCAAGCTCCAGGATAGCCAGGGCTACATAGAGAAACCCTATCCCCGCCCCCCCCCCCCCCCAAAAAAAAAAAACCCTGACTAATTTCTCTACTGTCATTACTCATTTGTGATAAGGCTGATTCTGACTCGAGAACTGTTTTACAATCATGGAAATGCTAAGATCAAGAAGGTAGAGGAAAGGTACACATGAACCATGTATTCTTTCCACAATTCTTCCAAAGATATTAAAAAAAAAAAAAAGAGAAGCCTTGGGAACTGGCCATTTCAGAACTCCTAGGAGAACTGACTGAAATCTAAGCAGCAGTTTGAACCCCCAGGTCCCCTCTTCTCCTCAACTCTTCCTGACAAAGCACTGAACAATCTTTGAAAAGCATGACCAGGTATATATAAAGGATTTTGAAAAACTGGGAAAGTGAATGAAATATCATCTGCATACTCTGTGATAAGACTTCTAGGACCTCATACCTACTCATAAATTTGCCCCCTCCTGGGAAAAAAAAAGTGTTTTCTGTGCAACTCACCTAACACAAAAGAAACTGATGTGTTCCTAGACGCTATGGTCTAAAGGTTTCCCCACCTCCACCCTCACAGACCACCCATGCAGACACTGAGCCCTAGTCCTCAATATGATGTTTGGAGGTGAGACCATTGGGAGTTTATTAGCTCAAAGGGGCACAGACCTCACTAAAGAGAACATGTCTCTGTAAAAGATGTCCCAGAGACCTGCCTCACTCTCTTCCACTATAAGACACAGGAAGAGATGCTGGTTTTGAACAAGGAAAACCTTGATCATGGACTTCCTTGCCCCCAAAACTTTGAGAAGCAAATTTCTGTTATTTACAAACCACTCAGCTTACTGTACTTTGCTGCAGCAGTCCAAACAGACTAAGCTATTGGGACTTTGTTAGGAAATGGTCCAGACATGTCACCATACAGGGAAAACATACAGGGAAAGCATAAACACTGGCTGGCAGTGTTTCCATTCTGCCTTAAGGACCCCTCTGAAGTTAGCATAGACCCCCAAGGATCTTTGAAGGAAAGTATCTACATGAAAGACAAAATTCAAAACAAGCAAACAGAAACGAATTCAGAGGAAAATAAATATGTAGAGAAGAAAACTACCAGCTTTTCCAAAGAGAGAGAACCAGAAGAAACTGTTTCCGGAATTCTGAAGTAGGCATTCCTCTCCTCTGGTGAAGCTGTTGAACACAACAGCATCTTCCATTTTAGAACACCCCACCTTGCTCTTGCCCCCTCCCCAATACTGGAGGGTCCTTAGAATTCCAAACAGTCTATGTTACACTCCTTAGTTGAGTTTATTTTATCTGCAGTGCTAGGTTCTGGCCAGTCCTGCATACTTTGTAATTTATCTCACTGTCCTGGAAACTTCGCTTAAGTAACTTTAATTTCTTTGATTTCCTTTATTTTCTCTGTTCTCTTTTGAGTTCTAACTATGTAGGCCTTGGGTCTATTAACTTGTCTTAATGTGGGAGGGGGGTTGTTCTCATCTATTTTCTATTTTTTCTTTGCTCCTTTCTTAGAGAAACTTTCTTCTACTAAAGTTTGGTTTTTGTTTGTTTTTGAGAAAGGCTCTCACCTTGGCCAAGGCCAACCTGGAATTGCTGCTGTCTATGTAAATCAGGGTGGCCTCCAGCTCAGAGAAGCTGAAGTAAACAGGTGCAGCTGGAGCAGGTAAGAAGGCCCTAGCAGTTTCTTACAATGACAAAAAAGGGCAGGTTTGAACATAAGAGGAGAGGCTTTACAATATGGCTTCTCAACAGGGGCCCTATTGGGTTTTTTCTTCTTCTTTCTTTCTTTCAAAGGCAGGGTCTCTCTATGGACCCCTGGCTGTCCTAGAACCCTTTACATAGACCAAACTGTCCTCGAACTCACAGAAATCCACCTAACTCTGCCTCCCAGAGTGCTGGGATTAAAGGAGTGTGCTACCATGCCTGATTTACAGTTCTTTGTTAAGGAGGCTGTTCTGGTCCTAGAAAGCCCTTTGGCAGCATACCTGGTTTCTACCCACTAGATGCCAGCAGCACCCCCCACCCTGCTCTTTTCTGTACACCCCAATATTGTCAAACACATCCCCTGCCACCCATTAAGGACCATTTGGCTAAATTAATATATAGAAAAATAAGAAAAAAATTGAAAAATATGAACTCAACCTGGTTGTGGTGAAGGACACCTTTAATGTCAGCACTTGGGAGGCAAAGGAGGGGCTCTACAGCTAAAGTCTCTATAGATTACTACTAAATCCTAGTTTAAAATATGGAGGTAAGTATCTGCCATCAGAGGTAGTAAACAGAAACTTTAAAGCACCTAAGGCAATTCTCAACTGCTTAACAAAGTAACCCTAGTAAGGTATATCTACGATGGCTAGGGCTAGCCAGTCTGGAAGCAGAACTATCACTTAGAAGGATATTTGGAGTGATAAAATAATTACAGATGCAGAGCTGCAAAATGGTAAAGATTCAAGAGACATTTTGTAATGTCTAAGTGAAGAATACATGAGAAAAAAGGAAAAGGGGAAATTAAAACCATGTTCTAGTTTAAGCAAATAAATAGATTAATTGCAAGTATACAATGTAGATGAGACACCTACAAATGTGTAAATCACAATCAAAAGCTGAAGTCATACAAGTGACTATTATGCTTACTCAAGACAAATACTCAAATACAGCAGGAAAGCAGAAGAAATAAAAACAATGATACATCAATAGTAATGATCAGTATAACATCAATAATGACCTAAAAACAATAAAACATGCAAAGCTGCAGTCAGACAGCCCAATCATTCTCCCACTACTGCACTGGATAGACCTTAGATGCCCACTGTTTTTTCAACAGAATTGGACTCATATATAGTCTGAATTCGGTCTCCTTTCACTGTTTTAAATGATAATTTTCAGGAAGTGCTGGACCTCGATTAATACTTCCATTTAAGACACTGATGGGTACTATCTGAGAAGCCCCTCACAAGCAAGAACCAATGTTTTGTAAGAATGACACAAACAAACTAACTGGGAGGCGGCAGCGCAGCGTGGCGCACGCCATTAATCCCAGCACTTGGAAGGCAGAGGCAGGCGGATCTCTTTGTGAGTTTGAGGCCAGCCTGGTCTATAGAGTGAGTTCCAGGACAGCCAGGACTGTTACACAGAGAAACCTTGTCTCAAAAAAAGAATCAACAAAATAAAAAATGAATGTGGCACTGCAACAATTTCAAGTAATTTAATCAAGAAAAATAAAATTAAGAGACTACTCATTTGAGATGGTCTTTATTAGATAGTGATGAAAAGATTTATTCTATAAGAAATAAGACAACGGAGAAACCAACAGTCATTGAAGATCTCTCCTATACAGTTGTGAAGCTGCTGCCCTCAAATAAGTTAATATACACAATGCATATGTGACAGTATCTGGTATCTCAATAAATGTTGGTTATTACTATCATCACTAGATGCCCAAACCCAGTTCCAAATGTAAGGAGTAGTCACAGCATGGAAAAAAAACAAAAACAAAAAAAAAACCAAGCCAGGCAGTGGTGGCGCACGCCTTTAATCCCAGTACTTGGGAGGCAGAGCCAGGTGGATCTCTGTGAGTTCAAGGCCAGCCTGGGCTACAGAGTGAGTTCCAGGAAAGGCACAAAGCTACACAGAGAAATCCTGTCTCAAAACAAAACAAAACAAAAACAAACAAAAACAAAACAAAACAAAAAAAACCCTAAAAAAAGAAAAAAAAACACCAAACCAAAACACTGAAGCATGCAATTTACATTTACACTTATTTTTTTCACTCCTTTCCTATATTTATATGCTCCATGTCCTAAAAGAATCATTTTTAAAACTTTAGTGCCAGGTGTAGAGGCAGGAGGAGCTCTGTGAGTTGAAGGCCAGCCTGGTCTACATAGTAAGCTCCAGGCCAGCCAAGACTACATAGACCCTGTCTAAAAAAAAAAAAAAAAAAAAATGTGTATATATATACACACACACACACACACACACACACACACACACACACACAACTAATAAATATGTACCTTACTGTTTATACTCTATGATACTCAAGGTTATCTATTCTAACTTTCTCCTACGTGGCTACTCATACATGCTATGTCCCAAACCCTTTTAAGGAAACAAAATGAAACAACAACCAGGCAATAATTAAAACAGAAGATACTAAAAGCAAGCAATCTCAACACCAAAATCAATAGCCCACAGTGAAAAGACGCATGGTAGAGTCAAACAGGGATGTTCTCCTCAATGAACACCGCCCTCTCCTTTTGCTCTTTTTGGGGTACAATTTAGGAGTACTAAAATGCTGGCTCATCTCCAAATGAACAAGCAAGAAGCAGTAAAGAGCTGAGGAATGTAGACTCCAGATAGGAAGGGTGAGCTCTGCTGTCCTCCTCCTCCATCTTTAGCCATGAGAAAAACTCTCTATGGAAATGTTGACCAGTGGCCACTATCAAAAGATGACACTGGAGATCTACATTTCTCTCAATGCAAAAACTTAAAATAACAGAGCTCTCTTAAGAAGAAAAAGATGTTATGGGGATAAGTCATGGATGTGGAAACAGCTTGCCAATTATGCTGTGGAAAACCTCCAAGTGGAGGATAGCCAGTTAGAATTCGAAGCCTCCTTACATCCTTATAACCCTACAAATGAATATTTACTAGTCTATACTCCAGCAAAGACACTCCCCTAGACTTGTAATATATATAAAAAAACAAAAGGGAGAAGCATATCACTTCTGCTGTCAAGGAATGCCACTGAACAACATACAATTCGGGGCCCACAATTGATGTTCCAAAGCACTCTTTATGAACTGCTAGCAACCTCTACTCATGCAGACGCCTACTAAGGAGAAACTGCTAAGGTTAAAACGCTCGAGACTTTTCAGATAAAGGAGGTTTATGGACTGTGTACAGAGGTTCTGAACAGGGAAGTCAGTAGGGAAGAGGGGCAGCACAAACAGAAGTATAGAGCAAACTGGAGGGAAACCTGTTTGTCTACATTAAAAGCTTGCTCCATGGGAAGAGAGATAAGCTTGGAAAAGGCAGGTTGTGGCCAGAAGCAAGTGTACTGAGCCTTGAATACCACGTTGCACACGGCCTATATATACAGCAACCATTGAAAGCTGTGGCCTAATAATGAAATCCCCACGTCAACCATGTTCATGTACTGAAGAAAACTAGTCTTTTGATTTTTTTAATTCAACAATTTAAAAAAATCACCCACAACTCAAACAAAAACAGGATGGGAGCTGGGCTACAGTTTGTCAGTCTCTGTATACTAAGATGCCGTCTCCAGTAGTTCCCTAAGAGACATTTGTCCCAGAGTTTCAGGGACCAAAATAATCTTAACTCACTTAATAACTGTATGAATTCACACACTGAATCCATAAGCCACATCCATAAGGGCCAGAGCTTCTCTGAAGCAAAACAAATTTTTCTAGGATTGTTAATATAGCCCACTGGAATAATGCAGGAAAGCTTTTAATTCTGCAATATCTTCTCACTAAATACAAGCACCTGAAGAATTATAAACTGTTTTTATTGCCAAAGTAACATGGAGTAAACTTAAGAGGACAAGCAAGAAATGATAAAGACCCAAGCCCTAGTGGTCTACCTGCCACCGAGTCCTTATTTGAACAAGTCACTTTTAACCTGATAGCTGTACTTCTCACCCCTGGGAAAAGTGAAGTTTAAATGACTAGCTGATCACCACGATTTTCTCTCAGATTTAGCAATGTATGATTTAACTACTATTTACATAACAAAGAAAATAAAACTCTGGGTAAATTAATGGGCAGATAGGATGTTTGTTTTGTTTCTCCAACGATACAAAAAAATTCAAGGAAGAAGAAGAGTTTGAAAGCCCGTGTACTTGGTTTAAGAGATCACTTGGCTTATTTTGGAACACAGTCCTGGTAGTTCAGAAGCAAATATGGAAGTAGAATAACCTCTCGGATGAAGAATGAGTACGGCCTTCAAATAAGAAAACACTATCTGGCTAGCTAAAAAAAAGTTTACATCTCAAGAGCAATACTGTGCATGATCCCAGGAAGCAAGAACCATGGATAAAATACTGAAAACCAAGGAACAGGAAATAAAGCATAAAATCTAGAAGGAAAAAAAAAGTTAAGCTCATCAGATAAGGGAGATTTCAAACTTCCAAGAGGTTAAAAAAAAAAAAGCACTGCAATATCAGTTTTTAAGACAACAGATAAGTTCCTGCAAAGAAGGATATGTGCATATCTCTATCAAGACTTATACAAACCAAATTACTACTATAATCTTATGCAGGGCTCACCTATGTTCTATTTTCTAACAGTTGGAAATTCAGGATTAATTTTGTCTCTTAGAATGGAAACCAGCACCAAACGAAATAAAAGTTACCTTTCTCTTAAAACCTATTACTTCCTTCCTTGTTATTTAGTACAAAGTACAAAGCCCCTGACTGGACTCAAGTTACCCCACCTGCCATCCCTTAGTTGTTGAAACTGTTCCAGAGGCAAGATCTCTAATTCATGTTTATCTGCTATACAGGGTTAGTGATGCCTGATAAATACTGACACATAACTCGGCCTTAAAAAACGACACTTTTGGCCGGGCGGTGGTGGCGCACGCCTTTAAATTAATCCCAGCACTCGGGAGGCAGAGCCAGGCGGATCTCTGTAAGTTCGAGGCCAGCCTGGGCTACCAAGTGAGTCCCAGGAAAGGCGCAAAGCTACACAGAGAAACCCTGTCTCGAAAAACCAAAAAAAAAAAAAAAAAAAAAAAACAAAAAACCGACACTTTTAATCCTAGCACTGGGGAGGCAGAGGCAGGCAAACCTCTGAGTTTCAGGCCAGCCTTGCCTATATTGTGAGTTCCAAGGCTACATAGCAAGATCCTACATCAAAAAGCAAAACAAAACTATATTAAATCAACTTACTGTTCATTTGATAAAAGCTGGGAATTTAACTGGATAGGTACAAAACACTAATAAAGTCACTTTTGCACTGTGCCCCGGGGTTGTCTGTGTAGCAGTGAGTTGCTACAATATAAAAAAGCCCAAAACATTTAGGAATCTGAAATGATCATGCATGAACATCAAGATCCTACCTTGCTAATTTCAACTTAACACTTGGCATCTATTTAAGGTATATGAGACATAAAAATCCAAAGCATTAAGCCTGACGATCAGCAGTTAAAAATACATGTTTGAAAATGCTGGGGATATTTATAAAGCCAACAGCCTATTAATATGTCGAAATCCACTGGCCAGTGCAGGATTCCACCTTTAATCTTCTACTTACTGTTCAAGGGAAGCCAACAAGTCCGGGAGTCTCATGTCACTCGCTTTTAAGAATTTAAGTCACCCAAATTGGCAACACCAGAGAACGACCAAAAATTCAAATAAAACAACATTTCGTCTCTCCATATGGTAAAATTAACTCGGCTATCTCCTACCTTCCTGTTCAAGTCTCACTTCACTACTTTTCAACGATCTTGGGTAGGCCCCGTTTAGGCAGGCCAATAGTACTACGAAGTAACAGGAGTTGGAAAAAAACCAAAACTCTTTAACAGTTAAGTCTGCCTTCCCCCAGATCTCAACTTGGGTGTAAATTTCACAAGCCCTGTAAGCTATACACTGTCAAATCCCAGAAGCAGCACGGTCACCCCGTCCTGCCCACGGGCAACTGTTCCAGAATGTTTTCTTTGAAATGATCCCTAACTCTCTCGACTCGACGCGTGAAATCTGGACTTCAAAAGCCACTTTCTCTCCCCAACCCCCGCCCGGAGCAGGACCCGACTCCTCCGGTCCAGTCTTTGGTGCGTTCGCCCCTCACAGCCTAGGGTCTCCCCCAGCTACGTGGCCCCCGGAGCCCGCGGTCTCCAACTGCCCGCCGCGCCCACCGTCCACCCGGCCACACGCCTGCTCTTCCCTGGCAGCCTCCCGCCCTGGGCCTGCGCGACTCCGAGAGGTCCGCAGGCTTCGGGCCTAGCCTGGCTCCCCGGCCCCTCACCTCCTTCGGGACCAGTTGGTTCTCCTCGCCGGGCACCATAGCTCAGACTCCGACCGCTCGTCTCCGCCCTGCCTGCGGGGGACGGGTGGAGGTGGCGGCGGCTCTGTGTCTCAGGAGAGAATGGCAGCGGCAGTCATCCTCCCAGCCGCCTTTGCTCCGGCAACTGCGGAGGCCTCAGCTCAGGCCTTAGACACCAGCGCGCAGACACCGACCCAGGGCGCCGCCGCCGCTGCCGCCGCCGTCGCCGCCGCCGCCGCGCCGCCGCCCCTCCCCCGGCCCGCGGCAATCAATGGAAAAATGGCGGCTGCCGTTCTCGCGAGAATTCGGCGCGGTGGGCGCGCAGTCGGGCGCCGGGCGCCTGAGGTGCGCGGGCGGCCGTCGCGAGCTCGGAATCCTCTCACCTCTTTCTCGGTCCCGGGATACGCAAGGCTGGTTGAGGGCCGGTGCAAACGCGTTTTCACAACCGGGAGTCCGGTCCTCCCATCCTCCGGCTCCCTCTGTTGGCGGATGGAGGGACCAGGCCCCAGCGTCATGGACGGGCTCCAGTTCAAAGTCCCCTTTCCGACCCCTCTTCGGGGACCTTTGGCCGCTTACTGACAGGCTGCGCGCCTTGTAGAGAAATCACCTTTCTGGCCTTCGCCCTCAGGGCTCCAGCCCTTCTTGTCAGGATTGTTTTCTTGGCCCCCAGTCACTCAGCTCCTCCAGCCTCACTCTCCTTAGGGACCTCGGTGCCTGCCCATCAGCTAGCCCCTCAAGTCCCTTAAAGTGGAGTCCTTCCACTGAGAGGTGCTCCCCTCTGCACCCTTCTGGGTAACTTGCTGTCATCATCCTACAGGGTCAAGTCTGAGGGAGCCTCTGAGAGCAGAGCTGAAATGTGCTTCAACCTGTGTGGGTTTTTTTTTTTTTTTTTGAGAATGTTAATCTCTTCTGACAGTGAGTATCGTGTGTTATACTAAACAAATATAGTCATTTTCCTTAATCCCACTCCTTCCATTATGAAGACCCAGCGAGGCGTCCTTCATGAAGACTTCTAGGAAACTCTTGATTTTACAGCCTGCTGGGCTAATTCCATCCTGCCATGTTCCCAACACCCACAGTGCCAACTCCCTTACCTGTGTTCTTGGCTCTCCAAACTTGTTTCTATTGAACGCCCCCCCCCCTCCAAAAGCTCTCCGTACATTATGTAAGCTGTATGAGAATGCTATTTATGATTGTAAGACGTCTATAAAATGTAAAAAGTATAGCAAAGACAAAGTTTTAAAATAAATGAGTTTTTAAATAGTAATGGTATATAAAAGATCCATTAACCCCACTGAAAATATTTAGTGAACTCACTATGATTGACTAGATTTCATTAATTTTAAAAGCTTTAATTCTTTATGAAACACTTATTAAAAATCTGATTCAGTGTTTAGGTTA
This sequence comes from Peromyscus californicus insignis, assembly GCF_007827085.1. Classification (NCBI taxonomy): domain Eukaryota; kingdom Metazoa; phylum Chordata; class Mammalia; order Rodentia; family Cricetidae; genus Peromyscus; species Peromyscus californicus. The sequence continues at coordinate 91,623,817 of NW_026294562.1, forward strand.
TTTCTGTAGTTGGTTTTAATAGTTGTTGTAAGTTGGAAAAGGTAGCCCACAAATATTTCGATCCTAATGGAAGAAGTGCATTTTCACTCTCTCACTAATACAATATTCATTTTTATCTGCTCCATTCTCCAGCCATACAAAGGGTTTTGTTGAAATTCAGCTACTAATTTTCCATCTTTCCTAATGTCAACCAGAATTTTTATGTTTTAGCAGGCTTGGTCTACGGTCACGGCTCAGTGGTAGAGAACTTTCCTAGCAGTCTGTGGGCTCTGGATTCAATCTCTAGTACCTTCTTCCAAAACAGTCAAATACCTCCTCCCAAAACATATAACAAAATAAAAACAAAAATCCAGATGGGCTAAAAATTCTTTATATATACTGCTCAGATTTCTAAGAATGTTGAAAAATTTTGTCTTCATGTATAAGTGTACATATGATGAGTTTGGAAAGAGTTTAAACATTTTTTAAAAAGTATTTTTTATTTTATGTGTATCTGAGTATATGTGCACCACCTTCGTGCAGCTTGCAGAGGTTGGAAGAGGAGCTGGTGTTATGGACAGTTGTGAGCCACCTGGATCCTCTGCAAGAGCAGCAAGTCCTCTTAACCACTGAGCCATCTCTTCAGCCCCAAGATTTAAACTTTTGAAACTTCATCCATGATGAATTTTAAGAAATACTGCAATGAGATTCTCTTGACAGGCTGGTCTACAGAGAGAGAGAGAGTTCCAGGACAGCTAAGGCTACACAGAGAAACCCCGTCTCGAGAAACAAAACAACCAACCAAACAAAAAGATTCTTTTGACTAGTGAAATGTTGATGCCTCTATAAATTTGATCCAAAGGGAAGAACTCAACTTGCCACCTATAGTGTCCCTGGCTAGTGCATGTATCACTGTGGACCAAATGACAAAATGGAAGTGTCTCCAAATCTGTTTCAAGCATGCCACTCCTGTGACTTTAGTGAGCTGGAAGTGAGGTGCCAGCTCGGTCGCCCCCTTTTGCATTCATGTGTACACTGTTATCTCCAACTCATGACCTCTTTCTTGAAATCCTTTCTGCATTCTTTCATCTTGCTAAGAGCTGATTTAGTGAAATATGAGTATCTTAGGGTTACTATTGCTGTGATGAAACACTGCTGTGGGATATTGGTACACTGTGAAAATACATTGCTGTGATTGGTGTAATGAAAAGCTGAATGGCCAATAGCTAGAAAGAGGTTAGGTAGGACTACCAGGGACAGAGAGAACTCAGGGAAGAACGACAGAGTCACCAGAAGATGAAGAAGAAACAGGAGGTGCAAGATGAAAGAAAGGTGAAAAACCACAAGGCAAAACATAGATTAATATAAATGGGTTAATTTAAGTTATAAGAGCTAATGGGACAAGCTTACGCTAAGGCCTAGCTTTCAATATTAATAATAAGTCTGTGTCATATTTGGGGCTGGTGGCAGAAAAGAAAGCTTGTATACAAAACACCATCACCAAAAGCAACTTGGGGAGGAAAGGCTTTTTTTTTTTTTTTTCCTATTTGGCTTACACTTCCACATCTACATCGTAGTCCTTCACTGAAGGAAGCCTGGGCAAAACTCAAACAGAGCAGGAACGCTGAAGCAGGGGTTGATGCGGAGCCCCTGGAGGAGAGCTGCTTATTGACTTGCTTTCATAGAACCAGGACCACCAGCCCAGGGATGGCACCACCCACCGTGGGCGGGGCCCTCTCCTAGCAATCACTAATTAAGAAAATGTCTTACAGCCTGATCTTTTTTTTTTTTTTTGAGATTTAAATAATCTGTTTATTCCATACCAAGATCAAAATGTATCTAGAAGAAATTCTTACAATAAAGCTGTTTTCAGTGCTCTTTTTTTACTTTAAATCTTTTTTTATTAAAAAAAAATTTTTATTCATTTTACATACCAACCACAGATCCCCCTCTCATCCCTCCTCCTGCTCCCCACATCCCCATCTAACCCCCGTTACACCCCTTATCCCCTCCTCCAAAAGGGTAGGTTCTTCCATGGGGGGACAGCAAAGCCTGGTACATTGAGTTGAGGCAGGACCCAGCCCCCTCCCCTCTTCCTCAAGAGTGAGCAAGGCATCCCACCATAGATAATGGAATCCAGAAAGGCAGCTCATGCACCAGGGATAGATCCTGATCATAATTACAGTCTGACATTATGGAGGCATTTTATCAATTGAGGTTGCCTCGTTTCAGATGACTGTAGCTTGTGTCAAGTTGACATAAAACTAGCCAGTACAATGAGTAACTCTATGTAGCGCCTATACACTGGAATAAATGCCAATATACCAAGGAGCAATAGTGAGGAACCTGAATTATTATCCACATTGCAGAGTACAAACTTTTTAATCAAGAATAGTGAGATGCTAATGTTGATCTATGGACTAAATATTAATAAGGCTTAATTTTTTTCTGGTTTTTATGTAAGTATATTTTTTGAGATGGGTGTCTCATGTAGCCCAGGCTGGCCCTGAACTAATTATATGGCTAGAGATGCCCCTGAAGGAGAAGGCTGTTCTTATAATTTCTTTGGTAATAGTTTCCATTTTTCTTCACTTTAAAGTATTTATAGTGAGCTGGGCAGTGGTGGCACATGCCTTTAATCCATGAAGAATTTGCTTCTACTATCAGTGAAGAAATGTTGAGGCAATAGAATCAGTTCAACTTGCCAGAGAGAGTGAGGGCAAGCAGGCACAATGCAAAAACTTCCTCTTTTGTGTCCTTTTATCTCAGCTGCCATCAAAAGGTACCATCCACATTTAGGGTGGGTTTTCCTGCTTTAAATCATCTGATAAGAAAGGTGGTGGTGGCATACGCCTTTAATCCCAGAACTCGGGAGGCAGAGAGGGGCAGGTGGATCTCTGTGAGTTCGAGGCCAGCCTGGTCTACAGAGCAAGTTCCAGGACAGGCTCCAAAGCTACAGAGAAACCCTGTCTCGAAAAAAAAAAAAAAAATTATAGTGTAATGTCACTCAAAACAAATTCAAAATTCACATAAACTCAGATTAGGGAGGCATTATTCTAAGGATTTCTACTTGTTATTCCTGAAGACTGTCAAGGTCATTAAGAAAAATGGAAAACTGAGGAGCTGGAGATAGTTAAGGTTCATGTGTGTAACCTAGCGTGTGGGATGTAAAGGTAAGAGGATTAGTTCAAGGTCAACGGTGAATTCGAGGCCAGTCATAGCCACAGGAAACCTTGCCTTAAAAAAAAAAAAAAGAAAGACAGAATGTGGTGGCACATGCCTTTTAATCCCAGCGCTCAGGAGGCAGAGGCAGGAGGGTCTCTGTGAGTTTAAGGCCAGCCTGGTTTCTGTAGCAAGGCTCAGAAGGCCAGCCAGGGCTACATAGAAACCCTCTGTCTTATTTCCTTCCATTGGATGAAATTTTTTGGAGGGGGACTCTTTGGGTGAAAAGAAAAAATGCTGGTTACACACCGGAGAAGAGGATACTTGACAACTAGACGTACTACAGCACTGTAGCGTGGATCCTGCAACAAAAAGGGGACATTCATGAAAAAAAAATAGACTGTTAGGGTTAGACTAACAGGGTCTCTATTGCTGTGAAGAGACACCATGACCATGGCAACTCTCAGAAAATAAAACATTTAATTAGGTGGCTTGTAGTTTCAGAGGTTTAGTCCATTATCATTGTGGTGGGACAAGGTGGTGTGCAGGCAGACATAGTGCTGGAGAAGGAGCTGAGAGTGGAGAAGGAGCTACATCTTGATTAGAAAACAACAGGAAGTGAACTTAAGTAGGCATAGCTTGAGCATAGGTGACCTCAAAGCCCACCCCCACAGTGATACAACTTCCTCCAACAAGGCCACACTTCAACAAGGCCACACCACCTAATAATGCCACTCCCTATGAGCTTATGTGAATCAATTACATTCAAACTATCACATAGACTTTGCTTGGATAAATTTATTTTTTCTCCTTGGATGATTTTAAATCCACTAAGCATCCTATCTGTAATGTGGAAAAAGTAATACCCCTATTTTAGAAGGCTGTAGTAAACAATAAAATAATAATCCCAAAGCTACTATAGTTAAGAGTATATGAAAAATATCCATCAGACCTCATTCTAGGAGTTTCACATATGTTATTTTTCACTTAATTATTTCAATAATTATATTCACGAGTATACTGTCATCCCATCCTAAAAGTAAGAAAATTGATATAAGGTATAGGCCGAGTTTGATATACTCCCTGGTATATAGAAAGCAATCAGCATGTGCTAGCCACAGTTATGTCTGCATTGGACAGCTCCATAAGGGACTATACAGCTTTGACACTGTGTTAGAGTAGGTGGCCTTAGAGCAGTGGTTCTCAACCTTCCTAATGCTGTGACCCTTTAATACAGTTCCTCATGTTGTGGTGACCCCCAACCACAAAATTATTTTCAGTACTACTTCATAATTGTAACTTTGCTAACGGTAAGGTAAATATCTGATATGCAGGACATCTGATGTACCCCTTTTGGGGTAATGACCCACACACAGGTTGAGAACCACTGACTTGGGTGCTTGTTGAATTAATTGATAAAATAGTCACTTAGCTAGAAAACCAATCTTTCCAATTACCCAACAACTGTACTTTCTTTGTGTCATATTGTTGACTATTCTGCACTTACATGCTGTCTCCATGAAAATGGTTAAAGTATTCTGTGTGGGACAAGCCTAGGGTTTTGCAAGCACTCAGATTTCAAGGTGAAAGAATAAGGAGGCATCTAATAAAGTTAGTGGCATGGTGCTAATCTTTCTGAAATGATTTCATAAGATCTTGGTGATAGAATAATGGCCATAAGTTTGGCATTTGAAGAGATCTCAGTATTGCTTGAAGATATTAAAGGAGAAGGTATAATAATTACTTTATAGCATTCTGAGGATTATAGTAATCCTCAATGAAAGATGAATATTTTATAGTAACAGTATGGAATGAGAAATGAAATAAGAAGTATAAAAATATAGCTTATTAATATTTTAAATTAAATTATTTATTATTACCACCCAGAGGCTTATATTAATTTGAAATGCTCTGTCAATAGCTCAGGCTTATTACTAACTAGCTCTTACATTTTGAGTTAACCCATATTCTTTATTTGCACTCTGCCACATGGTGATACCATTATTAGCATGGCATGTTCATCTCCTGCTCCCTCTATGTCTGGCTGGTGACCCCTCTGACTGCCCTACCTCATCCCATCATTCTCATTTTAACTTTCCCGTCTAACTTTATCTTGTTCAGCTATTGGCCAGTCAGCTTGTTTAATTAAACCAATCACACAGTGTACAGAAGGATTATTCCTTAGCAGTAGTTTTTTCATTTTCTGGTTTTATTTTTCTTCACTTTTTTTTTTTTTTTTTTAGTAATTAAAACTTTATTGTGAAGAACTTGCAAATGAAAAACATCACACAGCAGGATTAAGCAGAACCAAAGTCTCCACATCTCGCAGGACTTTGGGAATGCTAGAACAGTTGTTCTGAAGCTGGAGCTTCACAGAGGATTCTGCACATTCACTATAAATTATATTTTTATGCACTTATCTAACACACACACACACACACACACACACTCCACAACAGAGTTAAAACTAAAAAATAATTAGCTTTATACTCTCTTTCTTGATATGTGTGTCCTTTACTTGCATTCTGTCCTTCCTCATCACCTAATATTTACCTTTCCTTGCTATCCTTTCTACATGTTATACTATACTCACATGTACATTTGTTTATATATATTATATATAATAGAGTGGGGCCTCCTGTGAAGGAGGACATTGGAATCTTTCTTTTTGAGATTGTGTGACCTCATTTAATATTATACATTCTAAGTCTAACCATTTTCCTGAAAGCTTTGTGACTTCACTTTTATTTAGAGCTGAATAGTATTTCATTTTATATGTGTTTCAGATTTTTATTATCAACTGTCATCTGTTTATGGACAGCCAGGTTGGTTCTATTTCCTTACTTGCTGAATAAAGCAATAACAAACATAGAGTATAAATATCTCTATGGTAGCTTTCTTAGCTACTTTTCTATTGCTGTGATAAAACAACATGACCAAGTCAGCTTATAAAAGAAAGAGTTTAATATGCCTTATGGTTTCGGAAGGTTAGAGTCTATGATGGCAGAGTGAGGGAACAGCTGAGAGCCTGTGTATATCCACAGCCACGAGGCAGAAAGAGGTCACTGGAAATTGTATGAGCATTTTGAGACCTCAAAGCTTAACTCCAGTGACACACCTTCTCCAACAAGGTCACACCTCCTAATCCTTCCCAAACATTTCCATCAACTGGAAATCAGCTATTCATATACATGAGCCTGTGGAGCCATTCTCATTCAAACTATCACATTCCACTCCCTGGTCCTATATGCTCTTGGCTGTATCATAATTTAAAATGTACTTAGTCCAGCTTCAAAAATCCCCATGGTCTTTCATGATCTAAACACAATTTAAAAGTCCAAAGTATCTTCTGAGAACCAATGCAATCTCTTTCACTGCAACCCCCTGTAAAATAAAATCAGGTGTTGAGCATGCTGTCCTAACTGCTGTGCATTCATACGTGCAGCTGCGTGCTGTGTCCAGAAGCACTGCTTCCTTGTAGTCATCCACTGCCTCTGGCTCTTGCACTCTTTCGCTCTCTACCCTGAGATGAACCCTGAGCCTTGGGAGGGGGTGAGATGTCAATGTCCTATTTAGGGCTGAGCATTCTTCAGTCTCTGAAAGAATGTTGATCTTAAGGTAGATTAGACAACGTGGAGTGTCTTGAAAGCTCACCTGGCAGAGTGCCTACCAAGCATGCATGAATCCCTGGCACTGCAACACACACCCATAATCTCACCACTTAGGAGGTATAAGAGAACCCAAAGTTCAAGGTCATCCCCAGCTACATAGTGAGCTTGAGGCCAGGGTGGCTTGCAGGAAACACTATCTGAGAGAAAGAGAGACAGAAGACAGACAGACAGACACACACACACACACACACACACACACACACACACACACACACACACAGAGAGAGAGAGAGAGAGAGAGAGAGAGAGAGAGAGAGAGAGAGAGAGAGAGAGAGAGAGAAACAAAATTCATTCATTATGGTCAATTCCTACTAAGTGTCTCTAAGGCATTGGCCATTCTGATACAGGCTTAAAGTATAAAGGGAGAGGACTGACTGATTTTCTGCATCATTGAATAAAATAGATAAAAAATAATGAAGGATGTCAGAATTGTGTGTCTGAAATACAATTCAACAGATATTTGTTGAGAGTTTTCTGATGAGACATGCCACCAGGGTCTGTGGGAGGTGAGTGACTAATAATATTCTCCACTCTCAGGTAGCTCGAACTACCTTAGGACTAGACAACGTGTAAATCTGGAAAACCGCAGCAGGACTCAGAGCTGGATGAGCAGAGCCTGGTCCTAATGGGGGCTTCTATTTGTTCATAGCCAAACTGCCACATGCATAGCATAACTAACATGGCCACATAACAGCCCTACCTGTAACTAAAAACAAATCACTATAATGAAAAGGCATAGTTGTGGATGTTAACGTGGAATCCTGAGGATAGGGAAACAGGATCTGTCAGATCATGGCTCCAGATGATTGGTAGAACTTTTTTTAGTGAGAAAAGGGGGCCTCTGTACCTGTGATTGACTCAGTCTGGCTCACATGTGTGATGCAATGGCTAAGATTAAACTGAATGCTGACAGCCCCAATAGATGCACAGTGAGGAGGCGTTCCTGGAGGTGGACGCTGCTCGGGAGAACCGGAGAAGGTCACAAATGTTACCCAAAGTCTTCACTGTTTGGTCATTAGAATAGGTTATTTGAGTAGTTTAGGAAATTCTAACGTTGTCTACAAGTAGAAAGTGGTAATTTTATAATAAAACTGTTAACCACACAGACTCTCATTTCCCAGGAAGAAATGACAACCAAAATTTTGGAGCATAAGATTGCTGAGCCCTTGCAGAAAGTCAGCTAACTACTTGTTCATGTCTCAGGCAGCAGTCTCCAAATTTATTTGACCTGTTGAGTATTTGGGAAAGCATCCATATACGTTAGTTTGATTATTAGTAAACTCAGCACATGTTCCAAGTTTCGGCTTCCTAGTTTCCTAAGATGTCTGAGAGAGACAGTGAACCAAGAAAGAGAAACATTTGCTTATCATTTTTTTTTTTTTGGTTTCCTTTTGTTCGCAGGCAGCAGAGTGTTGTGGTGCCAGGCACTGAGTGAGGACAGACCATCCCAGCGCAACTGCTGCTCTGCCACTAACTTCAACTGCTGTCCATTCTTGTCATGGCTCAGCGGGAATGAAAGTGCGGTGTTCAGGATGGTGAGCTGGGTGGACAGAGATGGGCACTTAGACAGTGCCTGGCATCCACTGAGCACCACACAAGTCCTGGACACCGGTGGGATTATTTCCAAATTGGTTCTCCAGGTAAGAATCTTTAAAAGTTGCTTTCTTACTTGTGAGGGCAAACTAGTTAGAACCAGATAATGTAAACTGTAAATCTACCTCATTGAACTCTCAGTGACTCTTTTGCTGAAGAAGAGTCATTCTCTACTTCCCTCAAGGGACCTAGGTACAATACATGCCAAGGGGCCACTAGATAGGTGTGCCAAGTGAATGTGCTTCCATGTCAGCAAATCTTAATGTTTCTTCTTTTTTATAAAAAGTAAATGTATGTGTGTACATATATATGCACATGCATGCATGCATGTACACATAAGTGTATGAGCTTATGCTAATATGTATGTTTGTACATATAAGTATGCATGTCTATGTAGGTATATACGTATGAACATGCACATACATTTATAGGCACACAAGTATGTATTTTACATATACACCCACTTGTCCAAGTGTATGTGCATGCATAGATTTTAATGAATCTAGATGTGTATACACATACACATATATATCTGTGTGTATATACACTTGTATTTATTTGTATACATGTACATACTGGCATATCTATGTATTTTGTATACACATAAACATGCACAAGGTTTATGTGTGCATATGTAGATTATAGAATTCGAGTACACTAATATCTTCTTACCCCTCATTGGGTTTTCTGTATTTCTTGTGATGTGCTCAATCACTTTTGTTTCATTTTGTGGCTCAGTTTTACCATGTAGTCTTGGCTGGCCAGTTGCAGAGATCCACCTGTCTCTGACTTCCAGTGCTGGAACTAAAGGCGTGTGCCCCAACAACTGGTTGATGAGCTTGATCACTTTGGAGGGCCCTGTGCTCAGAAATCTCCTGGTGAAATTTTCAGTCTGCCTGAGCCTTGGGTGAGAGAGAAACCTAGGGGCAGGAAAGGGCAGGCAGAGCAAAAGGAATCTGGCCCGAGCCAGATAGCTGCAGGCAGAATCTTGCTGTGAGGGCTCTTCCTACACAAGTCAGCGAGGGCCTGAGTTTCAGATGCAGTGTGTTCCAGAAGTACAGATCCACTTGACAAGAATGTATTTACTGGCCACCACTCTACCCAGCACTGTGCTAAGGATGTTGGCACTAAATGGTCATTTGTTCAAGGAGTTTATGTTCAGATAGAAATGACTAACACCAACAAATTCGTTCAATCAGAATTATTTTTATATGTGTCAAAATATAAATATACATACAATTAATAAATAAGTAGCATTACTCCAAATACAGAAGTCTTCAGGGGAAAGTTTTCCTGGACAAATAAGGCAGTACTTGAGAGAAGTATTGAAAAGAAAAATTGTTTGCTTAGTTGAATATTAAATAAACAAATGCCTTTCTTAAAGTGTTTAAGATGTTATAAATGTAAATGGAGCCACTGCAGACATGAATATGTAAATTCCATGAGGATTTTTGTGGGTTCTTGTTTACTGCCACGTGCCTGATGCCTACAATAATAATTGTTACATAGTGAGTTCACATTTCTTAACACAGAGTGATTAAAGAGACTGCATGTGTAATGTTAGGTGGGAGTCTTCATATTTTCCTTTTGAGTCAGAGTGAGCATTATGGTGACACTGAGCTTAATCTAGTGCCACTTCCAGAGATGAAAAACCAAGGCCCAAAGAGACCCAGTAGCCAACTGGAGGCAGTCCGGAATCCAGGCTAGAACTGCCGTGGGACTGTTGTTTCCTGATTTCTAGCCCAGTACTGTCGTCATCCAATGGCACCTCCTCAAAAATACCAGGTGGCCACAGTCCATCCTCGGTATTCAGACCTTCTCGAGAGCCAGCAATGCATCTGACTCCAGCAGGCTGCAGGAAACGAAGACAGCTAGCGATTCTTCAGTCCAGCTGCCGTCTGTGCTGTGTTTGGCTTCACTTGAAACCAGTGGTTCCAGTTGCTCTGAGTCCCCCTTTCTTTGGAGCGAGGAAGAACAAAGCAGCATTATATCCTCAGGTGCCACGTAACTTACATAATATAAACACGAGCTCTAAGCACTTCACTTCACAAGGAAACCAGCCAGGATGAGCATAGCCCAGTCTCAGGCCAGCATTTGACAGAAATGTGACAAGAACATCTCAGAGTTTGTCTGCTTTCTTTCTTTCCCTCTCCCTCTCCCTCCCTCCCTCTTCCCCACCTCCCCAGTGCACCGCTGAGGATGAGGATTGAACCTAGTGCCTTGTACACTCTACTGCTGAGTTACAGCTCCATCTCTGTTATTTATTTTTATTTTGAGGGAGGATCTCTCTCAAATTGCCTAAACTGACCTTGAATTTGCTATGTAGCCTGTGTGAGCCTCTAACTCCTGCCTCAGTCCCCTAGTAGCTAGAATTAGATAGGGGCCTCTGCTACCACTCCCAGATGCCATAGTTGTGAAGGTCATGCTTTGAATAATCATAATAAATACATGTTGGACATGTATTCAAATTCAATGTAAATATACATGAAGTTAATGTATATTCTCTCAACCATTGCATTTTATATAAAGCTGTGTGAGGCTCCAATAACTTAGAATTCTATGGTTACATTTATGCATAAACCAGGCCTTTCCCTAACCCCATTTAGTCTCTGCATAAATATCATTGTCTCAAAGAAAATTACTCTGTCACCAATTTAAAATAGAGAATTTCTTGAGTTTACCCAGTTATTTCCACCTTTTAGACTTAAATTCATATTTAACACTGAATTTTCAAGCCTTAGTTTGGCAATCTGACCTACTCAACTTACCTTAGAAGAGTCCACTTTTTCAGTTTTATCAGTTAGGCCAGCCTACTGCCATCTCTCATTAAAACTAAGAAGTAGTTTCCTGTCCTCTAATAACTATCTACATGGCAGTTAGAATGCCTTTTTTTTTTTAAAGAAAATATTTTGGGCTGGACAGTATACTATTATGGAGAACCAAATTTTGGAGCCCAGTACCCACAATGGGTGGTTCACAATCACTTGTAACTCTAGCTCCTGGGGAACCCAACACCTCTGGTCTCTTCAGGCATTTGAACTCACATGAAATAACATCATAAAGACACATACACATACTTGTTTTTAACTATTAAAAAAAGAATGAAAGAAAGAAAGAAAGAAAGAAAGAAAGAAAGAAAGAAAGAAAGAAAGAAAGGAAAACCATGTATTAGTTACCTTCTCATAATAAATACTTAAGCAGGGGGAGGGCTTCTTTGGGATTACAATTTGAAGGATACTATCGGTCGTGGTGGGGAAGCCATGGCAACAGAGGACGAGGCAGCTGTCACAGCTACAGTCAGGAAGTGGCTAGAGCACAGGAAGCAGGGCTGACCCATAACCCCAAGGCTTGCACCTAACAACCCACTTCCTCCATCAACCTCTCTTACAAAGGTTACACAACCTCCCAAAACAGTGCCACCACCTGGGGACCAAATGTTGCAACACTTGCACCTGTCGGGGCATTTTATATTCTAACAAGTCATATCCTATTATCATCTTTCAAACTTTTCTGTGCCTCATCTGGTAAAGACCAAAGCCTCTAGCATGGCCAGCAAGTCTCTGCATGACCTGTCCCCTCCCTGCTTTTCAGTTTCCTCAAGGGTACCCACCACTTTCATAGTTACATTTCAGCTCTATTCTTTAGTTCTCCAGAGAAGCTGGCTTCTGCCTTCACCGGGGCTTCTGTACGAGTTTCTCTTTCTGGGACGTTTCTTCTGTGGCACTTGCCCCTGCTCCACCCATTCCCTTTCCACAATTTTCTTTCTTTTAAAATAGTATATAGGAACTATATTACAATAATTACAAACTAATGGTTCCATGAGGACATTTTCAGAAACACCTAACTTGTAGTTTGTTTGTATTCACCCCTGCCACCACTTCCACCCCCGCCCCCCATCATCATCTCTGGTCCCTGTTCCTTCCCACCTGTTGGCCCTCATCTTCCTCCCAGCAAATTCCTTCTCAGCTCAGTCTACGTGTCCTCAAGGAGGCCTTTCTCCCACTTTAGATGAGGTCAAAGGCCTTGTTGCGTACTCTCTTATGAACCTGTTTTTCTCCTTCTAAACACGTAACACAACTGTAATCAAATACCTATGTTATTTATTGTTCAATGTTTGTTTGCCCCAACAGAATTAGAGTGCTATGAGAAAGGTCTCATTCATCCCCATTGCTGCAGTAGCAGGAAAAAATATTTGTTCAATGAATAAATAAGAAAGTAAGTTTTTAAAATTTAAAACAAGATTTATTTATTTAATGTGTACGTGTGTGTATGTGTGTGTGTTTCCACACTCGTGTGTGTTCATGAGTGCTGTAGTGCACATGTGGAGGTCAGACTGGGACAGTTTGTGAGAGCTGGTTTTCTGCTTCTACCATATAGGCACTGGGAAATCTAACTTGGGTCATCTGGCTTGCAACCAAGCTCCTTTACCCACTGAGCCATCTCACCAGGTCCAAAGAATAATTTTTAGGGGCTGAAGAGATAGATGACTTCGTGGTTCAGATCCTAGCATCCATTTTGGGTGACTCACAACTATCTGTAACTCCAGGGGATCTGATGCCTTCCTCTGGCCTCCAGGAGCACTGCACTCATATCTACATAACCACACAGAGATAGATACAAACATTTATACATTAAAGTTTAAGTAAAATAAATACTTAAAAAGAATAATTTTAAAATAAAAAGTTATGTTACCAAAAGAAGTATTAATTCATGAAAAGGAATAATTGAACATACAAAGGAACATAATATATACTGTGAAACAGGACTAAACATTGCTCCCAAATGAAGCATACACACATCATTCAGTTTGGACTTCTCACAAAAAGGTAGAAGAAATGTGCAGCTGCAATGATAGGAAGAAAGGAAGCAGAGATGCTTTAGAAAAGGTAATTGGGGCCCTTGAGGGGCTTAGCTATCTATCAACTGAAGGAGACACAGCCTCATCCTAGTCAGGAACACTGGCTTCTCCCTTGTGGGGTCGTCTACACCACCTGTCAGGGAGAGAGGAGTAAGAGAGGCTGTGGGCATGCATGAGGCAGGGCTAGAAGAAGAAAGATGAGCATCTGGAGGCAAGGTTGGCAGCACTGTGCCATGGAAGAGGGAGTCCATGGACTGCAGATGACAACAGCACATAGGACGCTCTGGTGTTTGGTGTCTGGAGATAGAGCAGGGAGGGAATGAGCCCTGCTTCTTGAGTTCTCTGTAGTTCACCAAGGAGATGGTTGGATGGGAAAGGCCTAGGATCAGACCCTTCTCATACTCTTAGATTCCTGATGTTTACAGTGCCACACCCAGGGTGGTGCCTTGTGAAGCTTATTCTGATTCTAGGGGAAGTGCAAATGATTTCATGAAAGGTTAATCTGTTAATTTATTGCTGTGTTGTAAGCTTTCATTATATATTGAAATTGATTGCCTAGAGATATTACAAATTACACAGTACAAAAGCATATGGACAACTATTATAAATTCACATTTAAGAAAATACCAACTCTCTATTATATTGTGGGCTTAAAGCCATTTCTTTCAAACCTGCAGTAGAAATGGGAGCCATATGATGGTCTTATTCAGAAATTAGCTTTGGTTGACAGTGAATACTCATCCTGATGCTGCTGTGCTGCCTGAACAATCACATACAGGAAAAGATGGACGACAGAAAAGATGCTTAACCAAAGACAAGTATTCAAAGTGGCTTGAAAACTCATTGAGTGTGAATTCAAAGACCACCCAAAGATGTTCCTCTCAGTTGATTTACCCTGAGCATCCTTTATTCTCCTCTCTTGACCATTTTATAGAGTTTATGCATGGAGGCAGCAAAGTGTGGAGCTGCTAGGAGCAGGGACCTGATAAGCCCTCCCTAGGGGCTCAGTACCGGAAGGTAGAAGAAGATGGAAGTGGACTAGAGGAAGGAGAAGTCAAAAGGAGATGCCCTTTGGGATGTTGCAAACTTGTAAGGATTTTGCTGACACAGCTAGTACAAAAGAAGAAGACTAGATCAAGACATATATCCTTCTGGGCTATGCAGGTTTTGTTTTCTTTTTTCTATTGAATAACTTATTTTTTATTTGTTTGCATATATGTGTCTTTTCGAGTATAGAAGCACTGGGATCCTTGGAGGTAGAGTTACAGGCAGTTGTGAGCCACCCAGTGTGGGTGCTGAAATTGGCACACAGGTCCTCTGGAAGAGCAGGCAGTGCTCTTAAACACTGAGTCATCTCTCCAGCCATGTTTTTATTCTTTATTTTCCATTTTCAACTGAAATAACCCCATAGGGATAAGATAGCTAAATTCTATTTCTCACTAATCATGGGAAGGCTTACAGGATCTCTATGCATATTTGTCAGTGTGACGTTTCTGTCTAGAATGTTTAAGAATGTATTTAGAATAATAGCTCCAACTAATTGAACTGAACATTACATGTTATGCTGTTTTTCATTGAGCTAATCCCAGGTGGGTGTTTTTAAGTTCAGCGTCTTAGAGCAAATGATAACCTAAGGCTTAGGAGCGCTTAAGTCACTAAGTCACAGCAAATACATGGTAGATCCAAGAGCCAAACTGGTAACCGCCACCCCCGTAGCCAATTCCATGCTCCCATGCTGCCACTCCTTTACATTACTAAGTAGACAGAATGAGCACCATTTCCCAAAGTTAGGTTAATCGTATTTCCTGATGAATTATCACATACATAACACTGTTCTATACTAATGTGTGGAATTTTGGGATGGAGAGAGCCATCTCCTCTTTTTTTTTTTTTTTTTTTTGGTTTTTCGAGACAGGGTTTCTCTGTAGCTTTGCGCCTCTCCTGGAACTCACTTGGTAGCCCAGGCTGGCCTCGAACTCACAGAGATCCGCCTGGCTCTGCCTCCCGAGTGCTGGGATTAAAGGCGTGCGCCACCACCGCCCGGCCATCTCCTCTTTTTGTACCCTCTGCTTGGTACAGTTCAAAATATTCTGTGCATAATAACATAGTGCTTACAGTAGCTTCAGCAGACAGTCATGATCATTATCTTTATTCTACAGATAGAGAAATGGAGCCACGAGGATAAAATGATGATTCTGAGATGTCTTCAAGGTGTTCATCTTTCCCTGGGTCTTTCCTCGTAGATATGCTGGGGGATTCACTTTCCTACCCTCTCATAGTTAGGTGGTCTTGTGACTAGTGATGGACAGTGAGGTGTGAGTAGAAGTGATGTATGTGATCATTTCTGTGTGGTAGGTCACTTCTCTGCTGGAGCATTTAATTGCTACTATGTGCTTCTCTGGTGCTTAAAACAGATGAAGCGTATCTATGGCCACCACATGCTAGAGTCTCCCTCACCCTGGATTCCTGAATAACTATGTGGAGTAAAATTCCATCTTCCATCATGATGGAAATGAGCATGAATAAGAAGTAAACCTGTGTGCTTCGGCATTGCCATAGCTATCCTAACTCATCTAACGCTTCCTAACTCACACAGGGTCAGAAAGCTAGTTGGGATGGTATAAATATTCAAATTCAGACAATTTGGATGAAAAGCCAATGCATTAACTCTATCTTAGAAATGACTTGTCAATGTTGAGAGTTTATGGGAATAAAAAACAGCCTGAGGCCCATGTACCCACTCACACTTAACCATCTAGACCCAGCTCTGGTGAGGGGCAAATATTTTTCTGTTTCTAAGAATATCATTTCATTTTCACCTGAAGCACTAGATAATCTTAACTTTTAAAAAGATGTATTATAATATTATCCTTCATTATGTATATGTGTGTCTATGTATGGGTATGTACACATGGGTGAGTGCAGTTACCAATGGAGACCAGAGGCATTAGATCTTTCTGGGCGTGGAGCTACAGGTGAATTGTGAGCCCCCTGACATGGGTGCTGGGATCTGAAGAAGGGTCCTCTGCTACAGCAGCAAGCATCTGTAGCCCCTGATACAAACCTTGATGTTTATAGACAGGTGAGTATGTCCAGGTGCCACAGTACTCTTCTTGAACAGTATGTGGTTATGTGTTAAATTAGAGCTTTCAAATTTCGTCAAAACTGAAACATTTTATGGGTTTGATTTAGTCATCTTTGACCCTGAGTATTTAAAACGACAGTACTAGCAGCTAAATGAAATGACTCCAAATGGGAATCTTTAATAACAAATAAAAGACACTGTTAGCTGGTGAAAGACAGCTCTCTACGAAAGAGACCCAAAGGTGCTCTGAATGCATTTTAAAAATTTATAAGAAGAATATCTTACAACGTTCAGAAAATAAAAATGCCAGGAAAGTGATTCATATTCCAGCCATCTATTATAATTACTTTCAATTTATGTTACTCTTTAAATTTTTGTCACTTTAATTTGTTATTTAAGAAAACAAATACTTTTTGCAGTTTCCCAAAGCAACCATCCATGGTTATGTAGACAAACATTTATCAGTCTCCTATTGTTGCACATTTAGATTCAAATACAGTTTATTAAAGAAAACTTTACTGCATGATATTGAAAGTCTTATTCATTTTTTATTATTTTGTGGCTTATAAGAAATGTACAAGCTAGGCATGGTAGTGCATACCTTTAATTCCAATATTTGTCACAGGCAGGTGGATCACTGTGAGTTCGAGGCCAGCTTGGTCTGCTACATAATAGATTCAAGCCAACCAAAGCTACATAGTGAGACTCTGTCCCCAAACAACAGCAACAAAAACCCCAACTAAAACAAAGCAAAAAGGATATGTACAAAGTCTTCTGTGTTGACAAGACCTGGAAGGAAATGTGAAGCTGGTGTCATCACAGTTTTCCTGATACTTAATTATACTCTAAGCCCTCGTGTTTTAAAAGTGACTACATGGGTTTTGGTCAAGTGTATTGGTTTGTTGTATTTGCTGCTAGCCAAATACCCCAGCCTGAGTGGCTTAAACAGCACAGACTTACGTCCTCACAGTTCAAACCATCCCAGGTCCAGTTTCTAACGAGCTTGGGAAGAGCTGTAACCTGCGTTTCCCCTCAGTTGTTATTACTGTACTTGCCTGATTTGTCAGTCAACTCTTCTCTGTCTGTATTTCTCTCTCCTCTTCCTCCTTTCCCCTCAGCCTGGAGAAGAGCTAAAGTAGAAATTTAAAAAAATAAACAATTCTGGTAATTATCCACTTCAGGGGCATTCTCACATATTGTAAGTTTAGAATGGTTTTCACTGGACCTCATGCTACTTAGTAACCAAGAAACAAAAATGTTGCCTTCCTATAAGGGCCTGGATGTATTCTCCACATAAGAAAGAGTACCATGTGAGTGATGGCTTTATCTTTTCGAGCATTTAAATAATTTTAAAGACTGAGCTTTAAAAATATTCCTTGAATAAGAGATTGAAGTGAAAATAATTAATTTGCCAAAAGATAATGTTGAACCAAGTTAAATTGTGAAGTCCTGAAAATACTGGATTATAATAAAGATTTCTCCTAAACATGACTGAATGGTTAAATTTTAATGCAACATTGATGGTGAGGTATGCTGCATGTACTGGCTGGTTTAGTGTGTCACCTTGACACTAGCTAGAATCATCAGCTAGGAAGGAGCCTCAGTTGAGGAAATGCCTCCATGAGATCCAGCCGTAAGGCATTTTCTCAATTAGTGATCAATGGAGGAGGGCTCAGCCCATGGTGAGTGGTGCCATCCCTTGGCTGGTGGTCCTGAGTTCTTTAAGAAAGCAGGCTGAACAAGCCAGGGGAAGCAAGCCAGTAAGCAGCACCCCTCCATGGCCTCTACTTCATCTCCTGCCTCCAAGATCTTGCCCTGCTTGAGTTCCTGTCCTGATTTCCTTCAACATGAGCAGCAATGTGGAAGTGTAAGCCAAATAAACTTGCTTTATGGTCATGGTGTTTTGTCGCAGCAATAGAAACTCTAAGACACCGCAGCTAATGGTTTCTGCACTTGCTTCTGAAAGCTCAGCAAAATCTTAGACTGCTAACAGAATCTGTATTCGTGGACCACACAGCTCAATTTTTAAATATCCCCAGCACATAAAAAGGCCATTTGATCTGCTTTATGGTATTTGTGTATTTAGTGGTCTATAATCATAACCATGACCTCCAAAGGTTGGATGTTTGCTGGGAGCCAATGATGCATCTGTTAGATACTCAAAGCTCACACAGCGGCTATTAATCAACCTACTAGCCCTTAACTCGAGGTCAGCATTCTCTTCCATCAGTCACCATGACTCAGGTCCACCAGGCCAGAGCATGAAATCTGGAATGTGTGCATGGCACGTCAGCTTCCCCAAATAACACAGCACACCTCATCATCTAAGTGCAAACTAGCTCCAGAAACTCTACCCTGCAAAAAGTGATTGTCCTATGGCTGTCCCCCTTCTAATGCCTCAAGCCTTTATCTCAAAGGATCCATGTATGGAACAGAGTGTCATAAACACTTCTGTGAGCTATTACTATAGCAACAAGTACCCTTTCTTTTCTTTCTTCTTTCTTTCTTTCTTTCTTTCTTTCTTTCTTTCTTTCTTTTTTTCTTTCTTTCTTTCTTTTCTTTCTTTCTTTCTTCCTTTCATTTTCTTTCTTTCTTTCTTTCTTTTTGTTTTTGTTTTTCGAGACAGGGTTTCTCTATGCAGTTTTGGTGCCTGTCCTGGATCTCGCTCTGTAACCCAGGCTGGTCTCAAACTCACAGAGATCCTCCTGGCTCTGCCTCCCGAGTGCTGGGATTAAAGTTGTGCACCACCACCACCCAGTTTATAACAAGTATCTTAAAGTATTTTCATTTAAACCAACCCTATTGAATGAATTTTGGATAATTTGAAAGGTACAAATTATAGAATCACAAATGAGCAAAATACTCCCTTTTTTTTGTTTCATCTTGTTGATAACTACTTTTGTGGTCCTAACGTGACATGTCTTCTATAGGCTCCTGTATTTGAACACTCGGTTCCCAGCTAGTGGTACTGTTTGAGGTTATGGAGCCTTTAGGAGGTAGAAAATCCATCTTTGACCTACAGGTCTAGAATATCTGACAGACTTTTTTTGTGAAATAGGAATTTTTGAAGAACTATCTTACCTTGTCTTGGCAAAGTTTGGCAATCATCTCTTGTTGTGTCCTGCTTGTCCAATTTGGACAGCATACTGTCAGCCGTTGAGGCAAAGACAGTTTCTTGTCCAGTGGCTAAACTTGTCACAATGAAAGCAAACTCAATATGGAGGTTCTTCCATGCACATCATCTTCTCTTAATTAGATTGGTGTTTTCAGAAGCAGACATATCTTACTGCCATGAAAAGCCTTATGTTATTAAAACATCTTAAATGCCATAGTCTGTAGATCTCTGAAGTGTTTGAAGACCATCTATCTAAAATATATCTCTATGTGACCTTGAAAATATCCCTAAGTTTGATTGTTACAGATGACTGACTAACCTGCATTTCTTTATTATCCTAAATAGCTTTTAAAGGCTAAAACTTTACATTATATGGTTAAATGAGCTGCATATGTACAATACCTTAAACAAGAATAGAAACACACACATACATCTATAGTATGTTCTAACAAAATAACCTTAAATTTGTATCACTATACAAAAATCCATACCAATTTCAAATATTTGAGACTAGTAGTTACTTCTTTTAGTTTGAAAATAAATTCAATGATCTATACTTTTTTCTATCATTCCTATATTCCTCCCTTTTTTCTTTTCAGAATGAGATCCTTAGTCTAATCTCCTTTCCTTAGTTTCCTCCCTGACCATGACAAATAACAACTTGCAACCAACCCCCTAAATGATTATAAACTTCTGTAACCCACCAACTGACCAAAAACTACCCACCCCACCTCTTGAGAATATGGGCATCATACTCTTCAATTTATTACCTGCAGTGTAGGGTTAATGGTATTTTTAAGGGACTCTGAGAAAATTGAGATAATGGTCAAGTCCTGGGAGAGCTAGCTGTATCATTTGTTGTTCAGTCTCTGTGTGATGGGAAAGTGCAGGGTTTATCTGAAGTCCTGACAAGAGTAGTCTGTGAGGCTGGACCATCTTAGTTAGTAGCTTTCAAGTTGTCCTGGATGTAGATCTTTGAGGAAACTGTAACAGAGGCATTCGAGAGGCTGTATTACCTGGGCTACTTTTTTCATTGGTGTCTGGTCCTTTTTTTTTCTGAAAACACACAAGCTTTTAAAGGTAATATACATATCTGTTAACTCAAGTATGGAATGTGCGATGTGTACAAGTTAGCTAATGATAATTTTCTGTTTTATATTTGAGTAGGTAGAAGACATCTGTCAACTTTCTAAGTCCATTTGTATTGCATAACCAAACTCTAATATAAATCTCCATCCATGTCATATGAAAGGATAGCATGTAATAAGTCATGAGGACTCTGTAAACTAACAATATTCATCATGTCTCATCCAGTCTCAGAGATGTTCCCATAGTAGAGGGATCAGCATATACATCACCTTTCTTGTAGCTTTTCTTGACTTCTTCCTTCATGTCTGTAACCAAGATTTTCAGGAGGTCTCCCCTGATTAAATCTGGTCTTTATTAATTTTTAAGGAATCTATAGCTTTTTGTTACCTATGGAAGCAAAAGCATTAACCTCTCCTGCAACACAACATATTTTTTGACTTTCATGTTAAAGTTAAGACATCCTTAAAATATATAGGCTTGTTTAATTTAGTAGTTTTTAAAAAAAATCCAGTGTCTCTTAGCAGTGCTTGCCCTTAGCTCATCAGCATTTAAAAAATTCAAAGTCAACAAGGCAGCATGCAGGATCCAGACACCCTGTATATTTCCTGTCCTCGCTTGGCTTATTCTTTTTATATTACTTTACTCTTTCTTTAAAGACTTTATTATTTTTAAACCTATTTATTTATTTATTTATTTATTCATTTATTTATTTATTTATTCATTCATTCATTCATTCATTCATTTATTTATTTATTTATTTAAATGACTGCCTATACCCACCTAAGCACATTTTTAAGCATATTGTATCTGTATAGAGGTTTTTTGGTTTGGACCTGGCTTTACTAAGTGCCTGCAGTGTTCTCTGACCGTGTGAGCCAAGCCTTAAACAGCTAGACCACCTGCTGCTTAGCACACAGCGTTAGCTGCTAGTGCACTGGCTGCTCAAGTGCATAGTCAAGGAACTATGTCTCTGTATGCCATGAACCGGGTACCAACCAGAGAGACTTCTGTCTCCAGGAAGCTGTGTCCTACTCTGTGTTTAGAACATTTTTTTTTTTTTGCCAGTTTTCTCAGACCCTATGTGGATTTATGTGTCCCACACTGGACACCAAATATAGTAGGCTTTCTCATTGAACTTTCTTTGGACCACTAGCCCACAAATAATGGCACAGGGATTGATTATTAATTATGAAAACTTGGCCCTTAGCTTAGGCTTATTCCCAACTAGCTCTTATAACTTGAATTAACCTGTTTGTATTAATCTATATTCTGCCACATGGCTTTTACCTCACTGCCATTCTGTACCTCCAACTTGTTATACATCTTGCTGGTGTCTCTTGCATGTGTAGATTCTTCCTGAGTTCCTCTCTTTCCCTGGAAGTCACACCTATTCTCTTCTGCCTAGCTATTGACCATTCAACTCTCTATTAAACCAATCACAGTGACACATCTTCACAGTGTAAACAAATGTCCCACAACAGTAGGTAATTAGAGGTATATCCTTGAGGGTTATATCTTGCAATGGCCCCTTTCTGTATCTCTTTTTTCAGGTTCAATATGACATAGAGTAAAAAATTCTCTGATCACCATGATGCTCTGTTCAAGTAATATGGGGCTAAGATACCATGGACCAAACCCTCTGAAGCTCTGAGACAAAGTGAATCCTTCCTTCCTTAAGTGGTTTCTGTCAAGTGTTTGTCACAGTGATGAGAAAATGAATAAATACAACTATGCACAGACAGTTTGGGCATTAGAGACGCTGATCCAGGAACCCACATGGTCTACCTTCTGGCACTACATTTCTTCTACAACCTCAGGGTCAGTTTGCTTCCTGAAGTCCCTCACTCAGTCACCTAAAAAGCAATAATTTCTGAAACTTGGATTCCGAGACTGAAAAAAAAAAGGCTTACTAGTGGAGATGGACAGCCTCTGTTTGTGCATCCCCTTATCCCTATTTGTGAGACTGAACACAAGGCCTCGTGTATGCTAAGCAAGTGTTCTGAGCTACATCCTCAGCCTTGGTGTGTATATCTTCAATCATAGGTTTGTGGCTCCAGATCTGCTGGTTCTCTAGAAGGAGAGTTATGGGGGCAAGGTGAATGAATAGAAGGTGTTAGAGATTTTCTGGTGGATCAGATTGTCTCTGTGGCTAGGACCTGTTAGGGAGCTGGAAAGAAGAATTCAAAAGAAGGAATTCTGAGTGCATAAAAGTGGATGCCTGGGCATAAAAGGAGTTAGCAGTAGTTCTGAGAAACTGGAAGAACTTTCAGACTAGGGAGATAGGGTAAAGATTTGAGAACTATGGTGAGAAGTATGGGGGTCACTAGACATAGAAGTGCTGGAGTATGAAATATTCCTGTGGTCCCAGGGAATGCACTTGCTGAGCTGTGAGGGCTACGTTAAGCTCACTTTCTAAAGTAGTTTGAATGAGCAATGTCCCCCATAGGCTCAGATATTTGAACACTTGGTCCCCAGTTGGCAGAATTATTTGGGGACACTGTAGAACTTTTAGGAGATGCAGCCTTGCTGGAGGAAGTACTCACTTGTAGGATGGGCTTTGAGGGTTTATAGGCTCTTCTCACTTCCGGTTTGCTCTCTGCTTCCTGTGGGAGGCAGAGGCAGGTGGATCTCTGTGAATTTGAAGCCAGCCTGGTCTACAGATTGAGTTCCAGGACAGCCAAGGCTACACAAAGAAACCCTGTCTCAAAACTCCCCTCCCCCCAAAAATTTCCTTAGCAGAGAGACCTGCACTTAGCCAACCCCCCCCCCCCATGTGTCTGGGGGGTGAGTGCGTGTGCGCGCGCACGTGAGTGTGCACACATACACACATTCACAAGTGTGTTTGAAATTTAATTCCAAAATAAGAGAATTAAAGCATGGGCAACCTCTCTTCTCTCTCCCTCTTCAGGGGAAAACATTGCTCTGATAACAAGGCTGTCTTTCTTGTGGATGTGGCTCTTGGTGCCTTGGTTCTTTTGGCAGTAGACAGAGGCTTCTGCTCCATGGTTAGGCTTCTCCTTATAGCATTTCAGTCCATTTGTCTAGATGACCCTTTTGAAGAGGGACTGCAATGTGTTCAAGAGGGAATGACCAAGGAGCCTATAAATCATGTCATCTGAGCAGTTGGGCATATTAGTGCATGGACATAGTACTCTGTAGGGGGTGACAGCTGGCTTCAAACAAAGTGAAAGGCTGCCAGCAGAAAGGCTTGCTTGATATTTCTCACATGAGGAGAAGCTACAGGGGGCTAATTTTGGCTAGCATGACAGAACATTTTATTGATTAGAACAATCCAGAAATGGAGGAAGCTGCCCCAGGGGCCCTTGATTTATAATCAGCAGAGATGTTGAGTTAGAGTTCATATCTCCTGTGGATACATGTGAGATGGGCGGGGGACTTTATCATAGTATAATTGATGCAGAAAGTGGAAAATTAGGGGGAAAATTCTAAGGTCACTTCCAGACATTTAATTCTATGCATTAAATTCTGGTTAAGAACATCTGACCTCAACTGACTCACACTGAAGATCTTATGCGTTTCTAAGGCCTATGAATGAGGGGTTTGGAGCGTGAATGGATGAAGGGGGCTAGAGCTAGTGTGATTAGGATGTGAAGCGTCCCTGTAATAGGTTCATTTGTTTGCATGCCTTGACCATGTTCTTTAAAGAGCCTGTGGGAATTTTAAGAAGTAAGACTTACCTAGAGGAGGGCTTGTGAATTTTACAACCTGTTCCCTTTAACCACATGTCCCTGTCTCTTTCTCCGTTTCCTGTCTGCTCCAACATGCTCTCCCCAGCGTGATGGATTGACAGCTCTGCAGCTGTGAGCCGAAAGAAACCCTTCCTCCCCGGGGTTGTTTCCTCTGGGCATCTTCTCCCAGCGACAGAAGCGATCACCTGATGCAGGAAGTGGCAGCAAGTAGGGAAGACCCTCAAAGAAGGCTGCGTGGCTCCTTCACTTCTCAGATCTGCTGCTCCATTGGTCAGTCTGTTTGTTTTCTGGGATAGTTCTGTTTACCTTTGCAAGGAGAGGTTCCAGATGTCTCATTGGCTGTGCTGGTAAGGCTTTTCTCTGTCTTCTTTCTCCTAGGTCCTTTCTGCTCAGTGTATCTAGTGCCAGCTGTGATGAGTCTGAGTGCCAGATTTGAAGAGAAAATGAAAAGCAGTTGAAATTAGCCAGTGGAATCCAGTCTGGAGTTCTATTTTTATTCCTTCCCTGTTGAGGCTGGTGGTAGAAAGTTTGATTCAAATGCCTGATGTGTTTCTCCTGCCTTGCCTTTAATTGGTTTTGTCAGCTTCATTTGATTTTGTTTTGATTGGAGTCCTGCTGCATAGTCTGGGCTATCTCTTCATATAATGCAATGTGCCAAAGATGGAGTTATCCTGACTACATCCACTGCCTAATGGGCCTTCGCCTCAATTTACATTATAGCCACATCTGGCAGACTGTATAACATCCCATTTTGCTTATTGCAATGGGGGTGTTGAAAGCATTTTGAAAGCAGAAACAAAACTGTACAAATCTAAATTGTTACTATAGGTAATACATAGTTCTTAAGGAAAGTTTATGTAGCTATTTGCTGCTGGTAAGTTACCGACAGATCTGGTGCTTTTTTTTTGTGTGTGTGTGTGTGTGTGTGTGTGTGTGTGTGTGTGTGTGTGTGTGTGTGTGTGGTGTGTAATTAGATGGCTATAGCTGTCATTGTAAAATGGCACCTCTAGTTTTTGGTGGTTTGATACATCTGTAGTTTTAATATAGTTCTTCTTTAGTACATGGCCCCAGATAAAGATCCATCTTTGATTTTTCTGTTTTCTGGCTTAAGACATGACATGGTACCTTAATCAACTCTATATAGCAGAAGTAATCTTTTTTCTTAAAGTGTTACTAAGTTGACAGGTTGGAAACAAACTATTTTGTGTTCTGTTTAAAGATTAAAAACCTCACTGTGCTTTGAGGAGCAGGAGCTTAAGAGGGTAGCCATTTCTAAAGCACATCAGGCCATGCCGTTACAGCTGAACTCTCACATGCAGGGTTGTGGAGAACATGCTTGTGTTGCAACCAAATTATTTTCCTGTGTGTAATCCTGTGTGAAAAGAATATCTGGGCCAGCAAGATGGTTCAGTGGGTAAAAGCTTTATTTTTTTTTCAAGGATCTATGTAACTATTTTTTCAATTGAATTCCTTAAGATCTGACCATAGGTAACAACTAATATGGTAATGAATGCAGTGGTCCCTTACTTATCATATGAATGAATGGAGAGAGCTTTTGTCTATCTTATTTTAAGTATTATGACTTATAGTCAGAGGAGCACTACTGTGAGAACCTTGATGGCCACAAAAGAAAATCATGAGCAAGCCATCAGCAATAGGAAGACTAAAGCCAGAAAACCATGTGGATCAATAAATAGCCCGTAGTTATATAGGAAAACATGAGGACATGATATATTTAGGGAACTCCACATTTCTATAAGATATCTCAAGTTTTTATTCTACCTCTTATTAATACAATAAAATTTCTAAAATCAAACATACTAAACACCACAGAAAGGATGTAGAAAAAAATCAAAACCCCCAAAGATTTTATTTATCTGGGTCCATTGTTTTCTTTTATCTTTGTTCTTCTCCACTATGAGAAGAAAGGAAAGAAGAGATAAGCACGGTCAGTCTTCATCAAGATTCATTGTCAGATGAAATTACAAAAGACTCGGCACTGGAGATGTAGTTCACCGGTTAGAGCACTTGCCTGGCATGCGGGAGACCCTGGCTTTGGTCCTGAGTAACCACCTACCCTCACCCCTGACACACACAAAGTTTTACAGGAATTCCATTTCCCATTTCTTTCAAGAAAAATAAAACTCAAATAAAGCCAAAGGAGCTATGTGAGTGTTGATAGACGCTTATCTGTGTGGATGAAGACAGGGCACCCCTGGTAACCAGTCTCCAGAGATAATTGCAACAGAGATCTGGAAACTGCTGCTGCCAGCTCTGGTGGTGGGATCCCAGCAGCTTGCAGAATCAGGAAAGGACACACAAGGAGACCATTGTTAACCTTGTATTAGGAGTTTCCATCCTGGGAACAAACAGCTGTCCTCATAGATAGAGCTGTCTTTGTCATCCTATCCATCTGTGCTTGGATTGAAAACATGTAACTCACAAGATGAGGTTTGGGTGCTGAGCCTTAAAGAGGGGGAAGGCTTCTTAAGCAGGCATGGTGAGTGCCTGGAAAAGTAGGCAGTGGGTTTGAGTATAATCAAGAGATTTTTCTAACTCAGGTGCCTAAAAAAAAAAAAAAAAAAAAAAAAAAAAAAAAAAAAAAAAAGTTGGGACCTGCCATCATTCATCTTAGAAGTCCCTACAATTTTTTGTCTCTAGCTACTTCCAAACACATCAGGGTTGAAAGTGGAGAAGTCCTGTTTTTGCAAGTTTGTGGAAGTTGGAAAGAGATCCTCAAATGGTTCAAGAATATAGCTATCCCCATCAGAGCTACTTTAGATCCTCCAACAAAGTCTGAAGGCATGCAGGCATCCAGGCAGCCAAGAAGTTAGACAAGATTTCTCTGGTTCTCCAGCTACTGCTGTTACCTTCTACACACACACACACACACACACACACACACACACACGCACACGCACACGCACACGCACATGCACACGCACACGCACGCACGCACGCACACATGCATGCGCACACAGAGCTGTCAGCAAGACAGAGACAGAGAGCATGCGTAGAGCCTGTGAAAACCTGGATGAATAGCCTGTGGGTATAAGTTTGCCTGGAAAAACTAGGTCATGGCTAAAAGTGACTGAGCGTGTATTTTGAAACATGCTGGATGCTGGCGATGGAACTCGTGTCACTCCTGAAAGTATTTTGGAGACTGTGAGTCTTACAGAGGACAATAATGGAGACTTTACATGATGATTTCCATTCCTCCATGATACCAGCTAGAGGGAAAATTGTGTATTAATCATATAAGATTAATCCTAAACTTAAAAAAAAGTTTTTAGTGAAAAAATGTCACAAAGAAAAGTGCTTAAGAATAGACATTACTCAGGAATAGCAGTAAATCCAAATTTCAAAGCAGAGTTTGTCAATTTTTATGTTCAAATGCCATTGTGTATTAGGAAAGGAAGAAGTCTTAGCATGATATGTACACACACACACACACACACACACACACACACACACACACACCAAATAATTTTAAATTGTAGAGTGCATTTTTGAGGTAGAAATAGGAAGAAATTGGGTGAGGCAGCACCAGTTTCTTTCTTTCAATCACTTTGTTAAATTGTGATTGACATGAAAAAAATACTATACATGTTTAATATATGCAACTTAATGAGTTGGAACTAAGTGACCACGCTGAATCGACAGCACCATTAAGGTCATAGACATGTCAATCACTTTCCAAGCTTGCTCTCCTCCTTGTGTTGTGGTTGTTTTTTATTCTCATGGCAATGTAACTATGTTTAATATAAGCACTCAGGGTTTAAGTTGCAGTGTGCTACTGTTAGCTACAAGCACACGCTGTGTGGAATGGAACTTCCCATCCTCAGAGCTGAAACCTTGTGACTGTCATCTCTCCGTTTGCCACCTTCCTCCAGCCCTGGCAGTCACCATTCTGCTGTCTGCTTCTGTCAGGTCAGCTCTTTTCTTTTCTTTCTTTCTTTCCTTTTTTATTTTTTATTTTTTGAGATGTGGTCTTGCTGTGTTGCCCAAGCTATCCTTAGACATCAGGCTCCAATAATTCTCCTGCCTCAGCCTCCCAAGTAGCTAAAGATTGCAGGTGCATGTCCACTGTATCTGATTCAAGATCGATTATTTCAGATTCTACCTGTAAGTGGAGTCATACAATATTTATCTTCCTGTCTGACTTATTTCACATTGGTGCAATTAGCAAGTTTCCCTCAATTTTAAGACCAAATAGTATCCCAGTGTGTACACACACCACATTTTCTCCTTCCATTCATTTAAATGGATATTTAGATTTTTGTACATTAGCTATCATCAAACAGGAAGCAGCCCTTTCTTGAGAGTTAGCGTTGATTATCAGAATACATGGATAAGATGAGGTTATCTGCACTCTATTTTGAGTCAGAGTAGAAAACGGAAGCCAGGCCTCATGGCACGAGTCTGCTGTGCTAGGCCCTCTGGAGGCTGAGGTAGCAGGTGGACTGTTAGTTCAGGACCATGGTGGGCTCCCCAGTGAGGTCAAAAGCAGCCTGGACAACTTAGTGAGACCTGACCTCAAAACGCAAGAACTAAAAAGAAGGCTGGAATGTGGTTCAGGGGTGAAGAGGTCACTGTACCATCATGCCCTAGGTTCAGCCTCCAACACTGAAACAACAGGACGGAAGTACTTTTAATTTCAAATGAACAATACCTGTAGGTAAATAGAATGTTTCTCTCCTACTCTCTCTAATAAATAAAAAACAAATTAATGAAATAAAAAAAAGGAAGCAGATATGCTGGCTGCCCACCTTTTCTGAAAAAAAAAGTCTTTTAAAAATGAAACACCCAGCTGGGCGGTGGTGGCGCATGCCTTTAATCCCAGCACTCGGGAGGCAGAGCCAGGCGGATCTCTGTGAGTTCGAGGCCAGCCTGGGCTACCAAGTGAGTCCCAGGAAAGGCGCAAAGCTACACAGAGACACCCTGTCTCGAAAAACCAAAAAAAAAAAAAAAAAAAAAAAAAAAAAATGAAACACCCTCAGCATGTGTGTATTTCTGGGAAAGAGTAGAGTGGGTGAGAAAACAGTTGGGAGCTATGACGGCTCACAAAGACTTGGGGCAAGACAGAAACGTGGCCATCTTTTAATTTTTTTAAGGTTTTTTTTTTGTTGTTGTTGTTTTGAGACAAGTTTTTTTTTTATTCTTTTTTATTTCATTTGTTTTTCTTTTTGGAGCTGAGGACCGAACCCAGGGCCTTGTGCTTGCTAGGCAATCGCTCTACCACTGAGCTAAATCCCCGACCCCCCCCCCCCCCCCCACCCCTCGAGACAAGGTTTCTTTGTGTAGACCTAGCTGTCCTGGAACTTACTCTGTAGACCAAGGTGGTCTTGAACTCAGAGATCCACCTGCCTCTGCCTCCTAAGTGCTAGAATTAAAGGCACGTGCCACCACCACCCAAGTTGTTTTTTTTTTTTAATTATTTTATTTTATGTGTATGTGTGTACCTGAGTCCATGTGCATCACATGTGTGCAGGTGCCTACAGAGTTCAGAATAGGGCATTGGATCCCCTGGAACTGGAATTATAGACAGTTATGAGCTGCTGATTTGGGTACTGGGAACTGAGCCCAGGTCCTGTGGAAGAACAGCAAGTGCTCTTGTTGCTAAACAATCCCTCCAGCTCCTTTCACAGACCTTGATGTCTCTTCCTTCCTTCTCTTTTGTGATTTTTTTCCCTTAGGTGTATTCATTGATTTATTTATCCCGATACAAACTACATATGAGTACTTATTATTATGCTGGCCATCTTTCCATTACTGTAACAAAATACCTGAGAAGCTTAATTTAAAAAGAGGAAAGGTTAATTTTGGCTTATGTTTGGGGGGATTCATAGTCAGTTGGCTAGTTGCTTTTGAGACTGGACAGACCAGTACCTCATAGTGGGAACTTGCATACAACTACTAGTTTGTGGAAAAGAAGCAGTAGAGTAGTACAAGAATTATCTCTTAAAGGAGAATTCAAAGAATAACCCCCCCCCCAACACACACATAAAGATACTTCACCAATAGCAGAAATTTTCTCTCTAGGATCATCTTGTGTGAGTGTGTGCGTGCGTGTGTGTGTGTGTGTGTGTGTGTGTGTGTGTGTGTGTGTGTGTGTGTGTGCATGTGTGCGTGTGCATACTTCCATGCAGGTGCACATGTATGTATGTGAATGTGTATGTATGTGTATGTATATATAGGCCAGAGGTCAATTTTGGGTGTTCCTCGTGCTATGCATACATTTTTTTTTTTGAGACAGACTCTCTTCCTGGCCTGTAGCGCAGTTAAGTAGACTACACTATCTCTGCCTTTCCAGTATTAAGAATTCAAGAGTGCAATACAACCTTAGCCTTTACACAGGAATTATGGCCAAACTCAGGTCCTCAGGCTTATAAGGCACAGCTGTTACCAACTGCTTGGCTCTAATGTTCTACCACCTCCCAGCAAATCCATCCTGAGTACTGAGTGCTTAGCATATGGGTCTGCAGGGTACATGCAAACTAAGAACTCACTGCACCAAGGAGACAGTGCCAAGGACATAGCACACCTCTTATCTATGTTTCTCCCCCAAGCCCGCAGTTCACTGGTGTGGAAGAGTCTCACCTTGAGATGGCGCTTCTTTCCCATTTAGGGACTTGTTGTGTCGGCCATGTATGGAGGTACAGGCCTGTGTATGGTTTGTTGATTTATACTAAGGAATTGGAGAAGCTGCTTTTCTGAACAGGGAGGATTTGGGTGAAAATCCCAACTACATCTGTAGAAGGAAAGAGGATTCCTGAGCTCAGAATTTTCTTGGATTATTTGTCAACCCAAGCTTGAATGTCTGGAGAACATTGGAAACACAAGGTGACACTGCTTTGGATGAGTGTCACAAGGTGTTTTTCTGAAGGCTGATCACCTCTGCCTTAGTAGGCAGTCTTACCTTGAATGAGCACACATTAAGGCTGTTGTGAAGCTAGCATGAGATCCAGTAAACTCAGCTCACTCTCCAAAGCTAGTCTTTCTGTCTGTCTCTCTGTCTTTCTCTCTTTATCCCTCTCACTTCTCCCCCCCCCCCCCTTGCCTCCGTGTGTGTGTGTGTGTGTGTGTGTGTGTGTGTGTGTGTGTGTGTGTACAAGTATGTGGATCTGCCTGTGTGTATAGAGGCCAGAGGTCTGTCAGGTGTCTTCCTCTATCGCTCTCTACCTTATTTTTTGAGAAAGGGTCTTTCACTGAACCTGGATCTCATTGTTTCAGCTAGAGTCATTGGTTAGTGAGCTCCGGACTTGCTTGTCTTATCACTCCCAGTTCTGGATTTATAGACAAAAAGGTCTATAAATATACATATTTATTTTTTTGAGACAGGGTTTCTCTGTGTGGTTTTGGTGCCTGTCCTGGATCTTGCTCTGTAGACCAGGCTGGCCTCGAACTCACAGAGATCTGCCTGGCTCTGCCTCCCGAGTGCTGGGATTAAAGGCGTGCGCCGCCGCCACCACCCTTTATTTATTTATTTTTAAATGTGTGTGCCGAGAAGCCAGTGCTTGCACAACAAGCAATTTCTCTACCACACACTGAAACATCTTCCCAGGCTTCCACATGCAGTGGCCAGGGCAGCTTTGTGGTGAGTAGTCTCGCCATCCACATGCCTTTGAGAAGGATGGAACGTGACTAGTGTGGTTGTAGGACTGATTTTTCCAGTCAGCTCATGGTCTCCAGTCTTCCTTTCGGACCAGCTTCTTATTGGCTCCCCATGACCTTGTTGCTCCTCTGCCTGTCCTTTCACACAGTGCCACAGGAGTTCTTTCTTAGGACCTGCATTGTTTGGTTTGATTGCCTGAGTAGCATCCTTGTCAGAACTTTAGATTACATCAGTCTTCTTTTTGCTGGACTCAGAACCACCCTCCGGCACTAACTGTGGCTTCTGCCCTCTGTGCCCCCGCCCTGAGGTGTCAATGCAGACGGGCCAAGTCATGAAAACCCAGACTGAGCCACTGCTCTGGTGACTTGGCTTGGCTGGGGAAGTGCCTGTGCTTTCTCCTCCTGCATGGCTCTTCTTTCAAGAGCTCATCACCTACCCCAAGTATCACCGCTCTCCTCAGGTCCTGTGCACTTCCCCACTGCTTATCTTTGGCCTGTGAACTTTCTTCCTGTGGATATTTAGACCTTGCTGTAGTTGAATCTGGAGTTTGCTCACAATCCCTTGGTGCTGCTGGGGAGTGGTGGAAGCATAAGGAGGTGGGGCTTAGTAGAGGGAAGTTGGGTCATTGGGAGGGAGGGCATGTCCTTGAAGAGTACATAGGGACTTCCCTTGCTCTGTTTCCCTGGTGACATGAGTGTGATGTGAGCAGCTCTCTTCTGCTATATGCCTTTTTCACGGTGTTCTGCTTTACTATGGGCTCAGAAGCAACAGGACCAAGCGACCATGGATAACAAGCTTTGAAACATGGAGCAAAATAAATCTTTTCTCTCCCTTTCAGCTGTGTTGGTTGTATTTTGTCAGCAGTGGAAGTCTACCACTGGCCATTTCCTTATCTCACTTCTCTCTTCAACTTACTGTAACCGAACTTTGTCCGCTTGGTTGCCCCGAGATCAAATGGGTCAATGGCCTTCATGTTGTGAAACCCGGTGGCCAATTATCTGTCCTCTTATGATGTTAGCTGTCAGATGTATCTGTCACAACTGGTCTCTGAACCTTCCCTGCTACTTTCTTTACCGCACAGGCTTGCATCTTCTGCCAAATCGCAGCTCTAAGTCAAGGTCCTTCCCTAGCGTTTCCTGTTTCGTTTCTTTTTCTTCCTGACTTCCAAATGTGTGTCTCAGAACTCTGTCCTTAGCTCTGGCTTACTCACAAAGTATCTCATCTGCACCTTTGGCTGTGAATCCCACCTATAGGCTGGACATTGTGAAATGCTCATCTCTATCCTTAGTGTCACCCCCGAACACCACAATTGTATTCTCATCATTTGGTTGCTATAGTCCCTTGTACAGGCATGGGGAACATTCCAGAGTGACCTTGTTCTTGCAGGGGGTCTGCAGATAGGAAGAGGGAGTGCTGGTGTGGGAGAAGGTTCCTGTCCATTTCCCTTCTTTGGAGATAGTGAAACAGAGACAGAAGATAAGGTGGAGTGTACCCATTAGCAGAGTGTACCCATTAGCATGCAGTTAGCACACCCCGGAGCACTGAGACCTGTGTGTCTCTTTGTTCCGCATCAGTATAAACGGCTGCTGCTGGTGGTCCTCTGAGTTTTTCTTAATTTTTTATCTATTGAGTTCTTATCTCAAAAGAATACACTGAGATTTTTGAGGCATTGGGTTTGTGTAATGATTAGTGTAATGGACAGGGTACCAGAGAGGATTGGAATGAGTGGGTTCCGGAGGGCAAATCCTGGACTAACCTATGATGTGTATTGAAGATAGCAAGCAAATCAAGGGTGGTAGATTATAAATTGAGCTGCCACTGTTGCAAGGCCCTGCTGTGCTGTCTCAGAGAGGCTGCAGACAAGGAAGTAGTTTCTCATTTACCAGCCAACAGATAACATCAAGAGCTGAAGTCAGAAACAGGTGCCAGGTTGTCCCAGGCTGACAACAAGGATGCTCAGGTAGAACTACATCTAGTAGATTCACACCTGAAGGTTGAGGCTGGTTACGACACCAGACCACAGGGCCACAGAGCACCTAATGTGAGGATCTGCACTATGGTTTCTAGTGGGAAGTGGGATTCTCCAGTTGTGGGACCCTGTGGGGGAGCTGGAGTGATTCTGAAATTGAGGCAAGGGATGAAAAGAAATCAATGGACTTGACCCATTATGGTGTGAAAGCTGAAGATCCAGGGCGTGGATCAGAACAATACAGCAGCACCAGACATACTTCAGAGTGCCTCCATCTCCGCAGAGTGCCAAGTTCTGGCCGAAGCAGAGAGTGTGCCTGCCTGGCTACTGAGACTGTGGATGCAGGGCCAATGGCATTCTGTTTTAGTGGGATAGAATAAGCAAAGCTATCAATCATAATTTATCCTGTACTATGGCAGCAGCTGTACTTGGCCACTGCAGACAAAAGTAAGTTGTCATTGTTAGTATGGTTGATTGCATGGTCCAGTCTGGAGATATTCTCATAACCAGGGGAGTGTGGACATCATGGAGGAGTTGCTGACATATTTGAGGGAACTTGGTATGAAACATGCTTGTTCATTTAGTCTTTTCCTGGCCCTGATAGTGACTTTGGGGTGGGATGAGAGACACAGTCTTGTCTACAGCTCCTCTAGAGCTCCTTCAGTATGGAGGGCTAGCTTTTACAGTGTCCCCTTTTGGGGGACAATAATACAAAGAATAGATCAAATGGTAGCAGATTTGGGGAAGACAGAAAGAGTGAGACAAAGGCAAGGTGCATTAAACTCAAAATTCAATAAAAAGTGGTCAGTTGAAAGGCCTCCCCAAAGCAGATGTGGAGTGAATGGTAAAGACAGGAACAGATACCTCAAAGCCAGCCAGCTAAATGCTAGCACTATCACTCCCAAGGTAGATGTGTGGCCACAGCCCATCTTGAGGCAAAGTCATCCAGAAATTACTGCAACAGTCCATGAGATAGGCAAGGTAAACTTCATCAGGCTGGTGTAGAGTCCTCTTAACTCACTATATGGCCTGCCCACCACCTGATGGGACCTGATGTACAACAGCGAATTATAGGGAAATAAATAAGGTGGTGCCTATTATGAGCTAGCTGTGTATAACATTGCTGTGATGTTGAGAGGCTTAGGAACACAGCTGGGCCATTACCTTTGTGTATTGGATTTGATCCATGCTTTATTCAGCATTGATATAACAGCTGAAAAGTAAAATAAAACCCCCCAAACAACACAAAACAAAACAACAGCAAAAAACCCTCCACCTGAGAAGGCCCCAGGGGACTGCTACACTGTTAACACAGGGGTGTTTGAATAGCCCTATTATAGTGTTATCTAAACTAACACAATGGATGAAACCCACAATTGTTCAGATACTCCATTACATTGATGATATTCTGCTAACCTCTATCTTCCAGATACAGTCTAGCTGAGAAAGATTGCTAGCTCACCTGAAGGAGAGGGGACTGACCATAAATCTAAACAAGGTCCAAGGCTCTGTCTTGTGCATAGCATTCTTGGGTTCTTTGGTTAGGTGTGCTGACTAGTTTTATGTCAACTTGACACAAGCTAGAGTCATCAAAAAGGAGGGAACCTCACTTGAGAAAATGCCTCCATAAGATCTAGCTGTAGGCAAGCCTGTAGGGTGTTTTCTTAGTTAGTGATTGATGTGGGAGGGCCCAACCCATTGTGGTTGGGGCTGCCCCTGGGTTGGTAGTCTTGGGTTCTACAAGAAACAGGGTGAGCAAATCATGAGAAGCAAGCCAGTAAGCAACACTCCTCTATGGCCTCTGCATCATCTCTTGCCTCCAGATTCCTGCCCTGCTTGAGTTCCTGCTTTTGATGAAGAACTGTTATACGAAACTCTGAGTATGATAAACCCTTTCTTCTCCAAGTTGCTTTTGGTCATGGTGTTTCTTTCTTTTCTTTTCTTTTTTTCTTCTTTTTTTTTTTTTTGGTTTTTCAAGACAGGTTTTCTCTGTGAAGCATCCTGGCTGTCCTGGAACTCACTCTGTATACTAGGTTGGCCTCGAGCTCACAGAGATCCACCTGCCTCTGAGTGCTGGGATTAAAGGTGTGTGCCAGCACTGTGCCAGCAGGTCATGGTACAGGAATAGTAACCCTAAGACATTAAATAGCATGAAAATACTGCCATAGGTGGTAATAGACAAGGTGTAAGATCCTCCACTTCCTTACATAATGAAGAAAATACAGGATTTTGTGGGGCTACTGGGATACTGGTAGGATGCTGAATCTCCATCAACAGTTTGGGTAGGAAGGGAGCAGAAGCTTGCATCCAATGAAACAGATACAGACATGTAGCAATTGATAGGATTCATCCTGTAGAATGAACTGTGTGTTGATCAAGACTCTGGCAAAGAACACACGGTCCCACATAACCCACAGGCTTCTAGTGTTGACTGTGGAAAGTGCTACAGATCACTATAGATGAGAAGCTGCTATTAAGGTGTTGGCTACCTACTCTCGAGGTTAGACAAGCCACATGCAAACTCACCTGCTATTGGGTGGATCTTAAGGATGGACTCTCCCACTCTCTGAGAGTGGACCACACATCTCCTTAAAGCTTTGAGAAGTTTCAGTGTAAAAACTGAAAACAACTGATCTGTGGTAGTGGCCCTGGTTTTCAAAACTGGCTTCAGCATTTAGACTGTTAAGTTAAAGTGAATGGGATACTCCAGACAGCATGGGGCATGACAGTAATTTGTTGCTCCCAGAATCAACTGACATCACACCAGCTCTCTAGCTGTTGTGATCCAACATGAGGGTGGGGGAGGGAAGACATACTAAATGTAACTGTTATGTCTTCTACCATGTTGAGAAAACGGTCTAACAATGCTAAAGTAGTACTCTTAGCGGGGATTCTTTCCAAAGGGATGTTTGTAAATACCCATGGTAGTTGCATCTTGCTGCAGCATCTTGAGCCTCTCTTTCTCCAAGTCCCTGCCTGATGAGGGGTCTGGTGTTCCCATCTCAGAAAGCCGACCATTCAAGTGTTACTTCTTGCATAGTGATGTACCTTGGTATGTGTCTTGCCACACAGTACAGATCTTTCCCTTTGGTACCCACTAAATACCTGTGTTGCTTTTCCTTGGTGGGCAGATGGTCTTCAGCTTGGCTAATGTCCCACTACAACAGTGTCAGTGATTGCCAGACTGGGAATTCCACAATGGGATTGTAAGGGCTGCCATGGTGACTTATCCAGCCAATATGATGAAATGGCATTCTTCTTCAGAAACTGTCCCCCTGGGTTTTTATTTATTTATTTTTAAAATAAGATCTCACTATGTAGCCCTGGCTAGCCTAGAATTCACTATGTAGGCCAAGCTGGCCTCAAATTCATAGCAATCCAGTTGCCTCAGCTCCCTAAAGGCTGGGATTAAAGGCATGTGCCACTGGCTCCACCTTGTGTTTATATTTATTTATTTAATTTTTAGATAGGTCTCTCAATGGGACTGAGGGCTCTCTGGTTCAGGTAGGCTAGCTGACTGGTGAATCCTAAGAATTCTTCTGTCTTTGCTTCCCCTGGATTTACAAATATGTGCCACCATACCTGACTTTTTATATGAATGCTGAGTATCAAACTCAAAGTGGTAAGTACTCTACTGATGGAGCGATCTCCCCAGCCCCTTCTGATAACCTCTTAGCCTTGCTTTACTTGTGCTGTGGGTCATGTGGTCCCTGTAATATCTAGGTGCAATGTGTGTTTGGTGTTTCATCTCAAGGAACATGCACCAGAAACTGGAGCAAGGAAAATATTCCAGTGCCTGAGGTGGTCACAGCAACCTTGTTCTTGCAGGAGTCTGTAGTTGGAAGAGTAAATGCTGATGTGGGATGGGGTTCCTCCTTTGAAGACAGTGAGACAAAGATGATAAGGTCTGGCAGACAAGTGACATATGCCCATTAGAAGTCAGTTAGCAGTCCTGAACACTGGGCCTGTTCCTCTTTGTTCTTCATATGCGTACACACTGCTGGGGCTGCTGCTTGTAGGCACTAGCTGGTACCCAGTCTTTTGGACAAATACTGCCAAGGATGGCATGAGTAATACAATATCCAAACTCCTGTAGAGTTCACTGAGTTTTTTCTTTGGTATTGGGACACAGTGCTGTGAAGCTTTGGAGGCCTTGGGTTTGTGTGACAAGAGACATTGTAATAAACTTCCTGGTGTCTCTGTCTTCCCCATCCTCATTATCCAAGTTCCAAGTGTAGTCACCCCCTGATTCTTTTCTGGCTTGCCCTCTGCATTTACTCTAGCAAAATGGACCCCAATCTGTTCCTTTTCTCAAAGCTACTACTTACATTTTTTAATACACATTTTTTATTTATATGTGTGTGCCTATGTGATTGTGTGCCATGTGTATGCTGGTACCTGCAGAGGCCAGAGATGGTGTTGGATCCCCAGGAGCTAGAATTACAAGTGGTTGTGAGCTGCTTGATGTGGGTGTTAGGAACTACATTTAGGTCCTCTGAAAGAGCAGCAAATGCTCTTAGCCTCTGAGCCATCTCTCCAGCCCCCACTACCTTTTCTTGATGGACCGCCTACAAACAATTCCTGGCTTTCACATGTGTTCTGCCTGTATTTCCCATGAAGCAGCCAAGTGACTGCTTAGTAACTTCAATTAGATGAAGTCACTTCCTTCTTCCACCAGCTTCCCATAAAATCTAGATTCCTAACCTTTACAAATTACAAATGATATGTCCGTCATTCTTTCTGACCATACTTTTCTCCTTTGCTCTTTTGTTCTGGCTTCCCTGGCCAGCTTTGGATTCTTCTAATTCAACAAGCTACTTCTGTTGCTGTTTTTCATGTGGCTTCAGCAAGTCCAAACAGCATCTCCCTAGAGAGCTTCTCAGATCACTCAGTTCTACAAGATCCCAAACTCTGGTTACATCACCTTCTCTTAATTGTCCGTGACATTTATCTTTCCATTTTCTTGTTGATTTGATATCATCTTTCCAAACTAGAAGGCCTTTGTTCATTCTTGTATTTTCTGCACTATTTGACATAACACCCATGTGTCACCCACATGACAATTGTATATGGGAGCCTGAGGCATGAGACAAGAGACTGGAGATGTGGTCAGCAAAGGCCTGATGCAGTGTAGCACCTGGTGATTTTATCTGCTCAGTATTTCCTGAGTATCTCTGTATTCCAAGACTTTCTCTTTCATCAGAGAGATGGAGATGGCACAGGGTTGTCATTATCACTCCCACAATAACTTCTACGATTTCCTGACTCTTCTCTTTACCTTTGATCCTGTCCCCTCCAGATCATATTCCCATTTCTAAAACACAAGTGTGTTGTGACACCTCCTGCTTAAAATGTTAAAAAAAAAAGTTCCCAGTCATTTACAAGATAAAGTCAGTCACCTAATATGGCTCCCAGGGCAGCTTGCTTCTCCACTGGCTTCTTGTCTCATTATCCAGGAATGCACAGCTGCCCGTGGGCCTCTCTGAATACCTCATTTCCCTTGAAACTGGCTCTTCTCTTACTTTCCCTGTTGTCTTAGAGTGACTGACATTTAGAAGCTGCATGACCTTGGGATATTACTATTTTTTCTGAACCTTTGTTTCCTAATAATCATAACCATCACTGGGCAGCATGAAAGTCAAATGCTTCATAGACATATATACAGGTATATACATGTGCCTAACAGATTCTACCTACTTTATTGGCAATGTCAATGCCTATAACACTCTCATTGGGTAGTTGATAGTGGAGATAATGGATTTCTGCTCATTTCTAGACTTACTTTCTTTGATGGGAAGTAAGGAGATCTGGTTAAAAAGTTGATCATTTGGGGGGCTGGGGATTTAGCTCAGTGGTAGAGCGCTTGCCTAGCAAGCACAAGGCCCTGGGTTCGGTCCTCAGCTCTGAAAAAAAAAAGTTGATCATTTGGTCTTCTGTTTTAGTTTATTCTCTGTGCTATCTAGAAGCCTTGAGAATGGCATTGTCCTTATCCCAGGACTCTCAAATACACAGGGATAAGATAGTAGCTTGTTCCCAGAACCCCACTGCTGTGCTCTGGATGCAGGATTAGTGGGGATTTCCCAACATTCTCAGGATTTAAGATTTTGCAGTTTCTCCCAAGTCTTCCACAGGATCCTGAACTTTTCCTGAACCAGGATTTCAGGGACACAATGGAGCCTCCTGATAGTGGCCTCTGGGCACAGGAGTGGCCCAAGCAACACAGGCAAATGTAATCTGATAAGTTTAGAGTAATTTGGTACCAGTTATCTTTTTATCATGCTAGGGAGGTTCAGGCCTCCACCTGGCATCTTGTAGCCTGGACTATGAAGAAGGATAATGGCATGTCTTTACCTTCCAGGGTGTGGTGGGAAAAATGAGAAATGGGGTTTGGTGCCAGTGGGAAGGCTTAGCCTAGAGTGCTCCCCACAGGACTGCAGTGTATAATGACAACCTTTGCCTAGACCATCAAGGGACCTGGGTGAGCCAGGTCACCTGGTGGGTTTGGTTATTTGAATGTACTTTAAAGGTTTAGTTACTCTGACCTCTGTGAATTTTGAGTAGTTTGGCAGTCGGATTGGCTAGTACATGAATAGAGTCTTTAAAAATTAAGCTAAGAAGTAGCTGCCTCACACTAGATTCTGTGTTGAGTGCTTTGGGCAATGCCCAGGTGAATCATGGTCTGGCAGGAATTCGCCGACTAATGGGGATTATAACACATACAGACAAACAACTGGATCAGTGCAGAGAACCACACTGACTCACATCACCACCATGTGCAGTAAGTTCAGAGGAGAGAGAGAGATCTGTGACTTACTTAACACCTGAGGTAAAGTTTTAGAGAGAAACATTTGAACAGAGCTTGAAAGGATTAGAGATGCTGGAGGTATGGCCTGGTCAGTACGGTCAGTGAGAAAGCCTTGGTGTATGCAGAACTTCTGGAAGTTTTCTTTGATAGATGGATTGGGGTAGATCTTTGCCTGTGTAAGGAGTTTGAACTGGATTCCTCATGTCTGGGGTGGGTGTGCACGCACATGTGTGTGGAGGAGGCTAGAGAATAACAACCTCAGGTGTCGTTTCTCAAGTGCCATCCACTTTGGAGATTGAGAAAGGATCTCTTACTGGTCTGGAGCTCACCAAATAGGCTAAGCTAGTTGGCCAGCAAGCCCCAGGGACCTGCCTGTCTCTTTCTCTCCAGTATGAGGATTACAAGCACATGGCATGGGCTTTGCTTTTTCACATAGGTTCTGGGGATCAAACTCAGGTCTTCATGATAGCTCTCTCCCTAGGCCCTGGACCTGAGCTCAGCAACCTAAGCAGATTCTAGGTAAGCAGTTCTAGGGAGGGCTAGTTGTAGGATGGATGAGAGGGAGGACAGGATGCTCAGTATCTATTAGTACTGTTTAGCCAGGAAGATTGGCGAGAAGGAAACCTAGAGAAATGTCTTGGAGTAGAATTAATACAGCTGACTATAGAAAGGGACAAGGGGCAGAAATGAATAAACATGTGTGAAGTTTCCAAGCATGGGTGGATAGATAGACTAAGGAATCACTTGGGAGCACAGAGGCAAAGCATATTTAGAAGAAGAAGTTCCATTTTAGACAGACCTTTGAAGTACCCACACCACGTTTGGGTAGAAGTTCAGAGTTAGGCTATGGGAGGAAATGGTTGTGAGGCAGAGTTCGCAGGATCATTTGGATTGAGGAGAAAAAGTAATGGAATTTGGTAAGATTTCAAAGGGAGAAGGGAAGTGTGTTGTCTGTGGAGAAGTGTGATATATTATGTACCCCAATATATTGTGTACCTTAATAAACTTATCTGGGGAACAGAGGACAGAGCCAGCCACTAGATTAGACATAGAGGCAAGACAGTGGTGGCACACACCCTTAATCCTATCACTTGGGAGGCAGAGATCCGTCTGGATCTCTGTGAGTTCAAGGCCACACTGGAAACAGAGCCAGATGTGGTGGCACATGCCTTTAATTCCAACACTTGAGATCTCATGCCTTTGCTACCAAGTATTTGGGAAGCACACGTGCCTTTAATCCCAGCACTAGGAAGGAAGTAAGATGGCAGGGCACAGAAAAGTATATAAGGCATGAATAAGCAGGAAGTCTTGCTCTGGAGGCTGAGGAGTTGGTAAGGTGAGGTTGGCTGTGGCTTGTTCTGTTTCTCTGATCTTTCAGCATTCACCCCAATATCTGGCTCCAGGTTTTCTGTTAGTAAGACCGTTTAGCAACTCGTGTTACAGAGAAGCAGTAAGAGACAATGCAAAAGTGAGTTTGTGCTTGGAACCCGATAGACCAGTTTGATTCCTGGTCTTGCCATTTACCCTTTGTGTGTGACCTTGCACAGGTTACTTAACCCTGCTAAGCCTCAGTTTTATCATCTGTAAGATGGGGTAGAAAATAACATTTTGTTCCAAGGGGACTGTGAATGTTAAATCAGATGCTATTTAAAGGATGCCACATCTATAAATGCTTCATAAAAACTAGTTATACAAAATGTTACCACTAGTAATGGAAAATGTTGGATATAAACTTTGAGGCACTGACCTTTTCAGGAAGTGGAAGAAGAGGAGTGAAGGTTGGCAGGAGGAAGCAGTGGAAGAGGTTGCTGGAATGTGGTGTTGCA
The DNA here is from genome assembly GCF_007827085.1 of Peromyscus californicus insignis. Lineage (NCBI taxonomy): Eukaryota > Metazoa > Chordata > Mammalia > Rodentia > Cricetidae > Peromyscus > Peromyscus californicus. The sequence continues at coordinate 91,666,294 of NW_026294562.1, forward strand.
GCAGTGGGGTCCAGGTAGCTCCTGTTGTCTTCTGCCCTAAGAAGCCAGTGTGGCCAAGGTTGGAGGAGATACCTTTGTTAGGGGTGTATATCAGCTGACTAGGCTGATAGCAGGGTACCACAAGCTGCATGAATTTAATGAAAATTGATTGTCCTGAAGTTCTGGGAGCTAGAAATCCAGGCTTAAGGTGTCCTTCAAAGGGAAAGGGCAACATCTGCTCCATGCCATTCTCTTTGTGAGGGCCTGCTGCTCTTCTCTGGCAATCTTTGGCTTCTAGCTGCATCATCTTGGTATGTGACTCTAGTCATTTGACATTTCCCCCATGTACATGTCAGTACAAATTCTCATTTTTTGAAGGTCACCAGTCTTATTCCACTATGACTTCATCTTCAGTAATTATAACCGAAACTGGCCTATTTCTCAATGAGGTCACATGCCAAAGCTCGCAGGTCAACACTGAGTATCTTCCTCAACTGCTTTCCACCTTCTGTTTTTGAGACAGTTTCTCATTGAACCTGGCAGTCATCAGTTGGGCTAGGCTTCCTTGCCAGTGAATTCCAGCAATCCTCCTGTCTCTGTCCTTTCCCTCACCCCTCTCACCCCAGGGCTAGGGTCACAGGAACGTGTTACCTACCATGCTTTTATGTGGGTGCTGGGGGTCCTCATGCCCGCACAGCAATCACTTTGCCAAATGGGCCATCTCCCCAGCATCTTTTTTTTTTTTTAATTTGTCTGAATTATTGGGAACTTGGTATGTTTACCCAATCACTTGTAAAATGTAGCGTTAAAGAATTGTCACAGAGAAAAAGGAATATGTGCAATCTGTCATGGTTATAGCATAACACACAGAGGTGTAACAAGAAGTGAAGGAAGTCTTCCTTAGGACATAATCAGAACCTATATACTTGTACAGTCTCAAGATTTCTTTTAAAATATTTTTTTCCCAGAGAAGATATGTAGCTTAGAATGAAGAACATTTCCTTTGAGAAAACGCTTTAAAGATAGTAATAATCTTAATTAAACAGTCTTTCACATTCAGAAGGGACCAAAATTATAAATGCACATGCAACTTTCAAGCATATGTTCTTTTTAATGATATTAATACATCTCTAGAGATAGTAGGAACGCTTCTTCCTAATTAGGTAGTATTTTATTAAACTCAGTGAAATCTCATGCTAGTTCAAATACCATTTTCAAGAATTAAATAACGCCCAGAGTCTCAAATAAAGAGGATTTCCTTTCTTTTTCTAAGAAGTTATTGGTGCTGGTCAAAAACTGGTTTTAGAATGAGGGAAGCAATGGATCTGTCTGTTAAATGAACAGTCCAAATTCCCTCAAGATTTGCTCAGCATGACTATATATTATTGCAGATCCTACTTACGGCAAGACAGCTATTTTTAAAATAAAAGTTAGAATAGTTTTAATTACATGAAAATTAATTTTCCTCCATTGACCTATCTTTGAAATCAAGCCAAGTTCACAAGCTAAATAATTTACAAATTTAGCTTTAATCACTGAGGGGTCATGGTATGGGGGCAGCAGGAGAGATGGGTTGGGACCTGGAGGTGCTGAAGTTCAAATTCTGCTTCTGTGGTTACACGATAAAGGAGAATAAAGTCTGTGACACTAGAAACGATAGAGGTTAGAGCAATTTTAAGGAACATTATGTGTACACTGCTATGGAAAAACACTGGAAAACAGTTGGTTTCCTAGCAAACTGTAACCCTCTCAAAAGGATAAGCTGAAGTAGAAGCTGTGAATGGACCAATTGCACTTAGGGTGTTAAAATGTGATTGCAAAGCTGTGATTAAAGAGACAACAGGGCCAGGCAGATTTGTGTTTAAGAATAGGAATTCCAATGTTCATAAAATAGTCTAGCCGTAGACGGTAGATGTGAACATAGATGCAAACTCTCTAAACATAGTGTTAACATGATTCTAGCAGTATATCACGGGAGTGGTCAAATAAGGGTAGTCTTTCTATGAATATAGAATATAGGTTAATATAGGCAATAGTATCTAGTAGAGAATCTATCATTAATCTACACACTGAAGGAGAAAGCATAGCAATCACAAAGACATTTGATTAAACTTATCAACTATTCCTAATAAAACAGCAAGACAAAGTGAACAGCACATGTTATCTCAAATGGTAATGCAGTAAACCTATTTCAGTTTAAACCAAGCCTAGACAGGAATGCTGACTCTTGCCATTCCTATTTATATTATCATGCAAATAAAAGAAATAACTGATAAGAAATTCCAAAAAAGAGAAGAAAAATAATCACTTCTAACCATTTAGTCACACACACACACACACACACACACACACACACACACACACACACACACACACACAGAGAGAGAGAGAGAGAGAGAGAGAAAGAGAGAGAGAGAGAGAGAGAGAGAGAGAGAGAGAGAGAGAGAGAGAGAGCGAGAGCGAGAGACTAGGAAGCTATGGTCAGTACTTCCTAGCTGGGTATGGTGGTACATACCTGTAATCAGTCCCCACAGTGGGGCAGGGGCGGTGGGGGGGACTGTCAGGAAGATCATGAATTCAAGGTTGGAGGGAGGGAGGAAGCAAGGGAGGGAGGGAGAGAGTGTTGGAAACTTTTAGAGTTGCAAGAGAATTTAGTTGGGTGTCTAGATGGAGGGTAAATGGATGAAAATTAGCAATTTAAAAATCTATTAGAAAAGCAAATAGCTGAAAAAGGAGATATTAATGAGTATTCATTTAGAAGCACCAAACAAAATAAGAAGAAATTTGACAACAGAGACAAGGACTTATACAAAGTAAATAACTACAAGTAATGCATTAAAAGTTCATGTATTTTTCAAAACAAAGTCATTTTTTAAATACATATTTTATTTTATGTGTATGAATGTTTTGCTCACATGTATGTCTCTGTATGTCTGGAGCCTGAGGAGAACTGAACCTATGGACGGTTGTGAGCTGCCATATGGGTTCTGGGAATCAACTTTGGCTTCTCTGCAAGCACACTCAGGCACTGAGCACTTAAGCACCAAGCCATCTCTCTAGCCCTATATGTCTTTTAAAAGGACATAAAAACAAGATATGGACAAATTGCAATGCCATATTTTGGGGTTGTTTTATGGCTTGAATGTGAGCTATTTCTTTACTTATGTGTTTGAAAATTTAGTCCCCACTGGTGCTACTTTGGGAGGTTATGATACCTTTAGGGAATGGGACCTAGCTGGAAGAAGTAGGACTCAGGTTTCAGGAGAGAGGGCCTCAGAGGCCCTCATTCCAACCAAGGTTTTCAGTCTGCTGGTCCACACCACGGAACAAGTCCCAGCTACATATACTACTACCATGAACTCTGCCATGGCTTCCCTGTCATTGAGGGACTGTACCCTCTAAACACCATAACTCAAACTCCACCCTGTTTTCCTTAGGTTATTTCTGTTAGGTATTTGGTTATAGCAATGAGAAAAGTAGTTTATACAGGTGAGAGAGAGTACAATATTAAAAATGACAGTTATTTGAAAATTAATACATAAATTTCATACAACTCTTACTAGAATCTCACTGGCCTTGAGATTTGATAAAATGAACTTAATAAGCACCCAAATGATAGTCTGGAAAAAATATGATAGGAAGACTAATGTTACAAGATATCAGACTTACTCTAGCTAAGTATCAGATTGGAGATTAGAAAACTGGTAGTTTAGTTCAGTGGGAAAAGGCTGCATAAAAAACAAATACAAAACTAAATATAAAACTCTAAGATAATTTGGGAGCCCATGTCCCCAGCTTTTATAAAAGTGCATGATAATAAGGAAAGATTACTTCAAGCCAACAATCCCTCTCATGTACTTTCTGGTATAGAAATGAACCCATTCCTTTCCAGAGAATCTAGAAAATGATCTTGAGGAAGACAAGATGCCAGGAGGTGTACATGATTCAGTTAGGTTTTCTACATGTATTTGTGCATATTTGGTAGTGTGTGCACATGTGTATGGAGGTCAGAGGACAACCTCAGGGGTCATTCTTCAGGTGCTTCCCACCATTTGTATGAGACAGCTCCACTCATCGGCATGGAACTTTAGCCAATAGCCAGCTGGCCAGTGAGCTTCCAGGAATCTGCCTGTCGCCGTCTCCTGTCTTGCCACTGCTGGGATTCCAGGTGCATGCCACTGTGCCTGGCTTTTCAAATAGGTTCCTGGGGACTGAATTCAGGTCCTCATGCTTGTGAGACAAGCACTTTGTGGATCAGCCCCACCCCCAGTGAAAAGTTTACAAGACACACAATGAAAAGCCTTCCTCAATGTGCGTATGAGCACATGAGGTGGATACTAAGTCTGGAGAAACATCTGCTAGGAAACATTCCGGAGTGGTGATGCAGATTTCCTATGATACTGGGAGGAAAGGGCTGCTTAGTAAGCCTGATACAATTTCTTGAACGAATTTCTATACGATGTATTTAAATGATTTCATTTTTTTCTAGTTTAAAATTTTGTATTACTGAAGCATATTTTTTGTGAGATAATATTTTTCTGTGAATGTTTTTGACAAATTCGATTAGTAATAAACTTTTGCGTTTTTAGCCCAACCTTTGCTATTGGGAGTTTTCACTTTGACCATTATTTTCAGGCCTGGATTCTCCTGGGTCAAATCATTAGACCAAGGTTATATGAAGAAGATTCTAGTCTTTAGCATAAAAATGTTAAAGTTCTGATTTTGCTATTTTCTATATTGCCTAAAAGACAGGATTTTAAAGGTCACTTTTGGATGATTAGCTCTTCAAGTAATAATAACAATAATGAGTAATTACCTAGCACTTAGCTTGCACCAGGCACAAAGAAAAGTATTTTGACCATAATTTTTGACCTCAAAGATAATTTTGTTCCCTTTGTGTGCAGCAACCACATTTTCAGTTTAATAATTTGCTTTGTCCTTTGTGTCCCCAAGATATAATGACTAACACATCCAATTCATAATTAATATTAGCTACAGAAATAATCCACACACTGTAAAATAAAGGTGAATGCTTTAAAGGCATTTGAGACCCCAAATGTATATGACTACTCCTTAGTTCATGTAGTTTATTATATTTGTCTGTCTTACTGTGTACATAGACTCTGTGCTGATACCGATTTTCTACGGTATTTGGAGGAGGAGGCTGATTACTAAACCCCGAGTGGTTTCTCGAACATATGTCTATACATTGCTTTTGAGTGAATGTAAAACTAGGGTGCTCTCATGTATTAAAAGGCACTAGGCACTCAGCTCTGGACAATTGTTGTCACAAAGGGATGTGGGTCATGTGTTAACATGTCTGTAAATTTTTTCCATGTATTTTTATGTGAAATATGATGTTCAGCACTGGTGAACAATTAGAATTTTATTCAATATGGCAGGAGCCAACATAGGGTGCATTTAGCTTTTAGGATCTAGTGTTGTGCAGCCCTTGTCTATTTTCATGCTCCCCATGCTAAAAGTAGGACTAGGGGTGCCTTGGATTCATTTCTGAAAGGTACAGGTAGAGAGAAGTATTGGGAAAATTGACAGGAAAGTCAAGTGCCCCAGGTATTTTAGTGCAGGAGGCCTTAAAACAGCTGTCCAGCAGGTGGCAGCAGGAGAACAGAGATGGACCCCACTGGGACACTAATACTCACAGATGACCTTATTTAATTGCAGGAACAGGGAAAAGAACAGATTGCAACATTCGAGCTTTGGAGGGAGGGAAATGATTTTTCGTACATTTTTGTTTAAAAGTAAATATAATCTCTTATTTATTAACTATTAAACTGTGTACTTGCTCAACCACACTTTTGTTTAATTCTTACACTTGTAATGCAGAAAAGCTTTCATTAAATTAATGCTCTATCACGCTCCATCCTATTCACTTGAGACAGGGTCTCTCACTGAACCTAAGCTGGCAGTCACCAAGCCCCTATCTCCACCCCACCCCACCCCTCTTCCAGTGCTGACATTACAAACACACACCTGGCTTTGAAGGTGGTTGCTGGAGTTCATTTCAGTCTTAGAGTCTAATGCTTGAACAGCCATCTCCTTACCCCCTAAGCCATTTAGGCTAAAAAAAATGCATCTGTGATTGTACCATATAGTTCTCATTGCCGTGACCAGACAGCTGGCAGAAGTGACTTACGGAAAGAAAGTTACTGGGAAGAAAGGTTTATCTTGGTTCCTGGCTTAGGAAGGGACACAGGCTACCAGGGTAGGAAGACAGAGCTGTGAGCAGGGTGGTCACATCGCAGCCATTGTCAGGAGTCTAGGCAGGACACCGGTGCTCAGCTCACACCCCTTTTTATTCATTATGAGCTATGTGCTCAGGGGATGGTGTTGCCCACATTCATGGTAGACCTTCTCTCCTCAGTTAAACCTTCCTGGAAACACCTTCACAGACACATCCACACTGTGTCTCCCAGGTCATTCTGAATCTAGTTCAATGAAGATGAACCATCATGGATGGTTTCTAAAGGCAGGGCCAAGTCTATGAGGTTTCTGGGCCTTTCCATGGAGCTGCACTTGTTGCTTTTGGTCTCGTCCTGCTGTTTCAGTTCTGTTAACTGTTTGAGGATGCTTTTCAAGCCTGGGCTGTATGTATTCTGGACATAGAAAGCAGTGTGACGGGGGGACATTTGTCCTCTAGCTTACAAGGTGGTTGTGCCCTGGAGGTGGTGATTGAGAGAAGATGGATGCTATTACAGAGGAACACTGTATTGGCCATCTGGAGAGTGCACGTGGAAATGGAACGTGCCTTTCCTTGTTAATAGGACAGTTTCTGCGACAAGAACAGATTAGCTCTCCCTAGCTCCCACTGTTCACAATGTTAGCCTAGAAATAGGTGACCTGAGAAGCTTAATGTTTCTGTGATCAACATGAGAGTCTAGTTATCACCCCAGTACTCCATAACTCATGACCTGCCAGTTGGCCACATACTTGCCTGGTTTGGATGAAGAAAATTCATTTTCTATAAATGGCTTAAATCTCTCAAACAATTTGCCAAGTAAATTGCTTAAGCAGCAATGGTCAGCATTTCTTCCAGGAGAAATAGTGTTAGACAGAGAGGGCGTCAGGTGAACTCCTTCCCCTCTTTCTGGGGGACCACAACCTTCCAGTTAGTGCTGCAAGGCCTGCTTCTTCCTCTGCAGAGCAAGGATTTCCCAGGCAGCTATGATAAGTCTGAGTAGTCAAGTTCAGTCCAGCTTTACAGGAGGATGTGATTCTGAGACTCCAGAAGAGAAGGGGGAGGTGTGAGGGCACCAGAGCATCCGGTTTGTGCAGGGCTAGGAATCAAACCCAGGGCTTCATGCATGCTAGACTTTGCCAGTGAGCCCCATTCCCAGTCCAGGCACTCTCCTTCTGAAGAGAGAGCTGAGGCAGGGAAGCTTGCCTTGGCAACCTTTCCCTCCCTGGGTCTTTTCAAGTGGAGTCAATTGATAGCTTTTGAAATTCAACAGAAGCAAGGGGAAGATTTCTACTGTTTGTCATGAAGAAATGTAAATTGTTACAATCTGTTTAGAGGGTAATTTTGCAATATTATAAAAATGGGAAGGATGTTAATTGCAATGTTGTTCATGGCGGTGAAAGAGTGGAAATGGTCTAAATGCCAGTAACAGAGGATTGCTTACGAAAGTGATAGTGCCTCTTGTTACGGAATAATGCGCATTAATCAGAGATGCCGAAGCAAATGCATCTGTGTGAGTGTGGAGAGGCGACCACAGTATATCAAATGAAGAAAACTGCACATTTTAGAAGACCAGTCTTACATGTGTAAACACAGACTCTCATGTAGTGTCGTGTTTGACTAATGCATGGAGCGTACTTGAGAGGACAGGAACCAAATAAACAATAGCCAGTTTCAGAAGGAGGGGCTGATAGGAGGAGTGGGAGGAAAGCAAATAGGGAATTTCACTTTATACGTAGTCGAATTTCTGTTTGTTTGCTTTTATTATTTTGTTTTAGAACAAATAGTTATTGTACCTGATATTTTAAAAGTGTAAAAAAGTGTAAAAATTTCAGACTGAAATTCAACTTTATTACGTTGTTCTTTGGGTTTTCTGTTTCTTTGGCCATCTCCCAGTTTGGAGCAAGTAATTTTGATAAAGTGATGCCAAGATGTTTCCTGAAGTCTGCAGGAGCCCATGCAGAGGTTCACAGGGCATCTGGAGCAGTCAAATAGTTCATACCTGTGCTGTGGAGAGAAGAGACCCTCCTAGTTGTGCCATTTTGGGGGATTTGAAGGTCATTGTCATATTATGTAAGCCAGCCAGTGCACACCTGTCCAGCAGCAAGCATCATGCTTAGCACTGAATTGGACCTCTTACTGGTGGTGCCACTTTGTGGGGAAATTGTGCTCCATATGGTATAGAACTCTTGACCAGATGTTACATCTGGGATGGCTGAAGCCATCTCACTAGTTTCTATCTAGGCTGGGGTATGTTATAATGCAATGCACCGGCAGTTACTGTATGGGGTGCTGGATTTGATAATGGAATATTAGGCATGGGTGAAATCCTACATGGACTATGGCACTGGAAACTCTATAGAGCATTTATTGGGTCCTACCCAGATTGTGACTCAGCTCCATAGTTAAAATCATTCTCTCAGTTGAGCACACTTTCTGAGCCCTATACCAACCAAAAAATGCACGAATGAGTCCATTGATGCTAGGATAGTAGGCTTTTTGTGGGGTGCACTATAGCCTTGTGGAGTCTATGTTTTTCTGCTTTGCCTTCATGTCCATCTTGCTCAATATGAGGCTGTGAAGCAAAACCAAATATCTCACATGACCCCTGAGACCTTTCAAGGAAATTACCGTTCCTTTAAAGTCCAGACAAAGCCTAGTAGGGATGAGATGCGAGTTGGCTGCTGGATCTTCTCACTGGTTAAGTCAGATTCATAGAGATGTAGAATTGTCTCTCTAAGAAGCAACAAAAATTGACCATATTGCATGGCCCTGTGGGAATACTTTCAAATGATCAGGCAGAATATAGTGTCTTCTGAATTTAGGAGCCCCATAGAAAAGTGTGTGTGTGTGTGTGTGTGTGTGTGTGTGTGTGTGTGTGTGTGTGTGTGTGTGTTTGCGCGCATGTGTGTGTTTATATGTATACTTGTGGGTTTTTGCAAAGTTTGTACACCTGAATGTGGAGGTTAGAGTCAACCTTACATATCTTCCTTATTGCTTTGCTCACCTCTTTGCTTTTTGTGACAGTGTCTCTCACTTTTACCTGGAACTCTTCTAATAGGCTAAGCTGGCTGGCCAGTAAGTCCTATGGATCCCTTGTTTCTGCATCTCCAGCACTAGGGTTACAAGTGCCTGCTACCAGGCAGATCTCTGGGTTCGAGGCTAGCTTGGTCTACAGAGCAAGCTCTGGGATATCCAGGACTACACAGGTAACCCTGTCTTGAAAGACCAAAAAATAAAAACAAAAATAAATAATAATGGAAATTGCCAAAAACAGACAACTGAGTTTTTAGCCGGGCAGTGGTGGCACACTCCTTTAATCTCAGCACTCAGGTGGCAGAAGCAGGCAGATCTCTGAATTTGAGGCTACCCTGGTCTACAGAAAAAGTTCCAGAACACCCAGGGACACAGAGAAACCCTGTCTTGAAAACAAACAAACAAACAAACAAACAAAACAAAAACAAAAACCAAGTATCTGCCACCACACTCTGCTTTTTTATATGGATTCTGCTGATAAAACTCAGGTCCTCGTGCTTAGTTGGCAAGCACTTTATCATCTGAACCATCTCCCCAGCCCATATGCACCCCCTTTAACACCAAAACGCAACCAGAGGCATTCTAGGCCATGGAAGACAGTTCCTGATTAGATTAGGAAAGCAGGTTTCCCTGAACTAAAGACAGACATTAACACCTTAGTCCAAATTCCTCACTTGCATCAAATGGAGAACACGTACTCATCATGAGATTCTACTTGTCTAACTCCTTTTTGTTCCCCAAACATGCCATAGGTATTTACATTTCCTGGCTTCATCTCCTTGAATTCTCTTTCCTAATAGCTTTTATTTAAAAAAAGTTAAAATTCCTATAACATAAATCAAATGACAAAGGTAGACATCGAACCCGGTGACATTTAGCACATTTACTAGCTGTGAAGCCACCATCTTCGTCTTGTTCCAGGACATTTCCATCATCCTGGAAGGAAACTGCACCTACTAAGCAGTCACTCCATATTTCTTCCTTCCCTGGTCCCTAGCAACCACTGCTCCGCTTCTGTCTCTATGGATTTACCTATTCTGGATGTTCATATAAATAGAATCGTACAAAGAGTCTTTTGTGCTGGATTCTTTCCCTCAGTGTGTTTCCAAGGTTCACCAGCTCCATCCTGGAGCTTCTCAGTGTCCTTGTGCAGCATGAATAAAATATAGTCTATGGAGTGGGATCTGGACTTGAACTCTGGCTTGACTATTTGCTAGTTGTGTGTCCTGAGAAAGTTATTTATTCTTTCCTGAGCTTTAGTTCTTATTCACGAAATGAGAGGATCAATCACTACCTCATAGCTGTTAGGACTGAGAGATAACAGAGGCAAAACTGCATGGTCTTGTGCCTGGCACAGAGTAGGTAATTCCTCAGTATCAGAGGGCAAGGGAGTTAATTTGAGAGCATGAGGTGCATCATAAGCTAAGTCTGACCTTTGCCCCTCATCATGCATCTTCTGGAACACTGCACTACACAGATCTGCTCTTCTTCCTCAATCCCTCTCCTTAATCCTTTTCTTTAAACAATTTCTCTTGCACTGAATACTCACAGCCTCATCCCTTCTAAGCAGGCAGATTTCCCCAGCTCTGTTCTTCATGTTCTCACTGGACTGCATGTCTTTATAAGGTCAGATGCTATTTTGTTCTTCTAAAAACTCCAGTGTTTTGAAGACGGTCCTGTTTTTAAGTACGCTGATATGTACAGCTCTGATATCAGAACTCTGGGATAGCAGTGTGGCATCCAAGCTATACCCCAGAGAGTCCTGGCATACAGAAGGAGCGTCATAATGCTCCTTCCAGCTTTGGATAATAGGATCTCTTTCCATGTCAGTTGCTTGGAAATGCTGTATCTATAGCTTTCCCCCATCCTCATGGAGATGGAAAGGGCGGCCAGCGAGCCTCCATCCTAATTATCTGCTCGTAATTGAAAGGTGCAAGTTGGCATTCTCAGAAAGGTGCTTCTTCAAAGGCACTCACTGCAGAAGCTAAAGTCCAAATTAAAATTGATTCACAGCCTCACAGAAGCATGGACTATTAGAGAACAGGCTTGGAAATGGGCTGTGCTACCAGACAGCGAGGTCAGGGATGGGCAGAGAAAATATCTCTCGGTGTTTCAGCATAATTCAGACTTGGAGCTGAATTTATATGTTGGATTTTTACTACAAATAAAATGCAATAACACTCAAAGTGTCCGTTTAATGTTGTTGACCCTGTCCTTTTTTTATATGGGAAACTGGTACTTAGAGAAGAAATAAAAACAGAAGCCAGGAGTCAGAAACATTCCTGAAGACAACAAATTTCTAGAGGCAATGCTCTTAACCATATTTTTTAGGTTATTGCAGGACTTGACAAAAAGTAAAGACTCTCTGTGATGGGAAGCTGCAGAGTTTGTAATCTCAGGTGCAACACTAGATATAGTTTGGGAAAGTCTGCAGACCCCTTCAAGCCTACCTAAGCCCACCATGTTAAGATTTCTACTCTTGGAGGGAGGTGTGGAGAGATGTCTTAGCAGTTAAGAGTGCTTCTTGCTCTCCAGAAGAGCCAGAACCCATCATACGGCTCTCAGCTGCCTGTAACTCTAGCTCCAGTGGATTGGATTCCCTCTTGTGGCTTCTCTGGGCACCTCCCTCCAACACACATGGCATACACACACACACACACACACACACACACACACACACACACACACACACACACACACAATCTTTTCAAACAAAAATGTCTACTCTTGGTTCTGAGGAGATGGCTCAGTTGCTAAAGTATGTGCCTTGGAAGCATAAGGACCTGAATTCAATCCCACAGTGAATGTACTGGGAAGGGGGACACAGGTATGCTATGTCGCTCCAGCCCCTTGGCCACCTAGCCTAGCCCATTTCATGAGCTCTAGGCCAGTGAGAGACCTTGTCTCAGAAAGCAAAGATGAACAGTGTCTAAGGAGTGACAGCAGAGGTTGTCCTCTAGCTTTCACATGGCCTTTGATACTTGCACACACATAGAACACACACACACACACACACACACACACACATGATTTCTATGTATGGAGAGCTACTTGTATGACAGGTACTCTGTAAAGCATCAAAAACACAGAGACAACTATGACATGATTTCTGCTTTTGAGAGACTGGGCACAGCCAAGTGGGATCCAACGTATCCAGATAACGATACCTCAGCCAGGTAGTCCCAGGGACTTCCTGATTCTCTCTGCTCCACTGCTCTTAGTGCTCCCTCCTCTTTTACCCCCTTTTTTTTGGTAGCATTAGCTTGTAAGCTGGTGGCCTATTGTTTCTTTCTTCATCCTTCATGTGGATAAGCAGTGATCCTCCCTCAGCTCACTTGTAGGAGGGAGGCCTGGACCACTCCTCTCTTCAGAGACCTGCCGAGCTGATTTTCTATCCCCTGAAGGATAAAGGGCTGACTCCTCACCAGCTCACTAGAGGCTCTGTGGTTGGGCATCATTATGTCCCGACAGACCGTGTGCTGTGTGGCCCTGTGTGCACCCTGCACCAATCAGTACTGAATCTCTCTTTCCTAAATAGAACATGCATTTGGAAACTCTCTTGGCTGGTTTGATCTGCTTCTCTGTCAGAATGCCATTTCCCTCATATCCATCTATTAAATCTTTCTTATCCTCAGAGTCCCCACTGAATACCTCCTCCATGAAATTCTACCCGAATGTCAGAAGTAATGAGGGATTTTGGAACCTGCTCTGCCTCCTGACAATGTTATCAGCCGTGTTGGATTCCTCTGAGGCAGAGATAGAATCAAAGTATCTCTGGGATTCCAAGTCCCTACCAGACGGTGGCCCACTTGAGATGGAGTTTGTGCATTTTCCTCTGTTCTTTAGTGACAAGATTCAGAAAGCCACCCTGATTCCCTGAGACTGACATGCAGAAAGGTTGAAGCCTTTGGAGGGTCTTCCTTAGCAAGGCAGAGTCTCTCCTCTGGGAGTGAAGGACCCCAGCACCCACCCAGACCAGTTCATTCCTGTGCTAAACTCTGCTCAGAAAGACATACAGTTGTCCTTTGGTGTCCATGAAAGACCAATTCTAGGACCTCTGTTTGGATACCAGAACCCACAGAAGCTCCAGTTGCTCATATAAAACAGTGGAGTAGCTGCATGAAGCCACACACTTCTCCTGTGTACTGGTTAAGTCTCCTCTAGATTTCATGTAATACCCACTGCAATGTAAATATCATAAAAAATGTTGTAAATAGCTGCTTTACTGTATTGCTAGGGATAATGACAGGAAAGAAAAATCTGTGCATGTTTAGTACAGAAATGAAAATGTTCCCTGAATATTTTTAATCCATGACTGGCTGAATCTGTGGATGGGGGATGAGGGATGGGGGTATGAAACATTAGTGCTCTGTGCGTGGCTGGCTACATCTGCAGCTGTGGATATGTTGGTGTGGAGGCTGAACACTCTGGTTAGGTTTGGTTCAGCTTGGACTAGAGGGTCCCTTTTTGTATCAAGGCTCAAGTCTGGCAGGCTTGCAAGCATGGATAGCCTACCAGTTTTCAAGATGTCTCAGGCTCACTTCATGCTCAAAGGGTACTACAGCACCTCTGTACTCACCCAGCGCTGGAGAGTGAAAGAATTAAACCAACAGTCCTGGGGTTCGGTTGGATCTTTAGGTCAGTATCCAGGGCAGAGGACATGCTTTAGCATAAGCAAAGCAGCCCTGGGATCCATGGATTTGCCCTAGTCCTTACGGTTTGATAGCAGCTCCCTATTATCTAGAAGTAGAACTAGAAGGGAACTTCTGCCCAGCTATAGTGCCTCTCTCTGAAGCTGGAGCAAAGTTCAGGTGGGCGAAGACATGGCCCTAGACTCCATGGACTGTTCACCACATCCCAGGACAATATTGTTACAGGATTCATGCTCGTATTGGAATGCAACTGAGGGCATTTAGGCTGGATGCCAAACAGGATGGAGAAATCTCCTGCCACTCTGTAATCTCCAGCATTCAGGGTCTCATTCATAGCATGGTCATAGTAAGTGCTACAGAATTGAAATCCGAGTGCTTTGTAGCCCTCTCCGAATATTGATTCTGCTGTACAAACATTTCTTCCCTTTCTCCACGATACCAAATGCCACTGTTTCTGGTTCCTCTCCAAGGTCTCCTTCTCTAAGCTCTTAATTAGAAAAAAAAGAAACAGTAATTATTAAAGTTATTAAAATATGGAATATTGCAAAGGAGTGGATTAGAAGTCTTCATGTTAATCCAAACAAATCATGCTAATGTTGCTTTGATTCTTGCAAACCCAAACCCACAGAGGAAGATAAAAGCTAAGTCTGCCTCTTAGAGCAGGGTTGAGCCTGCTCACTAAGCCGGGACTCATTGAGTATTCACCAGGAGCTGCAGAGGAGAAGCAGGAGATGAAAGGAAGAAAGATTTTGTGAACACCGGGAAAAAATGAGGTGGGGAGGGGTGGGAGCCATGCCAGCACAATTAGCCTAAGAGCAATAATTGAACAAGCTCTTCCCTCTTCTGAGAAATCAATGCACAAAGATATACAACATATAATATATACAAAGATACACAAATGTACAAATATACCATACAAATGTAAAGTATAAAACACACAAACATTTCTTTGTGTGCTTCTGTACATGTTTGTGTGTGTGTGTTGTTTGTGTGTAATTCACATGAATATGTGCACATGGGGACCAGAGGTCAATGGTGGGTGTTTTTTCTCAGTAGAACTCCACTGAACCTGGAGTTCACCAATTCAGTTAGATTGACTGGCCAGCGAACCCCAGTAACCCACCTGTCTCCACGTGCCAATGGACTGCAGCATACTCTACAGTGTCTGGCTTTTTATACAGGTGTTGGGGACCTAACTCATGATTGTGGAGTGATTACTTTACCTACTAAGCCATTACACAGCCTGCCTTTTTTGAGATAAAGTCACACTATGTTGCTTAAGCTGGTCTTGAACTTGTAATCATCATACTTCAACTTTCTCTGTAGCTGGGATTATAGGCATGTGTCACTGCACAGTGCATCTATTTCAACCCCACTTTTTCCTTTTGTTTGTGTGTGTGTCTCTGTGTGTGTATGTGTGTGTGTACATGGATGAGATTGTGTGCATGTACATGTATGTGATTGTGTGTGTGTACATAGATGTGCTTGTATGTATGCATGTTGATTTGTTTGTGTATGTGTACGTGGATGCACTTGTTTGTATATGCACATAGATGTGCTTTTGTGTATATGTGTATACATGGATGTGTAGCTAAAGTTTTCCTGCCTGGCCCACAGCCAGGACAAATCTCTCTCACCTGCCAGTCCCACAGCCGTCAGACCCAACCAAGTAAACACAGAGACTTATATTGCTTACAAACTGTATGGCCGTGGCAGGCTTCTTGCTAACTGTTCTTACATCTTAAATTAATCCATTTCCATTAATCTATACCTTGCCACATGGCTCGTGACTTACCGGCATCTTCACATGCTGTTTCTTGTCATGGCGGCTGGCAGTGTCTCCCTGACTCAGCCTTCCACTTCCCAGCTTTATTCTCCTCCTTGTCCCACCTATACTTCCTGCCTAGCCACTGGCCAATCAGTGATTTATTTATTGACCAATCAGAGCAACACATTTGACATACAGACCACCCCACAGCATGGATGTGCTTGTGTGTGGAGGTCAGAGGTCAATTTTGGGTATTGTTCCACAGGAGTTGTCTACCATATTTTTTCGAGGCAAGGTCTCTCACTGACCTGAGACTCACTGATTGGGTTAGACTGGCTAGTCAGCAAGCTCCAGGTATCCACTTGTCTCTCATTATCTAGTGCTAGGATTATAAGTGTGTACTACCATACCTGGTACACAGGGATGAAACTCAGGTCCTCATTCTTACGTGGCAAGCATTTCACCAATGGAGCCATCTCCTTAGCCCAAGGAGTACCCTTCCTATCCCATGATTTCAGCAACTGCACTAATAATCATGACTGTTCAAAACTTGGATTTGCCAAGTGATCATGTCTACTCATGAAAGAAAGGAATGTATGTCCAGGCCAACACGGTCCTAGGGGTTCCAACTGAGCTTCACATTGGATAGAGTTTTATCTAGGAACCCATGAATCCTGGATGGTGATCCCTTGCCTGACAAATTCAACATATGGCAGAGAGAGCTCACAATTCACGGACTCATCTGTCCTTCCTGCCCTGAGATTCCACTTCAGCCCATGGGGCCACCACCTACCTGGTGGAACCATCTTCTTTCTCATCCGTCTTCACTAAGACTTGGTGCGGCAACCACAGCAGGCACCGTCTTTGCTAGGCCTTGCTGTCCCCTCACTCTCAGCTGCCCATCTCTGATCATCTTTTTCTAAATTGGCTCTCTAACTGTTTATACTTCTTTCACACCCCACTGTGCTGCTACCAATCCCCACTCCTCAGCATTCCTGGCCTCCGTGCCTTGCACAGAGGGTTCCTTTTGTTCAGAATCCTTCCCCTCCCCTGACTGCCTGCCAAACTCTTGCCTGTCCTCCCAGGCTAGCTTGAAGGTGGCCTTCTCTGCCTGTCCAACAACAATGCTGGCTATCACAGCGTTGCACCCTGTGCCATCAGAGCCCAGGTCCCTTGGCGGTGGCTGTCTTGAGAATTAGGAACTAGAGCTGGAGAGATGGCTCAGTGGTTAAGTACACTGGCTGATCTTCCAGAGGACCTGGGTTCAGTTCCCACCATCCACATGACAGCTCACAACTCTCTGTAACTCTAGTTTCAGTGGATTCAACACCCTCAACACAGACATATGTTCACACCAATTTATGAGAAAAAAATAAGTTTAAAAGACAATCAGGAACTGTAAGTATGATGGTTAGTGCTGATTGTCATCTTGACAGGATCTAGAATCACGGGGCATGCCTGTGAGGGAGATTCTGTATTAGGTTAATTGAGCTGAGAAGACTCACCCTACATGTGGGTGGCACCATATCTAGGGTCGTGGGCTGGATGAAAAGGAGAAAGCAAGATGAGGACCAGTGTTCATTGCTCTGCTCCTACCTGCTGCCTGACCCTCCTGCTGCAGTGGCCTCCTTGCCATGATGGATTGTATCTTTTCCTTCCTCAAGATGCTCTCTGTCAGCTATTCTCTCCCAGCAACAACAAATGACCGAATTTCGTGTGTTCTGCATTTACTTATTCTTGGGGCCTGGGAGAGCATGTGTTTGCATACAGTAAGTGCTCAGCACAGTATCATTTATAGGACATTGGTCCTAGAGAGTGTCCAATTCCATAGATACTTGCTTCTGCAAAGAACTGAGCTGCCAGTTTGAAAGCAAGAAGCTCTGGAGGTGCCACAGAGATGTGCAATGCAGCCACCTGATGAATTAGAAGGTGACAGTTGAGGCAAGACCCATGGGTCAGAGGAGAATAATGAAAAAGCTGTGTTGAAGTCCACTGGCTGCAACTTTGTGGTATGCCACAAAAAGGCCTTGGTAGTACTTAAACAGCCATTAGCACAGAGAGGACTTGAGGGGTCTGAGTAAATATCTCAATTTAGAATAACTCGAGATTATTGAACATCCAATACATACAGATGCTGCACTTAACCTATTATCTATTCAGTCCTAATGACTCTACATATTATGTATGATTATTTTATAGATGTAGAAAACTTAGGCTTAGAGAAGTTAGGAATTAACCCATTGGTGGTTACATAGGCATACAGGATTAGAATTTTTAAAAAAGCTATTACATAAATTTGAACTCCAAACTTGATTTTTTTTCATACTAACATAAACTGGCCCTGGAAAATGAAGTTGATGGCCTCATCAGGGTCTATGGTATGATTTAGTCATATCTTAAATTTTCTCTCACCAAAAAATATTATCGTCTTAACAGCACCTGAGCAAACAGATTGAGGTGTGTCTGCTGGACTTCCTGCACACCACTCACTCCTGATTGGTACCACCAAGAAAGAAAATAGCTCCCGAGGCTGGCCAGTGAATAAGGGAGAGAAGCAATGTGGCCTCGTGATCTACAAAGCACAGATAGTACCTCACTTGTGTGCTTTCAAGTGCTGTGTTTCTCTTAATTAGTTAGTTAGTTAGTTAGTTAGTTAGTGTGTGTGTGTGTGTGTGTGTGTGTGTGTGTGTGTGTGTGTGTGTGTGTGTGCGTGTGAATGTGAAAGTCAAAAGGTATCTTTTGGGAGTTGCTTCTCTCCTTCTTCTGTGGGTTTCAGGAATCAAGTTCAGTTCATCAGGCTTGCCTGGCAAGTGTTGTTACATGCTGAACCATTTTGCCAGCCTCTGTCTGTTCGTTTGCACATGCCTTTAGTCCCAGGACTCTGGAGATGGAGGCAGGAGCAGTCAGATCTCTGTCTGTGAGTTCAAAGCCAGTCTAATCCAAATAGCATGTTCTAAGCCAGTCAGAACTATAGAGTGAGACCCTCTCACAATAAAAAAGAAGTGCTTTTCAAAAATATTATTCTCACAGTTCTCCATAACAATATTCAAGATACATAATATTGCTCTCCGACAGAGGAGATGGCTTACTGGCTAAAGGTGCTTGCTGGGCATGCCTGGCAACCTGAGTTCCATCTTTAGAACCCATGTAAAGGTGGAAGGAGAGAAATGATTGATGAAAGTTGTCCTCTGATCTCCACACGTGCTGTGACATGTGTACTCCCTGGTTCACGCACACACACACACACAATAATAAATACAATTTAAAAATACCACTCTCCTTTTTAAGGAGAGGCTACTGAAACCCGGGGAGGCTGGGCAGCTTGACTAACTTTGAAAAGCAATGAAGGGCAAAGTCAGAACTATAATGCAGGCATATATTCACTCCCAAGCTGCTTTGGTCCCATCACACCAGGTTGCTCAGCCCAAACTCCCAGCATAGTGCATGGCAGATATTTATGTTCGCATGCATTAATACTGATGGGAAGAACCAATTTCTGTTGCACTTACAATGTGGCAGGTACTTAACAATGTACTCTGCAGGAGTTATGCTGTTTAATTCTCATAACACCCCTATGATGGAGGAGCTGTTACCTGTCTCATTTTTTAGAGCAGCAAATAGAGGCACAAAGGCATTGAGGTCATTTATATAAGTGGCAAAGCCTGGATTTAAATCCAGTTCTGGGGGCTGTGGAGATGGCTCAGTAATCAAAGTGCCTGCCCTGCAAGCATGAAGACCTGAGTTCGAATCACCAACATCTACATAAAGCCAGGTGCTGCAGCCCATCTGTACCTCTAGCACTGGGAGGGTGAAGACAGGAAGAGGATCCCTGGGGCTCATTGGACAGCTAACTTAGACCAATTGACAAGACTCTGCTCAGAAATAAGGCAGAGAGTGATAGAAAAAGATACCCACTGCCAACCTCTAGCATCCACATGCATGTGTACATATGTGAACACATACATGAATATGTACATATACACACTCCCACCTGCGTGAAATTTAAAAACTCTTCGTTCTGCTGATGCTGAGGCTTTGTTTCTTGGAAGGCAGGCAGTCCTGTGCTCTTCAGTATCGACTCAGCCTGTAGCATCTCCAGCATCCTCCTTTCAGAGCGGGCCAGGGTTCATTTAGAGCTGGGCTCAGGTAGGCACATTATACATAGCAGACCTCTTTAGATGTCTGTCCTCTAGGTTTTGAGGAGAAGCACAAACAGCAGCCTAGGGAGGGCAGAGACAGAGTAGGGGGCCTTTTTTTTAGTTGGTGCAAATTGATGTCACCCTTTGAAATCTTCTGGAGCTAAGTGATGGCTATTTCCTTATTTCATTTGAACTGTGTACTAAGCATCTCAGGCTTGAGAGAGGAAACTGCAATGTAGATCCCCGCAGACACTCCAGATACTCTCTTCCTCCTCTTACCCATGAGTGGTCCTGGCTATTGACCATCCTTGCCTCCAGGAGTGTTTAGAAAAACTCCTGTTGGACATTTCAAGAGATGATAGTGAATTTTCCCCAAGGCACTGAACTCTCCATGACACAGGACACCACCACTTCATGTTTGTAGCTTTTCAGGACCCCTTGCTTCTCTTTTTTGGTGTGTGTTTGTGTGTAACTGTATGTTGTGTGTGTGTGTGTGTGTGTGTGTGTGTGTGTGTGTGTGTGTGTGTGTAGAAGCCAGAGATGGATTTCAGTTGTCGTTCCTCATAGTTTCCTCATAGTGTTTCTGAGACAGGATGACTCATTTATTGATCTGGTATTTGTCAACTCAGCCATGTTGACTGTCCCTCTCTCTTCAGCACCGGAACCACCAGCAGGTGCCACATTGCTCAGCTTATTTATGTGACCACACTCAGCTGATTGACTTGAGTTCTAGGGATCAAACTTAGGCCCTTGTGCTCATGTGTCAAGCATTTTTACCAACTGAAGCCATCTTGTCAGCTTCCCTTTCCCTGCGTCTTCAATTTCCGCTTCCATACCTGCCCAGCTCTTACTGGGTAGTTTCTTCATCTGTCACATTGGGCGGGGATGGGGTAGTAAGGAGAGCTGCTGTCCCTGGTGTCTGTTAGGTATCTTGCCCCGAAGATCCTTTGCTCTTAGAAGGTGATACTGTGCTCTTCTGCTTGGATCAAGTCATCTTAGCAGCTAACCACTAGATCCTCTAAGATTTTAGCACACTTCTAGAGTGGAGGTTGTCAATCTCATGGTCACCTTGCACTCCACGCTCCCGGGTTTACATAATTGCTTCATTTTCTCCTGCCCCTGCCTGTTTCTGAGCGACAAGACATTTTGCTTAAATCTGCCAAGTGGCAGCCCTGTCATCTCCCTTTTTACACAAACATGGCAGCTGGGCCAGTCAGCCCATCAAGACTGTATGTGTAATTTTGTGTTCTCTGTTACCCCTCTGCTTCTTGAGCCTGCGGCTCCTTCAGAAAAGGAAATGGTGCCTGTAAGATTCTGTGCACAGGCCACTGCTTCTGGAGGCCATCACATCTAACCCTCAAAGCAGATCTACAAGACTGGAGCTTCATTTCCCATTCTCCAGGTGGAAACAGTCACTGGACTCACACAGCGGGGTTCAGAAAACCATGTGGTATCCCCACCCCTGTCCCCCTCATACCTGAGGGCTGTGAGTCTGTTGTGTGCCGGGAGCAAGGGCAGGCTGGAGCAAATGCTTGCCCTTGGCTCTGTGTCTTGGTCTGGGAGATGCGCTAGGCACTGGGTTTCCTGTGTCAGTGGAGTCTAAGGCCTGTGCTCTTGTTTCCTTCTCCAGTGCCTTCATTTCAAAAATCTACATTCTGAAAAAAGAAAAAAGCAGAAAACCAGAAGGCAGCAAACAGTCCAACAGTACAAGAATGCACAAATAGGAGAGATTACCAGTTAGGCCTGACAGCTAAATCCTGCCCAGGATTCTGAAAATAAAAGCACGTTTAGATAGAGTAGAACTGAGGAACTGTTTGGAAAGTACTCCACCACCAAGTCACATCTGAGTCCTCAAACCATTGCTTCTTGTTCTATCTCCCTTGATTGCACCATAGACTACGGGGCTTCCTGCTGAGGCATAGATCTGAGTGGGAGATATTGGCTACTTTTCATTACAGTAGATCTCTGCTTCACTTTGGTACATGTCTTTTTTTTTTCATTTTGCATACCAACCACAGGCCCCCACCTCCCCTACTCCCACTCCTTTCTTTACCTAAGCCCCCCTTCACTTCTCATGGAGGGTAAGGCCTCCCTTGGGGAGTCAACACAGGCTGACATACCAAGCTGAGGCAGGACCAAGCTCCTACCCCCTGCATCAAGGCTGAGCAAGACATCCCACCATAGAGAGTGGGCTCCAAAAAGCCAGTTCATGTGCTACAATGTTTCTTAATTAGGAATGATACTGACCATTGAGGTCTTTAATGACAATATACACACAGTCAGATTCTAGGCCAGTTAACATTGTTTTCCAGAGTGACACAGCACTTAATTTGTAGGAATGAATATCTACCGTTATATAAGGACTGTGCTCTTTAGAGAGAAAAGGGATGCCTTGTCTCTTTCTTCTAAATCTTGAAGCCTCTTCCCGCATTTTGTGAAGACTGAATATTGTGAAGCCCCCAGCTCTCCAGAGCAGATTCCTTGGGTCTGACTATTGCTGGATGTGTATTGGTAAGAAGGAATGTGACTCTTGCATTATCCCCAAACCAGTTTTAGTGCCTTGATGGACTGTAGTGCCTCTCCCTGGAGCCACAGTCTGTACCTCCCACCACTGAAACATCTGCCTCATGTGTCTAAAGAGGGGTGTCTCAGGTCAAACGTCAGCCTTTTTCAGCACAGCCTTCCACTATTCCAAGGTGATTTGGAATAGTGGTGATTCCTCTGGGCCCAGTAGCTCTGCCACATTTCCCATTGACTTAACTCACTGTTGATCACAAATTGAAATTCATAGGATGATTCCAGCTCCATGAAATTTCCAGCAAAGGCAAATTAATAGAGACAGAAAGTCACCTAGTGGTAATCTGGGGTTCATGTGAATGGGCAAGCAGACCCTTACAAGAGTGTGACAGTGTTCTAAAGATGACTAGTGTGATTGTCGTACTACCAATTGAATTTCTGAAACACCACTGAATTTCGTATTTAAAGAGAGATGAATCGTATGACTTGTGAAATGTCTCAGTGGGCTATTAAACAAGAGCCCACTCTGTTGTTGTTGTTCCTTATGCCCCGTGCTCTTCCGTTAGAGTGTTGGCCTTCAAAATCCTGTCTGTTTGTTCACATCCCTGTCCCTGAGTAGGATCTGGTGTGTAGAGGAGTTTAGTCAGTATGCAGAGAGTGAGGAGACAAGTTGGGGGTTTCCTACCACTATATGAGACTCAGTTACCCTGTTACAGGGATCCACTCAGTTCTGCATCGATAACAGACTTCAAGTTTATGTGTTACTTTTTAACTGCGGTGACAAAATACCCCACATAACTAAAAGGGATGTTTATTTTGTCTCTTTCAGAGGTTTCAGTCTATGGCCACTTGGTCACTGGGCATGACTGAGGGCATAGTGGAGCAGAGCTGCTCACCTACCTCAGGGTAGCCAGGAATCAGAGGGTGGGAAGGAGCCCAGGCTAAGATAGTCCACAAAGACATGTCCCTAGTGACCCACTTTCTCCTTTAGACCAGGAGTGTCCAACCTTTTGGTTTCTCTGGGTCATATTGGACAAAGAAGAATTGTCTTGGGCCACACATCAACTTGCCTCTAAAACTTTATCACCTCCCAGTAAGTCCATCAATTATGAATCTATCATTGGGTCCATCCATTGATGAATCAGAGTCCCGATGATCAATCGTAGACAGGTGGTTGGATCACTTTACATACAAACCATAATGTTAATTAATGAATGTTTCCTCTCACTGGCTTTGTGGTGGTGTGTGCTGTTAACCCCGAATCTTCCCCACCCGCTTCCACAACCTCCTCCTCTTCCACACATCGTCATTACAGAGACATCTTCCAGTACTTCCCTAAGATCCCCTTCCAGGATGATTTGAGGTTAACTTCTGCAAACTTCCACAAAATCTTGGATGTGACAGGGCAGAAGTCACTGTGGCTTGTGGGCAGATGGGAAGCTGGGGCTGGAGGAGGTTGTGGAGTTTTCAGGAGAGGCACTGTGAACACTCGTCTTTAACGCTGCAGGGGCTGAGAGAATAGCTCAGCCTGAAGATGGCAGGACTGCTGTGGAAGGCAGAGCTGGTCAGCCCTTCCCTGCTCTGCTCGATTCTTGTCACCAAGGTCAGCTGCTGCCCAGAACTTTGCTCCTCCTGTCTTTCCAATGGTCAAGTAAGGGGCTAATTCCTTACCTAAGCAGTGGTGGGAACAGAGGTAGAGTTCTTACTGTGGCCCCAGGCCTAGGAAGTTTTGTACAGAGATCTCCATTTAGGCAAACCCAGGGTTTAGGGCTTCCACACAGAAAGGAATTTCAGGACAAGCCAGTATGAAGCAGAGCTGAAATTTATCAAAACCAGAAATGTGCTTAGGGAAAGAATAAAGCATACCCAAGTGGTATGTGTGTGTGTGTGTGTGTGTGTGTGTGTGTGTGTGTGTGTGTGTGTGTGTTCACGTGTATGTGTCTGTCTATGTGTCTGTCTGTGTGTGATACCTTCTCAAAGAGTTGTGCCTGGATGTCTCTGAAATAGATCTGTCTGTGTGTCTTCCCCTGGCTTTCTAAGTTACATTGATCAGGGAAATTTACAACACTTAGAGATTAAGGAATTTCTTTATGTAAATCAAGTTGTAATGTGGGTTTATGGAGAGTGTTGTTTAGATTTAGGGATGAGAGTGGAATGCTAAAGTCTCAGCTCTACATCACTGTGGCCCTAAGTGAGCACAGCTTATTTATTCTCTTTGATGTCTCTACTTGAGGTGTCTCTAGAAAAATGCTCATGGTCTCTGTCGGTCATTTGGGCTTTGTCAGTGGTGGTGGAATTTCCTGACTCTGCCATCAGGAAAGGCAAACCAGATCCCTAGCTGAAGGGTCTCTTTGTCTTCCAGGCTTTCTTTCTCATGGTACCATCAATTTCTATCTTTATACCCCTTTCCTATCTGCAAAGTCCCAAAGCCTCTCTTTTTCTGACTGCACTGTACTCTGCCTGACACAGTGGGTGATGGGCACAAAGCACATTAAAAAAGTCTGAGAGAGGAGGGAAAGGCAAAGGTTCTAAGTTTCCTTTTTAAAGGCATCAGTAGGCCTCAAGGGGACATCCCTTGTTACTCCGAGGATGCCAGAGATCTTGTGGGACAGTCTCTTTTCTCTTCCCATGATGCCCTCTGTCATCTCTTCTATTCTTCATGCCATGACCCTCAAAAGTGGTCATTTCCCCCTTTTTCTCTTTTTACCAGCTGCTAGATTATATCTTTTTTCCAAGTGACAGAGTTACTGATTTTATCCAGCCTTGCTGCTTTTCCAGTCTTGATAGAATTGCCTGTTCATCTGGTTCCACCAATTGCAAGGCTGACCCTGAAGGCTCTCCAAAGCTAGATGCATCTAGTCACTCACCAACCTTCCCAACTTGTGTCACACACATGAGGATCCAAAAGCTTAGATTTGCTGCCCAGAAATGGGCCCCTTCAAATAATACATACATTATTAGGTCAAGGTAACCACTTGGCAACTCTCCTGCCAAACTAGATTATTGATTCAGTTGTACCAGATGGTCATATTTCTGAGCCTACCATAAAAAGTCCTGTAGGTCAGGTAGGCTCTGGAGGTCCTTGAAAGCCTTGGCCACACTGCAGATTCCCAACCTCAGCTTTTCTTGGACAGGACATAGGTTATAATGTAGCCTGATGCCCATCACCCAGGAGCCTGGAGTTACATCACCCTTGGGTTTGATGTTTGGAATGGTAAAAATGAACTCTGCATATTTGAGTCAGGATGAAAAGCTGTGGTACTTCCTGCCTCTGTATTAGACTTTGCCAGGCTGTTTTTCTAATGTCTGCCCTGGATCTGCCTAACTACTGTACTCTGTAATAAAACCACTGTCCATGACCAGGCCCCAACCTAGACTATCTGTGCGGTTGAGACTTACACCATTCAGTTTCTTCCTTCCTAGTTGGAGGTGGTGCTAAAGTACAGTATCTCCTGCTCACACTGCTTCCCAGGAATGTGTGGATCATAGGAACTGTCTCTGTACATCTCTCCCTGCACCAAATCCCTCCATTTTCAGTAGTCCATGCGCCACCTGTGTCTTTCCCTAACCGACCAGTGGCCATGCTTGTCTAAGTCATACACAGTAAGCTGTACTTGCCAAACCCTGAACCTTGGGGCACCTATCTGAATGCCCTTGCTTGAACCTGGCTGAACTTCAACAAGTATTCAAAGATTCCCCACTGTATACTGTGGAGTAGAGAGGCAGGCAAGTCTCGATCAGGGTCCCAGGATCTGAGGACGTCTCCCTCTCCTGGCTGGCTCCCATTGCTCAGATCCCACCACACCGCTCAGCACACTGCATCAGCAAAGTGGAACTTTTCATGGCTGGGGATGAGATCAAAAGCAGAACAGGATGAAATCTTCCTGTTAGCTCAGGCAACAGCAGCACTGGGGCTGCAGTTCTCCAGGTAATAACGCTTCCGATCGTCTGGGGGACGTTTATGGAGTCTTGGGATGCTTTTCCATTCACAGCAATAGAGGGGTGTTTGGATCTTGGAAGATTCATAATCTGATGGAAATAAAAATACAGCCATGCTAATGTAAGGCCCACTGGGACACGCTGATCACGTGGGAACAGCCTTGAAGGCTTCATCCTTGATGCTTTATAGATTTAGGCAAAACCAGTGCCTACAGGGACAAATAGCCAAATGAATGGAAACACATGAACTATGAACCAATGGCTGAGGGGTCCCCACTGGATCAGGCCCTCTGAATGGGAAATTGTAGCTCTCACCTCCCAATCAAAGAAGCTTCTTTTTACAGCACACAGAGACTGTTATAGAACTCCACAAGTGGTCAACATGAAGAGAAGTGTGAGATGCCCAGCCCTAGCTGAATATCTACAACACAACCTCTACACCTAAGACTCAGAGAACATCACAGAAGAAGTGACAGGAAGACTGTAAGAGTCAGAGGACCAGGAAGTCTGTTGCAAAATTGTGATCCAGCTAGTTATCTATTACATCTCAACAATACGGTTGTCTAAGCAAGACCTGCACTATAACACTATCGCTGGCCTGCCAACAAGGAGAGCTCACGAGGGAGAGTAGGGAGTATGGAAAGAGTTGGAAGGGGGAGGGAGGGGTAGAAATGATGTAAATACAGTACTCATGTATGAAATTCTCGAAAGAAAATTAAAAACTGATTAGCACCTCATTGAAGGTAGCAGAAGGAAGATGAGAAAGCAGGAAGGAACTGGAAAATACCTTGTATTATAACCTAGCTGTGACCATCACTGGCCATTAACTTCACCAGAGAAGGCTTACATTCAACAATGTGCTTGGTATATTAGTGTTTGGTAGGCAAAATAACCAAGTTCTTTATACATTGCAAATGTCTTTAGATGTTTTCTTCATGGTATCACACAAGCCTGCTTCTCTGGCAATCATTGTTTAGGCTTAAAACCATAACATTGTATTTAACATTCACAATGTGCCCAGCTTCATACTATGATAGCTGTACTCCAATGCAGTTTGTAAACTAAAAGGGGTTCACAAAGAATGTTTGGTGTGTCTAGTTATGTCTTTTGTTCATCTTCACTATGTTGGAAATTAAATCTAAGAAAGGTGAAATCCTAAATAAAAAATAAATTAAAAACTAATGCACAAATTAGTTTTAAAACTGATCTCAGTCCGCGGGGGAGGCTTTGCCCTGGAGGAGGTGGGAATGGGGGGTGGACTGGGGGGAAGTTGAGGGGGGCCGGAGGGGGGAGAACAAGGGAATCCGTGACTGATATGTAGAACTGAATTGTATTGCAAAATAAAAATAAAAAATTTAAAAAAACAAAACAAAACAAAACAAAACAAAAAAAACCAGTGCCTAACTAACAATGATGGCAAGGCTAATGGCAAAGCTGGAAAAAATCCAGGAAAAAAGGCATGTGTTGTGCTTCCAAAACACACCAGTTTGGATAGAAATGGAATCGTCGAATGCTAAGATTTCCTGCCACACATCTTTAGCCGTGGGCACTTGCTCTTGTAAGGTGCATGAAAAAGTTTTGCTTTTTAAAACCACCACTGGCATAAATTTTTCTTTTTATTCTGAAAAACTATAAGCTTTTCATGCTATAAGCTGTCTTTCTTTATAAAACTATGAAGCCCTTCTTCAGATACAGTCAAATGTTATTGCCAGAAGACAGGGGATAAATGCACCCCTGTATTTACTGATTAAAACCCCCACTCTACATAGTGGACCCAAGCCTTTAAACTTTCATCTTACCAAAACTGCAAATGGATGGAAGTGTGTGTGTGTGTGTGTGTGTGTGTGTGTGTGTGTGTGTGTGTGTGTATGTGTGTGTGTGTGTGTGTGTGTTGAGGTCAGGAGTTACACATCTGCAGAGGTTACCATACAGACACAAAGAGTTGACACATACAGACATTGCTTCTGGTACGGTGCTCCTCCAGCTTTTTTGACCATCAGCCTCAGGATAGGTTAGAGATGCCATTCCTGGCCACAATTATGATGCATCCTTGGAGTCTCTGAAGGAAGGCATATTGACTCTTATAGGTGTGACTCAGAGTCCAGAACCCACCTGTTGACTTCTTCAGATTCTTATGTCCTGGAAATGTGACCAGGGACACACAGATAGTAATAGAAATAGAGACAGTCTATTAAGAAAAAGAAAGGCACTCCTGAGAATGCAAATGAGCTATAAAGTTGGGGAAAGTTTGAGGCATGAAGGCCCTGAGCCACAAAGAATGCTAATACTCATATAGTGCCCCCTTCTTCAGCATATGGAGATTGCTTAGAAATGCCAACCTCCTCCCTTCCCACATATGCTATCATTACATGCGGCAGGCAATCTCAGGATTTTCCAGTCTTCCTCCTCTACCTTTGGTTTCTTTGATATGTCAGTCTTGGTGTTTCTGGAATCTCTCTCTCTCTCCTCCATTCTCCAACCTCAACTTGAATTGATCCTTTCATAATTAAGTTTTAAAAATGGTAGAAAACGCTGGGGTTGGTGGACTTCTAGCTGTTTAAACAAACATGCTGTCAGTGACTTGCAAAATGCAGTTTTCATCTAATGCATGTGCACAGGCATTGCTGGGAGGCTTGGTGGGTGGGACTCCTGTGATTGCATCTTCATGGGGACACCACACTGAAAGTCTGTGAACAGCAGGGAGGGGCTTCGTTGATAAGTGAACTCTACACTCTGTAGTGACAGGCTAGGATCAGCTCAGGGAGGGTTTTAAGAACATGGGAAAAGGGGATCCATTCATTTGATTTAAGGAAATCCATCACTTTGGAAAATTTATGGATCCTTTCCAAACCTTCAATACCAAGGAGTTAACAAAACTTCTCCATAAGATTGTCATGATTCCAGAGAAATTCAATTGCTCTTTGGAATTGATTGTTAACTTATCTAGTCTCTCATTGGCTTTTGATTAGTGCTTTTGGTGTTGGAGCACCCCTTGTAATGTAAGACTCAGGTTCCAATCAATGGGATGCATATGGGTCTAGAAAACAACTGGGAAGTCTATCTTCAGAATATCTGTGCACAGTGAGTCCTCCAGTAAGCAGAGCTCTACCTCAGAAGGGTCTAGATTCAGAGAGTCTTACAGCAGGGCAGAATGGTGCTGGACTAACTCATTACCATCTTGTGCATGGAGCTTCCTTCCACTGCAGGCCAGCCCACAGCTGTCTAGGAACTGAAATGCTCGAAGCTTCCTCCAGCACTGCCGTTATCATTTGGTATCTTTGGGCTTTAGTCTACCTAGAGAGAGGATCAAGGCTATTCTTGATCTTTCATGTTGTCCTATCTAAAAATTATATAATGTCTATACTAAGCTAAAATCTTTCATTGACAAATGAAAAATTGTATATATTTATAGTATACATGTGATAGTTTGATATATCTGTGAGTTATGAACTGGCTAAATCAAGCTAATTAGCATATCCATCATCTCACATCCTTATTTTTTATGGTGACATTTCAAATCTACTTTCTCAGCAATTTTTTAAGGTATGTAATACATTACTATTAACTATGATCACCATTTGAATAATGGATTTCCAGAATTCTTCCTGCTTAACGGAAACTGGTACTGTTAATAACATAGGCACAATCCTCCTATCTTGGTCACCCGATTACTACCATTCTACAGTCTGCTTCTGTAAGTTCAACCTTTTCAGATTCTGCATATAAGTGAGGTCCTGCTGGGTTTGGTTTACTGTGCTTGGCTTATTTTATTTAGTACAGTGCCCTTCAGGCTGCTCTGTGATGTTTCAAGTTACAATTTCCTTCTTTTTATAGGACCAAGTGGCCATTATGTATTTCTATAATATCTGTTTATCCATTGGGTTGTTGATAGATGTGAAGGTTGATTCCACAGTTTGGTTGTTATGAGTGATGTTGCAATCAACATGGGGATTTCTTTATACACTGATTACATTTATACACACACACACACACACACACACACACACACACACACACACAGGTAGAATATGGTCTCTATACTTATAGTGTTTTGAGGAGTCTTCACACAGTAGTCTCTAATGATTACATTAATTTTTATTGCTCTACAAGGATTCTCTTATCTCTACATACTTGCAATACTAGTTATCTTTTACTTTTTAATAATGAGACATTTGTGAAGTTAGTTTGCATTTCCCTGATGATTAGTGAAGTTGAGTTCCTTTTCACATAACTGTTGGCCTTTTGTGTGTCTTCATTTGCTAAGTTCCTAATTAAGTCCTTAGTTCAAGTAATTTGTTTATATGCTTTTGAATTTATTATATATCCTGGATATTGACCTCTTGCTAGATGTATCATTTACAAATATTTTCTTCCATCTGTAGGTTGTCTCTTTATTCTCTTTATTATTCCCTTGCTGTATAGAAGCTTTTTTAGTTTGATATAATCCCATATACCTATTTTTTCTTTTGTTATCTATGCTTCTGAGAGCTTCTGAAAAAACCCCAAACCAAAACAACAGCAGAACCTGAAATATTTGCCCAGAACAAATACTATAAATATTTCTGCCATTTTTCTCTTCTAGTGGGTTGAAAGTTCAAGGTCTTACACTTAAGTCTGTAGTCTATTTTGAGCTGTTTTTTTCTAACTGGTGAAATCCAGGGTTCTCATTTTTATTATGCTGCAAGTGGTTTTCTGTTATGTCTTTTTATTATTTTCTTCTGGAAGTGAGTTGGTGAAGTTTTATAGGCTAAACCACCTGAGTTAACTAGTCCTCAGCCCTAGATTTGAGATTTTTAAGTTCTGACAACATCTTTACATGACATGTGACAGTCTCAAAGAGTACAGTTTATTAACTTAGAAAACCACCATGCATAGCATCGTTGTTGAGAAAGGCATTTTAGAGTAGAGTGGCATGAACTCTGGAGGGATAAGGTTGTCTTCTGCTTAGCAGCAACACCAGCCTTCCAGCCTCAGTTTCCTCATCTGAACATGGTAGGGAAAGAACTGAAATCCATGTGTCTACATTGTTGGAGATTTCTCTTGCCAGGGCTGCATGGAACACACAAAGAGACCCTGAGGTGACACCATTGGACTCTGAAGTTTCACACAATTTACTAGGTTTAGGAAGCTGGTGAAACTTACAAGACCTATGAGGCCCTACTTGAGGTTACAAAGTAACAAACTATTGTGGAGAAGAGGATCATGCCAGCAAGGTGCCTGGAAGTCATGCAGGAAGCTCCAGGGATGCGGCTTTTGTTACTTGTCATTAATGCCAGAGTGAACCCTTTGATGATGTCTGTGAGCCACTCATGCGCCAGTATTTATTTCGTTTTGAGGTGAAGAGATAGGGAAAGCTATATGACAGGACATTCTCCCAGTGTCTTCTGAGATGGGCATTACCAAGTTGAACCTAGGCCTACTGACTTGCTCTAGGATGTTTGTATGAGGTAGATCATTATAAAGGTGCCGAACTAGCCGCATGCCAGCTCGTTCCCAGGTCTAGTTCCAGAGGCCCCAGTGCTTCTGTCTTTCCCTTGCTTGTGTCTGCCCTTCAAGCCTGTGTCCCCTCTTGCCGCTCTGGACCAACAGCTGACTGCACACAGCTCTGTTCTTCCCATTGGTTTCTGGTGCATTCGGCCTCAGTCTCCCATTTCTTTCCTTTGGCATCTCTTTCTGATTTCCCACCCATCTCAGAACATGAGTTTTGAGGATTTAAGCACCTTAACGGCCTTTTCTTGAAGTCAGGGCTTTTTCATTCCGATGTGAGAATCAGATCTGTGTTCTCATCCTGGCTCTGATGCTTACCAGTAAGTTTCTCCATAAGTTATATCCAGTGAATCTGGGATATAACGAATGTCTTTTAGTCTCTGGTCTGGTGTCTGGTGCAGAGCTCCTAAAACCATTGGAGACGTCCTAAATGGTAGGAATGCTAAATCTATCTTTTGCCTAATACTTGATCTTTGATGACAGTGACTGACACAGAGTCCCTAATCCCTTTACAAGTTCCTCTGAGATGAGACTGTCTTTTGTTCCAGTGAGGTGAGTCTTGATGGCTCGGTTTCTGAACCATCCTGTTCACCAGAAAGACAAGTGATAATTAGAAACTGGAACTTTCCATTTCCCACCCCCTCCTCAGGACAGCAGAGAGGAACCAGAGACCAAGTTTAAAATTCTGCCACATGACAGGGTTTAAAGAGCATCCAGATTGCTGAAGGCACGGAGGTTTCTGAAGAGTGTCTTTCCCAGAGAGGGCATGGTATCTCTCAGCTCCTTCCCACCCGGTACCTTATTCCATGCAGCTCTTCAAGTGGCTATTCAGTTAGCTACCACTTTTATCATGTCCTGTATTAACATAGCAAACCAGTAATAAACAATAACCACTTTTCCCTGAGCTCTGGGAGCTGTCACAGCGAATTAATCAAACTGGAGGAGAGAGAGTTGTAAAAAGAATTCTGCATTAATAACCAGCTGGTTTGAAATACAGTTAACTACTTGTGGCTGGCATCTGAAATGGGGGCAGTCTTGTGCAATCCAGTCCTTAACCTTGGGACCTAGTGCTATTGCTGGGTAGATGGTACAGAATTAAGCTGAATTAGAATCCAAATCATGCCTGCCAGAGAATCTCTCTCTCTCTCTCTCTCTCTCTCTCTCTCTCTCTCTCTCTCTCTCTCTCTCTCTCTCTCTCTGTGCATGTGTGTGAAAATTTTTACACCTAGTTATAAAAATGTTTTATTGAATGTTGAGTATATTAGTTCTTTGGACCTTGGTCTCTCCACATAAAATTCCAACCAAATGAAGTGTGAGAGGAGAGTATAATTGTCATTGTCCCAGAATTAAGTTGTTTGGTGAGTTTAAAAATAGAGTATCTCGTCAGAGAGGCTTCATCCAGCAATAGATGGGAACAGTTGCAGAGACTCACAGCCAAACATTAGGTAGAACTCGGGAACCCTGCAGAAAGAGGAGGAAGAAGAACTGTAGGAGCCAAAGGGTTTGAGGACACCTTGAGAGCACAGCCCACAGAATCAACTAAGCAGGGCTCATAGGGGCTCATAGAGACTGAAGGGACAATTATGGAGCCTGCATGGATCTGAGCTAGGACCTCTGCATACATGTTATGGTTGTGTAGCTTGGTGTTCTTGTGGAACCTCCAACAGTGAGACTGGGGGATTTCTCTGACTCTTTTGCCTGCTCTTGGGACTCTTTTTCTTCTACTGGGTTGCCTTGTCCAGTCTTGATATGAGGGTTTGTGCCTAGTGTTATTTTGTAATGTGTTAAGCTGTGTTCAGTTGATATCTTCAAAGGCTACTCTTTTCTGAAGGGAAATGGAGGAGGAGTAGATTTGGGGGAGAGGGAAGATGTGGGGGTGCTAGAAGGAGTGGAGGGAGGGAAAACTGCAATAGAGATATAATATATGAGAGGAGAATTAAAAAAACAATGTAAAAGATAAAACTAGTATCATAGTAATCAAAAAGCATGGTGAAAAGGTGAGAATGAGCCAATGTGATACCAGAATTCTAACCAGAATGTGTCTGCCACAAAATGGGAGAGAGGAAAGTTTTGCTACGAAGTCCCAGAAATGAGAAGTCTTCTTAGCACTCCACACCAGGCTGTAACTCACTCAAGACTGTATTGAGGCTGTAAACTGCAGAGAGCTCCTCTTGACGAATTTACGAGGGTCTGAGAGCTCTATATTTGCTCTAGAGACATCTATTGTTTGTTTGTAATGCGTGCATGCTTAATTTGGAGCAAAATGGAGGCACTACTGCACAAATAGGCAGTTTGTCCGCCCCTCAGTGCTGTCTTAGAAGGAGGATGAGGGGCATTCGGGAAGAACTTGTCATTTTGTCCTGTGAGTGGGAGAATTTTTAGTTGTTCTTCATTGGTGAAGTGCCATCCCGGTGTTGTTGGAGAAGAGCTGACTCTGGGAAGAAGCTATGAAAGGTTTAGGGAGTCCTCGCATATCTCTTTGTCTCAAATGTCCTCCCACCAGAGCCCTGTACCTTTGGAATGATTCCTGAGTGATTGCCCCATGTAAGTGGGCTTCACAGGTAAGCAACAGGGACTCATAGACTCCATATCTACAGAAGACTTCTGATCCTGCCTGCTGGCTGAAGACAGAATCTAAGATTTGGGTCAGATATGTCTCCTGGCAGAGTCTAGTCTGGTTTAGGATACTCTAGAAGAGCATGTGGGGACTGACTTAGCAGTAGCAGGTGGGACAATCAGCCAGAGAGGAGGAATGATACTGAAGGTAGTTGAGTCTCAATCACTAGGCTTACTATAAGGTCTTTATTTTACTCATTTAATTTTTATATGTATGACCGCTTCCATGAGTTTATGCAAGAACATGTGGAGGCCAGCAGAAGATGTTGGATGCCCCAGAACTGGAGTTATAGATGCTTGTGAGCTGCTTTGTGGGTGTTGGGAACTGAGCATGTGTCCCCTGAAAGCAGCAAGTGCTCTTAGTCACTGTTCCATCTCTCCAGACCCATGGTATAAGATCTTTAAATCACATTTTGTTTCAAGGTCTTCAGAAACTTGCTATTGGAATCGGTACCCTCAGTTTCTATTACAGGAAGTCACATCATAGGGAGAGTCAAATTCATACCATCAGTAAGTTCTAGAAGCAACTTCCTTCCTGCCTGTAACAGTCATTGTTCCCAGCCAGTGTGTTTAATTATGGCCTTACTGTGGTGGTCTTCCAGGGGAGCAGCTTCTTGGTGGACCAGTGTTGGGCACTCTGCTTTTCTCTTCAGGCTGGGCTTCTGGAATTTTTCTGTCGGAAAGTTAGATTGTTGTGTGATATTTTGTTTGTGTTCTGACAAATAAAGCTTGCTTGGAGATCAGAGGATGGAGCTAACCACTAGCTGACCATAGAGGCCAGTCATCGGTGGCACACACCTTTAACAGCAGCACTTGGGAGGCTCACACTTTTAATTCCAGCACTCTGGAGGCAGAGAGAGGAAGTGATAAGCAGGGCAGAGACCGGAGGATCTGGAAAGATAGGAAGTCACTGGTGGCTGCTCCTCTGCTTCTCTGATCTTTTAGGTTATTACCCCAATATCTGACTCCTGGTTTTATTGATAAGACTAATTAAGTTCACACTTCATTGAATCTTTGAGTGGGTGTGAAGTATCTTCCTGTTGTCACTGCATGGAATCCTTCATGCTTAGAGCATGCTTCCACTGTCACCTTGTTGTGGGACAAAACTTTTCCCGGGGAGATGCAACACACACTTCTACTCACCCTAGATAGGGAGCCCACAACAGAGCAAAGTACGGATACCATCGAAGTCCAACTTGATGAACCAATGAATTATATTGGAATTACTTACAGGAGCAGAAATGCCTTCAGGACAGCTGCATCACTGAAGCCCACCCCAGCATGGGTGACATCTCACAAGGCTGGGCCTCTCGAGTACACCAAAGAGCCTGCAGGCCGCTCAAAAGGTTGGAGAGTGTTCTTTCCAGGTCCCTTGGTTGTTCTGAACCTCTGCCAGGCAGCTTGGCTGCTCCCAGAGTCTTTGCGGCTTTGCTTGTTTGAGAGGTTTTTTACTCAAGCAGGGAGGGGCCAGGTGAAATCTGATCAATTTCAGGGGCTTCCTAAAGTTTTGAGGAATCATTTTGAGTTGTTTAGCTTCCTGCTTAAGAGGCTCGATGCAGGATGGAATGTTTTAGAAAAATGCTACGCAAATCACCTTTACCAAAGGGCATGGAGCTCAGTTTTATGAGTCAATGTCCTGGAGGGGATTGTGACCCATCTGTGTAACAGTACGGACTATTCTTGTACAGCATTCAGTCATACACACAGGCACAAAAGTTGTCACTTCGAATGTAAGTTTCAAGGTGTCAAGGACATTCTCCTTCTGTCCTTGGTTCTCTAGGCTCTTGTATCACATCTGTCATGAATTTATTCATTTAGTATTGTAGACTGTATTATTGAACAAAAGAGGAGCTTTGTGGCATCATTCTTTAGTGAGCTGGGCACTTTCTATGCCATGTGTAGCTTACTAGTTAGTCTCTTGGGCTTTGGTACAGGGACTGGAGATGCCATGTTTCAGAGCTCACTTGCTACCCTAGAATTTATTTCACAGTTGCATCATAGGACCTTGGGCTTTCTCTGGGATCAGCTGAAGTATTCCCCTTCATGGCGGCTGAGTCAAGGGACAGAAATCTCCGAGGCATGTCCCTTGCTGTCAGTTCCTCCATCCTCACTGGTTCATCGCCTCAGAAACCATACAGAACTTGTTGTATGTATTTTCCTTGCCTGCCTGCATGGCCCCGAGGAGCAGTGGAGCCAGGGGCACACTTGAAAGCACTCGAGCCCATAGGAAGGAGTTGCCTTGGTGGTAGAGTCCTACTTAGGCTGAGAAGAGGGGCAATTGACTAACATGGAGGGGATCCTGCTGCACAGCATCTGAATGGGCTCTGGGTGGTGATCTGTACTGGTCTGGGTCTGACAGATGGTCCTCACTGCTAAGGCCTTTTCTTCCTGACCACTCACTTTCCTACAGGTTCCACTTTCAAGCCCTCAATGGTCGGTTAACATCTACTTTGACACTATATCCCAGGGATTTCTAGCATCATCAGTATCAGAATTTGTCATCCACTTGTTCTCTGCGTTGTGACCCAACACTGACAACCTCAGGTGTCAGAGATAGCCCACACCTAAAGGTCTATAGAGAGATTACATGTCCTTCTTTGAGTAATCTGCATTCCGCTTTGCCAGATGGCCCTAATGGTTCAATAGAGCAACACAAAGTGGCAAGAGTATATGTTGTGCAGATCCCTTGCAGGTCTCCTAGGGAAGCATCTAAGAGAAGCTAGCCAGACCCAGAAGCCCCTGCCTGAAGCTGAGCTCAGGTTTATCTGATGCTTCGAATCGCTCACACAGAGCCGTATCCATAAACAATCATCTGCCACCATCTTCTCTAGACTTAATATTGCTGCCATTCTTAGTCACCGTGCTTTTGACTTCACTGACCTGACAGCACACCAGCACCACGCTGGATAAGATTCCAGAGCTTTCCTGCTTATTGATGCAGTCCGTCTATTTACTCAGACTTGCCTTCTTATCTCCTCAAGGCCAGTGGCCCTCCATGCCTATCCTGCCTGGCTGCTTGCAGATGGTGATTGCTCACCCATGGCACCCCCAGAGGATTCTCACCACATGCCCTGTGTCTTTAAGAACTCAGTCCCATCTTGGGGTGACCAGAGAGCCAGACGAGCTTTGATGAAGCCTCTCTGCTGCAGACACAAGTCCTGCAGGCACCCTCAGTTCTGCTTGAGGATGCTCTGGGATCCTGAACAGTGTTGCCAGGAAGGACAGGGACTTGTTCCGCCAGCCCCCATCCCCGTAACTCAGCTGCATCTGCAGTATCACCACAGGCAGTTTTCTTCACAGGCTCTGAGTTTCCACCTCCCAAAGGAGGGTACTGTGCAGAGGCTGACTGTGAGCGGGGAGTCTGCTGGAGACACTGTAGCAGCAGTAGCTGTGGCTGGGTGACTAATCTACAGACCAGGTGGAGGTGACTCAGAAAAAGTCAGCGCTATGAATTAGAACCCCAAAAGACTGGCCTCTTGTGTCCCCCGCTCCCCCGCCCCTGGATTTTATTACCATGCATCTCACTCTGCTACCCATTTCTTCTCATCCAGCAGCTGGCTGTACCTCTAGGCAAGCCTGGGTACTGTCTGGTGGGTGGAGCTGTTCACAGTTGGCCCCAGGCAGCCAGAGCGGTTACTGTGGCAGCTGCTGCTTTTGAAAAGTCCTGGTGTTTTTTTCCTTTTTGGCAATCAGTACGTTAATTAACCAATCAATTAATTAAAATGAATCAAATATCTACCCAGTGCCAGACCCATGTACCAGGAAGGTTTCTTTGATTATAAGAGTAAAAATCCAGGGGCTGGGGAAACGGCTCAGTCAACAAAGTACTTGTGGATAAGTGTGAGGAATGACCCCCAAGGTTGGCCTCTGACCTCTTTGCACAGGCACACACATGCACCCCTGGAAGGTATATATACACATAAACTCAAAATCCAACTTGAGCCGGTTTACATGAAGAAGAGTTTGTCACAAGGACATGGGGTCTCACAGAATCCCAAGGCAGCCAGGCCTCAGGAGAGGAAAACGGCCAGGCAGTGTCTGGATCACCCTCATCTCAGTGATGCTCAGCTAGTCCCTCATCTCTGGCTGAACATCTGTTTCCTTCTCATTTCTTGGAAGAGCGGCTTTTTCTGCTCTCAGTTCAAGTGATGGGTGTAAGAAGCTGCTCCCAGCTCCCATCTCTTCAAAGGAGCAGCCCCAGCTGCAGTAGAGTCTAACAGTCACTCTTCCCCAAGGAGAGAGATCCAACTGGCTGAATTTGAATTAGTTTTCCACCCTTTGTCTAGTCCACGATGGCCAGGAGACTAGGACTGTGAGTCCAAACGTTCAGTGCTTCACAGCGTGGACAGATCCGTTCAAATGGGCATTGTGAATGTCAAGTTCTCTCCAGTGTGGTGCTGGGTTTGGAACCGCAGAGGTGAATACCCTACGGCCTCACCTTCAGAGGGGGAGGAAGGGAGCCTGTAGATCATCACAGTGGAACCAAACAGCAGTCTTAACTGGGGAGGGACGATTTTGTCCCCTAGAGACAGGGGCAATGTCTGGAGATAGTTTGAGCTGTTTTAAATTTGTGACTATAGCTTGACCACCTTTTCCCACAACTCTTTCAGCCTTTCTCCTAGTGAGCCCAAGACACTTAAGGAAGTGGAGATGGGCCTGGTCCGAGTGCTCAGAGTCCCTGAGGTATACAGATGGATGTTAGATACCTCCCCTCATACATATACACAGGACGATGGAGGCTCGCCCTGTATGGAAAGTTGTCATTTCCCTTCTCATTCCTAAGCTTAGTGCTGGATCCTGGAGTGTGCAGCACACCTCAGTCCAGACCCCAGGTCCAGAGTGTTTGGTTTAATTGATAATGACTTTCCTGGCAGTAGGATCCCAGCATAGCTATTCAGGAGGTCAGGCTGAGACTCTCCATGAAGCTCTGACGACCATGGCAAAGACCTCACCTTCACTGAGCCTTCATTTTTTATTTGTGAAGTAGGAAAAATCCATTTCCTAAGATGTTAAAAGGTTCAAAAGAGGAACAGAATACATAAGTTCCACCCATCTAGAGCTCTGGATAGCCATTAGCACTCAGTCAGAGCCGTCCCTTGCCAGCACGCTTTTCAAGCTTCTCCCAAGGTATTAGAAAACAGTAACCTGGGAGCTGGGGAGAAAGATCAGTAGGTAAGTCAAGGATCTGAGCTCAGTGCCCACAACCTACACTTAACAAGACAGGAACAGGATTCCAAAGCTGGGGAGGCAGGCAGGTTTGATCTGGGGAAAACACTGGGCAGCCATTCTAGTCTACTTGGTGATATCCAGACCAGTGAGGGACTCTGCCTCAGAAAACCAGGTAGACAGCTCCTGAAGAACGACACTCAAGGTTGGCCTCTGGCCTCCACATGCACACACATATGTACACAAGGATACATGAGCACGTGTACACACACACACACACACACACACACACACACACACACACACACACACACACACAAGCAAACAATGTCCCCCACATCCTGAAAACCAGCTGAGTCACCTCAGAAGGTGATGAACTACCATCTCTAGCACATTTAGGAAACCAGAGGGAGCCCCAGTCCCAGGGAGTTAATTAGGCAGGGACTTCACAGTTGGGACTTAATTAGGCAGGGACTTCACAGTTAGATCCAAAGCACATTTTCCTTCCTTTAAATGCAAAGTACTTTCATTTTTCCAGGAAAAAAACAAAACAAAAATAAACACACACCACACACACACAAAAACTGGAGAGAACATTCAGGAAAACCAGAATCTCTTAAATACCATTGAAGGGGTTTCGGGTGGGAGCAGCAGCAGAGAGCTCAGGAAGGAAGAGGCCCACAGGGCTCCATTTGCAAGGCACACAGGTCCCTGACTGCATTCATCAACAAAATGGAGCTGCTGAAGGCCAGGGCCTGTCATGGCAGGGTGAGGGCTTGTGCTTCCCCTTGGGAATGTCTGTCAGAGACAGTCATTCTTTTCCACAGATGTGCTTTAGGAAGTCAAAGAGGATTTCACACAAAATGAAAACAGAGTATATCTCTGACAGACAGGTAAATGCCCTTTTGCGAAGGCAGTAATAACACGTTTGTCAGGGAGGCAAGGAATCTCAAACTTACTTTTGATACAGATTCAATTGCTCCTTTAATCCCAAATAACCACTCCATCACCGTACAAAACAGAACAGCCGAAGGATAATTGCCAAAGTGGGAAGGAGGCAAACCCACTGCTTTCTGTCTTGAAAGGATTTAGCCTACCTTTCAGAAGCGCTGTGTGTAGGAATCGCTCACCACTCCCAGAATGCCTCCTAGCTTCTTCCCACTGCAGACATGCTCGTTAACCACCATTTATCACAGGCCCAGGAGACAATGGAAAGTACTGTTCTGTAACCTTCCCCTTCCCCCAAAGTGAGATATCAAAAATTCATGGTATAACAGATGTCAACGAAGAGGAAGAGGCGTTGGAGTCAAGGGTTCCTCTCTCCAGCAGTCCTGACAGTGGAAGTAATGCTCTTCCTTGACTCGGACCGTACCTTGTGCCAGTCACCTGCTGAGGTGGCACAGAATGCCTGCATCCTTTACATTATCCTTACACATCAGTGGTTCTCCACCTGTGGGTCACAACCCCCTAGGTGATCAAATGACCTTTTCACAGGGGTTGCCTAAAACCATCGGAAAACACAGATTTACATTACAGTTTGTAACAGTAGCAAGATTACAGTTATGAAGTAGCAACGAAAATGACTTTATGGCTAGGGGTCACCACAACATGAGGAACTGTATTAAAGGGTCGCAGCATCAGGAAGGTTGAGAACCACTGCTCTAGATGAAAGAAGTTCATTCTTCCAAAGCCTTCCTTTGACTGGCATTTTTCAAACAAGCCTTTGTTCCTCTTCTCAAGAGATTTGTTTAGGGTTCCGAGACTCCAGGCTGAGCAGAGGCAAGCCCAGGCTAATGTTAGAATCAAGAAATTGGCCTTCGGTTCTTCTGTTGTTGTGATGACACACTCTGTTGAAAGCAACACAAGGAAGAAAACGTTTATTTCAGCTCACAGTTCAAGTGCACAGTCCATTGTGCAGGGAAGTCAAGGCAGCGGAGGCTTGAAGCTGCTGCTCACATGTCATCCACAGTCAGGAGGCAGAGAGTGATGAACGTGACTGCTACTCAGCTCCTTCTCCACTTATGCACTACAGGATCCCAGCCAGGGAATGGTACCACCCACGGTGGACAGGTCTTCCCATATCAATTAATGTAATCAAAACATTCCCCCACAGGTGTGCCCAGAGGTCCATCTCCCAGGTTTTTCTAGATTCTATGAATTTGACAATTAATATTAACTATCACACAGGTACAGAGGGGCTTCAGTTATTGGTTAAGGTCTTAGGTAAAAGCCAATAGCAAAAAACCCACCAGAATTCCAATAACTTTATCAGGGAGATCCTAAATGAATGATGTCTACTTTTGTTTTTACCCATATCAGAGATGTTTCAATTACTTTTCATGTGTGTTTTGGTCATTGCTCTGTATTTACTGAGGTCTAATCAGTGTTGTGCTCTGTGCCCAAATTCAAGTAAGACAGAGAAGGGACTGGAAGACCTAGCTCCTCCTTACAGGAGTTCCCAATCCAGGGGTCTTATAGAGATGGAGTTTGAAAATAGTTGGAAGTACAGTGACAGGAAAATGCACGACACATCATACAACACAGGAAAGGACCACCTGGCCTAGTTCAGGAATGGGAATTGGTGGCTCTTAGGACCAAGTCAGGAATCTGGCACAAGGACACAGGAACACATTTAGAAGCAGGTGAAAAGGAAGAGTCACACCAGTGTATAAGAATGTGACTTGGACAGAGAGAGAATGATGTTTTATCCATTTAGGTGTTGGCCTGGATGTAGTTCTGCTTCTGCATTTTACCACATTGATTTAAAACTGATAAACAGTAAGTTATCCTCTGAAATGGAAGAGTTCCATCATTTGAACCCTCAAAACATCAGGGTGGCCATGTTAAAGGACTGAGGCACTACAAGAAGGGGAGTTATAAACAATGATGGTGGTGGGTGGGGTAGCAATGTGTTTCCCTATAATTAAATGACCAATGCACCTTGAGGTTCCAGGAAGGTGATAGACCATCAAGGCAGCAGGCATCATTGCTGTCTCATACTGTAAGCGTGAGAGAAGAGTGGGCTCCATCCATCCCTTTCAGTATTGTCATGGCTGTGTCTGCATTACTGATCACAGCACAATCAAGGCATGGGCACATTGAAATAACAAGCTGTGGTCTTGTGCACAGTAAGAACCACTCTGGAATGACCTTCCCTGTATCCTGTTCCTCTGCTACTCTCTGGGTCTCTGCTTGTCCTTGGCTTGATACTCCAGGTGACCACCGGTTTATTATCCACCTGGGCTTTTCTGTGACTTGGCACTTAGGCATTGGTGTATGGTGGGCAGTCATGGCTGTTGGCCATTGGTGCTCTGGCTGCCTCCGTGCTCTTGTTTGTTCTAGTGCCTTCCCACCATTCAAACTAGACCGTGACTTAGGGAATAGATAGTATAGTAGAGCTGGAAAGAAAGACAAATAAATAAAGTTATTTTGATAGAAGAAATTAATTTGGAAAACTATTTGGTGAGCCAGATCCTCCTCCTCAGAACTAATGAAGGAAGAAGAAAAATCTATGGATTTAAGGAAACAAAAGAATTGGGAGTTAAAAAAAAGAAGATGAGCTGGTGAGGGCCAGGGAGGAGGATCCTGAGTGACAGCACCAAGTTCATGGTGCACAGGGACCTACGACGTTCATAACATGAAGGGGTCTGTGAAGTGGACTCTTGGGAAGTGGCAGTGTTACCGCAGTCCCCACAGGGCTGTGGTCTGTGTTCGTTACCTTTCTCGTGGTTGGGACCAAATACCCAACAAAGCAGCCTGATGGAGGGAAGCTTCCTTTTGTGGCTTAAGGGAACAGTCCATCATGGTGGGGAGTGCATGCTAGTGGTAGCAGCTCATGGCTGTGGTAGCACATGCATGAGACAGATCAGGAAGCAGGAAGTGGAGGTTCTAGCACTCAGGTTTTTTTCTCCACTCCCTTTTTATTCAGCTTGGTGCTTCCGTCCATGGCGTGATGTTGCTCACATTCAGCATGGGTCTTCCCACCTTAGGCAATTCTCTCTGGAAACATCCTCACAGAAACACCCAAAGGTATATCTCACTAATGTCTCAGGCATCTCTTGATGTCACAATTGACAGTCCACATAAATCGTCACAGAGCAGGAAAAGGGAACGGCAGCATGGGTATCGGGGCAGAGAGGACCTTAAACAGCTGTACTACTTACTACCTGCTGTCTCAAGCAGTATAGAGAGTGCTTGAATTTTCTCATGCTCCCGAGATGGAGCTGGGAGTGAGCTAAGAGAGTGTCAGAGTTCCAAAAGGTGCCTCTCAGCCAAGTGAATAAAAGCACCTTTATTCACTCATCCATGCTTTCACCCATGTTGCTGGACAAGTGGTACGGACATAACTGCTGGGGAAGAATGAGCTTTGATGCAGGACTATGTTTTTCTTTTTTTAGTAGGAGGAACAGCAAGGCCCACAAAGTCATGGAAAGGATCAAAAGGGTGAAGGCTTGGGTTGAACACCATCCACCACATCGAGTCAGTAGAAGAGGTTAGACTGGACTGCACAGTAAAGCTATTTCAGACCACCTGGATGCCAGTTTAGAGTTCCAAATGGGTAGAGATGTTTCAGAGATATAATGGGTTAAATTCAAAGATGGCAGCTGTACATATGACCAAAGCTAGCTTCCTTTTAGATTGCTAATTACCTTGAGATAACTGTTGGCATGAGGTGCCAGTCTGA
The DNA here is from genome assembly GCF_007827085.1 of Peromyscus californicus insignis. Lineage (NCBI taxonomy): Eukaryota > Metazoa > Chordata > Mammalia > Rodentia > Cricetidae > Peromyscus > Peromyscus californicus. The sequence continues at coordinate 91,710,473 of NW_026294562.1, forward strand.
AAGTACTGCTTAAAGTCTCCTCAACAGTGGGTCCTTGCTTACCATGTGGGTGACTTCAACTACACCTGCCGAAACTGTCTTCCATTTCCATTTCTCCTGTACGGCAGAAAACGGTTAGCTGGCTTATTGAAAACCACATTAAGATTCGCTGAGGTACTTAAAGATACACATCTAGTGACATTTACATGCATTCTGTTGGCTAGATTTCTTGCTGGGAAATGGCCTCTCTGGATCAATTCACGGAGTAGAATCAGTGTAGTGGTCAGCATAAATCTAGAGCCTGGGATTTCAACGTAGTCCCAAGAAAGCCCTGTACTCTGACGCTGTGCCTTAAAATTCCTTCCCGCTCCTCCTGTCAGTGGGCTCAGGCTCCCTCTGTCTCAGCCAACAACGAAAGCAGAGAATGCTTTGGCTGTACTGGCCCCTCCTGAGATGTTGCTAGCACGTTGTTGCAGTTGTGCTATTTCAGGGTGACAGCTCTTATCTAGCAGTGCCTTTCCTTTGGAGACCTTGTTGGCAATGTGAGCATCAAAGGACAAACAAGGCAAAGACTTAGCAGTCCCATTTTCAAAACTCGTTCTTGAGCTATCCTGCTCCATAGCCTCCATGTCTCTGAGCCTGCTCTCCGATCTTTTCACACCACGGCAATATCTTACCCGTTCACCAGGTACATTCCAGTGTCTGGTCATGCATACCTCCTCCTGGCTCTCAGCTGGTCTCCTGCCTTGTGCATGACTTGGATGGACTTGGCATCTCAAACTTTTCTTCCAGGACCCTCAGTCACGCAGTAAGGATTCCGACTCAATTTGTGTTCTCCTCTGAGCATCAGTCCAGGCAGTTAAATTCATAAGATGTTTAGTACGTGCTGGAGAGATAGATCAGTTGTAAAGTTATTGCTGTGCAAACACAAGGAACTGAGTTCTATTCCCAGAACTCACATAAAAATGTTGGGTGTGTGCTTGTAATCCCAGTGCTGGGGAGGCAGAAACAGGCAGATCCCTGGGGTTCACCAATTCAGCCAAGCTGACTGATAAGGGAGAAACCCTTTCTCAAGTCTAGGGCTGGAGAGGTGACTCAGTCATTAAGAGCACTGGCCCAGGTTCCATTCCCAGTATCCACATGGTGGCTCACAACCATTTGTAATTCCAGATCCAGGGCACCTGATGCCCTCTTCTGACCTCCAAAGGCACCAAGCACACACATGGTGCACAGACATACATGTAGTCAAAACACACATAAAATAAAATGAAGAAATCTAATAAACAAACAAACAAACAAACAAACAAAAAACAAAGTCAACAGCATCTTGAGGAACATTACCCAAGGTGAACTTTTGGTCTCCAATCAGAATCATATATCTCTGCTTGTGCACCTGCACACACACATACACACAGAGGTGAGGGGGAGGGAAGAGGGAGGGAAGAGGGAGGGAGAAAGGGAAGAAGAGAGAGAGAGAGAGAGAGAGAGAGAGAGAGAGAGAGAGAGAGAGGTTTAGTGCATGCCAGTTCCTTTTCTCTGGAAATTCGATAGATCCTTCCCTTTTGAGTCATCTCATGGTAGATTGGAATCTTGTGAAAAATTTTATTGGCTACAACTTTGATGTTATTGCCTGCCTGGGCTTCAAGTATCACCTGCCATCTGAAATTTCTTCTATCAATTTTCTCAGTTCTCCATCTATAGTCCCTTAGAGTTCCGTGCTTTGGTTATTCTAGACAACTCAATTAGAAAAACCACTGCCTCAAAGCCCAGCAGAATACAGGCTTCTCTGTGGCTCAGAATCCATACTCTCCCCCATTTCCTCCTATGGGAGGACACCGAGAAAGGATGTCCAGGCAGACACCTTAAGAAATGACCCTGCTCCTGTCCAGGTGTGAGCTCACAATTCCATCAATAACAGCAAAGCAAAGCCCAGGCTGATGCCTCAGGAAAAGTCAGAGCTGTGGGTGGAGCAGAGAGCTGAACACAAAAGCTTGCAAAATATTTTCTTAAAAACCCCAATATGCAGAGATGATCACTCTGTAACATTTACTGAAATGTCAGTGTTCTCCAAAGCTCTCAAACACCCATACTGGTGATTAAGAAATCAATAATTAACATGCAAATCTGAAAGCTGTAGGCAAATTGAATATTAATTACTGACTTCATAAGTGGAGGCTGCTCAGCAGTATGAAAATAGTTCAGGATAATTAGGATTTAACAACCTTCAGACATAAAGAAAATAAATACAGGGTTCTTGATGAATGACTTTATTTTTATTTCATTATTGTATGATAAACATCCTTGGTTTTTTTTTCAGAGACCAAGGAGAGAGGGTGAGAAAGGAAAGGAGGTCTTGAATATTTAGTAATATCATAGTGACACTCCCCTTCCACCTCCTCCACTGAGATCCTCTGGGAATTGTCAGATAGAGGTTCGGTTCTGTAGCTAAGACAGCAAGGTGACCTGTGCAGTTGGGAATGGAGAAACACAGCATGGCAAGAGAAGCAATGGGATAGATGATAAGACGAATCCTTGATTTCAGAGCGTATCATGGCTCTGTGATAGCCCTGTTACTGTGATGGGGATACATGATGATGTAAAGCCGTGATTTCAGAACATTGCTCTGTGATGCCCTGTTATTGTGATGGGGATACATGATGATGTAAAGCTGTGATTTCAGAACATCGCTCTGTGATGCCCTGTTATTGTGATGGGGATACATGATGATGTAAAGCCGTGATTTCAGAACATCGCTCTGTGATGCCCTTGCTTTCAACACCTGAGTTCCACCTTTTCCTTCAAAATGCAGTTCAGCTTCTGTGCTTCCATTCATGGATCTTCTGACTTCATCTGTCTCTTCTTGGTCTGATGTTTGGCTTTCTTTTCTAGCTCCCATCTGCTCTTGGTTCCTGGCACTCACAGTTGATAAGTTCCTCAGTTCTAGGTCCCATGGATAATTGATACTTCCTTGTATCCTCTTTAAGGTAATCTGCATATGAAATTTCAGCTTCTTTTTGTATGTAGTAATTGACACCAATTCAAATATAACTTTCAAATGATTTTTTTGTTGGACATTAACACCCAAGTTAAAAATGTCCATAAACTACAAATTGAGCTCAGTGTATTCTAAGCAAGGGAACATAGCCATGCTGGCGCTAACCAGGCCAAGAAATAGGATGAAAACAGCATCTCTGGTGCTCTCCTCTCAGTCATTATCCCTTTTGTCCTGTTCAAAGGTCAGTATCACCTTGAATTAATGTCATAGATTCACTTTCAACACCATCGCTGTAGAAATACAATCACCCATAGAGTTTCGTGCCACTGTAATTTCAGTGTTAAGAGATTCAAGCATGACAGTGAATTTAGAAATCATTCATTCATTTTCCTTTTTATGTGTACATGTGTGTCTGTGTGTTCATGTGTGTACACCTGTGTATGTGGAGGCAAGAGAGCTGTGTTGAGTCTCTTCTTCAGTCATTTCCCACCTGTGTTTTAAGACTGATTGTCCAACAAGCTCCAGGGAAGGGGTCACAGGTGCACATGGAGACCAGCTTTATACATGGTTCAAGGGATCCATCCTCAAATCCTCAGGCCTATGTGGTAAGCACTTTCTTGTCTGAGTCATGTCCCTAGGCTGTCCATTTAATCTCTATTTATGTTTTGTAATATACTATATATAATATAGTATACCACTTTATTACTGGTGGACATTTGGATTGTTTCAGTGAAATTGCTAAGTCATGGGATTATGGGCACAATTCATGTTAGCAGGGTTGCTAATCAGTTTTCTGTAGTGGTTGGACAAATTTGCACTCTCTACAGCAGGGTCTGAAAGTTCTAGTTGATCTACCTCCGGTCTCCCGGAGCCTGGGCTGGCCTCACATTTGCTGTGTAGCTGAGAATGACCTTGAATTTGTGATCGTCTTGCTTCTATTTGTTAAGTGCGAGGAGTGTAGGCATGAACCATCATGCCCAGTTCATGCAGTGCTGGGGATCAAACCCAGCCTTCACTTACACCAGGCCAGCACAGCACTCTATCAAGGGAGTTACCAGCCTCTCCTTGGCAATATTCAGTGTTGCTTTCTTTTCCAAGGTAGCCACTCTGTTGGTTGTCTTGCACTTCCTCAAGGAATATCATTTTAGGTGTTTGCCAGAGATTTGGAAATCCCCTTTCTCTGCAGGCTTACTTTCCTCCCTCCTGTTGTCTTATACATATTCTCTATATTCTTGACACAGTTCCTTATGATATATACATGTAATGTAAGCACCCTTCATTGGCCTAAAGCTTGCTTTCTCTTTACTCTTAAGTGCTCCAGCTTGTACTTTGCCTTTTTATAAATAGAATCTCTTAATTTTTACATAGTTCAGTATATGTCTTTTCCTTCATCAGTAGTGAGTTTTATATACTGTCTAAAAAAATCTTTGGCCAGTAATACATTTGAGAGGATGAAGCAGGAGAATTCTGGGTTTGAGGTCAGCCTGTATTAGAGAGACCCTGACCTTGCCTCCCCCATCAATCAATCAATCAATCAGTCAATCAATCAATCAATCAGTCAGTCATTCTTTGGTAACTTAAATATATTTTTATTAGTTTATATAATGTTCCATTTAGGCTGAAATTCTATGGTCTCATATTCTCTGTATCTTGGCCAGTTGTATCTCTGTATTAATCACCATCTACTGCAAGTAGAAGCTTCTCTGATGAGAATTGAGAGGTGCATTCATCTGAAGAGGGGGTGCTGGAAGGGTACAGGAAGGCAGCTGAGGGACATGTGTTCCTAAGGAAGGTCCTTTGGTAACTTTTAATGTAATGCCTTGAAGATTTTTCTCTGTGTTCTTTCCTAGGAGACTTACTGTTGAAACCTTTACATTTAAATAAACAGTTTATTCAAATCCCTTTAAAGAGTTGTATAGTTTTATGTTTAAATCTGTGATCTAGTTTAAGTTAATTTTTATACAAGCTATGAGATGTAGAAAGCACTCATTTTGGTGTCTGGACCCCAGAGGCTCCAGCATGGTCTATAGGAGAGTTTCTGCTATGCTCTGGATGTGGAGTATTCTCCAGATGTCCATGTGGTAAAGGCTTGATCACCAGCTCTGTGTTTTATGGGTGGTAAAATCTTAAGGATGGGCTCACCTTTTTTTCCCTTTTTATTGAAAATAGATTATTTTCTCATACAATATTGCCTGATTATAGTTTCTCCTCTCTCTAATTCTCCCAGTTTCTCTTGACCTCCCCTGCCCTCTGGATCCGGTTTCTAAGTGATAACAACCAAATATGAAAAAAACAAATTCAGTAAGATAAAGCAAAAATCATCACATCAAAGTTGGACAAAGACAACCCAACAGAAGGAAAAAGGCCCTATGAGGAGGCACAAGAATCAGAGACCCACTTGTTCTCACCCTCAGGAATCCCATAAGCTAAAAGTTCTCATATATATGCAGAGGACCTGGTGTAGACCTGTATGGTCCCTGTGCTTGCTGCTCCAGTCTCCATGAGCTCATGTGCACCTTGCTCAGTTGATTCAGAGGGGCTTGTTCTCCTGGGGTCCTCTGTACTCTCTTTCTGCCTTCTCTTCCTCAGGGCTCCCTGAGCTCTGGTGGGAGGGATTTGATGGAGACATCCCATTAAGACTCTTTCTCCTGTAATGTCTGGCTGTGGGTCTCTGCATCTGTTCCCATCTGCTGCCAGAGGAAGCTTCTCTGATGATGACTGAATAAGGCACTGATCTGTTTCCCTGTACTGCTCAGCTGCTGTGTTCACAGGGAATGCCTGCTGGTGTTGGAGCCTGGGATGATGAGATGAACTGGGCAAAGGAAGGTTGGGGAAGAAGATCTTCATGATCTGTTGGGGATGGGGCCAGAGAGGAAAGGGAGAGCACCTCAGATGTTCTGCGCCTGGGGGGATTGAAATTAAAGGAGGAAAACCCACCACCACCAAAAAACCCCAGTGGGAGGTCTTTAGGTCACTGGGGTGTGTGCTCCTGAGGGGGATTATGGAACCCAAGTGGTTGTCTCCTCCTTCTCACCCTCCACCCCTCTACTTCCTAGTTATATATTGAGTGGGTCTGCTCTGCCCTCTGCTCTTATGACGTGCTGCCCACTGTAAGAAAGTGCCTGGAACCTCCAAGACTGAGACAAAACAAACCCTTCTCTTAGCTAGTTGATTATCTTGAATGTTTTCTTATAGTGACAGAAAGTTGGCTGACACACCATCTTTCTTCTGTTGAGGTACATTTATCAACACCGGTAGGACACATTCCTGTGGACCCATTCCTGGAGTCAGTGTTCTGTTCTACTGAACCATGCCTATTTGTTTCATAATAAGTAAGAAAATTGAATAGAGTGGGCTTTCCTCTATTTGTAGGTCACAGGATTCTTTTACTTTGCCATATGAAGTTTAGAATGTTTGTGAAGTTATTGGTAGCATTTTGATAGGAATTGCATTCATCCCATGTCTCACTTCGTGAAAATCTATTTTTATTTTATTTTGTTTTTTTTATTAAGAATTTTTTTCATTGATTTTACATACCAATCAAAGATCCCCCTCTTCCTTCCTCCCCCCCACCCCCAGTCTCCCCCTCCCAACCCACCCCCCTACTCCCTCCCCCAAGAAGGCAAGGCTTCCCATGGGGAGGCACATCCAATAGAGGCAAGTCCAAGTCCTTCCTCCTGCCTCAAGGCTGCAGGAGGTGTTCCATCATAGGTAGTAGGCTCCAAAAAGCCTGCTCCTGCACCAGGGATGGATTCTGATCCTTCCGCCAGCCCCCCCCCCCCAAAGCAGATCAAGCTACACAACTGACTCACCACGCAGAGAATCTAGTCCAGTCCCATGCAGGCTCCACAGTCATTGATCCAACTTTCATGAGTCCCTACTAGTTTGGTTTGGTCATCTCTGCAAGTTTCCCCATCATGATCTTGATGCACTTGCTCATAGAATCCCTCTTCTCTCTCTTCCACTGGACTCCTGGAACTCTACTTGGTGTTTGGCTGTGGATCTCTGCATCTGCTTCCATCAGTCGTTGGAGAGAAGCTCTGTGATGACAGTTAGGGTATTCACTGGTCTGATCACTGGGGTAAACCAGTTCAGTCCAGGCATGATCTCCACTATTTCTAGTAGTCCAAGCTGGGGTCATCCTTTGGGATTCCTGGTAACTTTCCTAGCACTGGGTTTCTCTCTATCCCCATGATATCTCCCTCTATCATGATATCTCTTTCATTGCGTTTCCCCTCCGTCCCTGTTCCAGCTCAACCATCCCATTCCCTTATGTTCTCATCCCCTATCTCCAACCCCCCATTGCCCATCCCTCATCCCCAGTTTACTCATGGAGATTTCATCTATTTCTCTTTCCCAGGGTGATCCATGAGTTCCTCTTTGGGTCTTCCTTCTTAGCTAGCTTCTCTGGAGTTGTGAGTTGCAGTCTGGTTATCTTTTGCTTTACTTCTAGTATCCACTTGTGAGTGGGTATATACCATGTTTGTCCTTCGGAGTCTGGGTTACCTCACTCAGGATGATATTTTCTAGTTCCATCCATTTGCCTGCAAATTTCATGATGTCATTGTTTTTCTCTGCTGAGTAGTACTCCATTGTGTATATGTACCACATTTGCTTAATCCATTCTTCAGTTGAGGGGCAATACTCAACTTCATTTGGAAAAACAGAAAACTCAGGATAGTTAAAAGAATCCTGTACAACAAAGCCACCTCTGGAGGCATCATCATCCCTGACATCAAGCTCTGCTATAGAGCTATAGTAATAAAAACAGCTTGGTATTGGCATAAAAACTGACATGTGGACCAATGGAATTAAATTGAAGACCCTGACATTAACCCACACACCTATGAACACCTGATTTTTGACAAAGAAGCCAAAACTGTACAATGGAAAAAAGAAAGCATCTTCAACAGATGGTGCTGGCATAACTGGATGTCAACATGTAGAAGATTGCAAATAGATCCATATGTATCGCCATGCACAAAACTCAAGTCCAGGTGGATCAAAGACCTCAATATAAAACCAGTTACACTGAACCTGATAGAAGAGAAAGTAGGAAATAGTCTTGAACTCATTGGCACAGGAGACCACTTCCTAATTATAATACCAGTAGCACAGACACTGAGAACAATAATTAATAAATGGGACCTCCTGAAACTAAGAAACTTCTGTAAGGCAAAGGACACAGTAAATAAGATAAAACAACAGCTTACAGAATGGGAAAAGATCTTCACCAACCCCACATCTGACAGAGGGCTGATTAAAATTTTCCTTAAAAATGTATTCTAAGTCTATAATTTCTCTCTGACCAATAGTTTTACTTAAAGACCACTGTTTTTTAAATGTCAAATCCACAAGCATTTAATTCAAAGTTAACTTTACAATCAATTATTAAGCCTTATTATGAAGAAGTTATAAATAAACACTATTCAGTGAAACCAACCAGATCCAAAGTCTATACATCTCAGTGAACTTCTATAGAATTGGAGCTGGAAAAATACTTCTTTAGTCTCTATGTTCCATGTCCAACGTGAAGCTCCACAGCATCATTATGGCTGTTCTAGCTTGATCTTGAGTAGATCTTGTGTAGGTAACCAAAGCTGCTGTGTTTCATGAGTGCAGTGGCCATGTCATGTTCCGAAGACAGCTGGTCACAGCATTCCTCCTCAACAGTAAAGTAACAGTACTAGATTCCCTGCTAGGGTCTATGACCACTCCAGCCATTGGCTTTTGACCAAGTTTACTGTATAAGGCATGAATTCTTTGCTGTGGAACAGGCTTCAGATCCATTGAAAAAGTGATCAGTTATCCCATAAGTCATACAACTATTGCTTCAGTGTGCATTTCTTGCCAGACAGGTCAATATTACAGCATTTAGGGTCTAACACTGGGGTAAGACCATAGATGTTCTTCCCCTCTCATGGCTTGCACAGCACTTTCTGGGACAATGAAGAAGTTTCCTGGTGGGTTGGGGATTGATTTCTCTAAGACCTGCAACCAAAGCTTGTGATATCTTCAGTAATAGAGTCTTGCCATCTAGTTATAGTGGGCAACCAAGAGCCATGGTAGTAGCCATATTGCTTTGCAGACTTCTGAGGCCTCCTTGACTAACAACTCAGAGGGAGGCATCCTGTGACTTATATTCAAATTTTTCATTTAATAACTCATGTCCTCTGGCAGCAGTGTATCTCCAGTTCTTGACTGTTACTAATAGAGCTGCACACATCTTGTGATGACATGCTTTCTCACTTTTTTCATGTGAATGCTTAAGAATAGCTTGCTGCTTTATATATAGTAGCAAGATTATCTTTAACTTTGTAAGATATTATCAAACTGTGTCACAAGCGGCTGGCTCATTCTGCATCCTCGCCAGCACAAATGTGAGTTCCAACAGGTCCACATCCTTGTCAACATCCTGTCTTAGTCTTTGACCTTGTCAGTGTTTTAAACGACACTTGTTCTAATAATACTTCATTAGCCATTACTGTCTCATCATCAGAGACTGAGGATGCCAATTTCCCCACATCCTCTGATTATCTTATATGTCCTTTAGAATTATACCCACCCTACTTTAGACACAGAAAATGTATCTCATTATGGCTTTAATATTTATTTCCCTGATGACTAATGGTGTTGAACATACTTTCACATGTTTATTAGCCATTTATGTCTCTTCTTTTGTGGATTGCCTATTCAAATCATTTGCCCATAAAATTTAATTTTTACATTCATTTTGATGCAAAAATCAAATGAATCACAGAGTGATGAGTAATTATTGGGAGACAGTTAGGTCTCGATGGTCTCTGTGTGCCCTTGCTATTTGAAAAGGCAGATGTGGGCCTCTGAGTGCATTCCTCCTTGTGGTTGTATTGACAGTCTTGTTCTCTCTCAGTGCTCCCCAAACCCCTCTTTTGTAACCTTTTTCTTGGTTCAGAGTTCTAAGTTTCCAACACTGTTGGCCTCCACACTGCCTCAGCTCTCCCTCCAGCTCCCCACACAGTCAACACTGCCTGTTGTGTTTCTTTTTGTTTCTCTCCATCTCTCTTTGTCCTTATTGCTGATTAAAGTCACTCTCTGATCATTTTACACCTTGCTTCCATACTTCTTTTCCCTGACTGATACTTCCAAATTGCCAATCAGAGGCCACTTCATTCCCCTGCTCAAAAACCAGCATGTAAGCTCTTACTGCTTTGAGAAGGAAATTTCAAGTCAGCAAGGCCCCCCAGCCCCCAGTAACAGGCCCTGCTGCTCAGCCCTCCACTCCTCACTCCACCTCTCTTCCACTTTACATTTCTTCAAAATGGAGTTAGGCGCAGTTTTTGTTTGTTTGTTTTTAATATTCTCGGTTCTTTCACATCTTCAGGTTCGTTTGCCTGGAGTGCCAATGGTCTATTCAGTTTCTTTTTGTGTTTCTTAGAGCCAGACAAGCTCTGGCCCTTGCTTTAGGTCCAGGGCACATGGAGAAACCAATGGCTCAAGTAGCAGAAGCATGTAGTCAACAGGCCCCCCCCACTTCCTCCTCTCTGTCTGCTTCCTGACCCTGCCCTCAGGTGGGGTTTGTCAGCATTTTAATTCTGGGGCTACACAGTAAACGGGGCTGTGTTCATACACGTGGGGTCACTCTGTCCAGCACTGAGGATTAGATGATGGTAGAGCTTTGCGTGGGGCTTCTTTGGGCCTTGTACATAGAAGATGTGACATTAGGGAAAAGGGTGAGTCTTTTTGGCTCAGCTTGGTTGTTGCTCTGAACAGGTTAGTGAGACTCAGTTTCCCGACCATGTGTGGGTGCTGAATAGGACAGCGAGTCCTGTTGGCATGCAACACTCTTGTCTACACCAGTGCAGACTTTGCCCTGCACTCTTCTAAGCAGAGGAAGATGTGAAGGTAAGGGCAACTTGTCCTCCTCTTGTGTACTTGTGTTTAGTTCTTAGTGCAACTGGGAGAGCGCTCCCACCCCATTGGGAGTACATTTTGATTTCAGTCATAATAACAGTATTCAAAAATACATTTGAAACCACTCAATGAATCCATTTGTGAGTAACTATAAAAATGTCAGTAAATTAAAGGCTTGTTTTGAATAGGCATAGCATCATCTTTTAGTAGATTTACCTTCCCAAATCTTTAAAAAAAAAATTAACTTTCGGATAAGATAGCTCTGTGGGTAAAAACACTTGCTTTGAAAGCCTGAGTGTGATATCTGGAACCCATGTAAAGGTAGAAGGAGATAACTGACCATCAAAGTTGTCTTCTGACCTCTACATGACATTCATGCCCTGCCCCACCCCCCACATGTACACACGAACATACATGCTCACAAATAAAAATAAAGAATTTAAATGTAAAAAAATAAGGCTTTACAGGGCCAGAGAGAAGGGTATTAAGTAAGTTAGGCACAGAGACATAGCTAGAAGGTGGTGAGCCTCCTAATCTGACTGTCCAGCATCTTTGTGCTTTTGCAGCCCCCAGCTCTGGTTGGCATTTGTTGTGACCTAAAAGATAAAGTGGCATTGGGCTTTATGCCATCCTTCTGAGTTCTCAACCCATCTGAGGAAATAGGAGGGACAGTACCTTTTGTAGGGAGCCTGGCTAGGTGGGTGACCTGGATGGAGTTAACAGATGCGCTGGGTAAAATACTGCCATATACGCTGGGCAGACCCATCAGTTTGCTTTGTCCAAGAGGAAGGGAAGTGGGTGCCTGCAGGCTCTGTGTTCTTACCTGAGGAAAGATCTAGAAAGCTGAGCCCATGGAGACCCACTTTAATCACAATCAGGAAAAGGGGGCTCCTAAAAGTGCCTCTCATGGATTATTTATTCATGAAGAGGAGAGGAAAGAGGCTTCCAAATAAAGGCTCATTGAGGAGTGGAGGCCAGTGCTGTAAAGGGCTGGTGAGGGGGGGAGGGAGAAGGAGGCAGGGCATCTGTGGCTGCTGAAGAGCCCTGGGGGAATCAGGAAGGCAGGCAAAGAGGTACCTGGGAGATGCTGTGTAAAAGGGAAGACTGGGCTTTGTTGACTCCCTTACCCTTTTAGAGGAGGGGATGGAGGGTGGGTTGCTGGGGGGAAGCTGAGGGGGAGCGGGAGGAGGGATGGGAAGGGGATCTGTGGTTGATATGTAGAATGAGTGAAAAACTTTCTCAAATTAAAAAAAATAAAGAGAACTGTTAATAAAAAAAAAGTAAGGAAGAACCAAGTCTACAAAGTTGTCCCAGATGTCCGCGTACACACATTGGCACGTGAGTTTGTCCCTCCCCACACCAGCACAATAATGATAAATAAAAAGAGGATATGGGATATGTAGGAGTAGACTGTGAGTAGCTGACTCATGGAGACATGGGAGAGGTACTCATTCTTAGTACTGCCAGCTGCCAGCATTTACCTGGTGCTGCCTACTTCAAACCGATGTCATCTAACCTCATTTAACCTTTCTAGTCGTTTCTTGTGTCATTGCTGCAATAAAACATCTGGCAAAAGGAAAAAAAAAAAGAAGAAAGAAAAGAAAGTGAAGACTGCTTTGGGTCCCCATCACAAACTGTTTACTACAATCTCAGCTTCTGCTGAATGGGGGTACATTTCCATTGATGCCCATTTCAAGTTGAGCCCAACTGAATGATGGATGGCTTCCCATGAATCCCTATGTTTCTAGATTTCTCTATTCGGACATCTTTTCTCTCAACTTAGAAGCAAAGCCCCCTTCCTTACCTTTGCAAAGCTTTTTATGCCTCTGTTTGCTTAGATGTCAAAAATGGGGACAAGACCTCGCTGAGTTGGTAAGTGGAATAAGGTTATGTAGGAGTGTGGTTGGCTCACAGAGGTTTATGGTCAGTGGAAGTGTTTTTCCTTCCTTGCTCCCCCTTTCTTAACAGTCTTCCTTCTAGACCTGTCTTGTCTAACAGATAGCTGACTGCAAGTGACTATTACACTGTGTGATAGATTGAAGATTATGTACAATATCTGCAACCCTCATTCTTCTGGAAACTTCTTTTCTGAGCTTGTGTTTGCATCATCTCTATTATCTTGATTAGTGTTGCATGTCTCTCCTCCTGAGACAACCCAAAGCAAATTTTATACATGCTTTATAGTGTGTACAATCATGCACACAATGCAGTTGTAGCTTGTCAAGATACAACTCACATGTCCACATCATCCCTTCCAAATGTGCAGTTCACCAGTCTTTATTATTTTACACACTTGTGCAGCCACCATCATGATCTGATTCTAGAACATTTTTATCCCTCCTCTACTAGATGCTCTGGACCCATTTAAGCCACTTCTCCCTAGCCCCCCTTCTCTGCTGACCTGCTTTGTGTGATGCTGTGACAAATGGAAGCAATTTTATTTATCTCTGTGTAACTCATATGACCAGTTTGGGAGACATTGTAACCATTACAAAGGTAAAGAGCCCAAGACACAGAAGTCACCACTGCCTGAGGTTACCTGTCTATTGTCTGGAAGAACTGAAGGTTAGAACCAGAAGCATCACAGCCTTTTGAAGTTCCAATATTAGGATACATGGGTGTCTTCTCCAGCTTCCCTCTGGGCTAAGGAGAGGATCTAACACGCATGTTATCTTGTGAAATTGATACACGACCCAAGATAGTTCATTACCTGAGCTATCAAATGTTGGGGGTAGTAGAAGAGTGGTCTCTGAGTCCAGGTGTGGGTGTGCCACATGTAGGCTGCTATGAAGTTGCTGTCCAGGGACATGGGCTCAGCAGATATCAACACCTGCCATTGTGCATTGTGAGCTTCCTGCCCGACCTGGACATACGCTGCCTTCAACATGGTGTTCCTCCCCATGGGGACATTAGTGGGCTCCTAGGGTTCAGCAGTGAAACCTCCCAGGGCACTCTTGAGGGCTCCAATCTCCAGGAGTGCGACTTACTACAAGTCAGGATAGATAGCACTTGAGTCCCAGCGGCGACTGACTCACCCAGAGTAATTTAAAGCCTGAATTGATTTCTCAGCTGGAGACAGTGTCTGGTTCTACTTCTTGTTTGTGTTCATTACACACATCACCTCATGTGGAAAATTAACAGGCAAATTAACCCTTGCCCATCTGGGTTAGGAAGGGCAGGCCTTCTGCTTGCAATGCACGCTCTGGAGGTTCAAAGCACGATGACCACAGGGCCACAGCAAGAATCTGGGACCCATAGGAACCCTCACAGGCACTGTGTCAGCTCTGTAGGCTCATTCTGATGGGTCCAGAGGTCATTCTGAGGCCTGTGGTTTTATGGTGACACTGTGTGACATGGGTGAAAAGATACATTGAATACAATCTGCAGTTTTATCAGAGCCTGGTCCCTCAACAGGGGCACCCCTTTGAGACTCCTGAAAGCAGCTCACTTGCCTGTCCTTGAGGGTCACTTGCAGTGTTTCCTTTTGGTTTTTCATGCATGTCACATGCTTAACACCCTCCAGTAGGACAGGTCCTGCAGGATTCTGCTGTCAACTTTTTCCACTCCCCTCTCACAGGACTGTTCTTTATGCCCTCTGTTCTCCTTACGGGACTTTCTTTTAGTCTTCCTTTGTTGAACTCAGCCTAGGGACTTGGTACACATGGTTTCTTCTTTCTGGTATAAATTTCCCTTCTCCCTTTCTCTGAATCAGAATGCTACTCAGTTTAAATGTCACCTCCTTGGGGAACCATTTCCTGATTTCACACCTCCTACCTTGCACCATTATCTGGTTTTAGGCTTCTGTATTTCTCGATCAACAGCATTTATCAAAAGGGTAATTAAATAATTAGTCTGTAATTGGTTGACTTAATGACCATATTTCCCAGTGGAGGTTTGGCTCTGAGAGCAGAGATGTGCAGCCTCTCACACCTTTGTCACTGATGTCCCATGCAGCCTGGGACTGAGCCCTCAAAACACACATGGGACGGATGAGTGTCATTTTCGGCAGGATGTTCTTTCTGAGATTTTAATTTTATATTTCTTGGATATTTGCTGACTGCTAATTACATTTAATTCTCAGAATCCCCTTGTGACTGTCTATCAGATCAGACATCATGCTTTAACAGTTGCGCTTCAATAAAGCACAGTTCAACAACACAAGAGCACGCTTCCTTCCCTTCCTGGCTTCCTTCCTGAGTCTTCTCTGATCCCCCTGCTCTCCCAATGTAGATATAGCTAACTTATGGGCTACTTCACCGAGCAAGGGACTTGCACATAGATTAGTCAGGAGGATTTTCCTGTGGCCCCGGCAAGAAACAGTGGTTACTTATAACCAATGAGATGGACATTCTTTAAGATGTTTTAAGGAGTGAAATTTGACATGAGATTCCAAAGACATCAGAGTTGGTGCCCATGTCAGCCTCCTTCCAGGTAGTTAGTCCATGCTATTCATGGACATTTCATCATCTTGTCTTCTAGTGACTGGTTTTCAAATCCTGTCCTATTCTGAGACATGAATAGGAGTCTAATTATGGGACTTGGGCAAGGGAAAAGCCTCTCCAAAGAGAACCATAGAGGGAAATAATACTACTTTTTTGTTGTGTGGGAACTAGGAACATGGTTGTCTTACTGCTAGGTGGGAGGGTGAAGGCCATGTTGAAAGCCAGCAAGGGGCCAGTATTGAAATAACCAGAGTTCTTGCTGGCCTTCTGCCTTGAGTTCCGTACATGTGACATAATGATCTTTTCTCAGTTTTTTAAAAGTCATTTGGTTGGCTTTTCAAATACAGCAGAAATTACTGGAACTGACTTAAAGGGAGCAGAGGTAACTCAGTGGACACAGGGTCACCCCAGCTTGCTGGGGACTGTCAAGTCACAGGGACCAAAGGCAGTAGCATCATACCTATTTGATACCATGTAGGACATTAGCACTGCTAACTTCCATTTAGACCATCTGGGCATAGCGCTGAGGCATGTGCATAGCTCAGATGGGAAGAGACAGAAAATGATCCAGAACAAGTATTAAAGTTAATCAACTCCTCCTTGGGAGCTCTGTGGGTGTGCACATGAGTGTGTGTGTGTGTGTGTGTGTGTGTGTGTGTGTGTGTGTGTGTAGCCTAGAGGTCAGCATTAGGTGCCTTCTTTAGTATTTATTTATGTTACACTTTGAGACAGGGCCTCTCACTGAACCTGGAGTTCACCAATTCAGCCATCCTGTCTGGCCAGTGAATCCTGTGTCTACCTTCTGAGGGCTCAGATGACAAGTATGTGCCATCATACCTGGTTTTATGTGGGTACACAGTGTCCATAGTCAGAAATGCAACCCAGACCCTTATCATTTAACAGCAAGCACTTTTCCAGCTGAGCCATTTCCCCAGCTCTTTTGGGGCATTTATTTTGCATTAAAATAGGAAGGTAATTATGTACTGATTTTTCTGAAAGTCAGATGGAATTCCATTCTGGCTCTTCTGAGATTACATATTTTTAGGAACCCCCTATCCCTAAGAGCTGCTGTGTAGCAGTGACAGCAATAGAAATCAATATGTAGGAAAGAGGAAAAAGAATTTTCCATTATCTTACAACCAACACAATCACATTGTTTCCTTTGCCCATGCATCCTCGAAATCCCTGTCCATATCCATGCCGAACAGCACAGAATGGTAATCATAGCGCAAGCATCATTACTGTTTTTACTGAGGTGTGACATTCATGCTGGGAAGTGCCTGAATCATCCTTGTAACTGTCCCACAGCTCAAGACAAACATTTGCCTGGGTATCATTTTATAGTTTGCTTTTAAAACATAATGTTACATCAGAAGCATGTTATCCTTCTGTGTTTCCTAAGAATTTTCTAGGGTACTACATGGTCTCCAGGCTGCTCACTACTAAAGCATTTGAAAATTTAATCAGATGGCTGAATCACATATAGCTGGGCCAGCCCCCATCATCAGCCATTAAGGTTGTTTATCAAACTCTTCCAAGTCATGAATAATGCTTCCATGGTCTGTGTAGTGGAGGCTGGAAACTGGTGCTTTAGAGGCTGGATTCTGCCCACACACTCATTCAGCCAGGCTGACATGGTGTCGGCACACATAGTCCTATTTTTTGTTTTGTTGTTTTCTAAAGAATATTTGAGTTTGGTTGTAAACTTTACAACCCTATTGAGCTTCCCTGCAAATCTCCATTTCTCTTGCTTCCCTGAGAAGCACATCTGGTCACCTGGGCTGTGTTTTTAGTAGCTGCAGCAGCAGCTGCTGCTGCCGTGTAGGACTGAGCAGGAGATGCCCTCCTTGAAAGGGCCATGTGCTCCTGTTTTCTCTATTCCCCATGTGTATTAGTTACTCTTCTTATTACTATGGTAAAATACCCAACAAAGGGAGGAGTGTTTTCTTCTGGCTCACAGTTTAAGAGACACAGCTCATTATGGTGGGAAGTCATGGCAGCAAGAGAGTGAAGGAACTGGTCACATGACATCCACAGGCAGAAAACAGGGAGCGATGCCTGTTGGCGCTCGGCTCCATATTTCTATTTCATTCAGTCTGAGCCACCCACATTCAGGATAAGTTTTCCCTGTTTGGTTAAACATTTCTAGAAACAGGGGCAGGAGAGATGGCTCAGTGGTTAAGAGCACTTGCCTATGGCCATATTTAATTCCCAGTGCCCACATGATGGCTTACAACCACCTGAAACTTCAGTCCTAGAAGATATGACACCCTTCTCTGCTCTATAAGGCATCAGGCACATACTTGGTGCACAGACATACATGCAGGAAGAAAAAAGCCCATCCACATAAAATCTTAAAAATGGGAGAAAAAAAAAAAGAAACACATTTCTGAAAACATCCTCATAGTCACACCCAGAGGTGTGTTTCCATGGTGATTCTAATGAGGTAGCCAATGAGGATGAACCAGAATAACATAAGCCTTGTTTTCTTACTGGAGTGTTTATTAATCAACAGCATCTTCCTGGGCCCAGCAGGTGTCTGAGTTTGCCAATCTAGGCAATACCTGCTTTTGTCTTGATGCCTCTGCACACAAGACTACAGATAACCTCAAAGAAGTAATAAACACAAGCATGCTTGGAATAGCACAGTGTAAACTGAATAGGGACTGTGTCTGACAGATCCTAATGGCAATAACTGTTCATGACATTGACCCTGTCATGTGAGCCTTCTGTGAGTCTCCATTTCCTCTGGTTGCAAATGAGACCAATGACACCTGCTTCATTGATTGACAGCAAGCATTTAATCGTGCTTGGTATGCAGTAGGTGATCAGTAAATAATAGTAAACTTAAAACTAGTGTAAGTAGTTCTTAATGGCTCATTAATTTATCCAATTCTTCTTAGATGGTCAAATTTATTTTTATAAGAATAAGATTTAATTTCCTGTGGATTTGCCATTCATTCACAAGCTCTTCAGAGACACCTATAAAGTTATAATAACAACAACAATAACATTCATAAGTGGTTAGGATTTAATAATGTTGTGTCAGAGTATCTAAAGGGTGACCTTACCATTATTATTTAATTGGAACTGTAAATGAGAATATGCTGCAGTGCTTTGCCATGCTTAGAAGGCTGAGTGGGAGACAGTTGGTTCTTAACCTTGTTCCCACTGAGGTCTCTTTAGGCAGTCTGGAGCTCTCACTGCCCTGGAGGGCTCTCTTCAGTTGTTAACAGGTCTAGAGATTGTCTGGAAACATTCCTAATAACAGAGAAAGGTCTGCATCTAGGATCCAGAGAATTGAAGCATTGGCCTAAGTAGAAGTTCCTAGGATGGGCACTTTGTCTTTCCCTCTGTGACTAGTTCCCCTGCCTGTTAGAAACCTCCTGAAATCCTCTCCCACTTCCACCCTAGCAGAGATCGACCTTCTTTCTAAATGTCTGGCAGTTCATTTTACATCCGTCCATCTAGGACTATACTATCACCCGAGACCCCACAGCAGATAGTGTGGTCCTTACAAACCTCTCCCCCTGCTTCTCTAGATTCTTCCCTGCCCATCAGTTCAGTTAACTAAACTCCAAACTAGTCATACTAGTTCACAAGGCCCGCATATGTCTCTAGTCTTCCAGTTTCCTCTTGCTTGGCATCTCGCTGTGTTCATCATTCTCCACAGCAGTGATCACCTTCCATACCATATTCACATCCAACTTGCCCGCTGCTTCCCTGACCTCATAGCCCAGCCCAGTTCTCTTTGTGAGGTTGCCTTCTTCGGTTCTCACATTAAAGTCACCCTTTATTTTTCTGAATGGACACAGCATTAAAACAGTTCCATATGACTTATTTCTATACACACAGGTCAGGGCATCTCTCAACCCTCATCAGAGAAGCTTCTTTTTATAGGCAATGGTGATTAATGCAGAGACCCACACTGACCAGTATGCAGAGAGTAAGACACAGTAGATTGTCAGCCCTAAGGGGTGACTATATCCCACATCTCTCCTCAAGGTTCAGGGATGTTCCTGGCAAAGGAACAGAAAGACTGTATGAGCCAGAGATGGTGGATGACTTCAAGGAAGCAGTGTTTTCTGGACACAGCAGAGCAGACGCTCATATGAGATCACAGTGACTGACAGCATGCACAAAGCTAGACAAAATCGCAGCAAGGTGAAGTGGGGGAGGGAGGCGGGCCCAAGTCCCGTCCTTAGCCAAGGAGCTATTGCTTTTTGATAGTTGCTGGGAAAGGCAGTCAGTTTTTCTCTGTGTGTGGGACCACACTCTAGGGTAGGCCCCACACTAAAGAGTAGCTGGTCAACACAAACTTGAGAGAGAGAGAGAGAGAGAGAGAGAGAGAGAGAGAGAGAGAGAGAGAGCGAGCGAGCACGAGCAGGGGGAGGGAGCACGAGCAGGGGGAGGGAGGGAGGGAGGGAGAGAGGGAGGGAGGGGAGGGGGGACAGATATCAGTTTGCTGAGTAGGGAAGTGGGGGTAGATCTGGGAGAATTTCTTACAATAAAACACATTGTATGAAATTCTCAAAGAAATAATTTTTAGAAAGAAGGTGCCTATGCAGGGCTGGGGAGATGATTCAGTATTTAAACACTTACAGTACAAATATAAGGACCCTGTTTTGTTTCCCCATAAAAGCCAGGTGGGTCTTGGCCTTCCAGAGGGAGACCTGGGATCCCCACAGCAAGCTGGTTAATGAGACTAGCTATAGAGGTGAGCTTGGGCTTGTTTTTTAAAAAGAGACCCTGCCTCAATGAATAAGATAGAGAAGCAATCTGAGAGAATTCCAGACATCATCCTTGGGCTAACACACACACACACACACACACACACACACACACACGTGCAAACATGCATACACACAAAAAAAAGAAAAAGAAAAACCCCACACCTTTTACCCTTGTCTGAGGATGCTTTTTTTGCCTTACAGCGTCCTATACCTTCACACTCCAGTATGCTTGGTATAGATTTTGTCTACTTTCCTGTTGGTTGTCTGTCTTCCTACTCTAGTGTACATTTTGCAGGGACTGAGGACACATCTCTCTCATTTATCAGTTATATCCCAAGTGGATATTACGTTGTAGTGCATGTATCAGGCATCAATAAGTGTTTATTGAATGAAGAATGAATAGCGATGTAACTGATGTGGGAAACTCACAGTAGTCACAGGAAGATTTTCCTGGAATGTGATGGCTAGAAAGATCTTTAACATAATCAGTTAAACCTGAATGTAGTATATGTTTGGCATTGTTCGCAGAGGGAAGGGTTTGAAGGGTCTAGAGAAATACAGAAGTAGAGACCAATATATGGTCCCTTTATCTCTAACATTGTCCAGGGAAGGCATGAGTTTCAGACCAATTAACACTCTTTGTCTGGAAATAGCTCAGACTTTGATTTATCAACCATGTCTTGGGAGTTTGGTTGGTAGGAATTAGAGCTCTGGAATGTGATCAATTCTGAGAGTGCTGACAGATCTAATCAGCTGAAGGTCTGCTGTGTCTCAGGCTCTTACTAGGCTCAGCCTGGTGACGGCCCCACTGTTTCATTGGACCCTCACTCTCTGTGATGGCTAATCTTCATTATCTTGACTACATTAGGAGTCAACCGAAACACAGGCACTAGTCACTCTGGTGAGGGATTTCCTTTCTTTCTTTTCTTTCCTTTCAAGACTGGGTTTCTTTTTGTAGAACTTGTTCTGTAGACCAGGCTAGCCTGGAACTCACAGAGATCTGCCTGCCTCTGCCTCCAGAGTACTGGGATTAAAGGCATATGCCACCACTGCCTTTCTTGATCAGATGATTTAAAGCAGGAAAACACACCCTAAATGTGGATGGTACCTTTTGATGGCAGCTGAGATAAAAGGACACAAAAGAGGAAGGTTTTGCATTGTGCCTGCTTGCCCTCTTCTCTCTGGCAAGTTCAACTGATTCTATTGCTTCAACATTTCTTCAGGATAGTAGAAGCAAATTTTTCAGGGTTCCAATGTAGACCAAAGGCTAGCAGCTCTCCAGGAATCCCCCAGGCCTTCAGCACCAGATTAGGACTGCTAAGCCATCCAGCCTTGTAGACTGAACAGCTGCAGGATTCTTGGCCTCTCCACCGAGATAACCACTAATAGACTCCCCAGACTGCATCCTGGAAGCCTCTCTAATCAATCCCCTATGTATATATGTTCTGTTAGCTCTGTTTCTTTAGAGAACGCTGATGGATACACTCATGATGTTCAGTTCTGATCATGTCCATTCTTTCATCAGTTTCTGACCTTGGCCCTTCCCCTCCTTAGCTTAACTTCAACCACTTCCTTTCTTCCTATGTATGTCCTGATACAATAAGCACAGTGCACAGATTTCAATCATAAGAACATGTAATCCAGGGTACACCTTCATATCTATTGAATGACATTGAGCTTTGGTACTGTATGCACTGTATGGCATCCCTGCTGGTGGACATTACAGCCCAGCTCCATTAAGGGTGGATGTCCAGGAAGCAAGACAGGAAGGAAACAGAATTCTGGGATCTGTGGAGTGAGACTTAGAACTGCTCACGGAAGAATACTAGAGGAACAAGATAAATGTGTGAGTTAAGAACCCTGCAAGAGAGAATTTCTCAATGTGGGGGCTTTCCCTCTGGGCTTTCCCAGAACTAATGGCTCCCTCTTCACATTCTGGAAACACCGAGGCAGCTCCTCTTGGACTTGGGGTTAAGCACCCTGGTCTTGGTGCAGGTGTTATTTAGAGAACACAGAGACTGTTCTAGGAGCTCTTGCTCAGTTCTGATAACTGGTGGCCCATGAGAACAGGACTGTGTGGCTGATGACCACAGCCTACACTCTCAAGCTCAGCCTTAGGTGTGCTAATATCTGTGGTACTTGTCTGTACTGTGTAGACAATGCACAGAATCTTTACCAGTTCTCCTTACCTCAAGCCCACCTCTCTCATATTTGTAAAAGTAACAATATAAAATGAGTGGTAACAACAACAGTATCATTCTAGATTGGTCCAGGATAAGTGAGATCACAAAGACATGGGTTCAAATCCTGGCTTTTCCACCTATTTCCTTACGTATCTCTCTGAACTTCAGTTTTCTCTTAGCAGCAATAAAACTGCAAGGTTATTGTGATGATTCAATAATGGTATTGAAAAGTGAATTTCACACCCAATAAACATTTCTTCCTACTCAAGCATGCTGACTTATTCTAATGACATCTGGGAAGGATTCAGAAGAAATGCCTCTTTGATGATGTAACATTAGGAAGTGCTGGCATGGATACTTTTAGTCCCAGTGTCTCCACATGCTCCTGACATTGTAGAATGGGGGTAGCTTCCTGCTCTTCCTATGTGTAATGACAGCTGAGCTTCACCACTCTGATTCCAGTGTGATAAGCATCTGACCCTTGTCTCTGGATTAGACTAGTAACTGATCCCATTATAAATTTTCATGGAAAAGAGAAACCTTTATTAAGTTCGGCTCAGTTCTATTAAATATTTCTTGAATTACTCCTTCCTGGTTTCCAGTCGCTTCACTACTGTCACAGTCTAGAAAGTCATCACTGCCTCCATGCATCACTGGCCCAGCCTCCTACCAGGTCCCTCTGCTGCCAGGCTCTTCCTCGCCAATCTGTCCTTCACACAGCAGGCTGGGTGAGCTTTCAGAAATGTGTATATGATGCTGTGATCCCCTTTCCTAGAAACCTTCTGTGGCCATGTGCTTGCTGACCACAGTGGCTCTTGGCTTCTGATGTCACACTCATTGCCTTGTCACATGGGTGCTGAGGCAAATTCAGCCACCCATTCAGTGAATACTTGGACATCTACTGTGTGTGTCTGTTACTAGTGAGTGTTTGGGGCATAACAGGCAAATGCCTCCATGTTGTCAGAAACTTGTTAGTAACAAGGGTGAAAACTCTCACAATTGCACATAATTTATTTGACTATTATGGTGGATGCATTTTATTTCTGTAATAACATTATTCTAAATCACTTGTGTGGTGATGTGCTTCATGGTGAGGAATGAAAGGGGATTTATAGCTAGTAGAAAGGGAGTGTATGAAAATCTGAGCATGCCTTTGGCAGAGTGAATATGAGCACTGTCATAGTTTATCTGAAGGAAGAAATTAAATACTGCTGCTTGTCCACAAGGCACAGTGAAAACTGTGTGTGTGTATATACTTGTGAGCATACATATGTGTGCATGTGCATGTATGGGCCAACCTCCTGTGTTGTTCCTCAGGCACCAAGTTCCTTTCTTCCTAATTTCCTTCCTTCTTTCTTTCCCCCTTCCCTCCCTCCTTCCCTTTCTCCCTCGCTCCTTCCCTTCCCTCCTTTTTAGGTAGGGTCTCTCTCACTGGCCTGAAAGTTGCCAAGTAGGCTAGGCTGGCTGACCAGCAAGCCCTAGGGATCTGCCTGTCTCCATCCCTCCAACTCCAGTAATTCAAGTATGCACTGCAGTGCTTGTCTTTCTTTTCTTCATGGTTTCTGGTGGATCAGCTTCAAGTCCCCGTGCTTGTAAGGCAAGCACTTTGCTAATGGAGCATCCCTCCAACTCCTGGTACGAGTCTCTCCAATTTCTTTGTCTGTCCTCTCTGCCCCTCCTGCCCACTATTGACAACCTCTTTCTTGCACTGTGTACTAACTGATCTCTACTCCTCATATGGATTTCCTTTCCCAGCAACAGAAGCATTTGGCTTGAAGATGACTGCAGAGCACAAATCCAAGATTGGAAGTCCTGTCACTGTGGGAGAAGATCTAAGTGAATCTTGTAAAATAAAAATTAGGAGTGACAGGGAAATTTGATGAGTCTCTAAGAATGATGCTAATAGATTACATTTCTAGAACTTTATAGAGTCACTTCTTGGAAGCTGATGAAAATAGACATAGCTATAATAATAAACATGAGGCTGTATTGGTATTAATAGTTGTTATTCAATCAAAAGTGTGTGATAACTGCATTGCAGGAGAAATAGTTCTGGAGGGTAAAAAGTAAAATTTGATGTAGGACTCCATTTCATTCCATACTCATGTGAGAAGAGAATAGATGGAAATGTGCCATGCAAAGTTCTTTACTACAAGGCAATCCTCAAAAGGCCCCAGAAGAGCATAGTGTTTCTGCATGAAATCACAGTAACTCGAATCACAAAGTGGACTTATGATTGACTAATGCTTAAAGCCTTACCTCGGTGCCACATGCCTGAGTCATCTCTGCTCACAACACACATCTGTCTCCCAGCTCTTCCATCTTCTATTGGGAGGACTTACTATGACATCAAAGACAATGCTTGACACACGACAGCATCTCAAAGAGCGGGAAAATGAGACATCACAGATGCTGGGTTTTTGAATGTCATTTCATTAATTTTTTTCATATAATGTATTTTGATCATGTATTTCTACTCCATCATCTCCACCAGACCCTACCCACCCAAATTTATCTTCTTTCTCTCTCTCTGTCCCTTAAAAAATAAACATGAAAACAAAAAACCAAAACCAAACAAACATAAAACAAGAAATAAAAATCCCTCACAGAAACACAAAAACAAAAATCAAAACAAACAGGCAAAAGACCAATACCCTCCATGCCCTCCCCCACCACAAAATCAAAAGCAAAGCAAAATGTCCACAAGGATACCATTGGTTTTTTTGTTTTGTTTTGTTTTGGTTTGTTTTTTTTTCTGTTGGCCAACTACTCCTGGGCATGGGGCCTATCCTGGAATGTTCTTGATATGTGCAGGGACAATCATTGGAGAAAGCTGATTTTCCCTTTGCCAGTGCTAATTAGTTGCAGATAGCTTTTTGGTTAGAGGTGGGACCCCATGTCCACTTCCCCTTTTTGGTGCTGGGGTCCTGTTTGGCTTGAGCTTGTGCAGGTCTTCTGTGTGCTGCCACAGTCTCTGTGAGTTTGTATGTGTGCCAGTTCTATTGTGTCTGGAAAACACTGTTTCCTTGGAGCCATCCCTTACCTCTGGTTCATACAATATTCATGTCTCCTCTCCCTGAGCCTTGAAGGGAGGGGTTTGTTGAAGATGTTACATTTAGGACTGAGTGCTCTGAAATTTTTCACTCTAGGCACACTGTCCAGCTGTGGGTTCCCATCTACTGTCTGAAGAAGCGTCACTGATGTGGGTTGAGCAAAGCACTGTGTATAGCAATGTGTCATTAAGAGTCCTTTTATTGCTATGTCCTTTTAGCAGAATAATAGTATTAGATTTTTTCCCTAGGCCCATGACCTATCTATTCTTGGGTTCTTGGACTTTTTAGAAGTGTCAGGTATGGGTTGCATCTCATGAGTGGGCCTTAAATCTAATAAAACATGGTGGTTACTTCCATAACCTTTGTGCCACTATTGCCTCAGTGCATCTTGCAGTCAGATTGCTGTTGTAGGTCACAGGGTTTTTAGCAGGGTGATATTGGTGATTACTTTTCTCCTATAGTAGTGTCCAGAGTACCTCCCAGTATGATGAATGCCAGTCAGTAGGGAAGAAGCTTCTAGTTAGGTACTGGCTTGACCTCTCCATGTTAACTGGACATGAGAAAGTGTTGTCTTCAGCAGCAGGGCCTTACCATTAGGTTGTGAGAGCAACCAATAATTTTGGCAATAGCCTGTGATGTTTGGGAGGGTTCCACAGGACCCCTTTGGCCAATAAGTCAATGAGATGTAACCCTTTCCTGACACTGGAGGTTTTACTTGGTGGTTTAAGATGTCTATTTGGAGCATTGCCTCCCCTATTATTTGGTGACTCCACTTGGATTCATATGTGTACATATTTTGGGAAGCTTCCACAGTAGTAGGTTCCCATATAGTTTTTCAAATGACCTGTAATATTAGTTGTGCCTCCCTGCATTCCCCCTTTTACCCTTCTCTCCCACTCTCCTATTTAATCCTTCTATTATAGTTTCCCCTTTATCTCTTCACAATATCATATTCTATCTCCCCTTCCCTGGGAGATTCACCACCCCCAGTCCCTTGTCCCTTACTGAGTACCTAACCTCTGTTGTAATTCATACCATAGCACACATACTGAAAGCTTAAAAGCTAGCCTCTACATATAACAGAAATCATACAATATTTGTCTTTTGGGGTTTGGGCTACCTTACTCAGGATGTTTTTTTTTCTAGATCTATCCATTTTCCTGAAAATTTCATATTTTTAACTAGCTGAATAATATTCCATTTTGTAAATGTACCACATTTTCATTATCCATTCATCAGTTGATGGATATATAGGCTTTTTTCCAACTTCTGGCTATTATCAACAGAGCAGCAATGAATATGGATAAGCACGTATCGTATCTCTACAGTAGGATATAGAGTCCTTTGGGTATATGCCCAAGAGTAGTGTAGCTATATCTCAAGATACATTGATTCCCAGCTTTCTGAGGAGCCACCACACTGATTTCCATAGTGGCTTGTACCAGTTTGCACACCCCACCAGCAATGAATAAGTGATTTCCTTTCCCTTATCCTTGCCAGCATGTGCTGTCATTCATTTTATTGATCTTGGCATTTCTGACAGGTGTAATTTCAGAGTCATTTTGATTTGCATTTCCCTAGTCACTAAGGATGTTGAACATTCTTTGTTTCTCAGCCTTTTGTGTTCCATCTTTTGGAAACTCTTTGTTTAGTTTTGTGCCTCATTTCTAAATAGAGTTATTTATTTTCTTGATGTTCAGGTTTTTTAGTTCTTTATATATTCTAGATGCTCTATCAGATGTATAATTGGAAAAGATCTGTAGCATTCTGTAGGCAGCTGCTTTTTCAGAGTGGTGGTTTTGTTTGCCATACAGAAGCTTTTTAGTTCCCATTTATTAATTGTTGGTCTTAGTGCCTGTACTATCAGTGTCCTGTTCAGAAAGCCCTTTCCTGCCAATGAATTCAGGCCTATTCCCCACTTTCTCTTTTATCAGGTTCATGGTATCCAGTCTAATCCTGAGGTCCTTGCTTCACGTAGAGTTGAGTTTTATGCAGGTAATAGATAAGGATCTATTTTCATTCTTCTACATGCAGCTATCCAGTTTGACCAGCACCATTTGCTGAAGACACTGTCTTTTCTCCAATGTATATTTTTGACTTTTTGGCCAAAAATCAGGTATTTTTAGGTGTAGACTTATGTCTGGGTCTTCAGTTTGATTCTATTGATTATAATTTCTGTTTTTATGCCAATACCATGCTGTTTTTATTACATTAGTTATGCAGTACAACTTGAACTCTGGCATGGTGATGCTTTTATCAGTTCTTTTATTATTAAGAATTGTTTTGCATATCCTGGGATTTTTGCATTGCCATATGAAACTGAAGATATTTTTTAAAGTTTTGTGAAGAACTGTATTGGAATTTTGATGGAGATTTTATTGAATCTGTAAATTGCTTTTGGTAAGATGGTCATTTTCACAACATTAATCCTAACGATCCATGAGCATGGGAGATCTTTCTATCTTCTGAAATCTTCAATTTCTTTCTTTAGTGCCTTAAAGTTTTTACTATACAAGTTTTTCAATTGCATGGTTAGAGTTACTCCAAGATATTTTATTCCAATTTATTTATTTATTTATTTGAGGCTAATGTGAAAAGTATTGTTTAACTGATTTTTTTCCTTAGTCTGTTTGCCATTTGTACATATATTTCTCTGTGTTAATTTTATATCTTTTGACTTTGATGAAAGTGTTCATCATCTGTAGAAGTTCCTGGTAGAGTTTTTAGGGTCTTTTATATATAAAACCTTATCATCTATAAATTAACTTTGACTTCTCCCTTTTCTATTTATATCCTCCTGATCTTAGATGTCTTACTACTCTAATTAAGACTTTAAGTAATATATTGAGTAGATATGGAGAAAGAGTACAGCCTTGTCTTGTTCCTGATTTTAGTGAAATTGCTTTGAATTTCTCTCCATTTAGGTTGATGTTGGCTGTGGGCTTGCTGTAACTTGCCTTTATTATATTGAGGTGTGTCCGTTATATCCCAAGTCTCTCCAGGAATTTTATCATGAAGGAATGCTGGATTTTGTCCAAGGCCTTTCCTACATCTAATGAGAGTATTATATGATTTTTGTCTTTCAGTCTGTTTATGTGGTGGATTATGTTTATTGATTTACATATGTTGAACCATCCCTGCATCTCTGGGATGAAGACAACTTGATTATGGTGGATAATCTTTTTGATATGTTCTTGGATTTAGTTTGCAAGTATTTTATTGAGAAATTTTTGCACCTATGTTCATTAGGGATTTTGGTCTATAGTTTTTGATTTTTGGGTCTTTGTGTGGTTTTGGTTATTAGGGTAATAGTGGCTTAATAAAAAGAATTAGGGAATGTTCCTTAAGTTTCTATTTAGCAGAATAATTTGAGGAGTATTGGTGTTAATTCTTCACTGAAGGTCTGAATCTATTTGGCCCTGGACTTATTTTGGTTGGGAACTTTTACATTACTACTTCTATCTTCTGAGGGCTTATGACTCTGCTAAATTGCTTATTTCATCTTTATTTAACTTTGGTAGGTCATGTATATATAAAATTTTCATCCATTTCTTTTAGGTTTTCCAATTTTGTGGAGTACAGATTTTAAAATATGTCATTAATATCCTCTGAACTTCTTTGGTGTCTGTTGTAATGTTCCCCTCACCATCTCTAATTTAATTAATTTGGATCTTTTCTCTCCATCTTTTGGTTACCTTGGCTAAGAGTTTGCCAGTCTTGCTGATTGTTTTCAAAGAACCAACTCTCTGTCTCATTGATTTGTTGTTTTTACTTCGTTGACTTCAGCCCTTAGTTTGATTATTTCTTCGCATCTACTCTTTTTTGTGTGGTATTTCTTTGTGTTGTTCTAGAGCTTTCAGTTGGTAACCAAGTTACTAATATGAAATTTTTGTTTTGTTTTGTTTTATGTAGGCATTGGTGGACTTGCCTCTTAGAACTGCCTTTACCATGTCCCATAGGTTTGGGTATGCTGTGTTTTCATTCTCATTCAATTCTAAAGAGTTTTTCATTTCCTTCTTGATTTCTGTCTTGACCACATTTTCATCCAGTAGTGAGTCGATCTTTTTCCATGAGTTTGTGTAATTTCTGCTGTTATTGATAGCCAGCTTATCCAGGGTGGTCAGAAAGGATTCAGGGTATTATTTTATTTTTCCTATATTTGTTGAGACTTGCTTTGTGTCCTAATGTATGTTTAATTGTGAAGAATGTCCATGAACTGCTGAGAAGAAGGTATATTCTTTTGTGTCTGTGTGTACTGTCTTCTAGATATCTGCAAGGTCCGTTTGCTTTACACTGTCATTTAACCCTAGCATTGCTTTGTTGAATTTTTGTCTCAGTGATCTGTCTCCTGGGAATATTGAGGAACTGAAGTCACCCACTATGACCGTGTGAGGGTTAATACGTGATTTTAGCTGTTGCAGTGTTTCTTTTATGAACTTGTGTACCATAGCATTTGGTGCATAGATGTTTAGAATTGTAATAGCCTCTTAGTGAATTTTTTCTTTAATAAGTACGTAGTGTCCTTCCCCATTTCCTCTGATTAATTTTGGTTTGAAGTCTATTTTGTCAGATATGAAAATAGTTACACCTGATTGCTTCTTGAATACATTTGCTTGGAATATCTTTTTCCATCCTTTTATCTTGAGGTGATGTCTATCCTTAATGGTAAGGCATGTTTCTTGGAAGCAGCAAAAATATGCATCCCATTTTCTAATCCAATCTCTTAGTCTGTGTCTTTTTTATTGAGGAATTGAGACCATTAATATTGAGAGTTATTAATGAATGGTGTTTATTGATCCTATTATTTTCTTGTGGTGGTATGGCTACCTCCTTTTGAATTACTGTTCTTGGATGATTTATTCCTTGTGTCCTATTGTCTTTGTTGGGTGGGTCTTCTGTTCCTTGGTTGCTGTTGTCTACTCTAGATCCTAGGCAAGTGTAGTGCTGTAGCATCCCTTCAGTTAGGCAGGTGACACAGAGAAATGGAGATGGGCTAGAAGGAAAGGCTGAATTTCAGCCCAGTGTGGCTACTGGGGGTCCCTGGCAGAAAGTATTTCCATGCATTGGTGGCTGACACTAAGGAATGGAGATGTCCTAGAAGGAGAGACTGAGAGGGTCTGAAGGAAGGAGCTAAGGAGACCTTGGGTTGAAGAAAGAGGTAGAGTTTCTAGGGAATGAAAGTGGAGTGGGAGGAGTGGCTCCTGCAGGCAAGAGGGACTAAGAGTCACTGTGGAGAGACAGATGCTGATCTCAACTAGGTTTTTATCGGAAAAAAATGTGAGAGGAAAATTACAACTTAGCATAGATATTCCTAGACAAGGAGTCAGTGGTGTGTATTTGGATGGAGAGTCTCTGATGGTGTTTCTTTCAGAATATTAAATATGGTGGTTGATAGTTCATCAAGATATAATCATCTCAGAGATGAGAGAGAACAGAACAACTGCAAAGACACTGTAGCATATATCTAAGTGGAAGCAGGAAACAGAGGAGCATGAAGCCCCAGGCAATCAGGGAGGGAAAGATAGAGGAAATTGGCCAAGGAGCTCAAAGCCTGTGCTTCTGGGCTAGCTTTGGGGGATCATGTGAGAAGGTTCTTAGAAACATGACATTGGAAAGGTAGACCCAGTCCCCTCTGTGTACTCATAAACAGGGCTCATCAAGTTCTCACTGCTGCTGATTATTTTGGTACTTACTGTTATATGGTCTCTCTCTGATCAGAGGCTGGATGCAGTGAGGAGCCATTCTGGGGTGACCCTCACTTTGTAATTAACTTTCCTCATTAGTGGCTCACTTGCTTCTGATGGGCAGTGTGCACATGTTTGTGGTTATGTAACTGCCAAGCAGGGCTGGGCAAGCCATTTGTGGGCATCCTAATTGTGTCCAATCAGAGGGAAATGAATTGCAGCAAGAAGAGTAATGAGCATAGGAGCACCCTGGCAACCATCCACAGGTTCCACCCTGTCAGCTGCAAAGTCTGGCAATTCCTGTCGAGGCAAAGCACTGGAGTGGACAAGGCCTGCTTGAGGAAGGCTGGGGGAGCTAGGAGGGGGTTGGGCACAGGGAAAGAATACTTAAGTGAGAGAGAGGAGGGGGGGAATTCCAGCCCTTCCTTTTCTTATGACCTCTTGCTTTCTCTCCTTTTTTTGCTTTACTTTCTTCTGATCCCCCAAGAGCCTCCAATGCTACCTTAACCTTTGTATTAGTCAGAGTTCTCTAGAGAGATAAGCAGAAGTGAGGTACATACATATGTGTGTGTTTCTACATAGAAATGACATGAGATACACAGAGATACATGTTGTTGGTTGTTTTATTCTTTACTCTTTGCTCTTTTGGGGATCAGTCATCCAGCTCCCAAATAAATACACATGGAGGCTTATTCTTACTTATGAATGCCCAGCCTTAGCTTGGCTTGTTTCTTGCTAGTTTTCCTTAACTTAAATTATCCCATCCATCTTTTTCCTCTGGACTTTTTCCTTTTCTTGCTTCTGTATGTCTTACTTTCACTCTTACTCCATGGCTGACTGTATGGCTGTGTGGCTAGCCCCTTCTTTTCTTGTTCCTCAATCTTTCTCTCCCCAGATTTCTCCTTTTTTTAAATTCTCTCTGCCTGCAAGTCCCATCTATCTTTTCTCCTGCCTAGCTATTGACCATTCAGCTCTTTATTAGACCAATCAGGTGTTTTAGTCAGGCAAAGTAACACAGCTTCACAGAGTGAAACAAATGAAACATAAAAGAATGCAACACATCTTTGCATATTAAGCAAATGTTCCACAGCATAAACAAATGTAACATCTTAAAATAATGTTCTGCAGCAGATAGGTATACACATTCTATGTATAAATACACAAATTCTATATATTATTCATAGATATAGATAGATTTGGTTTGTTATGAGGTATTGGTGAAGAAGTCCCACAGTCTGCCATCTGCAAGCCTGGAGATCTAATGATATAGGAAAGTTGTGCTATAGTTTAAAGATCTGAGAATCGGAACCGAGGGTAGGAGAATATGTATATCTCAGCTCCAGTGCTCAGGCAAAGAATGGATTCACCTTCTTCCCTTTTCAATGGTGAGGGTCTTGCTCAGTTGGAAGGTGTGCACCCATACCAAGGAGAGCCATCCGCTTGCCCAGTCTACCAGTGTAGATGCTGCTTTCTTCCAGGTGTACCTCTGGCTCTATAGGCATCCCATGGCCTAGTTAATTTGGCAGATGGGGTTCGCCACCACATAGTGATGTTGCAAGCTCAGAAAAGTGAGGAGAGGGCAGGACAGGAACCACAGAGGAAGTGAGTTGATAATAGAAATCTGCAGTATTTAGATAAAGAGGAAAACATTTTCATTGAGTGCTCATTCTCCATCTGCTTGGGTTTGCTGTGGCTGTTCCTAGCATGGCCGTGAGGCAGCTGCTGGTGGCAGACTCTAGGTTACATGTGCAGTGGCTACTGCCCTGGGCATCTTAGTGACAAGAACTCCAGTGCTGACTGATGGAAGGCATGGGAATTCCAGAACTGTAAGAGTGCACTATCTTCTATGAGAGAAATTAGGAAGAATAAAACCATCACAGAATGAGATTGGCTCTCTATAGAAATGTCCTAAGAGTTAATAAAATGGACAGTTAGTAAAAGACAGTCAGTAAAAAGGATTTGGAGTACCAAGCCTCAGCCAAGCTGGAGAATGCATGTCTTTGAAATTTTATTTTGTTTCTGCTTTTCAGGTTTTTTTTTTATTTTTTGGGAATTTTGTATATGTATGTAATACATTTTGACCAAATCTATTCCTCTCTCCCTCTCCTCCAATTCTTCTTCCATCCCTACCCCCTCTCCCAACTTGTTTTTTGTTGTTGCTGAATCCATTGAGTCTACTTCATGCTGCCTGTATGTGTGAGGATGTAGGACTGTCTACTGCATTATGGAGAGCATAGCTTCTTAGGGGTCTCATCCCTGGAGAAAACTGACTATCTTTTCCCCTGAAGCCATAAATTTCTCAGCTAGTGGGATTTCATGAGCCCCTCCCTGATTATATGACTGGATTTTTGGCTGGCTTGATCTTGTGCAGGTCTTGTTCATGAATT
Source organism: Peromyscus californicus insignis (assembly GCF_007827085.1). Classification (NCBI taxonomy): domain Eukaryota; kingdom Metazoa; phylum Chordata; class Mammalia; order Rodentia; family Cricetidae; genus Peromyscus; species Peromyscus californicus. Next base: position 91,743,822 of record NW_026294562.1, read on the forward strand.
TTCAGCTACTGTGTATTCGTGTGTGTAACAGTCCTGCCCTGTCCAGCAAGTACTGTTTCACTACAGATACCCAACACCTTTGGCTCTTACAATCTTTCTTCTCCCTCTGCCATGATGATTCCTGAGCTTTGTAGGGAGGATGTGTGACACAGATGTCCCATTTAGGGCTTAGTACTGACCACTGTCTCTTATTCTCTGAATGTGATCAGTTGTGGTCTTTTATTAACCACTGTCTACTGTAGAATGAAGTTTCTCTGATGAAGGTTGAGAGATGCACTAACCTATGGGATGAAGATAAGAACTTAGGGATAATTTATTATTACGTCTACTTCTTGGTATTATTGATATTTGATTCTCCCTAGGCCTATGACCTAGTCAGCTGCTGTTTTTTGGCCCAGTTAATGGTACTAGGCATGAGTTCTGTTTTGTGAATCTGGCCTTAAAGCCAACCAGAAAGTGCTTCATTGCTTCCATAACGTTTATGCCACTATTGCTCGAGTGGGTGTTTCTTGCCAGACCAGTCATACTACAGCTCAGAGGATTCATAGCTGGGTTAAACTGTTGATTACTCCCCCACAGTAGCATGCACAGAAATGTCTAATATTGTGAAAGCTAGCCCACTAGGGATAAAGCTTCCAGATCAGAACCAGCTTTATTTCACTATGTCCTATGATTCAAGTGTGTGGTGTCTTCAGCAATAATGTCTTACCATCAAGTTCTGAACAACAATGCAAAAAGAGATAACTCATACCTGGCACTGGGATTTTTATTTGATAGCTTATGGTATCTTGGGCAGGTAGTGACTCATTATAGTGTAACTCCATTTAAATTCCTTTATATGTATATATACATATATAATATATAAAGTTTCTGCAGCAGTAGCTTTCCGTCTGACATTTCCAAAGGTCTTTACTGCTAGTTATCCCCCTCCATACTCACCCCTACTTTACCATGACAATACCCACCCCATTTAGCTCGTTTTGCTCCACTATTTTCTTTTCCTCTTTATGACTTTTGAGTCCCCCTTCATTGCTCCTTACTGGTTTCTTTCTGTGCCCATTCCAACTTAAACTAACAATTCAAAGCTAGTATCAACATATGAGAGAGAACATGTGGTATTTGTCTTTCTGAATCTAGATTACTTCATCCAGAATGATTATATCCAGCTCTGTCCATTTACCTGAAAGTTTCTTAACTTCATTTTACTCTATTTTTTGAGTTTGTGTATGTGCATGCACATATTTTTTGAGTTTGTGTATGTATGTGTGTGTTATGTTTGAGTGGTTACACATGTATGTGTGGGTGCATGTGGTGTGTGTAGGCTGGTGGCCAACCTCAGATGTCATTCATCAGATGCTGCCCATCTTATTCTTGAAATAAGTTCTCTCATTGGCTTAGAGCTAGGCTGGCAGCCAATTAGACTCAGGGATCTGCATGTTTCTACCTCTCCATTGCTGGGATTACAAGCATGCCACCATTCCCAGCTTTTTAATGTAGGTTCTTAGGATGGAACTCAGCTCATCAAGCTTAAAAGGCAAGCACTTTACTGTCTACACCATCATCCCAGCCCAAGAGTGCACATCTTTTATGCCCATACCCTTGGTTGTAGCTGGAATAAAATGACTGGTCAATATAGGAGGGAGAATTTGAAAAAGAGAGAGCTGGTCAGCAGTAAGCTTGCCTGGAAATCCTAATGGCCAGATTGGTATCTGAGTACTCAGACTTGTCCAGACAAGAAGGCCTGAAGGTCAGGCAAAGTACTCTTGGTCCAGAAAAATGAACCTGTTGTGGACAAGGATGCTTTGCAGGAGTTTGCCGTGGTCAAGTGAAAGGCTCTTTAGGACTATCAGCTTCTTCTTATGTACTCACATACTCATTCTCTAGGATGTCTGTATTACAGACATGATGATTAGTAGTAATTCAAGTTTTGGTTTAGCAGTAAATAGAGAGTTGTGCAAGGGAGGCCCAATGGGGGTAGAGTCCAAGGCTCTGAGCAAGGGAGAGTGGCAAGAGACAAAATCAATGGGATGGCAAGTCCTAGGGGGATAGAGCCTTTACAATGTGCTAAGGGGTTTGGGCTCAGCCTGAGAGCAGCTGTGGCAATCAGGAATCTGACTGAAAGGGAGAAGAAACCCAGCTTGAATAACCAAAGTCAGAAGTGGAATGTATTAGTATGGAATCTAAGGGAGGAATGAGTACCACACCCAGACAGGGGCCAAAGATATGACTTGACTCAGGACACAGGTGGATCTGGGACATAGACACAACGTAGTCCTTTCCCTGCCTCTTCCTGCATATCAGTCCTGCCTTTCTTCCTGTACCCCAACTCCAAATGTTAGAGAAAACAGGCCCCTATAGCTTCTAAGATTCACTCCATGTAGCTTACCACACTTCCTGTTCTAGGCGAGACAGCCTGGAGAGGTTTATTGTCCCATTTAGGCAATTGTCCACTAGAACATATCTGTTTCTGGAAGATGGAGTAAAGCAAGGGATTCATCATCTCACCCGCAGCTTTGAAGACTGGGTAGGGTGAGTTGGGTATTAGTGAATGGGTGTCTACTGCAGTAATGCCCGCACAATAATCTCTGACTTCTAAATCAGCACTGTAAGCTAAGCATCCTCACACTTGAGAATACATAGGAAGTCTGATTCGTAAGAGTCAATAATTGATTAATGAGCATTGTATATAAACAGCTTTGAGGAGAGTCTGGTACATAATAATCCTATCTAGGTGTTAGGATAGATATTGATATGAAAACAATTCAGTGCTGGACACACATAACTAATATTCAGGGTTTTTGTGCCCTGTCAAGGCAAGGACAGCTTGAGCCACCAGCCAGTACCTGCCACACCTCATCTGGTGCCTCTTATGTCTTCATCTCCAGTGACAGGAGTTTGATGGATACCAGGACCTGCTGTTAGTAAATAATGACAAGTGTCCTGCAGGAGCCACATTTTACTGCTGCCACTCATTGCTAAACAATGTTAGATGCTCAGTACACAGCTGATAATGATGAGTGATAAATTAAAACTGACTGGGGAATTCTTCCCATTATTCATGCATCTCTATTTGAATAACCTAAGGTTTTCCCACCAAACTTTTTGATGCCAGTAACATCTCAGTGGATCCTTTAACAACTGCCCTGACAGGCAAGGTTTCAAACAAACAGTAATTAAGTCTCTTAGCACCCTGGTAAATCAGTGTACCATATGGCAATTACAGGGGGGAAAAAGAATACTTGTGAGGGGTAAGAAATTTTTAAGTGATTGCTTACTTTATTATAACATAAGGATCATTTGCATACATTCAAATGGATATTTAGAATGTGAGTAAGACTTAATTGCCTAGATAATGTCTAATGAGCCATAATTCTGTCCTTCCAAGAATAGGTTCTAGGGACTTGGTCTGGGAATACTAGGTCAGACTTTGATGCTCTCAAGGGCAAAGGTCTGAGTATATTTGCTACATGGTGTCCCCAGTTCTGATGTCCTAGACTAGTAATACCCAGCCCACTTCCTATGATGATGGGCAAGCTCTATGTCTCACTGTCCAAAAGGAAAGCTGCTAATGACTATGATAGAAGAACTACAATTTGAATGTAATTTCAATTAGCTTAAGTAGCACACATGGTTAGAAAGATGGTGAGTTCTTAGGTGATGGTGCATGTAATTTCAAAGGGGGATACATAGGAGATATTAACATTATTAACCAGGTTATAGCCTATTGCAGGGTACAGGTGGTTATCTTTCTAAGTTACAGCCTTTGTATCTCCATCGTTCTCCAAAGGCTCGTGTGTTCAGGGGCTATGCCACAGGCTAGCCAGTTTCACTGGGAAGTGGTGGAATCTGTAAGAGGTGGTCTTAGTGAGAGATTTTGGATTGCTGGGACATGCCCTTGTGGGAGAGTGTAGAGCCAGCCATGAGCTCCTCCATGGGCTCTTCCCTAGTGTACTATGCCTCTACATACCCAAAGAATGGGGCCAAGTGACCATGGGACCTACATAAAATGTGAGCCAGATAAACCTTCCCTCCTTGTAAATTGGTTGTCTGGGGTATTTTGTTACAGTAACGAAAATCAGGTCAGCACAGAAAACCCACCAAGACGTGAGAATTGTCAAACACCCAGAATAGTCAAAGCGATCTTGAAGGGAAGCAAAACAAAACAAAACCAACCAAAGCTGGAGACTTCACAACACCTCACTTTTAAACATAAACTACAAAGTCATGGTTGCTGGTTACTATAACAACAAGAACCTAAAACCGGATATACTGATGAATAAGCTAGAACAGAGATCACAGGAATCAATCTGTATCCATGGAACCAAGAGAGTTGGACAGTGACTTTGAGATTGGAAAAGAAAGGGTAGTCTCTTCAACAGATGATGGTGGCAAAATTGGATACACAGTAACCAGATAAAACTAGATTCCTGAAAGACTTGCATGCAAACCCCCAGCTCATAAATACAATGTCTTTAAATAAAAAGGGCGATGAGAGATTGATCTAGAATATAAAGGGGACTTGAAAAGACAAACACCAAAATCCTGAAACAATCACATTTTAAAATGGATTTGGGAGTTTGCCGCTGACCTGGCCTACATATCAAGTTCCATGGTAGCCAGGGCCAAATAGTGAAAACCAGTCCCAAGAAAAATAAGAATAAAATGGGCTTAAGGGGCTGGGGATATAGGCTCAGAGGACAAAGGCTAAGCAGAAGTGAAAGGTGGAGTTCAGATCCCAAGAGCTCACTTTAAAAACCCCGTGAGCATGGCAGCTGCTTGTGATTCCAGGGCTGGGGAGCAGAGGCAGGCATACCCAGAGCAAGCTGGCTAGCCAGATTAGCTGGAACTTAGAAGCCCTAGGTTCTACAAGAGAGACTGTTTTAACAAAATAAAGTGGAGAGCAACTGAGGTAGACACGTACAACAACTTCCAACTTTGACAAGCATGTGCACATGCATGCATGCATGCTCACCCCCCAACCCCCGCACTTGTGAACACCAATACACACATGCAACATACTACACACATATAAAATAAAATAAAAATGGACTTAAGAACAGACACTTCACACTTCTCATTTGGAGTCCCTGGGGCAGCCTGTAGAAACCAATCCTGATCAGAAGAGCTGATTCCAGATGTTGAAAAGTAAATACTCTAGTCTCAATGAATACATGAAAAAAATTGCTATAATACTAGTCCTCATGGGGAATGCAAATCAAAAACCACCAGAAGATGTCATCTCACCCTAATTACAATGGTTACCACAAGTAAACAAGCAAGCAAACTGTCACAAACCACGAAATAACAAATGCTGGTAAGAATTCAGAGAAAGGGTGACTCTCACACACAGTTGTTCTAAATATGAATGAGCATAGCCATCACAAAGACAGTGCAGAGTCCCTAGAACTAGAGCTGGGACTCCCCTATGATCCAGTAATTCCACTGCTGTCTACACAGCCATGTGAGAAGTGTGGGATGCCTGAGGAAAGATCAGCCAGGACTCAGGAAGACAACAAGGCCAGTGTGGAGAATTCCATAAAGGAGTTTAGAGTTTTCTTTGAAGGTGTCAGACAATTGTTTAAAGGCTTTGAACAGAGGGGTGGCATCAGAATAATGTTCTAGAAAAATTCTTCAGCAGTGTGGTGAATGATTTAGAGAAAATGAGAATGGACATAGAGCAGTACTCAGAAAGATGAGTGTCTTTGGCCACCTTCCATGACCACCTCTAATGCCGGTGTGGCTGGCTAGGATGCAGGGTAAGCAATGGTAGAATATCCAGGGTGCAGGAACTGGAGGGCCTGCATGGAGAGCAAGGGGGCAGCTGGAACCCGCTAAGCACCATCTCTGAGGATGAGAAACATTTTCTCAGGAGCCTCTGCTTTCTCCTCCCTGCCCTCCCTCTGTGGGCATCAAACTCTCTCTGGCTTCTCTGTATTGAGAAGCTGACATGGCTGCCCAAGGCCTGGATCAACCATTCAGGCTTCCTAGGCATCTGAGAGTTCACTGCCATTTGGTGTTCTTGGGGCAGCTCATAGATATGAAACAGGATCTGAGGGGCTGACTCCCAGCTAGTGCAAAGTGAATACTCTAGTCCCTGCTGTGGCATGGGGAGGAGGGGAGGGGTGCACAAAATCATAGATAAGCCTAGATGATTCATAGTTCCTTTATCATCATGTCTGACACATTAAAAGCACTCTCAGCTGATTGGCCAAGGATCTGTTAACTGTAAAGAGGTTGAGTAGTTAGGAGGTGCCAAGCTATTTTGTAAGTTGCTTGCTGTCAGTCTGAAAGTGGTATCCACCCCAGGGGAAAAAGCAAAGCTAAGCTGAGATTTCAAGAAGCCACATTGCAGGTTGGAATGGGAACACACAGTCTTACAATATTTACAGTAATGGCATGGAAGGCAGTGGGTTTCTGCTGTGTTGAAGAGGGTAACTGAAAGAAAGAAAGACTGATTTGGACCATGGTCCTGAGGTGTTCCTTCATGGTAGAGAGGGTGTGGCAGATCAGGGTCCCTCACAGTGTGGTGGCCAGGGAACAGAGAAGAAATACAGGAAAGAGTCAAGCAAAGTGCATCTCCCCAGAACATACCCTCAGGGAACTGGTTCCTCCAAGTGGGCCTTACCTCTGCCCTTCACCACCTCCCAATAGTGATGGCATATCATGAATCCACCTGGGATTAATTCATTATACCAGAGTCCTCGTGATCTGATCATCTCTGGAAAGCCATCACACACACCCTGATGTGCTTTACTAATCTCCTGGGTGTTTCTAAATTTAATCAAATTGACAAATACAATTAGTCATTGCACCTGCTACCAAAGTGACAGTGGCAGAGGCCTGGTCCCAGCTTAGTGAGGATGCTATAGGAAAACAACAAATAGAGCAGATGATTCTATAGTCAAGGCACTGTTTACATTCTCTGCCCTGTCATCTAAGTTAATAGCCAGCTACACTGTGGGGATGCTGTGTGTAAAGTTTAGGAGAGTGGGAACATGCTGGAGGCACACATAATCCAGACTTCTAGAAAGCTGGGAAGAATGTTGAGAAGCCTGTACAATGACTAGGATCTAGTGTATGCATGTGGGTGGCTATCGAGGATGCAGACCACTTTGCTTGGTAATTCTTAAAGAAATCATCTGTCCTGGTTGCTAGTGTTGCTGAGGTTGAGAGACTTTGACTATAGCCAATTAACAATTTCTGTCTTGGGATGAAATGCCTCTGATACTTTAAGCTATTTGACTGGGCTGTTTCTGTTTCCACATTTTAGCTTATCTTGTGTGTGTGTGTGTGTGTGTGTGTGTGTGTGTGTGTGTGTGTGTGTGTGTGTGTGTATGTGCGCGCGCACAGCTGTTCATATTTAAAGTATTTTTTAAATTATTTTATTTATTTTAAAAATATCTTTATTGTTTAATTTCACGTGTATGAATGTTTTTTCCTGGATGCATGTCTGTGTACTACTTGCGTTCCTGGTGCCTGTAAAGGCCAGAAGATTGTGCCTGATCCCCTGGAACTGGAGTTAGAGATGCTTGGGAGCCACTGTGTGGGTTCTGGGGATGGAACTTGGGTCTTCTGTAAGAGCAGCCAGTGCTCTTAACCACTGAACTACTTCAATAGCTCCAGTTTTTAATTTTTAATTTTTGAAACAGGGCCCTTTTTAAAAAAAAAAATCTCCCAAGTAGTTTGGGCTGGTTAGCCAGTGAGTCTCAGGAATTTTCCTGTTCCAGCCTGCTCAGCACTGGGATCACAAGTGCCTGCTACCATTTAAATCTCAGTGTTTTTTTTTTCTCCTCCAAATGTGCATTCTGGGGGAATCAAACTCAAGTCTTTTTGCATGCAAGGCAAGCTTTACAGACTCAACTATCTCTCCAGTGCCTGCTGCCAACCTTTCAGTTAGGAAGATCCCCATCCATCAACTATTATAGCTCTCTAAAAAGCAAGGCCTAAAACACAGTGTTGTAGAAAAGAGAGCATGCCCACACCTTGTGCTACTGGTTATTTGATTCTGAAGTCCCAGGGATGCAGTGGGAGAGTCATTACCAATAAACCCTGCTTCTCCTACCTCTGGGCATCTTCTGGGGATGATACTGCTTAGTCATGGACTGTGACAGACCCCTGCTCATTGTCTCCTATGATGTCTCCACCTCCCCTGGTTGATCAGAACTCACTAAGAGGCATAGTTTGAACTTCACCATTTATGGGTAAAGAGGGTGGAAAATGAGAAAGAGATTTATAGGAGGTATTAAGGATCTCTTGGCATTTGGGGGAAAGATGAAATCTTGACCTGGTTTCTGTGGCCAAATTCCAAGAATATGCTTACAAGTTTGGATTCTCTCACTAGAGTAATGTCCCCATAAAAGTTCAGTTAAGTGTTAAGAGAACTGAAGCTCAGTTTTATGATTAACTAAACCTAACTTTATTTGCCATAATCTTTTATACTACAGGTTTTATGGGCACATCCAACACCCTTCTTTGTGGTTGTTTGAAAATTTATTCTGCTTCAGTGTGCTGGAGAGAGGGCATGATACAAAAACAGCATGGGAAGTAGAGATAGATCATGAGTTCCAATGTCCACTTAATTAGCTGTGTGACCTGGGTCACTTACATAAAATCTCTGAATGTGTTTCATCATTTGCAGTGTAGGGCCGCATCTGTCTCATAGAAAGTTCTGGATATAGTATCTGACACAGTGTACAGCATCTGCATTAGTAACAGGTTCTTAGTAGATGCTTATTTCCCTTTAAAATTTTATGTGTTTATGTTGTACAGTATGACATTTTGTATGTATTAAGACAATGAAAGAGTCGGGATAGTTAAGAAAATCAACATGTCCATCAGGCCATGTGGTTACTCCCTTTTTTCATTTGATAGTAGTAACTAACATCTACTCTTTTAGAAAAAAATCCCCCAAACAGTATAATGTCATAGTCCTCCTAAAACTACCATTTTAGCTTCCTGTGAGTTCAGTTATCTACAGCAAACAAAGATTAAAAAATATTAAGTGGAAAATTCCAGAAATAACTCATGATTTTTAAATTGAAAGGCATCTGAGTAGAGAGAGGGAATGTCCCACTGTGCCACTCCATCCTGACCCATCATAATTCACCATCACACCTTAGTCCAGTGTATCTCACTGTATATGCTACCTTCCCATTAGCCACTCAGTAGCTATCCCAGTTATCAGATCAACTGCTGGAGTATGCCAGTGCTTGTATTCAAGAATCCTTGTTTTACTTATGAAGAGCAGTGATGCAAAGGAGTCACCAGGGCCTAATGCACCAAAGGGCAGATTAACTGGTTCTATGTGGTGGTACTATAGAGTGTGCGTGCATACACATATACATAGAGTTTTGTTCCATCCATGGTCTCAGGTATCCACTAGGAATCCTGGATCTTGGAATGCAACATCTGTCCCATGGATAAAGGAATACTATTGGACCATTAACTGTATTTCATGCTGTCCGTTAGATCTCAAGACTTACTCATGATACACACCTACTATTTTGTATCCTTTGACCTGTATCCCCCCATCCTTTTCCATTCATGCTCTACCATTTCTCTTTCTTAACTCCTTATCCTCTCCTCCTGCTTCCCCATTCTCTTCCCCTCCTCTACTTTCACCAACTCTTTGTTTTCCTTCTCTTCTTCCCCCTTTTCTTTTTTGACAGACTTTAGGTGTGTAGCCCAGGCTGACTTCAAATTCCCAGTCACCCTGTCTCACTTTCCCGGTATGCTGGAATGAGAGGTGTTCACCACCATGGCCAGATGCTTGTTTTCTCTCTGCTGCTGTGGCTTAGGTCTTATGGACGCTTGTTAAACTTGAGGTTTATAAGTCATAATAAAAGGAGGAAGTAAAAAGCCCTTAGTCACACAACTTATGGTCTAAAGAGGTGTACTGTGTCACATTACACAGGAATTCTAAATTGACTCCAGACAGAACATACATCCTGTCATGTTCAACACCCATTTTCTTCTGAAGATTTATGTAGGAATGGGGAAATGGAAAAATACATTTAAACAGTCACATTCCTGATCAACCGTAGACATTTTCAGTGCTACAGACTTTTCATTTTGAATAATCTTTGATGGAAAGATGATGGACTAGATGGGGGTTTTTCTTTGATACACATTACAAGGGCACCTCAGTAAGATGCTGTAGTTTCTTTAGATTTAAAAGGTGACATGAAAGTAGAAGGGGACTGTCTGGAAAAGGGATGAGGTCATGTGAGTGGGAGAGGGGACAGGAGAAGGTTTTGGGGTGTGAATGTGATCAAAGTACATTGTATACATATGTGAGACGTCACAATACAACTCATTTTGTACAATTAATATACGCTGGTTAAAAAGAAAAAGTGTAGGTTCTTTAGGCTGGGAGGAAGCTCCATGGTCACCGTAGTGGCACATGTGATGGTAGGATGGCATGTTAACATCAGAGAGCGCCAGTCTCCTGAAGGCCGGAGATCAAGAGGATCAAGTTGATTTAAGGGCTGGCAATCTTGAGAAAATAAGAGGCTACTGCCTCCCAGCTCCACTTTGGGGTTCCAGGGCCCAAAGGGCTTTCGTAGGGAAGGAAGAGAGGAACAGAGCTGAAGTGGTGGGCAGAGTGGGCTCTCACTGCCCGATTGTGTATCTCCTTTTGGTTCTATGACAGGAACATCGCATCGTTTAGCTCTCTTAAAGCTACTTCCTATTCCTTCCTATTCCCTCCATCCCTCTGTCCCTCCCTCTGTCCCTCCGTCCCTTCCCATTTCCACCCTCCTCCCTCCCTTCCTTCCTTTCTTCCTTTTTTTTTGAGACAGGGTTTCTCTGTGTAACAGTCCTGGCTGTCCTGAAATTTGCTTTGTAGACCAGGCTGGCCTTGAACTCACAGAGATCCGATTGCCTCTGCCTCCTGAGTTTTAAGATTAAAGGCTACCTTCATATGGCCCAGTTCTGCTAGAATAATGAACTATGATTTCACCATAACAATCAAGCCACTCTATCAACCATGCTACCCCTCAAAGGGTGTGGCTGGGATGAAAAGTCCAAGCCAAGGGAGTCCTGATAGGCTCGCACATGGCAGGGCTGTGACAGGCCAGGTAAGCCAGTGTGGGAGGAAGGACAGCTTAGAACGGTGGACGGCCTCCTGCGATGGGCTCAGCCAGAAGGGAATTGCGGGTTTGCAAGCAGCCACCGAGACTCGTCACTCTATAGCACTGCAGTTACCTTGACAAAGCAAGGCTGATTGGAAATTAAAATGTGTTCACTCGTGTGGGGAGTGCTTCCAAAAAGAAACAGAATCAACTTAGTGGCACCACGGAGACTCTTACAGCTGAATACCAGATGCCAGGATTTTTTAAGGAGGTCACAAGGCTCCAGTCTTTCTGGAAACAGACAATTCAGTGCTTAGGTCAGGTAGAGTGGAGCTATTTCAGCAGTCACTGCCAAACCTGGGGAAAGAGGTGCCCGAGGGTGGTCATAGTTGATGTAGACCTAGTCTGGGGACCGTGTTCAGTAGGCACTCAATCATTCTCTCTGTATCTGTTGGCTTCATCCACAGTGTGTAAAGGGTGTCTTCAAGTTGTCTTTTTGTCCCAAATCAAACGTGTGTGTGAGTGCTATGGGTCACAGGGGACCTGTGTATCTGGTGAGTCACTAGATTTTTTTTTTCTAATTCTTGTGTATTAGGCAAAATGAACGCAATCAAACATAGGGTTTGAACATTCTGAAAGCTTCTTGGACTCCTCATATTTTGGCAGGAGGCATAGCCAATTCCTTTTTCTTAAGCTCACGTTTCTGCCATTGAAAAGGCAAATGTATGTATAGGCACACAATCTGTGCTTTGATTGCCATGTATTATGTATGAATAATGTGTGGTTATTGTGTCTGACTTCCTCCATTAACATTTTTATGTTTGTAGACATATCTCTGAATACAGATATGGATATACATGTAGTTGGGGGTTTTTTTTTTTATTCTTTGACTCTTTGGGGGCCCACCACCAAGCTCCCAAATAAATACATGAAGTCTTATTCTCATTCATGAATGCTCAGCCTTAGCTTGGCTTGTTTCTAGCCAGCTTTTCTTAAATTATCCTGTCTACCTTTTGCCTCTGGGCTTTTGTCTTTCTCTATTCTACATACCTTTCTTTACTTCTTGCTCTGTGATTGGCTGTGTAGCTGGGTGACTGGCCCCTGGTGTCTTCTCTCCTTCAACCTTTTTTCATTCCCCAATCTTCTCTTCCCAGATTTCTCCTCCTATTTATTCTCTCTGCCTGTCAGCCTTGCCTATCTTTTCTCCTGCCTACCTCTTGGCTGTTCATCTCTTTATTAGACCAATCATGTGTTTCAGTCAGGCAAAGTAACACAGCTTCACAGAGTTAAACAAATGCAACATAAAAGAATGCAATATATCTTAGCATCATTAAACAAATATTCCACAGAATAAAGGAATGTAACACATCTTAAAATAATATTCCACAACATATATACATACATACATACATACATACATACATACACACACATTAGCATAGTAGACAGAATAATGACTTCCAAAGATACCCACATCTTTGTCCCTGGAACTGGGACTATGTTATCTTACCTAGCAAAAGGAACTTTATAGACATGATTAGGCATGGCGAGACAGCAAGGTCAACCTGGAGTGTTTAGGCAGGTCTCATGGAACCACAAGTTCATTACAAGAGGAATGGAAAAGGATTTCAAATCAGAAAAAGGAGCTAGTGAACCAAGCTGAGGCTGGAAGCCTATGAAGATGGAGTAAGGGACAATGAAGAAGAAACACAGCAGCCTTGGTAGCTGGAGGAGGAAACGGAAGCCACTGAATGCTTCTGGCAGCTAAGCAGCCTGCTAGCCTCTTGGTTTCTGACTTCTGACTTCTGTATCAGCAGAAAATGTGTTTTTACTGTTTTAAGCACTAAGTAATTTTGTCTTACCAGATATAGGGAAGCAGTGCACACAGGTACATATAGAGAGAACAAGTTAGTAAGATTCAAGGATTAGAAAATCATGTATATGTTAATTCTGGTGCATACTTACTGTACTGTGTAATGGGTTTCACAGTGATATTTTTGTTCAACTATATTATGCTCTCTGATCTTATTCCTCCTATCCCCCTCTTCTATTACTCCTTACCATTCCTTTTCCTTTCCCTAAGTCATCCCTTCTGTTTTCATGTCACACACGTGTCTTATAATTAAGTATGTTATATGAAGTGAAGGTGATTTGCAATAAGGTAGTGGTTATAACTGAGAACTGCGCTTTCCTCACAGACTTCCCCGTGCTGTAGCCTTGGGCAAGTCACATAGTCTCTTCATACCTCAGTCTCCTCATTTCTTAGTTGATGATGTCCCTTTGCTTCACATGACTACCCTGAAGATGAAGGGAGATCATATATCTAAACCACCTGTAAGTGTGGTCGACTCTTCCCAAGTACCACATTAGATAACATTACCCAAGGTTTACAGATAAGAAAACTGAGGTTGCCCCTCATGACCATATGGCTCTGCAGCAACATGGTTACAGCTGGGCCTGGGCAATGTAACCCCCAAATGGCTTCAGTACCATCCTGCCTTGTTACGTGAATGGATGTCACATGAATGGATTTTATTATGGGCCTGGAGAGATGGCTCAGTGGTTAAGAGCATTTGCTACTCTTAGAGTGGACCGGAGTTCAGTTTTCAGCACCATGATGGGCATCTCACAACTGCATGTCTCTTCAAAGTTAGGGATTTGATGCCCTCTTTTGGCCTCTGTGGGCACATACACACAAATGCCCATATGTGGCCCCCCAACACACAAAAATTAAATCTTTTCCTAAAGGGGAATTTAGTTTTCCCAGCCTTCAATTCTCACAGGCAATATTGTGATCTTATTAACTATTTTGTATTTACCCTTCTAAGTATGCATACATACACACAAATAACATAAACATTGATGTAAATAACAAATGATGGCATCATTCAATGCACGTACTTTTGTAACTGTATATTGAATTAAATATAGAATAATACACAGATTCATTTAACTAAGGCTAAAATGTCTGTTGGTCACCACCATTAGTCTTAATTATCTGTCTCTTAAGATAACCACCCTCTGAGTTCACTGCATACCTCTGGTTCTTATTTGGGATATCTTTGTACAGGTGCCCATACAGATGGGCCTTCAGTAACAATGCCCCATCATTGAATTAGAGTCCATGCTCTTACACAAGTGGTATTATGCTCAAAGGATTATTCTGAAACTTGGCATTGTATTTCTGAGATCTATCTGCACTTTGGAACACAGTGATGCTTTAGACCTTGTAGTTGCTGAATTGCATTCTGCTGCATTATATTTTCCTATTCCATTATTGGCAGACCTTTGGGTCATTTTCAATTTCTTGCTATTAGAATGCTTCAATTAGCTTCCTTATTCAACCTTCTCCTGTGCATGTAAAAGTAGTTCCCTGGGTAGCAATAGGGACGAGGAAATGCCAGGTCATAGGGTAGGTGCCCTTGCAATTTTAATAGACCATGCCCAAGACTCTCTGAAGGTGGCTGTCTTCATTGGTACTTTCCCCAGGAGTATTTCTGAGGACTCTTCTCACTAGAACATCACTAACACTTGATTGCATCAGTGTTTTAATTTCTGCAGATTTGATGAGCGTTGCAGTCTATCATGGCAGGGAAGTGTTGGCAGCAGAAATAGTCAGTGGCTATGGTGGTGAAGTGTGAGGCTGTTTGCTTGAGTCTCAGAGGACCAGGAAGTAGAGAGCCAGGCTGGAAGTGGGGCTAGACTACAGCCCCCAATGTCTACCACTAGTGACCCACTTTTTCCAGCTGGGTCCCACCTCTTAAAGGTTTCATGGCCTCCCTAAATAGCACCTCCATCTGAAGGACAAGAGCTTAACAGATGACCCCCATGGAAGACATTTACTGCCAAGCCACAGCACTGTCTTATTGTGGTTTGAATGTGAAATGTCTCTCACATATTCATATGTGAGAGAGTCCCCAGATTACGGCATTGTTTGGGAAGGTTGTGGAACTCTTAGGAGGTGGAGCCTTGCTGGAGGAAGTAGGTCATTGGGATCGCCCTGAAGCTGATGTGATGTGACCAGCCAGTTTCCTGCTCCTGCCATGCCTTCCCTGCTATGATGGATGGCAAACACAACAAATCTTTCCTTTGTTATGATGCTCTGTCCAGTGTTTTATTGCAGCAGCAAGAGGAGAGACTAGCACACCTAACTGCTTGCTTAATGCTTGATCTAACTTGTCTTGTATTGTTTATCTCTTATGGTTTATAGGATTTCTGCCACCCTCTTTCTGTCTGGATTCACATAGTTCCACTTGGTGTTTCTGTCAGTGGTTGCATAGGAGCCACCTCGCACATTGCCCTCTACCCACATCTGTACCTGAGGTTTGCAGTCACAGCTTCCCTTTTCCATGTTGTCCATAGCTGATTGCTGGACACAATAGTGTAGGTAAATCATTGTGAAAGCTGACAGATGGCCCACAAATCCAAAAACACTTAGTATAGAGCTCTTTCCAGATTTGACATAGATAGATTGTAATTTAGCGATTCCTGTGGGGACCATTGCACAGGTTATTTCCCATTTGCTACTGGGAACAATTCTGGAGTGACTGTCCTTGCACACAGACATCTTTCTCTGTCAGTGTGATTGCCTCAGTGGATTGGAGCCCTGACTGTGGAATTGCTGACTCCCTGCAGTACTGTGCTGGTGACATTTGCTCATTTGAATGGTGACACATTTGAAGTGGAGAGTAGTTGGAGGAAGCATAGTAATTTTACTAGGAGTAGTGGGAACATTGCACGTTGTAGTACTTGTGATCGCCAGGCACTGTGGTAGCTGACTTCATATATTATCTCACTTAATCCTGACGATAATCCTGAAATTGCTCCTAAGAACTGCTTATTTGATTTTTTGAGAATTTTATACATGTATGCAATGAAATATGATCAGATATACTCTTAGTCTGTAGCTCCCAACACCTTCCCCTTCTAACTTCATGTCTTCTTCTTCTTCTTCTTCTTCTTCTTCTTCTTCTTCTTCTTCTTCTTCTTCTTCTTCTTCTGCTTCTTCTTCTTCTTCTTCTTTGTTCTTTTCAAGACAGGGTTTCTCTGTGTAGCTTTGTGCCTTTCCTGGAACTTGCTCTGGAGACCAGGCTGGCCTTGAACTCACAAAGATCCGCCTGCCTCTGCCTCCCAAGTTCTGGGATTAAAGGCGTGTGCCACCACTGCCTGGCCTAACTTCATGTCTTCTTTTTATAATATATAAACTACTAAGTCTAATTAGTGCTGCCCATATGTGCCTGGATGTGAGGCCACCCACTAGAGCATGAGAAATATACCAGTGGCCATACTCCCAGGGAAGAATGATTCCCCTGCCCCCAGTAGTTCTTAGGTACTAATAGTTCCTCAGTAAGGGGTAGAACCTGTAGACTACCTCCCCACCTATGAAGGAACTGTGCCTGGCTCGATCTTGTGCCGGTAGCCTCAGCTTGTATGAGTCCATGGGTACACTAGCCAGAAGAAGGCACGTCACAAAACTCTCCCCATCCCCGGCTCTTACATCCTTCTGCCTCCTGTTGTAGGGAGAAGAACTAATTTTCTTGTTGGTGAGATTCAGTGATGCCAAGTTGCCTAGTGATAGCCTGGCCTATGAATGCAGGACTGGTGCGTGAAGAAGCCAAGATCTGAAGCCCTTTCTCTGACTCCAGACACCCCCCACCCCCATCCTTCTGCCCACACAGTGTTGTCTCTCAGTGCAAGACAGTTATGCAAACAGCTGGCATCACAGAGCCTCACAAGTACTGATTTTACACATTTGCTCTCGGTTCAGTGAACAGGTAACAACATTTGTAATTAATGCAGTAAGTTTCTTTACAGATGCATTAGATCAAGGTAATTTTATAGACTCCTAAAAACTATTGGCTTTCTTAAGGAAGCTAAATATTTCTTTTGCAATCGTATTTATGCAGCTATAAATAAAGCACAGCTGTGGTGTAGTGGGGTGAACACTGAATTTAGAATCTGAAGTTGGGCGAAGCCATGCTCTCTGCATCCTCCCAAGGCTGCGGTGTGACTGTGGGCAGGTTTCTACTCTCCCTGTGCCATTTGTTCATTCACAGGGTAGTGAAGATCAGCATGGATGACTGCCTTTGGCACAGAAAGGAGAAAGCTGGTGTGACCTGTCCTGAAACTTTGTCTTGTGTGTTTCATATTTTGCACTAATAGACATCACCCATCGAACATTTCTTACATACTGCCAAGTGTCTCATTTAATTAGCACCATAAGGCTGGTAGACCAGAACTCCTCCTATCTCTGTAAGGCATTGGATGACTGACATGAAGGCTGGCAGGAAAGTTAGGAGGGGCTACACTGAGTAGGTAGAGAAGCTGAGTATTACTTCTTCCTGACCTCCTGACACTTTAGCGTGAGCCAAGCCCCATTCTGTCTCTATCCACCAGCTAGAGGGTTTCCTTGCTAGGCCTAGAACTTTGCATTTCTGGTCAGCTGCAGGTTTGGCTGGGAGGACCTGCCCCCTTAGGTACACAGCACCATTAAATCTGGCCTGTGGTCCATGCTGAACGCTCCTCTTGAAGCACCAGGAGGGTAAGGCTGGGTTTTGGGGCCTGCCACAGTCACTGTGTCTGCCTTAGATGTTATAGTTTTTCTAGAGATCCCAGGGAGCCTCTGCAGACAGCAGACATCAAGATCCTACCATCTTTCTGTGAGCACTGCCTCCCCTGACCACAGAGGAGGCTGTCACCAGCCTTTCTGAGTCTCTGTATCACAGTACATAGTTCTGTGTCTGACACTCTGCTGGGGCTGCTATCACTTATTTATTTATTTTTTTCTGTTTCAGCTTCCTCCCCGACCATCTTGTTTGCAATATAAGCTCCAAATGGCCTGGAACCCGTCTTTTATGGCCTCTGCCAGATTAAACATTTAGGCCATAATACACTGGCTTCAATAACAATTGCAGTCTTCCAACCAAGCAACATATTGATTTCAATTTAGACAATCATGCACATTTTCAGGTTTTCACAGAGACACTGAGGTTTTAGACGGTCAGGGGTTCCTAGCCTTGCTAGTTTCCCATTTGGGACTGGGAGAGCCTAGAGGTCCCAAGGTGGAGAATGCAGGCCTCCTTCAATACTCTGTGTTTTCTCACCTGGAAGGAAGAAGAGTCCAGCTTCCCTCCCGAGACTGCTGCAGAGTAAAGGGGACAAGGTCATGGCCATGAGACCAAAGGGCGCAACTCACTGTCTTTCTGGTGACTGACACGTGACATTGGGCAGGGTCATTTTCCTGTCCATTCCTCAGGCTCCTCACTAGTATTTGGGTAATGAGGACATTTAATTCACAGAGCAGATGTGACTATTAATGAACCAAGTGCTAGAAGATCCTCACTGGAGTTTTAGTTGCTAAAATGAAGCAGCCTGCTAAGGTCTACATTACTTGTTTGTTAAGCAACTAATCATGGCAGAATATTTAGTGCCCAGGCAGGATTTCTTCTTGTTCCAAAGAGGTATTTGTTCATCCTCCATTGCATGAGGAGACTGGAGCCTGGCATTTTGCATTTGGGCAAAAATAGTGACTTCAGAGGCTAATCATGATTATCAACTTAACAGCATCTACAATCACTTAGAAGACAAAACCCTGGGCATGTCTGTGAAGGATTTTCCAAGTTGGGCTATTAGAGGTGGGAAAACCTACCCTAAATGTGGGAAGCACCATTCCAGGAGCTGGAGTCCTGGACCAAATAAAAATAGAAAAGAGAGCTGAGGGACAGCATTCACCTCTCTGCTTTCTGACTGCAGATACAACACGACCTGTTGCCTCACATTCCCTCTGTCATGACTTCACATCATAATGGACTGTATGCTTGATGTTCACCAAAACAAGCCCTTCCTTTCTAAGTTGTTTTCATCATAGATTTGTGGCAGCAACGAGAAGGTAATTAATTTAGGGACTGGTGATTGACAGCTTCATCTATAAACAGTTGCAGGAATTTACCACCAACATTAGACCCCACTACAGCTTCCATGTGTTCATCCCACATTTGTGTGCAGAGATCCTCACCTCATGTCAGGCTCCACACTCAGGGTTGTAATTTCATTGCAGGTAAGTCAGCACTCACCCCACGAGTGGAAGACAGGCACACAAAGCTAATTTCCTTGTAACACTCTGACAGATGTTTCCAGACGGCATCCTCCAGGCTAGGGAAAGATGTTTGAGCTCCCTTGTCCCTTTACTGTCTTGGAGAACTGTAGCAGGCTTTCTTTGGGCACCAACCAGCTCCCAAATCATTACAGGGAGACTTATTATTAATTATGAATGCTCGGCCTTATCCTGTGCTTGTCCCACTAGCTCTTGTAACTTAATTTAACCTGTTTCTCTTCATCTACATTTTGCCTGAAGGCTTTTTACCTTTCTTTTATTCTATATGTCCTACTCCATGTCTGGCTATCTGGCAGCTGCCTGCCTGGCTGGCCCTGGGCATCTTCCTTTCTTCCTCCCCCATTCTTTCTCCTCTCTCATTCTCTCTTACTTATTCTCTCTGCTGCCAGCCCCGCCTATCCCTCTACTGCCTAGCTATTGGCTGTTCAGCTTTTTTTTTTTAGACCAATCAGGTGCCTTAGGTAGGCAAGGAAAAACAAATGCAATGCATCTTTACATGATTAAATAAAATGCAGCATAAACAAATGCAACACATCTTTACATAGCTAAAGTAATATTCCATAACTGAACAGTCAGTTAAGTTGCAGCTTCTTGCCCAAGGCTTCTAGGGGTTGCAACATAAATCCAGGGCCTTGGATGCACCACAGGAGGCTGTGTCTTGACTTGTAAAAAAGGTCACATCAACATGCCAGCAGGGAGGAGAGGCCAAGAGAGCAAATGTCCACCCTCAGTGGAGTCAGCCCAAAGCCCAACCATTTACCTCACGGGAGGCCTGAGCACTCTGCCGCTCCTCTGCTGAGCAGGAAGGAAGAGCAGTTATTAAGCTTGGCAGACAGCTAGTGGTGGGTGCAACAGGCTCCTGATGGAACCTTAGGCTTTTTATACCTCTTTGAGATTTTCTGACATCAGTTTACAGATAAATATGGGTGAGAAAGCTGTCTGACTAAACAAAGAAGTTCTGTGGTATTGCGTGGGCCATACATGCTCTCTGTGGGTTGTGTAATGTTGATTTCTACTCCTGAATGAGAAGAAAAGTTTCAAGATAGGGAAGAGATGAGAGGGCCAAGTTGACTTGGAGGCTTACTGGGAATGCAGAGTAACAACAAACATCAAAATAGCTGTACCCAGGCTAAAGAGTCTACAAGGCCAAATGTCTGAACTTCCTGGTTATGGAGAATTAAAATGTTACAGAGAAGAGCCACATTATCTTGGGCTGTTTCTAGTCTCTTTCAAAGCTATTGGTTTCCCAGTCCTGTGTCTGACATAATATCTCTGTGACTATTGCAGCCTTTAAAATATGAGGCTGGCGAGATGGCTTGTTCAGCGGATAAGAACACTGCCGTTCTTCAGAGGACTTGGGTTAGGTTTCCAGTACACACAACTGCCTAT
Source organism: Peromyscus californicus insignis (assembly GCF_007827085.1). Classification (NCBI taxonomy): domain Eukaryota; kingdom Metazoa; phylum Chordata; class Mammalia; order Rodentia; family Cricetidae; genus Peromyscus; species Peromyscus californicus. Next base: position 91,764,396 of record NW_026294562.1, read on the forward strand.
AACTTTTGTGCCAGGGGATCTGATGCTTTCTCCTGGGCTTTGCAGATGCTGCACACATGTGGTACATATACACACATGTAGGTAAAGCACACATACACAACACATATGATAAAAATAAATAAAACCTCTTAAAGGTGTTGTAAATATGTTCTAAAAGCTAAGAACATACCAAAGAACATAGAAGAGCTACAGCAGAGTTCTTTCTGCTTTGCTGTAACCTGTCTACCTCTGGTCCCCGCTGATGTGCTTGCTAAATTCCTTGGTTCCTGATGCTCTTTGTTCTGCAACTGAGAAATGGTCACTCATATTTGACATGAGAATGAATGTGAACTGTGTTGATCATCAACCCTGCTAAGAGGGAAGAGGTAGTGGAAACGACACAGCCAGCCATGTGTTCTCCAAGCAAAAAGGCCGCTCTTCCTGTTTGTAGCTCTGGCGGGAAGGTGAGGGAGAACTCCAACCTGTGTTATTCTGGGTATTATGTTGACTATGGTGTCCTGCCCTGAATATATAGCAGCAGTAAAAGGGCCGGCCTCACACTGCTGGAGAGTTCAGCTCTTAGAAAGGAGCCCGGGAGCTACGCTCTTCAGTTCTTTAAAAAAAATTATTATATTTTTTGAGACAGGGTCTTGTATGACTCTTTGTGTAGGCAAGGATGACCTTGAACTTCTGATCCTCCTGCCTCCACCTCCCAAAGGCTGGGATTGTAGGTGTGCACCGCCACACCTGTTTATGCAGCGCTGGGGACTGAACCTTGGACTTTGTTCATGGGAGAAAAATGCAATATCAACTGAGCTACATCCCCAGCACTGCCCTCTTAAGGTTCTTTTTTTTTTTTTTTTAAGAGACAGGGTTTCTCTGTGTAACCCTTGCTGTCCTGAAACTCACTCTGTAGACCAGGCTGGCCTCGAACTCAGATTTGCCTGCCTCTGCCTCCAAGTGCTGGAATTAAAGAAGTGCACCACCAGCACCTGGCTCTCTTCAAATTCTTAATTTGACCTGTCAGGAAGGTATGAAGCAGGTGTGTCTCAAATCGGCATAATTCTATATCCTTAAAAAGATTGTGACTTGGGTTGCAGATTAAGTCAGAATAACAACTATAGTTTGCTAAGTGTAAATCTAACTTTGCCTCTCGGGAGTGAAGCAGCTGAATGGCAGTCGGAAAGGCAAGCCACAGTGCTCTGGAAAGGCCAGTCATGGCTATCACCAATCACTCACTATATGGAGATGTGCTCATAGAAACAGGGACAGAAAGACAACAAGGACTAGTGTCCTCTCATGCCCCTCTCCACCTGCATGATGCTCACCTAGCAATGCTGTTAGACTCGCTGCTGTCATGGGCATCCATGCTACCAGCATCCTGTCCTCCATCAGCACCATTGTCCTACAGACTCCTCACTCAGCCAGTCCCGAACCAACGGCATCACTGCACTGCCTAGACTGGTTTCATCAAGCTAGGATCTGTATGCCGTTCCCGACTCACCCTTTGAAGTTGATTTCTTCAGGTTTTTGGTCACCGTGATGGAAGCCGACTAATACAGTGGCCCAGACTCTTTGTTCTCTCATCTGCTGCCAATCTTAATTCCTGCTCTCAGATCCTGGCTTGTCTTTCCATGCATGTGGTGTCGTGATCTCTGCTATAATATTCTTCAGGATTCACTTCCCCTCTAGGATGTCACCCACTGTCTTTGGACTTGGCGTCTGCTGATAATCTATCCTAAAAGGTCCTAGGACAGAAAGCTAAGAATATCCTGAGGAGCCAGCTTGTTTTGGTAGGAACCTGGCTTTTCCTCTTGCTGTGATTTAGGAGAGACATCATATTAGTCAGGGTCCCCTAGAGGAGTAGGATGGATATGATGAATATATATTGTAAAGTGACTTACTAAGTTGGCTTGCAGAATAGGGATAGGTAATCCAACAGTGGCCATCTGCACACTGGAGAGCCTGAGGACCTGTTCATCCCACAGCTTTGTTCTGAAGGCTTGGGAGATTTATGGAGAGTTGCCGGTCGTCGGTCCGCGTGGGAAGGGTAAGGAAGCAGGCAGGGGTCTGATGGCAGCGAAGGTGACAGCAGTGAGAACAGTAGAACAGGAGGGCTCTCTGTATCTGGGCTGCTTGCAGGAATGACCAGCATTCACTCCTCTTCCTTCAGTTAGTCCTTCCTGGAAATGCTCCCCCACACTGGCCCAGAGGTGTGTCTTAGTTCATTCCAAGTCCCATCAAGTTCACAACCATGACTAACCACTAGTAACAGAACCAAGCCTTTACAAAGGATTCCAGGGCACAGTTCATTGAAGAACAGTGTAAATCGTGGTTTGGAAATATTCCTTAATGTTTTTCCTCCTGTAATTTCCTTCCTGTAATTGAAGCTGTTAGAGTGAGCCACTTGCCTGCTTGACTGGCAGATGTCAACCTCTCTCTTATTAACCCCCCCCCCCCCCCCCACTTTGTGTCCAACTGCCTTGCACTGGGAATTATGAGTGAGTAGGCCCTTCTTCGGCAGTTGACCAGACTGTCATCATGACAGCTGGCTATGCTGAACATCTCATAGATACTCCCTGGGGACTCCAGTTCAGCTATGAGGACAATTGTGACCACACCTGCCACTACACCGTGGCTTCTGTCTTCAGAAGCTTTATCCAGTCATAACGCTCTAGACAGTTTGTACTGGCTCCAGGAGACTTCATTTCAGCCAAGACAAACTGTGGTGACCCCTGGATGATCTCACCTGCACTTTTTCCTCAGACCAGGTAGGGAACACTTTCTCAGAGTTGCTGTGAAAAGCCTGTGATTGGCAGGCTGGAGTCTATGCACATGAGAAACTTTGTATAGTCTCAAGCTGTGCAAAAGCATGCCACACATCCGTTCCTTGCCTCTGTAAACAGCAGTCTCTGTCTCCTCAGGTCAGTCTGGAGTCTGGAGACTTCCCTCCTGTGCTCTAAGGCCCCTTTGTGCTAAACGCTGGGCCCTGGAAAGAGCCTCTCCCACACAGTGTTTTCTTGGCAAATTGTCTTGATTGTGGCTAGAGTGGGCTGGACTGGTAACACTAGGCCTCAACTAGTAGGCTTCTGGCAAGTGACCAGTCTGTAAGTGCCAGGCTCTGTCATCATCTAGAAGGTGGCTGAAGACTTCCAGAGAACTGCCAGGAGGAGAGACGAGGCTTATGAAGGTCTGTAAGGGGCTGAGAGGGTGAGAGATGGAGGAACACTAAGAGGATGCAGAGCTCAGACTTCAAAACCTAGAGGCTGATGAAGATCTGAGCAGAAAAACTACAGAGTCTGGCCGCTCAAGAGTCCAAGGGAGCCCCTGAGCCCTCAGAGCTGCAGGCCCTGCCAGCTGAAGCTCAGAGCTGTAACACTGGCCCCCTGGTCCTGGGCCTCAGGCACGTAGCACCTAGAGCAGTGAGCCTCTGACTTGAACACCTAGGATCTGGTTTCGAAAACCAGAGACCACAAGCCCTGGTTTCTCAAGACTTAGACCCGTCAGCTTTTGGCTTTGCAAGTCTAGAGCACTCAGTGTTTGACTTTCAGGACCTGGAGCCATAGCCACTGACTCACAGGGCCTAGAGCTCTAAGTCTGGATTTTAAAGCCCAGCCCACAAGCCTGTGAAATTCAGGACCCCCCAAAGGAAGGGAGTGTTGGAGTCACTAGGTTTCCTAGTGGCTGTACCCAGCAGGACTGCCTAAGAGGTTGATTGGACCACAGGCCTGAGTACCAGGTGTTTGTAAGGGTCTACACTTGATTGTAACCAGCAAGGGGGAGGGCTTTTGCTCCACCCCCCTTGGCATTGTTATAAATAGACCTTAGGAATAAAGTTCTGGGCCGGTGGGTAAGGATCCAGGTCTACCCCAGTCTATCCTGTGTTTCTCTCTGTTTTCTCTCCCCTCTTTATTTCTTTTTTCTTTTTTTTTTTTTTTTGGTTTTTCGAGACAGGGTTTCTCTGTGTAGCTTTGCGCCTTTCCTGGAACTCACTCTGTAGTCCAGGCTGGCCTCGAACTCACAGAGATCCGCCTGGCTCTGCCTCCCGAGTGCTGGGATTAAAGGCGTGCGCCACCACCGCCCGGCTGCCCTCTTTATTTCTAACTAAGTCTCTTCTCCCTCATTCCTCAAGAGTCCCTGGGGTAAATAAATGTGGGGGCTGGTCCCCCACAAGGGAGCTGCTCTTTGCTGGCTCATGATTTCCAACTGCATAACACAAAGGATCCTCAGCTGTGCCCGGGCAGTCACTCACGCTCCCTGTGACCTGGTTTTCTCATCTCTAGAATGCGTGGTTACCTCAGTGAATTAGATTGCCATGAGAATTAAATGAATGAATGAACTGATGAGTGAATGAATGAATGCATGCGCATGCACACATATACCCAAATGCCCTTAAAATAGTGCCAGCCACACACTGAATGCAGAATCCGCACTTGCCATGACTCCTCTCCCCACACATAGCTTGTGGTTTTCTCCATGAGCACCCTCCTGTCTGCCATTATCCATTGTCCATGCTAACCAGCTTCTGCTCACAGAGACCCCTCTGCCTCAGAAGTCTTCCCACCTCTCCCCTGGCTGACTCTCAGCTTCCCGCACACCAGGCTTGGTTCAGAAATCTTGCAGCCTCCCAGGATGCCCTGGCAGCACCCCGTTTCACTCCCCCCCCCCGCTTTTATGCAATCCCTTCACAGTCAGTCCCCCTCACATGCTCATGGAGAGGGACTGACTCTTACTCATTTTAAAAAATTGCCTGCTGTTCGCCTGGTGCCTGGTACCGAGAAGAAACGCAGTAAAAATTTGTGGGCTGGAAGACCTCACAGTGCTAACAAATGCCTTCGTCAGAGCTCTCTGTGGACAGATCCATGACACCTCTTCTCCTCTCAAAAGTGTTTGTTCCGAAACCGAGAGGTGTGTGCTCAGGGTCAGCTGTCAGACCTGCAGTCCATTTCTCATGTGTTAGCTGGGAGGCTGTTGCAGGCAAGGCCTTGGCCAAGGTCACCTAAGGTAGGATACCCAGGGGGAGAACAGGGGATACAAAGTCCCAGCTAGGTGAAGATCCTACTCTGTTGACAAATGTGCTCTTTGTGACAAGTCAGCTCTGCCCACTTTGTCCCATCTGCTACCTGGGAGCCTTATTTACCATTCTAACTAGCTCAGGGACCTGTGCTCAGATGACCAGAGTACAGCTATGGGCTTTTTTTCTCCTTCCTGTTAGGTGACAACGATACTGTCAGGCCACAGAGCTGGCAGTAACCTTCCCAAGAAGGAAGGTACCGCAAGACAGTGACTGTCTCACCCAGGTGCCCATTGGAATCCCCCAGAGAGCTAGAATGTTTCCAGGTCTCCTGAGCCAGGTAGCATTGGATAGAAAGTGTGTGATTAGGATGGCAGGTGGTGGACCTCTGTAACTTCTAGAACGGAGTGTATGATTCTAGTGTGCAGTAAGGTGGAGGACCTCTGTCTGTGGGCCTGGGTGGGAGACAGCTAGGGCTAATTAGCTCACAAACAAGGCCTCTGTGTTTCCTTTTAAGGATGAGCTACAGAACCAGCTCTTTCCCACTCCAGTCTCTTCTCCGCAGTGAATGACTGGCAAGAATCGGGTCCTCTGCCCATGAGTAGTATGATGATTTTCCTCCAAGATAATGATGTGGTCTCCCAAGCACCCCATGACATTCATTTTCCATTGAGAAAACGAAAATTAGAGGCTTGTGATGTCCTAAGAGTCTCTAAGGCAGGCTGGCAGAGCAGAAGTGGACATCTACGTCTGGAAACAGCTGGAGGCTTCACTTTGCCGAGTTTCCTGCTGTCCCTGGATGTGAACAGACACTGTTGAGTGCTTATCTTAGGAGGGGCTAGGAGCAGTTGATGTATTGAACAAAACTACTCCGGGAGGGGCCCAGATACCTGCTGAGGCTTCCACCTCTTCTTTTTCCCTTTCTTCCCACCCTCCATTCTTCCCCCTTCTGTCTTCCCCTTTTCCTTTCTCCCTCCCTTCCTCCTGTTCTTTCTTCTCTCCCTCCCCCATTTTTCTCCCTTTCTTCATTACTTTTCTTCCTTTGTTTTTTTTTTCTTTCTGAATATCACACAATGTGAACAAAACAGAAATTACACACACCAGGGAATTCACAATCAAATAGGGAAGACAGACAGACACCACAAATATGAAATTATAAATTATGATCAGGTACCCCAGGGAAAAATTAACCTATTACATTGGGCAGAGAAAGCAAAATTTAAGCTGCTCCTATAGAGCAGGAGGTAGGAGGAATGCTGGGAAAGGCATTCCTAGGCTAAAGGTACAGCATGGGAGAAAAAGCACTTGTTTTCACTTGAATGTTTTCCCCGAACATTCCCTGGATTCCTGCTGTCTGTCAGGCTATGTGCTAAAGGTAAGAATGTAGAGAGATGGTTCAGTGGTCAGAGCACTGGCTGCTCTCCCAGAGGTTCTGGGTTCAATACCCAACACTCACATGGCAGTTCACAACCGTTGTAACTGTAGTCCTATGGGAAACTCGTGCCCTCTTCTGATGTATAGACATACATGCAGACAAGACATCCATATACATACATAAAAACAGACAAATACATCTTAAAAAAAAATAAGAATGTAGAGATGAGAGCTGGAAGCTGGGGATGTAGATCAGGGGTAGGGCACTTGTCTAGCACCTGCAAAGCCCTGGGTTTAAAACCTAGCTCCATGTGATGAAACACAATGGGATACACATCTTTAGTCACTGTTACACATGGGTCCCCAGCAAGTGGGTCTCTCTTTTTTTTTTTATAATTCTGTCACTGTGTTTATTTATTTATTTATTTATTTATTTATTTATTTATTTATTTATTTATTTTGCAATACAATTCAGTTCTACATATCAGCCATGGATTCCCTTGTTCTCCCCCCTCCCGTCCCCCTCACCTTCCCCCCACCCCCACCCCCATTCCCATCTCCTCCAGGGCAAAGCCTTCCCCACAGTCTGAGGTCAACCTGGTAGACTCAGTCCAGGTAAGTCTAGTCACCTCCTCCCAGGCCGAGCCAAACAATCCTGCATAGGCCCCAGGTTTCAAACAGCCAACTCATGCTATGAGCACAGGACCCGGTCCCGCAAGTGGGTCTCTTAAATGCAGAGTTTGAGGCCAGCGTGGACAACATAACAAGACCCCATTTCTTCCAAGATACCATAGATCTGAACAAAGCATGGTTCCTACGTTCAAGGAACTCCTAGTTTGTGACGAGTATGATGCATGAAGAAATAGCAATAAGCAAGGTTTAGCAGAAAGAACTCTTGGGATAAAATAAAATCACTTCTGTTCAGCATATGAAAAGGTATGCATGCACTGGGTGGTCACAGGTCTCAGCAGACAGAACTGAGATGCTAAAGAGGGCAGATGCTCATTAACATATGGAAAGATTTTTGGGGAGACAGTGAGACATTACCCTAGCAACCAGAAACTACATATCTAAAGTCAGTGAGGGTCAGAGTGCTTGACAAGCTGAGCGAGGCTGGGACTGCAAAGGGAAGCATGCTGTGATGGGGTATGGCTGGATTCTGAACTGCTACATGACCGACACTAGGGGTCTGCTTTGGGTTACCTGGCAACAGGGGTAACTAGGGAGGATGATTCTGTGTTCTCAGAGGAGGCTGCAGTTTCCAGGGGACCTTGATGTGCTTCTCTCCTCCTCCACCCAAGTTAGCTGTGCCTGGATTCAGCTCACATGCAGTGGGGCACCCAGGTGCCCAGGCATCAGGCAAGTGTCCTCTCCTGGCACTCACGCACACCTGGCACTTCAGCAAGAGCCTTTGATGCTACAGTCCTACAGTCTATTCTTTCTTCTTTTCCTGGGGCAGAACCACTTTCACATTGCTTTCTATACATGGAGTCCAACAAGGGGGCAGTGACACAGTAGACACTGCTGTGCTACAGTCTGAGCACACTTCTGCAGAGTGCCAAGGGGCCGGGTGCTGGGCACACCTGCTGATCCTCTGCCCCCCACCTCCAGAGGCTCCCAGTGCTGTATGCTACTGCTGCTACAGGTGACCCTGTGCACCATAACAGGTGGCTGTTGGGAACAGATAAGAGGGGTGTGTACAAATTGGAGGGGCTGGGTTTGAAGAGTACTGTAAGCCATGTTGAGAATTTGAGCTTCATCTTTGAGAGATGAAGGTACAGGGGAGGATTTCCAGCATGTAGGGGGTCATGATTGGATCTGTGCTTCTAAAGTATTTCACTATTGCCTGGTGAGGAGCCCTGGTCTTCATAGGAATGTTAGCTCCCAAAGAGTCGGCAGTGGGAGGGTTGTCTCTTGTGTCCCTGCTTCTTCCTCAGATTCTAGAACATGGTCAATATTAAACAGATATTTGATAAACTGATGAGAGGAGATAGGAGGCTGGCGGAGTATGATGTTTCAACTTGGCTGGTGTTCTGGGAAGGGAGAGCACTTGGGGGTACTGACAGCCGGAGTACTGAGCAGTCTAGTACTAAGGACAGGCCTACTAGGTTTGCGAAGACACGGTGCCACAAAGGAAAATGGCAGGTAATGGTAGAGAACACCACTAAATGTCCTCTCTGGCCACTGTGCATACACTCACACAAATAAAATTTAAATAATAACATGGAAAATAATGGTGTTAAACTTTTCTCTTGGACACAACCAGAATTCAACTTCCTACTGTGCATAACGGCCTTTTGAGAATCCATGCTAGACAATCTCAAAATCTGGTCTCCACCTAGGCAAACTGTTCACTTCAGCTGCTTGGCTTCTATGTTTTCTGTATGGGTTGGGTGCTCATGACTTTGTGTCCTTGGACATAGTTTCTACAGTGAATCAGTCAGGTTCTTAATTCTAAGCCTCATAAATAAAGTTTGGCTAATATAAGCAAAAAATAGACTTGAATATTTTATTGTGGTAAGTACACATACAGCTTAAAATATCTGGGATTTTAGTCCGTTTTAAAGGTACAGTTCAGTGACATTGACAAGATTCACAGTGTTGTGGAACATCATCACTATTAATTTCCAAACCTTTCTTTTTTCTCCAATAGAAGCTGCTCCGTGAGGTAGTAACAATCCTCCCCTTCCCTCACCACCATGCCTGGTAAACTGCATTCCACTCTGTGCTCCTGAGCTAGAATCTTCTGGAGATTTCATTAAGTGGAGTTTTAGGATCTGTGGGCATGTATCAGAACTTAATGCCTTCCTTTTATACATATGTGTATATTCATGTACTATGCCCCTTGTGTGTATGCATAGGCTAGAGACCAACATCAGGCATCTTCTTTGATTGCTGTCCATATTATTTTCTAGGCAGGGTCTCTCACTCGATATAGAGCTTTTGGACTGGCCAACTGGCTGACTGGCAGACTTCAGGGATCAGATTGCCTCCTCAGTGCTGGGATTGCAGATGTGTACCACTGTGCCTGGCATTTTTGTTGGTGCTGGGGATCCACACTTACGGTTTTTTAAAACCTTTATTTTATTTAATGTGTATGGATGTTTTGCCTTTATGTATGTCTGTACAGCACATGCATGCAGTGACCACAGAGGCCAGAAGAGGGTGTTGGATTACCCTGGGACTAGAATTGCAGACAGTTGTAAGCCAGAATATGGGAGTCGAACCTGGGAATTGAACCTGGATCCTCTGAAAGAGCAGCCAGTGCTCTTAACCACTGAGCCATCTCTCCAGCACTGAACTCATGTTCTTATACTTGAGTAACAAACATTTAACTCACTGAGCCATACCCCCAACCCCAGTACTTCATTCTTCTTAATGGTTGAATAATATTTTATTTACATGTATTCCATAGTTTTTTTTCAATGTAAGAAAAAGAATTTTATAAAATCTATTGCACAGATTCTAGAAAACAAAACCTGGAGCCCACACATCCAGTGTGGAGCCTTGGGTGTGATCTTAGGGGGAATAACCAAGTCTCAGTCTATAAAATAAGAATAAAGAATCCTGTGCTGATTGTACATTTGAGATAATGTATACAAATCACTTAGAACAGACCAAATCACCCACATGAAAATGATATTTTATTATAATGGCCTATGAAAACCCCAGCTTTTGTTTCTTCCTCATACAGAAGCAAATGAATGGAACCTTTTCTAAAACATATCCTAAAGAAATGAGCCCACGTTGCAGTTTTGAACACATTCCCAATCAATTCCTGCTTTCATGGTCTTCCAAGGGAAGGTGATGTCTTCTCTCCTGCTGGAGACTACAACTCCCCAGGTCCCTCTGACCTGACATCCTTCCTGTTCACCGAGGCCAGCTTTAGGATTTTCCTTTCTGAGCACAAGCTTGCATTGTGGAAATGCAATGGTGCCAGGTGCCTGAAGGCTATGCTGATTAGAGGGAATAAGATGGCATTCCTTTTGCACCTGTGGCCATTGACTCTAACTAGATCCCGAACGAGCTGAGCCCTTGCCATGGGAACCAATTACAGACAGAGAGGGTGTCGTGCTGCTGTTGAAGTAGATGATGCACTTGGTTTTAAGTCCAGCCTCTGCCATTTACAGGGCAAGCACCTTGTTTGATGGGATTGAAAGGGGGTTCCCATGGAGCTGCGGAGAGCAGGGCAGCATCCAGGAGAGCCACTGTGGGAGAGGTACCCTGGGACACCACTATAGGGCTGCCACATCCAGCTCAGATATTTGTGGTGCACTAATGGGTGCCTGCCTCACTCAGGGCATCCTGTAGTGGGAGACTTTGGTGTCTCTTAAATCATATCCTGGGTTACATAAGCCGTTTTCATGGAGGGTGTAATGTACACCAAGTGTATCCCAGACCTGCCTCCCCTCTTCCCCACCCCTCCCCTTCCCTTTGGCTCCTCCCTACTTCTATTGTTCCTCTTCTATTTTCATGTTGCAGACATCTGGGTGATTTTTTATGTATCTATTAAATCTAGGAGCCACAAATGAGAGAAAACGTGCATTTTTTTGTCTTTCGGAGACTGGCTTAATCACTCAATCCAATCATGTCTAGCTGTGATGTTTTCCTGCAAATGACTTAACATCACTCCTCACGTCTGAAAAGGACTCCATCATGTATGCAGGCCCTGTTGTCTCTCCCGAGCCTGTGCTGTTGGCTGCCTAGGTCGGTTCTGTGTTTACCTGTCACAAACAACACTGCAGTGACACACGGGTGTGCTGGTGTCCTCGTGATACATTGACCTGGAGTCTTTAGGGAGTGGTATAGCTGCATCATGTAGACCTAATTTTAGCTTTTGATGTGTCTTTTAAAGTCACCCTTAGCAATTGAGGAGCTGGGAAATTTCCCCTTCATTATAGTTAAGGTTTGGTAACTCTGGGGAGAGGCTCCAACTCACAGGTGTAGGCTTGAGAGGTGGTTCTGTCCCTGTTCCTTAAAATGTTTTGCTCTCTCCTGAGACTAGTTTTTTTTTGAAGTTCAAGAACAACCTTGTTCTAGTAGAACAATCTTATCTGTAGTTGGGGTACCCTGAGAATTCAGATGTGTGCACTGCATTTGGACTTGGCTCTTGCCTTGAGGAGGAACAAGGAAGTGGCAAGCTGTTGTCTCGGGCCTTCTGGACTACTCTATAATGATCCTTCCACAGGACTGCTTGCATCCACACTGGGGGCTGTGTTGTTGTGATAATGATGGCAGCTCAAGTAGACACATCATCTGGGCCCATCACTTACATTATTCTCCTTCTCTTTGATGAGACTGTCTCATGTAGACAAGAATGACCTTGAACTTCTTTTTTATTACTTACTTTAAGTTATATTTATTTATTCGTGTGTCCGTGTGTATAGACATGAATGTCATAGTGGAAGTGTGCAAGTCAGAGGACAACCTATGGAAATCCATCTTCTATCCACCCTGTGGTCCTGGGGATTGAACTCAGGTTGGCAGTAAGTGCCTTTACCCACTGAGCCAGCATCTTGCTGGAGCCAATGCTTCCTTTTAAAAATTAACTCTCTTCCCTCCTCTCCCCACTTTCTTTTCCTTCCCCCTTATTTTTTTTGGAGACAAGATCTTACTGTGTAATCCAGCCTCAAATTTAGCCCAAGCTGACCTTGAACTCAGGGCAATCCTCCTACTTCAGTTTTCCAAGTACTAGGGTTACAGGCATGTGCCACCACACACAGCCATTTAAAATTTTTTTGTTGTTGTTCATGACCTTTAACTCCTGATCTTTCTTCCTTCACCTTTGTAGGCATTCACCACCACACCGGTTTCTGCAGTGATGGGGATTAAACCAGGACTGTCTGCGTGTTGCGTGCCCATTCACCCAACTGAAAGCCACATCCCCAGCCTTCAGCTACTCTTCTAAAAACCTTTTTGTGTCTGGCAAGTGATGTAGCCTAGCTCCATTTCACAGATGTGGACACTGGGACTCTGAGATTCATTGGCTAACAGATGGCCTATTGTGAACTCAGACTCAGACATTGCTTGACTAAGAGACAGCCCCTTTGGGTCAGAATCCATGCTTTCTTGGCTGTGGATCTCTGCATCTGCTTCCATCAGTTACTGGATGAAGGCTCTGTGATGACCTTAGGGTATTCACCAATCTGATTACCGGGGAAGGCCAGTTCAGGCACCCTCTCTACTATAGCTAGTAGTCTAATCTGGGGTCATCCTTGTGGATTCTTAGGAATTTCCCTAGCACCCACGTTTCTCCTTTACCCCATAATGTCTCCCTCTATCATGATATCTCTTTCATTGCCCTCTCACCCCATCCCAAGCACAAGGCTGAGTTCCGGGGGTCCAGTTGAAGAGAGGGAAGAGGGATTATATGAGCAAGGGGGGGGGGGTCAAGATCATGATGGAGAAATCTACAGAGACAACTGAACCAAGCTCATAGGAACTCATGAACTTTAGACCGACAGCTGTGGAACCTGCATGGGACTGGACTAGACCCTCTGCATACGGGAGACAGCTGTGTAGCTGGTTCTGTTTGAGGGGCCCTTGGCAGTGTGGTCAGAATTTATCCCTGGTGCATGAGCTGGCTTTTGGAGCCCATTACCTATGGTCGGATGCCTTGCTCACCCTTGATGCAGTGGGGAGGGGCTTCGTTGTGCCTCAACTGAATGTACCAGGCTTTGCTGACTCACCATGGGAGCCCTTTCCCTTTTGGAGGAGTGGATAGGGGTCAGGGGGGAACCTGGGGGGAGCAGGAGGAGGGATGAGAGGGGGATCTGTGGTTGGTATGTAAAATGAATAAAAAAAATTTTTAAATTAAAAAAAAAAAGAATCCATGTTTTCTGACTTGGTCTGGGGGGTCCATTTACTATATCCTTACTGTGAGCTTGGAAAGGAGGGGACTCACAGTATATCCTTGTGACTTAGTGTTACAGTTTGTGATACGAAGGCTACTTGATTGATTCTCTGCCCCCACCCCCTTCTCTGTCCATAACTCTGAGCTGGATCAGGACACTGTGCATGCTTGGTAGTTAGTGGGACACACAGATGGCTCATTGCCTCATGCCCTAGGGCTGCAGTAAATTGCTATTATCTGGTCTCCAAGCCTCTGGCAGAGATGGGGAGGGAAGGCTGGGAAAGTGGCATATCTGTAAATAACCACACCTGGTTCTGAGAGTGGAAGGACTGGCATGTCCCCTCAGCCTCATCAATTACTATCAACCTTTTGCAGAGGGAGCCTCAGGGGAGAGTCTGTCTTCATACCCTTATGATTATTTATAGCCACCTCATCCTGTCCACACCTAGGGGGGTCTGGTTCAATTGACAGCAGCCTTCTTCCACATGGGCTTAGAGACTTCCAGGCCTGGTGGAACATGTTGCTTAGCTCTCTACTACACAGACCAGAGGGTGTAGCAGCCACTGGGTCATAGAGAGGTCGTGGAAGAGGAGACCTAGGTGTGATGCCTAAATTTCTCAGCTTTGCATATCTGTCTCCTGGGGAACACTGGCCAAGAAGCTATTCAGTGTCAGGGTTCAATGACCATGCTTTACAAGCAGATGGCCTGGATTCCGACCCCATGATATTGAACAAGCTATGTAATGGTAGTTTACCTGAAGCTTCTGTCTCAGTTTCTCATCTGTAAAATGGGATAATGCTCCCTCTCAGGGTTACTGTGAAGTTTGAATGCAAGAGGCCTAGAAGTCCTAGGTCCAAAGAGGATTTGGTAGTTAAAGTTTATTATCAACTTGGCTGGATTTAGAGTCCACACAGACGCACACCCATGGGTGTTCTATGAGGATGTCCCCAGAAATATTTAACTGAGCAGGGAAGATCTGACCTTAATTTCAGAGCCATCAATCCATGACTTCAGATCCAAGACTGAATAAAAAGGAGAAAGTGAGCCGAACACCAGCATTCATCTCTGTTATGGATGCAAGGTGAGCAGCACCTGACGGTCCTGATGCCATGTCTTCCCACCATGGTGGGCTGTACCCTTTTCAGGTCACAAACAAAGTAAACTCTTCCACAGATTGCTTTGTGTTAGATATTTGGTTACAGCCCTAAGAAAAGTAGCCAATCAGAGGGCTAGCTCGTAGGATGATTGTTCTTAAAAGACAGCCCACCAAAGGGAGGGGGCTGCCTCAAGTAGCAGAAAGCAGAGGCCACATTGGGATGAGTTACCTGTGCTAGGTAGTTTCCTGCTCAGTTCCCTTCTTTTAAGTTCTTCCATTATGCCGAAAGTGTATCATCACCCAGAACTTTATTATCCAAAAATACACAAACTTGAGGAACCAGCACAATGAGTGATAAACTTGAGCCTCGGGGTGGTAGCTCAGTGGATTAAGTGGGCTCCTGTCACTCATGTGAGGACTAGAATTTGGATCCTCATAATCCACATGAAAGTAGGGTGGGGTGGCAGCTGCCCCTAATCCCAGCTCTTAGGAGTCAGCGAAGTCTGGCTTCAGCAGGAGATCCCACACCAGTAAATGAAGTGGAGGGTGATGAAGGAAGAAACCTAACACGAACTTCCAGTCTTCACACATGTATGTATTTATGCCTGTATTTCTAAGAGACAAGGACTTCTTAACAAAATCATGCCATTTTCACACATTTGCAAAGCATGACAAGAATTCACATTATTAAGTACGATTCAATAATGAACTATTGAGAGAGTGGCAAGTTCCCCAGGTGGTTCATTTTCCCCCAGTTGGTTTATTTGACTCTGGGTTTACACAGGATGCGCACACTGTGGTTGGCTGTTTTCCCTCCTGTTCTCTTCTGTATACAGGTTGTGACACATCTTTTTATACTCTTCTTTTAATTTTTTATTCATTTTATATACCAACCATAGATCCCCCTCTCATCCCTCCTCCTGCTTGCCACCATGTTCCCCGCACCCTCATCCCCTCCTCCAACAGGGTAAATTCTCCCATGGGGGGACAGCTAAGCCTGGTACATTCAGTTGAGGCAGGACCCAGCCCTTCCCCATATTAACAGGGGTGAATAAGGTGTCTTACCATAGGTAATGGGCTCCAGAAAGCCAGCTCATGCATCAGGGACAATTCCTGATCACACTGCCAGGGGCCCCTCAAACAGACCCAGTTACACAACTGTCTCCCATATGCAGAGGGTCTAGTCCAGTCCCATGCAGGCTCCACAGCTGTCAGTCTAAAGTTTGTGAGTTCCTTTGAGCTTGGTTCAGTTGTCTCTGTGGATTTCCCCATCATGATATTGATCCCCCTTGCTCATGTAATCCCTCTTCCCTCTCTTTGACAGGACTCTGATCTGATGCATGGTTGTGAATCTCTGTATCTGCTTCCATCAGTTCCTGGATGAAGACTCTATGATTACAGTTAGGGCATTCACCAATTTGATTACCAGGGTAGGCCAGTTCAGGAACCCTCAACACTGTTGCTGGTAGTCTAATCTGGGGTCATCCTTGTGGATTCCTGGGAATTTCCCTAGCACCAGGTTTCTCCTTTACCCCATAATGTCTCCCTCTATCAAGGTATCCCTTTCATTGCTCTCCCACTCCATCCCTCCCCCAGCTCGACCATCCCATGCTCTCATATTCATCTATCCCCTACCCTCTATTGCACCCCATCATCCCCAGTTTACTCATCGGTATCTTCTCTGTTTCCCCTTTACAAGGTGATCTGTACATCCCTCTTAGAGTCCTCCTTGTTTTCTAGCTTCTCTGGACCTGTGGGTTGTAGTCTGATTATCATTCGCTTTACTTTTAGTATCCACTTATGAGTGAGTACATACCATGTTTGTCTTTCTGAGTCTGGGTTACCTCACTCATGATGATCATCCATTTGCCTGCAAATTTCATGATGTCGTTGCTTTTTACAGCTTAGTAATACTCCATTGTGTATACGTACCACATTTTCTTTATCCATTCTTTGGTTGAGGGGCATCTAGATTGCTTCTAGGTTCTGGCTATTATGAATAATGCTGCTATGAATACAGTTAAGCAATTGTTCTTAACCCTCCTATACACAAATGATAAACAGGCTGAGAAAGAAATCAGAGAAACATCACCCTTTACAATAGCCACAAATAATATAAAATACTTTGAGGTAACTCTAACCAAACAGGTGAAAGACATGTATGACAAAAACTTTAAGTCCTTGAAGAAAGAAATTGAAGAAGATATCAGAAAATGGAAAAATCTCCCATGCTCATGGATAGGTAGAACCGACATAATAAAAATGGCAATCTTACCAAAAACAATCTACAGATTCAATGCAATTCCCATCAAAATCCCAACACAATTCTTCACAGACTTCAAAAAAATAATACTCAACTTCATATGGAAAGACAGAAAACCTAGTATATCTAAAACAATACTTTATAATAAAGCAATTTCTAGAGGCATCACTATCCCTGACTTCAAGCTCTACTATAGAGCTCTAATAAAAAAAACAAAAAACAAAAAAGCTTGGTATTAGCATAAAAATCAACATATGGACCAAAGGAATTGAATTGAAGATCCCAACACTAATCCACACACCTATGAACATCTGATTTTTGAAAAAGAAGCCAAAACTGTACAATGGAAAAAAGAAAGCATCTTCAACAAATGGTGCTGGCATAACTGGATGCAAACATGTAGAAGACTGCAAATAGATCCATATCTATTACCATGCACAAAACTCAAATCCAAGTGTATCAAAGACCTCAGTATAAAACCAGTTACACTGAACCTGATAGAAGAGAAAGTAGGAAGTAGCCTAGAAAACATTGGCACAGGAGACCACTTTTTAAATATAACACCAGTACCACAGATACTGATAGCAACAATTAATACATGGTACCTCCTGAAAATGAGAAGCTTCTGTAAGGCAAAGGACATAGTAAATAAGACAAAATGACAGCCTACAGAATGGGAAAAGATCTTCACCAACCCCACATCTGACAGAGAGCTTATCTCCAAAATATGTAAAGAACTCAAGAAACTAGACAGGAAAATACCAAACAATCCAATTAAAAAATGGGCTACCGATCTAAACAGAGAATTCTCAACAGAAGAATCCCAAATGGCCAAAAGACATTTAAGGAATTGTTCAACATCCTTAGTTATCAGGGAAATGCAAATCAAAATGACTCTGAGATACCATCTTACACCTGTCAGAATGGATAAGATCAAACATACTGGTGACAGCTTATGTTGGAGAGGATGTGGAACAAGGGGAACACTCCTCCACTGTTGGTAGGAGTGCAAACTTGTGCAGCCACTTTGGAAATCAGTATGGCGGTTCTCAGAAAATTGAGTATGATTCTTTTTATCTCTTGGAATTACTCGTGTGATGCTGAAGAGACTAGGTCTTGTCTCATTCTTTATATAAGTATATTAGTTACCTTTTCCTAAGTTGCTGAGACAAAATATGTGACCAAGGAAACTTAAAAGAAGGGCTTATTTTGGCTCACAGTTGGAAGGTCCAGTTCTCTTGGTGGAGAAGTTACAGAGCAATGAATGCTGGTACTCAGTTCGTTGTGTCTTTTTTCTTCAGTCTGGAACCCCAGCCCATGGAATAATGCTGCCCACATTTAACTAACCTAACTCACATTGTGGGCATGCCCAGAGGCTTATCTCCTTGGTTAGTATAGACTTTGTCAAGTTGACAGTCAATGTTAACCCCACAATAGGATTGTGTCCTTAGGGTGCCACCTTTTTCTGAAGATGGTCTTACTCAGATGCAGTTATTTTTGTTGAGTCTGCACTGCTGGTGCTGTCACCAGCTTCCATTAGCCAGTGTGTAATGATTGGTTGTCTCTTTCATTGATGTTGAAGCCAGTGATCATCAACACCTAGATTTGTTATTTCCTTTGGGGTTTGCAGAAATAGCTTTCCAGTGCTCTCATCTTGTTTTCACTTCCCTTTCCATAAGGAAATTATTTCACTATCAACTTCTTGGTTGCTTTATGATATAGAAAAACAGATGGCATGCTGGATGCCTTTCCTGCATTTACTGAAGAATGTCCTGGTTGTCTCAGATCTTTCAGAGGTGACCAGCAGGTTTCCTTGTTTTATATCTTCAAAGGAACTCATGGATATAGACATAGTTAATGTGTTTCAAGTCACTGCCTTTGCTATTATTATTGAAGTTTAAATTTAATTTTCTCTGCCTGGCATGGGAGCATCTTTCCTCAGCTAATTCCTGAATTCTGGCATGACCACAACCTCAGTTGTCATTGATGAATCCCTTGTTTTCTGGGAAGAAAAGCTGTCCAAGTATGGAATGGTCCATGTAAGAGAAAATATGTTTATACTGGTATTTCCAATTCTAATTACAATTATAGGGCTTTTAAAAACTTTAATTTGATTTTTAATCTTTTGGTTTTATGCCAAAAAATCTCAGTGTTTGTTCTGAGACAGTGTTTCATTGTGTAGTCCTGACTGGCCTGGAACTCACTATGTACATCAAGCTGGCCTCAAACTCACAGAGATCCACCTGCCTCTGCCTCCTGAGTTTAATCCTGGGATTAAAGGTGGGCATCACCAGCCGGGCGGTGGTGGCACACGCCTTTAATCCCAGCACTCGGGAGGCAGAGCCAGGCGGATCTCTGTGAGTTCGAGGCCAGCCTGGGCTACCAAGTGAGTTCCAGGAAAAGGCGCAAAGCTACACAGAGAAACCCTGTCTCGAAAAACAAAACAAAACAAAACAAAACAAAACAAAACAAAAAGGTGGGCATCACCACTCCTAGGGAAAATCTTATTTTTTAACAATAGTGTAATTACTTGCTTCTGTTCTTTATTCTCTTCTTAGGCAGAACACACACAAACATACACATATGCACACGCACACATGCACACACACACACACATGTACACACTTACATATGGTGTTATGTACATAGGTGCATATAGATACTAAAATTGGTCATTAGAGAAAGTTACTCTTTGTTTCTTTTGGTCTGGTTTTTCTTGGCAGGGTTTCTCTGTGTAGCCCTGACTGTCCAGAAACTTACTCTATAGACCAGACTAGTCTCGAATCCAGAGATCTACCTGCCCCTGGCTCCTGAGCGCTGGAATCAAAGGTGTGCACCACTTGTGCCTGACTAAAATTAGCTACTCTTGCTGCTTGCAGTTACTTCTCATGCATCTCACTAGAGAGACTCAGTTGAGTTATTGTAGTTCCAAAGTATTTAAAGCCACACATCTCTGCATCGTTAAGCATCAACTCGGTGCAGTTAAATTTATTTTATTTTGCCCTTGATTTAAAGAATTGCCTTTTTCATATGACTAAACATTATTTGTAATTACCTCAAATGTCCCCATGGTTCCAAAACCAAATCTAAAAGGCAAGGTATTAGTCAGAGAAGTTCAGCCTCTATCTAAATTCATTGCTTTTGCCTTTTCTTTCCTTTAGCTGACACCATTATTTATTTTAGAGCTTTTCTTTCCACTGCAGAACCATACATGTGCACACACATACAGACACACACTCTCTCTTAGTTGTAGATGAAGTTTTCTTTGGGCTGCCAACTCAAAAAAATTGACATGGAGACGTTATTAATTATGAGAGCTCGGCCTATAGCTGAGGCTTGTTCCACTAGCTCTTATAATGTAAATCAACCGATTTCTATTCATCTTTGTGT
The DNA here is from genome assembly GCF_007827085.1 of Peromyscus californicus insignis. NCBI lineage: Eukaryota > Metazoa > Chordata > Mammalia > Rodentia > Cricetidae > Peromyscus > Peromyscus californicus. The sequence continues at coordinate 91,784,366 of NW_026294562.1, forward strand.
TACCACATGACTTGTGGCTTTTACCTCTTCTCCTGCATGTCTTGCTCTGCATCCAGCTTGCAACTCCTCCTTTCTTCTTCCTAGAGCTCTCTGTCCCCAGAAGTCCTGCCTAACCTCTTCTTCCTAGCTAATGGCCATTCAGCTCTTTAATAAACCCATCATAGTGACACATCTTCACACAGTGTAAAGGAATCTTCCACATTTAGTCAGTGATTACTCATTGTGTGTAACTGAGTCCACCTTGCTTATTCACCGAGTTCTGCAGTCACCTTAGCCCCATGCAGACAGGTTCCACATTCCTTCCTGAAAGTGCACGCACAGTATTCTCTGAATTCTCATTCTCCGAGAGACTGAGTGTTAGGACTTAAATATACTGATTTGGGAATAGACATAGTCAGCTCAAAACAGGGTTGCATTGACCTATGGATCAATTTTGAGAGACCTGGCATCATGACAATACTAAACCTTCTAACACAAGAGTGGGAAAGTCCTGGCATCTGTGTAAATCTCACATGACATTTGTGGAGAGAGGAATACCAATGTGTAACTGGCTCTCCCTTTTTTCTCTTTTTATTTAGTCTGGGACTATCATGAGAACTGGTTGTTAGATCATGAGGTAATCCACTCACCTGTCCTTTTTGCACATAGTCAAGTGTTTCTCCACCCTGTTACGGTGCAGCCAGTGGCCCTTGCTAGGATTCTGTGATATTTTACATTCCAGATGCCAAGTCTCTCTCTCTCTCTCTCTCTCTCTCTCTCTCTCTCTCTCTCTCTCTCTCTCTCTCTGTGTGTGTGTGTGTGTGTGTGTGTGTGTGTGTGTAGTTTTTATCTGCATGCACCTGCTCATGGTGGCCTGGAAAAGGGAGGCATATTAAAAGTTGCTTTTCTTGTTGCTGCAACCTGACCAAAAGCGACTTGAAGAAGGGAGAGTTTGTTCTGGCTTATAGTTAGAGAAAATATCTTCCTTCCATGGTGGCTCGAGGGGAAAGTCAGCTGTTCATGCTACATCCTGTCAGGAAGCAGACAATGAGCTGGGAGTAGTGAGGCTAGGCTACAACCTCAAGGCCCCCCACTATGAACCACCTTCTCCAGCAAGGCTCCACCTTGTGGAGAAGTTTCTGTGACTCTCCCAAACAGCACCCCCAGCTCCAACACCCAAGTCTGTAGGGGCTATTTCACAATTAGACCACAGCAGGAGGCTTTGGTAAGTGAGCAAAGGTCTCCAAAGAGGCTCTAGCACATGAGATTGGCACTGAGAGCCACAGTAGTGTAAGTATCCATGCTTTTCTTGGCAACATGGAGTTTTGAGAAACATTCACTTTGTGAGTTGGGCATCTCCCTGAAGTAGTGGGGGAGGCCATAGGAGCCTGTGCACAGGGAAGACACTTGCCTGCTGACAGCTGAATTGGACTCACCCGGATCTGTTGATGCCGTGTGACGTTCATCCTGCAGGCTCTGAGCTGTGCCTTGCCTCCTCCTGAGTAAATGGACAGGTGGCAAGCTTCAAGGGGTACCTGACAGACACCAGAGGCAGAGCTAAGATGATGGTGATTAGGCCTCCCAGATAATGATGGACTCTTGGTGCTTGTGTGACTGGAGAATTCTGTGCAATGTGTGGAGCTATCTCTGCATTTCAGGAGGAAATGGATGAGAACAAGGTCACAATGTGGCATGGGAGACAGCGTCACACACACTTTCCTGGCACATCACACTGTGAGATCATGAAGCCAGCAAGGTTCTCATAGCCCTGTGATTCCTGGGCAAGCCAGACCATAACACAGCCAGCCATCATATACACAGGTTTCCCATTCATGGAGTCAACCAACTGTGCACAGAAAATATATGAAAAAACTTTCATCATATATACATGTGTGTGTGTGTGTGTGTGTGTGTGTGTGTGTGTGTGTGTGTGTGTGTGTTTCTCAACCTGTGAGCCACAACATCTTTGGATGGCCAAACCACCCTTTCACAAGGGTCACATATCAAATATTCTGCATATCAGATATTTACATTGTGATTCATAAGAGTAGCAAAACTACAGTTATGAAGTAGTAATGAAAATAATGGTTGGGGGTCACCACAACATGAAGAACCACTTGAGAACCACTGATATAGACTGTCTTATCATTATTTCTTAAACAGCATAACTAGTTACATGCATTTATATTGTATTAGATATTGTAAGTAATGTAGAGATGAATGATGGGGGATGTATGTAGGACATCAGCAAATTTAATGCTGTTTTGTTTTAATTTATTTTATATATTAACTGGGTTACTTAAGGCTCTTTCCATGCAAGCATTTAAATGTATGTTGATCATATTTCCCCCTCTCCCACTGTTACCACTTTACATGAAGGACTTGAGGATCAGCAGATTCTGGTAATGGCAGTGGGGTGTTCCTAAACCAGTCTTCCATATACACTAAGGGATGATGAAACTCTGATACTTTGACAAGATCAAGAGACCCAAGCTTTGCAGAACACGACACTGTGAAGAAATGGGACTTGACAGTCACCCTGAGATCACAGCTTGGTTTTATTAAAACCAGTGCTGCATGTTACCACAACACTGTAAGAGTAAGATGGTCATGTGACCATGTGTCCTCTCTGCTTCATCTGGCCATCTTGTTCTCTGTGTGTCATAGTACTACAATGCCCTGCCCTTACACATTCATGTGGATGCAGAGCTTGGGCTGTTTAGATTCCTTGCCTGCCTCTCATTTGCTGAGTTCAGATGTTTGGAACGCCACTGACACAAACATCTGAGGGAGTTCCTGTGACAGACATCCTTGTGCTATGAAGTGAGGGCAGAGGACTTTCTTCCTTCACTTTTGTTCTCTCAGCACTTAGTGGGGCTTTGCTGGAGGCAAATAGGCAATGGCTATATGGTGGGGATGGGATGGAGTCAAAGGAATCAGATGACTTTGAGGGATTGAATATGGCAAGCATGTGACACTGGTTCTTTTTTCTGTCTCTAGTGTGATATTTGAGAAGTTGAGCCTGGGTGCTTGGTGGTCTTGGACAAGGGCATAATGACTGAGAAATAAGCCAGCTTTCAGTACTAGGTCAGATATACTCTGGTTCCAGAGTCTGGACTGCTAACCAACATGGTCAGTTCCTCTCTGACCTGCTCTTCCTAGTTTGTACCTGTCTGGCCAGCATGGTCAGGAACACAGGTAGGGGTGGGTTCTTAGACCTGGCATGTTTTCCTGTCCATCTTTGCTCATACATATCAATTCTTTGACAGACCCTGAGAGTCAGTGGTCAGTTGAGCTGAGTGGCAGTCTGTCCCTGTAGACATCTGAGGTCCCAGCCAGAGCTAGAGAGACACAAATGAAAACTAGTTGGAGACAAAAATAGGAAGTAGCATGAGATAGGATGTGGCTAATTGTGTTGCCATCATTTTGCTTAATTAAATGAGACTCCCAGGGATGCGCAGCCATAATTACTCTTTTGGCATGTGCCCCTTTTCTCCTGCTAATTTGCTTCTGGAATCCACCTCCTCTAGTCCTGGCTGGCTGTTTCTGAATCTGCATCTCTTCATCTTGCTGGTTTGCTCACAAACTATCCTGGTTTGGATCATAGAAAATCGTCTCTTGGACATGTGAGGTCTAGAGCAGATGGGAGCCATTAGAGAGTGAACCCAGAGCTTTAGTCTCAAGTCTCAGCTTATTCACGCCACATAAGAATGAATCCATGGACACATATGCTCAGATCAGTGATTCACAAACCCAAAAGGTAGAAACCACCCACCCATCCACCAATAGATAAGCAGATGAATACGACATTAGGCATGCATATGCAATGGAGTATTACAATAGCTGAAAATGGAGCCCCGACACTTGCTGCAATGTGTATGAATGCTAAGTGAAAAAGGCCAGATTCAAAAGTCACATAGTGAGTGATTGTATTTCTGAGAATCTTCAGAATTGGTAAATTCATAGAGCTTGAAGCAGGTTGGTGGTTGCCAGGGGCTTAGTGTAGAAGGGAGTGGGGAGCAATTGCTCTATTGATGTACATCACCTTAGTCCACTTTGTGAGGCTGGAACTGTGTAAATAATAAAGTCTTATTTACTTCATGATTCTGGTAGCTGTAAAGTTCCAACAATAAGGGACTGGTGTTGGTAGGGAAGGGAGCAAAGAGCAGGGAGGGTCCTTGTATGTTCTTTGATCTGCTCTTGTGCAAACTCATCCCATCTGTGACTGCAGCATTAATCCACCCCAAGGGCAGTGCCTCCCTCTGTGACTTAATTATCTTCTTTAAAGGCCCAACATCTCAGTATCAGTACATTGAGGAATGAGAAACATCAACGTTTTGGTAAGGATAAGCTACATTCAAATCATAGCCTGGGATTTCCTTTTGGGGTAATAAAAATATGGAACTAGGTACAGTTGGTGGTTTCCTAACATTGTAAATGTAATGGATGCTATCGAACTTTCCTTTTCCATGTACTGTGTGTGCACAGTGACTACAGAAGTCAAAAGAGGCCACTGGATCTGCTTGGAACTGGCGTTACAGACTATTATGAGTCTCTATATGGGTCCTGGGAATTGAACCTGTGTCCTCTGGAAGAGCAGCAGTACTCAATCACCATGCCATCTCTCCAACCCTTTCTTTTTCCTTCCTTCCTTCCTTCCTTCCTTCCTTCCTTCTTTTCTTCCTTCTTCCATTCCTCCATGTCCCTCCCTCCCTCCCTCCCTCCCTTCCACCCTCCTATCTTTTCCTTCCTTCCTTCTTCCTTCCTCCCTTCCTTCCTTCCTTCCTTCCTTCCTCCCTCCCTCCCTCCCTCCCTCCCTCCCTCCCTCCCTCCCTCCCTTCCTTCCTCCTTCTTTCCTTCCTTCCTTCCTCCTTTCCTTCTTTCCTTTTTTTTTGTGACAGGGTCTTACTATACATTCCAAATTGGCTTAGAATTCCCAGCAGTCCTCCTGCTTCAACTTCTAGGCTGTTGGGATTATAGATGTGTACTACCACACTCAGCTGAACTTTCCATTAAAGATTATTTTTTTTGTTTTATGTGTGTAGGTGTTTTGTCTGCATATATGTATGTATACCTGTACATGACTGGTGCCTCTGGAGGCCAGAAAAGGGTGTCAGATTCCCCAGAACTGGAATTACAGATAGTTGTGAGCCACTAGTGGGTGCTGGGAATCACTTGTGGGTCCTTTGGAAGAGCAGCCGGTGCTCTTAATCTCTGAGCGATCTCCAGCCCCGCTCCCATGGTTTATTTGTGTTATACGAATCTCATCTCAGTAAAATGAGGTCAAACAAACCATCTACCACATAGTAAGGCATTGCATAAAGTCTCATCTAGGTGGTAAAGGGTTTGAAGTCATCCTGGTAATTGTCTCATTATTCATCAGAAGCCGCTTGAGTGGTTTTCCTTCATCAAACATTCCAAATGGGAGAGAAGGAAGCCTCTGTGAAGCCAGGGCAAAGCTCTTGTGATAACCAGAGGTGGCTACACCACCATCTGGGTGAGAAGAGTGGAAGGAGGCTGGGGGCAGTGGCGGCAGGGGGGGGGGGGGGGCGGCAGGCGGGGATGCCCAGGCAGAAGTGAAACACTCAAGACCTTCATTAGCTATGGAGGAGGGGCTTGATTTTTAATCCAGTTATTTTTTCTATGACCTACAAAACAAAATCAATCCTAGGATGCATAATTAAATAGCAGTGTATTTTTAGAGAAATGGCAATGTTCTATGCATGCACTTTTCCTTAAAGTTTATCATTTTTGTTTAATTATAAAAGCAGCATAATACTCATTATAGATTGGGAAGCCCAGAAATGTATAAGGAAATAGGAGAAATCACTTATCCTACCACATAGAAATCGTTACATAACAGTTTCGTATGTTTATTCCTCAATGCTTTATCTTTGCCCTTTCTTCAAATAGCTAAAACCATGTATTGCCCATAAAATTTTACCCACCAACTTTTTCTTCTCATTGGTATCATAGCATAAGCTCTCCTCTGGTGTACTTAAGAGGCTTTGTGTGTGCTATTCTGTGAACTGCACCAATATTCCAGCATAGGGAGGTGCAGCCTGTTCAACCACCCTTGGCCTTTTGACACCTTGGTTGCCTGCCCTCTGAGATAAACACTGAATTGCACAGTGCAGGCCATGGATGGGGGAAGGGCATAGATCTTACAGGACTGCATGGCCAGAATTTCAGAAACTTTTAATCTTCACTGTCAACTTGACCAAACTTAGAGTCACTTAGGAGACACATCATTAGGTGTGCCTGCCAGGGCATTTCCTGAGAAGTTTAACAGATAGGGGAGGACACAACTTGAACTGGGTGGCACCTTCCCATTGCCTGGGGTCCCCAACTGAATAAAAAAGAAACCGAAGAAGTGAGCCAAGCATTGCCCTTTATCTCTCTCTGCTTCCTGATTACAGATGCAATATGACCTTGTGCTCCTGTTGCTATGACCGCCCACCACGGTGGACCGTGGTGGTGGACTGTGTCCTCCCTCAACTGTATGACAAAAGCAGCCTTTAAATTGTTTTGGGTATGTATTTTGTTGCAGCAATGGGAAAAGTAGCTAATAGTGACTGAGTATGATCTTGGGAAGGCGACACTGCTGTGTGTTTATAATTTTGCAAGAATATGAACTCAAAGAGAACAAATAGAGGATTGATAGCAGCACATGGCTTAGAAAAGAAAACCTGAGTTGGCTGCTGAGTTGTCCTGGCCTAAAGATATATGCATTCTTTCTGAGACCTCCTATGTGCAGCCGGAGAGGTCACGGGAGGATGAAGGCACAATCATAGTCTTAAAGGAGGACCATCTGGCCAGGTAGGCAGCTTCCTGCAGTGACTGTGAAGGCCATGAGGCAGTTTGGGGCCAGTTCCATGGTGGGACTATGCATTGTGGAAGCACAGGGTATACGGGATTCAGCCTTGGTAGCAGAGATGGGGCTTGAGGCCAGAGAAGCTTCCAGTAGAAGGTGATTCCTGGGCTGAGACTCCAGAAACAGGCTGGAGTTGGAGTCTTCTGAGTTGGTGTGGTCCTTCTCTGCCCCCTTTCTGATTCCACATTGACCTTTAGGACTTTTGAGTATTTAGCTCATCTGCAGCAAGATGCTGTGCTTGTGGCCAATTGGATGTCTCTCTTCTTCTGGTCCCAGTACCTGGTAGTGCCTGCTTTTGAACTTGAGTCTATCCCTGAGAAGTCTACTGACTCTCTATATTCTGATCTGGAATTTTCCAAGCCTACAAGGGTCCAGATGCCAGACTCAAAGCATGGTGACTTACCCCAGTAAGGCATCTACAGAATATGAAAACTCTGGCCATGGTGGCTCCTCTCTAAAGCCCCAGGTCTCATGGATGCTGCAAAGATTTAATGAAATGTGTGGGCATTAGCCTGGCTTTGAGTTGGTGCTGGGACATCTGTCCTCCTGCTCTGAGGTGATGGAAGAGGGAAAGGTGAAGCCTATGTTTGTCCTTGGTCTTGCTAGCGAGTGTAGTCTCTAAGTACTGGCCAGAAACAGCCAGTATGGCATGCCCAAGTACACCAGTCCAGCCCACCGTGGCAGGCCCTCCAGCTCACATGGTCCCCAGTGTTATTCTCTGATACTTCTATATGTGCACATTCTATTACTGACAGCCCAACATACCCTTGAACTTTGAAAGTGCCTGTGGTAGGAAGTGATATTTTAAACATTTATCTCAAAAGGCAATTATTAGTCACACTGATGAGTGGCTTGTTAAAGAATCAGGAGAACTAGCTGCAGGTGGTGGTGACTCATCATCTCCCCCATCAACAAAGAGTGGCCCATCTCTCCATAGGAGAGTCGCATGGCTTCGCCTCTTGCTTTGAGCAAAGGCTCCGCCGTTTTAATAACATGAGATTTATTGTGTGGGATCTGATGAGAGGGCCATTGATATTTACTCCCCCAAACAATGGCAAGAAGTAATGACATTGACTCAGTGAAAGGGTGGAGCAGAGCAACTCAGCCGAGAGACACAGGACTGCCTTGTCTCTTGGTTGCAGCCTGCCTTGAACCCACTGTTACTCAGCTTTTCTATTGCTGTGGCATGACAGAGACGATCTAAAACAGAAAGGGTTACTATGGCTCACGGTTGCCATCATGGTGCGGAAGGTATGACAGCAGAGCTGTTTCCATCTGCGGTACCATGGGGCCAGGCCAAGAGGCTGTTAACATCGTGGCTGACCAGGAAGCAAAGAGAGCTAGATAAGAACCAGGGCTGCATATAACCTTCCAAAGCTTGCCTTGGTGGCCTACTCCTTCATCAAGCTTTACATACTTACTCTACAGCTTTCAAAATAGTGCTGTAAGTTGGGGGCAGAATGCTCAAGATGTAAGTCTATGAGGGATATTTTAGAGTCAAACTACAGTGACCCCAGCCCCATGCCTCCTGTCCCCCAGTTTGTGGTATGCAAAACAGCATTGAGTGTGTGTATACCTGGTGGTACCTTCTATTCTCTTTGTGCAGGTTGCAGAATGAAAGCTCACCTCTGCCATTCCAAACTTACAAATGCTACATTATAGGGCACCCATGGCCCCTGTATTAGTTGCTTTTCGATTGTTGTGACAAACACCATGGCCGAGGCAGCTTATAATGGAAAGTGTTTAATTGGGCTTATGTTCCAGGGGGTTAGAGTCCATGAAGGTAGAGCACAGCTATGGGGTCAGGAGCAGCTGAGAGTGCACATACAGATCCGTGGAGCAGAGGCAGAGCACCAAAAATCTCAGGAAAGCCTAAACCTTCTAACCCCTCATGAACAGTTCCACCAACTGGGGACTGATTGATTATTCAAGCATATGGAGCCCATGGGGGACATTCTTATCCAAACCACCACAGCCCCAGAAATAATCGTTGGTCTACTTGGAATCCTTAGAGTACCAGGATGCTTGGAGACTTCCAGTTGACCTTTGTGCAGTTAAGCAGAGAGAAACATACACTCTGGTAAAAGTTCCCACTAGCAACAGCTATCCCTTCAAAGTGTATTGACAGGTGTGAGGAGAGGACCTGTAGGTGACCCTAACCCTATGTCAACCTACCTCCCTTCTCCCTGAGTAGAGTTCATGTTTTGTCCATTATGTCCTTGGTTGCTCTTTTAATGGCAGATGCTACTATTAGGTGCTTACTGAGCGCCTTCAGGCCTTACATCACTTAATCCCAAGATATACCCAAGGAGATGGATGCTAGTATGATTCTCCTTGTCTAGATTTATGAGCTGAAGTCCAGAGTGGCAAAGTGATCTGGCCAAGATTACACAGCTAGCGGGTAGCAGGCCCTATCTGCCTGACTCCCCTACCTCCAGCCTGCTGTTTTGCCTGCTATGTGTAGTAGGTGGGCAGAAGTAAGGACTTCAGTGTCAGATTAGTTGGGGCCCCACACCTAGCCCATTACAGGCTGTGTAATTGGGGTGGGCCATTTTTATGTCCTCTTGACAGTAATAGCAGCAGCAGTAGCAGCTCAAGCCTGGGACTTGCTGGAGCCAGAAGTGCTCCATTATACTTTCTTGTTTAACTGCAATAGCTGAGGCCTCAGTGTGAGCTCAGAAGATTCCATGGGATGCTACACATGCCCAGGACTATTCACACAGAATAGGAATGAAATATTAGCTAATGTGGGCTTCTGGGGCTCTACTTGCTAGAAGAGTTGAACTGAGCTAGCTTAGAGTGTCCGGTGTCTTTGATTTTCACCACAGTCATAGATGCTCTGATCCAGGGGCTGCCTGTCCTGTTATGCGTCACAGAGCCTGGCACACACCTGGTACCCCACAAGTGTCCTTAGCATGAGCAAGCCAAGGACCAGCTCTAGCCAATGGGATTCACTTTGTCCTTAGTCTTCCAGAACAGGAAGGCCACTTTCTCCTGTTTATTCAGTCTAGTTTTCCAGCTCATTTAGTGTGGCTCTTCCCACTCTGCTTAAGCCAATCTAGAAACTCCTTCTCACATGCCCAGAGAATTGGTTCCTAGATTCTGTCCAGTTGGCAGTCAATATCAACCATCACACTTCACAGAGTTCTGCAGTCAACCTGAAAACTTAAGAGCTTTCTTTAAGCACAGTGTGAAGCTGGCTGTCCTACAAACTCCCGAATGGTACTATCTCTTAGGGACTCCCTTGGTCTCTGATTTAACAGTACTATCTTCTCCCATTATACTGATAAAGAAAGTGAGACACAGAGAAGTTAATTAAGTTGAGTAATTTGCCACTAGCTAGAACCAGGGTAAAAATCTAGCTTAAGATGACTCTAGAATTTGTCCTCTGGGCCTCCACGCCAGGGTCTGCAGTGAGTGATGTGGTCATCTACATTTCAAGTTGGTGATGGACCTCTCAGAGCTGAGAACAGTGTTACAAACTTCATCCATGTCCTGCAAAGCACAGATCACCTGAAATGCGGCGAGAAAGTGTTCATTTATTCTGGAGCAGATCCACCAAGCCTATGGCTTTGATTTCTAATTGTCTGAAGTTCTTTTCTACCTAATGTCATCAAGAATGTTAATGATGCAGAAATTGCAGGCTGAGGGGGTGGGGGTGGCGAGGGGTGAGCACATCCCTTGATCTGCTTTTCTGTATGTACTGGGTCTGTTTTCAGAATCATTGCCTGCTATTCTCACTGGTCAGCAGCTGTTGCTATTACTATCATTAGTAACTGCTTCCTCAAAACAGTAGAATTACAAGGCAAGAAATCAAGCTAGGAAGATGGAGAAAGGGCTGTGATGGGGAAGGCTAGCTTCTCTGAATGGGTGGGACTCCCTGCTGGGTCTTACTGAGCCTGGAGCTACTAAAGGGACCTAGTGAAGATGAAGGTGTTCTGAGGGCCCTGTAGCTGGACCCCTTTTTTGTTTTAGAGGGATTCTTGGGTTCTGGGGATTCCCTGCTTCAGCAGGGTCAAGCACAGGAGAGGAGTTGCCTTAAACATGAGAAGGGTAATATAGCTTGCAGAGCAAGAGTGGATGGGAAGAGGAGGGGAAGATGCCACTTTCTTCTCTCCCTCCTTATCTCCTAGTGGACCATGGGGCCCCTGGCTGTCCCTTCAGATGGGGCACAGCTATACTAGACACAAAGAAATAAAGTTCCCCAGCTCTGTCAGCTTATCTCTAGCAGATGCTGGTGGAGGCCAAGTCTACCATTGCCTAGAGGGCAAGAGAGTATAGGGTTTGTCTGGAGGAGAAGACACAGTGATATGCCCTGTGGAGATGGAACCCTAACCAAGCCATGGCAGGTACAGCATCTGGAAACTGTCCCTGTTGATCTTTCCATCATGGCCAGGGCATTGTGCTTTCTGACTGGTTGAAAGCATAGTTCTCACACTAATATGTTCTATGTAAGAATAAGAATAGCCCTACTCCTCCCCATGGGGTTCAGAGAGCTATTCCCAATTTTGAATAATAAAAAGCTAATCATAGACATTAAATATTATCTTCCCTTTTGTATTAGTGTATGTACAAATAACAGACACAGCGCTATGCTGGCTCATGATAAACACATCAGGAACATTATCTTGCACTCTGAGATTGCCCTTTTTGTTTTTAGTCCCCAAAGTAGCCTCACACCTTGCCTTTTTTGTTATTTAGTATTAGTCTGTTTTATTTCCTGAAGAGTCATTTCTCCAAAAACACTCCAGGGGTCTTTCTGATCCTTTGTTGTTGTATTTCTGTTGACCACACTGCGGGACTCCTGGGCTCTCACTGTGGACTGGTTGATGGTGGCTTCCCAAAGCCAGTTGCTTTGAAATCTGAAATTTCTCAGCTGTAGCAAGTCTTTTTCTGTCCCGCCAGCCAGCTTCCAAATAATGACACAGAGGTTTCTTATTAATTATGAAAGCTTGGCCGATAGCTTAGGCTTGTTTCTAACTAGCTCTTATAACTTAAATTAACCCATTTCTATTAATTTATGTGCTGCCACATGGCTCATGACTTTTACCTTACCTTTCCTCCTGCATGTCCTACTTTCTCTGCATCTGGCTGGTAACTCTGCCTTCTTCTCAGCAATTCTCTCTGCCCTGAAAATCCTGCCTAGCTATTGGCCATTCAGCTTTTTATTAAGCCAATCCAAACAACACATTTCACAGTGTACAAAAAGATTATTTCATAACACTTAGCTTCCTCCCACCTGCAAGTGATACATTTTGGGAAGTGTTTGTTAGTAGATGCCACATGTTCCTGAAAACATGGCTTAGTGAAGTCAAGATGACATCAGCCCACCTGGTGGGGATGGACCTTCTCTGACAATGTCATAGTAGTAATTCCCCCATAGGAATTACTATTTCCATTTCTGACAATGGATATAAAACCCATTCACCCTGAGCAGACACTTAAAGCAAGTGGCCTGCAGTGAGGATACCTGGCAGCTTCCATCACTGCCTTCCCCAAGTCTTAGACACCCTCCCCAGGTCTTAGACACCCTCCCCACTTTGAGAGTGTTTCATATAAGTCAGGCTGTCTTCACTATGTGGCTGAAGACAACCGTGCACTTTTGATCCAGAGTGCTAGAATCATGAGCATGCCACCATGCTGGGTGTATGTGATTCTGAGGATTTTACCCAGGGCTTTGTGTATACAAGACAAAACAAACAAATGGTTCTCTGACAATTCCACATATGAAGATGAGGCATTCTGATTGTTCTCACCCATCTTCTCTCATCTCTCCCTCTTTTCTGACTATACCTCTCTTCCCCACTAATCTTATCCCAACATCTATAACCTTTTGTTTTCTTTATGTCCCTCAGGGGTTGACAAGGATCATCTTTGTAGCTTTGGGATTAGAGCCTGGTGGGTTTACCAGTGGCTACACAACTCATGACAATGCTCCTCCAGAGTCTATTAGTAATCAGTAGTTCAATAGTATGGTACAGGGTCCCATGAGCCCCTCTTCCATTCATGACTGACTGATGAGTGGGCCTATCATGTACAAGGAACTATAGCTGCTATGAATTCATGATTACATTATCTATGCCAAGTCTAAAGAGTGGGAATGCACTTCCTTTTTCCTATCTTTTGGCTCTTCCATTCTTTCCTGTTCCTCTTCTGCAGTGTTACTTAGTGGGAATTAGTACAGATGACTTAATTAGGGATAAGTCCTCATCTGTTACTTAGTCTTAGCATCTTGGGCAGCAATGAGTCTCTACAGTCACCATTGTTCACTACTGAGAGGCTTCTCAGATTGGGGCTGAGAGTAGCCTTTGTGTGAAGATACACACATAGATAGTTAGACGGCACTTTGGTGCTGAACGTCAGCAGCAGTTCCCCCTTGTAGGGTCTATGACCTGACAAAGGTATGGTTTTTGAGCATGTTTTTAGTACCAGGCATGGATTCCCTCTGTAGGATGGGGCTCGAGTCCAAGCTGAGAGTGGTTGGCACATACTAGTCTTGCCGCTCTGCACATGTGGGCACACATGGCGTTGTAGGTTTGTACTGTAGTAGTGTAGTTCATAGAGTTCACTGCTGTGTTGGAATGTTGTGCCCTCCATACCAGTGGCCCACACAACACTTTTCAGTACTTTGAATGCTAGCTAGCAAAAAAAGAGAGCATGAGTTCAACTCCAGCTTGATTTCTCTGTATTCTGCAACAAACGTGTTCTGCTGTCTTCAGCAACGGGGGTCTTGTCATCTAGTTATGGTGGAGCTAGAACTAAGAGAGCTAGAATTTCCACATGGAAAGGTGAGGGCCTATATTGTCTGAGGGGACTCAGGCCTCCATGACCAGTATTCCTGTGCAGGTTTCTTACTCCTGGCACTGAGATTTTGCTTCGTCTTCACTGCTTGCAGGAGCTGATTATCTATCGAGCCTCACAGGGTATTATAAATGAGGGAGCAGGGAAACCACCGAACAGGACCACTCTGTGGGTAGAAAGTAAGGTTTATTTGGGAAATTCAAGCTGCCAAGGCTGTCTCTTGGGGGTAGAGAGACTAGAAAAAGGTGGGGGAGAGCCTTGCCAGTTTCAAGTGGGTCTGTAGAGGTGGGAGAAGGCTTGTAAGCCAGAACAGCCTGGAAACTAGAGTAAAGGGAAGTGGGGTCTGGGCCAGGACAGCCTGGGAAGTAGCATGGGGATTTTATCTGTTACACATTTGTTGGAGCTCATAGGGAACTAGATGCCCCCTTGCCAGAGGTAGTCGACTATTGGGGGCAGATAAAGGAAGTAATGGTTCTTCTTCACAAACAGAAGCCTGCGTCACAAGATTTCTGAGGAATGCTGACTGTAGGTAGTAATCCTGTTTACCTGGCCAGAGTTCAGCCTGAAAATGACACTGTCAGAAGTACTGCCATTTTGAGGGGAGTACTTTGGACCTAACAGGTACCCCTCCCTAAACCCTCTCTTTTCACTCAGCTAGGAGCCCCCCTTTGGTGCAAATCTCCTTTCCAGGGGTTTGTCTGGAGAGTGTACCCAGTCTTGTTCCACAGAAGGCTTGGAGGAGCATTTGCAAAGTGTATCTGCACCCCACAGTCAGGGCGAGAGACTGGCCTTGTAGGATTTAGTTTTCCAGAACTTATGGTCAGCAGGTCTGCAGAGCAGAGATACTGCAACAGATTATGGGGAGAGAGAGAGAGAGAGAGAGAGAGAGAGAGAGAGAGAGAGAGAGAGAGAGAGAGAGAGAGAGGTCATCTAGTTTCCCTCACCCTCCACTGATGAGGGGACAGCAGAAGTTTCATGTATAACTGAAAATCGGACACGGTTGATTATGGCTGGGGAATAGCCAGCCTTGGGCAAGGAGTTGAGCAAACTGGTTTTACTGGTGTACGTGTTAGGGTAAGGATGGGTGTGGAGGTGGGGAGGAGTGGAGCTCTAAGTGTGGTAGAATGGAGCCAGAAGACATCAGCTCAAAAATGCAAGGAAGAGGGGCAGAGAAGAAATTTCCAGCACTCATATGGAGGGAGTTAAGGGAGGGAATGTGTCTTGAGAGATCTGAGGAGCAACTGGGTAGAAATGAAGACTTGAAAGAGACTGAACTGCTTATAGCCAAGAACCTCTTGGCAGACACTGGCCCTTGCTTCCAAGCTCTGCTACTCCTGAGTGACCTTGAACACAAACCTCTGGACTCCCAAGCTCTCATCTATGCGGTAGGCCAGTGATTGTCACTGGATTCTCACTGGATCTCCTTGGCTCTCCAGTGCTTGTGATCTCTGTTGAAAGAATTCAGATGAGACACACCAAGCAAATGTAGATGACAGGCAATTTATTGCATGGTCAAGTGGGCACCTTCCAGAGATGAGAGTGTCAGTGACTAGAGACACCACTGCACCAACTTACTGATTTCAGACGAGTTCAATGCTTCTTTTGATTTTCTGAGTCTGGATTTTGCCATCTATCCCTAGCTAGCCTGGAGCTCACTGTATAGGCCAGGCTAGCTTTGAACATGTAGTGATCCTACTGCCCGTGGCTCCAGAGCTGGGATTACAACCACACATCACCATGCCTAGTACATTTCATACTTTTTTAAAAGACTCTAGGACAGACAACTTTCTAGAAGTGTGTTTTTCTGTGCAGGTGATTGACAGGCCTGTTTGAATTGACTTGCAAAAGGGGCAATGATACATAAAGCCTCTGGCTGTACTGTGATTTTAGGAGAAGTAGGGCTCCTGGAGCCAGGCTAGATAGTTATCAATGAATGGTGGTCTTTTGGGAAGGTCAGGATGTCACAGATATGACTCAGGTCCCATTTCTCTGACTGGTAATCAAAGTTCTACAGTTCCAGCCCTTGTTTTACATGCTGTTAAAAGAGAGGGGTTTAGCTCTTCATGAAGCCATTTCTTTCTAACAGAAACACTTCCTCCTGGAGGGAAGAGAGAGGCCAGTTAAGACTTGGGAAGTGCCGGGCGGTGGTGGCGCACGCCTTTAATCCCAGCACTCGGGAGGCAGAGCCAGGCGGATCTCTGTGAGTTCGAGGCCAGCCTGGACTACCAAGTGAGTTCCAGGAAAGGCGCAAAGCTACACAGAGAAACCCTGTCTCGAAAAACCAAAAAAAAAAAAAGACTTGGGAAGTAAACAAAATTCAAAGTCTCAGGAAAGTCCTTACCAGATCCACAGGGCAACCCTCCCAAGATGACATTAGCAGTGGCAATTGCTGGAGAGAGGAGACGTTCCAGCTACTCTCCAGCTGACCCAGGTGCTTGAGGAGAACTCCAGGACACAGCTGTCATGACTCATTACTCATGATAGGGTGTACTTTTTAGTGATGGAGCTGTGTGATTTACCCATGTTCCTGTTAGTAACCCCCTACCCATGCTCAGTAAGTCAGTCCAGTAAGCAGTAACTTGGTTCACCAAGTCGGATTTTGTTGGATCATCTCTTTGGTCTGTCATTGGTGCCTTATCTTAGAGAAGTAGATACTTGTTCGTGTATCCTCAGAAGCAGTCACATGGCAGTCCTAATGTCCGTTAGCCTGCTAGTGTCTAAGTAGCTACCTAATAATACTAGCCTCTTTGGGCCATGGTGAGAAATTTGGGTGAACTGTGGATGAAAATTCTGTCTCTTCGAGCACACGGTAGAGGAGACTGCTAAGCCACTGGCTTCACAGCATCAGGCTTTACAATGTCCCAAGTCCTCTAGAATCTTGGAGTGGCCTTGAAGCATGACAGGAGATTGAAGGAATGGGTGCCCCACCTTACCTGTAATGGAGACAGACAGCTAATACTGTTGTAACTCCCCATCATAACTTGAGATGGGCCACACTGATGGCTTCATGTTCCCCTAGAAATGACTGTCCCTTGCATTTTGAAGGCATTGTGGAACTCCACAGAGATGTACTTTTCTAGACACGGTTCTGGCTTATTCTGCTGTTCTTTGTTGACCAGCCCCCAGGGACAGTGGCATCCTTAGTGGCATCTGGTGGGTCACTGCTTGCTCCCCTCCCAAATGGCTCAGGAGGGCTGTCAAAGTGTTGCTCAGCTCCATTGGGCCCTTGCTAGTCTGTCCTGGAGGAAAGATGGAACATGGGAGTCTGTTTGCAGCTATTAATGAGCAGGCCTGCAGGGTGATGTGTGATCGGAAGAGTGAAATCTGGCTCAGAGTTTGGTGTGTGGTAATGACCCTCTAAAATAAGGAACTTAATTATACCTTGAAATTGAATGATTCCTTTATTCTCTGAAACAGAGTGTACTAGACTTGGGAAGCCCCTGGCACTCTTGCTGCTTCATCTATTTCTGCCCCTCTTTTCCTGCCAATGTGCTTGCATCACATTCCAGAAAGCCTTTCTAGGGTTGCAATCTACTGAAAATGGACTGCTGCCTGGCTTGTCACTCTAAGTCCTCATAAGGTTGATACTTAGGCGCAATGATGAGGCTGCATCATGGACTGGCTGAGTAGTCTCCAGTGGTCTCAATTTACCATCTAGCTCCATCATCGGAGGAATATTAATACAGTTGGCTCTCCCTCTCTGCAGGTTCACATTCATGATTTCACACTGTTGTGTATTAGGCATATAGGAAATTACATCTGCACTGAATATGGGCACTCTATTTCCGTGTCTTCATTCCCCGACAACACCAAGTGAGGACTTACACTGCAGTTTGCATTGCGTCGGTACCAGGGCCATCTAGAGAGGATCTGAAGCAGGTGGGGGGATGCACAGATGCTGCATCATTGCATGTGAGTACTGAGCAGCTGTTTGGATCTGGAATCAAAAGATGGTTCTGGAACCCAGGTCCCCCAGACCCTAAGGGAAGGTCATGGTCCCCTATGGTAGAGGGAAAGAAAAAGGGAAGAGATATGAGTCTCCATTTCTTCTTTCCTGCCTCAAGTGTCTCTTTTCCCATTAAGTTTCTCTTTCTCGGTTTATATCAGCCCTAAATATAAACTGAGAGGGGGCTGGGAGTTCATCCTGATTGGTGACAGATGTCACCCAACCAGAAGCTGTTTCCGTGCTTATGGACAGAAGTGAGGACCCAATCACTATACCAAAAGGGGGCACATGAACAACTGAAGTCCAATAGAATAGGGGGATTTTCCAGGAGAGGGACACTTGGACAGGACTCCAAACCCAGGCCCCTAGAGTCCTTTGCTTCCCACATGGGAGCCCCTTCTCTACCAGAGAAGTCTGTGACACTTTCTAATAAACCTTTTCTTGGTGCTGAGCTATCTTCCTGTCTTTGAATTCTTTAATTGACACAGAAAAAGAAACCTACCTGCTAGCTGATATCAAGGGATTTGAGCATTTACCTAATTGGCACATAGTGGGTATTCAGGAAATGAGTTTGGGAAAAAAATAAAGAGAAATAATTCCTAGAGCGAAGGCCAGCAGCTAGTGTCAAGAACATGAGAGCATATGTCACTTGAGTCTGGAATCTTCCCGTCACCAGTGTTATCACTTGTAAAATGAGAATGCTGAGAACAGCATCTGTAGGTGTGTCCCACCTGAGGCCTGTGGGTGGACTGTAGCCAGGGTGCTGATGAATACAGCTCAATATAAAACTGCTTGAAACAGTATGAGATATTTTGCCTTTTTATTATTTGTTTATAATTCCATTGTGCAGTCCTTGAGAATGAACTTCAGACTTTGTTGATGACAATGTTGGGTTGTAATGTCAAAAGGTTGGACATGCCTGCCCCTATAGTGTAAGGTACTTGGGATGGAGTGTGGCAATCTGTGCAAAGAGCTCAACAGAGCACTGCCTGTCCTATGTTGCTTTTCAGTGTCTGTCCACTATTGTTACCGGCTCATAAGGCTTCAGGGCTTTTAGTCTGTGGTTAATTTGAAAACAGGAAGTGAGAAATCACTACCTCCAAAGGCTGTCTGTGTTCTGAAGGCTCAGCTCCCCACACCACAGCAGACAGCTATGTCGGGGCTGGGGTGAGAAGAGTGGATTGGAAAGCCAGAAGAGGGCCAGAGATCACAGAAGAGCTGGTGAGCAGCTAGCTACCGTGAGGCCACAGGCATGCAGGTCAGTTCCAAAGGATACTGTGTTCTAAGGAAGGCACTACAAGCTCATTGCACTGACACATTGTTGGGATCCTGGGAGGATTTCTACCTCCAAACACAGAGTACCCAGTGGGGTGGACTTGACAATGTCACATCGGTACACAGCTGCAAGAACATGATTCCTGGGCACGGCTGAGCAAAGCTCTCTGTAAAATGGATTTGGGCAGTGTGGTTTGCCCAAACCTGTATCTCTAATACTTGGGAGTTGGAGGCAACTGGATTTCTGAGTTTGATGCAGCTTGATTTACACTGTGAGTTCTAGATGAGCCAGGGCTGCATAGTGAAACCCTACCCTACCCTCAGTAAAGGAAAGAGAAAGAAAGGAAACTCTTTGACTAGACATTTCAGTTCTGTACTGCTTCCAGAATCCCCATGGCTGCAGACAAGGACCACATGTTTCCTAAATGTACACACAGGTGAACACAAACATGGATTTGTGTATACAGGAGATGATAACTAAAGATTTGGATAAATAAAACCTTACATGCCTGATTCCAGACGGTTTGTTCCTTATGCCATCAGAATCTTGTCTGTATTTCTCATGGCTCTCCATCCTTGTGTTTTCTGTCAAAGGAATATAGAGAAGATACAGAGTGTGGTGTGGAAGATGGCAGAGTTTGTTGCAGAGTCAAGCAGGGCACACTCTGAAAGAGTGAGAGGGGACAATGGCTAAAGAGACCACTCTGCTGACTCTGTGCTTTAGGCAGCCTTTGTACTGTTGAGAAGTCTCTATATCAGACAGTGTTCCTGAGCAATGTTTTCCTCTAGGTGACTGACAGGCCCATTTAGATTGCTTTTATAGGAGGAGACAATGGTATGCCCTTGTTCTTTGCTGAGAAGCTTCTGGCTAGATAGTAATCCCAAGAGGTTTAGACAGTCATCCGTGAATGCCCTGTGAGGCAGTTCAGAATGTCATGCCAGAGACACCCTCAGGTCTAGTTCTGACTGGCTCCATAGTTTTATAGTTTTAGTTCCTGAGTTTATAAGCTGCTGATCATAAAGGAAGGATTGGTCCTTAATGCCTGCCAATGTCTAACTGGCTCCCCCACATTTACTTCCCAGTGTGGACTGTTACCTCCTATTCTTTCCTTCTCTCTGCCTTCTCGAAGGACCACTCCCTCTTCTCCAGTCACCTCTGTATAAGTATAAGCAATTGTCCTTGAGCAGACATGCTCTGCAACAACTGTGCTTATAAACAACCACACACATGCATGAACCACACACATATTAAAGACTATATTGACCTGTTCGTTGAAGGGTAAGAAGATGTGCTCTGTAGTAGGTCGGACTGCAAAGGTTAGAGCCATCTGTTCAGAGCCTCTGGCCTCCCTTTCCAGCCTGGAGAATGGCTAGGCTTGGCTGACTCCATCCTCTGAAAGCACAGTGCTTTTGGAAGCTGCCTCGGGCCCTCACAGTCTGCACACAGTGCCATGTTGGTCATTAGGCAAGTCCACTTGCTGTCTCTGACATACAAGCCCAGGCGACAGGTGGCAAGTGCCGTAACAGGCTGAGGATGCTAGCCTGGAGCCAGCACTCAAGCTGACTAGACCTGGACAAAGTCGGTGCCACCTTGAAGATCGTCCCACGGTTACTTGTGGTTCCCCTGCCTGTAATGGCACAGTACAAGTCAAACGCAGTCCACACTTCCAGCTGACTTTTGATGGGCATGGGTGTGTGTGTACACACTCCCATGTACACTTGCATATGGAGGCCATGGTAAACCTTGGGTGTCATTCCTTATTTTTTGAAACAGAGTCTCTCACTGTCTTGGAAGTTGCCAAGCAAGCTAGGCTGGCTGGCTGGCAATCCTCCCCAGAACTGGCATTCCCAACACCCTGTCTCTTCACATGGATTTTGGGCATGGAACTCAGGTCCTCATGACCGCAGGGCAAACACCGTACGCCTGAGCCATCACCAGGTGCATGTCTTTTTACAGCTTCTCTCCAGGAGTTCTTCCACTATGTCTTGTCCCCTCATGGACAGTCTCAGCCCTTCTTCTCAGTAGTCCTGTGGAGTTCACACACTCTTTCTACACAGGAAGATGCAGGCAAAAAGAGACAAGGGGTTGGTTTGAGGTCACAGCAAGGAAAGGACTCCAGAGCTTGTGCATGTTACCCTTCATAACATGGTGACTTCTTCTGGGGAGAACAGAAAGGAAATTGACAGTTACTGGGCACCAGCCGTGGACCCTGTGTTTCCACATAGAGCTTTATCAGACTCTAACCCGTGGCTCTGATGTATTAACCAATGAGAAGAAACCAAGTTTCTGCTAAGCCTGCCACTCTTATGGCTGCCATTCTCCTCCTGTTGTTCATCACAAAACCCAGCAAGTGTGAATGTCATCAGATGTTCAGCTTTCCTGGCTTCCTGTCTCCAAATGCCCCCTCCTGGAGCCAGCCACTGTTGGGCTCAGCCCTGCCCAGGCCCCTAGCCAAGGGCACCCTGTCCCAGAACAATGGAAATGTCTTCACTGGAGAGCGACTTCTGGGATTGGCTGCTGCACCCTCATCCTGTGAAAGGGCTGACTGTGATGAGCACAGGAGCAGGAAGTGGCTGCAGGAACATAGGATCGCAACCTCCTTCCCTGCCTCATTCTGCCTGTCTGACCTTAGTCCAGGGCACCTATTTGCAGCCCATGTTCTCAATGCTAGGGCTTAGTGGCCTGGAGACTGGTTCTGACTCACAGCCTTTGATCTGGGCCTTTGGCTGGATGTCTCTGTGTCTGGGTTAAACAAGGTGAGCTTGTCTACATGTTGGGGTCTAAACAGCATCTGTTACATTCTCAGAATGAAATTTTTAAATGCCACATTTGAGAACTGTATTGGGGTTCTGTTGTGCTTGTGTGTAAGGGCGTATTCGAAGGACTTGGCTCAAGTGACTGAGACTGGCAAGTCTGGGTGGGACCTGTAGAGCAGGCCAGCAGGCTGGAGGCTGTAGTTCCCCCATTTCTATAGGGCATAAATAAGGCTGGAAATTCAGATGGAGCTTCTATTTGAAAGCTTGAGTCTGAGGCTGAATTCTTTCTTCTTTGAAAAATCTTGAGCTTTTCTCTTAAGGACTTCCAACTGATTAGATGAAACCAACCAGATTATGAGGCATAATCTGCTTTACTCCAAATCTGCTGATGGAAATGTTAATCACATCTGGAGGAAAAACCTCCCAGCTTCATCTAGAGTCTGAAATCCAGACTGTGTTTAACCAGACTGGGTCTCATCACCATGGACACAGAATTAGGTGCCTCAGTGCTACTCACCTGTGACTCCCATAGCAGAAGCAGAAGTTAGGCCTGTCCCCACAAAGCTCCTTGTGATGCACCAGGGTGACCTGGCACAGAAGCTTCCAGAGAAGTCACACAGTGTCATCTCCATTAGCAAGAGTGGTGGCTGTCTCTAGTGCTATGGTCAGGCGAGGGTCCCTAGTCAAACTGATCTGTGTGCTTTGGGTTGGAGCTCCTAAAGTACCAGGCATGAGACCAGGGACTCAGCAGCATAATTATAAGCAAAGTACCCTTGATGTCTGATTGTTGTGACATTCTGGAATGTGGTTCTTGCTAGCAGCAAGCAAGTCTACTACCATGAAAGTACTGTCTAAAACACAGAGGTAGGGGTGGGGCCCCTTCTCTGGTTATCATGGGGTTAGCAGTTGGTGCTCCAGTATGAGCTTAAATTGAGGATGGGCTCAGGCTCAGGCTCTCGACTCTCAAGTAGCACATTGTCCTATCGGAGAGATATTTTTCTATTAGCAATAGCTAATCTTTCTGTCAACTTGGTTAGATTAAGGAACACATAGAGCACTGGTGAGACACACCTCTGGGTGTATCTGTGAGGGCGTTTCCAGAAAAAATCAACTGAGTCACCCAGAATGCCGGCAATACCATCCCATGGCCTGGTGTCCTATATCAAATAAAAAGGGCGGAAGGAGAAAGCCGGTATGTGCCTGAAGTCCCTGCCTGATCTTTGTTTTCTGAACTAGCCTGGTGTGAACAGCTAACCTCTTCTTCCTACTGACACAGATTGCTCCCACCATGCTTTCCCCACCACGATGGGCCTTAAAACCGTAGGCCAAACCCTTTCTCTGCTTCTTGTCAGACACTTGATTTTGTGATAAGAAAATTAATCTGACAGTGGCTAACTGCTATTCTCTGCTCAGACAGTGCTAAAAAAGTTATATTCCTTAATAGAGTGACCCAAAGGAACAGTCAGAGACCTGAGAACCTCCACCCAGATCCCTGAGAAATAGCAAAAATCAAGGACCATATACTGTATTAGTTACTTTCCTGTTTCTGTGATAAAACACCATGAAGGCAACTTACAGAAGGAAGGGTTTACTTGGGGCTTAGTGTTGCAAAGGGTGAATCCATGACCATCATGGTGGGAACCATGGAACAGGCAAGCATGAGCTAGAGCAGCTGCTGAGAGCTCACATCCTGATCCACAAACGGGAGGTAGAGAGCACACTTGGAATGGTAGGAGTCTTTTGAAACCCCAAAGCCTTTCCCAGTAACACACCTCCTTTAATAAGGTCACACTTCCTAATCCTTCCCAAACAGTTCTACCAACTTGGGACCAAGTATTCAAACATATGAGCCTATGAGGGCCATTCTCATTCAAACCACCACGCACACCACGTGCTTAAATATTTAAATGCTATAAATCACACTGGTGTATAGTTAGATGAAATCTGTTCTGCCCTCCTACCTGGACAAATGACCCTTCATCAGGTTTGGCTTCAGAATCCTCTTCTTCCCAAGCTCTGAGAATGCAGCACCGCCCGCAGAGCCCATGTCTGTCCCCCAGCCTCCAGACTGCCTCTCTTTCTCTTCTGTTCCTGGATCTAAACCACATTGCCAGGGGGCACTGCATGCACACAAATAGACAGGGCTTCTTGTACATCACAGCTGTGCCTGAACTCGGCAAATGGCTCTCTCATGTCCACCTCCAGCCCATGGGTGTGCACGGTACTGGGGGTGGCCTCGCTTTTGGATAATGGGTTCAGGGAGAGGCCATCCCAAGTCTGGAAGGCAGGCTCAGGTTGTTGGAGAAGTCTAATTCAGGACATCTGGAGTTCAGTTTGGTAGAGCATGTGGAGAGGGCCAAGCTGAGGATCGGCTCTGCTTGTTCACCCCAAGGCCTCTTTTGCCTCACGAGGAAGGGGTGATAGCTCAGAAGGACCAGAGAATCTCTAATATGTGAGGTCTACAGCAGGAACCCTCTTGCCTAAGAATGTGCGTGGACATTGGACTAGAACTACAGGTGTGTTCAGGATCAGCTTCTCACAGGGGTCCCCATCCATTGTTAGTGATGGTTCATCTCTGTTTCCATGGTTACCCCCTCCTCTTTCACCAGTCTCATCTGCTTTTTTTCCTCCATTTCTAATCTTGGAGATTTCTCCAACTTTACCGTCTGTATACAGATTGTATTTTGGGGGCAGCCAGTTCTGGTAGCCACTGCCCTCTAGGGCAGTCTAAACACATGTTGCTACTTTGTTTTTTTATTGCAGCTTTTTAAAATCTCACCCTGTTTCTTTTGTATTCCATATTTTAATTCAGCTGGGTTTCTATTTGTGATTCTTTTAGCCCAGTTTACAACAACCATGATCTTTTATGATATTCAAGGTCCTAAATTATATTCTGCCTCTTGAGGTAAATAATTTTTCAAAGCCTGAATTTTGTTTTTTCTGCTTTATTGTGCATTCTATTGGAGTATATTGGATATATATATTTTATATAAATATATATATATAATATATATATATTATATATATATATATATATTATATATATATTGATTTTTCAAGACAGGGTTTCTCTGTGTAGCCTTGGCTGTCCTGGAACTCACTCTGTAGACCAAGCTGGCCTCGTACTCAGAAATTCGCCTGCCTCTGCCTCCTGATTGCTGGGATTAAAGGCATGTGCCACCACCATCTGCCATATTTGGATATTTTTGAGAGGAAGTTAAACTGGACTTTCTTCCACGATGCCAGAAGATTATCTGGTCCCTCTGGGGTCCCTGTATTTCCTCCAGGGTCCCTGTACTCCTTGCATGCACACACCTTGACCTGCTGTGTGGCCTGAGCTTGGCTCC
Organism: Peromyscus californicus insignis; assembly: GCF_007827085.1. Classification (NCBI taxonomy): domain Eukaryota; kingdom Metazoa; phylum Chordata; class Mammalia; order Rodentia; family Cricetidae; genus Peromyscus; species Peromyscus californicus. The sequence goes on from NW_026294562.1 coordinate 91,809,345, forward strand.
AGGATCAACTCTAGACTTTCAGCTAAAAGTGAGTCTGTTTCTGAAGCCCCTGTTTTTGCTCGGAGCACAAGCCCCAGTCTTGTGTGGTTCATTTTTCTCTTTTCTCTGTATGTTGCCGTCTAGTCAGGTGAGCTGGGCTTCTGGGGGCTGGCTGCTCCTGCCCCACCACTTCTCATGCTATCCCAGGATGCACACTGTTGATTCCATGGAACTTTAGTTTCTGGGTGTTTTTAGAACACAGAACTGAGAAGGGAAGACAGCAAGTCAGTAATGGTGAATTGGGTTGCCTCAAGAGCTAAGCATTGCACCGTGAGGACAAACACTCTTGTTTTTAGCTCTTACGTTCAGACCAGGGGAAGATGAGAGGAAAACAAATCCTTTCACTCGCCCCTCTCTGTCAAGCCTAGTCCTCTGTGCTGGGGTCAAAGGGCAGAGTATCCAGCCTGAACAGAAATGTACTGAATGTTTGCATCTTGAATTAGCTTTGTAAACTGAAGAAGTTTCTACCCTGATTGCTTCCTTTTAATCTTAGCTTCAGGTTATCTAGTTCCAAGTGACAGAAACCCTTGCAAGCTTTTTGGAGGGAGAGGCAGCAGAATTAATGAGAAGGGTGGGAATTTGGGAAAAGCACATAGACCAGGGAAGCTCAGCTCTGTGTGGTTCCCTTAGGCCTGGGAAAACACGAGGAGTGTGCTGATTTACATTGTGGTATGTGACTACTAGGTGTTGGGTGAGTGAGAGTAATATGGTCATGCTCCATGCCCACAGCAGTCCATCCACAACCTTGGTACATTCCTCCTTCAGAGACAGTGTGCTCTGTCCTGTAGTGCAAGCTAATGGAAGTGTGCTGGCTGCTGAGCTGAAGCTGAGCTCAGCTGGTCATGTCTGGGGCCTGGTGGCTGTGGTGAGGACTCCAAATCCAGCAGGAGCCAGGGTTCCATCTTGCCCCTGCAACAGCACCATTGGAGAAGCAATGAGCCCACTGTCCAGAGAAAAGGCTCTCCAGTAAATGGGTCACGTCACTGTCTCTTCCACAGTGTATGTAGGCATCACCTGGCTGGCAGCCAGCACAATTCCATTGTCCCCATCTTACAGGTTAGGTCTTGTCCTGCTTTCTGACTGTGTCACATGACCTGTCAACTACGTCTTCTTCCGCTGCTCTCCTGTGAGGTCTGTGGAGCCCTCTGTAACTGCTGTGCTTCTTCAAGATCGTTACTGGGTAGGAGCCACGTTTTGACCCAATATTAGCAGAATCCACTGTCTTTCTCCAGGACAAATGATGGTCTCAGAAGAGGCCTCATGCCAGGATCTGAAAGGCTTTATTTGAACTGGCTTTGTTAAGACTTTTTAAGTCTCTGTTTCCTTTCTTCAAGGTGTCTCAGGGCCGTCCTAAAAGTCCCTGTCTTCACTCTTACTTGGAGGCCCCTTTGCATTCAGCGACATGGTAACATATCAGAAATATCACAGTCTACCCCACAGATAGGACATTCTCAGTGTGGAAGGAATGGGGTAGGGTACAGGGTGTTCCTTCTCAGAGGACTTAAGGTTTAGTCTTCAGTTTTCTGCGTTCTCACCAGAGTTCCACATCATAGAAATAAGTACAAGGGTTCCAACGAGTCTGCACTCTACAGTGACTCCCTGTTCAACATGTGAAAGGAAGGGCCCTGGGATCACACTGGAGTGAAGATCCACTCTGCTTTCTTCCGCACAAGAAAAAGATTAATTAATTCAGATAAACACCACACCGCGACCTGATGAAGAAGTCAAAAATCACCGGTGCCAGCGACAATCCCCTCTCCATCCACCTTCTCCCCCACTTTGTCCTGATATCTCCTCTCTGCTTCACTTAGTGGGTCTGTTCCATGTGTCCTTTGGTGACTGGTTTCCTTCAGTTGACTTACGCTCAACAATGACATGAATGTTAGGTCTCAGCTTCACAGGCTTCCCAATTCAGGCACTCAGCAGGGTCTGCGCTCTTGTGTTCCAGGTTACGGTCTGGGGAAGGGTGATTCTCTATTTCTTTTGTTGCTGTTTACTCATCGTACATAGTGATGGGGTTAATGAAGATATGGAAGGCTATCATGATCATAGTCCTCCCCATACTGTCTTTGTCCCCTTTAGTTTCCTACAGTCCCCCAGACAGGCCTACACACACACACACACACACACACACACACACACACACACACACACACACAGGCTCCACAAATAAGAGAAAATATGGCATTTGTTGTTGTTTTTTTCAGTCTGACCTATTGTGTTTAACATCATAATTACAGTTGTATTCATTTTTTTTACTGGAAACAATATAATTTTATTCTTTATGGTTGAAAATGCATATATATCTCCACAGTTTAACAATCTTTTTGTGTGTTGATAGAGACCTAGGCTGATTCCATCAGCTGGCTATTGTGAGTAGTGACCCATATTAATATCTTTTTAGCACTTCGTACTAATCAGCTGAGCTGACTAGTCCATACTGATCCAGATTACTATATCCAGCAGGGCTGTCTATCTGTCATCGATGAAGGAGAAAACTGTCCGTGATAAAGGCAAATTAACAGATTTCATTATTACTAACCCAGCACTACAGAAAATATCTGAAGGAATCATACCTATAGGAAAGCAAGGTAAGCACACCACAAAGCTATGGGAAAAAAGAGTGCCCTAGAGCAGCAGATATACAAAGAAAGACCGGGAAGTTTCCAACCATCACAAAACAACACAATGACAGGAGTTAATATGCACTCTCAGTAAGAGTTCTGAGTACTTTTAAAAATTTATTTATTATGTATACAGTGTTCTATCTGCACCTATGCCTGCACACCAGAGGAGGGCACCAGATCTCATTATAGATGGATGTGAGCCACCATGTGGTTGCTGGGAATTGAACTCAGGACCTCTTGAAGAGCAGCTAATGCTCTTAATCTTTGAGCCATCTCTCCAGCCCCCTCTGAGTACTTTTAAAGGATATTTTCTTTTTATTCTTTAGTGATTTCATATATGCATATGATGTATCTAGGTCACATGCCCCCAGTTTCCCGACTCCTTCCAATGCTCCCCGACATCTCTCACCACCCAATCACATCCTTTTGTTGTAACCCACGAAGTCCAACAGCTTGCTGAGCTGATGACTGAGCTTGTTGACTTGACCTTGTGCAAGCCACCACAGCCACAGTGAGTTTATGAGTACAGTGGCTATGTCATGCCCAGAAGATAAGACTTCACAGCACTCCTCTTCATCCCCTGGCACTTACATTCTTTCTACTCCTTCTTCAGAGATGTTCCTTGAGCTTTATTTAGGTTGGGGGTTAATATACATTTCCATTTAGGGCTGAGCACACAACAAGTTCTTATTCTCAGCACTTTGACCAGTTGTGAATATCTGCATTAACATCCACTACAGGAAGATCCTTCTCTGGCCAAGGTTGAGAGCAACACTGAGGCATAAACATAAAAATATTTAGAAAGCTATTGAACATGTCCATTTAACAAACAACAGCAGTAGCTTCCCTGCTAGGGTCTGTGACCTCCCACACCATGGGCTTTTGACCAGGTTTACAGTATCAGGAATCAATTCTCTACTGTGGAGAAGGTCTCAGATCTGATCAGAAAGAGATTGATTCTACCCGTAACCTTCATACCACTATTGTAGTAGTAGTTACATTTTGCCCAATAGGTTGGTATTATATTGATGTCTTTTCATCCCCAGTAGCCTGCACAGCACATTTTGTCTGTTTCTATGACAACTAGCCAGCAGGTAAGAAGTTTCCAGATCAAAGAACTCTGAACATTAATGGTCTTAATTCCTCTATCAAAAGACACTGATTAACAGATATTATTTAAAAAAAATAGGACCCATCTATCTGTTGTATGATAGAAATGTATCTCACTGGCAAAGACAAACAGAGCCTTAGGGAAAGGGTGGGAAAGGCATGCCAAACAAACAGAACTAGAAAGCAAGCAGATACAGTAATATCAATATTGGACAAAGAATACTTCAGACCAAAGCTATCTAGAAGAGACAAAAAAGGTCATTTACTTTTGATCAAGAGAACAATCCATCAGAATGGCATAACATTCTAAATATATGTGCACTGAATATTGGCACACCCAGTTTTTATAAAACAGACACTACTTGTAGTAAAGGCACAGATTGACTCATAATAATAGTGGGTGACTTTAACACCCCACTCTCACCAGCAGACAAATTATCCTTACAAAAAATAAACAATGACCTTTTAATTTTAAATGGTGCATTGTTCTCATACATATTTATGGGTACAATGTGATAATTCAATTCAGGCACACAGTGTATAGTTATTGAGTGGTCTTCTGATGCATTTTTGATTCCTTTGTGTTCAGAGCCTTTGATCTCCTCTCTTCTGATCCTTCCTAAAATACTCAGTAAGTTATTGTAAACTGTAGTACCGCTGAAGGGCTCTAGAACTTATTTTTCCCACCTAACTGTACTTTGGGACCCGTTATCTGACCTTTCTCTACTTTTGTTCCTCGCTGATCACTAACCTCCATTCTCTGAGATCAGTTTCCACACTTGGCATTTGTCTTTGTGTTTCTGGGTAATGTTTTCATCCTCTATTCATCCATGATTGACAGAGGTTTATTCCACATCTTGGCTATTGGGAACAGTGCAATAAGCACAGGAAGGTGGCTATGTCTGTTTTCTTGGTCTCTTTTTGCATGCATATCTGAGTGTGCAGTATGCATATGCACTGGCAAATGTGTGTTTCTCAGGTACCATTATATTCCTTCTCAGGTCTTTGATGGGATTGAAGACTAGCAGTTATAGTTACAACTTAGTAGATAGAACATATTAAGTATTAGATTCAGGTTCTTAAGGATAGGACAACTTTTGGAACGATCTTTGTAACATGCCATTTACCTATGCTCTATACTTCTCTGGATTTTAGTATGTGTTTCTTGCTTGATATTGTTTGCATTGGTTGTAGTTCCATCTTATCTAGGTCATTATCCCTCATTATTCCTGGACAATATTTGATAACCATTCCTTTGTATATAGTCTGGTATTAGGTTAGAACTTTCTTATTTAGACAAAAAGGGGGAGATGTAGTGGGGTAGCCATTCCAACTTTGATCTGGAAGTTCCAACCCCCATTGAGACTTCGGCAACTGTCACGCCTACAAGGCGGGGCGAAGGGAGGCACCTGGAGACCAGCTCGTGCTGGTTCGGGACCCTGGACGGTGGAGGTGGGCCAAGCAGAGCTCCAGAGAACACCGCTGGACTGCGATACACCTTCCCCAGACCCCGCGACCTACCTATCCCTTAATTTGTAAGTTACGCCATTAAATAAATCTCCTTTTAACTACGTGGAGTGGCCTTAATAATTTCACCAATATGTGTGTGTGTGTGTGCGTATGTGCATATACATGTGTATGTATGCATATGTGGAGGCCCGGTTGAAGTTGGCATCCTGCTTGACTGTTCTTCATTCTTATTCATAGAGACAGGGTCTCTTCCTGAACATGGAGCTTGCCAATTCAACTCCTGAGAAGCCAGCTTGCCGCAGGGATCACCTGTCTCCACCGTGTGCACTCTGGGATTGAGTAGCCACCACACTTCCCTGGATTTTATGGACTGTAAGGATCCAAATTCTGGGCCTCACCTTGATTGGCAAGTACTTTAGCTACTGACCATCTCCCCAGCCCACGTGTCTCTTACACAAGCTGAGTTCATTTCCTTTCGAGATGTACCCAGAAGGGGGACAGATGGGTTATACAGCAGCTTTATTTCAGGTTTTGAAGACACCCTACTGTTCTTCCAAGTGTCTGTACCAATTTACATTTCTACCAACAGAATATATTCTTTCAAAGTCTGGGAAGGAAGTACCATGTTGGTTTGTTTGGATCAGGTGTGTGTGAGTGGACTGATCAACTCTACTGAGGGCTGGGGAACTACAAGACACTGCCCAATCAGTAGAAGTCACAGCAGGGGACTGTGAGGAGAGAAGACAGTAAACTGGGGAAGTGTGAAAGTATCCCAGGCAGTTTCCATTGTTTTGCGTTTTTCCCATATATTAGTGAAAGGTACAAAGGTTCACCAAGTGAGCCTGAGGGATGGCCACCCGAGACAACTTCCCAGGGCATGTAGCCTCCGGTCACAGACTTGTCATCTTCCTCCATGTGACAAAGACCATCAGAGTTCTCTAAGTGTGCCTGCTGCAATATGAAAATCCACTGAACTCTGATGAAGAATTAATGTTCTAACAATGTGTGGCTCCAGTATGGTGATTTGAGCTTGAAGTTAGTGATTCAAAGCGGACCAAGAAACAGCAACAGTAAAAGGAAGTGCAGACCTAGGCTGAGGATGCCGAGGAGGAGCAGTAATAGAATACCACTGTCCCTTTTGTTTTATAATTTATCTAGGCCACTGTATGAGGAGTGCATGTTGTGCCCAAGTTCCTAGTCAAGCTATAGTTCTGCCTCCCATGATCTCACAGCTCTTTCTTCACAGCCCAATTTACCGCATAAGGTAGCGAATTGTGCTTATTTGCCTGTGGATCTGTTTTCTTGGCTGCATCAGAACCTCTGAGGAAAAACCCGAATCACAGTGCCCTGCATTCCTCCAGGAATCCAGCTCAAAAACAGCACAGGTTCAAGGATATTTGTCCAGACCTAAGATTTGCTGAGTTCAGGCTGAGTCGGAAGCACCTTCCTCCTTTCTGCTTCTCCAGCTTCACCCTTCTGGGTCTCCCTGTCTATATACTTTCTCAGAGTAGAGTCCTTACACTTGTCTGGACCTTTGACCCATGTATGGACACTGTAACCCTCTTCCTCAGAGCCCAGCCCCTGAATCACATTCTGCTAATATTGCTTGAACTGGGCAGTCAGATTCTGGTGCTGTGTTTCAGCACACGGAGTCCAGCTCCCTACCCATCAATCAGGAGACTTCAGTTCCTCACACAGTAGAAGAGTCGGGCTCCTCCATTCCCTCTTCTGTCTCATGTGTTGATGTTGACTATGTCTAAATGCCATCAGCACTTTGGGCCTTGCTGAACTCTGTCCACTTACACCCTGTCTGGTACCCCATGCTGTTTCTGGGACTATTACCTGATGCTCATTTTCTTTCTGTGAGCATCATTAGAAACTATCACACACAGCACACAGGGCTCTGGAATTTCTGGATTGCTGTACAGGTCTAGTGTGATCCCTCCCTGGTCCCTTCCAGAAATCTTTCCTGCACTTCTGTGAAAGAAGGAGGTGGGAGATTCAGTGTTTACTTGGCTTGGGAGTTGCCATGGTCACCATGTCAAACAGTCCTTGGAGCAAAAACTTGCCAGGCTGACTCTATAAACTGAAGCCTCTGTGTGTGGCTGCTTGAGTCAGCACAAGGGACATGGGAGACCCAGGAGAGTGAAGAAAGACCACCTACCAGAAAGGGGGCAAGGACTCAAGGAGTAGGCTCAGCTTCTGTAGGGAGGGAATCTACCTACCGTCTAACAGAGCAGAGGGATGACAGTATTTTTGAATTAGTGTCCTGGGGCTTCCTTAACAAAAGAATCACAAGCAGGGTGACTCACATGAACAGAAGTGGGGCTGGTGAGATGGCTCAGCAGGTAAAGATGCTTGCTGCCAAGTCTGATGATCTGAGTTCAATTTCTGGAACCCACGTAGTGGAAGGAGAGAACCTACTCTGGAAACTAGGTCCCCACCCCCTCCGCCTGGATGAAGTACCCCTGGATTAAGAAGGACATTCCACCACACTGTTTCCCTCTTCAAGAGTGTTTTTCCAAGGCAGGAACATAAGATTCCATTCTAGGGAATCTGAAAACATTTCAAATGAATGTGCCTATTCATTCATATAATTATACAGATCCCTCCCCAAAGCTCTCATTCCAAGTACTTCAGCAAAATAGAATAATGAGCAGGATACTGAGAGGAGACAATAGTCTTGGAACCCAAAGTCCCCAGAGAATCAGGGCCAGTTCCCTAAACACTGCTTCCCTACAAAGAAGGAAGCTGATCCAAAGGAACAGAATGGGACTGCCATCAGAACTCAGACACCAGACAAGATGAAAACTGCCTTCTTAGACAGGAAATAGATCCTTCATGCCTAAGCAAGGAAGTGTGCTTTACAGAGCTGTGGAGGGGTTCCCTTGCTAAGCAGTTAGCCTCAGTTGCCTGCATTTCCAAGCATATAGAAGTCCTTCAAAGATTCATGGTCATGGCTTCTCCTCGAGAGTGCCTCAGAAGATGAGGGTGACGGGAGAGCTGAAATAAGGCAGCGCTGATGGTCCTTCTTACATGCAAGCCAGAGAGAGGCTGCCTTGGGGGGAGGTGTAAACATATTACAGACTCATTCTACTTGTTTCCTCTGTGCCCTCCAAAAAATGACTTACTCAAGACATTCTAAATGCATGAGGGAGGAACCAGCTGCCTTCTATCAGAGAGGATTCTTACATGGGAGGTTCTAGAAATTTACTTTGCCTATGGAAACAGAAAAGTCTGAAGAAGGACAGTAAACAGCCATAGGGTTGAAAAAGAACTGAAAATCAGACTCCAGAATGGACATCAAGTGTGGAAATTTACCAACCTTTCTACCATCCAATGGCTGCCAGGCATAGTGACTCACATCTATAATCCTAGTACTCCTGAGGTTGAGACAGAGGGATTGCAGTGAGTTTGAGACTATCCTAGGCTATATAATAAGACCCTGTCTCAGGAAATCAATCAACCAACCAACTAACCAACCAACTAACATTCCCAAGTGGGAGAACCTATTTGAGCTCCTGTGCCTCATAGTTCTGCTTCAGTGGCTTTGGGGTGGGATCCTGGGCTTTTTAATCTCAGCTGAGTTTCAGAGGGAGGAAGAAAAGCTGTTTCACAAAAGGAACTGAAATAGGGCAGGCAAAAGAAGCCATTCACTGTTCTACTAGTAATCTGTCATCTCCCTCCCTCCCTTCCTTCTTTCCTCCTTCCCTTCCTCACTCCCTCCCTCCCTGCCTCAGAGGTCTCTCCTTTCCTCCTTCCTTTCTTCCTCTATTGTAACCAACTTTCATACTGCTCCATCCTGCTATGAGTTGAATCATGCCAATGAAATAAAACTCAGGGCTTGCCTTTAAATAAGCTACTGTGTGGTGTTGGGAGATGATTAAAAAAGATGTGTGGTATTTCAATTTATGGCCCCTTTGGCTGCAAGGAAACAAAACTCATTCAAGTTCCTCAGGAGAAGATACATATTGATTGCAAGAATTCTGTGCTCTCAAATCAGAGGCCATGGACGCCGTGCAGCTGAGCACCAGGGGACAAGGACCCAACAGCTGGCTCCACCCTCCCTCTCTGTCTCCTGGGCATAGATTCTCCTCTTTTGCTCATTGTGACCCATTTCTCTTTCTCCACAATACAGCCTCTTCTGCACATCAACTTGCAAATGGCTGCCATCACTTTCAATTTGCAGGACCTTTTCACCACCAACCTCTGGCAATCTCATGTCCCATACCAAGTTCTCAAGACAGAGTCTGTTCATCTTTTGGTGCAAGGTCAGGTTTCTTTCCTTTTCATCTTTTTCATGTATGTGTGTGGAGGGCTGAGAGTGTGTGTGTGTGTGTGTGTGTGTGTGTGTGTGTGTGTGTGTGTGTGTGTGTGTGTGTGTTAGCCAGCAGTCAACTCTGGGTGTTTATTCCTCAGACAACATTCACTTTGGTCTTTGAGACAGAGTTTGTGACTGGGACTTAGAGCTTCCTGGGCTAGGATGAACTGGTCAGTGAGCCCCAGGCATCCCCTAGTCTCCATTTCCAGCACTAGGACCGCCAGCAGAAGCCACCATATCATGTTCTTTATCTGGTTGTTAGGATCAAATTCAGGTCCTCATGTTTACACAACACTTTACCCGGTGAGCCATCTTCCCAGCTCCACATAATCAGATTTCTAACCAGTATACGGGTTGGCTGCCTTGAGGGAGGTGGGTCAGGTGGTCATCACCAGTTCAATTCAGCCATAATGGTATCGTCTTCTTCTTTTTTTCCAGGTAAGACTTGAACAGATGAGGTATGGGTGTGAAGCCACCAACTGTAGATGGGGCAGGCTCTATGGAACATTTTGTTTAGTTTTCTTTTTGCAGCCTATAATTACAATGGTTTGGAGATAAGGCCTGATTGCTTTGGAAGATGTTTACCAGAGAAAAGGAGAGAGATGGGTCTTGAGGAGACACTGGAATGGAGGCATGGTGGGTCTCCTTTGCTTTGCCAAGTGCATACGCATCTGATCTCTGCTGCTCCCTGGACCCAGAACGTCCACCACAGTGCTGAATTTCTCTGAGCACAGTCTGTCTAGGCCTTCCACCCGTGGAAGTGAAGGATGGATCAGAGAGGAACAAGTTGACCAAATAGAGTTTTCCCTCACCTTTCCCATAGGCTTCCTGTTATTGAGGTTTCTGTGACTGGGGCCCACTGAGACCTCATCACCTTATACTGTGACTCTCCACCTTTCTGATCTTTTCAGTTCCTGCCAGAACCAGTTATGTTTCCCTTACAGCAATCTAGCTGTTTCCAAACCTGTCTGGTGAGTTGGTTCTAAAGGCCTCCTGACCACATCATTGGGGTGTTACAGCCATGACTTCACTTCTTTTTTAAAAAGTATTTTTAAAATTAATATGTATGAGTCATACAACTTAAAGGGGTTCACTGTGATATCCTTATATGTATAGCCATTATGCGTTGACTGTGCCCATCCATCTCTCATGACCTAGGTCATCTTCCCCCATTCTCCCTAGTACTCTTTCTGGTTCCTAGAAGTCCTTCTAAATTTCCTTTCCCCATTTCTAGTTACTATTCTTCTGTTCTGTACCTATGTGATGCTGACTTGGGCTTTACACGAGTGAGCAAGATGTGGTGTTTGTCCTTCTGTGTCTGGCTGGTTTCACTCAACATAATTATCTTAGCTGCTTTTCTATTACCATGAAGAGACACTATGGCCAAGGTAACTTATTAAAGAAAGCATTGAATGAGGGCTTGCTTACAGTTTCAGAGGGTGAGTCCATGATCATCGTGGTGGAGAGAATGGAGGCAGGAAGGCAGACTCTGGGGCAGTAGCTGAGAACTATATCCTGATCCATAGGCAGAGACAGACTCTGTGCTTGACATGGGCTTTTGAAACTGCAAAGTCTACCCCAGTGACACACTTTCTCCAACAAGGTCAAATCTTCTAATCTTTCCCAAAACTGTTTCACCAACTAGGGACCTAGCGAACAAATATATGAGACTATGGGGGTCACTCATTCAAACCACCATAATGTACTCTGGTGTCCATTCACACAGTTACTAATTATTGGATTCCATTCTTCTTTATGGCTGAGTAGTTTTCTATCAGGTAAACATAGTAAGAGAATAAACAAGGTGTCCCTGGTGTCCATGTCCCCCATCCCTGGAGGAAAGTCTTGTCTTTTCTGTAAGAATGAGGCCAGCAAATGAATAACAGCTAACCCAAGGGGCCTGGGAAGGGGACCATCTGGGTGAGAACCTGCATTACACAGGCCTGGATGTCTCAACCATATAGCAACAGTTGTTTGGGAAAAGCTTCTATCACTTAGCAACCAAGGAGGCCAGGCTAATCAAAGGGGCATTTATTTGTGTGTCTAAACTGTAAAGAGGTCTGCAGGAAGATTCAAATGCAGAAAACAAAACCCCCATCCTAATGCCACAGTTATCAGCTGGTGTATTTCCTTCTAGTTTTTTCTATGTACATGCTTTAAATATAGTTTCTGGTCATGGCTGCCAAACTTGCTCATAACATGTAGTCATCATTTGCCATGTTGTTAGAAGAGTTCTGAAAACTTTATCATAATGTTATAAAGGTCTGCTGTGGCATTGAGAGGACATAGTAAAGTCAAACCCATCACCCCCATCTTTTCCATGGTGACAAGGTGAGGTTTAACCAGAAGGCAAGGTCATTCATTTTGGGAAATGATTACTTCCAAGGTGGGAACTGGAGCTCTTTGAGATTGCGGATGGGATATGGAGGTTCGTCTGCTCTTGTGTGCTCCCAAATGGGAGGGTCCAGTAGAGAGCTGACATGGGGAGTGTTCCCTGGGTGGCAGAGTCCCTCTGAATCCTACCCTCCTGACACCATAGGCCCTGTCCATCCAACAGCTGAAGCCACACCCCCACTTCAAATTGAGCAAATAGATGTTGAAACATCAGAAATCCTGGGGTGGGGGCAGTGTTTCTGGGTCTGTCCTCTGTAGATGATGGATCTGGAATGGCAGTGCCAGGCATGGAGAGTCTTTCCCCTGGGCTTCCTGGGAGACTGTTCCAAACTGCTGGGCTCCACCATCATAGGCAGGGTGCATGGAGGGAGGCCCTTCTTTCAGACTGTGGGCTGTCATGCTGCGTTCATCCTTGTGGTGCTGGGCAGAGGTGGGGATGGTGATGTGCTCTGGAAGAAATGGCCTTATTCACATGAACCATTTTCTTTTTCTTTTCTTAAATTACAATTTGTTTATTTATTTATTTGTTTTTCACTTTACATACCAACCACAGTTTCCCCTCCCATTCCTCCTCCCACTACCCCTTCCCATCCCCCCCTCCAACTCACCTCCCCATCCACTCTTCCAAAAGGGCAAGGCCTCCCCTGGGGAGTCAACAAAGCCTGGCACATTCAGTTGAGGCAGGACCAACACTGCCCACCCCCAGCATCATAGGGAATGGGCTCCAAAAAGCCAGCTCATGCACGAAGGACAGATCCTGATCCCACTAACAGGGGCTCCCCAAACAGACCAAAGCCCACAACTGTATCCCACATGCAGAGGGTCTAGTCTGGCCCCACGCAGGTTCTACAGCTGTCTGTCCAGAGTTTGTGAGTTCCCACAAGCTTGGTTCACTTGTCTCTGTAGATTTCCCCATCATGATCTTGATCCCCCCTCCCCGCCTTGCTCATACTATCCCCTGTCTCTCTCCTCGACTGGACTCCCAGAATTCGGCCCAGTGCTTGGCTGTGGATCTCTGCATCCAATTCCATCAGTTACTGGATAAAGGCTCCATGATGACAGGGTATTCACCAATCTGATTACAGGGGAAGGCCAGTTCAGGCACCCTCCCCACCATTGCTAGTAGTCTCAGTTAGAATCATCCCTGTGGGTGCCTGGGAAGTTCCCTAGCACCAGGTTTCTCCCTTACCTCATAATGTCTGCCTCTATCAAGACATCTCTTTCACTGCTCTCCCACTCCATTCCTTCCCCAACTGGACCATCCTGTTCCCTTCACATGAGACATTTTCAAGTCTTGTTTCTTCACCTTCTGACCAGGGGCAGCTTTTAAACAGCTCAGAGTTTGTGGACTTAGCTTGTAAGCATGCCTCAGACTTGAGGGAGAATCTGCAGATAAAATCAGACTTCCTGAGATGATTGGAATATGATGTCAAAAGCAGGTTCATTTGCATAATAAAAGCACAATAAAAATAATAGGCTGTATTTTCTAGCTGATGCCGTGGGAGTGGAATATTTCTTAAATTGTTATTTTAGAAATCATATTTGTTCGGTGTAATTTATATACAATGTAATCACTCAATTTTAGGTGTACAATTCCATAAATTACCCCCAACAGCTGCTGATCTGCTTTCTATCATTATCAGTTGACTTTTTTCCCTAGAATTTCCTGTAAATGGAATCATGCAGTGTGTACCTTATAGAGTTGAGGGTGTGTCTTCCTATACTCAGCATTCATTCTTGTGTGTGGAGTCACTGCATAGTTACACCACAGTGTTTGTATATGTGTCTGCATGTGCACAAGTGTGCATGCATGTATGCGAACCCGAGGTCATGTCTATGTCTTCCTCAATTGCTCTCCTGTTGTGGAATATTACTTTCACTATGTAAGAATGTGTTACATTTGTTTATGCTGCATTTGTTTAATTATGTTAAGATGTGTTGCTGTTTTACCCTGCCTGCCTAAGTTACCTGATTGGTCTAATAAAAAGCTGCACGGCCAGTAGCTAGGCGGTAGAGGGATAGGTGGGCAGGGAGAATAAGTAGGAGGTCGAATCTAGGCTTGAGGGGAGAGAACAAGGGAGAAGGAGAGGGAGACACCCAGGGCCAGCTAGCCAGACATGGAGTAGGACATACAGAATGAAAGAAAAATAAAAGGCCCTGAGGCAAAACATAGTTGAAGATAAACAGGTTAATTTAAGTTATAAGAGCTAGTGAGACAAGCATAAGATAAGGCCGAGCATTCATAACTAATACTATGTCTCTGTGTCATGATTTGGGAGCTGGTTGGTGTCCCAGAAGAAAACCTGCTACACTCTCCACCTTGTTTTTTTGAGGCAGGGCCTCTCACTGAACTGGGAGCTCACCAATCCAGATTGAGTGGTGCCAGCAAGCCCTAGGGATCCTCCTATCTCTGCCTCCCCAGCAGTGGGATTGTGTGTGTGTGTGTGTGTGTGTGTGTGTGTGTGTGTGTGTGTGTGACATGAGTGCAGGTGTTCAAGGAGGCCAGAAGAAGGCATTAGATCCTCTAGAGCTGGATTTACAGGCACTTTTGAACCATCATGTGTGTGCTGGAACCAAACTCTGTTTCTCTGCAAGAACAGCAAGTGCTCTCTTAACTGCTGAGCTATCTCTCAAATCCAGACTTTAAAAAATCGTATCTTTACCACCTTATGCCTGTCAGAATGGCTAAGATCAAAAACACTGAAGACACCTTATGCTGGAGAAGATGTGGAGCTAGGGGAACTCTCCTCCACTGCTGGTGGGAATGCAAACTTGTACAACCACTTTGGAAATCAATATGGCGCTTTCTTAGAAAATTGGGAATCGATCTTCCTCAAGATCCAGCTATACCACTCTTGGGCATATACCCAAGGAATGCTCAGTCATACCACAAGAGTACTTGTTCAGCTATGTTCATATCAGCACTGTTTGTAATAGCCAGAACATGGAAACAACCTAGATGCCCTTCAACTGAAGAATGGATAAACAAAATGTGGTACATATACACAATGGAATACTACTCAGCAGAGAAAAACAATGACATCATGAGGTTTGCAGGCAAATGGATGGATCTAGAAAAAAATCATCCTGAGTGAGGTAACCCAGACTCAGAAAGACAAACATGGTATGTACTCACTCATAGGAGGATACAAGATGTGGAACAAGGATGACTGGACTGCTAATCACATCACCAGGGAGGCTACCTGGAAAACAGGACCCAAAGAAAGACATGGGGATTGCCCAATGACAGAGAAATGGAAGAGATCTACATGAACAGCCTGGACATGAGTGGGGGTAATGAAGGGCGAGGGTCGAGGGAAAGAGAACTTGGGGGAGCGGGAGATCCCAGCTGGATCAACAACAGAGAGGGAGAACAAGAAATAGGAGACCATGGCAAATGAAGACCACATGAGAATAGGAAGAAGCAAAGTGCTAGAGAGGCCCACAGAAATCCACAAAGATACCCCCACAACAGACTGCTGGCAATGGTCGAGAGACAGCCCGAACTGACCTACTCTGGTGATGGGATGGCCAAACACCCTAATTGTCGTGCTAGAAACCCCATCCAACGACTGAGGGATCTGGATGCAAAGATCCATGGCTAGGCCCCGGGTGGAGCTCTGGGAGTCCAATTAGTGAGAAAGAGGAGGGTTTATATGAACGAGAATTGTTGAGACCAAGGTTGGATAAAGCACAGGGACAAATAGCCAAACGAATGGAAACACATGAACTATGAACCAATGGCTGAGGGGTCCCCAACTGGATCAGGCCCTCTGAATGGGTGAGACCGTTGATTGGCTTGATCTGTTTGGGAGGCATCCAGGCAGTGGGACCGGGTCCTGTGCTCATTGCATGAGTTGACTGTTTGAAACCTGGGACCTATGCAGGGTCGCTTGGCTCGGCCTGGGAGGAGGGGACTGGACCTGCCTGGACTGAGTCTACCAGGTTGATCTCAGTCCTCGGGGGAGGCTTTGCCTTGGAGGAGGTGGGAATGGGGGTGGGCCGGGGGAAAGGTGAGGGGGACGGGAGGGGGGAGAACAAGGGAATCCGTGGCTGATATGTAGAACTGAACTGTATTGCAAAATAAAAAAAAAAGAAAAGAAAAAAAATCGTATCTTTAAGAACATAAATTTTAATTTAATTGGTTCTCTTTGTTTGTCTTGTGTTTTACTGATTTCTGGTGTCTTTTATTTCCTTCCTTTGGGCCGTCGTCACAAAGGCTATAGGCCATGAAATTGAGAGGGCACAGGCTGTCTTCATATGTCATCACAGGGATGGGGGCTGAAGGGCAATGAGCCCCAAAGATGTGTGGTACCAGCAAGTGAAACAGAGGAATCTGACCTCCAGTGTTCCAGAGAGACAGCAAGGACTAATGAATGGTGCAAGATAGCCAATGGACCGTCATAACAAAGGCTATGGGCCGTGGAATTGAGTGAGCACAAGCCATCTCCATATGCCGTCATATAGGACTGGGGCCGAGGGGCTTAGAGCCTGAAAGACACGAAGTACCAGCAAGAGAAACGAGACAAATCCTCACTTGTGGGAAAATGGCCAGAAGGGAAGGGAGGAATCTTACTGATCTGGTAGGGTGAAGAGTCGACAGTGCTCCAGCCTGAAAAATGGTGGGTGGTACAGGATCCCAGAGCTCCTCAGACTGCTGGTGGGCAGGAGAAAGCAGTGGGATTGCCTGGTGACATTGGGTGCCAATGTTATGAATTATTGTTCGGATGAGGCTTTTACATCAGGACACAGGGCAGCACCAAGGGGTGGGATTTCAAGGGGCAAATCAGAATATTAACGGGAGGTTTATTGAGAGGAGGGGAGAGAAGGGGGCAAAGACCTGTCCCTGGGGATGAGAGCAAAGGAAGAGAAAGAAAACGAGACAGGAAACAGTGAATGTGCACAGGGGGTCCTCTTAGTGGCTGCAGCTGAGGATATATCCTGTCAGGACCCTAGGGGCAGGCCAGTACAGATGTCTAAATGCTAACATAGACAATTAAACGTACTTTTGATTAGATAATGTATCTTCTTTTACTCTTTATGTGTATCTATATTTTATACTTTCACTATCAAATATATTTTATGCACTTATCCACCAGTCAAATTGAAAAATATGAACCCAAATCCTATATCCTGTTTGGCACATAGCATGCCGTTTTCGTTGACAGTCACCACATTTTGGTGCCCGTAGCTTCCCCCATCCCTTTTGCATTTGTGGATTAGTGAAGGATCAAATGCATAAGTAAAAAGATTTAAATAGAAGGAGACTTTATTCCACACTTCTTAGTACAAGGAGAGCTGTAGAGAGACTGTGAGGTCAGTGGGAGGGAGATGGAACTCTCGCTCTGTGTTCCGATCTCGTCTTTTTAGAATGAGTGTATCTGTGGAGTGACAGCTCTGATCATGTTCCGAACCCCGAGTAAGGGGCAGCGGGGATCTAACACACTCAGCACTGAGCAGTAAGGAGCTAAAGAATCGTTGCCACAGTCTCCCATTCTGTGTCTGAGGCAGGCTTTCTTAGCAGCCTTAAGACTTCACTCACCAGAGAAATGAAATCTCCACTGAGATGCCCAAGGCAGTCACCCCAAGGGGCAGAAATCAATCATCTAAGCATTCACCCCAAGGGGCAAAAGTCATCCAGGAAGTGTATCTGGGAGTCTCAGTGTGCCCGAGGCCTCTGCTCCTCCCACACCCCAATCCATGGCTCTGTGGTGACCCAGCAAATGAGGGGAGCAGCTGCCAACAGTGAGGAGTTGCCCAGAGTGCTGCTGGGACATGCTGCTGACTTCCCAGGCCCGGGACTGTGACAAGAAGAGGAATTTTACTAAAAATTCAGTCTATGGTATTTCATTGTAAAGTTTTTATTATATATATATAATATACATATTACATATATCCACATATACTACTTCCTCTGATTTCCCAGGCCCAGTACTGTGAAAAGAGATGGAGTTTTACTAAAAACCCAGTTTATGATATTTCATTTAAAAGTTTTTATTATATATATAATATACATATTATATACATTCATATATACTACACACAAATATGCATACAACTATGCTATTTTTAAAAATATATAAATCAATAATAAAAGCACACACAAGTATCTCATTACATTATATATTAATATATGTTCTTTATATACATATATTAATATATAACCAATATATAATAATATATTTGTATATATTTGTGTGTGATATATATGAATATATAATAATTTGTAAATATTTGTGTATGTATGTGAAGTGAGTGGGTGCATTCACATGCTACAGTGTGTACATGGCGTACATGGAGGTTAGTGAACAACTTCTTCTCTCCTACCATTTTACGTCCCAGAGGTCAAACTCAGGTTGCCTGTCGGGCTTGACCACAAGTGCTTTTACTAGTTGAGCTATCATATGATCCCATAGTACGTCCTTCTGATAAGCATTAATGGTCTGAGACCAGCAGACACAAAATCTGGGGTCAGTGATTTGTTTTTGTTTGTTTTTATCATTTGGAATCCATTATCATTGTTTAATTGATTGATGAATTTTCAAATTGTTTTCACTTTAGTTCATTCATCCATTCAGTTTGAAAAAATGAGTTCGGGTGCTGACTTGATGGCTCAGTGATTATGAGCACTGGCTGTTCTTCCAGAGGACCCAGGTTCACACAGCGGTTTACAGCCATCTATAACTCTAGTCCCAGGGGATCTCATACCCTCTTCTGACCTCTGCAGGCAACAGACATGTCTTACACAGATATACATACAGCAAAACAGCCATCCACATAAAATAAAATATAAAATAAAATAAAATAAATGTTATTTTAAAAAAGCATTTGGCTGTTTACATACTTACTATTGTGTAGCTGGAAGAAAAATATTAACCAAAGTCCTCTATCCTTTTTGGCATGTAATAGGTAGTGTGAGATATTTTTTTTTTTTTTTTTTTTACTACTGTGACACATGACTAGAAGTGAATGACTTTCAGTATCTGTGATTACTATCTTTGATTTCTAGCACTGGAGGCCAGAAATGTGAAATGAATTTCATTGGGTTCAGATCAAGATGTCACCAGTTATGTTCCTTTGGGAGGATCTAGGGAAGACACTGTTCACTCCTTTTCCTAGCATGAGGCGTCCTCTTCTCTTAGCCTCGTTGTCCCTTTCCATCTTGAAAACTAGCACTGGGGGATGATGGACTGTCATGGTGCCCTCCCTCCTCTAGTCCTGGCTCTTCTGCCCCCTCCTTCTCAATTGCAGGCCTCTTTCTGATCACACTGTTCTCCGTTGGCTAACTTGGTACACACTCTTTAACCTAAGGTCAGATGGTTATCAAGTTTAAGTGTATCTATACTGCCATCTCTCCTGGCCATGGACATACTGCATTCACAGCGTCTGGAAGTTAGAATGGAAACATCTGGTACAGATTGGCTGTAAAGCTCCCCACAGGTTTGTGTGTTTGAACTCTTGGTGCCCGGGGATGGCACTGTTTTGGGAGACTGTGGAATCCTTGGGCTATAGGACCAGGGTAGTGGACACAGGTCACTAGTGGTGGGTTTTGAAGGCTAGAGCTTGGTGCCTGTTTCCAGTCCTGAGCTCTGAGTTCCCTGTCTGATGCCAGTGTATGGCCATCTGCAAGTTCTCATCTCCATCGACTGTGCTAGTCCAGCTGCCACGCTTTCCCTGCCACAATGGACTCTGTGCTTTAGACCAAACCAAGCCAACCTTCCCTCCGTAAACTGTTTCCGTCAGGAATTTCATCTCGGCCATGAGAAAAGGAGTGGAAACATTTGGGGGGCATTGCTCTGTCTAGCATGGATAATAGGAACTAACCCTCGATTGACAATACTGTTGTAATTCCAGGCATCACAAGGAGGGGCATGTGGTTTGAATGTGAAATGTCTCAACAGGCTCCTGTGTTTGAACACTTGGTCCCCAGGTGCTACTGATTTGGAAGATTGTAGACCTCCTTAGAGCCTCACTGGAGGAAGTGGGTCACTGGAGCAGCCCTTCGGGTGTCCTAGTCTGGCCCATTTCCTGTCCATTCTTTGCTTGCTGACTGCTGCCTTCCCAGGTGCCATAAAATCTAATAAAATTAGAACACACACGGCATCCATTCAGGTATTTCTTGTGAGGTGTTTAGTCAAAGCAGTGAGAGTGACCAGGACTGTTGCATATGAGTTCCAAGAGCCGTGAATCAGAGTAGGAACTCTTCATCTGAGGCAAGGAAAGCCCCTTTGTGCTGGGTAAGGAAACCCAGTAATTGACATTCTAAGGAGAAGCTACAGAGAGCCACAAGAGGTAAGCTACTGAAGACAGGATTTTGTGGGGGTGACTCTGGTACATAGTAATTCAGGGGCTTTGTTCACTGACCCGGGCTTTATGTTTCTGTGTCAGAGGAAGGAAGTCTTCTGACCAGGGAGTTTGTTGCTCATGAGAATGTCACTTAGGAAGTCATTGACCAGACGGAGAGGGGAATTTCCATGATTTGGGGGTGAGGAGGGGACTATAACAGTCGCCACTGCTGGTGACAGTTCTTGATAAACTAACATCTCTTTGAAATGACTCCCAGAAGACCTCGCCAGTTGGCCTCTGATCTTCTCTTGGGGGAATGTGTGTGTGGAGCCTACTGCTCTGCCGTTCAGCTGCATGTGGAGGTGGGAGGCTGGCGAGCACAGACTAAGAGCAGGGCTTGAAGGTGTCTTTCAGAACCTTTTGGGGAGTGTTCTGCTGCAGTATTAGTAGATTGCCACCAACTCATGTTGCTTACCAACTCTGGACCCTTGTCTAAAACAGCAGCTTTATTTTCTTTTTTGCTGTTCTTTGGAGAGATGTGTGAAGACGTGCATGGGCAGAAACAGAAGAGATAGCCTGTCCAGCTCTGTCTTGCTAGCTATATCTGAGCCCTTTGGCAAGTCACCCTTCCCACCCTCAGTTTCCTGACCTGTCGCAGGGGCTGGTGTGATGTGGCAGTGGTCCTGAGGGGCCTGTGGATGCTGAGGATTTACATCCACAGCGCAGGACTCAGCACCAGTCTTCCTGTTTCTCCGAATTTGTGCTTCACTTGCATCCCCCGCTTGAGGTCTGTTCCTCACGTTGGGCTGGTAGCTATTTCATGGGCAGTGCCCTAAAATACGTGCCATGGGTCATCATTCTATTTTCCTTTCATTCAACCAACTAAGTCTGTGCCCACCTGGGCAAAGTTGGAGCCCCTCACATATGCCTGATCTTTGTGTTAGATGGGAAGGATGTGAAATCCGGGCTTGTTGAATCCTAAGGTCCTGACAGTACCTGAATTGAAAGGACATTTAGTTCATTAACCTTCTCTTATTAAGAAGCAAATAAAAGCCTGAAGAGATGAAGTGATTTGCTCTAGATCATGTGGCTGATTGGAGGAGCTCTGGGTTTAGAACTGGGATTAGAATCCATCTTTCAAACTTCCGGCCCCGTTCTGCCATAGTCTTCCATTAACTACAGCATTCTGTTAGCCGATTCAAACACAAAACTGGTAATGAGCCCTAAATTGTTTTCTCCTTGAGCACAAAGAATTTTTAATTGGAAAAGGATGTGCCCAAATTCGTGATAAGAAATAATTAACACAGCCTCATGGACTTGCTGGGCCATAGCCATTGTTTCAGCAAAGGCATTGGCTAATGAGAGGAAAATGGAGGCAAGGAGAAAGAGCATTCGGTCCTTCCTTGTTCTTAAAGCCTTTTGTCTCCATCAAGCTGGGATTTGTTACCAAACAACAGCCTAGGAATAGCCAGGAATAGCCCAGGTGATACCAGCTACCTACCCTAACTCCTCAGAGCCGCGCTTGGCAACCAGTGGCTCCAACGTTTTGTTGCCAAGTGAGATGAATGGGCCTCAGCTGAGCTCTGGCTGTGAGAGGAGGCTCTGGGTACACAGCAACCTCTCTGTGGTCCATTGGGAGAGGTCACTACCTGCCTTCTTACTTATCTTCAAACAAGACCAACCTATACCCCACTCTGAAGAACCACAAAGTGAGAACATTGTCACAGCTGCAGACAGACAGACTGCCATACTGGCTCATGTGGTTTTACCCTCCACTCCACTCAGGCTTCTGTCAACTCTCGGTTTTTAACTTAGTCTCTGCCTTCTGCCCCATGGAGTCGATCCTTTAACAGTCAGATTGACTAGGTTCAGCTCTTGGTTCTCTGGGGGTGACAGAGTCCCCTGCTGGCTTCCTCCCACTCCTGCTTATTTTGTTACTTTACATTAAGTCCAGCCCAGTATTCATGGGCTCCAGCACTGAGGAACTCCCTATTCTTCCTCCAGGAAGGCTCACTCTGGCTTGTCCCTTTGGCTCGCCCTGGTTCCCCACTTCTAAGCCACTGTGTCTGTCTAGGACTCACTCTGAGCTCTCTTCCGGCTGCTGCTGCATCCACCACCTCCTCACTCTCACCCTGGGCTCCACTTACCGCACCTGCCTTGGCTGAGGACCTCAGCTTGCTTGGTTCTCTTACCGTAACATCTCATCTGCTCTGTGCCCCGAGTGGACATCCAGGTGTCAGGATCCTCCTGGAACCATCTTGAGCCCTTACAGGCCAGATGCTTTCTTAGCTCCTTTACTGCCCAACTTCTGTTGACTCTCCTCCAAAAGGAAGATGTTTAGAAATGGCTAGTACTTTCTTCCACAGCACCGTTAGCTGAGTGTTTTGAGTCTCTTACACACTCTAGAACTTGGAATTAACTGTAGATTGCAGGGATTAAATACAGCTTAGAAGTCAACGCTCACACTTTTCCATTTGTGGATCTGTGACTGTCTCATCATAGTCACTTTATTAGAAACACTGTCCCCAGGCCAGCCCCTTAGATCAGCTGACAGGATCTTAGAGAGACAGTATTAGATTATTAGTTTCAACAAAGCTAGGTAACTTCTGACTTACCTCATCTCCCAGGTCCAGTTAACTCTTGCTTTAAACCATCTGTAGCAATGAAAGGACCCTTCTCCTCTAGATGACCTTAGAGATTCCAGAAGTCACCAGTCTAGCAAAGGAACATTGCTTTTACATGTGTCAGCCATAAGACACCAGTGAGTTTTCTGGGGAAGACTTTCTTAGAACGCTGATGAGAAAGAGAAAGTGGTTGACTAAAACACCCAGACTGGAACTTGAAAGTGGGGACACATTTTTATTCTTGTCTCAGGAACTGGAGATGATGTGGGGACCGCTTGCAACAGGGCTGACCTTGTCAGAGTAGACCTGTCAACATTGGCAGGAAGTCTGTTCTGATCACTGTGAGAAGTGAGAGTGTGGTAAAGGAAAAGTAGGTCACCGTCCTGATATCCAAAAGTGAACATAAAACCGTATGTGACAATAGACTCTTCAGGAGGTACCTACTGCATGAAGAGGTGCTCCTGGCCAGGAACTGAAGTCAAAGTGTGGGAAGACAGCTAGAGATCTCTGTAAGTGTGTGCCTTTGTGACTGGGAGAGCCTCCTAAAAATACCGACACCACAGTGGCTTTCAAACGGGCTCTCAGACACTTTAGTTAAATGGAATCTTCCATAGAAGTGTGACATGTAAAACAGATGTGTGCTGGGTAATGTGTGTGAATTTGTAAGGTGGAGCGTGGGGAAAAGGATTTGCTAGGTCATGTGCAACGAGAAATGATCTAGAAGTATAATCAGACTTTTCTCACTTGTGTGAAATGGCTACCACGGATGGGCTCGGGCTCAGCTCCAGGGCCCAAGCTGAGGAGCAGCCATCATCTTAAACACTGCTAGTAGCCATGGCGGAGCACAAGCAACAACTCCGAAGAGTATTTTGTTGGCAATTAGATGTTCTAGTTAAAATGACACGCAGTGCCTCCCACCAGAATGCGCCAGTCAAAACCTGTCATGTGGTCCACCCAACTACGAAGGGGCTGAGAGGTACAATCCTTTCATATGCCCAGAAGGTATTTCCTAATGAAAACATGGAGGCCCCTGGGTATATGTGGGCTCTCAGTCAGCTCCACTCTGATCCCCCAGGAATGATGTTGGAAAACCACTGAATCACTCCCCCCAAATGAGGAGATGGAGACCTTATTAAAGGTCAAATCATATCAAAACTTAGATCAGGATGGAAATATCTTGGTTCTTAGTTCAAGGTTTTTCTCATTTTAGTTCACAGTGTATGTGAGAGAGAGGGGTGTGGGTAGAGAAAATGGTGACTCACAGATTCATTCTGAAAAGCCATGTGGACTTAAGGGATTTTTCCATGATGCCTCGCTACTTGTTCCAAGTGACAAATAGATGCAGTAAAGACATATTTGCTCTGATTACCCAGGGGACACTGGCAATAGAAAGAGCGTCTGGAGAAAACTGTCACTGATGGTGAAACATGGTGCTCCCTAGTGTGGCCAGGAAGTCCCGCAGAAATGACCGGCTTTGCTGTGTCCTGAGAGAAATGCGTCAGGGTCGGTCACAAATGGGAAGGACATTGATCGATTCCACTCAGTCAAGGGCGATACACAGGGAGCATTTGTCCCTTGGGATGGAGCGGTTCAGCAAACATTAACGGTCACCCACTGCGTGTCCCACTCGCGTTGTTAGGTGTCGAGAATCCAGAGACAAACAGCGAGTGAGAGCAGAACTTAGGACTGGAGACAAAGCCACAGAGGTGGGAGACTATCAATAGATGTCAGCTTTTTTTCTTGTTGCTCAGACAAAATGTCTGACAGAGCATCTTAAAGGAGGTGAGATTTCACCCTGGCTAACTGTCCATCACTCGGGTGAAGGCATGATGGTGGGAGTGTGTGAGCTAATATTCACATCTGAGTAGATTGGGAAGCATAGAGAGGAAAATCATAAAGTTTTACCTCCCAGTTTTTAGGGCAGGCCATTCCTTCTAGTTAATTCCCTCTAGAAAGACCCTCACAGACATGCACAGAGGTGGTGTGTCTCATTAATGCCCTGGGAGTTTCCTAATCCAACAAAGTTGACAACCTAACTTAGCCATTACAGGTTTGTCTTTGGGATGGTGTGAGTCATATTCCTAAGTTTCTCTTCTCCTAGAGTTTGCCGGTGTCCACCTGGGCAAGCAGTTCATTGGGCTGACCAAGCATAGCTGACTGTGTAAAATGCACTTGTGTGATCCATTTTCAGTCGCTTAATGGAGTCCCTCCTCCAAAGACACACAAACTCCACTTCTATGTGTCTTCATATGTACCACCCTCTGGAAGAAACTGAGTCTCCCTGCTCCCCTCCACACTGAAGAATGGTGTTTGTTTCTTTTGCGACAGGGTCTTACACAGTGTCCTGTTCTGTCAGCCTTGAGCTGTCTGTGTAGGTCAGGCTGGCCCTGAACTCTCTGTCCTATCACCTTTATCTCCCAAGTGCTGAGATTATCGGCACATGTTACCATGCCTACCTGAAATTATCTTCATAGCCCTAAAAACACAAATGACTTCCAATTTTCCCTGCACCTTGACTCCTTCATTGCCCCCACTAGTTTTGCCTGGAAAAGTGAAATCTGATAGGAAGCCCACAAAAGCTGAGCCCTCCCTGTATTTCTGCCATTTCTCTACCTTTCCTCTTGTCTTCACTTATCCCAATAGACATATATTCACATGCCACATACACAAAATACTGTGTGGGACTCTTAATGCCCAAGGCATTTTACCATGTTGAACATCTGAAGCCATGACTCTGCACCATGCTCTGTACTCTTGGAGGTCCTCTCTGTACTCATCTAACTGCTCCTTCCATTCCTAGGATCTGGTGTTTTTTTTTTTTTTATCATATGGCTTGCATTACTTGGAGGGAACCCCATAGTACTGATGCCAATAGCTCGTCTTCTAGATAGACTTTGGATGAATCTGCCCTGCTTCAGTACTTAATAGCTGCTAGTTGTTTTGATTCTTTGCATTTCAAATTTGTGTGAAGTGAGCTTGGTAATAAATCTTCAGAATTATTGTGAAGATTAAGATATACAGTTCTGACTCATTCCAGGGTTAGCCACCATTAGTACAGATGTAATATGTGAACAGCTGTAGAAGTGTATCCTCACATTTCTCCCAGCATTCTGTGAACTCCTCAGCTATAGGTGTTTGGTTTGATGTAATGTTTCATTCTTAAGTGCTTATCAAAATGTCAGGCCAACAGGAGGGTCCTTTGGAATGAATGAAGTGATTAGGGAACACAAAACTATGTTCAGTGACTGATTAGCTTGAGAAAGCAAGAAAATGTCAAGTATGTTTTAGGGTTTCTAACTGGCAGGGTTGGGAAATCACAACCTCATATGCTCCATTGGTTTGGAACGACTGTGGATGTGAACCTGCCAGTCTCTCTTCTTGGTTCTTGAGTGGGCGGCCAACACATCTTTCATGAGAGAGAGAGAGTGGGGGGTGAGCTTTGGAGTCAGCCCCATTGAGTTTTTAGAATTCTTTTGATTTCTGTGTGTCTGTGGGTATTTGTAGAGCTGGAAGAGGAAGAGAATGTTGGACCCTCTGGATCCGGAGGGCTCTTAACCATTGAACCGTCTCTACAACCTCAGTCTCACTGATTCCTTTTGGAGGCACTGCTTCTTTGTAGGTGCAGGCACTATGGTGGTCCCAGGGCATGGAGGCTTGCATAGCTCTCAGCCTTGCTGAGCTGCTCAGTGGTATATGTGTATGTGCTAATGTGGGATGCTCTCCCCTGGAGCTTCCAGAGCTTAGCACTTCCTCACTGTTAGTTATTTTGCCTTGTACTCACAGGTGAATGATTTCTTTGGGATGCTCATGAAGAAATTTGAGGGTGGGGATTTAGATGTGCTTGAGTCAGGGATTGTGAGTGTTAAGAACCCTTGTTTGCTGAAGGTCCACTAGGCTCAGAGGAATCCATGTACCGAGAATGCAGCTGTAGATGTCTTCCCCCTCTCCTGTTTCACTCCCGCCCCATTTCTTCTTCCCCTCTCCCTCCCTATCTTTCTTCCTCTATCACAGTCAGCTTCCTACTACAGTAATAAAATACCCGAGACAATCAACTTAAGAAGAAAGGTTGTTTGGGCCAATGTTTGAGTGGACTTAGATCCTGCTTGGTTTTCCCATTGCTTTGGGCTGGTGGGGAGGCAGCATGTTATGGAAAGGAGTACATGGCAGAGCAAAGCTGACCAGTGCATGGTGGCCAGAGAGTGAAAGAGAGAGGAAGGAGATGGGGCACTGCTATCTCTTTCCAAGTCATGATATGGTGACCCAGATTGTTCCCATTAGGCTCCCCCTTAAGGTTCCACTGCCTCCCAATAGTGCCATTGGGTAGGGAACAGTCTTTTAACAGGCAGACTTTGGGGGAATATTTAATATCAAAGCTACAGTATATTCTCACCTCTCTCTCTATCTCCACTTCCCTCTCTTTCATATGTTTGCTTATTTATTTATTTATTTTTGAGGTAGAGTCTCACTATATAGCCCAGGCTGGCCTTGAACTTGTGATCCAAGGTTGTGGTAAAGAGTGGTGTATGCCCAGGGTGGCTCTGCTGGAGCTGAGGGTTCTCAGGAAGGGAGTGTGGAAAATAATGGCAGATGTCTGGAGTTTGATGTCCTGTCCCCTCAGATGTGGTATTCTTTCAGCATCCAGGGAGAAGAGAAAGGAACAAGAAGGTAAAGGTTGGATTTGGGGTGAGGGTGTGGATCAGTAGGTGAAGCGCTTGCTATGCCATCATGAAGGCCAGAGTCCAGATCTGCGAACTCATATAAAATCTATATGGGCAGCCGGGCGGTGGTGGCACACGCCTTTGATCCCAGCACCCGGGAGGCAGAGCCAGGTGGATCTTTGTGAGTTCAAGGCCAGCCTAGTCTACAGAACGAGATCCAGGAAAAGGCACAAAGCTGCACAGAGAAACCCTGTCTCGAAAAACCAAAAAAAAAAAAAATCTGTGTGGGCATGGGCCGCCTGTAATCCCAGCACTTGAGAGGCAGAGGCAAGGGATCCTCTGGTAAGTTGTTGAGCTGGATGGAATTGGTGATCTCTGGGATCAGGAAGAGAGCTGCCTCAATAGAGTAGAGTGTGACTGAGGAAGATGTCCAGTGTCAACTTCGGGCCTCCATACATGTGTGCACATGCATGTACATTCATGTGTACTCACATACAACCAGCAGACACACTCTCACACATACACACCTTATATACATAGACAGATGGAAAGAAAGAAAGATAAATCAGTGTGGTATCCATGATCCTGACTAACCATCTTTTTCCTTGGCTGTCGTACGTGCTACCTTTTGTGGTACCATTTTGTTTGCTTCTAACCCCTTTGTGTGATCACTGGGAATACTGTCTCAGTTTTGATGGAGTGTAAAGAAGCCCTGTATAGGCCTTGTCATGTACCCCCTCAATTCTGCCTTTTTCTGAGCCAATCTGAGAGAGTCATTAGAATAAGCCTTAGAGCTGGTGCTAGAAGAAAATGAAATTATAGATGCCAGCCATGTCTAAGGTAGTGGGATCTCTCCTCTATTCTTTCAGTGGGGAGTCCCCCATTCCCGATGCTGACCATATCATCTGTCCTTCTATGTCTATGGTCCTGAGTCCAATCTAGATCAGAGTCTGTGTTCTAACCTAAGCAGCGTGAGTCTCAACTGGGAGCCCAGGGCCACCGTGGAGGAGGAGAAGGACGAGCCCAAGTCTTGGGAGAAGCATCAGGAAGGAAGGGTTGCAAGACTATTAGTGCCAGGAGCAGGGGTGGAGTGTGAGGAGCTGGGAGGCAGCTGGAAGAGAAGTCTCGAGCAGAAGGGAAGGCGCCACTCTAGAAGCCCGTGCCAGAGCACTGCTGAGGGAAAGCTCTCACTTCCTGTTTGCTTATTCTCTCAGATTCCCCATCAGGAATGGTTTCTGGCTTCTTGCTTCCTGTCTGTTCATCTGTTGATGTGTATGCAGATTGTGGGTGCTCGCTCTGCTCCTGTGTGTGTGTGTGTGTGTGTGTGTGTGTGTGTGTGTGTGTGTGTGTGTGTAGGCCAGAAGCCTCCTACTGGGGCCTAGGGCTCACTGACTATGTTAGGACAGTTGGCCAGAAAGCGCCAGAGAGTCACCTGTCTCTGTTTTCCCAACACGGAGTTTAAAAGTATCTGCCCTTATCCTTGGCTTTTTATGTGGGTACTGGGGCTTGAACTTGTGTCTTCATGCCATGCAAGCACTTTACCAAATGAGCAGTCTCCGAAGTCCTCTGGCTACTTTTCTTTTCCTTCAACAGTTAACTGAATATGATGAAGATATTCAGATAACTGAGCCTGCTGTTCCCATCAGCTGTCGGGCAACTCTTCAGGGGTCCTCGGAAAGGGTTTATTGAGCAAGTTCATTCTAGCAAAAGTCATGCATTTAAACCAGAACCCTCTGCTACCACCGATATCTGGGTCATCAGCAGTGGAGGCATAGGTCTTTGTTCTCTGTGAAAAACTCCCGTGGGCCCACCCCTCTGCTGAGAATTGCAAGCATGCTCTGCTGTCAGCCCTGAGTGCACCCCATCACCCCTTTAATGTCCGGCAGAGCATGAATTGTAAACACGTCCTTAGACTTGAAGGCTGTTTGGAGACCAGTGACTGGAGAGCTGGCCCTGAAGAAAAGAGGAGTTGGACTGAAAATGAGCTACTGAATAATTTAGCCTGAATTGGAAAGTCAATACCTTAAGTGAGGCATGGCGAAACTTGAGAACTTGGAGGTAAACACTGTGAAGATGTAATTTTTTGGGAGAACATTATCAAAAAGAATGACTCTTTGGGAGGAGAGAGAGGCAGAAAGTTGGCTGAGGGTGAGCTGGGTCTGACTAGGGGTAGGGAGGGCATGGGCACAAAAGGAGAAGCAGGGCAAGAGTTGCATCTGAGTTAAAGGAGAAGAAGGACCAGGAAGGAGCTGGTGAACCAGTAGGTCCAGGGAAGCCTGTAGGAGGACAGAGGATGTGGGTTTGGATGTGGATGGAGGATTTGATTAAGGATGGTGCATGTGAAGGAATCCCACTAGATAAACTGTTAAGGTGGAACCAGAGAGGAGACCTGTTTATCCACAGAATGAAGGGTGCCAAATAGAGGTGTGACAGTCTGCTGAGGTGGAGCATGGCAGCCCATGTAGATTCTCTGATTGAATCTTGACACATGCACCAACTCATCCTGGATTATTGGACATGAACTTGAACAGCTATGGTCCAGATCCTGCAATGAACACAGAATGAGCCCTGGTCATACTGGTCTTAGGTTTCAAACCAGACTGATCACATGTGACATGCTAGGTACTCTACACATATCTTAGTCTTTGTCACATTGT
The DNA here is from genome assembly GCF_007827085.1 of Peromyscus californicus insignis. Classification (NCBI taxonomy): domain Eukaryota; kingdom Metazoa; phylum Chordata; class Mammalia; order Rodentia; family Cricetidae; genus Peromyscus; species Peromyscus californicus. The sequence continues at coordinate 91,839,531 of NW_026294562.1, forward strand.
TAAGGTAGGTGAAATAAACATCTCCATTTTACAGATGAAGTCATCAAGGGTCAGAGAGACTAAATAATTTGTTCAAGGAAACTCAGCCTGCAGATATTGGAGCTACTGTTCTGTCCTTTTCCATTGATGTTAAGATTTGGGTGTTTGCCTGGGGAAGTGAGCCGTGGTCCAGTGGGGGTGCAACCCTGTGTTCAGAGGCCAGAAGAGGGTTTCAGTTTCCTTGGCTGGAATTACAGGTATTTGTGAGCCAAAAAACTCCAGTCCTCAAGATTGAACAGTGGGTGCTCTGAGCTACTCCCTAAACCATCTCCCTGGTCCCCTCTGGAGGCTATTTAGAGGAACTAAAGTGACCCAGTGAGCTGAACTGACAGACACAATGGAGCAGGGGAGGGGGGCTGAACAAGGGCCTGGATACGCTGAGGGGATGGAGGGGCTAGACCAGGCAGGGCTTTGGAGGCTGGATTTCACTGAGGGAGGGGTGATAGGAAGCTGCTGGAGGGTACTACGAGGGCTAGTGTGGAGGATGTGTGAGTCAGTTCTGCCTTTTAAAAAGATCAGCGTGGCTGCTCTGCAGGAAGTGATGGAAGGGCAAGCCTCTGGGACAGAGAGGATGTGAAAGGCAGGAAACAAGTGAACCAATAAATGTGTCAAACCGTCAGATACGTTATCCAAAAAAGAACCTCCCTGCCTCTTGTTCAGTTTTTTTCTTCTTATTCATTCTCATTTACAACCAACTCTAATAATTCAGTTGTTTGTTTGCCCAATTTATAGCAAATTAAGAAAAACGATTTAACAACAAATCTGAAAGTATATAAGGTATTGAGGGAAAAACCAGCTGCTGCAGGAAGTGACAGCTTGATTGTAAGGAAAGGTCCATGGGAAGAAAAAAAGTGCTAAAAATATGAGAAGCAGGGTAGGGATTGTACAGCTCTGTCCTCTAAGCAGAACAGCCTCCATCTTCATAAAACCAGCTCTGCCTGCTTGCAAAAGATCCTCACAGCTGGGCTTATTGACTGCTGGCATTCCCACATAGACAGAGCGGGTGGGGAGAGCCTTTGGACCCTCACCTGAGTACCCAGATCTTTTTTGCCAGACACATGTATTTGATTCTGCACTAATTCTACATAGCCTGGTAAAGTATGCATGCTGGGGAGGACTAAGAGAAAGGTCTCCAGATATGCAGCTGTGGGGAAGCCATCACACATACTAGGTGCAGACTTTCCAATACGGCTGGGAAGTGACTAACACCATCTTGTCCTGATCATATTCTGTTGCTAGAGTTTTCCTGCCTGGCCCACAGTCAGGACAAATCTCTCTCACCCGCCAGTCCCAAGCCGCTCAAACCCGATCAAATAAACACAGAGACTTATATTGGTTACAAACTGTATGGCCGTGGCAGGCTTCTTGCTAACTGTTCTTACAGCTTAAATTAATCCATTTCTATTAATCTATACCTTGCCACGTGGCTTGTGGCTTACCGGTACTTTACATCTTCCTTGTCCTGATGGCGGCTGGCAGTGTCTCTCTGACTCAGCCTTCCACTTCCCAGCTCTATTCTCCTCCTTGTCCCGCCTACACTTCCTGCCTGGCCACGGGCCAATCAGTGATTTATTCATTGACCAATCAGCAACACATTTGACATACAGACCATCCTACAGCACTTCCCGTTTTCTTTTCTTAAAAAGGAAGGTTTTAACCTTTACACATCTCCAAAGTCAGCTTGGTATATTTGGGAATTTGGGCGTAGCTTCTCTTACTACTTTTTGTTGGAGGGGGGCGCTGTATCTTATGGGGACACAAAGAACATTTTAGGATTATGGAGTAGTCCATGAGGGTGTATTCGTCTGAGCCAGTTGCCTTGAAACGGTTCTGGATGTTGGATCATCTGGGCCATGGTGTCATCGGAGACCTTTCAGGGGGTCTTGGCTGGTCAAACCTGATGTATCTTACTCTGGAACAAATCCATAGCCTCTTGCTTTCTGTGGAAACAAAAGAGACTCTTTTCCAAAGCAACATATCCTTACATCCAAATTTTGAAGTCAAAGTATCTTTAAAATATACATACTGGTTTAACTCAGCTTCCTTTACAATCAAATATCTCTCTGTAGTTAAGAATCCCAAAGACAACACAATCCAGACTCTCTGTGTAATAGTCATCTCTACGTGGCTTATTTTTTATATTAATTTTACTGTCTCTTTAAAGACTTTATTTTTTAAAACTATGTATTTGTTTCTATACTGTATATATCACCTTTTTTTGTCTCTTTCAAGCCTACGTATATTTTACACACATTTTAAACTATTACATCTGAATCTGTCTTATTGTGAAACTATTGATTAAACTGCAGCAGCTGTGGCTGCTGGCTCCGCCCACCTCAGCTTCCCAACATGGTGGCGGTATGCTTACCGCCAGCTCTGGGAGCCATCGTGGGTCTATGTTTTTATCCAAGCAGCATGTAGCCCAGAAACCTCTTTTTTTTGTTTTGTACTAGCAAAGTCTAAATCCACAATGCAGCTTAATGTGCCACTTGTAGAGGCCTCATTCCGCCATACTGCAGGTCGAGCGCGCACACTAGGAACCCACCAGTAGCTCAAACCGGCAGCTGCCGCTCATTTGAGAGAGACAATTAGGAACTGTTTTTAGCTCCGTTTTAGAATCTTTTCTCAGGTTTTAGGTGGAAACTCTTGCCCCACGTTGGGCGCCATTTGTTGCTAGAGTTTTCCTGCCTGGCCCACAGTCAGGACAAATCTCTCTCACCCGCCAGTCCCAAGCCGCTCAAACCCGATCAAATAAACACAGATACTTATATTGGTTACAAACTGTATGGCCGTGGCAGGCTTCTTGCTAACTGTTCTTACAGCTTAAATTAATCCATTTCTATTAATCTATACCTTGCCACGTGGCTTGTGGCTTACCGGTACTTTACATCTTCCTTGTCCTGATGGTGGCTGGCAGTGTCTCTCTGCCTCAGCCTTCCACTTCCCAGCTCTATTCTCCTCCTTGTCCCGCCTACACTTCCTGCCTGGCCACGGGCCAATCAGTGATTTATTCATTGACCAATCAGCAACACATTTGACATACAGACCATCCTACAGCAATATTCTAACTCCATTTTATGTCTACTTAAGAACTTTTCAGCACCCAACACCCAGAATAGTCATGTCTGCCTTGGCAACACTTTCAGAAACTTGATCATGGCCCAGGTGGATAACCAAAGTACCAGGTAGATGTATAATCAAAGCAAGTGTTACAAAGTTCCCCTGATCTATACCTGACAATGACGTCATTGTGAGTTTGGGGGCTTTGCTTTTATAAATGGTAAACCTCTGAGCTTCAGTGGGCAGAGTTCTTCGTGGCAGGAGCTTGCTGTCAGTTGCCGGTTTTGATAAAGGACTCTTACTTGGCCTTATGTGCATGGTTGTAACTCTCTTGACTATAACAGCTGCTTTAGGGTCACCCATATTCCTGCCCATAGCCCCTTACCTATGCTGTGTAAGTAATAATAAACTCTGGTTCCCCAGGGTGAACAGTGATAGAATTGAGACACCAGGAGGACGGGTAAACAGTACTTAGTCATACCCTCTTCCCAACCTGAGAGAAAATTCTCAAAACAGAAATGTTTCCTGATCCACTGTAGTCTTTTGGAATTCAGAAAAATACTGGAGGCTAGAGAATTTCCTCCAGGAAGCAGAGATGAGATCATTGGTTATTGCCTGAATTCGCAGGGTCAATAAACTTGAATGTGTCTCAGGCCCCTCACCTGAACTCATTTTTCCTGTGGCTGCAGCCTGATGTAGGAGGCTCCCTGGCCTGTGAGGAGCTAGGTTAGTGATTCAAATCTTGGACTGGTGGCCTCAGCACTTACGTCTTAGACATGCATGCACCATGTGCCATGTACCATTCCTGAACCAAGATGTCTGACCTTTCATGGCCAGTGGGTTTGCATGCCAGCCAGCCCTATGCCGCATCTGTTTACCTCAGTCATTTCACTCCAGTGGTTAGAAGTACACCAGAGAACTGGATCAAGGTGGAAGATGGCCAAGTAACTTCTATTTCAGGCACTATATGTTTTTTAATTGTAGTTATTGTTAGTGTAATAAAAGTTTTTAAAATAAAATATTTATATTATTTGGTGATGGCTCAGAAGGCTAAAGCAGAAAAAAAAATACTCTGAAAGTTGGGAAGGCACCATGGGCCTTGACACCATGAGGGGTTAGATTCACTTACAGTGCCTCAAACCTTCTCATCTTATCTGCCTCCACTGACTTACCACTATGTGAGGGGCCAGTTAGGACAATAATGTTTGGAAGGAAGTGAGTGTTATGTCCACTGGAGTTCTGGGATGTCATTGGAATAGAGCCAGAGAGTTGTGACCTCTCCTGTTTAACTTCAGAGAGCTTGAGTATCAAGTATATTTTGCTAGGATAAGTCTAATTTTTTTCATTGTGTTCAAATTATTTTGTAGTGTAAATTTTTTGTTTATTAATAGTACGTTCAGAAATGTGTCAAACCACTTTATTAATTATAAACTGATATAAACTGATACTTAGTTTTCTACATATATAATCATATAACCTAAGACTAATGATGGCTTGATTTTATGTATTTTAAGTATTTTGGGGAAGATTATTACCCAAATTAGTTGGGGAAAATGAAACAAAAGATTTAGCTTCAATTACCACAGGATTTTTCTGATATGCAGGGTCTCTCACACTAACAAATACCACAGTTAGAGTAAAATAGTATGCATTAACTTATTAGATATTTATTCAGCACTGTGATAGGTGCAGATGCTATTGTTTTGAACAAAACTCAGATTTATCGCTGTTTTCCAGGTGAGATAGTCTAGGTGAGAGATGAAGGGAGAGTTGGGAATTGCAGACATGTGGATGGTTTTGTGACATACCTAATTGGTAGTTACAGCCAGCATGGCCTGGTCATAATGGCAGAAGGAACAAAAGACAGGGAACTGTCAAGGGTTTTTGCATGAATGTTGGTCATTTGTTGAGTTAGGAAACACTGCAAAGGATCCAATTTGGAGACAAGGGAGAAAGGGGAACTCGTGAGCTTGTTTTTCCATTTGAATTCTGGATGCTTTTGTGTAAAGAGGGATGCCAGCAGGCTGCTGGGTGTATAGCTTGTAGCTAGGAGGAGAGACCTGGCAGAGCTCATGTGCATTTGATTAAAAGTAGTTGAAGGTCTGTGAATGGAATGGACTTGGACTGGAGAGAATTGAGGGAGAGGAGAGAGGCTTAGAAGGGATTCTGGGAACAGCGATGATTAATGACCGTGTAGAGGAGGATAGTGGGAAGAACAGTGTCTCAGCAGTGAGAATGGAATGGCAGAGCACAGAAGAGGAAGACAGCAAGGTTCAAGATAGTTGAAAAAATGAAGAGGAGGCTTGAGAAAGGCCATTAGACTAACTACATTGTGACAATTGGCAACATTGTGTAGAAATATTCTGGAGATGATTGCAATGCTGAAGAGTAAGTAAGAAGTCAGGTATTTTTGATAATTTATTGAAAAACAAATAAATCTGCATTGTGTTTTGGTTTTAGAATACAAGCTGATAAGTAGGAATGTAAGTGAAACAGGAATTAGCTTTTCTAATGAGCACACACTTAACATGGTGGGCCTCCCTCTTCAATATCTGGTGGGCATCTTACAAGATGTTTGGGATAGGGACCCAAGGACTTCACCCTGTCTGTCCATCTACTTGAGAGCATAGGGTCCTAACTGTATTCTGGAGCCTATCAGGCCCCTCATGATGTTTATGGGGGAAGCCTGTGGACATTGGGTGAGTGAGTACCTGCCACTCTGGGTTTGGGCTTTTCCAGGAAAATAATTGTGGTGCTTTCTGTAAATCTGTCCTGCCTCATCCAAGTATCCATAGGCGCTCGGTGAGGCGATTTTACCTGGACTCATTCTTCTGAGCACTTTGTACTTTTGTGCATCTGCCATTTGTCTTGGAACCAGAATTCTGCAAATCCTTTGATGGCATATTCCACATCTCTTGAGGAGGGGATCTCAGCATGCTGTAAACCCAAGCTGCCCCGAGCTCTGGCTCAGCTCTGTCAGGAGAAGCAGATTGCAGACTTACCTCCCAGCTGCTTCTTGCCACCTGCAATTTGGGCTTCCCACCGAAATCACTCTGTTCCGAGCAAGCCAGTCACCTCGCTGTTGAGAGAAGTTGGTGGGACTGTTGAATATTTTATTCACCATCTGGCTGACAATACAGCCCAGAGCTTGCCTATGGGCTGATGATGTCCCAGACTGCTGTGTACCAGTATGGAAAAGGTCACTGCTCCTCGTGTCTGGCAGGCACCTGCAATTCCTCAGGGGAGACTCCTGCTATTTCTCTGAGGCTGAGAATGAGGGATCTAGGTAGAGCAGAGCTGAAGGGACCTCCTGACCTTTTGCCCATCTAGGTAGCCACCAGGTATTTTCTAAAATAGAGGATTCCATGGCTTAGCTCAGGCTCTTCCTGCCTTCCTGGGGTTCATACCAGAGTGTTCCAGGGGCGCTTTCACTTGCTCTGAGGTCTCTGGTACTGTTTGTATATAGGGACTCTAGAAATGTCATGTCCAACCAGATAGTTACTTTTGAAAGGGTGTGTGTGCCACATCTCTCTTTCTTGTTCAGGAAGCAATGTCCAAGTAGGGCTTGGGCACTTTCTCATTTGCAGTCTTCTTTGCTGGTGCAATACTTCCAGGGTCTGTCGCTTTTAAGTCTGATCATTGATCCCTTCATGGGGGACAGTTGTCCATAAACTGTCTCTGCAGTAGAATGAGCTCTAGGCTCAGAGCCAGAGCCTCTACCATGTTTACTCTTGAATGCTTGACATCTGATACAATTCTCTCATCTATAAAGTGAGAGAGAGAACTTACTTTAGGGAGTTGCTGTGAAGGTCAAGAGAAGACCCAGGTGGGCAGGGCCTCACCAGTTTCCCTGCCTGCAGGTCTGGGTAGCCTAATGAGGCACAGCCAGACCTTGTGGATTAACTTGATTCATTTTTACTTATAGCAACAGCATAGAAAAATTTCTATGCAGCCTTTTATATAATAAAACATTTAGAAGTATACATTTAGTTCCTGGGTTGCATGCATATGTTATATAATATGTATAATTATGGACTGGGAGTGAATTATCATCATTCATTATTAAATAAAAACGCTGAGCACGATCTGAACTAACATGGATAGAATACTTAGTGCAACTGAGTGCCAAGCCTTACACATATTCATTTACATCATCTTCAAGACAATCCCGTGAGGTAGATATGATATCTTCCAGGTGAGGAAGTTGGGATATGAGTCATAAACTACCCATGCACATTTCCAGAACTAGCACATGGCAGGAATGGAATTCAAAACCAGGTCTGTGGCTTTCATGTGTGTAAACACTGTGAAGATACCACATTGATAAACATGACCATATAACTGTTCTCAGTGTGGGCTGGAGAGATGGCTCAGTGATAAAAAGCACTTGCTGTGCTTGTAGAGGGCCCAAATTCAATTTCCAGAACAGATGTCAGACAGCTCACAACTCTTGTACTTCTAGCTCCAGGGCTCTTACGTTCCATTCTTCTGGTCCCCAAGGGTACCTGCATACAACACACACACACACACACACACACACACACACACACACACACACGCACACGCACACGCACACGCACACGCACACGCACACGTGCACACGCACACGCACATGCACATGCACACACATAAACACACACACACACAGTGAAAGAATAAACAGATGAACATGAGAAGTTCAGTACTTGGCCACACTGCAGATCTTGGTAGACATCTCTACTATTGAGCTATGTCTCTAGCCCTAACCCCACTTCCCATCAGGGTTCAGGCTGGCCCTGAACTTAATCTATAGTCCAGGCAAGTGCTGGGTCCTCCTGCTTTGCCTTTCAAGGAGCTGGGATTGCAAGCTTGCATCAACAGGCCCAGAGACCCTTCTTCAAGATAACCATGGGTTCTATCTCTTGTGTTGGGCTTCTCAGAGGATATATCTGAAGCATTTGGGGGCAGTGTTGACATGCAGATTCTGACTGAGTTGATGTATGATGGAGCTGATGTAGCTGGAGAGTTTTCTCTCCAGGTTCCGTCAAGCCTTGGCAGTCCGACAGCCCACTTATAAAATAAACACACAGACGCTTATATTATTTAAACTGTTTGGCCTAATGGCTCAGGCTTCTAGCTCTCTAGTTCTTACATCTTAAATTAATCCATTTCTATAAATCTATACCTTGCCACGTGGCTCATGGCTTACTGGCATCTTCACATGCTGCTTGTTATGGCGGCGGCTGGCAGTGTCTCCCTCCGCCTTCCTGTTCTCTCAGTTCTCCTCTCTGTTAGTCCCACCTATACTTCCTGTCTGGCTACTAGCCAATCAGTGTTTTATTTTTTGACCAATCAGAGCAACACATTTGACATACAGACCATCCCACAGCAAGCTGACATTCTACATTGGTTGTCACTGATGTTACTGGTCCAGGGACTACATTTTCCTTCAGGGAGGAAGAGCCTGTCTAGAAGAGCTGTCTAGTAGTTGAACGGCAGAATCTACCAGACCACTTGTTAGGGGGTGGGAGTGGGATGAAGTTGCTGTCTCCATCATCTGTTTGCACCCCTCTCTTTCATATTTAGACATCAGCTAAGAGCTTATCCTACTGTGCTACAGCTGCTTCTTGGCTAGCCTCCTCCGCCAAGAGAATGTAGTCCATGAGTCTTTGTGGACACCCAACACTGATGTGCATGGAATATGCTATCACATGACCTGAATTAAGGGGACAGGGTCGGGCAGATGGGCCTAGTCACAGGGTTCCTGCACAATCTGCACTGGAGTGCAGCTAGGAGTTACTCCAGATCCTTTGGGAAGGTGACAGAGGAATGAGAGGCTCCTTTGGTCGTAATTTCTTGACCCTTGCTCTCAGAGGAAAGCTGCTCTGGGTGACATTTGGACACTCAGAAGGAGCAGTAGTAGCCAATACTTAGATAATGCCACCAGTGCTCTTCATATAAACTAAATTCTCATAAAATTCCCCATGATGTAGGTGATGTCACTGTTATCCCATTTTGCAGAAGAAACTTGAAACACAAAATAGTTAGTAAACTTGCCTGAGGTCCCACAGCTAGTAAATGACAGACTTTGGGTCTGGCTCCCTAGTCCATGTTCAAGATCAGTATATGAAACCTTAGGCCTGGCCTGAGGGAGGCACCAAACAAACCTTTCTATTTCCTTTTCCCACTCTCAGCAGGATGTTTTTTTCTGTCAGTCAAATTTTATTACTATGGCTTCACAGAATCCATTCATGGGACCCTGTAGCTTTTGTTTCTGAACTGAGTATCTGTCTTTGCTTGCAACTCAGCAGTCCTCATTCCCTTAAGTGCCTGTCACCCTGCTTCCCGTAAAGCCAGCCCAAGGCTGAGGCCTTCCACCACCAGGGCCCATTTTCCGGTTAAGCCCCCAAATTCTCTTGGCACCTCAGGCCTAGTGGCTTTACACAGTGCTGCCATCTGGTGGGGACAGGTGGCCACTGTCAGTCCTCTCTGAGGAGTAGATTTCTGTCCAGAATGTAAGGGATTGATGGCTGAACTCCAAGATTCACTTTTCCTAATTTGTGAAATCAAAGACATTTTGAAGAAGGCTTGGCATTGGTGGCATAGCAGTGTGTCTGGACATGTGGATAAGAAATTCTATGAAAGTGGTGCATGTCTTTAAGACGTGAGAGGCAGAGGCAGGTGGATCTTTATGGGTTCAAGGATAGCCTTATTTACATTAGAGAGTTTTAGTTAGCCAGAGCTATGTAGTGAGACTCTGTCTCATAAACAAAATACAACCCCCCTACACACACAGAGGCTGCTTTCAAGTCACATTAGGGGAGCAGCAGCCTCCCCAGTGTATGACAAGGGTGACATTCAGTCTATACAGGGCAGAACCACAGGATCTCCAGCCCCCGGTGTGTGTTGTTACCTCCAGTGGCTGGAGTGGAAGGACACACTAGATTCAGATTTTCAGAGTAAGTTTAAAGCAGCACTTTGTGTCTCTCTGCTTGCATCCACTATTGAGGGATTCTTTGGTTCTGATAAGCACCAAGGGCCTGATAATGAACCCCAGGCAGGATTTATTAAAAGCCAAGTGAGGAGACACTTGGGGGTTAGATGAGAGACATAATGGAGAGTCACAAACCTTCTCAATTGAGCAACTCTCCATGATCACAAAAGAGGCCCCTAATGAGACTGTGAAACCTACATTGAAGCCACAGGTCTGGAGCAAACTGGGCAAGTGTCCTGGGCAACTGGTCATTCCACAAAATATCAGGAACTTGGTGAGTTCCTGTTGGGTTGAATATAATTGAACCGAGGGCCAAAGATTCTTGACTCTACCAAGAACCCATTATAAAGGGAGATTGCAAAGACACTAGAACCTCTGACCTCGTGGTTCTGAAGAGAGTGGTGAATAAAGTCTACATAACACCTCTTCCACTTCCTTTGTTTCTACCCAAGGCTTTGGGATCTTGAGCTGGAGCCTGAGGCTTCATGGGGTAATAAGGCCTGCAGGAAATGAGGCCCCCTTCTGGAAAATCCTATCAACCTGTGATGATCGCTGAGCTGCTGATGGTGAAGACAGACATTATAAGTAGAAAGCCAATGAGGTGGAACTTAGTTAGCTAAGGGATAAACCCCTTCCTTGCTGCCCACAGCCTTAGATCCTATAGCTTCCAGTAGGAGAGAAGAACTGATAGTGGTCAGTAGAAAAAGGAAGGTCTGCTAAACAGCAAGGTGGTGTTCTTGGACCTGGGAAAGGAAGAACCACATCCTGGAAGGATGCCCACATGAGCCTTGGTACCCACTGTGTGTTCTGTCCTAAGCTCTGTGGTATGTTCTTTCATTTTATACTCATAAGCAAGAAGGTATTGTTATATTTGATATGTGAGGGAAACAGTCCTGTTGGTGTTTTGAATCTTGCTCAATCTCATGTAATAATACATAGCGGAGCAAGGATTGAAACCAGAGGCTCAGTGGGTACTGGCAGCTTTTTAGAGACAGGAGTCCATTCTACATTTTCTTCCAGGTTTTTGGTGGTGGTGGTTGTTTGATTGTCCTTTTTTTCACACTCTTTGTAGTCACCCTATCTTAGAGCATCAACTGGCACAAAGTCATACATTCCACATCGTCTCTTTCCTGAAATGTCCCTCTACCTCTTTGTCTTGGAGCTTTGCCAATAAGAACATGCCAAATGGGGTTCGTCTCCTCCAGGTGTATTTTGGTGGCACTTTAGGAAGGTCTTGTGAGAGCTGAACTTCCAGGACTCCTGTTGAACCCAGGATTACCTTTTAGCCACCAGCTGTGCTCCAGGCAGCCCACAGGCAGCCTTTAGGGCTGTGAATGGAGAACCCTTCTTCTGTGAATGGAGAAGGAGAGATGTTTTTCTCCCTTGTCCGTGTAGCCAGCAGATGGTACTTTTAGAAACTGAATGTGCCCCATATATTCACACCAGTCTCCTTTCCCTACTCCAGTCCCAGCCTGTTTTCCAGCTGGGGAGGAGAGATCTCCTCTCCAAGCCTTGGAGGTTTTCCTCTTTCTCAGTATCTTTGGGGACCTTTTGTCTGTAGTATTAAAGGGACATAACATGTCTGGTTTGGGGCTTCCTCTTTTCTAGGACAAGGTCGTTGAATTCAGAAGTCTGGTAAGTGAGCTGCCTGGTATATCACCGTGGCTCATTGGAGTGCTGGCCCACAGGGTTGCCTCATCTTCAAACTTCTTTCCCGGCCAGAAAACACAACTTGGAGAGAAGGTAAGGAAGTCTGTTATAGAAAGACTTTGTTTAAAGAATTCTGAGAAGTGAGCGTTTTAAGATGGGATGAAATGAAGGAGCACTTGCTCTCCTAGGAAACATAGTGGGCCCTCTGCTGTGAGTTCCCATCCTCTCCAGCAAAGCTCTGCTGCCCTCCGCATAGCCATGAGGACTGTATGTGTGGGAACTCTACAGGTCATGGAGAATGGCATCCTCCCTCCTGCCCCATCACTACATATAAGGTTTCCCTGTACGTGGGGTATGGTGGGCTCCATAAACAGTAAAGGCTTGTAGGACACGACCACGTCATGGGAACTGCACAGACTTAAACAATCTTGGAGCAACTATGCCTTAGAGACATTTTCACAGTTCACTAGTGCCTCTCCTAGAGATTTCCAGGAGGCGTTTGGTGACACCCTGGAGACCAGCAGAAGGCAGGGGCAGGGTGGAGGCGCAAGCGAATCAGGAGTGGATATTATAAGGCTTGGCCACTTCTATGGTCTGCGTCTCGATTATCAAAATAAATAAATAGATAAATAAATAAACAAACAAAAGAACAACAACAACAACAAACGACGGGGGGGGGGGTAAGGACTCAGTTTTTAGGTGGGAAAGCAGCGGAATGCCCTCAGCTGAGGCAGGTGAGGGGACACGAACATCATATTCCCCTCCCACCCCCCAAGCTTGGGATCCTTTGCTCGCAAGATAGCCGGAATTCCCCTAGGGGCGGAGTCTGCGGACCTGGGCCGGGGACTGGCAGTTGGTGGCCTGCAGGAGCCGGGTCCGGGTGGTCTGAGAGCCGGGAAGCTCGGGCGCGTCCGGGACGAAAGCTGGTGGCCAGCAGGTGGGGCGCCGGGCGGGGCTCCGCCCCCTGGCCCCTACTCGTTGGTCCGCAGCCGCCCAGCCCCGGCCCCTCTCCAGAGCCGGAGCGCGATTGGTGGCGGCGCTTGTCGCTCGGAGGGGGCCGGGCCGTGCTGCTTCGCTCCTTGGGTCGCTGCCACAGCTTCGGTTCTCCTGAGCAGCGAGCGACGCGGGCTGGTGGCATCTCCCAGGCAGCGGGCGCTGGAGATGGGAAGCAGCGCTGCAGCGGGCCCTGGCAGTGACAAAGTTTCCCAGAACTGCAGGTCGCATCGCGCCACTGCCGGCCACCCCTGACTGCCTAGGGAAAGACTAGGGGATTTTGAATTTGGGGGAAAAAAAAAAACACCACCAACAACAAACAAACCCACCTCGTTTCCTTTGTGGAGCTCTTTCTCAGGGTGGCCAGCGGCGGGAGCTGCAAACTTGGGCACCGCGGCTCGCACTGTCAGGGGACCCGCCTTTGGAGAGACTCAAGACTTGGGTGCTGGCGCACCAGAGGCCCCAGGCGTACCAAGGGGTGTGAGCGCGGGGGAGTTTGGGGCGCGCAGCAAGGAGGGGCCCCGGGAGCTCTATATGGAGGAGGGACCCCAGAATGGTGTGTACCAGGAAGACCAAAACTTTGGTGTCCACTTGCGTGATCCTGAGCGGTATGACCAACATCATCTGCCTGCTGTACGTGGGCTGGGTTACCAACTACATCGCCAGCGTGTATGTGCGGGGGCAGGAGCCAGCTCCCGACAAGAAGCTTGAGGAAGATAAAGGGGACACCCTGAAAATTATCGAGCGGCTGGACCACTTGGAGAATGTCATCAAACAACACATCCAAGGTACCCGCGCCCTGGGAAACTTGAGCCACGCGCACGGCCAGGGAGTGCCTAGTGCTCTGCTTGTGGGATGTATTGAGGCCAATGCGTATCAGGCCAGTGACTGCAGGGAGGGCTTTGGGGTGGCAACTGCGTGGTTGGAGGGACTGCAATCACTGGTGTCCTGGATCTTCTGTGTCTGAAGCCTTGCGAGTCTTCCTTGGGCACACGTGTGTACGCATAAGCACGTGTGTGTGTGTGTGTGTGTGTGTGTGTGTGTGTGTGTGTGTGTGTGTGTGTGTGTGTGTGTGCAGCTTGCTGTCGGTATGGGGACATGCTACACACGTGTCCAAATGTGCGTTTGACTCCATCTGCTTCTTCCCGGGATCGCGGGATCATACACTAGTCCGGGAGTGTGTCTGACTGTGAATGTTTGTGTATGCAAGAGAGAGTACAAGGGCAAAAGAGCTCATTTGGCCGCTCTAAGGGACGGGAAAGATGCCCTGCATGACCCTAACTGTGAGCTTAAAGAAGCAGCAAGCTCCACGACAAATCCAGACTAGAAAGATTACATTGCTCCAGTATCGGCCCCAACCTCAGCTTCAGCCCCAGTAGTGCTGGGACTGCAGGGGGCATCTTCAGTGGAAAACTGTCCTTAGCTACAGTACACCTGCAGGTCCAGGACCCTTCCCTACCAGCAGGTGTCAAACCCAGGAAGAAGCTTAGTCCACTGAGGTGGTGCTTCTGTTTGGGGCCCTAGAAAACACACCGAGTCTGCGCCTTTCCTTCAGAGCCTTCTGGGTCCCAGTGAAGGCCAATTTGTAAGGCAGCTACACTCCCTGCCCAGGAATCTGTCATGGCAGAGTAGACAGATCCACAGGAAGTGGGTTTGAAATCCAAGGCTGTAATGGGTGGGTGTCTCTAGACTAGGTTCAAAGAGGAAGTGGGATATAAAGGACTCTCCCGATGTGACCCAGGTAGTATGAGTGCCAAAGGGAAGTGATGGAGCTCAGGGCACCTGGAGTAAGGTGTGCTCACTGAGGCTAGCAATCTGGATTCTCCCTGTCCTCTTCAGGTGTCCCCTGCTTTCCTGGATAAGAGGGCTTCTTAACTGCTGGCCTGGTCTAGCTGGATTACCTGTAAACCCTGCAGGCCCCTGGGTATCTGGTAGACTCTGGCAGCATCTGAGCTGCAGGTTCTCTTGTTTACCAAGGTAGGGACTACTTTTGATCTGGTGTACCTCCCACATGGCCAGATTGGCTCCTTCCCTGGGAAGGCTTCACCAGGTTCAGGTGAGGGCAGAAAGGTGACCCCCCCCCCCTTGGTTGTGCTTTCTAACTGACAAAAGCAAGCACTTGATTTGAGGCCCCCTAGAAGAGGGGTCTTTGACTGCTCTTACTTCAGACCTGCCTCAGCCTCACCCAAGCACTGAACTGACAGACCAGACTGTCTGTGCCATAACGCCTGTTGCTGCCATTTCTTACTTGGTGGTTTCTGTCCCTTGGGTCAGAATCGACATTAGTCAGCAATAGAAATACAGCCTTGGTATGTTCTGGGAGATAGACTCAAGGCTGTGCCTTGCTCTGACATTTCCAATTTGTACACATATTCTGAGAGATTTTCATTCACATGTTCTCTATGTGTATGTGTTCAAAATGATTCTTCTGTTCTTTTCTATCTAGTTAGGGAAGAAGTGAGCAAAGGGCTGCTTCAGAAATAATTTCAAGGATTTCATGAAACCATGAGCTCAGCACTGAGCAGACCCCTATCATGTTGAATGTGGACCATATCACATGATTCACAAGGCTCCACATGAAAACCATTCTGGAAGATGAAAAAAAAAAAAACACTTGTAATTTTTTACCAGGAAACCTTAGAACCTCTCAATGTTTACCTGATAAACTAGGGGAGATTTTTTTTGTTTGTTTTTTTTTAAAAAAAGAAGCCTCTATAGACTGTGTATTGGTCCAGGTGTCCTTTGGGAAGTAGGAAATCACAAGACCAAAGCCACTACTCACAGTGGGTGGGGGAGTGACTTGTGAAAGGCTAGACATGAAGCAGACAGATGGCGGAGCAGGCTAGCTGGTTGCTTGTGCTGTGGTAGTGTGGTGATGATGACAACTCCCTCCAGGGTTCCAGAGCAGTCCCTGTGCTTGGATTTAGGGCTCAAAGGCAAGACCTGTAAAGTCTGTGAGATCATTCCTGCCCTTAAGGATGTGGGTTGTTTCCATAGACCCGCTGTCTAAGTTTTGCATCAGGAGAGCCTTCGGAATAATCCTTGGTACATCACAGAGCTGAGGATGGGGGTGCAGGTTGGGGGTGGAGAGCTGATAACTAGAATAGCCCAGAACTCTAGTTCTGTTATGTGCTGTGCCTTGTTCTCAGAGCTTTGTGTAAGCTGACTTACCCTTAGAGTCTTGTGAGGTTGGTGGTATTAGCTCCATCTTACAGATGTGGAAACGGAGGTCTGGAGAGGTTGTTTGACCCACAGGTCCAGGGTCACACTTGGTTACACAGTAGCTCAGAGATTTGAACTCAGATAGTGGCTTCAGGGTCTCAGTTTTGTTTCGATGTGAGAAGAGGTCTTAACATGTAGTCATGTAAGGTTGGCTTTGAACTTAAGACCCTTCCATCTCAGCAGGCATCACAGATGGGTGCCACTACATCCAGGTTCTTTTTAGTGTTTATTTTGGTTGTTAGTTCTGTAAGCTAAGAAGGTGTCAGTCTGTGTTCTTAACTGTATAATATACTGTTTGCTAAGATGGCCAGAGGCTCACGGTGGAAGAGTGCTGTCCTGGTATTGGTTGACAGCGGTGGGAATGGATGTATCCTAGTGAACAGCCATCTGAGGATCTTGGAGGGATGGTGGGGTCAGGAGTGTCTCTACATGAAGATGCTTTCCATTGCTATACTAGGGCAGATCTGGGTTTTGGTTGGTTTCCCAAAGAAGGCAGAGGTCACATTCCCTTAACGAATGTTTGATGACTCTTTGGTAGTTCCTGGCAGGTGGAAGAGAGACAGACAGTCTGGATAGATGAGTGACTGCCCTGAACTGATGCCCAGCATCCTAGTTAGTCATGAGTAGGGGCACTGCCAGTTTCCGAAGGACAAGCTTTGCTTCAGAGCATCGCCCAGGCGCCTCTTCTCTTTGGAAGGAAAGTTGTCCAGGAAGTTGCAAATGTCACTGAGTGTTCGGCAGGATGTTCTGAGGACTTGCAATTAGAAGAGGCTTTGGAGCGGCACCCTAGAGGTCTGTTCTAGTCATGACTGAAAAGTTGATTTTCCTCTTGGGGACCGAAGTGATATTTCATTTTAATTTGTTTTCTGATTGAATGATTTAATTAGATGGTGTGTGAGAATCTCTTGAGAATGTAAATTATATTTTTTGAACATTATTTTTTTTTAACCAAGTAGATGTTAAACGACAGGGTGGTTAACTTCAGACTTTAAAATATGTATCTTGTTGGGTTGAAAACACCAAGTAGTTCCTAGTACAGGCTCCAACTCAGAACCTTCCACCTTGTTTGAGATGGTCAAATGGACAGATGTTAGAGGAAGCCCAAGTGTGAGAGAACTTGGAAAGAGAAATTGCTCTTCCTTCTCCCCATCCCTTTCTCTTTTTCTTTTTGAGACAGTATCTCATATAGTCCAGGCTAGCCCCAAACACACTATGTAGCTGGCCTGAAACTTGCTAAGTGGCAAAGAGGACCTTGCATGCTCTTGCCTCTACATCCCCAGTGATGGGGTTACAGGTGTGTGCCACCATTCCCAGTTTGTGTGGTGCTGAGCATCAAACTCAGGCTTTGTCCCTGCTTGGCAAACACTCTATCAACTGAGCCATCCCAGTCCTGGTTCATGTTTGATTTTTATGTCAAGTGCAAACAAAAATGGCTTTCCTTTTTTTCTTTTTTTTTTTTTTTTGGTTAGTATCTTTTTGAATCTGTTAAGAGTGTGCCAATGTTTAAGGGACAATTTAAGAATGTATGGGACTTCCCAGGATCCATTCTTCCCCAGGAACTATTTTGTAATCATAAGCCCTCCTTTTGGCTTTGTGCTCTTGGCTACACGTGTAAGGAGGCAGTGCTGTTGATACATATGTATCCTCTTCTTTCTTTGGCCCTTTTTAAAGAAGCATTTTTCTCTCTGTTTGCTACATGGTTTGTTCTTTCAACCTTTATCTCTTCGCAACCTGAGGTGCCTCAGCTGCTCTGGCAGGAACTGGGTGGAGTTACTGGGGACCCCGGGGAACTGGGACACTCCTGGTCCCCACTTGTTTTCTAAGGACAATAGAATTCCTGCCATCAGCATGGATGGAACTTCGAGTCAATGAGCTCAAACATCAGAGGAAGAGGGAAGAATATTACACACAGAGTCAATGTTTTGACTGCTACTCCAAATGCACAGCCATTAGTAGCTTTTGAAGCTGTCAGTAAAAATGCTGCCCTTGGGGTGGGTCTGCTATTAAATGCTCTGCTGTCCTCTGTGCATAGACCACTCCCATCCCAGCATCATTCCATCCTGTTGATAAAGTCAGATTTCTCCCGTTTTATTTAAAATCCCCTAGGGACTGAAAGGTACTTGGAAGCAATCTCAATGTAGTAGCCTGATAATTTTATGGTATTTTTTTGCCTGATGTTTTGGAATGATTTTGCTGACCTCTGATTTGACTATTTAAGTGACCACTTTGTCTCAAGTCTTCGCAAGTATTGACATTAATTTTTCTAGAGAGCACCACTCTCTTCTTTTGAGCAGCCTTCACGTGTTTACACAGCATGTAATTAAATTAAACAGTTGCAGCAACAAGTCCCAGTAGTATTCCTGTGCTTGGGAACAGACCTAGTGCACAGGAGGAAAGCATGTAACTCCATAGTTAGAGGGAGATGCAACCTACTATTGAGAAGCCCACACAGGGACAAGAGCATTAAGGGAATGTTTCACAGAGGAAAGAGGAAGCAGGCAGATTTGCAGAGTGGAGTGGAGGATTGCTTAAGGAAACGCCCCCCAATACTTTAAATGACTGCATAGTATTCTGCTGCCAATGTAGCGTTTTCCTCTGACTTTCTCTAATATTGGACATTTGTTAGGAAATGGATATACTTAGGGGAAAAAAACGAATGTCTTTGCATCACCTATTTTTTTCTCTTTGAATTATTCTCAAAAATGTATTTGCAGAAGTAAGATTACCAGTGACAGAGTATGAACATTTTTTATGAAATATTATTTTTCAAAAGGAAAGACTTTCCACCCAGCCACTGACAATGCAGTATTGTGCTGGGGTCACGGAGAGCTGGTATTTGGTGTTATCATTCAGCATTTTCTGGACAAATGGAATTACTGTCAAGACAGTTGAGTCCTTTTATTTGTCCTCCTTTGGTTATGGCAGAACTTGATACCCTCCCTGAACCCCTCTGTGTGTTTTTGACTTGTGGGAATAATTTTTCTCTTGGAGGCTCAGTGTTGATGGTTTGTGTATTTTACACGTTTTCATAGGTTTCTTAACAAATTGGTAAGATACCCATGATGACTATATTATACATACTACATATATATTTTGGTTTTATTTTTGAATTTATTTTGTTTGGTGTATGTGATGTGCATGCGGGTATGCAGGTTTGATCACCTGTGCACGTGAGGGGAAGCTGGAGGTTCACATCAAGAATCTTCCTTAATCACTCACTACATGTTTTGAGACAGGGTCTCTCATTGAACCTGGACTTCGCTGTTTTGCCTAGATTGGCTGGCCAGTGAACCTCTTGTACTGGGATTATATGTGTACCACCATGCCCTGCTTTTGCATAGATACTGCAATGTGAACTCAGCTCCTCATTTTACCCAGCCCCTAATCTTTGTTTTAAATATATACCCTAGGTCAGAGGTCTTCCAACTGTGTCTCCAGGAGCTGCAAACTTCCAGGTTTAATTTGAGGCCTTATTAATAGTAACAGGGTCAAATATCATCACCAACCCCCAATAAACCCCAGCATCCCCCACAGCACTTTTTCCTTATGGTTTGTATGTAGTGTTTGGTAAATTAGTTCAGTTCTTAAAGGTTCTTCCTCCTCCTCCTCCATTTCTTTTTCTCCTTTTGAGACAGGGTTCTCTGTGTAACAGCTCTGGCTGTCCGGGAACTCACTCTGTAGACCAGGCTGGCCTCGAACTCCCAGAGACCCACCTGCCTCTGCCTCCAAGTGCTGGGACTAAAGGTGTGCACCACCACTGCCCGGCTGTGGTTCCACTTCTTAAAGAGAAGCCTGAAAGGCACTTGGGAGACAAAGAGAAGTCCTACAGCTGTGTTTCTGTGAGGGATGATGGTAGTCTGAAGCATTTGAGAGAATTAGCAAGTCCAAGGTGACATGGAAGGGTCTCCCACCGTCTATCTGTCCTTCTGAACACAGCTGAGACCAGTTTCCTATGTGACTCATTTCTAAATTCATAATCTTTCTCCTCAGAGTCAGCCTTATCCCACCTGTGGGAGGTTGAGTTGTGGAGTGTGCTTTGTTTTCTCAATCTTATCAGGCAAACCGTGTGCATCTTAGTGTGTCTCAGAGCCACACCATCGGGTTGATGATGGGAGTATCAGAGAACCAGGAGATGTCCTCAGTGTGGACGTTCATCTGCTCCCTGTAGCTTTTGGGTGTCCCCCTTTGCTCCTTGACTGGCAGGGTTTGTTACCAGGAGAGTGCAATGTCTGTGGGGAGCTTGTTTGAGGGAAAGTTGTCGTTGGAGCAGCACAGCTCTCTAATTTTTGGAATGAGCTTTGGTTTGAAAATTCTGCCCATAACAAAC